>NC_058043.1:30979186-33379186 GCF_020085105.1 Siniperca chuatsi
TCAGCGAGGTGACCGCTACATCCAGGCTCCAAGTCGGAGCCACTGCTACTCTCCCGGGGTTACCAAGTTCGACACCGAAGGCTTCGCTCTGAACTCCTACACCCCTTCCCACTATTCCTGCTAATGTATAATAAAGTGTGAATTGGGTTATAAAAACTATGGGTCTGTTCTGCATTTGTGGGTTCGAAGATCGTGCATACGATAACATGCTCATTTCATGTCCTACAAAAATACAACTTTGGTTACACATCAAGGAAACGCTAATTCACATTAATTCAGACTTGGGTTGCAAAGAGAGAATATTACAATAATTTTACTTAGGAATGTACTTTCAACTTTTATGTTAGGTGTCTGGCAAACCCTATCTCAGACCACATCAGGGGGTGAGAGAAGAAAGTGTGTGTGTGTGAGACAGATAAGGGAGGAGAAGCTGTTTTAAGTTTCTCCTCCTTTAGTTAAACTTATTCAGAGAGTCAATTTATTGTCTATAAATGTTACTGTTGCTCCATTAGCATGTCTTTTCTCTGGGGTGGAATGTTCTGGTCTCGCCTGGCAAGTATGCAAATTAGCTGCTTTTCCACAAAAGTACCAGGAACTTTTATCCCCAGGAACTACTTTTCAAGGAACTAAAGAGTTCCTTCAGCCCATTGTTGTGTGTTTCAACCACAGTCCAGGAAGATTAGGCAAATTACACCCATTAGGTTACACCCAACACACAGCTGCATAACTCATGTGTTACAGACACGCCAGGCTCCACCTCATCACAGCCACACCGCACTCCCTCACCGGAGTACTAATTCCCAACACCTGTCAACCATTACACACCTGCACTTAATCAGTCACTCTACTCCCCATAAAACCCAGCTCTTCAGCTCAGTTAGTGTCCGGTCTCGTTTATACTAAGAACAGATCATAGCGGTCTACAAGTATATGCATCACGGACTCACCACAACGATTATTGGACTTTACCCCCAAGAACTCCGAACCCCAGCTTCGATCAATCTGCGGTATCCACATCGTGTCCACTCAAACTCCTGACTCTAGTCTGTCTCGCCTCACCAGAGTGGGCCGCTCCTGACCCTGGCTCCCGCCTGTCTCCTGTGTCCGGAGCTCCTGTGTGTTCTCGTCTTCGGTGTGTGTGGCGCCCTGTGGCCACACACCACTACCATCAGTAAGGAAAAGGACAGTATCTTCTCTCCACCATATTCCTGCTGTGTGTATAATAAACTCTCAGTATCCTTACCCTTGTCTCCGGTTGGTCTGTTCGTAACAGAAGACCGGACCTTAAAAGACAACTATACTCAGCATGAGTACCACCGATCCAGTACAGGAGTTACTGGAGATTCTACGCCGGGGTCTCATCGCTTCATCGCCATCTACCTCCACCTCCGATGCTTCCGCTCCGCTCGGTCACTCCAGCAGTTCCGCCATGTCCCAGTCCCATGGCCAAACCAGCGCCATTCTCTGGCCTGGCGGAGGATTGCAACGGATTCATTCTACAATGTTCCCTGGTCCTGAGATGCAATCCTCCTGTACCCCACTGAACGCTCAAAAGTGGCTTTCGCCATCTCTCAGCTACAGGAGAGCGTTGCAGTGGGCCGAATCTATCTGGTCTCAGAACGGTTCAGTCACTCAATCCCTGACGAGTTTCCTGGAGCACTTCCGCGAGGTGTTCGGAAGACCAGCTGGAGACTCCTCGGCCGGAGAGAAATTATATCAATTGAAACAAGGTCAGCGGTCGATCCAGGACTACGCCCCTGAATTCCAACCCTCGCGCAGCTAGTGGATGGAACGAGCAGTCCCTTATTACCACCTTCCGTCAGGGATTGGAACCCCGGTCAGATTGCATCTCGCTGCATACGAGGACACCATCGGCCTCGAACGGTTTATCCAGTTAGCCATTCGAGTGGCTACTCAGATGCAGACGTGTTACCCAGAACACCAGGACCAGCCATCACTCACACGCAACCTCCGTCAGCCAGAGAAACTCCGCCTCCAGAACCTGAATCCAACCCATGCAGTTGGACTCCTATCATCTAAACCCGACGGAGCGGCAGAGACGGCTGACCCGAGGACTGTGCCTGTACTGTGGAGCTTCTGGACATAATAGGGCCACCTGTCCAGTGAGACCACCACGCCCCATGGTGAGTGTAATTCTTCCTAGTCTCCCTTGCAGTAAACCCTGTCTACAGAAATAACTCTGGTGACCCATAATGTGTCCGTTCCAGTACAAGCCCTCATTGATTCCGGGTCAGCCGGCAATTTCATCTCCGGTTCCTCTGCCGCCAGCTTGGCATCAAGACGTCCGTCACTCCCACCAGTTACCAAGTCCGAGCCATAACTGGAAAATCCATCAGTCGCCGTGGCATACAGAGGGCTACCTATCCTGTCACCATCCGGGTAGGCCTGCTGCATGAGGAACAACAGCGTTTAATGGTTCTGGAGGGTTCAACTGTAGAGGTAATCTTAGGGCGCCCATGGTTGGAAACACCACGACCCCATCGTTTCTTGGGCTACAGGAGAAGTCCTGAAATGGGGTCAGTCCTGTTTCCTGGCTGCTTCCTCGCCGACCCAAACCATCGACAGCCCGCCTTCAGAGTCTCCACTTGTGCACCACATCCGTCGAAAGTCCCAGAGAGAAGCAGTCAGTGGAGATTCCGCCATGCTATTCCGCCTATAAGGATGTCTTCTGCCCTAAGAGAGCCTCTCAGTTGCCACTGCACCGGCCATGGGACTGCGCAATAGACCTCATCCCGGTGAACCAGTGCCCCATGGAAAGATCTATCCGTTGTCCATTCCGGAACAGAAAGCCATGGGGAGTACATCGAGGAAGCCCTCGCTCAGGGTTACATCAGACCGCCCACTTCTCCAGCAGCCTCAAGCTTCTTCTTCGTGGCCAAAAAGGATGGAGGCTTATGCCCTGTGTGGATTATCGAGCCCTCAACAAGATCACAGTCAAGTTCCGGTATCCACTTCCTTGTCCCTGCTGCGCTGGAACAACCACGCGGTGCCACTATCTACACCAAGTTGGACCTCCGCAGCGCCTACAACCTGATCCGAATACGTGAGGGGACGAATGGAAGACGGCATTCGTGACACCTACGGGCCATTATGAGTACCTGGTAATGCCCTACGGTCTGGCCAACCCCTCCGTCTTCCAGGACTTCATTCATGAGGTACTCCGGGAGTTCCTTCACAAATTCGTAATCGTACATAGAGACGACATACTGATCTACTCCCGGAGCCCAGAGGATCATCTCCTACATGTTGCGGAGGTCCTAGAACGCCTGAGAAGTCATCACCTCTTTCTCAAAGCTGAGAAGTGCGAATTCCATCAGACTACTGTGCAGTTCCTTGGTTATGTCATCAGTGGTAGTGGCATCCAGATGGACGAGGGGAAGGTGGATTCCATCCGAATTGGCCCACACCAACTACGGTAAAGGAACTGCAACGATTTCTGGGGTTCGCAAACTTTTACCGCCGCTTCATCCGCAATTACAGCAGGATAGTCCATCCCTTTAACCAACCTCCTACATAATAAGCCCAAGTCTCTGTCCTGGCCACCAGCTGCTCAAGAAGCTTTTGACCTCCTCAAGAGGACCTTCTCCAGCGCACCGCCTCCTTACTCATCCAGATCCAAAAACCATTTACAGTCGAAGTAGACGCCTCTACGACTGGGGTAGGAGCGGTGCTATCCCAACCTCATGGTAACCCAGCTAAACTCCACCCATGTGCTTTCTTTTCCCGGAAACTCAGCCCGGCGGAGATGAACTACGACATCGGTGACCGAGAACTGCTGGCCGTGAAGTTGGCCTTAGAGGAATGGAGGCATTGGTTGGAGGGCGCCCAGCACCCTTTACGGTTCTAACTGATCATAAAAATCTGGAGTATATTAAACAGGCCAAACGCCTTTAACCCCCGCCAGGCACGTTGGGCTTTGTTTTTTTACCAGATTCCATTTCCAGATCTCTACCGTCCCGGTTCAAAGAACATCAAGGCAGATGCTTTGTCCCGGCCACACGCTCCCGAGATCACTACAGATGACCCTGAACCCATTATACCTCAGCACGTGTTCGTCAATCCCATACTATGGTCCGAGAACTCAGTTCCCTCCTCCAATGTCTCCACCAGTACTCCGCCGGGCTGTCCCCGGCCCACAGTACGCTCCGAGACTCCAGCGTAATCAACTCATCCATACTTCTCATACCTCGTTGGGCACTGGTCACCCAGGGGCCAATGGAACCCTCTCGCTGCTACGGGAACGCTTCTGGTGGCCAAGCATGGCGAGGGATGTGAGAAGGTACGCCCAGGGTTGTACAGAATGTGCCATATCTAAATCTCCACGTCATCTTCCCGCAGGCAAACTCTGTCCCCTGGCGACGCCCAACAGACCCTGGTCACACCTGGGGGTGGACTTCATCACAGATCTCCCTCCTTCAGACAATCACACCTGTGTCCTTGTAGTCGTCGACCGGTTCTCAAGTCCTGCCGCCTCATCCCACTTCGAGGACTGCCCACGGCTATGGAGACTGCCGAATGCATCTTTAACCACGTCTTTCGGTACTACGGGTTACCGGAGGATATAGTTTCTGATCGAGGGCCACAATTCATCTCCCGGTTCTGGAAAGCCTTCTTTTCCCTCCTGGGTGTGACCGCCAGCCTCTCCTCTGGCTACCATCCTCAGAGCAACGGTCAGACGGAGAGGAAGATTCAGGACATTGGGCGTTTCTTACGTACCTTCTGCCATGACCACCAGGACTCTTGGAACCAGTACCTGGGCTGGGCCGAGCACGCCCAGAACTCCCTACGCCAACCATCCACTGGACTCACTCCCTTCCAGTGCGTGCTCGGTTACCAGCCCCCTCTCTTCCCATGGTCTGGGAAACCTCAGAAGTTCCAGCTGTGGATCACTGGTTCCGAGAGAGCGAGAGGGTCTGGGACGCAGCTCATCATCAACTACGGAGAGCACTCTGCAGGCGCAGGCTGACGGCCGATCTTAGGAGATCCACCACTCCAAGATACCTACCCGGCCAGAAGGTCTGGTTATCCACTCGCGACATCAGGATGCGCCTGCCCTGCAGAAAGCTAAGTCCCAGATTCATTGGCCCCTTTACCATAATCGAACAGATCAACCCTGTCACATATAAACTCCAGTTACCAGCCCAGTACAAAATCCATCCTACTTTCCATGTCTCATTACTGAAACCATTTTATCCTTCTGTTCCGGTCTCCACAGAGCCTGGCGAAACGACAGATGCCCCCTTACCGCTTCTCTTAGAGGATGGTACCGCTTACCAGGTCCGCGAGGTCTTGGACTCCCGACGCCGTGGTGGCCTTCTGGAATATCTGGTGGATTGGGAGGGGTACGGTCCAGAGGAGAGGTCATCGGTTCCCCGACATGACATTCTCGACCCTTCTCTTCTGACGGAATTCCACGCAGATCATCCGGATCGTCCAGCCCCCCGAGGAAGAGGACGGCCGCCGCGACGTCGGGGTTCCCGGTCCTCAGGAGCGGACCGTGAGGGGGGGGGTACTGTTACAGACACGCCAGGCTCCACCTCATCACAGCCACACCGCACTCCCTCACCGGAGTACTAATTCCCAACACCTGTCAACCATTACACACCTGCACTTAATCAGTCACTCTACTCCCCATAAAACCCAGCTCTTCAGCTCAGTTAGTGTCCGGTCTCGTTTATACTAAGAACAGATCATAGCGGTCTCACAAGTATATGCATCACGGACTCACCACAACGATTATTGGACTTTACCCCCAAGAACTCCGAACCCCAGCTTCGATCAATCTGCGGTATCCACATCGTGCCACTCAAACTCCTGGCTCTAGTCTGTCTCGCCTCACCAGAGTGGGCCGCTCCTGACCCTGGCTCCCGTCTGTCTCCTGTGTCCGGAGCTCCTGTGTGTTCCCGTCTTCGTGTGTGGCGCCCTGTGGCCACACACCACTACCATCAGTAAGGAAAAGGACAGTATCTTCTCTCCACCATATTCCTGCTGTGTGTATAATAAACTCTCAGTATCCTTACCCTTGTCTCCGGTTGGTCTGTTCGTAACATCATGTTTTAACTTATTACAGTTTTTCTCAAATGCTAAAACACATTTCACAAATGTTTCCTCCATGTTCCCCAATGTCTAAACACAACACCCTAAAGCTACATAAACACAACCACTCCTTCTCACTTCAAAACTCAAACTTTCACACCAAAAGAGCAGCTCGAAGCTTTCAAAAATGTAAACACTATACACATCATTACACACTACAGCAAAACAATTGAAAACACAATGCTCTTTGTGAGAAGGTTCTTTGTTTCATAACTGCCAATGCATATTTTTAGAAACTTTACAGTAATGGATGTTCTTAGATCTCTGCAGAGGATTAGGCATTTAGATTTGTGAGTTTCATATGAAGAGTATAAATCTATAGTAAATTCTGCATGTACACTACTGTAACACAACTCAATGCAAAAACAGAATCTATTGCACACAACAGTACTCTTGAAAACATGATCAGGGTGTGAAGTTTTTTTATTTACTTTATTCACACCACAATCACTGTGCGGCATCATGTCGCTGAGCTGCATTGGGCCACATCACCTCATCCACATCGCAGGCTATATTGTCTCTTGCCAGGCACCGCGGGAAAAACGCCCTGGAATGGCGAATCCATCCTTGGAAGGCCTCCACTGGGATGTCAACACAGGCCAGCTCCATTGCCCTTAGGAGGTTCTCTCTAGTGTATGGTTGTCTGTCATAAACCTTCCATCTCCACAATGAGAAGAACTCCTCTATAGGGTTCAGGAAAGGGGAGTAGGGTAGCAGACAGACGTTTAAAAGTGGTTCCTGTTGGTGGTGAACCACTCTGATTTTGTTTGTTTTGTGGAAGCATACATTGTCCCAAATGATCACATAAATGTGATGTGCGGGCCCAGGATGGTGTTGTTGGCGGTCCTGGAGGATGTCTTTTAGCTCCTCTAGGAAGGTGAGGAGACATTGGGTGTTGTAAGACCCAAGGACAGCATGCAGGTGGACAAGCCCCTCCAAACCCATGGCCGCACAAAGAGTAATATTACCCCCCCGTTGGCCAGGAACCTCAGTGATGGCTCTTTGGCCAATGATGTTACGGCCTCTTTGCCTTCGTTTCTGCAGGTTGAAGCCAGCCTCATCCAGGAAGAGGTACTCATGAGGTCTGGCCATCGCATCCAACTGTAATATCCTCTGTGAAAATGTGAAAGTGCACAGGTGTTCAGAACAACAGTCAATCAGGTAGCACAGTATTGTCCAGAAGTAATGTAAGCCACTGAGCAACACAGTATGTCCACTAACTGTACTGTGAACATGGATGTATACTTACAGTACTTGCACATACTCGTAACGTAAGTCTTTGTGTCGCGCAGAGTTGCGCTCAAAGGGAACCCTATAGACCTGTTTCATCCGCATCTTTTGGCGCCAGAGAACTCGGTCTATTGTGGCCAAGCTGACATCATCAATGCTCTCAAAGTTGACATTATCGGCAATGACTTTGTCTCTGATCTCCCAGAGTCTGATGAGGTTGTTCTCACGAACCTTATCCACAATGAGGGTTTCTTGTGCCGCTGTAAATATGGCAACCCTCCCACCTCTATGTGGCATTCTTTCAACTCTAAAGAAAGAAACATGTGTTGTCAATTGACATGTTTTACAATACAGTAACAACTGATTTGAAACCAATAGACTACTTTCACAGGCTTGTAAAATTGTATTGTGACAAAGAAAGCAATAGAGTACAATACCTGTTGTGTTGTATGAATGCCCTGATAATGGTGGCCACGGTGAACCTACTCAGGTTTGGACGGACTCGTAGTCCTGCTTCAGCCATTGTCATGCCATGGACAATGACATGGTCAATGACTGTTGCTCGCATCTCGTCCGTAATGATGGTGCGAGGTTGTCTTGCTCTCCCTCCTGGACCTTCTCCTCTTCCTCGTTGGCCTGCTTCTCTTCCTCCTCTGATTTGAACTCCTCTTCCTCGTTGGCCTGCTCCTCTTCCTCTTCTGATTTGAACTCCTCTTCCTCGTTGGCCTGCTCCTCTTCCTCCTCTGATTTGAACTCCTCTTCCTCGTTGGCCTGCTCCTCTTCTTCCATGGCCAGCTCTTCTCCCTCCTCTGACTCGAATTCCTCTTCCCCTGACTCTGCCTTCATCCATTGTGTTTGTTTGGAATCTTCAGCAAACTGTGCACTCTGAACTTGCTTTTATACATGTGGTCACAGCATTAGCAACAAGTGTCTTCAATTTTGAGTCGTTGAGTGTGTAATGAATGATGCCAGGTGTGTTCATTGTGTTCAAATATTGCTGACTGTGGCAAGCATTTTGCATCACATGAGCTTTCATTTGAGAATATGAGCAGAGTTCTTTTGCAACTTGTGTTTTAGCAAAGAAAAATGTGTTAAGAGTTATGAGAACAGAGGATTGTGTTTTGTGAATTGTGTCTTCATGTGAAATGTGTTTATGATATTGGAAAATGATGGCTAGATTTAGTAAATGTGTTTAGACAACTGGTCATTTGGTTTAGAGGATTGGCTTTTGTGTTTTAGCATTTGAGAAAAACTGTAAACACATCACCTGCAATTCAGCATAAGGACCTTTGCTTATTTTAACCTATAGACTCTCACCTGTTTTAAATACTGAGCTCACCGGTGTATAATGGTGAAATTGAGAGCCACTACTTCCTCTGAGCGTTGTAAATATTAGAATATGGTAACACAAGTAAAAGCTTTACGTGTCTTTTAACACGTATAGCAGTATATACTTGTTTTAAGATACAAGAACAGCCACTATACACACATTTAGTTCCACAACTATTTATTAATCTGCAGAAACTTATATGTACAAAATACAGCATTTGTGTGCTTCAGCAGGAGACATGGGAAGAGGGCTGATTGTGGTCACAGAGTAAACATACTAGTCTCTGCAGCCTGCAGTTAACTTTACCTGAAAAACACAGTGAAAAAAAAAATCGTTGTGTCTCACTGCAACGACATTAACAAGATATCATTTGTACGACCTATTTAGCCAACCCTTGTCTTAAGGAACACCACAATTCCACACCATTAACTTTACGGTTTGTGTTAGCATGTAGTTAATGTTAGCTTTTGGTTAGGGTAGCAATAGCATGACAACAGTTAGCATTATAGCATTATAGCGTTATAGCGTTATAGCGTTATAGCATTCAACAAACAGCATGTGGACCGTATGTGATTTACCTTCAACCGACTGGTCATCCAGTGTCTTCCACCACGGCTTCAACAGCGCAGTAGCTGAGCTGCTGCGCCAGAGAAAGCCGGCCTGTGACCCAGCAATGCATCGATCCAGGCAGTCAATCCACTTCTTCTCCACTGGTCAGAGCTCGACCAATCAGAAATGTTCAGCACAGCAAGCCCCACCCCGAAAGTCCCGGAACTTCTAAAAAGTACTACCCCCCGAGCAGGGAGTCGTGAGTTGTGCAGTTTAAGGCACAAAAACAACTTTTCATGTTAATCTACCTATAAACTCTCAGTCATTCAGTTTTTTTTTTCTGCCTCCTTGTGCACACAAATCTGATGTTGCTCGGAGACCCGCCTATCGGGAAAAAGGTCTCTGGGTCACAGAGGATTTTTTGATGCAGTTGACCATTGGGAGAGAGACTGACTGCAATACTATATGCAGCCCCCTTAAAGCCCCTATACAACTGTGGTTACCCACACAGGTGTTTTCAGTTATTTAGCATGATTAGATATCTCAGGACTGTGTGGGTGTATAAAGACTGCTTGTTTGACATCTCCCTCATCTCTTGTTAGCGCTGGGCAAATCACACTCTTATTATTCATGTTAGTACATAGAATTAAGCGACCTCACATACATCCCAGCATTGCTTTTCGCAACCAGGTGTAATCAGCCAGGATTAATGAAAACATCTGTGTGGGTGTGCAGTGCCTTTAATGCATTCATAGTTTAGGCAAATAAAACTACAGTGTGTAGTATTCATACCCCATCAATGCGTCCCAGAGTCAGCTGGGTTTTGTTCAGTTAGGACAGAGCTCAAACCTGGAAACACCACTATATGAAGACTGGACTTTTGAGATGGTATATGCAGTTACAACACTCTCGTTCAAGAAACAACTCTGACACTAGGCTAACTGTTCCTGAAGCTACAATGTCCCACTTTTACATTTCTATTTCTACAATTCTGACTTCATATTCCTATTCATGACTCAGATGTAACTCAATTGGGTCCTTTCTGCCTCTAGGACTGTAGTGATTTGGAATACCTCCTCTATCCTCTAAGGTGTACTAATATCACTATCCTCATCTGACTCAGACCCAGAAGACTCGGAAGACAGCAAAAAAAGGGAACTTCCCAAAATGTCAGCATCTTTAGCAACTTCAAATTCAATGGCCATACTATCCATCAAGTGAAGCAGAGTTTACAGGCAGTCCTATCACACTGCCAGTACAGAAGGCAGTGTAAATCACCACAACAGTCCAATCATATTGCCTCCAACGTAGAAATGATCACTTATAGTTGCTCACACAATTCATGTTTATGGTCTAAAAAGTGATGGGACAGCTTATTTTCAACCTGCTGTAACATGCATTATGCAAGTTCATTCTTTTCAAGAAAGTGACTTTAAAGTGCCCTTTACAGTATGTAGAGAATTAACACTTTTTGGAAATGCATGATTCCATGCTAACAGTGTTTTAAAAACAAGACTGAATAGGTTTTAAGTAGAATAGATTTTTGAAGCTGAACGCTTTACATTGTGTTCTGGTAATGTCTCTACAAGGGTTTGGATGTAGGTCTTCCTGAAGAGAGTATGAAAAAAAGTCAATACCAAAGGAAGAAGGAGGAATTCTTAACCCAAACTGGTGGCTCCATTATTACAAACGTAGGCCTATGCACAGTCATAATTTAGTACACAGTATAGAACTAAATGCTGGTGGAGATCAAGTTTCCAGAGATACCAAATACATTTTTTTTTGGAGGGGGCAGGCTTGGGGGCATTCATAATCTTGAAGTGCCAAGAAATTTTTTTTATTTCATTTTTTAATTGTGAATATATTGCAAAACATCACATTAGGTTATCTGATCCCACTTTACATTCACACCTGAATGTAAAGAAGATCCAGAATCCAGCTTGCTAAAGTTGCCCCATACACTTGATAATAGGCCTACAGTTAGAAATAGTTCTCTCGTGTCCCACCAAACTTCGTTAGAAAATTGTGTTGTTGTTGTTTTTCTTACTGGTAAATATAGATATCTCAGAATCATGAAATGAATATCCTGGTCAAATCTTTGTGAATCACTAGAAAATTTGGCATATAGACCGACCCAAGCTACGCATGTATAAATTAAATACTGAAGTTTAGATTTGGGTCATTGTTTAGTACCGGTTTCCGCAGGGAAGAATAGGTGGTTTCAGCACTGACAAATCGACCATTTAATAAAATAACACATACTTCATCATACTGAAATCCGGTCAACTAAAACAAACAACTCTCGTCTATTACCTTGTAGCACATGTAACACAAATAATAACAAAACATTAGTCACATTTGACTAACTAAAAGTGGGCTTCTGAAATTGATCAATGTGATGTTAAATGGTCAGTCTGTCCATCCAATACTTTGGTGAAGAACACACTATTTAGATAACTACTGACCATATTTCTGTGAAATTTTCCGTGGATATTCATAGTCCCAGGAGGATGATCAGTAATGATTTTGGTGAACCTTTTGACCATTTATCTAGCACCGCCATCAGACCAAAATTACAACTTGACCAACACTGCAGGTTTAGAACAACTGCCATCTTGAGTAGAGGATATACAGTTCCATCACTTTTTCCCATGTGGCTGCACCACCCCTCCTACATATCATGTGTTCACCAGATTTCCATGATATTTGGTTTAAATTGCCCCTTTTGTGACATGACACAGTAATTATGATACTGTTACTAATATGTGCTACATAACCTTTTAACAAACTGTTCAAATGTGCTATTATTTAGTATTCCCTCCCTTCATTTTGTCTTGACACAAAGCATCACTCTCCACTTAAGGTGCTACTCCTTGATTTGAACCACCCAAATAAATTAGCCCTGAGCAGGCCATCCTGGCCTCATTGATGTTTTCTACTGATATGGTATTTTTCAATTGCAGAGTTACACATGACAGCCATCATGGGACACATTAACACCCCTATTAATTTAAAAAGAGTTAAACAGACAAGGGTGATTTTGGATCTGCCCAAATGGGTGAAAGATAGCACTATACATGAACAGCTGCAAAGTTTATGGAGCTTTTTATATCAGTTGTAAATGAATTGCCATGAAAGTGAAAAAGAGCCTTTCTATGTCAGACAACCCCAATAAAAGACTTCTGTCATATAAAAATAACAATTTGTCAGAGAGCTTGATAGCAGTAGATAGATGTATTTATTGATAACTTGTCATCCAGATGTGGGAGAGAAGTCAGACAGGAATGAACCAACATCTGCTCTATGACAGACTGACACACTGTTACAATATCTCCCTGCTGAAAGAAACATAATCCTCCCAGCCAAATCTGTCTCACAGCACTGTCTTTGAAGTAGGATCATTATTCTGATCTGACAAAAGATTTTAACACCTCTGAAGCTTTAAGGTGGCCATATTTTCTTTTTCCCACAAGTATACGGTGAGGCGTATTCGTGGTGATGTTGGTCTGTCACTTGGTCAAGAACCGGATCGCTTGACAACTACAGGCAAGGGCGTAACATCAGTTTGAAAAGTGTGGGGTGGGGATAATAAAGCAGGGGGTCTGGGGGTCCTCCCCCTGAAAAAAAAAGATTTGATTACCAGTTTCTGTATTTATACATGCTTTTATCATATTCCCAGCTATTTAAAAGTAAAACATTATGATTAATATGGCTATCTTGCTAAGTTTAATTATTCTGCCAGAAAAGTGGTAAATATACATCAGAAAAAGCTGTCTTACGCTCTGCATGTTTACCCCATAACCCTACTGAACATCCCATGCTATGGTATTCAATTAAGGATATGAGCTATACTTAGGACTGGTAGATCTATGGCATATTATTTATGGCATTATCAACAGATAATGTTCCATTTGCAACTTCAGTCACAACATATATGAAACAAATTTTAAGAAGTCACACACTGTCAATAGTTTTATCAAGATCACTGTAAATGAATGTGTTAGCTTTTGTTTATGTTCAAGTCCAGCATCTAGTACTCTTTATTATGAGGAGTACATTAGGATTACAGCTTCTAACTGTAAATCAAAATACATACCTTTTTTTTACTACCTTTTTTAAAAATAACATTGTATAGCCACGATCACCATATAATTTGTCTTGAATTTAATGGTTTATATAGGAACATAATCCTTCTTACCTTCATGTATCCATACTTAACTTTTCCATTTTAAGATGGTAAAAGACATCAATTAATCAATGACAGACAAACTTGCTGTTGTTGGTGACGCAATATTTTTCTATTACAAAACTCTACCAGTAATGTTACCACTCTAGTCACAAATTGTCTGCAACTCACAGCGCAAGAGTGGGTCCACTTGATTACTATCCTGGAGTACGCTGATGTTGCATCAGTTGGGTGGAGTTTGCCATCAAATTAATGTAAAATAGGGGTGCCCTGGTAGCTCACCTGGTAAAGCACGCCCCATGTACAAGGCTGAGTCATTACCGCAGCGGCCTAGGTCGAATACAACCCGTGGCCTTTGCTGCATGTCATCCCCTCTCTCACTCTCCCACATTTCCTGTCTCTCTTCAGCTGTTCCTATCAAATAAAGGCAAAAAGTCCAAAAAAATCATCTTTAATCTAATTTAAAAAAGAAAGTGGAGGTTATGCCCAAGACTACTGGCCAGATTGCCATGAGATTTGGTATGGATATTTATAGTCCATAGAATATGCCTATTGATTCTGGTGACCACCCAACAATTTTTCTTGTGCCACTAGCACCAACATCAGGTAAAAATTTTTAAGGGTCAGTTCACCCAAATTACAAAAACATGTTTTCTTATTTACCACTAGTGGTATCCAAACATGTCATGTTAAACATGACATGTATTTCTCCACCCCAATACCATGGAGATGATTTCTTTTGGGTGCTCACCGCATCAAATGTTACTTTTAACCCTTATATACTGTTCATATTCTATACCTTCACAGTATGGTCTGGGTCAGTTTTGACCAAGCCCAAGAATCCCCTCATAACAAGTGTCTATACCAAATTTTTAACCACATATCAATTTAGAATGTATAAATAGCCTATTTGACATTAACAAATGGGTGATTAATCCTTAATTAATGTTTCAGAGAGCAGAGAGAGTGTATTTTTTAGATTTTACTCCACTCGTTTATGGAGAAAAAACATCTACTATCACACAATATCATGTCCTAATTTACCTAAGACATGACAACATAATGACAATAATGATTTACATATATTTTATTGAAAGTGAATATGACAAGAACATTCTGGAACTGTGGGGTTTATTATACAACCATTTATAACCATTACAACTATCAAACACTGTCCTCACTGCTATATCCTAAAAAATACTCAATACTACTAATTCTAACTATTAGCTATTAATTCAACATTAACATTTAACCAACAAACAAAACAAAAAAAAATATTGCTAATGTGATCATGTTGTCCTCCTAAGTCTTGCTGCCATAACCTCAGTCACTGAAATGGCAGCTCAGGTACCTTTATAGTCTTATGACCCCCCAACCCCTCATTTGATCTCAGTTGGTTAGATGGTAATTGATTGTTTTTAATTTGTTGGGGGTTTTTTTGTTTAATTTTGAGGTTATTTTGTAACATTGTAGGTGCTTGTGCTTGTGCTTGCAGGTGCAGATCTTGCGACAGTGTCAAGGCACCCCCTGACCTCTGTAACAGTATCAAGGTCCCCCTTGAACTCTGCCACTACTGTCCCATAAAAAAATATACACATACATGGCATGTGCAGTTTGACAAGATTCCCTAAAACCATGATTTTCCTTGATTTCCACACTGGTGGATCTAAAATCTATTTCTTTAGATACGGAATGGCATTTAAGGTGTTTTTACTGCTGTCAAATGTCACATCCAGAAACATTCTAGAAACACTGTCCCTTTTATTCTAGATAATCCACAGACCTCATTGTGAACTGTTTTCATTATTCTACCAAGAATTAATTCTTATGAAAACAGTTGACAGGGTGGTAATCTGTTATAGCTTCCAGCGCACAGTTAGAGGATTGGTGCTGGGCTTATCTGCCATTGTTCCTGTAATATGGGACTAATTGGGCCAACAGCAATGTTCCTGTGTCTACTGGTGGACTCTCTGCTGCTCAGCGAGTGTGTCTAACAATTCAGGTTCATCATCAGTCCAGGCCATTCTGCCAGCTGGGTGCACATGCACCCAGTGCAAAGGTACTTACTGGATCAGTTGTTCAAAAGCTGTTCACCGCAAGGAGGTTCTCTGCAGTCAGCTTGTACTCCACAACTTTCACCATCCAGACACATGCTTCTGGTGGGGGTATTGGAGCTGTTTCACTGTAAGAGCAGAGAGAAAACCAGACCTGTGGCCTACATAAGCAGAAAGTTTTTTAGTGTTACATTATTCTGCTGTGGAACTTGAATGTCTCATGACAAGGCAGGGAGACTTAAAGGCAGTTTAAAGAGATGTCAATAATGGGCAGCTCAAGACTAAGAATCTACAGCTATGCTAGCAGCTCTGTCAGGCTGTACTTAGGCACAGTGGTGCTTCAAGCTAAACGCTAACATCAGCATGCATGCTAACATGCAGATGATAAGCATATAAAAGTGTGTACCAAATTTCATGGCAGTCCATCTTTTTGAGATATAGACATAAACCTCATGTTGGTGCTAGAGGAAAAGTCAGTAAGGATCACCAAAGTCAGTAAGATTCATCGTCTGGGGAGCTTGAATGTCTGTATTAAACTTCATGGCAATCCATCCTGTAGTTGTTGAGATATATCAGTTTGGGCCAAAGTAGTGGACCCACCAACCTACTGATATTGCCATCCCTAGAGCCATGATGCGTGTACAAATTGGTTTATCTTGCTGTCAAACCACATATCAAGTTTGGTTGTGTCACTCTCTTTTCACTGCAAAAACATTAACATGTATTGATGTTGATATTTCATTTCATTTTTATTACAATTTGAATTGCTTAGTAACATTGTTACCTTATTTTAATTATTAGTTGACAGAACTAGTATTTTTATTTTTTTTAATAAAACAGAAGTTGGATTAAACAAACACTATAACTTCTTAAATGGAGTTGACACAACTAGCTGGCCCTAAAGTTCAAAGCTCAAGAAGACCTTGCAGCTGATAGGCTTGTGTCTTGAGATTTCCCAGCTTCTACATTTTTCAGAATCAGAATCAGAAATACTTTATTGATCCCCGAAGGGAAACTCTTTGTTACAGCAGCTCGCCTTTACGTCAGTGCACACAGGAGAAAGTACTAGCAAAAAATATAATACAATACACTATAAAAACAGGTCAGAAAATAAATTAAGTACCAGGTGGGTATAAGTATAAGATAAAATAAGTGTGAGGTACCAAGTGGGTTTACCGGTTGATGATGATAATACAGTAAAATAATACAATGTAATAATATAAGTAATAAGTAGTGGTGCAAGTACTGTCGAGTTAAGTGTAGCTTATTGAGATTATTAAGATATTGCACAGCAGTAATGGAGGTAATAAACAGAATATTGCACAATTATTCAAGTATGGCAGAGATGTAATGATCAATGTCCAGTTTAGTGACCTAGGGTCATACAGACTAACCCTTAGAGTGAGGAGTTAAAGAGTTTGATGGCCACAGGCAGGAATGACTTCCTGTGGCGCTCTGTGGTGCTTTTTGGTGGGATGAGTCTTCCGCTGAAGGTGCTCCTTTGCTTGACCAGCACATCATGGAGTGGGTGGGAGACACTGTCCAAGATGGCATGTAGTTTGGCCAGCATCCTCCTCTCTGACACCACCGACAGAGAGTCCAGTTCCACCCCCACAATGTCACTGGCCTTACGGATCAGTTTGTTGAGTCTGTTGGCGTCCGCTACCTTCAACCTGCTGCCCCAGCATGCAACAGCATACAGGATAGCACTGGCCACCACAGACTCATAAAACATCTTCAGCATTGTCCGGCAGATGTTGAAGAACCTCAGCCTCCTCAGAAAATAGAGGCGGCTCTGGCCCTTCCTGTAAACAGCTTGCGTGTTCTTGGTCCTGTCCAGTTTATTGTCCATGTGTACTCCCAGGTACTTGTAATCCTCTATAATGTCCACACTGACCCCCTGGATGGAAACCGGGGTCACTGGTGCCTTGGCCCTCCGTAGATCCACAATCAGCTCCTTAGACTTTGTCGCATTGAGCTGCAGATGGTTCTGCTCACACCATGTGACAAAGTTACCCACCACAGCCCTGTACTCAGACTCTTCACCACCTCTGATACATCCCACCACAGCAGAGTCATCAGAAAACTTCTGAAGGTGGCAGGACTCTGTGTGGTAGCTGAAATCCGTGGTGTAGATGGTGAAGAGTAAGGGAGAGAGGACAGTCCCCTGAGGGGCCCCAGTGTTGCTGACCACGCTGTCCGACACAGAGTGCTGCAGGCGCACGTGCTGTGGTCTGCCAGTCAGGTAGTCCACAATCCAGGACACAAGGGGGGCATCCACCTGCATTGCTGCCAGCTTCTCACCCAGCAGGGCAGGCCGGATGGTGTTGAAAGCACTGGAGAAGTCAAAAAACATGATCCTCACCATGCTTGCCGGCTTGTCCAGGTGGGTGTGGATGCGGTTAAGCAGGAAGATGATGGCGTGCTCAACTCCCAGTCAGGGCTGGTAGGCGAACTGAAGGGGGTCCAGGAGGAGTCTGATCATGGGCCGCAGCTGTTCCAGCACTAGTCTCTCTAGGGTCTTCATTATGTGGGTGGTCAGTGCCACCGGTCTGTAGTCCTTGGAGTCACTGGGACGCGGCGTCTTCGGCACAGGAAGGAGGCAAGATGTCTTACAGTGCAAGTTACAGTTTACAGTGCAAGTAGTGGAGTAAAGAATTGTTACTGAAATTAGTTGTCTTTGCTATTTAATGGTTATGATACTGCTGTAATGTAATGACATTCTATGTGTTGACCTTTTACCCATGAAGTAAGACAATTTTGTCACATGTTTCAGTGGAATAAAAGTTACTTTGAGTGAATGTTTGTTGTTGCACGTTAACAATAGTTACATTCCAAACTTCAGTTGTCGCTGAATGGTTCTAAGTTACTGTTTTGAAATGACCTGCCATTTTGACGCCTTCAGAATTCTAATAAAAACATTTTGTAACTGGATTTTTGTAGGTACACCTAATTCTGTACGTATGTCATCCATCATAAATCTTATGTTTCTATTATTTTTCACCACAATTCAATGTTACAGGAAAGTCTTGTTTTATCAAGAATCGGCAGTACCCATGCAGAAGAGATGTTTTTTGAATACGTGTTGCTATGGCAGAGAGATACTCTGTTAATTAGAGAAAAACATTTGGGAAATCTGGTCCAGAGTTGCCTCTGGTGAGCATGATGTGATGGTGCTCACCAGCACCTACATGGCATAAAAAATATCTGTTATATCCTTTACCCTGCAGCTACAAGTGACTCCTACACACGCTCACTCAATGACAGACTGGACTTTGTGATTGGCAGCTGATAACAGCCATAGCCAGTAGTCTTGCGGGGCCTTGGAATTTGGCTCTGTTGTAATGCCCTGTTTTTCTGTCTCTGTTGATGAGTCATAATACAGAACTCCTTTGCCAGGCTACTGACAGGGACTAAGTCCCCAAACTGAGACCATAATACTCTACTTTAGCTTCTAGTTACTAGCTACTAGTTGTTTTAGATTTGATTACATATGAGAGTTTACTGCTTACCTTCAAAGGACCACAGCAGCATTTTAACATGATTGAGCTCCAAGTCTGCATCATCTCCTCCACTGTTGATGATCCTTGGTATTGTTTAGTCATTGTAAGTGTACAACCTTGGGCAGTATTTAAAAATAGACTAACAGTACAATGCGAGCTGCATGTCTGTTACTTCAATAGAAAATGTCAATAGATTCTGCTGTGAGTAAACCAACCCAGTGAGCAGCAGCAAGGTTGTCTGGATCTTATAGCAGGCTTTGTGTTGTATTCACTGCGCTGTTGTCATTTCTATATACTGTTTTGTAAAAGTCTAAAACACTGTGCAGACCACTCACAATGGACACTAGGATTCAGTTTTATTAAAACATAGATGAATCAGTGGATCTGCAGCTGGAGCCATGCAGAGATATTTTCATAGATGACACATTTCATAGATGATGATAAACATTCTAAAATTCTTAAATTCTCATATAAAATGTTAGAAACACATACACATACTGTATAACAACATCACAGTTTGTTCCAGCACTTAATTGAAGATGCTTACACTGACCAAGACTTTCTTATGGCTGCACCACTCCATCATATTGAAATTGTAGATGCTTAATATAAATTTTGTCAAAATCAAGTCAAGTGAAGTCAATTTTATTTATATAGCACAAATATCACAATATCACAAATCACAAATTTGCCTCAAGGGGCTTTACAATCTGTACAACATGCGATACCCTCTATCCTTAGACCCTCGATTCAGATACGAAAAACTCAAAAAATCTTTTAACGAGAAAAAATTTAAGAAACCTCAGGAAGAACAACAGAGGAGTGATCTCTCTCCCAGAACGGAGACATGCAATAGATGTCCAGCCTTAAATATTTGATATGTTTAGAAACTGGGAATATATACACACACACACAGATTATATATATATATATATATATATATATATATATATATATATATATATATATATATATATATATATATATATATATATATATATATATATATATATATATATATATATATATATATATATATATATATATATATATATATATATAGAGAGAGAGAGAGAGAGAGAGAGAGAGAGAGATCAGTTGCACAATTTAAAGATATAATTGCACAGGATAATACATAAAAAACAATTGATGACAGCTCTGAGGCACTGGGCAGCTGAGTCTCTGGGGCGCTGGGCAGTGGTGAGACATGACGTCGGCGGTAGCCACGCTTCCTTCTGTCTCCAAGACAGGAATGGGCTGAGGTACAGGTTGGATGCTAGCTGGCTGACTAGCAGGCCAGAGTGCAGGCTGATGGCTGGTTGGTGGAGGACTGAGGGCCTGGGGCTGAGGCTTGGGGGCACAGAGAAAGTCCATAATGAACCTGGTAACAGAGTCCCTCAGCCAAGGCCAAGAGGACAATTTCCCATGTGCCAGGGCGCAGATTGCGTCTCTATAATAGTCCCCGACCGCCTTCCTCCACATATCCCCAAGGCACTCTAGGTCACTAATTAGCTCAAAAGGTACTCTAACATGGTGTCCGCTGGGTCCATTTTTTGGTCAGATCGTTCTGTTACGTTTAAGTGTCAAGCAGGGAAACAGGGAGAGGACCCAAACGCAGAAGGCAGAGCAGGTTCAGCTCAAAAGTTTTTTTAATGAAAGTAATGTTTTAAATTGCTTTTCTCGGCTCAAGGAAAGTTTTACAAATATAAAACCTCCATGGATCAGAAATTCATAATAGAAAGAGTCATAATTGACCTTGTTTGCAGTTTGAGGTGTCTCTTTTATAATGGTGGCCTATGGGGAAAATGCTTTTTGGACCGCAGGGGAATTTTTCGTTGCAAGTGGCCACTGGAAAAAATTGTCTGCAAGGCTGAGCGGCGGCACAGTATCCACTTCTCATTATATATCCATGGCAGATCTCTGCCACGGCAGAAGTGTAGCAAACATCATGTGTAAAAAGACCAATTGGTGTCTTGTCTGTATTTCCAGCTCCTGGAGCAAAATACTTCTTTTTAGAGTTTTCATCCGTTAATGTCTATTTACGTATTTACAGATTTGTCTACACATTCACAGATCATATGCATTTACAGATTTGTCTATGCATTTACATATTTGTCTACACATTTCCAAATCTCATTACACTTGCAAATCTGAATATAGATTTTGAATTTTTTTTTACACATTTACAAATCTGATTACGCACACACAGAATCTGAATACACATTTGCAGATTCCTGTACACATTAAAAAATCTCAGTACACATTTAGTGACTATTTTACACATTTACAAATCTGATTATGTACACATGGATTGAGATACTGTTACAAAACTCTCCACTCACATTTGTAAATAGTTCTGCTACATTAATAGCCCCATATAACCTGCCATAAAGTGCAGCATTTAGTTAATATAAGAAACTTCCATATAAACACAGCTATGGAACCAGCTACTAATTTTCACTTTTTCAGCTCACCCTCTTTTGTGATTTTCCAAAGAAAAGCCTAATGTCACTGCTCCTTTTCATGGTTATTGTTATGAAATCAAACACAGGTAAAACAGCCAAAGCACGAATATTGGGGGTTGTGGCTAGATCAGATACTAGTTTTGTCGAGACTGCAAATTTGTCAGGAGAGTTTGAGAGACAGCTTGACACTTGCGTCAGCAGTTTACATGAATAAAACATAGAACAATGGCTGTGGGTGTTTTGATGCATTTCATACACCAACATAGAAAGAGGGGGTGAGATGGCCACAAAAGGGCCACCCCTTCTGGGCCACAAAAAGGTTTGTACCAGCCCTGCACCATCTAAACAGACTACATTTCATCATTTTTTCTTTTAACTTTGCTTGCCTTTACAGTGATAGAAAATCACAGCATTATTTAGGTTAAGTTATGTGGAGACTACTACACCTTGCATTGTGTTAAATGGTTGATTCAATAGGCCTAATAAATCCCTAATAGTCCTTCCAAACAGGGCCCCCTCTAGGACAAAATCCTCTGGAATGGTGAAGCCAGGGTGCTTTGTCTGATGTGGATCTATTTTGGGGTCATTAATATGAACTAAAAGCTCGAGGACCCCCTGGAGAGCACAGGTCTATTATTACCTATTATGGGACATGTGCATGCTATTATACTGAGCGACTGGGCGTTCTTTCGCCGGCGCTAGGATCCAGAGGAATAACCTCTCTCTTTCCTCTCTCTCTCCCCCTCTCTATCTCTCCCTCTCTCCCCTCAAGACTGTTTTAAAGTCTCTGCCAGACTTGGGCTAACACGCTACTTCCTGGATGGTCGGAGGAATGGAAAGCTTCCAGCGTCTCTCCACCACCAACACCGACTCTCCCCTCTCTGTGTGACCGACGAGCGTTGCCTCCCCCGCCGTAGCCGCAGGAGCGACGACGCGCTGTGTGGACCGTCGCTGCTAGTCTCTCTTAACCCGCTTCCCCCTGCTGCATATACACGCTCCTCCATAACCATTAGTATCCTAGTGTTATGCTAATATCCGAGAATATCGGGGGGATTTTGGGACGGAAATACTCTTTACTGCACCTCTAAGAAATTCTCCGCCTTCCACCTCCTGCGTGCCCAGTCTCCGTCTCCGCTGGTTCTCCGGTGCTGCTTTTTACGCAGCAAAGGCGTCGCTGGTTTGCCCGCAAAAGGGAGAAACTCAACAGTTGTTGCTGCTTATTGTTTGCATGTCGACGTTCATATTACTACCATGTGGAGGCCACTGCAATCGTGTTGTTGCTGCTGGTGGATTTTCTCTCTCGTTTTGTCAGCATTCATGCTCCTCTGGGCCGAGTGTCATCCTGGTAAGTTTCGTACCCTTACAAACACTAAAGGAATGTGGTTATCATTGTGGCATTGTCAGGACGCAACGCAGCTCTAATAGGCTGACAGAATAAAGTCAAATCACCTCATTAAATATAATGTAACTGGTCACTGGCTGGGAATATTTTGTGCCTTTTGGCTTGACACGCTTCCCCGGCACTGCACGTTGACTGGAAACAATCCTAGATGCAAAAGCAGTTCCTGAAATTATTTTTCTGCAGCTGAGTTACCTGTTTGAATCTCCTCACACTCATTTATCGTATTTTCCCCTGCTTTCTTCCCTCTGGTGAAACTCAGTCCTCCCTCTTTGGCTCTCCAATTCCACCTTCTTTTCTTTTTTTCTTTTTGACCCTTTTTAACAGATACAATGGGCAGGGATGGCATCAAAGGAGCAGTAGGCAGGGTAGGTTGGTAGTTGGGTCAGGAATATGGGTAGATAAAACGAGGCGCGTATGTCAAAGCCATTATCTCACTGACTTCACACACTCAGGCACACAACCCAAAAATTGCAGTTCAGGCTCAAATCTGTGCTGACAGGACAGCAGACCTCATGTCTGTGTTTGGGGTTGTCATGTAGACATGTCAGAGGGTATCCACAAATAATAAGATCTGCCTTTAGATACCCATATGGCTGTGTAACACTGACTACTTTGTGTTTGAATGGTGAAAAAACACTGTCCTAAATGCCTACTTTCTCTAATTGGGCTAATCTCCAGTTATTATATAATATAACTGAAGTATCTCCCACATTCATTTTGCAAAGGGAACACTCAATTATAGCTAAATTAAAGACCCCTGGGCCCTGGACCCCAGTTTGTGAGGTCCAAAGCGTCCAGCGTCAAAACCCTCAGGAGCCAACACCTGAAGAGGAACAACACCTTTTCTGTTGCTTTTACTCTCAGACTGTAAGGAGGAGAAATATGTTGTGTCAAATTGGAAAATAAATCCAACAAATCAAATTTGACCTTGACCAGAGTGTCCATACACTACATTTCTCCTGCTGTGGAAGATCCTAGAAATGTCTCTTAGACAATTTCACAGGCTGTCCAACCCCCTAGAGCTTTATGCATTAAATTCTGTTCATGTTCACCATAACCCATCCAGCCTTAAAAAAAGATTCATATTATATGCTTATGTGATGATATTATACAAAGGAACTCCATCTAGGAGCATCTTGGTCATCTGATATGAATCAATACTAGTACTGTAGAATTCGACAATATTCAATTGAGGTTGGATGATATGGACAAAATGTTTAATATCCCAATATTTCTGACCAAATACCTCTATATCTATATCAGAGGACATCTTAGGCATGAAAACTGGCGCTCAGAAGATATTTACGCAAAAGAAAAAAATAATTAAAAGAGAATGATGCATCTGTAATGTGGATGTAGAGAGGAATTGTTTCACTCAGCCGACAGAGCAGTCAGATGAGCTTAGAAATGTAATTCAGCATGTAAAAAAACTAAATAAATTTGAAATGGATCACTTTTGATAGTATATTGATATATTAACCAGCTCTGCTCTCAAATAGCTTTATAACAGTGGTGTGAACAAAACATACTTCAATAAGTCTTTTTTTATAGAAATCTGGGGAGTGCATTAACGACTCCACTGGATCCTCTATCACATTGTGGACTCTTATTGGCCCCCTAACCCCCAGTCAGACGAGCCACTCTAGTGTTAAAATTCACTGAGCTTGTGTTGGAGCCCTGTAGCTGTCTATAGAAAAGACATGTTATCACAGAGCCAGTTAGTTGGACAGTATTAGCCTACTTTTCACCTCGCCTAGATTAGCTCTTATATTTCTTATGAGTCATAAGAGATGTCATGAAACACACATACACACACACACACACAGAATGAAAGAGAGTCAGAGAGCAAACGATAATGCTGCCCTGTTGACCAATGAACACAGTCACTGTTTTAATAAATCCATACCAGTACTTTTAGGATTGATAGACTGGCATTCAATTTTGGAAATGGGGCTATTGTTAAACATTTAGGGTTTTTATGGCCCCTTCATCCCCTGTGTTTTCTATGTTGCATTCCATGTGATTACAAATCTGGAGAGAAATCAAGTCCAGTGAGCTGAGAAATAAAAGAAAGAGCTGCTGTGAGAGGTGGATGGTACTGATGGCTGGATGGAGGGATAGATAGAAAGATGAAAATAATAGGTTGAGAATTAATTTATTTGTAGTGGTCCATGAAAACATAACATTGTTACCGGCTTTGAGCAAGCCCAAGGTGGCTGGTTCAACATTGTTGAAAATTAAGCCTCTTGTTTTTCAAAGACCAAATTCAAGATGAATAAAATAAAATACATTAATACGTTTGAGTAAAGATGCAGTAGGTACTAATTACAGGCTCATTAGCAGGTAAAACGGACTGGTTTCACTTTATTGAAAGGGAACGTAACACATCCAACATATAAATGTGATACTTTATCAACTTTGTAAAACAGTTAAAAATATTAACGCTGTACAGATTGAAAAAAAAAATATATAAATCACTGCCTGCTATGAGAGGAAATGGGGGTGGGGGGATGGGGCTTCTTGCACAGCGAAATGACACATGTCAAAATTGGCTGCATGTCACTTTGTCTTTTTGAAAGACAACAAATCTATAGAAAAACCTAAAAACATCTTTTTGGGTTGGGGAAAAATCGATTTCAATGAAATATGAGCTACAGTATGAATAGGATAGACAGATATTAGTTGATAGACAGATATTCAGTTGCCAGTTTGTGATGCTTTAGCGACATGACAAATATCTAGGGAAGGGGGTATTGTCACCAAAGGGAAAATTCATGGCTCAGGACGTTGAACATTGATAATCTCTCTCTCTCTCTACTTGACCTTCTCTTTCACTCCTCTCTCTCCCCTCGGCTTGACTGCATGACTTGACTTGTCATGGTACCGGCTTCGAGCAAGCCCAAGGTGGCTGGTTCATGTTAATGGCTAGCAGATGATGTAGAAACAGAGATGAGTGTGCTTCTCTACTGCTGGATATCATCATCCGCAGGCTCTCAGTGCTGCTCTCCTTACCTACAGTCCGCTCCTCTTTTCTATTAATACAGCTCTTAGCCAGGAGATTGATTTGGAAAAGCATGGGGAAAGTCAGGATTGGCTTTCCATAAAAAAGTATGTCACCTGTAGGCCACATGCAAATGTGGATTGCTTTAGTGGCTGTTTATCAGCTAAAATTAAGTGGCATCCGAAGAATTCATTCTTAGCATTTCTGGTTTACTGGCCCTACCTTAATATCGAGTGAAGATGATAGTGGGATAGATGGGGTTTCTGTGAAAATACATCCATGCATCCAAATACATACATGTTTCTCATACATATTGATTCATTATGTAGTCTGGGACAAAAATTCATCTTTGCACTTGTGTCAGGAAATGAATTATGTTACACGTTTATTAAAAAAAATGAATCATTAAAGATAAATGGAATAGACATAACATCTTAAGATGGAATTTGTTGAATGTTGCATGATGTGTTTTTTCCAGTTCTGGTTCACTGAATGTATTTGGTATTAAAAACAGATAGGTGGTTATGATTGGATTCACATTTGTCTCTGATGATGTTGAAGCTCTTGTTCGGTAGTGTTAAAATACAGTATGTCTGTTAAACCACAGTTGTTATTTTCCTCATGCATGTTATTTCCTGCTTTTGTGATGAAGGTATGCACGTAGTCTTTTAAATAACATCCTATGATTTTAAGCATTTTGTTTTGTCCAGTTAATTTGACCAACATGAGTGAAATGTGGTAAAGATTCTCACTCCCTTTAAGATTTACATACCATACGCATTGAAAAAAGGCAAATAGAAGCCGCCTGAGAAAGACACCAGTGATTTATCTCGCTTCATGTATATTTGGTTTTGTATTTGCCTGCTGATTCATAAAGCATACAGCTCATCTTTGAAGCAGCTCCCTGTGATTTCCTCAACTGGGAGGTTATGATGCCTGCAATTACTGCCTTAGCTCCAATCGGCAGTGTTGAGAGCACATGGGCAAGCGCTTTATCGTCTGAGCTTTCGAAGAGTAGAGTGCATTGTTTACTCTGGAGTCCACCTGAAAAATGTCATATCTTGCTGCAGAGGAACACCCACAATGATTCAGCCAAGTGCCATTAGAAATACAGGAAGTTTATGCTGCGCTGTTGTGTCTGCTCAGGTGACCTGACTGCTGCCAACACGCCCCCAGTCACCTACATAATGGCCGGTTTGCAGCCCCACAAACATCTGTTTTTTTTCATCATCTTTTTTTGGGATGGAAAGCACTGAACATCACTGCAGGGCGTCCGCTAGCTGACACAGGGCATCACTTTTCCGTCATGCCCCTGTCACTGCACTACACTTCAGCCCTGGGTTAACCAAACACACAAGAGAGAGAGGGAGAAAGAAAGAAAAGGCAAAAGACAGAAGAGACAGGAAAAGAAAGAGATGTTTGGCCTTCAATCTGTCGCTTTCTGCTGCAAAAAAATGAATGAGCCCTGTCGCTCCTGGCTGGGAGGAAAAACAGAACAGTCATTGTAATCTCACAACAAGCGCCTGAGCTAGCACAGCTTTTCACCCCCCACAAACACACACACCCATCCTTCCATCTATCTCTGTCTCTTTCCTCGCCTATTTTTTTATTCACCCTCCTTTCCTCTGCTGTTAGAGCAGCATATGCGCATACACTGTTTCTTTCAAATCCAGGAACAAATGAGACAAGTGGGTTTGTTAACAATTCTAAGCAGGCCTCAATGTCACAAACCTTTTCTCTGAGCCTTTTTGTTGCAGCAATACGGGGGGAAGGTTGACATTTAGGGAAGGGAATGGATATGCTTCGTGGCCCTCGCTTGCTAACATTATCATCATCATCATCTCAGTGCTCACCAAGCTATTATCTGGCCTCCGCTGTGGCCAGAAAAACGCTTGCACGTCGGCTCATGGGTCACTTTATCAGTCACTGCGGGGCCTGTCAACGCCACCCCGGCTTTCCTAATAGATTGATTAAAAGATACCACATCATGTTTGTGCATGTGTGTGTATGTAAGATGCAGTGGGGGTGGGAGGAGTGGCGTCAGGCAGTTATTCATGTAGGATGCTGCTTAGGTATCTGTTGCTTTTTTCATTAGGAGGTAGCTGCTTGAGAGGGATCGGGAGTCAGATTAAAGGAGAAAAAAGAAAACATCCCTTCTGTTGTGTTATTGATTTTTTAGCAGGAAATGATGCTGTTTTATTGCACAAAGGGAGAAACTAAAGATAAATAGATCTGATAATGACAATAATAACAATAGTAATGATGATATTAAATGCAGAGGCGCTAATGATATCTCAAGAATACGATGAGTGGAGCTGAGTAGGGAGTATTGTTTTTCTTTTTTTGTTGTTTTTCGATCAGTGTTTCTGCTCAGCTGAGCATGCCTGTTAAGTTTTTAATCTGTTTCTCATCTGTTTTTTTCTTTGCACCTCTTAAGCTCGTGGCCCCACAGTGCAGCTTGAAAATGGAGAATACTGGGAAAGACAGAGCAGTCTGGCCTTCTCTTGCTGGGCCGCATTGCTCTCAGATTTAATGGGCTGCTGAAAATAAGGGGCGCTTCAACCACCACCAGGCTTTCACTTCTTTCTCATTCCTCTCCCTCTCCATAGTTCCACTTCATTGTTTTAATCAAGTCCACTACTGGATCATTTGGAGAAGAGGAGGGGGTGTCCCCCTATCATTTTCTGGAAGGTGCCTCCCGAATTTTAGCTCAGTCAGGCCTGTGAGAGCTGCTTTCCAACAGCATCATTGACCCCCCTACTCCCATGTCGCTCCACTTTTCTAACTCTGTTCATTCTGCTTTGCTAAGTCTTGTTTGCTTCTGGCAGGGTTTTGTGTTAGCTGCCACATGTTCTGCTTCCCCCTGCCATTATCACCATCATGCTTCTGATGCAAGCTTTTCATTTATACATCTGACTAATACTCTTGGAAAAAGCCTAGATCTAGCATCAAATATACTTTGACGCAGTCCCTTTCCACAATAGCTCCATTCACATTGTCTTTAATGAAAAACAGTTGTAGAACACACTACTCTGCTTGTGTGAACAATTTGTACCCATCAATGAGTTTAACATTTCTCTCAACTAGGCGACAAGGGGGCTGGGCATCAAACCTCAATGCTTTTTTGGTACCATACCAAAATGTGTTCATAACACTGAGTACTGTAAAACGCCAAGTACTGAATGCTGAAAACGAGAATGTCTGTGTACATTAGTGATCTTGTTTTACTTCTTTCAAAATTTTGTCTATATTTTAGTGAGGCAACGTTGAGAAATTTGGCTTTATTTGTTGAAACTTCGTAACGCATACATATTCAGCAGACATGGAGCAACATTAGCATTCCTTTGGAGTCGTGTTTCTGGCCACCAGAAGAGCCCAATATTCACTCTCCTTTTAGTTCTGTCTCAACACACTTCTGACAATATAGGTCTTTTTAGCTGCTAAATTCTCCACTATGTTAACCAGTTAGTCGCTAACTTTGTCTGTCTGTTTGATGTTGGGCAGGTAGTGTACAGTGGGTTTACCAGGGCTTTCTGACTGAAAACAGCTGTCTGCTACTGCTGGAAATGCTGTTTTTATTTTAAAAATTGTTTCTAATTCTCAGAGTAAACAGTATAGGTTTGGTATTGGTAGCAACACTCTAGTACTGTATTGGTACTTGTATAAAACATTTCAGGCATTACCCAGCTCTACAGGCAACAGCAACAGAGTAAAAGATTAGTTGAATGTACTTTTGGCAAAAAAGCCTGTGCACTTCTCTGTTTTTTGTCTATTCCCTCTTGGTAAACCAATAAATGCTGCAAGACACCCTGGCAGGCTGTGCTTGCATGCAGGCAGAAACACAACACAGAGAGGGGAAAAACAAAGAGAAAAGAGAAAGACATAGAGACAGCACGAGATGCTGATGAGAGTGGAGAGGTGTACACAGCCAAGCCCTTTTTTCTATTTTGCTAAGCGCGATGCCAGGGGAGCTTCTGTGTCACTGTGCAGGGCTGCTGAGTGTTAAAAGGAGCTTAGACTGACAGGCTTTCGGCCATCATGGAGGCTGATGAGCCTAACCAACGGCGACACTAAACAAACACTGGGAGGTGAGGGGAGAAGGAGATAATGTGGGAAAACAAACGGACACTACGAAAGCCAAAGAGAGAGTTCGCACTCCACCTGCCCCCTAGATTAAAACTTGTGACACCGCCAGTAGTTTTGGAAGCTGTGAAATGCAATTCGATGGGTTATTCCTGACAGAGAGGCGACTGACTGTTGCCAGGTGATGCTTCTTTTTGGCCACGGGCCCTCCTCCCACTCCTCCGACAGCTTGGCACATGTCAGGACTTTCAGACACTTGGTGATCTTTTGTCAGGCTCAATAGGTGGCCATTCACTCTGGAGCTGTGACAGCTCTCCGATACACCGGTGAAAGGTGTAGATGGGTGTTCCTGCCATTTCCCAGAACGCTTTCTCATTTTGAATGGTGAAATGTACTTCACTCTACTTCCATCAGTCATCCCTCCTGACAGTGAAATGGAAGCCGCTTTCTCCCTGAGGAAAGGCGAAATAAATGTCACCATCTTACTATGATATTTGGTGTGTCAGTTAGACAACAGTGCTGATGTTTTATTTTTCCTCCCTTTTTATACCTTCTTCCTGCCCTTCTTCTTTTCCCGTTCCCCTGTTTTTCATTTGTTCATTCTTTCTACTCTTGCTACTCTTCCAACAATTATTTTTTTCTCTTTTCCCGTTTCGCTTCTTTCCCTTTTTGTAATCTTTCCTTCCTTTTTTCTTTCACTCTTTCATCTTCTCTTACTTCCTCTCTTTCCTTTTTGGCCTTTTTTCTGTTCCTTGTTTCCCATTCATCCATTACTTTATTTTTTCAGTTGTTATATAGTCAATTTACTCTTTCTACTTTTCCCAAAATTTTTTACTTATTTCGTTGTCTTTCATTCTTCCCGTATTTCCGTATTTCTTTCTTCATCTTATCTCCTTCTATACTTTATTTCTGCTAATTTCTTTCTTCTCTTTTCTCCTTCTTTGGCCTTATTTCTTTCTCGTTATTTTCTTTCTTTCTGTCTGTCTTTCTTTCTTATGCATACAACAGTATTTGATTCTTGTTGCCAGCCCCTTGGGATTCTCCTCTTCTCTCTGGTCACATTAACATGCTTCTGTAACCATGGATTATTTTTCTGAACACAGCCCAAACTAATGGCCATAAAGTTAAATCCCATTTTTCACCAGAATGGTAAAATATGTGTGCATGCACACACACACACTTATTTTACAGTTGCTAAGTGGTCACAAAGTAACATTAGCATTAAAAGTCATTAATTAAGCAATGAAAATTAGGATTCAGGGAATCTCAAAGTCAAAGTGTTGAGGACACATAAGGACACCTTTTAAAATCTCCTCCTTGGCTGTTAATGAGAAAATAAATGAGATATCATTTTATAAAGGTAAACGTCCACCATTAGCTTAGACACAGAGACAGAGAGGAAACCAAACTCTGGATATTTACAGTCTGGATCTTATTTTTGTAGTTTTGGCTAACAATCCACGACATGATGTTATGGTATACAGGGGTTGGACCCAAAAGCACGACTAGGACAGTGGAAGTGAAGTAGTAGGTTCCGTTTATTTAGAGGAAAACACAATGAGGAACCAGGAGTGTGGAGGTAATGCTGGAAGCCGGTAGACTGGAGTCAGACAGCGGGCCGACACAAGGTTCAGGAGAACAGGCAGGCTGGGGCAGGAACAGCGGTCCGAGGCAAGGCAGGTGAGAGATGTGGTGAGGTCCTCCTGGAAAGCCGGTGGGCAACTTGGAGGCAGGTGCCACAAGCAAACCACTGTAATAAACAGACAATCTGGCGAAGAGTGGTGAGAAGAGCTGGGTAGATATACTGTCAGGTGTGATTGTGGATGGAGAACAGGTGAGCAGCAGTGGTTTGGTAGCAGGTGTGTCAGCTGCTGATTAGCAGTTGCTCGGAGGCTGCGCCCCACAGCATACACACACACATACACATAGGAGAAGAACCAACAGGGGACAGATAGACAGAAACACTAGGAGCTGACCATGACAGATGAACTCAATAGCAATAAAACACACTGTTGCTCAATTCGGTAGGCTTACACTCAGTGGCTAACAGTGCTACTTAATCCATACATCATCTTTTTATTTCCGAAACAGGTACAATAACCAGCACCAATAGTAAATATATGAAAACAAGTGTAACAATACACTGAGTGTCCTCATGTCCCCCATCCCTTCCCTGCACCCCTATACGCCCAAGTAAAAAAAAAAAAATATATAAATATATATAACACATATATATAATACTTAAGATACTTAAGTATATTTAATATGATAAAGAGAAACAAGGGTTTAAATCAAATTCCAAGACTGATTAAGTGAAGGAGTGCATCAAATTCCAAAAACTTTTCAACAGATCACATTGCCAGAACAGATGCATAAATGTTCCCTCTTTAGTTTTACATCTAGGACAGTTTGGTGAATTCATCTTTGGAAATTTTATGCATCTTTATAGGGAGTAAGATATAATTAAATCAATAAACAATTTTATTTGCATGTTTTTATGAAACAAATCTTTTGATTGTTTTTATACCCAAATTTGTCCATTTGCATATATGGATTGATGCTAAGTGTTTATTCAGATCAGGATTCTGATGGATAGGAGACAAGATGGAAATACAAGTGGTAATACCAAGTTTCTTAATACAGTCCTTCCAGGCTAAAAGTGTGTTAAAAACAGTAAAACACTGATCCATGGTTTTTATCTTATTGAAGTGTTTTATAAATATAAGAGAGTCCAAAGGCAAGGGATCGAGAAGGTTGGCTTCCATCTTGACCCACAGCAAGTCCAATCTCCCCAATGACCATGACACTAAATTTCATAATTAGGCTGAGCAGAAGTAATACTGGAGACTGGGGAGACCAAGACCCCCATGGGCTCTGGCTTCTTGATGAGGGTCAATAAACTAATCCTTTAATTGCTCCAAATAAATTTAGAAATGTGTTTGTCCAGATATTTAAAAAATGCTGCAGATAAATTACATGGTAACATTTGAAAAAGAAAATTAAATCTTGGAAGAACATTCATTCTTAAAACATTTATTATTCCTAACAGAGATAATGGTAGAGTATACCATTTATACATATCCATTTTGATCTCATCTGTGAGAGGGGTACAGTTCTTTGAACAGATTATCTAAATGTGGTGTAATGTTTATTTCCAAGTATTTAAAACCCCCTTGTGTCAAGTGAAAAGTGTTGGTGTCATATGTAAGAGGCAAGCATTAGATTTGTTAAAATTGATCTTATATCCTGAATATCTTCCAAATTGCTATATTGTGCTATATAAATATGATATAGAATTTTCTGGATCTATTATATATAGAATTATGTCATCTGCATATAGGGATGTTTTATTTTATTTCGTCATTAGTAATCTTCAATCCTTAAATGTTTGTATTGTCTCGTACACATGACGCCAATGGTTCGATCACCATTGCAAAAAGCAAAGGTGACAATGGACACCCCTGTTTTGTCCCTCTGGATAGAGAATGGAAGTCAAAGGAAGCACCATTACTGAGAACTGCTTCTTTAGGAATTATATAAATTGATTTGATTCATTCAATGAAATTAGAGTCCACATTAAATCTGTGTAAAATGAAGAAAATAAAATACCATTCAGCCCTGTCAAAAGCCTTCTCTGCATCTAAAGATAGAAATAGAGAAGGCCTTCAACAGGCGTCCAAATAATTTATTGCGTTCAAGAGTCTCCTTATATTGTTAGCAGAATATCTCCCTTTTATAAAGCCTGACTGGTCTGGGTTAAGTCTTTTTGCTCTTTCTCTTTTGGGGGTTATGTTATTATCTTTGAAACAAATTGCTTTGATAACCCTTTCTGCTTGCTCCTTCTGTAATTGATGGGCATGTAATTTACTTGATTTATTACCAAATTCATAATTCTTTTGTCTGATATGGTTCATTTTTTTGTGATTTCATTTTAAATGTTGAGATTTAGTTTAGCTCTGGATATAATTCCACAATCTTTTATCATGTGCATATATTTTGAGTGGATAAAAAAAAAATTATTTGAGAACATGAATTTTCATGAACATTTGAAAAGAAAGTATAATCTTTGACACCCTGGTTTAATTCACACCAAACGTCAGTTAGGCTACATGCTGCACATAACCCCTGAAGGACCTTTGAAGATTTAGAGCTGTGGTTCTTACTCTGATTAGATTGATCTAAAATAGAATTCAACGTTCTACTGAAATCTCCACCGATCAAAATCCTTTAGTTTTCACTGAAGAGCAGCATCATGTCTGACATGAATGTTGGTTCATCTGTATTGGGAGCATAAACATTTAGAAAGGTGATGAGTGTTCCATTGATAGAACCTGAAATCAAGACAAACCCACCATTTGGGTCTGTAACTGATTTTTCCAATTTTTGGGGTGGTTATATTATTCAAAATAGCTGTTCCTCTACTATGAGTTTTATATGAAGAAAAGTAAACCTGACCCACCAAGTCCCAAGTGTCTGAAAGATATGTTTCTTGTAAGAAGGCAACATCAATGTTGTCTTTTTTGAGAAAAGATTTTTTTTTTCCTTTTGATGGGATTTCACAAACCTTTAATATGCCACAAGTTTATTTTCATATCTGACATGGTGACACATTGGTGGAATTGCCTTTTAATGTGCACAGTGCCCCAAAAAAAGGTTGTAACTGCTTTTATTAAGAGACATAATAACAAAAAAAACAACCCACAGTTTGTCTACCCTGTTCATAGTAGGCCAGAGAAAAACAACAAGAAAAGAATAAAAGAAAATAAAGTCCTCCTTATGGTGCTTTCAACCTGGAGCTTCCATCCTTAGGGCTCCCAATTAAGTAGAAGGGCAAATATAATTTGAATTCTCCCCCAAAAACACAAGAGGGGGTGAGGGTAAATATATATATGGAGTTCCTAGTAGGCTTGTTATTTGACCTGAGCTCACATATACTATTTCGTCGCTAGTAACTATCAGAAGGAAATTTAGGAAATAATGACATAATAAAAGCAGAAAGAAAAAAAAGTAATTAAAATAAAGGAAGGCTAACGATGCCATGCCATCTTGATAGTAGCTTATGGTGGCTAATGTTAGCTGAAGTTTGAAAACTAGATAAATGTTAATGTGTAACTGACATTACAAAGATATTTCACTGACTTTGACTCCTCTCTACTTGTGTAAGTTGTGTAATTTTAAGCATTTACCATTATCTTATAATTTTCACTTGTGGTTACAGTAGCTTCTCTTCACTGAAAGTTACAAAGGCTCACTTTAAGTGCATACTAAATTGCTGTCAAGTTATAACTATGAATTGCTTTCATCTACCTGATGTTTACAGCCAACAGTTTGGTTAATAAAATTTGTTTTACTTCTGGTGAAATTGTTTAGACAACCTTGGTATACTTGTTGTGTAAAATGTTCTCATAACCAAAACCAACATTTTTTGTTTTGTTTTAATGATTGTAAGGGTATGTAGAAAGTTAGGTCTTTGTGTAGAAAGATAGAAAAAGCAGAATGTGTTTTTGCTTACTGTGTGCTTACTCTGGATGATCACCAAGCATTAATTCATAGGGCTTGTTCAGAACCATAGCTGGGAATGATCACACACATCAGCCTCTTCCCCCACGTATAGCACAGACCCCCTTCCCCTCCCCTGCAAGCTCTTCTGCCTCGCACTCCTTAAATTTATTTCTCCTTGCCCAATCTCACATAAGCAGCTCCAAATAAGTCAATGCCTGCACTCCATTCTCATGGCTGCCCATGATTTGTACCTTGATCAAATATTTACAAAGGGAGCACAAACCTTTTCAGATCCGTTTTTCATTTATTGTGTTGTGCATGGCTCCATAGAGCCTTAGCAAAAAACATAGGTTTTTGCTATAAATCTACATGGTTATAATGATCACAATCTGCTTTATTGGACAATATACAGATGATATAAATAGACACAGCTAAAAACAAGGACAACAAAGATGAACAAAGATAAGTAAAACTAGACCTACATAGAACATCATAGAACTATTATGTATATAAGTCATTATAAAAGTCATTGAAAAAAGAGGTTTATATATAAATATATATAAAAAACAACAATGACCAACAATGTACAGTGTCTATATACAAGTCAAGTGTTCTGTAGATAAAAAACAAATACAAGTTGTGCAAAGGAATAAATATAAAGTGGGTGGTTATGCATGTATACATGTCTATATACAGTATATACAGCGTGCAGGATTTATAGATGGATGATACATACAGTACATGTTAAAGCACACTGTATTTTAAACTGTAAATATATCATTTATAATTTGTAGGTGGATGTTTTAGTGTTACAGGATTATTGACTATGAATTACAGACTTTGAGGGAAAATAATAGCTCAAATCAGTTCCAGATTTATATATTTATTTAGGTATTTATTACTTTGAGTTTGATATTCAGAGATCCAGATGTATTTCTGGGGGGAGGGGGGTATTGGTCAATTAATCAGCTTTTTCCTGCTCCAAACTATTGTTGTTATATTGGCCTTTAAAAATCCACTATTGGTCGACCTCTAGTATGCAGACTCATCACTGTCCCGGATGAGGCAGATGACTGTTGTGTCGTCTGCAAACTTCAGGAGATTGGTCTCCTGAGGTGCAGTTGTTGGTGTAAAGGGACAAGAGCGGTGGGGAGAGCACACATCCCTGGAGGGTGCCAATGCTCATTGTCCAGGTGCTGGATGGGATTTTCCCCAGCCTCACCTACTGCCTCCTGTGTGTCAGGAAGTTTCCACTGACATGTGGGGGTTGGCACAGTGAGCTGGGTGAGTTTAGAGTGGAGGACTTCTGGGATGATGGTGTTAAATGCATATGTCCCTGGGGAATCAAGGTGTTGCAGGATGTAATGTAGTCCCATGTTGACTGCACCATCCATTGACCTGTTTGCCTGGTAGCCAAACTGCAGGGGCCCACCTGATGTACTTCAGGTGGGCCAACACCAGTCTGATCCCAAATATATATATATATATCAAGAGCTCTTAAACAGTACAATTTAATGATAGAGAACACACAGCAATGTCAATGTGTAGCAGACATATTGTACTTTAAACTCAGAATCAAGTAGGTGTACAAACAAGCATGGTAAAATGAAAAAAAGAATGATTAGGAAAAAAAACAAAAATCTGTGCTTTCAGCATGACAATCCCCTCAAGCAGCAGACATTGCATCGATAGAATTTAAATCAATTTGAGGAAAGCTGGTTTGCAAACATAAACACACATAAAAGCAATATAATAATACAGAACAGATTAGGCAAAGATAAATAAAATACAAAAAAAAAAAAAAAACATTAAAAGACACAAGAGTTGTCATCTCACAGAGATGTCAAAAAGTTTAGGTGCATTTATCAATCTATACACAGGGTAAACTGACCATGCCTTTGACCTGGGCTGTTCACAAGTATTAAGTTACTTATTTGGTAACACTGAAGAGTAACTGCACCCAGACAGATAACCTTGCTTGCGCTGCCAACTAATGTTGACCACATGCTCTTTCCACACCCCTGTGCGGCAGTGATGTAGCGTTGTACCACAGTGCAGTGCTACATGAGTGGTGGGAATTTTTCACTATTATATATAGTATAACAGCATATTTATATTTCTTCTGATTATATTTAGATTTCAACCCGCAACATACAGCGTAATTCTTCCCAATTTAGACTGCAATTATTTATACTTTACAGTGTACCAGATGTGAAGTTAGGGAATAATGGGGTAACAATGTGAAAACTTAAAAAATTATACTGTAGGTTAACTACTGGGTAGCTATTCTGACATTAAGGGGTACAATATCAAGGTTCAAGGTACATTTATATTTCATTCTACAACACAGGGCTGCACAATGAAATGAAAGTTGTAGCCCCCTTCATGCTACATACACAGAAAATATATACAAATATTTAATTTTTTAATTTAATAAAATAAATAAATATATAAATAAAAGCAATATATAGTTACTTATATACATGTATTATACAAAAGGCACTGGTATGGTAATGTGCAAAACCAGTATTACAGAAAGTTTCATGGTAATATTTATTATTTATTTATTATTACGGTAGAGTAATGAGGATGAGGTGGAGTTGAGGAGTCTCACAGCCCGAGGAAAGAAGTTGCTCTGTAGTCTGGTGGTACGACAGCGACTTCTGTATCACTTGCCAGATGGCAGCAGGGTGAACAGGCTGTGGCTGGGGTGGGTATTGTCTTTTAGTATAAAAGATTGTATAAAGTTAGTATAAAATTGTTTTTTAGTATGAAAGACAATAACAACAAACTTTAAAAAAATACCTCATCAGTTGAATGTATTTTATTCATGTGGCAAATTTCCACATAAAACTATTACATTAATATAGCCATATCTAATCATGTTTGTTTGATGTGATAATTACAATAGAAACAATTTGATTGCAATCACATTGAACCAATGTTATTTTCCTCAAAATCAAACATGGCTATATTACATTGAACTAGTGTAATTTTCCTGAAAGTCAAATTTAGCATAACATTGATCTGTTATGTTGATAGAATGTGAAAATGTGAATGTGAAAATTTCATAAAGTGTGAATGTTTATATTATGCTGACCCAATGTAATTTTCTGGTAGATCTAACATAACTATGTCACATTAATCTAATGTATTTTTCCTTGATTAAAATATACCAAAATTACATTGTTCAAATGCTTTTTTTTCTTTTGTCTGTATTACACTAATATAATATTGTGCTGATCTTAGTTGTTTTCATACATGTCTTTCACATTGTTGCATACCTTCACAAATATGCAGTCACACTATGTACACCAAATAAGTAATCAAATCAAATAGCCTTTGTATTTATTAATTTCATGAATTTAACAAAACTGCACAATGGTAAAAAAAAATTAAAAATTGTACACATGAGACAATGTATATATTAAACAGGAAACAGGGATGTGCTGCAGCTGTGTCACATTAAAAGCTAGCAGAGCTCTGTTAGCCACGTCATTGCAGAATACAAATTGGTCTACACAAAACAATCAGCTGATCACTTTTAAAAATGGCCGGGAGCAATGGAACAAGAATAATCAGCTACCATGAGCTGTTAGATTAAGAGCTGCAGGTGCAAGCGCTACTTTGCGTTTGTATGAACCAGCACAAATTCAACAGTTCATCAAGGCAAACAACACCTTTTACCAAGTCAAGGCCCCTTATGGTTTGGCAAAGATGTTAGGTGTTAATGGTTAGAAAATGTCAGACCCTATGTAAACTTTAACCACTCGCCTCGCAGCACACTACCATCAAAACTTGAGAACTAATTTTGCACTGGCAAATACAGTATAACATTATGGTCTTGACTGACAAAACTGATCAAGTATGGAGCACACAATATAAACTTGAAGGTGCTGATACATTGTACAGAACAGAGGCCCGCTCCAAATTTAGACAGTGGCAGTAGAGGAACACTTTGCTCACCTTCACACCTTACACACATCAAAATTGTACATATTTTGTTACAAGCCCACAGTCTGTGACTCATATTTAACACCTATCTGTAATTGAACAACTGGAACAATATATCAGCTGGTATAAGCTTAATGCAGCTATACTAGTGTCGATGTGTCGGCCACAAGTAACAACAAATGTTGAATCAGAAATGTAATTTTGAAGCTGTCTCCATGTAAAATGTAAAAACAAAAAAATAAAAATGTTAGTTACCAGAGCCATTAACAAATCTACTCACATCTTAAGCTTCAGACTTAGGACTTTGGTCTGACAGCCTCTGCCCATCCAGATTCAGCAACAGTTTTTGAAAGACCTCGAAGGCATTCGGCAGGCTGGATGGGTAGCTCAGATCCAGAGCATAAATGAGGCCCATGAGCATTGTGCAGGCACAGAGCACTACTCCTTCAATCACAATCACCACTTCTTTTGGTGATTGCTGTCTGCCCTCTGCCTGGACCACACAGATGCCCAGGACCCTCTCCTCTTTTGCTTTCACAGTCCTTGAAGTCACAGTGCACAAAAAAAAGAAAAATGTTTGTGTGTGTAATGGTCAAAAGAACAACAAAAACATCCCACTAAACATGCTACATTACAAACATAGAAGCATTGAGGGCTGGGGAAGAGTTATTATACTTTTATAGTTTTTCGTTAATAGTCCTAAATTTAGTCTAGTCTTGAATTAATTTCCAGAAAGATGAGTGTTACAGTACACCAGGATTAAAAAATTACCTAAAGCCCCAGAAATCTTAACCTTAAATATGCAAGACTAAAAATGCAACGAACAAAGTTATGGTAAATGGTAAATGGACTGTACTTATGTAGCGCCTTTGTAGTCTTTTCTGACTACTCAAAGCGCTTCAACTACATATCCATTCTCCCTATTCATACACTGACAGCAGGTGCCATCAATTCAAAGAAAGTAAATCACTCGCACACAGAAGGCACAGCCCTCAGGAGCAATTTGGGGTTCAGTGTCTTGCCCAAGGACACTTCGATATGTGGGCTGGGGGAAGCCGGGATCAAACTGCCAACCTACTGATTGGTGGACGACCTGCTCTACCACTAAGCCACAGTCGCCCTAGGCTAAAGTTTGAAAACATACAAACAACATCCGTAGTTAGTAAGAACTGGGCAGTCAATACTCAGCTAATGACTTTTTTTCAGTCAAAGAGTTCTTATTAAACAGATGCAGAAGCTCCGCAACTTCCATCCCCGGTGAAATGTTCCTCCATTAGTTAACGTTAACGTTAGCTTAACCTTGATGCTGGATTGCATGCTGGACCGCATCAAGGACACTAATGTTATTTAAGTTACAAAAATACACTAGTAAAATGTGAGGAGATGTGTGATGTCCATGACAGGGTCTCTGTGATGCTGATTCCCAGGAACGTAAAACATCAACAATCTGGCCTTTGGGAGGAACTTAAAGATAACTTATACTGTAAGTATTTTTTAACTTCCTGGTACCTATTCTAATATGAGCCTGACATTCCTTGAGAGCAGCACACAGGTCATAAACGAGCACAAGTCATTGATGTTTGCTGGTGAAGTGAGTGGCAGCTGAGACTGTCTTCCATGGAGCTGTTGTTAATGGATGCTATAGAGATGTTTTGTATAGAAAGAGATGTTTGCCTATGGTTTTGGCATTAGGCCTGCTCAGTTTTGGATACAAGTTGAAATTGTTTGAAGTTAGTGTACTGTTAGAAGAGATGAGCTGAGTTTGAATGTTATTAAATAATCCATAGCTTTGTGTAACATGTTTTAATTTTGATATTGTACAATGACTCTCATTAAAGTTCTTCACTGACTGTAGTGTCCATATCCTTAAGTGTTCATGGCAGTTATACTGTGACAAGACATAAAATATTTCATTTTCTACACTCCTGGTTTTAACTTTAGCTGTGTTTACTGTAGAAACCCAAAATAGCTTTTCTACTTACTGTCCTCCAACAACATTGAACACCACACTGTGCAACAACAGTGTCAATCCACATTAACCTGTACCACCTCAGGCTCCTGAAGTCACCTGTAAGTACAATGTTGTACCCCATAAGTAGGTCAACTTTACAACATACAAAGTAACACATAGGAATAAAGGCCTACAGTATGTTCCTGACAATGTTCTTTTCCTTGGACCTCTGTTTGTTTCAAAGTAAAAACACAAATGTACCCCGTAGTTATTCAGGAACTATGTAGTTTGCCTGTCCTATTTTTGTTATTGTTTGTACCCCTCCAGTATAGGTATGTAGTATATAGTAATTTTGAAATAAATCACAGCAGATATATAAAATGTGACTGAACTCATTACCCCATCTTCCCCCAAAACTTTTAGCTTTGTTGCTCATACTGATCATCGTGATGATGATCATACTGTATATCGTAATATTACAATAGGTACCCAGTAGTTAAACAACACCTACAGTATAATTATTTTTAGTTACCAGATTGTTACCACCTTATTCAATAACTTCACATCTTGTTCCCTTATTCCTACATATATGTATCGGTACACCATCAGTAAAATGACACTGTAAATTGGGAAGAATTACAATGTACGTTGCAGGCCGTAATCTAAAGCCTTATCAACTTTTGATTGAGCTTGACTAGCAGTTTTCCCCTGCTTCCAGCCTTTTCCCTAAGCTATGCTAAACGCATCCTGGATCTGTGTCCATGTTGGACACATCCATCCATCTTTTTATCCAACTCTGTCTAAGGTAAACAAAAAATCCCCAAGTATTATTACTTTTAAATGACATCACAATAACAATCCAATAATAAGTGAATATTCATACTTTTGCTTGTGTACAGTTGACTCATGACTGTTATGGCATTTTGTCATGATTAGAGATAGAGAGTTGATAGTGTGTGTTAACACTAGAACGGCCACGACGGTCATTTTGACCGTTTTGAAATTTATATGTGCAATAACTTTGTTGAATAAAAAAATACAATCTTGCTGGTACCTGACTTTTCCTAAAAGTATTTGTATTTTTATTTACAATAGGTATTATATAAATTAAACAAAAGGCAAAGAAAATATGATCATTTTTACCTATTTCGGCCATACGCGGTCATATTGACCGCAGTGACTTTCGCGCTATTCTATTGTTCTATTGTGCTGGCCCCACAGCACACACGGCCTTCTTGTGTGTGTTTGACGATGGGACTGCACTGTGGCTGAGGCACATCAGCATCGTGGTGACAGCTCATGACCTGACAATTTTGGCTAGCTGCGGATGTCAATTCAAAATCCATGCTGAACGGGGAAAAGAGGAGACGCGGAGCAAAGATCAGCTCGTGGGAGAAAGTGTGGAGCTGAAACTGGGGGAGCCATTCCTGGGGAAGGGAAGAAATATTACCAGATAATTTCTTCTCTTCTCTGAAACTAGCCACCGCCTTACAGGCCAAGAAGACCAGCCTGGTTGGCACCCTGGGGAAACTAAGCGTGAGTCGCCCCCCTCCGCAAAAGAGCAAGCGGAGCTGTTCAGCACATCAGTGTGCCATGTATAGATGCGACGTTCACCATCTACCAGGGAAAGCCGAGGAATAATGTATGTTTGCTGAGCTCCGTACACACAAGCGTGGGCATCACCGATGGGCTGAAGGCAAAGCGGGAGTCGGTGACACTGGTGTGAATATAGCGTATGCAGTAATTACGGTTTACTATATGCGATGATATGAATATTGATAAATGTATAATTAAAGTTTTTTAAATGTATATTTTGGTGTTATTTGTTTTTAAAAGATATCCTAACACAATAAATGCGTTAATCTCCCATTTGGGTAATTTATCATTAGAGATTATAGAGTTTGGAATCTAGCGGTCAGAATGTCCGCTTCCGGCAATTCTAGTAAGTTTGGAATTCTGGCACTTCTAGTGTTAAAGTGTGTAATACTCAGTGTCAAGTCAGGGGGGCTTTGCCTCAGGGGTATTTACGATCTGTACAGCATACGGCACCCTCTGTCCTTAGATCCTCAATTCCAAGGTGAAAAACTCCCCAAAAAAGCCCTTTTAATGGGGAAAAAAATGAAAGAAACCTCAGGAAAAGCAACAGGATGGACAAACATGCAATAGATGTGTGAACAAAATAGAGAATGTACAATCATGATGACAAAATTATAGATAGATTGTAAACATAAATGAAGAATATGGATCCAAGAGGACGTTGAGCAACTTCAGGTGTCATCAAACAGATACCTGGAAGAGGACAGACTATGCAAACACACAAGAGGCAGAACACCAAGCACACAGGTAGGAGAAGGAGAGAGAGAGACAAGAGGAAAGACTGAATCTCCTGGAGGACAAAGATCCAGATCCAAAACATCTGGCACTCACAGCCAGGGGAGAGAGAGCGATCCCAGGACGGCAGATGGTCCAGCACAGAGAAGCCTGAGTGAAAAGAGAGAACAAGGAGGAGAAACTAGGGAGAGAGAGAGAGATAGGAACACAGTGGTGCTTATAGGACACAAACAAACAGGGGGTTAGAGAGATGCAGCAGTTTTCAGAAAATTTACAGTATACTCGTCGGCAGGACAAGCATAGACCCTAAGTACTAGGCTTAATAGATTTATTAAGACTGAGACCAACCGGCTGGAAGAACACCAAGATTCTTGGCTGTCAGACTTTGAGAAATCACACAGTTGTTGAGACTTACTGTTATTTAATCAAACTGGTGTCTAGGTAGAGCAGGGCCAATGACCAGCATCTCAGTTTTATCAGAATTTGGGAGCAGGAAATTATGTAACATCCAATTTTTTCACAGCAGACAAGCAGACCTCTAATTTAATAATTTGGGAATAATCATTGCCTTTACAGGCACATACAGCTGAGTATCATCAGTGTAGCAGTGGAAATGAATTCCATGACTGCATCTTGGTGAAATATAAAGAGAGAAGAGCAAAGGGCAAAGAAGAGAGCCTGAGTACTTCAGGGCTCTGTTCTGAAAAGTTCTGATGTAATATTATTAAAGGAAACAGATAGGTAAGACTTTAACCACACAAGAACCAGGCCAGAGACGACAAATTGATCTTCCAGTCGGTGTAGGAGTATACAATGATCAATGGTATATAAAGCTGCACTGAGATGCAGTAATAGAAGTACTGAGGTGGAATCCGAATCAATTAATCGATCAAGATGTGGTTTCTTAAGTAGAGGTTTAACCGCACAAGTCTTTAAGCTAGTGGGGACAAAGCCAGTCGTAAGTGACAAATAAAAAATATTCAGCATTGTAGGTCCCAAAAATGGCCAGAGATCAAGGTAGGGGGTCAAGAAGGCAGGTGGTTGGTTTAGAAGCTAACACCAGCTCAGACAATGTCTTGAGAGATAGTCTCAAAATTTGTAAGAACTCAGACTAACTGGGAATCAGCGTAAGAATGTTGTACGACCGGTTCTGCAGAGGTAGCTGGAGATGAGGAAGTAATTTTGTATCTAATGTCATCTTATTTCCTACAGAAAAAGTTTTGCGGCTTTTGATTAAGAAAAAAAACGAAATCTCTTAAAAGAAATCTCAGATTGTGTTTGTTGTTACTGATTCAGCGAGAGCACACTTGTAATTCAATAGACTCTCATGCCGTGCATGGTAGAAAACTTCCAGTTTTGATTTACACCATTTACCTTCCAATCTCCTACAGGCTTTTAAGAGCATGTATTTCATCTGTAAACCAGTGTGTAGACCTCTTTGACCGTCTAGTTTTCGTAGAAAGAGGTGCAACTGAATCCAGGAGGGTAGAAAGGGCTGAGTTTAAGTCACTAGTACAATTTTCAACAGGCTCTGTCACTGTCGTGAAAGGAGCCAGGACCGCAGGCAATTTTTCACTAAGTGCAGTTAAAGTTGCCGGGCCAATATGGCGAGGAGTAAAAACCTTGGTGCCAGCATTACAAGGACAGGCTAGTGTCGCTTCAAATTTAATTAGAAAGTGGTCCGACACACTGGATGAGACAGAAGAAAAGTATCCATAACTGCCAAAAAGGCTTTATTTAGAGGGTCGATAGCCTTATTCAAGTTAATATTAAAATCACCAATAACTTTTCAGAGTATAAAAATGTCTGAGATAAAATCTCCAAATTCATCTAAAAATTGGGAGCAAGGGCCAGGTGGTCTATAGTACCACAAGGTGGAATCCATTTCCCTGGACAAAGCAATTTATAGTTGATGGAGATGGTTTTAATACTAGAGCCTCAAATTAATTCAATTTAATATCCCTTTTGGAGGTTAGGTTGAAAATAGACTTATAGATAAGGGTAACACCTCCAACTTGTTTAGTAGCCCGAGCAACATGGGCATTGGTATAGTCAGATGAGGAAGCTTCATTTAATGGTAGGAAAACATTTAGTTTCAGCCATGTTTCACATACACCAATCATATCCAGGCTATGCTCAACAATCAAATAATTTATCAGTAAGGCTTTGGTAGACAGTGATCTGATATTTATAAAACTAATTTTGAGGATCTCGTTGGGGCTACTGTTTTCATTAGTAGGCCAATGTGTAGAGCTAGAAGAAGATCACGTATTAATTGGAACAAGATGCCTTATATTATTATAATTGGAAAATGTTTGTGGCCCGCCCACGCCACAGTGTGGGGATACAATTGGGATTACCTTAGATATTTTGTTTTGTAGGACTTTATCAGGTGTTTTATGGGACACTTCACCACTGACAGTGGAAGGGATGATAATTAGATTTTTGTGATTCACACATGCTGAGGGGATGTATGGTATTTTTGCATCCTAACACTGAGGACAGAGAGGGCCTGGACTGGTTTCAATCTTGGATTTCCACTCCATTCCTCCAGTGCAGGCTGTGGGTATAAAGGCAAAGAAGAGAGAAAGCGAGAAAATCACTACATGCCAAGAAGTGTTGTGGCACACTGAGCGGAGAACAGTGCAGAGCCCTCGTCATTAAATTCTTGCAGTGGCGTTGTTTTTTCCACTTCAGTGCTTGGGAGATGCTGGCTTCCTCCTCAGATAGATAGGGACTTGGGGGGCCACCAAGACGTGAGCATAGCCCAATTTGTCTGAGTTCCATGGGAGGTAGTTTAAACAGTAATGCCCTCTCTTCTTTCTTAATCTCTAGTGATCTCTCCCTGTCTCTATCTTAAACCTCTGTTGTGCTTTAAGCTCATTTGTTCTTTGGTCTTCTGTCCTCTTCAAGCTATCTTATTTGACTTCGTGTTTTGTGTTTGTCTCTCAATCTCCAAGCCAATTCTCTCACTTGACCCCATGTGAGATAAGGCTGGTGGAGGATTTTACCACACTGCAACTCAGTTCACTTTCTTCTTTAAATTACTTTAGGTCCTTGTCTTGCCACAAATGAGCATGAAAACATGACAACGGAATCCCTGACAGGCATGCTATCATTTTCAAATCAAGGAAATCAGCTTCTTTTTTAAGTCCAGGGCTCAGTTTTATAGTGGTCCATGGGCTTTATGTCCCTAATTAGGTAAACTGTGTTAAATTCATTAGCTAATGTTGCTGTATGAAGTAGGACTTAAAAGCTGGAAATAGAGCAAAGGGTAAAAAATGTGCGAGTATATCAAAATAACATGAGTAGAAAATTGTTTCTTGTTGGGTTTGTGTTAACTGTGAGCATCCTTGCAAATAATTTAATAGTATCATGAAGTCAAACCACCTAAAATAGCTCAATCAATTGCCCTTAAAATTTGTTATATCACCCAACTCTACACTGAAACACAGAAAATTCCTCTTATCTCACTGTTGTTTTAAAACATCAGGAACATGGGGTGCTGTTGGGCCCCATTGAGCATTGTAACAAAATCAGAGAGTGTATCTTTAACTGATGTCTCCGGCATTCTACTGGCAACATCATCATCATGCTGGAAGAGTCTACAGCCACACTGTTCATTGTGAAGAAAAACAAATTGTTAGATGGATAAAAGCTGAGGTCCAAAGTTTGTTTTAGGTCCTGAGCAGTCGTGGTGTAGTAAATGCAAAAATTGGCTAGAGGGTGGTATCAGAGTAAAGTCTTTAGTAAGTGATATCAAAATGTTTGATAATGTTATGAACATGAGAGTGTTAAGAGATGTTTGTGGTAGATTTACAGAATAATAGATAGTTTTTGGGTGTAAGGTTGTTGGAAGCAGAAAGGACTACAGTATGTGTTATGTGAGATAAAAGTTATTACATTTTATCCAGTTGGGAATAATAATGTCTACCAAATTTCATGGCAATCAAACCAAAGGCTCAAGTCAAGACATTCCACTGAACCAAAAACCTCATGGTGGCGCTAAATGAAAAGTTAGGTGGGTGTCAAAGTCATTAGGATACATTATCTGGGAACCATGAATGTCTGTACAAAATGTTTGCCAAGCCATCAAGTAGATGTTGAGATATTTCACTGAATAATTGAAAGCTTTAACCTAAGAGTGGCACAAGATTAGAAGTCATTAGGGTTCTTCCTCTGTGGAACAGGAATATACATGTGTTGGATGGATTGCAATGAAATTTGATACAGTTGTTGAGATAATTCATTTGAACCAGACCAACCAACAAACCAACACACCTATCTTCACTGCCATCTAGCCACACTGCTAGCCTGGCTAATAAAAACTGGCTGTTCAACAATGAACTGAACATGCAACAATCCCTTTGCCAAAGAAATGGTCAAGTTTCTTGCAAAAATAACTGAGAGAAGAGTTGAGACTGTGACAAATGAGAAAGGCTCCTCCTGCAGAGCGAGCCAGACAGCTGCGGTGAGGTCAGACATGAACCCTGTCAGTTATGGTTGCACTAATGAACAACTTTAAATTTCTAATAGCAACTTTGACATTTCATATAATGCAGTCACATGCCAGTTATTAAGGACTTCTGTAATCACTTCCACCTGTCCTTCCCTCAGATACATATGGACAGAAACAGTAGACTCTGACAAGTAATCCAGCAATTTGTGGATAAAAAAATCATCTTTTAGTAGAGTTCAGGCTATAATTAACCAAAAATATTGCTTTGGGCAATTTGGACATATAGTGTGGTTTACTGGAACAAAGCAATTTGAGAAATTGTCAATGACTGCCGCCACTGAACAATCAGCTAAGATGATTCATTATACTGTTAAGTCAAATTGATTGGTTTGTGCAAGACAATTAAACCTTCAATCTGACTGCGATTAGATTCTTGCAGATAAACCATCTAATGCAACAGTCCAGTTATGTCTGAGCGGTTATAGACTAGTCCAGCTGAACTGTGAAAACAAACATATTAATGAATCGAGGAATGGAGGTTTCAGCAGGGCGGTATACAGCACAAACACTGTGGAGAGCAGTGTAGTGGACTCAATCCAGAGTCCCAAAAATGTAGATAATGAGATAGTTGTCAAACTTGTGACCTTATACAGTTGTATCCAGGACACCTATCACTTGACTGAATTCTGCAATGTGTTTCACAACTGGTTGGAGGGTATTATCCCTCCAACCAAAATCGGAAATTTTAAAATTGTATCCATAGTGGCTTTAAGCAACTGCAATTGATAGCACAGTCATTGATTCAGTCACTTATACAGTTCCAGTCTCCAGTCAGAATGTGAGAAAATCTGTTTCATATCATTGTAGATTTATTTATTTTTTTCCAGACTAACCTTAAAGAGATTACTTTGGGCTCTAGCCTGAGCTTGAGATGGGCATCTGTTGGTATTTTTGACACTGTAAAGGTTAAATGATTGATTGATTAAAATAATAAATAAATTATTAAGTTAATTGTTAAGTGGATGATGAATGGAAAGTTTACCTGGCTGTTGTTTCCATCACTCTCAGCAGGACTGAGGCTTGTCTTGCTCTCTGTGTGGACAAACCGCTCTGCTTCTGAAAAATCACTCCCGGTGGTGTATGAAGCTGCTTGGAGGACGAAACAAAACCGGGTCACAGACACACTTTGCCCGGTGGAATCCCAGCATTACATTTCCTAAGCAGGGCACTACTCTGCGTTTGGCTCCTCGTGCCAGATGTTCAACAGATGGGGTTCGCCCCAGGGTACATAGGTTTCCACTGTAGCTCGCTCAGCCCCAGTCACTCTTTTTTTCTGAGTGTAACTTTCTATCGTGCATTACCATCTATTTTGTGGTCTTCTCAAAAAAGATCCTTCTTTTTAACTGCCCCTCTCCATCTTCCCCTCCCCCATTTTTGTTGGGACTCTCCTGTGTTTTGAGACGTTTGCAGAAAATGGGAGTAAGTACAGAGAGGGACACAGGTTTTCAGTGCTGGATTGGGTGAAGCCTTCCCCCATTTCTCACTGCTAGACAAGCACCCGTGTTCCACCTGAAACGCCTTTGGATTTACGCTGCGAACTGGAGCCATCTTTCTTCCGTTAATCACCTCGGGGCTGGGTACTCTGGCTTGCCACATCCCCAGGCCAATGGATGACCCGCAGGGGAAATCGAATGGAAACCAGCCAAGCCTGACACTACTGAAGTACTTTCTAGGTACCACACTGAGAGAGAGAGAATATGACAGCAAAGTAATTCAGTGTGTGTGTACCAGAGGCCAGAAAACAGCTTTGCTGCAAATTTAATGCATGGTGTAATCTGTTCCTTTTCCAAAGCTAAATTCTCATCTGTTCCTGATATTTTTTAAGCTGGAATTTGTTGGTCAACATTTGTGAATCATTTGAATTTGGCTCTTACAGTATGTCTATGGAGCCAGGACAGTGACTTGAAAACAAAACTGGAATTGAAAAGGAAACATTGGCATTGAAACATTTGTATTGGAAAAAGTTGTATTGGCACTGGAACAAGTATTGGCACTGGAAAAAGTTTCACTGGAAAATAAAACAGACATTAAAATATATTTTATTTTTTTTTAAATTTTTTCAGTGTCTCTGGTTTTCATTTTCAACTTTCTGTCACTGTTTTGGCGTGGAGAGGAGGGGTCTGAGGGGAGGGCCAAGGAGAGCATTATTTACATATAATCTGCATACTAAGGAGAGCACGTCACTCTTCCTGAATCACCCGTGCTCTTGTCCACTCTGAAGCCTCTGGCATCACCCCAAATCTATGGCAATGGCTTCTACGAGTTCACCAGGAACTCTCAAACAGCAAGTAAGTCTGTTTATTTTTGCCGCTGTTTTCTCACATAGAGCTGGGTTAAAGTGAACTATTAACTGACGTTTGTCTGGCAGAGGTCTGCTGGAACAAGTGCTAACGTTAGCTGACAGCTAGCTAACATTAGGCTCTATGTAAACAAACAACAGCAGAGAAAAACAGACTAACTTGCAGTTTGGGAGTTCCAGGTGAACTCATGAAAGCTATTGCCGTAGGTGTGCGGTCATGTCAGAGGATTACTGTGGTTATGTTATGTCAAAGTTATCTCATTGCACTTTTCCTATAGAGCAGGTCTAGACCGTACTCTTTATAATATTATTTACAGAGACCCAACAAATTTCACCATGAGCAAGCACTTGGCGACAGTGGCAAGAAAAAACTTTCTTTTAACAGGCAGTAACCTTGGGCAGAACCAGATTCGATCAGGTTTTGAAAGTGTGGGGAGCACTATGCAAATTCCACCTAGAATTTTAAAATAGCAATAATGTAATGGTAGTGGTAATATTAATATTAATAAAGTAATAATAATAGGAATGATAGTCATAGGAATAATAATGACAATAATAGTAACAAAGCCAATAACAACAACTGTAGTAGAAGTTATTGAGCAGGAACACGAGGGCAGCAGGTGTCCCACAACCTCTGTCTCTGCAGCTCCGGAGGTAGAAATACCTGCTGAAAGTGACAGAAGGAGAGAGGAGAGAGACGAGAAAACACAAAACTACGGGAGAGAGAAGATGACGAGTTAGTAACATGCAGTAATGGGATAAAAATGCAACAGATGAAGAGGGAGAGGAGGAGAGAGGAAAGAGGTGCATCATGGGAAGTCTCCCGGCAGTCTAGGCCTGTTGCAGCATAACTAAGGGATGGTTCAGGACTCACCCAAGCCAGCCCTAAATATAAGCTTTTTAAAAGAGGAAAGGCTTAAGCGTACTCTTAAATGTGGAGATGGTGTCTGCCTCCCGAACCCAAATTGGGACCTGAATCCACAGGAGAGGAGCTTGATAACTGAAGGCTCTGGCTCCCATTCTACTTTTGGAGACTCTAGGAGCCACAAATAACTCTGCATTCTGGGAGCGCAATGTTCTAGTGGGGTAATGAGCTCTTTAAGTTACGATGGTGCCTGACCAGTGAGAGCTTTGTAGGTGAGGAGAAGGATTTTAAATTCTATTCTGGATTTTACAGGAAGCCAGTGCAGAGAAGCTTTTTTCCTAGTTCTTGTCAGTACACGTCTATTCATGTGACGTCGGTGCTTGGAGCGGCTGAAACTCATATTTCTCACATTTTATACCGTATTTTCTCATATGAGTAGTCAATAATAATAATGGCCAGGGGTGTGGTTGCTACGAACAAATCAAGGCCGGTCCCAAATACAAATAAACAACAAAAAACAAGGGTGGATAAACTCCTGGTGCCTGTTCGTGCATGCCAACTAAGCATAATGTACATTTCCATCACTTTCATTTCATAAATTCAACAATATAATTGTCGTACAAAGACAAAAACATACAAGTGCCACAAGATGGCAGCTGCTACATTTGAAACAGTATGGAAACTGTGCCAGTCACTGAATTTTCCACAAATTGGTCCTGCAAATGTTTCACAATAAAAGCCTTGTTAGCAAATGAAGGGATTCTATCCACTGAAATGCTAGAGGTCTTTTAGTTTTAAACAGATTAAGGAAGTGTTAACAGTTTGTTAACAGCAAACTTACATGGCAAACGGGAGTGGATCAGAAAACAAGGAGGCTTCATACTATATGAGGAAATATTCTTATCAAACAGAGGGAATTAGAAAGGCCAGGGCAATCTGTTAATCCCCTGTTACGACAAAATACCGTTTGGCTGAGACATTGACACATATACACCCACAGAGACTGAAATAGGACACTAACACTTTAGATTAGCAAAGTGTTGACAATAGCATGATTATATTGTTAAATTTATTAAAGTGATGGAAATGCAGTGGTGGAATGTAACTAAGTACATTTACTCAAGTACTGTACTTAAGTACAAATTTGAGGTACTTGTACTTGAGTATTTTCTTTTCATGCTACCCTCCACTACATTTCTGAGGGAAATGTTGTACTTTTTACTTCACTACATTTATCTGACAGCTTTAGTTAATAGTTACTTAGTGGTAGAGCAGTTCATCCACCAATCGGAAGGTCGGAGGTTCCATCCCGGCTTCCTACAACCCACATGTCGAAGTGTCCTTGGGCAAGACACTGAACCCCAAATTGCTCCCGTGGGCTGTGCCTTCGGTGTGTGAGTGTGTGAATGGTTAGTTACTTCTTTGAACTGATGAGCAGTTAGCACCTGCCATCAGTGTATGAATGTGTGTGAATGGGGTAAATGTGATATGTCGTGTGAAGCACTTTGAGTAGTCGGAAAGACTAGAAAGGCGCTATACAAGTACAGTCCATTTACATTTGTAAATTAAACTACACAACAGACAGAAAATGGATTGGCAACTATTTTGATAATCGTTTACACTTTTCATACAAAAACATGGTTCCAGCTTCTCAAATGTGAGGATTTGCTGTTTTTCCTTTTAATTATTTTGAATTTATTTTAAAAAAACAAACCAAACAATTAATTGATTAATCGAGAAAATAAAATAATAATAATAAAATAATCAGCACATTAATAATGAAAATAATAATTACTTGTCCTATACAAAACAGTTTGCTCCACCTCAACCTACAACAGTAAAATCCTGCTTTTACATTAATGCATGAGTTATAATAATCTAATGATGTAATATATAGTCACAGGGGGCATTTTCTGCATTGAGTAGACCTACTTTTATTTTTTAAACTTAAAAGTACATTTTCTTGATAATATTTACATACTTTTACTTAAGTAACATTTTCAATGCAGGACTTTTACTTGTAACAGAGTATTTTTATTAGTACTTTTGCTTAAGTAAAAGTACTAATGCCATTAGCAATCAAGTTACATTAATGTAGGTGCAATCTTTGTCCATCGTGAGTCTGACAGTATTATAGGAGTGCTGGAGTACTCTTTTAAAGATGTTGACTCGGAGTCCCTCCACAGTTAATATTGTATTTTAGTGGTGCATATTCAAAAAGTTGGAAAAGAAACTTGCATATGATTCATGTACTACAAACCAACTGACAATCACTGAACTTACGGCATTCAGAAGAAAGGGAGCCCTGGGGCCCTGAGGCAATTCCTTGCTTTGCCTGATAAGTTATCCAGCCTTAGTTCCACCCATCAGTTTGCCAATAATTCAAGAAAACCAGATACCCTGGAATCCAATCATGCAACAATGTAGAAGAATTATATGGTGATAATGCTGACATAAACAGCAAATCCAGTGTTTAGCCTGTTTTTATGTGTTGATGTTGCTGCATGTTTAGAGCCTGTAATGATGTCAGCAGAATCATTACAGGCCGTCTCTCCACTGCCAAGTGCTAATGAATAGTGTTTGGATGAGGAATTATCTGTTGAAGCCATTTGGGTTTGCTTCCACAGCGGAGCATTACCATTTATGTTTGTTTTTTTCAGCTTTCTGGTACTCCATACTTATTCATCATTTCAATGGGAGAAAGAGAGGGTATGTGCTCCTAACAGCCTGTTAGCATGTGGATTAGCTGTGATTCTAAAAGAGAAGTGGATATGAATATACACTGATGATTGTACAAGTAAGTAAAAAAGGGTTTAAGAACGTATAATTCAGTGTTATTGGTGATCAGGAAACCAGTGCCATTTTAACTTCCCACAACATCAGACAACCAGAGTGATGTTTGTCTGTGCTAGCTGAAGAAAACTCTGATGGGGGTGCCCCACTGGCTCAGTCCTGGTTTGAATCCTGCTTCTCTGTTTATGTGGAATTTCTCCTCCTGGCAAACTGGAAATTTTGAATTGCCCATGATAGCGTAAATGTATTTCTCTCTATGTATGTCCTACCTGTCCAAGGTGTACCCTACCTTCATCCCAATGCATCCTGGGAATTGATCTGTGTATGACCCCGTGACATTGATGGTGTGTTTTAGTAGTTCTTTGACATGATCTACTTCACTTCCCCTTGGAATTTTGGAATTTGTTGCACTGCAGTGTCATGAGAATCTTTGCTCACTGGCCCTTTCCCAAACTGGTCTCTCATTAGCAAAATATTATGTGAATAGTCAAAATAATATTTGAAGCTTTTGAAGATTCAAACAGAAATTTGTATGTCGTTTCCTCCATCCTCTTTCTCTGGCGCATGCTGTTTGGTTTAGGGATGGTGGAGTATGGTAAATCAACACTGGCGTAAACTGACATCATTATCATGCACTGCTTTGAAATTGCAGCTCATTAAATCATCAGTGTCAGAATGTTCATTTAATCAGTAACCTACTAACAGCCTGTAATCCAATTGACTGTACTGTGATTTACTAACTAAAGAGTGTCTTAGAGACACCTTTGAATAGGAGCAAGCAGATGGATGGAAAGGAGGAAAACCTTGTAGGAATGACCAAAAAATCTGGAATGACGGCATTAATCAGCATTAGGCTCATACTTCCTGAATTACTACTGCCACATACCACAATTGTAGTATGGTAGAAGGAGCACCTTCAAGACTCAGTATTTTGGTGCTTATACTAATTAACTTAAATTATATGTGATCCAAGAAAAGATTGTCTGTTTTTTTGACATGAGATGAACACAATATTACAGTGTCATTCTGGATGACTATTATCTGCAAACTTCAAAATACGTACATTCTGTAGAAATCTTACACAGACCCAACATGAGACTCAGTTGAGTACGGTCCTCCAATGTTGACCTATCAGGATGCACCATGACCCACAGAGTGAGGGTTGTGTAAGTAACTGTACTCTCTCTAGATATCAAGGAGTGGCAGGTGAATAGTGTCCTCAAGAACTGACCATGCAGTTCCAACTTCTGTTTGGCTTTCTCTCTAATGTGACTGAGGCTAACGCTAGCGCTAGCTATCTTGCTTAGTCAGCTAGGTGCATCTGTAATGGACGTTAACTGTGATATTAGTTGAGATGCTAATTTTGGCTAGTGAAAAACAGACTTAAAACAAAATGTACTTCCTGAACAGTCTCCTCCTTAGATTGTCTTTTAGTACAACCGAATGCTGAACAAAATATTTTTAGGCGAGCAAAATGTTTCAATTAACTTTCATGAACTGAAAACACACTGTGAAAGGGTTAAAGTTCTAAGATGAAAACACGGACAACACCCAAAAACAAGTTCACGGCTTTTTAAATGTACACAGTACATTGCACCATCCCACATGTCGAAGTGTCCTTGGGCAAGACACTGAACCCTAAATTGTTCCCGAAGGCTGTGCCTTCAATGTGTGAGTGTATGTGAATGATTAGTTACTTTGGACTGATGAGTAGTTAGCATGCCATCAGTGTATGAATGTGTGTGAATGGGGTGAAAGTGATATGTAGTGTGTGAAGCGCTTTGAGTGGTCGGAAGACTAGAAAAGTGCTATAGAAGTACAGTCCATTTACCATTTACAGGTCGCTGTGGTAGCGACCTGCCAATCACAAGGCCCTAAAGCATACCTTTTCTTTATCGTCTATTTTACTAAATGAACATCATGCTGTATTGAAGAAGACTTGAAACCAGTGGTTGAGACCATAAACTCATTAGTTCATTAGGAAAACGTTTACTGTGGTAATAAATCAAGTGAGAAGTAGGGCCATTTTCTCACAGACTTCTATACAGTCAGACTTCTTTTTGCAACCAGTGGAGTCGCCCCATGTTGGCCATTAGAAAGAATGCAGGTTTAAGGCACTAAACTTTTCAGATTTAACTTTTCCACATTTATGTAACTAAATGTGTAATCACTGATTTTGTTGAAGCTTCATTATATTCACTTCACTCACGGAAATAAATTAGTTTCCTCTTAGGAGAGACCTTTGTTGGAGCTGTAGTGCTTGTCACTGGGTTTAGTGTACTGATATGAAAGGGAAAATAGATTTGCATTCAAATTAGATAATATAATTAATTTGTAAAAGATAGATAGGGGTGTAGATTGGAAAACCTGTAGATATGTTTTGGAAAACCAATACATCAGTCACAAATAAGGCTGCATTAATTCAACCCAAAGTCTGTCTGAAATTTGTCAAACATCAGATAAAAAATTCTATATTCTCCTTCAGTTCAGTTTCAGTTTATTTACAAACAGTTAAAATGCAAGTACAATCATATAAGACATAGGCTAATGGGGAAATGTGAAATGGGACACCCTGATTAAACATACAGTGTATGTTTACTAACAAATCAAGATTTGAAAGAGTGCATGTATTGTACGGTAACATTTACAACCTACAAAACACCTAAGACTAACCAAATACCATAAGAAACTAAAAACAAAAAAAAAAAACACAAAAAAAAAACTAAACCTAAAAAACTACTAAATGGTCCCAAAACATTTATTTAATCAGTCTAAACATTGGTTAAATAGGTAAGATATAATAAATGGAGAAATATGGCAAATGGAAATAACAATACAATTTAAATGGATTTCAGAGCAGAGTAACTAGTTTAGAAGTCCCCAGCCATTTAGGGTATTCAAACTTTAATATATTTTAGTAGTAACTGCTACTTTAAGGTCTTTTTGAAGACAGACACAGATAATGATATTTGTGTACATTTAAGTTTACATTTTTTACCCTTTATAAGATGCTTTTTTCTAGTCTTATATGTGTGCGAGGGAAAGTAAATTGGAATAAGGTCACAAAGTCTGTCGTTGAGCATATATACAACATTATACAAGCTTCAGAAAACTGTAGCTGCAGAAACGATGGTCAGTGGGAACATTTACTTTAGACCATGTTACGGCGCATGTAACTTTCTTCTATAAAGTGGAAGAAAAGACCTCAGCTTGAAAAATAAGCCAACATATTTGGACAACTTTTTCGTCAGTTAATCAATATGGCCCTTAAAATTTAACAAGTAATCAATATGTACCCCCAGGAATTTGGTGGACTTCACTCTCTCATTAACCCGACTGATGATTTTGATACATGTTCAACATCATTTGGTTTTTTTATTGGAGTGAAATACAATGACGTTTGTCTTGGTTATATTTAAGGATAATTTATTGCATCTAAACCATGTATCTACCTTAATCAGTTCCTCATTTAGATTATGTTGCAGATCATTGAGATTTTTGTTAGATAAGAATACATTTGTATCATCAGTAAATAATACTTTATTTCCATGGTGGAAAACACAGTTAAACTAATACTATCGTTGCAGACAGCAGCCAAATAAGACAATATAGGTGTTCAGGATACTAAAGTTACAAACAGATGCAAGCATGAGTGGAGGATCACAATATAAATTATTTGTTGATCGATTGGAGCTCAATCATGATATAGTGCTCAAGGCACTATATCATGGATCAAGGCACTATATCATGGTATATTATCCTTTGAGACTGGCCAAACCCTAAACCAGTGTTTCACTAAGAAATTGATTATGGTTGCGCTACTGGTGACCACACCTTTACCCTGTACATTTGGATACACCTGACACTAGTTTTCATATTGGTACCAAAACTGAAAAATACCAAGCCCTATTATCAGAATTCTGAATATATTTCATCCTCCACTAACATAACTTGCATTTTAGTTTTGCCCTTCTCCTCACCCTCGCCCTCATGCCCTGTTTTGGGCTCTGCCCAGTGAAAAGAGCCTCTCAGGCGGTGTCACTCACAAGACAACTGCTGTGACATGATGTTGACAGGCGCCGGGTGTGCCAACCAAAAGCAAAATCAGATTACCATTAAAGCAGGGAGCCATGATTTAGCCAGCAACATCATTCCCATTAGCCGAAATTGGCACACACACTCACACACATTAAAAACACATCATTATCTCATCTAGATGGGGTTTTCTTACATCCTTTTTGGTAGCGCTGCCTGAGTTACACATTGAATCCGATATCCCTGTTGGAAGTGATACACAGTTTGTCCATTATTACACGTGTCAGGCTGGGGAAATCAATGCATAGCTCCACTCTACAGGGAAAATACCATTGCAGAAATATGTCCAATAGTGTTTCACAGTCATCATAAATTGCAAAACCTGCCTCATTTTTTAAATTTTAGTGTTTTAGTGTAGCTCATAAACTTAAAAAAAAAAAAATCTATGTGGTCTTTGTATTGTGTCTCCCTCAAGCCAAAACACTGTATATAACATGAAAAACAAAGGCTATAAGAACAAAGAAAACAAAAAAGCAACACAATCATAACAGGACATGGTTATAAAAATTTCGGATATAACAAAAAGGTATTGACACTGTCAAGTGAAAACATTGTATCTCCAGTTTTGGTGATTTCCATGCTTTCAAAAGGATTACATGCTCTTTCATTAGCTGCGACCATTTTCCAATCCTTTTATGTTGATAAAATCCTTTTAAAATAATTTGGATAATGTCAGAAATGCTGAAACAAGAATGTTTTTCATATTTCCTGAAAAGGTTGAGCTGTATTACACAAGAGCATATGCAACATAAACATGACATTTCATGAATATGTACAATATCTCATGTACAAAATGAGCATACTGTATCTCTACAGCTATAGCCTTCGGGCTGTGTTTTTGTTCTTTTTTTAAAAAGATTGTTTTTTGGGCTTTTGCCCTTCTTTGATAGGAACAGCTGAAGAGAGACAGGAAGTTGGGGGGGGGGGGCAATTGACCTGCAGCAAGACTCAGCCTTGTACATGGGTCGCATGCTCTACCAAGTGAGCTACTGGGGTGCCCCACTATGAAAACATTTTGAAAATTGTGCCTAAAGCAGCTTTATTCAGAAGCAGCACCTCTCTCTCTAAGACCCATTTCTTAACTACAGAGACACTGTGTCAAGATTGATCCTGTCAGAGATTCATCCTTTTCCACTCATCCTCCCAGTCACCAGCAGAAACATGCAAACTTGCATCTAATGTACTTCTCAGAGATATGTGAATACATTCATTGTGAAGTTCATTATTTAAATATGGACAGATAATGAACAGATGTAAATGGAATCTGAATTTGTGCTGTAATATGTATTATTATTATTGTTATTATTATTATTATTAGTTTGTTTGTTTCTGTGCTGACCTGTAACCTGATTGACACAATTTGCCCCAAACTCACACCCCTTTTTAACAGACATAACTCAGTCAAATCTAAACACAAAGATACTTCACACACATAGTGCTAGAATCTGCAGGACTCGCTCTTTTCAGTAATAGTGAAAAGAAATGCTTCTTTTAACTTATAATCTTGCCTCATAATTATTAGATTCAGACTTTTTCTTTAGTACCAAAGTAATCCAGTGATTGTTGTCTGTACATCCATGGTTATAGTGCAAACAGGCACTAGCAGCTAATGTAGCATGACTTGACTTTTGATGGTGATTTGATTCGCATTACACCCCTACTGCGTGAGCAACACACCACTGTACGTAAATAATGAAGACAATGGAACACAAGGAGAGATACAGCATAAATATGGTTTTCACATATTTCACTACATACAAAAACAATATTGCTGAATGAATTGTTACTGGCTGCTACTTTTTTTTTTAGGTACTGCCATGTTATTCCTGACAGTTGAATTTCCATTTCATGCATCTTATTTAGAGGATTAAGTGCCAGGATTTTGCTCCCATGTTGTGTTGTAAATACATGCAAACTGCAGGAGAAATTCCAAGGCTCAGATTTTAGGCATTGATAGACACGCTGCCTTTTTTTTTTACTGTTGCTAGGATGATGTGCTTCTTTTATTTCTATTTTTCTCTAATCCTGAGCTACCCCAGCGTAAGCCATCTGGAGCAGTCGACATGCTTATCAACTGAAATACACAAATGTCATCTTTAAGCTGAGTCTCTGTTGAAATGCCTATCCGTTCATCCGTGCAACACATAGGGCCGACTCTTCATTATTGGGGTTCATTTGAAATAGTGTTGGATTTGTGTGTGCCTCAGAGTGCATGTACTTTGCGCTCACATGTGCATCTGTGAAATCATCTATTTGATCTTAGACGGGCAGGATTTGAGCTCCTATCGCAAACAGGAGGTGGGCTATTGCAGCAAATCAAAGGCATGACGTTCTCCACACTCCAGACTCTGCTCAACCAGGGAGTGAGCCTGAATCTCCTTATCAGGTTGACCCAACCTCTGCTTGCCACTGCAGCCTGGTGCTACCGTGTCTTTGGAGGCACTTTGAAAGGGCCCTCTCTGATGTTGGACTGAAGCTAGTCTAAGCTGTTGATGATGGAGCTGACTGGTGACTGCTGATACTCGCTTTCCTTTGCATAAAAAAACCTTCACCTAAGAGAGAGTGAGAGTTAGTGTGATATCTAGACTTCACCCTGAAAACCTCCCACTCTTATACAGTGCAAAAGGCTATTTTTGAATTGACTCAGATTTTTCCTCTCCCACAATATTGCAATCCTAATTAGCAATTAAAAAGCAAAAACTTTGTCAGCAATTGTACAAGCAAAAGACCATTTTATCTAATTTATATCTATATCTTAGTAAAGATGGAAATTGTTTCAGCCCAGCTGAACATCATCTACTATAAGTTGCGCATCACACATTTCATTTCCTGATACTTTTTCCAGACATGTTGTACTATTAATGGTCTTTTCAAAAAGGCTCAGTATGTCATTAATTCAAAATATCAAGCAAAAACAGTTTTCCTCATAATCATGACTTTGATCTCATTTTCAGGCAAATTATTTTTTGTTGTGTTCATAAGACTGTTATTCTGAGAAAATATTTCTATATCTTGTTTAAGATACCAAGTGGCTTGTGATTACAAATGTCATATTGAACTTTTTACCTCTTCTTGCTCTTTTTTTTAATATAAATACTAGTAAAGAGCAATGCAGAAACATTCAGGTGACATTAGCAGGTGTCTCAGTTTTAACAGGTGGCGGTTGACATGAGAAAGATCACTGGGGGCAGATTATGGCCGCTGTACTTAACAAATGTTGATTCTGTGAGTAACAACAAAAGGCCAAAATGAAACTTCATATTGTAATCATATGAAGACAACAAATAAACATTTAAGTGTCGTAATGTACGATCTAGTCGAACCCACAGATGCAGAACACACTACAAGTCTTTTTACAATCAAATCACTCTTTATTTGAATGTCAGCAGAATTAGTGGGGAGGGATGTAGTTTTTCGGAGCAAAGCTTTCAGCGTCATGCTCTGTAACTCAGGGAAAGTAGCGATCCAGAGTGGAGACTGACGAGGCGAAGAGCTGGTGACTCGCGTTAGAGACCACGTGGATCTGGACAGGCAGACTGGTCCGTGAGGCGAGGAGCAGGTGGAGTTGGTGGTGGAGTGTGGAGACTGACTGACAGCAGTACCAAGAGCATGGAGCAGGTCAGATCCAAAGGGTCTGGCTTCGTGGTGGAGACAGGCAAGGTGGAGTGGCTGGAGAGGCAGGTAGGCAGGCTGACAAGAATCCAGACAGAGGCAGAAAAACTGCGATCACCGGCACAGGATAATCCTGAAACAGAGTAAAATAGGATTTAAAAAAACAACAAAAAAAAAACCAACAAGGTAACAAAACACACTAGCAAATGGTACTTAACTTGCAAGTCTTCAGCACCCTGGCATAGTGGTCATACAAGTGTACAGGGACAATCTGACATTGGTGTTGTGGGAGAGCCTGGTATTTAAGTTGTGGAGACTGATGGATGATTGGAGACAGGTGTGCCAGTGACCAGCAGCACGCGGGAAACCATGGAGCCAGACCAGGAGATATACACACACATACACATCCAAAGACGAGTCGGGGACATACAAGACACACCAGGAAAGCAGGGTACAACAGAGAACACAGGGCTGGGGAGGATGAGGTGGCTGACTACCACATTAAGCCTATATTAATAGTTCTAAATCAGGACTACCAGTATTTGGAAGTAGCTTAGGAAAAAATAAGGTGTAGAAAGGTAAGATCAGATACATTTAATCAAGATTTCATATTTTCTGCTGATCATCTCATTTTCAGGTTGTAGCTAGCCTGACACTAAACCAGTGTTCCTGCTTTCTCACCCAACAAAAGGTACATATGTAAAATTAATCTTACATGGATTAATAAATGTAGTTAATAGCAAATGTTAAAGTATAAACCTAATTCATTTGATAAGGTTTTCAAAAGGATTCAAGTTTGATTCAGATTTGATAAATTGAACCCCCAATCCTAGGTAGCAAGCAGCTCTAGCTCTAGCTCTAGTTCTAGTCAGCTCTTGTAATTTGCTAAATTCAAGCACATCCTGTAGTTTTTCCTCTCAAGTTGTATTGCTAATTTGATTGCACTGCTCACTCAAGTGTGTGTTGAAGTATGAAAAATAAGCTGTCAGCTAAATGTGATCACTTAGCTGAAGACATTTTTCAGGCTGCTTAAATCATTCAATCTTATTGGTTTAGTTTGTCCTTGATAAAAGCATGAATTAGATGATACATGAGGCAGAGTGAAAGGTCAGATATTTCACCATACTTACATACAGTCACATCTGCAGCGATGCTCTTCCTCGTCCAAAGATGTGAAGAAAAAAAACAAAACAATGACATTCAGCAGTAAGTGACGGGATGGAGGGTGGGGGGGCAAGCACAAAGAGGCTAAAGATAATGGATGTGAATTGGATTAAATGGGCTGGGTGGAGAACATTAGCAGTTAGGTCAGAGCTGCTATTGTGGTGTGAGTCACTCCCTCCACTTCTAATCTCTCTAATTAGGCCTCATCAGCGTTAGCCAGCACCTCCCCTACTCTCCTCCCCCCTCTCTTCACATCCAGATCCAAGGAGGATGGAGGGAGAATGGACAGCTCGAAAGTGGACAAAAGTTATGTGATTAGTCATTAGAGTTGAGTATGGAACCTCAATACTTTCTGAGTAAAGGTTGTGCAATAAATCCAATATATCAAATAATCAACATTATGAATCTCCCATGGACATTAACCCTCTGAATCTGATCTCATACACACACATACTAAGTGGAATTACCACAATTTGCTCTTTCCAGTAGTAGTGGATGTCTCTTATGACATTAGATTTTTTTTGTTTCTTTTTTGATGGTAATAAGGCTCAGAAAGTCCCATCAACATGGTTCTTATATCCCTGGAACACTGACACTGTTCATTCATATACAAATATTTATGGTGTGTTGAAAACCTGTGGACACACAGGCAAAAAAAAAACAGTACAGTACCATTGACATCTAACCACAAGTTCAACCAGCTGATCAGCCTACAGTCAAGACAGGAAGCCCATAATCTTTAACTGATTAGACTTTAATTAATTGGGACAAACAAATCAGACATTAGGGAAATGGAAATAATATATATAATATCATTATATTTAATCATGGCAAATGTGAAATCAAATTGATCATGATATATATTTTACATCCTACTGTTTATCCCTATTCAGAATATCAATTGAACTGTATCCATGTCACCATTAGTTTAGAAAACAGTACAGCTGCTTGTTCTGTTTTATGTTTTTGTGTGGGCAGTTTTTCTTAAGAAACAGCTGTAAGAATCAGTGGTAATTTAGAAAATTAGTACATGATTAAGTCATGCATTAAGTAAAATACCATACTTCTGGTTGTAGCTTTTCAAATCTGATAATTGCTGATTTTCTGTCTTTCATATTGTTTTTTGGACTAATCACACAAAGACCTCACTTTAGAAATTAATCATTCAAATTAATTAATTATTTTCAGAAAAGTAGACCTGCAAGTATATCCAGCCCTTGTAGAGTAGATTATTGTCCATTTACAGCTACGATTGAACAGCAAATTAACACAACTGAATACTGGGTTAGAGACTTTTAATAGCCTAAATTTGTTATGTTACATTATGCGTCAACACATTAATATTTATGGAACAAGTTTGGAAATTCTGACTCCAAACTTAGCAGAGCCATTTGTAATGTACTGTATGTATACATCTTGTATATAGTAAAGCAGTCAGTGGGGAATCTACAGATGAGGTGAAGAGAGGCAAGTGAAAGCATCAAGGTGTTTGTTGTTGGCTCTGTATATAAAGGCTGAGAGTGTGTTTAGGTTGACAAGCCTGGTGATGTCACTGCTGTCAGCCATACTTGTGTATGTGTGTGTTTGTGTGCATGTGTGAGGAATGCTAATGCAGATGCCTGTGATCCCATGTGAACCAAACAGGCAGTATTTATTATACAACTGCCAAGCAGCAAGTCTGAGCTTTGCTTACAGAGCAGGAACGACAGACAGAGAGATGGATGGATGGATAAAGAGTGAGGAAGACACTTTGTTGCTTGCGTGTGTGCAGTTAGGTTTACACAGTATGCAACTATTTGTATTAGCAAAATGTGTTTTTGGGGACATATGCTGTCTGGATTCTGTTTTTTCAACATATCAAACAGAACCTTTATATGAATCTGCAAAATGTTCACTGCCAGCATTTTTCAATCAAGTATGTATACATGTGGCAACTAAACTGTGAAGTATGGTTAAGTTAGTCAGCGTTACACTATGATTAAAATGATACACGGTACTATAGCTCCATGAACAAACACACACTGTGAACACAGACTGAACACACTGTAAGAGCTAAGAATGAAAACAAAAACAAAACATCACCATTCCTTTTAGCCATTAACCTTATAATCTTCCAATATTAGACCACAGTCCTAAAATCTTTATTTTCTCCTCTTAATATTATAAAACTCAGAAAATGAATTACTATTTATTTACAATCATGAATTACCACTTTTTAAACCTTTTTAACTTGATGACATTATCTGATAGAGTGCTACATATTTAACTTAAAATGAAATATTTAGTCACTATTTTAGCTAAAATTAACATAAAACATAGGAAATAGTCAGCTCAAAATTGCACACGAATTGCTTTTTTAATCTACTTCATTCAAGCATGCTTCACCTTATATCCTGCCGTTACAGCAAAACTACATTTCTTTAGACTAGCAAGCCAAGTTTAACCCAGGAATGTTAATTGCTTGTTGAGCAGGACATAATTGTGGTGCATTGGGCTAATATACCAATATATTGCTAGCTTACACACACTCACAAACAAAAAGTACAACATTTTCCTTCGTTTCAAAGACACACTTTTCTCGTGATGACAGTCTGGCATGCTATTGTGTATTTTTTTTCCCTTGACCGGCATTACTCCTTCAAAATAAAGCTCAAGCCTTTATAATATAACTAAATAATAACACAGCCTTAAGAAAATACTTGAAATGCATAAACATGAAAAACAACATATTATTTAAGTATGCTGGACCATACTAAAGGTCATTTACAATGCCTCCAGCAGAGTTCCACACACTGGAATCTATTGCTGCCTTCACATCATGTGGGATGTATGGTAGCATTGACAGTATAGAACTAAATCCATCCAATTTGGGTTTAATTACCTTGAATGATGGACTTTCATTTACTATGTCATCCATCTGTGTGTAAAGAAAAGTTGAGGTGGAGGAGATGAGAGCCAAAAAACGCAAAGTGGTTTCACCTTTGCTATGGCCAAGTCAATTATTTTCTATATCAGAACACCTTGTAATCCATTATCACTCTTATCCCATGGTGTTTGAATTGGAATTCATGTTTTAAAATTAGTTAGTTAGTTTTAATAATTGTTAGGTAACTTTAACCAGTCAGTTAAACTGGACTGAAGCATTAGTGTCATTGCTATGGTTATCTGAGGTTTAGGCACCCAAAGTACCTGAAACACCTATTTAGAACTGTGATAAAGCTATGCTTGAGGTGTCCTGATATGTCTACCAGCCAATTGTGAAATAAATGTGTATCGTCTCTCCATGTAGTATTATGATAAAATTCTCATGTTGATTTATTTGTATTCACAGTTCAAATGTCTCAATACATGATAAGTTCAATCTGTCACAGTATCATACATGAGAGAGCATGATTTTAGGATTTTTTTTGTAAGATATTCAATATTGATATCAAGATAAAGCTCAGTAATTATAGTATAAATAACTGACCTTGAGTTAATGCAGTGACACTAATAGACTTTCATACATGTATCTTGAGTTACTGTAATGGCACTATTAGACATCCACACATGGATTTTGAGTTACTGCAATAATACTGCACTAATAGACATCCAGGGGATGTATGTGTATGCAAAACATTTGAATTTAACTAAATTCAAAGGGCTTTATTGGCATGAAAGTTTCAAAAACAATGTTGCCAAAGCATCAAAATATAATTTTTCCAAATATTTGGAAAGCACTCAATAACAGTAATGTGAACATCAACACAACATTAAGATTTATATATAGAAATTATATATATACAGTATATCCTAAGCACGTATTTGTGTGTGTGTGTGTGTGTGTGTGTGTGTGTGTGTGTGTGTGTGTGTGTGTGCGTGTGTGTGTGCGTTCACACGCGCACACACACATACATACACACACACACACACACACAATAAGTGTCTAGGTCACTTATTGTCCCTTTGGTTGTGGCATGAAGTGCATCTCTGTCTCAGTCTCACCTGTCAAACAGTGACCACATATTCTGTTTTCTTTTGGTTGCCATGATTTATTGTGTCTTCCTTTTTTGATTGCCAATTTCTGGGCACTGAGCCTGTACTTTGTTAGGACCTGTCTCTGATTTCTATCTCTGACAGTAGAGAGATATTCTGCCAATTCATAATCTCTTTTTCCAGCCAGATAACATTTCTAATCTACTTTGGCTTTTAGTTTTTATCTTTCCAATGTTCCAAATAGGTTTCTTTACATTGTGTTCTAATTTGGTTTACTCTGATTATTGTTTGGAAAGCAGTGTTGTTGTTGTGTGTCTGAGAGGAGGCAGTTAGTCTCGGCACCAGCTGATATAGGGGACTCTTTTCTGGGCTCAGCTCTTGGGTTTGGGGGGCTTTGGAATGGAGGTGTCTAGGGGGCTGGATTTAAGGTGGTTAACAAATTTGTGCTCTCTTTTGAATGTTAACTTTCTGCGCCATTTGCAAATAAAGATTTGTTCACAAACCTCCCACCCACTGATATATGGATTTTAAGCTGTAGGAAGGACACTTGCAGAAATTTGGATTTTGATACATTAATGATTGATAAGTGAAATATGAATGATGGTAGTATAAACTAAAACAGGAACTAACTGAGCCAGAGTGGCAGCGTGCAGATCTGCAGCAGGATCTGACCTGCTGGAGCTGTATATTTGACAAGATGTTTTTATTTTTGCCAATAACAGATAGTGTCAGTGTGGGACAGAGTTAGAGCTTGTAGAACGGGTGAAATGGGATTTGGGGCCAGTGCCAGCTGATGATAAGCCAGTTCAAATGGATTGGTAATGGCTATTCATTGGGGTGGTGAGCAGCTCGGCTGCTTTGACACTAATATGAATGCAGATTGAAATGTGGCCGTGGGACTTTGGCTTGAGGTAATAGCATGAAGGAGTGTGTGTGTCTGTGTGCATTAGGAAATATGTGTTCTTGTAAGTACATGCATGTTGGGCTTCAGCTAATGAGGGGTTGCAAAGGCTGATACTGCCTCTGATGTGTTTGTTTTGCAGTTGCTGATAAACAACATTTTGCAGATTTTTCAAATGAATAATCGAACAGAATGGAAACATTAAATGAATAAAGGAGGAACTCTCCATCATAACAGCTGAACAACATGACCAGATGATGACCGCATTATATCAAAAATACAGTAAATATTGTAAAAAGTTATACATTTATTGTTTTTAATAATGATTACATGTGCAGTTTTAGTGTAGTAATGTATGTTTAATTATTCACCACATGGGTATTTTGATAAATTCAACTGCTTTTATTGTTTACAGCTTTCATCTCTAACCCTTCAAATGCCAGTTCAGCTGTTTTCATTTCAAGACAAGTCAAGTCAGAGTTTATTATAGCCCAATATCACAAAGCATGCCTAAAGGGCTGTACATATAATAAAAACAGCAATGAGAAACATTAGCAAAACACACAAAAAGGTAAAGAAATTAGATAAATACAATACATACAATAAAAATGAAAAAGTGAGCAGCGTTAGTAAAATATACAAAAATGTACAGATGTGAGACAACACATATGAAAACGTAAACACATACAGTACAGCATCTATGCGAACATAGATTGAGTATAAATTGGTCTTACTTGTTAACTGACATTTCAACTGCTTTAACTGGTTACTATTCAAAGAACATTTCAGTTGCTTTTATGGCTTAGACATCGATGGACATTTAAGCTGATGTCATCTCAACGGTTCAGCAGCTTTCAGTCTTTACTCTTCAACTGTTTAACTATTGCTTACATACATATGGACAACTCCACTGTCTACAGGGCTTTCAGCGATTTTAGCTTTCAGCTCTAACACTTTAACACCTTAACTCCTTAACGCATTCAACTGACACTTTTAACTTCAGTGCATCAAATTCAACTGACTCTCCAATTCCTTTAAAAGCTTAAACCTTAACTCCCTTACAATATTTCACATGCAAGTAAATATCATTTTAATACATTTAAAACCATTTATAGTCTTAATGATTACATTTTCTATTTTATTTGTAATAACATGTACATATCGTTAACCACAAAGTTATTTTGATAATGTATAGGTCACAGTAATTAAATAATATTTAAAGGACAATACCAGCAGTGTGCATGGTTGATATATATAATCTATATCTGGATGTTTGCAAATTGATTCTATATCTGTGAATATTCATATTTATGCATGCACACCCTGTGCCTGTAGGTGTAACCAAGCTAAATGTACAGTCTATAAACCCACAGTGTGAAAACACACTCCACCTTAGGATTCATCTGCTTGTTAACACCCTGAATTTATTTTCCATAGTTGAAGTGGCCTGAGGAAAACAGAGATGCAATGCTTCCTCATATGTCATCGCTTGACAAAATCTGGTTCAAGCTTCCCTCCCTCCCTGCAGTAGCATGAGAGTGGCTTCCAGAACATATTGATCCCAAAATAACATCAAAGAGGCCGGCTGACTGACTTAAGATGTGCTGGGAGGGGAAGGCAAAGGCTGAAGGAGTAAGAAGGGGAGGAGGAAACCAGATCCAGCTAGAGGGAGGATTGTACCTGGACAACAGAAAGGTGCCAGAGCTCGTACTTTTTGTTGTCAGTGTTTTGGATGTTACTGATAAGAGATTTGGGATGTTGTACTGCTGACTTTGAAATGTACCCAAAAGGTAGAAAGTCATCTTTCTTTTTTTGACTATTCAGCAGTATTAGGTTTTAGATGTTGGACTGATAGATTATTCGTGATCAGATTTTTCTTTTTATTATTATTTATTTATTTTTTTTTCATACTAAACTCAAATGTGGCCTAAAGAAGCATATGGGATTGCAACAGAAAGGTCAATGGTTTGATCCCCGAACCAACAGTTTAGTAATTTAGAGGGGCGGAGGGAACCTCACAGCCATGATTTTGGATACACTACAGGCCCAGGCCAAGAGTAATCCTTGCCCATCCACCACTTAGAGGGCTGACCATACTAACAGCAGCACATCTACTGCCAGCACTACAGCTGTACCTGTCAATACCTGAGACCCAAACAGGGCTGGAAAATCCAACAGCTACCACTGGCCTAACCATAACACCAGAGCCGACACCCCAGACTCCCCATCAGAAGAAAAACACTTCTGCAGTGTCAGTCAATGACAATCAGGTTCAGAAGATGATTGAGCAGTAATTTAGTAATTTAGGCATGGGCATAAAAGAATAGCTCTTTCCCCTCTTTTGTTTTTATTATTGAGGTACCCTCAAGCAAGGCACTTTGGCTATTCGGTGGCCTGACGGATCAGACTGTGGTTGAACAGGACATCTTATAGTTTGATTGTGGAGAAGGGCAGAGCAGTTAAAGAGAGTTCATGCTCAGCAAAGCTTTCCCGAACAAAGAACAGGATGACAATACCCTGTACCTGGCTGTGGCTTGGTGGTAGAGCAGGTTGTCCACCAATCAGAAGGATGGCAGTTTGATCCCAGCCCCAGCCCACATGTTGAAGTGTCCTTGGGCAAGACACTGAACCATAAATTGTGTGTGAGTGTGTATGAATGATTAGTGAGTGTGTATGAATGATTAGTTAGTTTCTTTGGACTGATGAGCAGTTAGCATCTGCCATCAGTGGGTGAATGTGATATGTAGTGTGAACAGAAGACTAGAAAGGTGCTATACAAGTACAGTCCATTTACCAATACCACAAGCTTTCCCTATCCATTACCAAGTAGTTTTATTTAACGAAACTTAACCAAATAAAAACTATAGAGGTAGCAGGTCAAAAACTGATTGTATAAATTGTTTTGGAATGGAATGAGAAACAACCATGATGTACCTTGAAAGGTACAATTAATGTGTCCTAAAATTGCAATGTGCTACTTTTCCCTCTGTTTGGAGTGTGCAGTTACATGGAACTCCCACTCTGAGCCTGGGCAGGTTCTAGACAGATGGAGACAGGCTACATAGATCAACCAGTTGGAGTCACTAGTTCTGCAACAAGGACATGATCCGTCACTGGCTTCTCACCTGTCAGCTTTGCCAGCTATGTTCAATGGGACTAAGTCAGAAACAAACACTGCCTGGGATGGTGATTTTCCCTGCACCATCCAGGCTGCTCAATCCATGTAGTAACTGTACTTTTAATTCAGATGTGATAACATAAGATACAAATTTATCCCTGAAACTATCAGAAATACTTTTTATCTTCATGGCGGATCAAAAGCTAGATAGTGCTCTCATGAGGGCCCCTTTTTGTGCCTCTGTGAAAAATTTACTTTTCAGAACAAAAATTTACTTATCCTGTGCTTCTAGTTTAGAGTGTGCATCATCATCCTCTGTTTGATTTAGCTTTCCATTCCCTGTGCTCATAACAATAATGTTGCATGTCATTCCTGTACTCAAGCATAATTTTATCGTTTTTCATCGCAGTAAAAAAATGACCGTTACAATCCTTAAAAATAACACTAAGAATATTGATTCTGGAATCAATATGATGATATAAAACCTCTAATATGTAACTGATTTGTAAATGAATCAATATTTCCCCTCATTCCTATTCTTGGGTTTGTAGGCCAAATTCCATACTTTTATTCTACTATTCCTCTCAATGTGTGAAACAGCTATGAATCATCAGAATGTTGACACATCAGGCAAGACTGTAGACTGCTGATATGATGATACAAAATGAGTATGGATTATAAACTTATGACAACAATGATAATAGTGAATAAAGCTATGAGCAGCAATGTACTGGTTTCCAAAGCATGGAGGGGGAAAAAAGCTGCACATCTCAAGGTCAAGAGACATCCCAAATGGCGGCCAAATTTCAATTGGTTTAAATTCCCTCATCAATACCAAATGGGTATAGGTAAGAAACAAAAAGTATGTGCCATTTACCACATGGTTGATTTAGTGAGAGTTAAGGTCATGTGATGCTAAAAATCTAAATTTAAATAAGATTGTAGACATTTAATCTATTGTTTTTCATTTCATGCATTTCTAACTCAGTATTAGACTGCAACACACAGACATTAGCTCATATTAAGAGTAGATGTAAGAAATCGTATTGAGCATCATGTACGGTGTACTGTGGAGATTAAGTTACAGCCACTACTATAAGAAGTGAACTTAAATGTGGAATATGCCTTTAGTTAGACAGCACTTAGGGGGCATATTGATCCAACATTGAAAAGCAAGTGGGAGAAGATGGGTGTCAGAGCCTGAAGAGGAGGAGAGGGAAGATAAATGAGAGAAGAAACGAGGGTCACCCACTGGAGGCAAAACAAAAAGCTAATCCGTGCCAGCACTGAACAACAATATTTACTGGATTTGCCTCATTACTCTGTTGTTTTTCTCTCTTACTAGTACAGCCCATTCTTGCTAAAATACTGCTACTACTGAGCTACTGAAACTGAGGAAAACACAATGTGATAGGGTCCTGAATTTGGCTATGCAAATTACAAACACTAAAGTTATAGGAGTAAAACATTGCCTTTGCCTCACAAGAAGTAGGGCAGATAATGGTGACATTTACTCCATTTGTTCAAAGCTTTGATTCAGATTGCCATGAAATTGTGCAAGGATATTAATAGTTCCCAGAGGATCATTCCTAATGATTTCGTGGGCTCCCTGACCCTCATGTTACAGTCATATTGAACAGTTAAAGATTTTAGTTGAAAAATGTCAAAATCAAGTGATAGATTGCTGTAACATTTATCCCCACAGGATGAACTCTTTCCTTTCTGGACACTCAATGAGCCTTTCTCAAGTGCCGTCCTCAGGCCAAAATGAGATTTGCCCAGAAGATATTTCATAATAGAAAGGGCAGATTGCCATGACATTTACTGAACACACCCAATATTCCCAGAGGATGAAACCATTTGATTTAAATGACCCTATAATCTTTCCTATAGCACCACCTTCAGGACAAAATTTACATATTTGATTACGTCAAGCCTGTAAGAATGTATATTATATTTAGTTTGTTCTGTCCAACACTTTAATATTGTGGGATTAATGCTAGCAGAACTTTATGCTTAAGTAAAAGTGGACAATTTCACATATATGTCTTTTATACATTTTGGACCATCGCAAAAAGACCGTCACATTTCTTATGATGTGTAAAGCATTTGAGTTTAAGTATTGCAAATGTAAGCCATGGAGATCGTTATTGTAAAAGTAGTACAATATTTTGTGCACAGTTGTTCAATTCTGAAATTGTCCATTTATTATTTGTTAAATTGGTCAAAGTATAATTTCAGGGAGCATTGTTTAAAAACTTTATAAAAAGTGACATTTGGAGACCTAAAAAAAACCCCTGAATTAACTGTACATCGTCATCTCTCTTGTCCTGTGGGTGGAGCGACTGATTTAGCAGTAATGCTGTTCATTTTTTCTTTCCACCATGTACCTCCACCACCATTTTATTTAACTCTGCTTCCTCACTCTCCGTCTCTGTGCTCCTTTCCTGTTCTTATCTTGTCAGGCTGCTATTATTCATCACAGCCGTCAACCTTGCCGTCACCTCCACCCCATCCATGAAATACACTTTGCCAGAAAATGATCCAGAATCAATAACTGAGACTGAATGAGAGTTTGTTTTCAAGCCATAACTCCTTTTAATAGCTTGTGGTGGGCTTTAGATTTGAGTAGCACTCCCTTTTCTTCCGCACCTTTCCCCTGGTCCCCAAAAAATATAAATCACTGATACATCCACTTAATGTGTGCTCTTTTGAATTCCCCGCCATCTCACTCGCTGGCACTGAGCTATAAATAAAGGCCTTAACGCTCATGGCCTCAAATGCTATGCAGGTGTTCTGCGTGTGGCAGGGCATTTTAGCTGAAAGGCAGCAGCAAGGGCTAATCAAAGATGGCGTGCTGAATGCAGACCACTGGCCTTTCCTCGCATGCTTATGAGTAATTGATCCGAGAGGTGGGGTGTGTGTCATTAGGGGGAAAGTGTATGGACGATTGTTTGCACCTTCTCCAGCTTTAGTTGTCTTATCACCTCATATACCTCATGCCGCGGTCAGCCAGCCAGCCAACTAGTAAATCAGTTTTCTGGTCAGAGGCTGTGCAGCAGTAATGGCTGTAGGACCCTCCCCCATGGCCAATGCAAAACCTAATAGGCCAATTAGTGTATGGGGATTGTTATTATGGCTGCATGAGATAGAGACCCTGGCAACATAATGAGATTTGTGTGTTTGTATGTGTGTGTTAGATTTGACTGATAAGAATTTTTAAAGGCCATACAGGTGATTCAGTACTGCAGCAGCAAAGACCCAGTGTCTCTAAATGTAAAAAAAAACAAAAAAAAAACAACGAAATAAAAATAAAATCTGGAGCTCAACCCCTCCAGCTCCATGGTTGTCTGACTCAGTGCATGCTGACAGAACCACCCTACGGTCAGCTGAAAGAAAATGGCGGAAATCCAAGCACTCTCCTTGCCTTACAATCTGTTCTCTCGTCTTTCTCCACCTCCTTATCTGCAACTAAAAGCTCTTTCTTTCAATCTAAAATTCAATCTTCCTTCTCCAACCCCCCAAAAAATCTTTTCTATCTTCTCTACTCTCCTTGATCCCCCCACTCCCTCCTCACTTCTACCAAGCGACTTTGTTACCACTTTTAAAAAAAGATAGATGATATACGGTCCTCATTTCCCCACCAATCAGCTGACACCACCTGTCCTATATCCACCTCTTTATCTCCTATTCTAACTTCCTTTTCACCCCTCGCTCCCAATGACAAACCTCCACCGCCCCACCCCCTGCCCTCTTGACCCTATCCCCTCTCACCTTCTTTAGTCTATTGCTCCTGACCACCTTCCTCTCCTCACCCACCTCATCAACACCTCTTTGACAACTGGTTGTTTCCCTAACACTTTAAAAGCAGCTAGAGTGAAAACTGTGGCCGTTAAGGCATAATGACCAGGAAGCAGCATTATATTAAAAATACAAATCTTTATTATTCAAAAAGCACAAGGAGACAGGTTGGTTGACATTCAGCAGCAAAGGGTACACACACCACCTGACCACAGCAGCCTTCCTCTACTCTGTCGCTCTGAGCTTGACATGGTGAACCAACAGATCCTGCTCTCCATTCTCCAAAAGCTGAGAGTCTCAGGCTCTGTAATCTTCCTGTTCACATCCTACCTCAAGCACCGTACTTACAGGGGAACTTGTAGAGAATCTGTGTCTGATCCTTGTAGCCTCACTACTGGGGTCCCTCAGGGTTCTGTTCTGGGCCCCCTCCTCTTTTCTCTTTACACAAGTAACTTGGCTATTATTCACTCACATGGCTTTTCATGGTTCAAGGTTAATTTATTTGTCATTTTACAACACAGGATTGTTTCTGGGTATTTTAATCACCCACTGCAAAGCCCTCATGTCCTGGGCCTGCACATCCCATGCCAGTTTGTAATGTTTCCAGTCAGGATGCTTTCTATTGCTCCTTTGTAAAAGTTAACTTGGCTTAGGAATTTTGCCTTAGGAAATACAGCCGTTTCTGAGCTTTCTTTACCAGGTTGGATATGTGTGATGACCATGACAGGTTCTCTGTGATGCTCTGTGATTCCCACAAACCTTAAACTGTTCACCTGCTCCACCTCAGCTCCACTGATGTAGACAGTGGTGTGTGTCTTTGCCTCCTTTTTCCTAAAATCAACAATCAGCTCCTTGGTTTTGCTGACGTTGATTAGTAGGTTGTTCTCTGTACACCACCTTGCAAGATTGTTAATTTCTGCACGATATGAAGTCTTATCATTGTTTGAAATCTAATCAATGATGGTAGTGTCATCCGCAAACATCAGAACAGAGTTCTCTCCATGTCGGGGGTTGCAGTCGTGGGTGTACAGTGTGAACAAGAGGGGCTGAGCATATAGCCCTCAGAGGCTCCAGTGTTCAGCACTAGAGTGGAAGAGGTGTGACCACCAATCCGAACTGACTGAGGTTTGTTTGTGAGAAAGTCCAATATCCATTTGCAGAGTGTAGTACTCAAGCCCAGAGTGCTAATTTTGCCAATCAGTTTCAAAGGGGTGACTGTGTTGAATTCTGAGCTGAAATCAACAAACCTCATTTTGATGTAGGTGTTGTTATTTTCCTAGGTGTGTGAGTGAGGTGACTAAGTGGAGGGCAGTGGGGATGGCATCCTCTGTGAATCTGTTGACTCTGAATGCAAACTGGTGAGGGTCCAGGCTGGCTAGGATGTTGTCTTTGAACCTATTTCTCAAAGTACTTCATCAGAATGGGGGTGAGTGCTAAAGGGCAGTAGTCATTTAGACTAAAGCTGCAGACTTTTTAGGTACATAGAAGATGATGGCTGTCTTGAAGCAGGTGGGAACACTCTCTTGTGACAGTGATATGTTGAAAATTACATCAACTAACTGGTAAGCACGTGTTCTTAGTACACAGCCAGGGATGTTATCAGGCACAGCAGGTTTACTCACATTCACTCTCAGCAGGGTTCTTTTCACATCCGCTGTGGATACTGACAGTGGTCAGTCGTCTGGAGGCTGACATCGAGAGTAGACTTGGCAGCTGACTCTTTGTTGAGGGGATCAAAGCAAGCATTAAAGGTGTTAAGCTGATCTGGCAACATGGCCTCACACATGATGGGGGCTCTCCTGCTTTTGTAGCTTGTGATGGTCTGGATAGCCTGCCACATGTCCTTGGTGTTGAGGTCTCCCTCCACTCTCTCCTGATGCCTCTGCTTTGCCTCCTTGATGCCAACTTTCAGTCTTGCTTTGGCAGTGCTGTATGCTTCCTTGCCACTTGACCAAAAGACTTGATTTTTTTGGCTCTGGATAGGGCCTTCACCTCTCCATTAATCAAGGCTTTCTGGCTGGGGAATGATTTTATTGTCTTTGTGATCACCACATCAACAACAGATTTGCTGATGTGTGATGTCTAATGATGAATATTCCTCAAGATTGATGTGGTTCTCTTGGGTGGTGGCATTCGTCTGTGCACTCAAAACCATCCTGTATAGCTGCTGTAGCTTCATCTGTCCAAACCCTAACTATTTTTCTGATGTTTGGTCTACTTGTCCAAAGTGGGGGCTGGGGAGAGTTATGTAGCTGCCAGGAATGTTCATGTAAACATGGTCCAATGTATTTTTTCTCTCGGTGGGGGTGTGGACATGCTGGTGGAGTTTAGGTAAAACAGTTCTGAGGTCTGATTGATTAAAATGACCAGCTACAATAAAAATACCATTTGGTTGTTTTATTACATGACTGCTGATGCCCTCATACAGTTCCTGTTGTGCATTTTTAAAAATTGCGGCTGGGGGGATGTAAACAACAGCAACAAAAACATTGGTAAATTCTCTGGGCAGATAATATGGTCGGCATCTTAACATAAAAAATTCGACATCTGGGGAATATTGTCCATCAACTTTCACTACGTTTGATCACCATGCATCATTGATGTAAACACAGAGTCCGCCTTCTCTCGGCTTACCGGAGTCTGCAGTCTGTTGATGTGGAACATGGTTCTCCCGTCGAGTCCAATAGTTTGATCTGGGATGTGTGGGAGCCAGGTCTATGTAAAGATGTGGGCACAACAGTCTCTGATTTCCTGTTGCCGGGTTAGCCTTATGTTGTCCATTTTATTTTCCTGTGGCTGGACATTAGCCAGGAGTAGACTTGGTAGTGGAGTAGCCTTAGGTCCAATCTGGGTTATCTTAGCTCTTATCTCAGCCCTCTTCTCCCTCTACCTGGAGTGGTCGCACCGCTTGCGGTGGCCTTTGGTCGGGCAGATCTGGCTGGGTGGTCAGAAGTGGGTAGTGATCGTCTCACGGTCTGCTGAGACCTACCACAGCTATGCAGATGACACTCAGATGACACAGCTATGCAGATGACAATCAAACTAATTCTTTTCCCTGGTCTGAAACCCAGGTGGCAGCATGAATCTCTGTTTGTCTGGCTGACATCTCTCAGTGGATGTCTGCCCACCACCAAAAGCTCAACCTCAAGAAGACTGAACTGCTCCTCCTTCCAGGTAAGGCTTCCCCCATCCACAGCCTCTCCATTACTATTGAGAACTTTGTGGTGTCCTCGGCTCTGACTGCAAGCAACCTGGGCGTGACACTGGATGACCAGCTGTCCTTCACTGCCAACATTGCTGTGAAAACCCACTCCAGTAGATTCATTCGCTACAGCATCAGCAGGATACGTCCATTCCTTACCCAGGAGCAGCAGCTCGGCCAGTCTCCCACACTGCACGGCAGCGGTGGATGACTGCCCACCATTGAGTCTGGTTCTGTTCAAGGCTTCTGCCTCTTAAAGGAAGTTTTTTCTCTTTCTGCTCTTTCACTTCCCCTTCAGATTTTTCCTGCCAGTCCGGGGATCGAACCGGTGGTCTTTCAATCACAATTGTGAATGACACCCTGCAAAATAATAATCCCTTAACTAATATAACTATTTGGTTATAACTTAATACTTTAAAATGTAAAAAAGACACTAAAAGGTCCTTTTGACTATTTTATGTATAAAAGTCTAACTGACGTAATAACATTTTAAGTATATTGATGTCACACTGCATCAGTTCCAGTAGTCATCTACAAGTACACCCGTTCCTCCTCCCCCAGGTTACACAGGCAGATCAGTTTCCTCAGGGCTGGAGTCAAATAAAGCTGTGAGCTATGTATCTTCTGCTACTACATTTCCATTTTCTGATAAACTGTAACTGTATTCTACTGCATTGGATTCACTTTCACTTGCTCACATGTAAAGTGTAACTACTTTTAGTTTCCTGTAAGTATATGGCTTAAACCCTAATGGGAAATTGGATTTTTATGCTGCTTTTGAGCAATGTAACAGTACAACAGTAATCTTACTTGTTTTAAGGATAATTTAAAGACATTTTTTTCATTTATTTAAAAGGAAAGAGTGGCAGACAAAAGAAAAAAGGAAAATCATGCCACAAATGCTGTAATTATACATCTGTGTCATGGTGTACAGCAGTCCCCCTGTAGATGCCTCTGGTGGAGGAACTGATTCATAGCTCAGCACTGTGTTTTACTTATATACAGTACACCACAGTAACTGTGAACAAAGAAAATTATGGTGGGAATATCCAACTGCTGAAAACTAACAAGGTGTTCTTGTTTACATTGTTTTGTTCACTTTGTGATCATGATAATACTGGTATAAATCCTAATGTGATAAATATCTTAACCATATTGTTGATGTATCTACAATGTGCTGCAGCAATTCAGTTCATGGCTGAAAGAGAAATATTTATTTTGGCTCTGCTGTGGAGGGCTCAGTTCCAGACAATAAAAGTGTTTAAGCAGTTTGATAACAGTAACCTACAGAGAATAAGAGAAGAGGCATCACGCTATAAAGGCCACATACACCATCATCTACGAACTAACGTTATCACAAGATGAGTCAGGATCTGACTCAGATTAGGTGACAATGATTGAGCAATAATATTATGGCATATTGCTACAGATTACTAAACCTGCTTCATGTTGTCTTCACTATCAACAATCTCCAATGGCATCAGAGGCTTGTAGGAAAAAACAAAACCTGTCCAACTTTAACCAATTCTAGGTCTCATGTGGTGTCTGGCTCAGCTATGGCTTAGACTACAATGTAGCAATGGAGCCTATGCAAGTAGCTCGGAGCACAGTTCCCTTACTGGAATCAAGCTGTTACAAATTGCATGTATCCTAGATGACTGGAAACCAGAATTTTACATTTTACTTTTACATTTGATACTTAATAACCTTTTACAACTAATCAAATATGAATACCTGATTTTCACTTGTAGTATTAGTGTTTTTTTCCATGGTGGTATTGCTACTTTGTGGTATTACTCCTTAAGGGATTTGAGTCCTTTTTCTACCACTGTCTGTAAATGTGGTATCTGATTACTGACCAGCCGCATGTAAAGTGGGATTTTAGAGAAGTCTAAGGGGTCGTTCAGATGTTGCATCTTTTGCGCACACAAATTCATTATTTTCAATGGCGATGCACGACAATGGCGCTCAAAACCGAAAGTGACTCCGTCGAGGCACACATTCATGGCGACGCACCAGTTATTTTTGGTGTGTCCACGGCGCATGGAAAAATCTCTACTTTTTCAAATGCAGCTAGCTCACCATGGATCATGTGACAAGAATTAACCAATCAGCTCCATAGGACTTTCTTCACCCTATACAATCTGTATAGGTCCAAAGTTGTTTCCATAATATACTGTTTGTTAATGTATGGCCAGCCAGCAGCAAGGATTTCTGGCACCATTTTAATTACAGTCCCACGGGTTCCCGCTGTCGACTCCCTCCTACCTCCTGCCGTCTGGTGCCACAGCGGAGCAGAAAAGGGAACTATTCCCAAGGAAATGCTGCTCTTGTCTCATCTGATCAGAACTGCAGCCATCTTCTCAAATCTCTTCCAGCCAAGGATACTTAACCCTTAAAGGCTTAAACACATGGAAATATATAACGGTGGGATTATCAGTAGATTATATGTGTGTGGGGTGTTTGTGTTGTTTATGTACTCCCCCATCTGCAGTTCTCAGCGCTAATTGCTGTGGTGTTTTTGCTCTGCACCTCCCTGAGATCATTGGTCAATCAAAAAGATCAGCAATTCCAAGAGAAATTCCGGTGATGAAGTTTCTGTATGGGAGTCTCTTTGTTCAGTCATGTAGACTGCTGCTTGTGCTAAATATTCAGCTCTTTTTATCACAGTAGAAAATTATTCATCCATTATCTATACCTGCTTATCCTGACAAGAGGCCTGTTTCTCAAAACCACTTCTTACATGCATATCACAAATAGTTGCAGCACCACGTTTCACAAATGACTGAATTGCAGATACATTTGTGAGACCTATAGAGCTCATGCATGGGTCAAGTATACCATTTGTTTTCATTAGTGAAATATGTCAAAATGAGCTAAATGAAATTACATTGTTGAAAATCACAGCTTACATGTTGCAAATTTGTTGAATGGGTTTCAGGTCACAGTGGGTTGGATCATTTCCCAGCATGCGCTGGGCAAGAGGCACAGAGGGCACACCCTGGACAGGTCACCAGTCTGTCACAGGGCTGACACATAGTATAGACAGACAACACATTCACACCTATGAGCAATTCAGAGTCTACAGTTTGTATGTCTTTAGACATAATATTAGAATTAAAAAAGGAACATACAATCAGGTTCTGTTCAGGTAGAAATAAAACCGCATTCACATCACACTGACATTTGTAAACAAGCCCAAGACGGTCAGTTAAATGTTACTGCTTGACAGTGAGGCCAGTCAAGTGGTGAGCTATGAGAATGGACAATAAGGGACGAACAACATATGTGTTTTATACACAGCAAATAAAAGCTAGAAAGATGATGAAAGATGACTGTAAATGACCATTTAATCCCCAATCACTGAAGTAGGCCGTCATCTTTATCTCCAACCATAGAGGGCAGTGTTGCCATAGAACTCCTGAGAAAGGCTTTCACAAGAAAGGACTTTATTATTGAACTTGTGCCAAATGTTACTTTGTTTGTTTTGGTTGACTAATAATTCTTGCTGCATACTTAATGTGGACATTGTATTTTTATTTGTTTTATTAAGGGTAAATATTTTACTTCACATGCTTTTATTTTGAAGTCTGGAAAAGGAAGTGCAGCAGTGTAGATTGGCGCACTTTTTACGTGAAGCGCCATTCTGATTTAACGTTACGAGAGAAAGGATAAACCCTTGGGTACTCACTGTACAAATGTTTGTTTAAAAAGGTTTCTTTCTATATCTTAGCTCCTGGCTGAAGGGCACAAGTTACCGTTTTAGTTTTATGTTGTGTGGAAAGACTTTGTTTTAGCTATATCATTCTTTAGCTAATGTTGTTATTGCCTCGTCAGTGTTTCTCTTGATTTGCACTCCAGATAGATTGTTTACAGTAAATCAGCACTTCATTTGGTAATTTTATATGATTAATTTACGTTTTTCTCTCTAAATTGAGATCGTCCGTTTTACCAGAATTAATTAATTGTTAACTCGGGTGTTTCATGTAACGTAGTTAACATTGCACTCTAAAAGGAGATTGTTGTAATTAAAACAATTCATATAGGTTATTACATTAGCCAGTTTGCTAAAATGTGATTTATTTACACATTATTTATGATGTAAGCCAATCAATTGCAAATGTGTATTAATTTATATATTTATGGATATTTGTATACAATTTGCAGGCAGATGTCTAATGATTGTTTGTTTTTATTCAGCTCTTACGGTGTTTTTGGAAATTAAATTCTTTATAAACATCAGTTTCTGAGAGTAAAATGCATCTGTTATGCCCAGAATGCTACAATGACATTAGTGTAGATGTTAAGGATAAGGGATATATAATACATGCATTACTGCAATGGTAAACATTTCATGGAAGGTGTAGTTTTTTTTCTCTCTTCTTTAAATGCTAACAAATGAACATTGTTTAACTATTAATATCATGAAGTGTTTATATGGAAGCCTATATTGGACTATATTCAAATGATAATGTAAACTTGAAAATGTAATTCCACAATAGCATTATTATTTTCCACATATGTATGTATTATTTATGTAAAAATTAAAATGCAATAATACAATTTTCATTTTCACATACTTGTATGGGCAATCTATGACTATATTAAAATGAAAGTGGAAAATCGGTTTGACATTTAATTTAAGTTGTAACCATGCTGTACATTTTCATGTTGACCCAAAAAGAGCATGGTGATATGTAAATGTTATTGCAATGGACTGGGGGCGCTGTTTTGCTAAGTGCATTTGAATATTGTCCACTCTATAGCAAGTTAAGTCTTTGAAAATGAAATGTCAAATGCAGTTTCCATTTTCAAACTGTTACAAAATTTCATTTTCATTTTGACTTAAATATTTCTTGCATAAATGGAAAATCAGGTAATATTGTTTATATTCCATTTTCAAATTTGAACTAACATTTGAATATTGTCCACTGTACAGCGGGTTGACAAATTAAATGTCAAACAGATTTTCAATTTTCATTATAATTGTCACAGAATGCCTATGCAAGTATGTGAAAATTAAAACTGGATTATTGCATTCTCATTCTCATTTTCAAGTTTACATTATCATTTGAATATAGTCCAGTATAGGCTTCCACAGTTTCAGATAGCAAGTGCTGTAGTAGATACTTCGATAATGAACACCAGGAACAAGTTTGACTTACACAAAGACTGATAAAAGAAACCCACAATGAGATATTGCACTGAGTTACAAAAGCTAGTAGAACAGAGGCTAGACCGTGTCAGGACTTCAGCTGTCTACGCAAGGGTGTGATAGAGGTCTTCCTGGGCCCAATCAGTTTGTAGTATCCCAGACCCGACAAGTGAACCAAGACGAGCCGGGTCCAAATTATATTCAGTCTTATCAAGTCGGATAGAGTCATGTTGTAATTGGTATTTTTATTGATATATATAATACTCATTAATAACTGAATGGAGAATTAAGACAATGTGTTTAACAATTAGTATTATATATATATATATATATATATATATATATATAAAAAAAACTTTGTCCTTCACCCTCCGCGGGTGGTCTCATCCTTGGAACTCGGGTCCTCTACCAGAGGCCTGGGAGCTTGAGGGTTCTGCGCAGTATCTTTGCTGTTCCTAGTACTGCACTTTTCTGGACTGAGATGTCTGGTGTTCTTCCAGGGATCTGCTGTAGCCACTCCTCCAGTTTGGGTTTCACTGCCCCGAGTTCTCCGATGACCACGGGCACCACTGTAGCCTTCACCTTCCAAGCCTTCTCCAGCTCTTCTCTGAGCCCTTGGTATTTCTCTAGTTTCTAATGTTCCTTTTTCCTGATGTTGCCATCACTTGGTATTGCCACGTCCACCACAACGGCTTTCCTCTGTTGTTTGTCCACCACCACGATGTCTGGTTGGTTCGCCATTACCATTCTGTCAGTCTGTATCTGGTAGTCCCACAGGATCTTGGCTCGGTCATTCTCTACCGCCTTTGGAGGTGTTTCCCACTTTGACCTTGGGGTTTCCAGTCCAGACTCCATGCAGATAGTCCTGTACACTATGCCAGCCACTTGGTTATGGCGTTCCATGTATGCTTTCCCTGCCAGCATCTTACACCCTGCAGTTATGTACTGGATTGTCTCAGGGGCCTCTTTGCACAGCTTACACCTTGGGTCTTGTCTGGTGTGGTAGATCTGTGCCTCTATTGCTCTGGTGCTCAGGGCCTGCTCCTGTGCAGCTATGATGAGTGCCTCTGTGCTGTCCTTCAGTCCGGCCCGCTCTAGCCATTGGTAGGAGGTAGGATTGGTAGGATTTCTTGATATCAGCCACTTCAGTTATGTTCCAGTGGTACATCCCATGTAGGGGTTTGTCCACCCATGATGGTCCCTCCTCCAGCACCTCTTCCTGTTCCCCATTGACTGAGACATTCACTGAGCACGTCATCTGTTGGGGCCTTATCTTTGATGTACTTGTGGATCTTGGATGTTTCATCCTGGATAGTGGCTCAAACACTCACTAGTCCACGGCCGCCTTCCTTACGGCTAGCGTACAGTCTCAGAGTGCTGGATTTGAGATGGAACCCTCCATGCATGGTGAGGAGCTTCCGTGTCTTAACGTCTGTGGTCTGTATCTCTTCCTTTGGCCACCTTATTATTCCTGCAGGGTATCTGATCACTGGCAGGGCGTAGCTGTTTATTGCCTGGGACTTGTTCGTGTCATTGAGCTGACTTCTTAGGACTTGCCTTACTCGTTGGAGGTATTTGGCAGTTGCTGTTTTCCTTGTTACCTCTTCGAGGTTGCCATTTGCCTGTGGTATTCCAAGGTACTATTGTTATTGTTATTGTTCCTTCTGGGAGTGAGACCCCTTCTGTGTGGACTACCTTCCCTCTCTTTGTCACCATTCGACTACACTTCTCAAGCCCGAATGACATCCCAATGTCAGTGTAGATCCTGGTGGTGTGGATCAGTGAGTCGATGTCCCGCTCGCTCTTAGCGTATAGCTTGATGTCATCCATGTAGAGGAGGTGACTGATAGTGGCCCCATTGCTGAGTCGGTATCCATAGCCAGTCTTGTTGATTATTTGGCTGAGGGGGTTCAGACCTATGCAGAACAGCAGTGGGGACAGAGCATATCCTTGGTATATGCCACATTTGATGGACACTTGTGCAAGTGGCTTGCCATTGGCCTCAAGGGTGGTTTTCCACAACCTCATCGAGTTTGCAATGAAGGCTCTTAGAGTCCTGTTGATGTTGTACATCTCCAAGCATTCAGTGATCCATGTGTGTGGCATTGAGTCATGCTTTCTTGTAATCAATCCAGGCAGTGCACAGGTTGGTGTGTCGGGTTCTGCAGTCTTGGGCGACTGTTCTGTCAACCAGGAGTTGGTGTTTGGCTCCTCTGGTTTGCCAATGCCCTTCTGTGCTTTGCTCATGTATTGATCCATGTGCCCACTTAGCCACGATGATGCATGACATGAGCTTCCATGTTGTGGAGAGACAGGTTATTGGCCGATAGTTGGATGGGACTGTACCCTTTGAGGGATCCTTCGGGATCCTTCGGGATCCTTCGGGATCAGGATTGTACGCCCTTCAGTGAGCCATTCAGGGTGCGTCCCATCCCTTAGCAGCTGGTTCATTTGTGCTGCTAGGCGCTGGTGGAGTGCAGTGAGCTTCTTTAGCCAGTAGGTGTGGCCCGGTGCTGTCCAGTTTTTCATACCTCAGACTCTTTCTTGGATGATGGTCATTGCTCAATGCGCCCCGAGGTGGAAATTTAATAATACTAGTTTATATTGGTTTTATTAAATTTATTAGTATTATTAAATTTCAATGTGATTTTAATAATGCAAGACAAAAAAAACAATACATATTTCTACTGATTAAGTAATAAAATAGAGATCTTTAAAAATAAATGAATAAAAAATAGAAGTAAAGTTTAAAAAAAGAGATGTGGCAGAGATGGTAAGTACAAGTATATTTATTTTTTCTGTCTATATATCTCTGTCCAAACCCAAGAGCTGAGCCCAGAAAAGAGTCCCCTATGTCAGTTGATGATGAGACTAAGTGCCCCCTCTCAGACTGTTATGGCGTTGGAAAGCAGGGAACAGGGAAAGGACCCAAACGCAGGCAGAGGAATCAGTACGATGACTTGAGTGGTTTATTGAGAGTTTACTGGCAGATACAGGAAGGCAGACGACAAACAGGTAGGCAGACATAAGTCCCAAAGGAAGACAGGACAGCGCCAACATAGCAACAGGGACAAACTGACAAAGAACAAAGAAGGACACAGACTTAAATACACTTAGGTGAGGGAGACAACGAGACACAGGTGAAACTGATCAAGACACAGGTGAAAACAATCAAAGCAAGACAAGAAGCAAGGAGACTATTTCAAAATAAAATGGGAAATAACAGAACACAAACCCGAAACCATGACACATACACACTCTGACCAGTCTCACAACAACACTGCTTTCCAAACACCAATCAGAGTAAACCAAATTATAATGCAAAGTGAAGAAACTTATTTGGAACACTGGAAAGAAGAAATTAAAAGCCAAAGTAGATCAGAATGTTATCTTGCCCTAAAAAGAGATTATGAATTGGCAGAATATCTCTCTACTGTCAGAGATAGAGGGCAAAGAAAGATCCTAACCAAGTACAGGCTCAATGACCACAAACTGGCAAGCGAAAAAGGAAGACACAAAAAATCCTGGCAACCAAAAGAAAACAGAATATGTGGTCACTGTTCGAGGTTGAGACAGAGATGCACTTCCTCCTACAATGTACAACATTCAATTCATTTACTTTAACAAGTTAAATTCTGTAATCTCGGATTTCAAAGAGCTAAATTACCTCTCAAAATTACAAATACTCCTAGGAGAAGGAGACTACATATCTTGATGCCCAATATGTATCAACATGCCAGACACACACACACACACACACACACACTCACACATTCATAAAAAATTACATAAACTTATGTAGTTTGCTTATGTAGTTTAAATTGTGTAACTGCCCTGAGGCTGGCTGGGGTTTGTGATTCATTTGTCATTTGCTGCTAGTGTTGATGTTCTTTCTTAGCTTTGGGTCTTTTTGGGTTGACCGCATTTGGATCAGGTCTAATTTTCCTCAGCTCTATTCTGACCGGGTTTGACTTTCTTCAGGTCCCTGTAAGATTGGGTCTCTTTTCCGAAAATCTATTTATGGGGTTCAGGTAGGTTTTTCATGGATCAGTTAGTTAGTTAGTAGAGTCCAGAATTTTGGTCCCTGTGAAGACCTCTAGTGGGAGTGTAACACTGTGATCTTTTAACACAAATTTGACAGCTTCACAGTCTACTATGTTTTTCATAATACACTCAGAAAAACATTATAGTGTCTCCTTTAGAGGGGGCATGTGATTGAGGAGTGTAGATCTGAGGCATTCACAAACCACATTTTTACTTCACAATGGGATAGTGGTACAGCAGGACTACTGATGGCCTAATTAACCATCTCCATAGCGACTACTCCTTTAGCCCAATGCCTCACTGTACCAACTACCAGCTTAGATGAAACACTGTGCCTTTACACCTTATTTGCACACACATTTTAACACTTTTTTTCTTTTTACAGTTACACATCTGAATGTGTAAAGGTACGAGCCTGGTGCTTGTTACATTTTTTTTTCCTTTGCCAGATAATTATCTGCTCTTCAGGTTCCCTCTGATTTTAAAAGGACTCAAGTGATTTCCAATTTATTCCTTTTGGTGAGGTTAGCATATTTGCAGTCCAGACTCTCACTTAAGTAACAGGATCTCTCATTTCCTTTGCTTGCCTCGTCTTCGCCTTGCTGTCAGCAAATACAGTACATAGAAAAAAGAAATTCTAAATAGCATTTAAGGAAAAATAAGGTCTGAGATCTTTATGAAAAATGCTCATACAAACAGACAAAACCAAGCAGTGGGGGTGGGGGTGGGGTGGGCATTATCTCGGAAGGGAAATGACTGAAGATTTTTATCACTTTGAGAGTGTGGGGGCATGGGGTAACTGGTTGTTTTTTTTGGTGATGGTGTTGGATTTGGGGCCATCTTGAAGGCATCTACAGTATACAGATCTGACACCTCCCATGCCTCCCATCCCAGTCCGAGGATAGCATAGAGTCATTGAAATAGTACAAGTGTGTCGACAATGCAGTTTCTACTCAAACATGCCAATGTAATTTGTGGGGTGAATGTGTGAAGTGACTAAATGCAGTTATCTGCATATATAAGCGGCCTAAATAAATCAGAATATTTGTTAGTTCAGAGGCAGCCAGCCTGTACAGACAACAAAGTGCTCAGATCTGCTTCCTTTTTTAAATGTGCATCATCGAATAATGTTGTGACCTATGGAGGACCGAAACTGCAAAAATACATAAATAAATAAATAAATGGCTCAATAAATACATTTATATTGCATTAAATGCATCAAAAATAATATTAAAATTTATTTAGGCATTAAATAATTTATAAAAATGTGACACAAATTGATATTTCTGTTTTAATTTGCTTCTGTATTTATTTGCTTTTGTATTAATTCCCATATTTATTTACTTTGCCATTTAATTTTCCATTTTATTTATTAATTTGTTCATTTATTTATTTATTCATTCATTCTTTAATTTATTCATTCCTTTATTTATTTCTTTATACATTTATGTATGCATTCTTTTCCCTTTGCATTTCCCCCCATTTATTTCCCCAAACTTATTTATTTTTGTCTTTTCTTTTTACATTTCGGTATGCATTTCTGCTTCATTATGCAAATGAGGGGGCTGTGTGTCATGGGCTTAACTTTTCACCTATTGGTTGATAGTGTATAGATCGACTATGCATGCCTTGCTGTGACATCAGAGGGAAGACCAGAAAATATTCCCTCCATAACATATGATCCAGTTTGATCAAAATCTGTGAAGAAAGTTATAAAAGTTACGTGCTTTTGTACAGTAAACAGTGAGGCCCAGTCCTCAGAAACACGTACATCGTTTTTCCAACCAAATTTTTGTCTTATTTGTGGTCTGATAAACAGTAAATTCATCATATTCAGTGCCCTATATCGCTATTTTCCAAGCTACTGTACTTTTGTCATATTTCGTGGGACCTATGTGAGCGCGGAGTAAGTTGGAAAAATGATAGATGCATGACAGAAGACAGAAATAAATAGAAATAAATAGTTTGGGGAAATAAATGGGGGAAAATGCAAAGGGAAAATAATACATATATAAATAAATACATAAAAAATAGATGAACAAAAAAAATAATGAATAAATAAATAAATACATTAATGAATATTTAAATAAATGAACAAATTAATAAATACAATTTAAAATTAAATGGCAAAGTAAATAAATATGGGAATTAATACAAACATAAATAAATACAGAAGCAAATTAAAACAGAAATATCAATTTGTGTCACATTTCATAAATTATTTAATGCCTAAATGAATTTTAATATTATTTTTGGTGCATAGTGGCAGCGGCTGCGCACTGCACTTTATCAGAGGTGGGGAAGTTAACCAGATGTGCATTTGCCAAAACAACCACTTAGTCCTCATCCTTGAAGTCTTTCCTCTTGTAAAACCGCAACATACTGTCTCAAACCATGATAAAGCATAAAGTTCACCTTTGTGTGACTTGTTGTTTTTAAGAATGACATCTTCTTAGCTTCTTCCTGGTGCACCAAGCTGGAGTCGATTTCCTGTCCATCCCACTGCAAGTACAGTTGGTGAGTACCACAGTTGTTGTGGGTGTTTTTTTCCCTGTTCTGCCACTAGGGCCATTAATAAGACCATTATAGATACACTCAAGAACAAACTTAGACAAGCCACTCAGGTGCGACTTATTCCTGTGTCACCAGGGATGATTTGACACTTATCTTCCAAAAAGTGGATAGGCAGGATCTGAAAATGTTTGTCAAAATCTGTCTTTCAAATAGTCTGTAATAATTTATCATAGATCTGTAATCTTATATTAAATCTACAGTATATCACACTGGTTTTCTTTGGGAAGCCAATTAACTGAACTGACTCTGTTACACCATTTTCATCAGGTTCCATACAAGTACCTGTACATGCCAGGGCTCAACACTACTTTAAAAGTAGTTACCAGGCTGGCAACCAGGCATCAGCTTTTGGTTGCCGAAACTGAAAATATGGTTGCCATTTTTAGTCACCTTATATTTTGAGTTTTATTACAGTAACCGAACAAAATTCTTTGTTTGTTTTATCTGATACTTTACAGAATTTGAATTTTAAGTGTAATCAGTGTCCACCCTTAATTCCTGTTTGTTTGTTTGTGATGTTGACAGGTTAGTCGAACTTCTCACTCCACAGTCAAACAACTTAATTTGCTTTGCCATTGTCTCTAAAACAGATGCCTGTGTGAGCGCGAGTAAACTTTGAGGTGCACATTTTGCTGTTTGCTGTCCCTATTTTTTTCCCACTAGGGATGGGAATTGATAGATTTTATTGATACCACTTCTGGAGGAGAGAGGAGAGAGGTGCATCATGGGAAGTCTCCCAGGAGGCTTTATCAAAGAGGAAAGTCTTAAGCCTAGTCTTAAATGTGGAGATGGTGTGTGCCTCCCGAACCTAAACCACGAGAGAGGAGCTTGATAACTGAAGGCTTTGGCTCCCATTCTAGGAAACACAAGTAACTATACTCGCTGGGAGTGCAATCTTCTAGTCGGGTAATAAAGTATTATGAGCTCTTTAAGATTCAATGGTGCCTGACCATTAAGAGCTTTGTCGGTGAGGAGAAGGATTTTAAACTCTATTCTGGATTTTACAGAAAATTTTGTACATCTAGGAGAAACGTACCATGCAGGCTAATTTTTAAAATTTTTGTAGGGGGCACTTTTGAGCCATTTTGCCACACCCATGCCCAAGATGTACATTTTTGCAAAGTTTCGTGAGTTTTTGAGCACCTTTAGCCCCTCATTTGGAAGAATAATAATAATTCTTTGAAATACAATAGGGTTCCAGCAGGGAGCTTTGCTGCTTGGACCCCTAATTAACATGATACACCCCCTCCTCTTCCACTGGAGCTGGATGATGGATTAAAGTGCAAGATTCAAACTAGGTCTGAGCACCACTCTTGTTCCATGAGATTCTATTGCAGTTTTTTCCCCTTATCAGACGTGTTGAATCAGTGATGGGTGCTCATGCTCCACAGATTTTCATTTCAAACAAATGCCACAGAGACTTATTTCACTGATTACTTTTACCTCCTCTCTGGTTGGAAGGTAATCAGTGAAATCAGCTGGTGTGACACATGGCTGTGTCACACATTGTTGCCTATCTCTGATCTAAATTATGTTTCACAGCCTTTTGAAACACTAAATCCTTTTGCTCTGTGTGAAAATGGATAAAAAAGGTTATTGATTATTGTCTTCTTTATATTTAAATGATATTCAAACATGCATATCAATCCAACTAGGGATTAACCAATCACATGTTCTCCCATGATGTAGATTATGTTACCAATTCTGGTACAGCACATAGGTGCATCACTAAATCCAAATTTGTTATGCCCATTTTTTTTTTAAATTAACTCTTCCAAATCTAGTTGGAACCAGGAAGTGTTAAAAGCTACATCTCTCTCCTCCTCTTTCCTTTGCTTTTTCCTCCCCCTTTCCTGCCATCTGTCCTCCTTCACTGACTATTGTCCTCCTTCCATCCCTCCCTCCATGCTCTGTCCTATTCCTCCCTGTGAGAGATCAGAGGGGATCTTTCACCCCACTGACCTCATTTCACAACACCAGGCCAAGAGGGAAACAAGTACAGCTTCACTCAGGTCAAATGGAAATGTAGTGAATGTGTGTATGTATGTGTGTGTGTGTGTGTGTGTGTGTGTGCGTGTGTGCGTGTGTGCGTGTGGGCGGGCGTGTGTGTTGTTACTACTTCAGATGTATCCAACGTCATTATAAAACACAAACAAGCTTCACATCCTGTCAAATATTATTTATTTATAATATTCATTTGATATCTACATGACCATTCACTTATCTCATGACTGACTGTTTAATTTGTCTGTTTGCCCCATCAACCTCATCCAACACCTTTGGTATGAACTGTAACACTGACTGTGAGCCAGGCCTTGTCACCCAACATCAGTGTTAAGCCTGGATTCCACCGGGCATGGCTGCATCGCGTCCCAGCAGCAACGTGGCCACCAGAGCTGATCGCGGCCAAATCATTGTACAGACCTGTACAATAAAGTGAAACCCATATCCCAACAAATTTGTAATAGATTATTTCACAAAATAACTGACAGACAATGAATAAGGGTCCCAGATGCTCAGAGGCCCCAGGGCAGTTGCCTGCTTTTCCCAGTTGTTAATAGTTAATAGAGTCTTGCAGGAGACAGACCTGACTGGCCTCATCAGCCCATTGCTGTTTTACATTATTGGCTACTATGGCTCATATTTGAAAAATCAGAGCTTCACTTAGTTACAGTAGGGGTGTCATGGCTGTACAACTGCACAGTGAAATCAATAGGGCTGGACTAGCTTCGCTCACACATACTACACACTCCACACCACTCCAATCAGAGTCGACTTGTTCTCCTTCATTACTCTCAGCCAGGCAGCTGCTTCTCTTCCTCTCTTTTCCATCATCTCATTTGTCTCTTGCTGTCTTTCTTCCTCACTCCCAGCTCTTTCTTATGTTTCATATGCATAATCTCTGCGAGTTGGCTCAATCTAGTGAAATTGAGTTTTGGTACTGCTGGTGGTGGAAGGTTTGCTGGAAGGAAGCTGTAATCAATACAGGGGAGCCATGGTACAATTATGGAAATCATGTGGCATTAAAAGGTGCAGTGCTGGGTAAATGTGGCTGATTGTTCAGCAAAAACCCTTTAAGTCATGTGACTTATTTACCTTGTTAGCCAATTTCTTACATCAGCATGTACACTTGTTTAATAACAGGTCAAGTTTTCATCAAATTATTGTATTTTCCTCACCTATTTAACAGTACAAACAAGGACTGAAAACAATTTGTTGATCGACAGAAAATGTATCAAGAACAATTTTGATAAATTGATTAATTATTATGGTCATTTATCAAGCAGAAATGACAAACAGCTCATTTTAGCTTTGAGGATCTCAGTTTTATATTGTTGTAAACTGAAGAGCTTTGGGTTTTGGACTGTTGATCAGACAAAAATAATCTGAAGACATCCACCCTTAAGATGGATAACCGACTGGGCAAAGTAGACAACTGCTCCAGGGCCCCAGACCCCAAAAACCCTAGCTTCACCCTGTGTCTGAGTTTATATTGTGCTTGTGTTATCTATAATCCTAAATTAATTTGTGTATGGGGATGGGTGTGGTTTCAAAAGGTGCCCAACAGCATATTTCTGCCTGGACAGATTAATCTGTCGATGATGCCAGCTTGGTCTCTGGGATCTTGTGATGGGCATTTTTCAATTTAGACTAAATGATTAATCAATTAATCAAAAAAGATAAAAAATAAATCAATATAGACAACAATTGTTAGTTGCAGCCTGAATTCAAATGCTGAAATAAGAAAAATCCTGTTGGCAGTGATGCCATGCGGCACTCACAAGCCATTCAAGGAATTGTTTTACCATGTTTTTGCTCTCCATATTATTCATTTAGTTATTTTCTTTTCCCAGCATTAATTGGGACACTGCAGACAGGTTGGCACTACATTTTTCCTCTGCTGACCAGCTGAGCTCAGAGCTCGCAGGCCCTCCAGGACTTGAGTGCTTGTTGGGATTTACACTGCTAAGAATGAGCAAACACTGATCCATGCATGTACACACAGAGAGCTCCAATCCCTACGCACACTCTACAAACTGTGGTCATAATGCACAGCACAAGGTAAATAACAAAAGGGAAGGAGATGATAGGAAAATAACCTGCTGCTGCTAGAAAATAACACTGAAATGATTATCTCATCCTGATAGTAAGTTTATGATACCAGTATCAGAAACTAGTATCAATCCATAGGGGTGTTGTGTGCATTGTAGCAGCAGCTTTGTAGCACTTAAAGGAGGTGATGATGTATGTACTGTGATACTGTGCACGAGTTATATCAGCCATAAAAGTGTGACAAATAGTTATTCCACCCTCCTGGGTTTTCATGGAGCTGTATATAGCTGCACAAACATCAGCCAAAACTATGGTAACACACACAGAAAGAAGTGAACAGACTTTCCTCCTTTTGACAAAACAAATCACAGGACTGAGTGTCTGGTTAGGCTGCACAGTATGCATCAGCACTCAGCTGCTTAAACTAAACTGCAGTAAAATGTGGACAATTACCCCTCACCCTGCTTTTAAATGATATACCAACTGTTGCAAATGCCGCTGTGTGTGTGTGTGTGTGTGTGTGTGTGTTGTGCATCTTTGTACCTCTTTGTACCTCTTTCCTTGTCAGATTCCCTTTTTTATTGTGTTTTTTTAACTTCAGACTGAGGACATTTAGCACGATGAGTTCATTCTGATCAGTCCTGGATTAATTTAAATTAAACTAAAATAATAATTATCACTTGCAGATGCACATTTTATATACATTTTTGATCATACTGTGTAATACTTAGTGCTGGTTAACTCAGGGCACATTACGATGTAGGCTGTTATCTATTAAAGTCTCATCAGGCCACAAACCATTTAACGGTTCTTTATGTAACTTTCAGAAAACCCTTGTTAATAATGACACTTTTGGCCATTAAGTGAACTGCAGTCAGCATCCTGTTGCTTGCGCTCGCACTCTGTAGGCATAACCGAACATCATCCTAGGCATCAGCCAAATGTGACATACACGAAACTGAACACTGATATGAACACTGAATGCTGGAAAATAAATTAGTCATATTTAGAATAACATTGCTATCTGTAATGTTCCTATATTTTATTTGGACCATTGGCTCCATGATACTAACTAGCTTGCCTATTGCAAATCACCCAATCAGCCAACACCACGAAGCAACCAACACCAGACCCACACTGCGCAGCCAAGCTAATACCTCATTTACCTCCCTTGCAAGGGGGGTGGTTATTTTTATAAGGAAAGGCTTTCTCTTCCAAGCAGAATAAGTTGAGAACGATAGAGGGCGCAGATATGTTTTAGACAGGGGGTACATTGGAGACTGCCTGGTTACTATGCTTAACATCTATGGACCAAACCAAGACCCTGTGAACCTCTTTCTCTTAAAAAAAAATAATAACATGGTTTAGACAATTGACATGTCTTCCCTCTGGCTGTTTGAAGAAACAATAGCTCTTAAGATTTTATGAAGTACAACTTTAAGTCCTTATATAATAACTATTACAAATTATATACTCGGGGTCTGGAATGTTAATTGAAAGACATTTTATGGCTCTTACAAATTATTGTAACTTAAAAAATGCAACCGATGTATTCTTTGCAGCCCTCAATATCTCCAAAACCATTGCACACTAGTCATTGGTTAAATACAACCAGAAATCCAGAAAAGTCGACTGATAGATATAATTCAACAAACAAACCACATCAATTCACAATCAGTGGTGTGTTTGCCCTAGACTTAAGTTATAATTGTCCAATTTCTTGCGTTAGAGATTCCAGACCAAAAAGAACCATATATTATTGTAAAGAGAGACTTTAAACATTTTGTTGAGCAGGCTTTTCTATCACAAGATTATGTCCTATTCCTGACCCTGAATTAGCCCTAAGTCATTTCACAGATGTGTTTAACTCTTTAGCAAATAAGCATACTCCCTTTAAGAAATGCAGAGGAAAAAAATAGATCTAATCCTTGGTTCTCACCTGAAACCTCAGAGATGTTAAGGGATGTAGCATGGGCAAAAGCACAAGGCTCAAAGTCTTCTATGGATTGGCAGATCTTGGCGGTTGAGAAACAAATGTGTCAGGGCAATTATAGCTTATCCTTTAACAAACATTTGACAAAGCTTTGTCTAATTTAAAGTCACATTTTTTGGCTATTCAAAAATTTTGTGCTCTTCACCAAAGATCCCAAAGAAAAATCCTATAAATTTTGCTATTAGTACAATAATTGGGGCTCAAATTAAAAAAGTCCCATGTTATGAGTACCTGGGTATCAGGTTAGATGAAAAATTAGCTTTTAAAACTCATGTTGAGGAACTGACTGAGAAGCTTAAATTTAAATTAGGTTTATTTTTAGAAATAAGCAGTGCCTCTCTTTTAGCAATAGGTTGCAGATTGTACTGGCAACATTTTTATCAGTGCTTGACTATGCAGATGTAATTCAAATGTATGCTGCTGCCCATACCCTCAAGCATCTTGATGCTGTGTACAGTTCTCATAAATTGCTTACAGGTGACAATTTTATAACCCATCATTGTATCCTCGACGAGAAGGTAGGGTGGTCATCACTTACCACTTTTTTTTATTTACACTGCCATCCTTAATAAGCTGCCAGTTTATTTATCATCACTTTTAATACTTAGTAATATGGGATACCGTACTCGTTCACAAGAATGCATTACCTTAGATATCCCATTTATGAATACGGACTTGGGAAAAACTCCATTCATCTTTTATGCTCCTCATAGGTGGAATAAGCTTCAGGACTCCCTTAAGTTAGACACATTTTTAACCTTACAACATTTTAAGCATCTGTTGAATGATGTTTTATATAATGAATGCTCCTGTTTTTCTTGATGAGTCTGCTTTGTCCCTGTGTAATATACTTGTTTTACTGTCTTTTTCTTTGTGTTTTATTTAGTAAGTCTTGTGTTTGTGTTGAATGTATGTTTTGTATAAGAATGTTGTTGTTTTTTGTATAACTTATTTTGATTATGTATTTGCAGGGCACCATTGTGAATGAAAGCTTTGCTCTCAGTTGGCTTTCCCCTGATTAAATAAAGGATATCTATCTATCTATCTATCTATCTATCTATCTATCTATCTATCTATCTATCTATCTATCTATCTATCTATCTATCTATCTATCTATCTATCTATCTATCTATCTATCTATCTATCTATCTATCTATCTATCTATCTATCTATCTATCTATCTATCTATCTATCTATCTATCTATCTACTTTGTCAGCTGTTGAGGACAACTTCTTGGTTGACATTAGTTGATATGTTGACAAAGACCTATGTGGGATGGTTATTGCTGGTCGACACACTACTGAGGTGCAAGAACACTAAAAATATCAAATATGGAGGAAGGAGGTCTCTGCACTCATGGGTCCAATGCAAGTATGCAATAACAAAGTTAAAGTTTCAGTAATTGGACTTCATCAGGACAAATGTTTGACATAAGGGAATCCTCAAGCTATTAATGACATTAAATAAAGTGCACCTGTGCTTTTTAATGACAGCACACATGGGAAAACACCGGAAACCCCACAGATACAATATATCACAAAACTCTAAAATATATAAATACAGTTTAAAAACAGTGTATCACCCCTGCTTCCATCCCTGTGTGTGCTTCTTCCTTTAGACTGAGTTTAGTGCTACCACATGCATCAGAGTGCCGATGGCGAGGTGTTGCTTCCTCCTGTGCTTCTCCTTTTAGCTGTTTGTAATGCTACAGAGCTGCCAGCTATACAGTACATACAAAAAGACTACTATTTTCACCCCAAGCTGCCACCATACTGTTCTGACACCACAATCACTGTCGAGGCCCAAGTCTAAAGGGAAGTCTGTTCAAAATTAAAGCTTACATAGCAAGGCTGTACATAAAATATAGAATATAGACTATAGAAAACCATGGCTATAGTGTTTAAGGGGATGGTTTCAATCCTCAAGTTTTGGTTTACTGCTCACTGTTATCTTACTGTTGACAGAAAATCAAAATTTGGTCAAATGGAAGAAGCCTGGAAGGAGGTTAGGAACATATATCTCTTTGAATGGCATTGGAAGTTTTCTGTAGAATTTGGAGGCCAAACACTTGCCGCCCACCACTGCAGACACTACAGCCAGTTTTCATGAGTCTGTTGCCCTTCTGTCCTAAACTTCAAACTAACCAAGTTGTCCAGGCTGTCGGTGGAAGAGAAGCAGCTGGTGACTCCATGTGTTTTTGAGGACACACATGGCGGCCTTCACCTAGTCTTCTCAGGCCAGCAGAGGGAGTTGGCAGAGACAAGGACTGTGGGAGTCATTGGGAATTAACAAATAAAGCAAATTTGGAGGAAAATGGGGAAATTAATCTCAACTAGTTTATTTTCTTTTTCTGCCCACTTGAGCTGAAATCCCATTGGCTGTTGCTGTGACTTCTATCCAGATTGACTCGCCCAGTGGTTCTCATACTGTTTTTGTTATGCCTCCCTTTGTGAGACAAAACAATCCATCTCCCCACCACACCCTTTGTAAACCGACAAACTTTATTCAACCGTTACCGTATTTTGGGTTTTAGTTCGTAGTTGACAGCCTAAACAATAGAACACTCATTAAATTCATGGCATTTGCTGTGAAGGCTTTGGGTTATAAAACCCTGATTAACTTTGCAAACAGTTTTTTGACACAAAAGAGAAGAGGCTCTCTCACTACACTGACAGCGAACTCAAGAGCAAGATAGAGTTCATGATATTTTGGACATGCTTTTTTATTTCCCTGTCAAAAATGTGCCTATCTTGAGAATCTTGATAGCCTTGCATCATAGCATTCTTGTTGGTTTATTGTTCCCACATTTTAGTTCCATTCCACATTTTTACTACAGGTTATATGCGCCCCCACTGCAATGGTTCTAGATATCCCCCATGAGGGTCCATCTCACAGTTTGAGTACCACTGGACGAGCCCCTTGTTGCCTCACCTAGCCAGCTAGCTAGCTAGATGTATACACGTAGATACAGCCGGCTTATGAGATGCGTCTCTAAAGCCGCCATCTTGCAGTGGGGTTCTGGCCAGTTCAAATATTAGAAAATGCCAGACTTTTGTGCTGCATTTGAATGTTCTAAGGAAAGAAATGCCAAAATCACAGGTGCAAAGTTATTTTACAATATTTTACTAACTGTTGAATTTGACATATCACAATAAGTAATCCTTATTTTAAACTAACATAAAGTTATGTGATAGTTTTCAATTGTGATTGAAAAAGAACATACTTAGAAACTAATTACGTTGGGTAAGTTTATCTCAAATATTACTATAGAAATATTACTGTTATTATCTACAGATAGATAGTAAGATAGTATTTTGGTGTGAAAAAACATTCTGTATCATGAATACATGTCTGACATTTGTTACAAACCCAACTGTTGGAAAAGCTGTAGAAAATTCAGCAAGTTATGATGATTTTAATTGTGTATAGACCTCCTGCCTTGATAGACTTACATGCATTAGGAGACGCGGCTTCCCCGTACCAGTATGGCAGCAACCTTGACTGTAAAGAACAGCAGCGGCCAATGCAGTATCTACGTATATATATCCATGCAGCTAGCCAAGACTGACTAGGAAATGCTCCGACAAATGCCATAATGTCTAGGGCTGGGTTGCACCTCTGTACTTTTTTGTATTGATGGAAATGTGTCTGTAGCACAGAGTACAGAACATTGTCAGGTAGTGAAAGTTGACATTGAGTGTCTGGTTGGATTCATAGTTGTGTTTACTTATTCTTGATTTAAATCAAAACTTTGCCCATTTTAGATAATTGTATTCAGAGCTCTTTTACTTATTCTTGTTCTTGTGCTTGTGTTTAGTCATTTGACAACTTTGCCTTTTTCTTTTGTTTCTCAAAGTAAGGATATTGAAAAAAGTATAATTTTGGTATCACTACTGAAACTCTAGTGCAGTATCATAACAGAACTAGTACTGCAAAATTCCAAACGATACCAAGCAAATAGGTGTTTTGTTTTTAAGTAAAGAGTAGGTGTCAGTGTGTCCTAACCTGGTATCACGGCAAAGCGTGTAATACACATGCCGGTCCACCATGGCAGTGTCCCATTTGTCACGTTTTCAACACGATCTCATTCCACGGTCAAGTGAGCAATAATAAATACTGTATATCCGATTAGACTATCAAAATAAAGCTTGCTGATAAACATTTCAGGTGACGGTCGCAGTTTGGTTAGGTTCAGGCACCACAACTACTTGGTTAGGTTTAGGAATAGATCATGGTTTGGGTTAAAACAACTACTTCCTTCCACTTTCGCATGATACTGGGCAAAATGTCCACATGACATTCAGGGGCATCAGCCACTGTCATCTTTGTCCCAAAGTGCCACTGAGTGAGGTTCTGAAGTCAAGAAATAATACAGTGCTTGTACTCTCACTTCTGTGTACACATATGTTATTTGTGTGTGTGTTGGTGTGCCGATGCTCTTCTGTGTCACACACTCCAACTAACAGCCTGTATAATTTCTCTTTTTCTTTGAAGCAAGCTCTCAGTTGTTTTTATTATGGAAGAAAAAGAGTCCCATAATTGGGATAGATATAAGATTATATTGTGTTTCAGAAGAGGCCTTTGATAACACTGATAGTAACTTGGCTTTTTTCGTCTTTGATTAGACATGAAAGCCCCATCGGCACAATGTGGCACAGCAGTGAGCTCAGGCTCACTCTGCTGTTTTAATGACCATTTGCTTTCCATTTGCATAATATGTGGCAGTAAATAGAAGCCTTTGCTTTAGATCAAAATAATATTCATGCATTTATGTATATCTATCACTGACTAGACAGAAATGAGCTGACATGAAAGCCAAATTAAAGTTTCATTACAATGCTTGTCAAATCTTTCTGAGAGTTTGTACCTTATCAAGGTTTGGCTTTGATTGAGTTGGTGGTCACATTGAAAGTAAATTGTGTTGTTCGTGTTTGGCTTTGACTCATATTGCCTTTTTAAATGTATCTGACCTTGTAAATCCACACAGGCTTTTGAAAATGACTGAATCTGAAGCTGAGGAACAGTTCCTGAAGATGAACGGGATAATCTCTTTTCAGACTGATGCAGGAAGAGGACTGTTTTGTTTCTGCCAATTCTCCTTTCTGTCTTTCCCACAAACCACTTTCCTCTCTCAGACTCAGAGTTTGTCATTGAGAATAAAGGGAATATGTAAATAATACTTTAAAACACACTGAGTTTTTGCCCTCCTTCCTGCAGCTAGAAATGACTGAGGTGAGGCTGTTGAACCTGAGAGAACATGGAGAAACTACAGCCAGGCTTGCTGTGATTTGTTTATGGCTTTGAGGGTGTCTGTCTATCTGTTTGTCTGAGCACCTTTTTATTTAGTACATTCGATTAACCACAGCATGCCCATTTAATACGAGGGTCTGTGATGGATAGACTTTATTATCAGTTGGGGAATCGGGAGTCAAGTTTGCAAACTATAACTGCTGCTGTGTTGGAGTGTTTGTTCTCTGGTTTGTCTCATGCTATGTTAGAATATGAGCTCTTGCGATTTTCTGTTTTTTCATTGTGATTCTTTTTTACGTCATAGTTTTTGCCTCCTATCGCCCATATATGTATGTATATGAGTGTGTAGTATGATTCACTGCCAATGTTCTTTATATTCTGGATTCTGCTTGAGTGTCAGTGTTTATCTATACATAGAAGAACTGCATCCTTTTCTATGTCATTCTCTTTAAGAGCTCAAAGATCTTCAAATCTGGCTGAGGAAAAAAATGAACCTATAGGGAGTGTATTTCGTAATTTGATTTCTGTATGATGTGGTTATGGAAATCTATCTGCTATGAACATAAGAGATATTATCATTGGAAGGAGAAAGTCTTGCTGATTCCAGCAGTATATGGACATTGGTTAATCTGTGAAAAAAAACGTTTTTCTAAGATGGAAGTCTCTCTAGAGAAGACATTTTAACTATCAGAGGGCTGGTAAAAACCACCATGGTAACCTATTTCAAATCATAGTTTACCTGTATTCTGTATTTATTTTTCAATTAAATAAATATTGTAGATTTTCTTTTGCCCTAGGCTATTTTCTCTATATTTGCTTGATAATCTCCCAAAAGTGTCTTTCTTGAATGTCGACAGGTGAAACTCTTAAAAGGTGTTATTATTTTTTAACTTGGTCTAACTGTAGCCAGTGCAGCCCTTGTTTTTGTCAACATAACTACTCCTCCTTGGCTCTACCTGAACTGCAGCTCACCTTAACACTAAATGGAGTAATTAGCCTGTGGAGACCACCTCCACCTCCACCAGGCTACAAATAGATCCTAACCCACAGAGAACGTCTGGCATCACACACTGGTGTAAGCCACAGGTAGACAGGCCTAATGAATGGAGCCTGTGTGTGTGTGTGTGTGTGTGTGTGTGTGTGTGTGGGGGAGAGACAAAGAGAGAAAAGTAGTGCTGGGAATGGAACTCTGAGTAGTGAGGTTCTGTCAAATAACTGTCAAATACTGAAAGTTGGAACTGAATTCTTGGCCTGACCATTAAGTTGCTTTATATGCATCAATTTATTCACTGGTGTGTTTTTACAGTCCGTAGTCATTTTTCACAAACAAACAATATACCAACTGTATAGATGTCCGTTGTGGCTAGCTACCAGTGTTCATACCGTTCACGTGTGCCTGTAGATGTGTGACAGCTCTGACATTGACTGATCTTAAAACTTCTTTCGGTTATTATCACATATCTTTTCTCTTTGTTCTTTTTTCCTCAGTCTGTGACGAGATCAACCAGCTAGGGGACATTACAGCAGAAATAAGTTGAGGGCCCCAGTTGAGCCCGTTAGTGTACACAAGTACCCATTAAGTACAATGCACAAAGTAGAACACACATGGCATTGTAAGTATATTTTAAACCCCAGAGACCCAACAGTACTCATATCTTGGAGTATTACCAGGCCACATGTTTGCCATGTGTCACTTAGTTTGTGGTAATTTGATTAAATGCAAATTAATTTGGAAATATGCACCATATAAGCGTTTTATGCAACTGTATTTTTGCCCCTCTACAAGAAAGGCAAATAAGTGGAATAAGTACGTTATTTAAAAAACACAATCACAAACAACAGTGATACTATCCCTAATAAATATAGTGGATGGGCAGATCTTGATATTTCATCATTTGAAATCATTTCAATCACTCCAGGAGAACAGGAGAGAGAGGGGCAGATAAATCAAAAGTGTTGGCAAGCATGGGATATTATTTATCAGAATCAGATCAATTATATTATATATAATATTAATTTATATTGTTTATAATAGATTATCATTGTAAGACGGTGTAGTCCCTCATTTATCCAGGAGTGTTTCATCGTAGAAAAGGTTTCAGTCGTAGTCATCTGGACACTGTTTTAAGTTTTAAGAGTTGGTTTGAAAGAGGAATCAAAGAAGCCATTTTGTGAAAAAAGAAAACCCCTCTTTAAACAGAAATGGTGGTCTGAGATTCAACTTGCCAACTGTTTACCACAGTGTATTAACACCATGGTCAAGCCAATCATATGCTAATCAGGTACTTAATAGTGATGAGGGAGGTGCAGCCAGAAAACAATAGGCCTGATTACTGGGCCATCATGGAAACAAAAGAAGGTCAGTTTCAGGTGAAACTTGGCAGGATAAACAGCAGACACTCAGGAAGACTCCTCCCTGAGGGCAGGGCTTAAGCAACACTGAGTAGCTTAAATTTCTGAGATCTCAGACCATGTTCACAATTGAGAATGACTTCCGGATGAGAGCCGAAACATCTTGATTCTGAAAACAGTGTCCAGATGACTACGACTGAAACCTTTTCTAAGATTATCTTTGTGTTTTTTTGCTAGATTCGCTCACGGCACATGGAAAAAATAGACCAGTGCATCACAGGGCTTTCGCATCCTGTGCGTCCCTGGCATTAAGGTTCCTATCAATTCAGCTGATATTATGCTTTTGTGATGCATATTCCTAAATCGTCCCAAATGACAGTGAACGTGGGACTTCTGGGGTTCTTGGGGGTCTGAGGCCCTGTGATGTTGCCCACTTTTCTCTCTTGGTAATCCAGCCTTGCCTACTGTGAATCGGCTTCACACCCATTGCAATTGCTTTGCCTCTACAATTGGCTTCATGTTCAGTCTGAACAAAACTTTGGACTTATAAACTTTTTTTCCTGATTTGAATCAGATTTTTTTATGTTATACTATTTTATTTAACACTATTGGGAGACCTTTAGGTTAATAAGTAAATACTAGCATTTCTACATATGTGTCTCAGGAATCTGCTGCTTGGCTTATGTGTTTATTGTGTGTCATTATCATTTTCAAAGCTATTTCCATTAACATTTTTATTAGATAACATTATACTTGTGATATTGCTTAATGTTGTCCTGCTTGGCTATTGTGTGCTAAATCTGGTTTTTCACAGCATTGCTGTCTTTAGTTGCTTCATTTGGCTTGGCTACAATAATTGGTGTTATTAGCCTGTTATGTTATTGCAACTGTGTTTTGCTGCTTCCTGTTGCTCTGCATGGCTTGCACATCTTGAGAATGCTGATTATGCTGTTACTATTGTCGCTATGGTATCTTACTGTCCTATGAATAAATTAGTTGAAGGGAAATTTAGGCATTTTTCAACCTGGACCCTATTTCCCCATGTTCTTGTGTGACAATGGGGACAACATTTTTTTAAATTTATCCAGTATTGAGCAAGAGCGCTGCAGCTGGCAGCCACGAATCATAGCTACAATGTAATCATTACAGGCAATTGCGCAGGTAAAATTATTGTATTTGTCAATGGAGTCTGGTGGCTTTGACAAGAGCGATATAATGGTGGTTTCTGGTTAAAGAAAAAGTATCTTACTCTTTAACAAAAAGGGCTGTCTCTGTAGGGTCCTTTCCATAATGTTGTCAAATACTTATAACATCTGAGCCTGTCAGTGGCAAAAACAAGCACTTTTAGTGGACGTACATGGCGTACTGGCGGCTGCCAGCTGCAGCACTGTCCCTCAATCCTGGACAAATTAAAAAAAATTGTTGTCCCCATTAGTCACTCAAAAATATGGGAAAATAGGGTCCAGGTTGAATAATACCGAACTTTCCCTTTAAGTAATTTTTTTTTACTCAGCAAAGTATCAGTACTGAACCTCAAGTATCAGACACAGCTGATTAACATTTTTAAATGATGCTCAACTTTATTGGGAAGTAGTGATTATATGTATGAGGGTAATGGATGTCTTGTGTTCTATTACAGCTTATCAAGTACACACATGTACAAACACTTATGTATGACACTGACCCTAAAAACTCAGCTCTAATTGGACAGTTTTGTGGGCCTGGTGACCTGTGTTCCTGTTGGGCGTCCAACTTCTATACAGCAATTCTAATAATAGCAAAACCAATAACAATGATAGCAATGCAAAGGCAACAACTACCACAATCACCACTACTGCTACTGAAGCCTAATTTTTTAAGCCTAATTTTCCCTAATAGCAGCTAAGATAACTGTGCAGATGAGTTTTGACCCAATGGCTCTCTGTACAAATGCATTGACCTGCTTTGGTCTGTTTGCAGCAGCTAACATCCAGTTGGAGATGTGAAAGGGCCTTCTGACTTTATATCTAGCCAATCAAACTTTCTCCTCTTCTCTTTGTTTGTCTGATCTCTCATGTGGCACCTGAGCTGGCCAGCCGACTACTCTAGAAGATTTACTTTTCATTGTAGCTGACCCCAGATTGGCTCTGTGTGGGCTGAAGGTTGGGGGTCAGAGGTCAGGAGGAGAGGGATTTGCTTTAACTACCCCTTTAGCTGCTTGTTTGTTGGCTTGTTGTTTGTCTCCTCCACTTGCTCCAAAGCTAAAGGCTTTCTGTGCCCTTGAAGTTCAACTCTTTTTTTCTCTCTGCTCTTGACTCGTTGCTGTTTTGCATAGCGAGATTGAAGAATGTGTGTATATGTACCTGTTTGTGTTTGTGTATATTTATATTTATGTGTTGCGTTGTTGGGTTGCAGTAACAGAAGCCCCAGAATCATGGATTTGTTATGAGTGTGTGTTTCCATCTTGTTAACCAGTCATAGTTGTTACAGTTTACACCTCTGTCAACACTCAAGCACACACACACACACACACACACACACACACACACACAGATAAACACACAAACTCCTGCATAAACACCACAACAAATATCTGGTCACATCGGCTGATTTATCGGCTCAATTAGTGTGAGCTGTGTGTGTGTGTGCGTGCGTGCATTCGAGCACAGGCATGAGAGTGTGAGACAGCAACCTGATGTGTTCATCAATCATGCTGTAACCAGTCTTTGTTTATTTGCATTTAGCAGACTCAAATGGAAGATGGGTTTTATGTACTTGGCAGTGTCACCGCAACCTCTCTCTCCCTCTCTCTTTCTCTCTCTCTCTCTCTCTCTCTCTCCATTTAACTTCTCCTTTTCTATCTATCTTTCTTCACTTTTTTCTCTCTCCCACTGGAAAACATTTTTCAATTTACTTAGCATTTTTTGCCTCTTGAGTAATCTTAATAGTTTACATTTTTCCTTGATATATAAAAATTCTGAAAAGGGTTATTGATTAGGCTAAATTTAATAATTAGTTTGACTTTTTGCTGTTTAGTTTTACTTTCCTGTTGTATAATATTACTGCACTTGTACTTGGTATAATGTAAATGCATTAAATGCATTGATTCTTTTCCACTTGGTATTAACATGTAATATCTATCTGGATATTTTATTAGGTTCAGGAAAAAACACATTAATGCAGGTGTAAATACTGCAGAACACATTGCAAACTGAATGCAATCTGATCACCCAGACTACATCTGGAGGCGGTCTGGCTCACACTGTGATCTGATCTCAAGTAAGTGTAAATGACATCTGTACAGCTTGGCCACATTCTGAAGAAAAAAATCTACCCAACATGTTGAAAGCCTCTTTCTGCTATCTGAAGCTGGCAGTCAAAAAGTTACATACGAGCCCTCCCTCTGCAAAGGAAAAATAATTAGAGCCCAGACGGCATCACTTCGAGACATCGAGACTGCATCACAAACGCTAGCAAAACTGAGATAACAAGAATGCTTATACTTGGAGCGGCTGAACCCCAAAATGCTCATGATGATCAGGACAGCACCTTGCATGGTAACTCACAGTGTGTGTGTGTGTGTATGTGTGTGAATGGAAGAATGAGAGGCAAATTGTAAAGCACTTTGGATGGAAGTGTTACATACAAATGCAGCCATTTATTAATTCCAGGTGTAAATGCAAAGGCTCATTATCAGATGTTATAAACCAGATAACGTATTCACATACGGGCGGCTGTGACTTCGGTGTGTGAGTGTCTGTGAATGATTAGGTTATTTCCTTGAACTGATGAGCAGTTAGCATCTGCCATCAGTGTATGAATGTGTGTGAATGGAGTGAATGTGATATGTAGTGTGTGAAGCGCTTTGAGTGGTCGTAAGACTAGAAAGCCAGTCAGTCAGTACAGTCCATTTACCATTCCTTTTACATAAAGATACAGATGTTGATACCAGTTGAAAATAGGGTCTTAGATTAACAAAGAAAAGGGTTAATACAATGTGCCATCATGTGTTCTTTTTTGGACGGCTTATACTATATGTACTGTATATAAAGCTTTAATTTGCTTAATTGGGCTGGAAATAAGATGTTTGTATGTGTTCTGTTTCATTCCTTGGTTTTTAAATTAGGTTTTTCAAACTCAGTTATGGTTATCATTAGAAAGGATTTAATTGGGCTTTCCTAAGTGATTCCAGAATTTGCCTTGTAGTTTACATAATAAAAAGCATTAAGGACCAATACAAATCACCACAAATATATTTGGAACCCAGCTTTTACAAACAAAATACATCCTGTTCAAATAAATGCAGTTATAAAGCAAATTGAGAAAAAAATAGGACAGCTATTCCCTCTTAAGTGTACAATTTGTTGATGTATTAATTCATCACACTGACCAAATGATAATATGTTGTCAGCTGTAAAAGAGGGCTTGGGATGGTTTTATCGATGTAAATGTGTGTATTGCAGAAAGCATTTCTCAGCACTAGTCAATAGACTGGAGCTGTTTTGAATATATCTGTCTTTCCGCCACTGCCTTTGTAAGTGCCACTATTAACCTTTCTCTCTCCTGACTGATGCTAATGGCTATTTACATTTGCTTCGGCAGCACTCCGACGAAACAGAGTTTGATTACATGTTTGGATGGAAGAAGAATTTCCCTTGGCGTACGCTGTCAGAACGCGGCGATAAACCTTAATAATCCCAGAGCCCGTTGGGAAAAATAAAACCAGTTCACTGCTAATGCCTCTCACTAGAATCATATTTATATCTCAAATCTGTTCTTTTGTTTCTTGTCTTTTCTTTTAGTGTCAAAGGGATGAGTGGATGAGGTTAAGTCTATGATTTACTCCCCAAGTCATTCATCCTGCGCTTATTGATTCCATCTCAAATTTAACTTTCAGATTGGCACAGACTCCATTAGAAAGTAATAACTGGCTGGGTCAATAAGTGGGAGCTGTACCAGTAATGTGAATGTAGGTTTATTGGAATGCCCCATTAAGCACTGGCAGGATTGTGGAACGAGGGTGGAGGGTTGAGGAGGGGTTGAACATCTATCATCCTGTCCCGTGTTCAGTCAACAGTGATGGGAACAGAATAGGGGACAAAGCATTCTTCCAGTAAATTCATCATCTCCTCATTTTTATCTCTCCTTTAACAGCAAGTCTCAAGGAGGAGAGGGGTCAGGGTGTATGCACGTCTATGTTTGTGTGTGTGTGTGTGTGTGTGTGTGTGTGTGTGTGTGTGTGTGTGTGTGGAGGGTACCTATAGTGAAATATGGCCATCCTGTCAGTCTGACCAAATCAGGAATGAGACATCATTCTCCTTTCTCCATGCACAGCAGACAGAAAGATTGAGATATGGCTGCTGATTGGTGTTTGGGAGTGAGCCATTTTTAAATGTATATAGATGAGGGGGTAAAAAATGCAAGGAGCTAAATGAAGATAGAAAATAGAGGTGAGCCCAATGGTAATCAAATGAAGCCAAAGTCAGCCTTTCATAAAATATTTGGCCTCCTCCTTCACAGCCATATTGGACTTTATGCAAATGATTGGAGTCTTTTGTTCAGTAATTGTTGTTTTGTCATGGTAGATTGCAGACCTGAGAAAAGCAGCCTGGGATGTAATTTCTCCCTCACATAAAAAAAAACTATTACTGATGGTAAATTAATACTTGAATGTTGAATAAGCAAGTACTTTGAGAAGGTTTTTGAAATTTGGTGAAATAGGCCAAGTTTGTTAATGCTAGACGAAAGGCCATTAGATAATTTAAATCTAAAGGGTTTCTCCTTTGGACAGCATAAATTTGCTACATAAATTATTTTGCAGTTGACTTTTACATTTAGACTTAAAGGTTGTTCTTGTGTACAAGTAGAATTTTCGGCTTGATTGTTGCGCTTCAGAAAAGGTCCAAAGGTTGTTTAACAAAAGAAAAAAAAACATTATACAGTAGATCAAGGTCCACTTACTAGCTTTTTCTGACCTTGTAACTGTTTTGTTTTTTTGGCTCAGTTTGCTTGCTGAGCAAACTCCATCCACAAATGAAGACCATGAAATGTGATTGAAAGCTTCATAAAAAGCTAGTACGTGGATCTTGACTTACAATTTTCTTTCAAAAAATCTACTACTATTTACGAGATCATGAATTAACTGTCATGCACGACTAAACAGGTAATTTGTCGTTTTCTTCCCAAACAGCCCATGGGAGTTTTTTTCTGGTCTGGCCACTATCAGAAGTTGTTGCTGTTTTCCGATATGCTGCCTGGTTTGGTTGACTTTAGGAAACTACAATTACTTGGTTAAGGTTAGGGAAAGATTATGGTCATTGTTAAAAGACACCAATGTTGACTGCAGAAAATGGGATGCAAATCCCAATCAGACACTTTGTATGTCCAAACATCCATCTCCTCCCTAAAGATACAGTCACAGTAGCATTCTGTTCAACGAAACTTCCCCACACTCAGCCCTGAAAAAGGATGCAATATCATGGTTCCATTGTGGGTAATAAGTATTGAGCAGAGCGATCTTGAACTGTTAACAGTTTGTAAGAGGGATGATAAGGTTTGTAGTCTGGTAGTGTGATATTGTACTAAACAGGGTGATGGCATACGTTATGTCATGGTTTACTGATTTCCAAACACAGAGTATCAGTGTATCTACTGACCCACAGTGCACATCTGCACAGTCAAAGTTGAACAAAGGTTAACTCTGACCTGCGAGTTGGCTGTAGGTTGCACCGAAACAGGAAATGTGCTTGAAACAAAGTCCTTTGGGCTTCAACTGAAGTGAATGGGTGATGGAGCGATGGAAGTGTTATGTAATGTCATGTAATGTAATGAGGCAGCTGTGGCTCAGGAAGTGGAGCGGATCGCCCACTGATCACAGATGGTTGATGGTTCAATCCCCACCTCCTCCTGTCCGCATGTTGAAGTGTCCTTGGGCAAGACACTGAACCCCAAATTGCTCCTGACGGTTAGCTCGCTGCCAATGGTGTGTGAGTATGTGAGCTTTCCACTGTATCACACAGTCTTCATGCCCAATTGTCATCGAATTGTATGAATGATCAAACTTCCATCATAGAGCACTTTCTCGTCCATGTTGCCTTAGAATTTGGAGAACAGCATTGGACCAAATGACCAAAGCTGTGGTTTTTCTGGGGAGGTCAGGGGGGTCACCAAACCATACCATATTAGTGAGATTTCATACTCTGTACCAAAGTGTAGGATGGACAGACATGTTTGCCTTGGGTGCATCAGTTGAAAATAGAACAAGGAATTAGGAGTAAAGCAACCCCACAGCAAGTGGTCAGGACAAAAATAGCCTCATAAGTCAGCCCATATGTTGCCAGTGACTGTGTGTATGTGACTTCTTTGGCCATTAATGTTAAATTCTTTTATTTGGTAGCTGGTGCCAACAAATGTTCTCAGGGGCTAAAGAGGTGACATTAAAGAGCTTAGTTTGAGTCCCGGAGACTGTAACATATAGAGAAATGAGAGCCAGTCTGCCATTGTAGAATTAGCGTGACCTTTTCTGTTCCCAGCAGGACCAAATGCTGGAAGAAAGCTTCATTTCAACTCCTCCTCAATGTGATCAGCAGACTTTCATGTGGTATAACTTACCCAATTATGAACCACACAGAGATGTAAATTTCAAAACTTTTCTAACAAACAAATTCATACAAAAAAGGTTTTTCTATATGAATTAGACATGCTTTTTGAGATTTGTGCCACAACTCCTCTTGTTATTGACAAGGTACAGCCCTTCTTTTTCCACTGAGGGCTTTCAATGTGATTAAAAGAGTTTGCCTCCCTTCCTCTCAGGGATATTAACATGTTATTTGGAATATTAAGTCATCACAGGGCTGTCTGTGTATCTGTGTAGTCACAATCGTGTGAACACAACACAAGATCAACCTGTGATAAAAATGCGCATTTCTTTATAGATTTGCATATAGACTGAATGAGGACCAATACTTTTTTTTTACTTTTATAACACCTGAATCCTTTACAATGCAAAAGTCATATACATTCAACCAGGAATAACTTCTTAATAATTGCATTAATTACCTTTGTCAATGAACTACTTTACTACTAATACTTTGTATAGTATATGCATTAGGCTCATACTATATATAGTATAGCCCACACAGAGCCATATATATTTTGTGTATTTTTTATCAACCTTTTTCCTGTACGTGTTGAATCTTGAGCTGCTGTAACAAGCAAATTGTTGGCCTTTCCAACAATGTATCTGGTTTAGCTCCAATATTTAAAATTAAGCTTTTTTGTTAAAAAAACAAAACAAAACAAAAAAAAACTTTATTTATTGATGGCCATAACATTGACCTATCATATTGCTTAATTATCTAGGACACTTGTATTTTTGTGTGGGAAATGTTGATTAATTGAAAGAAAACCTTAACATGGGAATTAACGGTGAGGAAAATACTTCAGTTCTCCAATAAGACTGATGCTCACAGTGGCTTATAGCACCGCGGTCAGGTTAATATTGGAGTGAATGGATGGCCGGAGCACTTCCTCTGAGCGTCTAAAATTGCTGCAGATGGTTTTACATTGGAGTTATTGGAAAACTATTGAAAGCCCGGTGCATCTCATACAGACTCTAAAGGGTACCTTGTGCATCTGTATGAAAAGCCAAGGGGCGTGACAAAATGTCGGTATTTGACGACCTGGGAATGAGAATGGTAAATGGACTGTACTTATACAGCGCCTTTGTAGTCTTTCTGACTAGTCAAAGTGCTGCAACTACATATCACATTCACCCCATTGCTCATCAAAGTAACTAATCATTTACACACATTCACACACCGAAGGCACATCCCTCGGGAGCAATTTGGGGTTCAGTGTCTTGCCCAAGGACACTTCGACATGTGGGCTGGGTGAAGCCGGGATCGAACTGCCGACCTTCCAATTGGTGTCGTGTGCTGTGTAGTGGTATGTGGACCCAACTGCAGCTGACCAGGAAGCGGTATGAGGGTGAAATAGCCAGATGGCTACAGTGTTTATTGAGGGTGATGTGGTTTACAGGCAAGTACAGGCAGACAGACAGGTAACAAACAGGCAACAAGAAAATGGGTTAGCAGCTGGCAGTGGTGGAAACAGGGAAGTGAGTCCAATGTGGCTAAACAGTCCAATAGGGAGCAGGCAAAGTTAAAAATCCAACCAAGGTCCACGGGAGACAAAGAATCCAAAACAGAACTCATGGTAAGAATGCCAGGGAACTGGGCACAGGAACCAGGTACAACAAAAAGTGCACCAAATGGCAACACACACAAATGTCAGGGCCACTCACAAGACAGACACAACACCAGACAGGTGTGGAAAGGTGATGGAAAGATGTTACGATTCTGAAACACTCTTACTATAGCTCAGTTTCCAAATCCATTAGCTACAAGTACTGTGGGCCACACAAAGTTCCAAAAATCACAAATTGGGTATTTAATGGTTTATTTTGAGATGGAAACATGAAACTGTCTACAGATTTTTACTTAAAGGAAACTAAGCTCAAAGAGAACTCACTTTGAGGTTCTAGGACTCAGAATACTGTTTTGACTTCAAAAAATGAAATGTTTCAATGTAGGGCTAAACAAACATTAAATTGTGCTAATTTGTCTTAAATTAATAAATTGTGGTCGCAATAGCTGGATTTGTTTAGTGAAATGTCAAAACAAGCTTAATTGTCAAATTTTTCCATATCGTATTTTCTCCACTTCAGTGTTTTCAGTGTTGGTGTTGTGGGGACAGTGGAATTTAAAGCTCCATCAGTTCTTCCTTCATGCAGACGTGTGTGTGTGTGTGTGATAGCTGCCGCTAATCAGTCTCTTCACTGCTCTGGCATTGAGTGTGAGGTGTTTAATTCTATCAGACAGGATTACATGAACACACAGCAGAGGAGCAGCTCACTTGGTGGGCTAACTGATCGGTGGGATTTCATCACTGACAAAACAGTTCTATCTTCAAACTGGAAACCCCAAACTCCAGTTGCTCATATCATGACAGGCGAGGCAGCTTTGATCTCATCTCCTTTTTTAAACTACAGTTTTCATCCATTACCTGAATTCAGTAAAGCCACTCTGTTATTCTGTGGAGCTACCTGTCTAGACTTTACCGAACAATGCCTTTCAGGCTGAATTGTTTCAGCGTTCAAAATGTAGTGAAAACTAACTAGTCCTACATTTGCTCACTTGTAACCATGATAACTTTGCCTCACTTAAATGACAGCCTCACTTTGTTTGACTTTTGACCTGTAGTTTGTTTGTATTGATGGGAGTAATTACATATTGTATATACCGGATAACCAATTTGTGGATCTGAAAATGTGCCTCAGGAATCTGAAAAATGCTACGACAACTATTATACACTCTTTACCTGGCGAACAAGAGTCTTTTCAGACAATTTGGGAAGTTATACGACTTATACTTGCTTGCTCATGGTGGGATTTGTTGGGTCTCTGTAAATAGTATAAAGAGTATGGTCTAGACCTGCTCTATAGTGCAATGAGAACTTCTGTTATGAATTGGCGCTATATAAATAAAATTGAATTAAATATTTCTACTCCTAGTGACAGAACATGAACAATGACATGAACAACATGATTAGTAATCCATCTTTGCTAGATATCTGTGCTTCTCAAAGGATGAACCCTCTCAATTTTGGACATGCTCTGAAGTTTCCTCTTGGTCACCTGCAGGCCAAAATGTGAACTTGGCACACAAGGTTTCTTATAACCTAACAGACAGATTGCTGTGAAATCTGCTGGGCATATTCATGTTTCCAAGAGGATGAGCCCGTTTGAGTTGAATGACTCATAAACCTTTCCTTTACCCCAACCCTAAGAACACATTTTCAAATCAAGTAAACATCTTAGAATAGCCAAATCACCACTATGCCACTAGCATGGCTTTGGGCTTTTATCTTGCTATTCCCTTAAGTAGGGCGGTTAGACTACAATTCTGAGGAAGAGACACTTTATCAGATATTGGGCCTGTGATTCACAAACTGTAGCACAGGATTGCTAGTGCTGGTTCACACACACACATTGTCCCACCTCCCAAGCCCATCCCTTGCCACCTCCACCCCTCATCTCCCTCCATAATTAGATTGGGCTGCTCCCAAGAGAAATACATTTGCCAGGTAGCTTTTTTTTATCTGTCGTTCCAAGGAGTGGCTCCAGCGATTCTAAGTCATTTATTAGCTGGATTCACCTCACCACTCCCACACCTTATCGCAAATTGCTGTGAGCAGGTTAACACTAAATGTCTAATCGACAGAATATTTATGCATTTCCACCAGTCAGTCAGTCTGGCTGTGAGGGGCTGCTGACTTGTCCAAGAGCCGTGTCATGGAGAGACGCATCGCCGGGGGGAAGAAAAGACAAATTTGTTTTTCATGCTACAGTGCCTTACTTGCCAAGGATGTCTCCCCTCCCAACATCAAATGTGTTTTCAAAGTGTCTTGGAAAGATATTTTGGATGGTCCAGAAAATCATTGGGGTTATTACTTGTATATTAATGGTAATTAGTTTGGGCCAGAAAAGCACACAAATCTTTACAGAGCATGTTTAAATCTGGTATTAATATTTATTTCCTCCCATATTTCACCTAAATAAAGGGTTTCTTTGTGTGGTGTGACAACTAGCCTGCAACTGATGATCAATAAGTTTCTTAGTAATAACTGGGGCTAAGTGCCTGCAATTGTGTGTATTAGGGCATCTGTGCCTAAGACCAACCAATAATAAGGTCCTCTTAATGTTTTAGGACAAGCAAATTCAATTCAATTTATATAGCGCCAATTCATAACAGAAGTTGTCTCATTGCACTTTTCCTATAGAGCAGGTCTAGACCGTACTCTTTATAATATTATTTACAGAGACCCAACAAATCCCACCACGAGCAAGCATTTGGTGACAGTGGCAAGAAAAAAACTTCCTTTAAGAGGCAGAAACCTTGGACAGGACCAGACTCAATGGTGGGCGGCCATCCGCCGCTGCCATGTTACGTTTTGAGTGAGAGTGAGAGAGGTTTAGAGAGAGAGAGAGAGGTTTTGGGGGAGGGAGGCACAATGCAAATACCACCTAGAATTTTTAAAATAGTAATAATGTAATTGTAGTGGTAACATTGATATTAATAAATTAAAAATAGGAATGACAGCTATAGGAATAATAATGACAGTATTAGTAACCAATAACAACAACTGTAGTAGCAGTTGTCGAGCAGGAACACGGGGGCAGCAAGTGGCCCACAACCAGAGATCAGTCTCTGCAGCTCCGGAGGCAGAAATACCTGCTGAAAGCGACAGAAGGAGAGAAACGAGATAGAGTGAGTAACATGCAGTAATAGGATAAAAATGCATACATAGGGAGAGAAGGAGAGAGGAAAGAGGTGCATCATGGGAAGTCTCCCGGCAGTCTAGGCCTATAGCAGCATAACTAAGGGATGGTTCAGGACTCACCCAAGCCAGCACTAACTATGAACTTTATCAAAGAGGAAAGTCTTAAACCTACTCTTAAATGTGGAGCTGGTGTCAGCCTCCTGAACCCAATCTGGGATCTGATTCCATGGGACAGGAGCTTGATAACTGAAGGCTCTGGCTCCCAATCTACTTTTGCAGACTCTAGGAACCAATAATAAGGTATTATGAGATCTTTAAGATATGATGGTGCCTGACCGTTAAGAGCTTTGTAGGTGAGGAGAATGATTTTAAATTCTATTCTGGATTTTACAGGGAGCCAGTGCAGAGAAGCTAATATTGGAGAAATATGATCTCTTGTCCTAGTTCTTGTCAGTACATGTGCTGCAGCATTCTGGATCAACTGGAGAGTCTCAAGGGACTTATTCGGGCAGCCCGATAATAAGGAATTGCAATAGTCCAACCTAGAAGTAACAAATGCATGTACTAGTTTTTCGGCATCATTTTGAGACAGGATGTGCCTGATTTTTGCAATGTTGCGTAGGTGAAAGAAGGCAGTCCTTGAAGTTTGAAGATTCCTTACAGTGGTGCTAGAGGCCAGGGCAATGCTATCTAGAGTAACTATATATTTAGATAATGTGTCTCAGAGGTGTTTGGGGCCAAGTACAATAACTTCAGTTTTATCAGAGCTTAAAATCAGAAAATTGCAGGTCATCCAGGTTTTTATGTCTTTAAGGCATGCTTGAAGTTTAGCTGACTGGTTAGTTTCATCTGGCTTGATCAATAGATATAATTTGGCATCATCCGCATGACAATGAAAGTTTATGGAGTGTTTCCTAATAATATTGCCTAGAGGAAGCATATATAAGGTGAATAGAATCGGTCTAAGAACCTTGTGGAACTCCGTAACTAACTTAACATGTACAAACTGAGATCGATCTGATAGATAGGATTTAAACCAGCTAAGTGTGGTTCCTGTAATGCCATTACATGTTCCAGTCTCTGTAATAGGATGTGATGGTCAATGGTTTTGAACACAGTACTAAGATCTAACAAGACAAGTACAGAGACAAGTCCATTGTCTGAAGCAATTAAAAGGTCATTTGTAATTTTCACCAGTGCTGTCTATGTGCTATGATGCACTCTAAATCCTGACTGAAAATCCTCAAATAAATTATTGTTATTTAGAAAGTCACACAACTGATTAGCGACTGCTTTCTCAAGGATCTTAGAAAGAAAGGGAAGGTTAGATTTAGGTCTATAGACCCCTGGATCAAGAGTGGGCTTTTTAAGAAGCGGTTTAATTACAGCAACTTTAAAGGATTGTGGTACATAGCCTGTTAATAAAGATAGATTGATCATATCCAGTAACAAAGTGCTAACTAAGGGTAAAACATCTTTAAGCAGCCTAGTTGGAATGGGGTCTAAGAGACAGGTTGATGGCTTAGATGAATTAATCGTTGAAGTTTGTTGAAGAAGGTCGATAGGAGCAAAACAGTCAAAATATATATCTATATATATATATTTATTATTGAAGAAACTCATAAAGTTGTTACTAATGAAGGCTATAGGAATACATGGTTCAATAGAGCTATGACTCTCTGTCAGCCTGGCTGCAATGCTGAAAAGAATCCTGGGTTGTTTTTATTTTCCTATATTAATGATTAGTGAGCTGCTCTGGCATTACGGAGGGCCTTCCTATATGTTTTAAGACTATGTTGCCAGACTAAACGAGATGCTTCCAGGTTGTTGGAATGCCATTTCCTTTCAAGTTTTAGTGATTTTTTTTTTTTTATGTCTACCCTGTTCAATGCAACTGCTTTTATGCAGAGATGGATTTTGCGGAGACTACACATCTTTTTTTCAGTACTAGTTATTTAGATTCACACTGGGACTCGGTCAGAACAACCAGCTAGTGTTTTGTTTTTGTTTTGTTTTCTGAAAGACACAAGAGTATTCAGGTTTCTGTTTGCATATTTTAGTTCAGATATTCACATGGTGTAAGTAGGGCTTGTGTTGTATTTATTCCTGAAATAAATATAAATACACAATCTGATCCTTTTTAAACTCAACACATGTTTTCCCCTGACATTGCCCTTAAAGTAAAAGCATTTGTCCACACCATATTATGCTATATATTCTGTTGTCTTCTGCTTCTTCCAACATGTAATTGAAATATGTAATACTAAGGACTTGGTTAGCTTGGAATTAGATTAGTTCATTTCAGTGGAATTGTACCAGTGGATTTGATAGCAGTATATTTGCACTTTGTGTATAAATTTTTGCTACTGACCAATTTGAAACTGTAATGACAGTGCTGACCATTGAGGGATGAGCCTATATAGGCTGTGTTGCACCATCCAATTGTCAACCCTTTCTCCTAAAAATCATGTTTATGCCCACTCGTAATTTGCACCAACAAATACGTTTTGACAGAAACGTAATGCCACCTGGATTACGTTTTTAATCATTTTTAAACATTTTGAACATTTTTAATGTTTTTATGAAACATATGTGCAAATGCGCAACATGTTCATACTGAACAAATCCCCAAAATCTTCACTGACAACTTATTTTCTTTGTTTTTCTACAATATCTGCTCATGGTTAGTAAAGCATGATTGACATTTTTATGGTTTTTAGGCAATCAAAAGCACTTGGTTAAGGCTGGGAAAAGATAGTCATCTTGGTTAAATACTGAAAAAGTCAACAGTGACAAGAGAGAGGACGTGTCCAGTCCTGTGCTTTGCACACCAACCATCTACCCCATCTTTCTTACAATTTAAGAACTAGTGATGCGTGAGTCATGAGTGAATCGTTCAAATCGAATGACTCTTTTTACTGACTTGGGTGTCACAAGTCCTCATTTCCAGTAACTCGTTAACTGACTCGCCCCTCGTGCCTGCTACTAGCTAGTGCAAACTGCGAAGATGAGGCGAGACCATGTGTTACTCACACTATTGTGCAACTCTTATATTAACTATATTTGTTGAAATGTATCAAGTTCAGAATCAGAATCAGCTTTATTGGCCAGGTATGTGTACACATACAAGGAATTTGATCCCATTTTTTTTGTTGCTCTCAATGTGCATACAGAAATTTGACATGACATGAATACAGCTAAAAATAAGGACAACAAGCTCAACGAGGTAAACAAACATTAAACTACTATGTGCATATAATTTTTTTAAGTACAAAAAAACAACTAACATATTTAACAGTAAGATAATTTATTGCAGTGGTGCAGAATGCAAATGGTGCTGAAATAAAAAGGATTAATGTAACAAGTTGCTTTATATACATGAGGTAAGGATCAAGGTGAAAAGTTGAAAAGTAGAAGTTGAAGAGGTAAACCAGTAAGATGTGAAGTTAGTGTCTGAGCTGTCTGCTGCTTTGCACAAGCCCTGGCTGGATTAATGCGTAAAAGTTAATTTGTGTTTGTGTATCTCAGAGAGCACTGGAGCATTCACACTCTGGTGGTAAAGCGTGTCTCTACTCACCTCCAAAAAGTGGTTTGATTGATCCTCTCTTTCATGCATCTCGCTTGCATTTACACCTTAAATTAATGCATTTTTATTTTCCACTGCCTGAATGCAGTCTGATTACCCAGGACACATGTTATTGTCAGGTGTAAAGAGGGTCAAAAACACACATTTGTGAACACACACAAACATATATACCCACAGCAATCAGCCAGCCAGCCTGTCAGCCATCTTTGCCAACATGGTGTTTGCTTTAAAAGCCTTGTCACCAGCAATTTGTTTTCCAGCCAGGGAACAGCAGCTTTGTCATTAGCCAGTAGCAGGTGACTAGGTCCATATCCAGAGATGTGGGGGACAGGGCTGGGGGGGAAGAGGAAGACCCCAGAGGGGGCATTAATCGAATTTCTCACTGTCCAGCACTCCAGCGCATCCCCACTATACGAGATTAGGCCCTGCAAACTCTCATTGCCTGCCAAAAACTCTGTTTATCAGCTCACTGAGGCCATTTCAAATACACCTCGAAAAGCCCCAGCATTGGCGGCAGCATCAGCGACAGCTTGGCATGATGCATCTTATCCATTGAGGTGTCTTAGTCTTGTCAGGAGGTGGGCACCCCAGGTCAGTCAAATCTCTATTTTTTACGCCTCCTTCCTCCACAGTCATATACTGTATGTCAGGGTCAGGTGGAGTCAAGGAAGTGAGAGAGGGGAGGGAGGGAGGTGAGAAACAAAGATGAGTGAAACAAGGATACTTGAAGGAAGAAAAACAGGTGGAGTCAAGACAAAGTGAGACAGAGCTTCACAGTGTCAATGAGGCATCACACCTGCTGATCTGCCAAATCCAATAGCAGGGCAATAAGCGGGAGAAACAAATGCTAAAGTTTAGCAGATAGTGGTCTTAGATTTGGTAGTCAGTGTCTCCCACCTCTGACAATGGATGGATGTTTCTGCATGTCTGTCCCAACTACCCCCACCACACCAGAGAACTCACTGTGAAACCTGAAACCTGGCTTAAATGGATTATTACAACATGGGGTAATTTTTGTATGTTTGTCCATTGTTTCTTTTGGTTGCATTTTTGTGAGTAATTTCTGGAAACACTGTGTCATCACTACAACAAAGTCCGAAAGGGCAGAAACACGAGCAGTCAGACGATCAACAACAGTTTAGATGCATTATCTCAGCCACTTTATTTGGAGTTGAAAATAATTTTATTGTTAGCTTTTGTTTTGTCTTTCTAATATGTCTAACCTTTTTGTTTCCAACCTGTCTAATAATCTGCTGGCTATCTTGACACATCAAACATTTTTTGTGATGGAATGAAGGCCAAAATACAAAAATAATACATAAGTTGCTATATATATATTATTGGGCAGAGAGGATCGGAGTGGACAAAGTCGTCTTGTCATTTGCGCTCTGATGTAGGATTTCCCAAACTCCTGTATTTTCAGCAGTCTTTTGTCTTGCTGCCTGCAGCCTTTTCTCAAACAAAGATTGTCTCCTTGTTATAGGCTAATAAACAACCACATATGTGCATAGCGAGTGTGTGGTTGAGTACAAGTAAGAGAGAGTGAGGAGTGAGAGAAAGAGAGCGAGCAGCAGAAAGTGATGGTGAATAGAGCAGAACAGAGGAAAAGGTTAGAAGTAAGTTGTTTAATGTATAGTGTAGGTTACAGTGTGTCAGTTAATAAATGCTGCAGCTTCTCAAATCCAAGAAATGTCTCGTTTGTTTCCCAACCGCTGGAAAAGTTAAGGGAGTTAGCCCCGAAGCCCCAGTAACAACCCCACCTACATTTTAAGAGTACTGTCTGCGGTGTAAACATAAAACTGATCTAGGGTCTAGGTACGTGTAGGTACAAGTTAGGTACGGGTTTCAAGGGTACTATACCGAAAGTGTTTGGTGGAAATGCAGCTATAGAAAAGCAAGAGGGCCTGTATTAGTATTGGTGTGTTGTTTCAGGTCCCAGTGAATGAAGTACCATCCAGGAAGGCCAGTTTGATGGAGCCATGACTTTGAAGGCTTATCAGACACCTAAACACTGCACAGCAGTTTTATGATAGTAAACTTTTTGTCACATTTTGTCACAACGAATATGAGGTAAACAGTAGAATGACCTCATTCATGTTACATTGTAATGTACTAGGAACATAACCTTGCGCAGTGTGATTCCAGATGACGTTGCAATGTGGCAAAAATTTAACCATTTTCAACTTTTTTGCCAGGCAAATATATATATATATATATATATATATATATATATATATATATATATATATATATATATATACATACACATATTTGTTGCTGGCCCCCACTCCATTGGGACCTCCACTGTGCCAACACTGTGGTCTTATTGCAATTAATTAAGGGTGCTACACTATTTCACACACAATATTGGTCTTAACATAGCGTTTGTGCTAAGCTAGAGGTCAAACACATCTTGGGCCTATTCCTATGTTCTTGACACAGAGAGATGCAATTGAACTTGATCTTTTTGTTTTGACCCAGAGTAAGACAGCAAATAAGCAATTCAGGTTTTCTTGACATTTAATTTTTTTTACTCATCATTGTGAACATGGTTTAATGTGTAATTATACCAAAATTTTACTATAAATTTTACTTTTAAAGATTTGAATTAGTGGCTCACAATGTCTGTTCCTGTTCTGTGCCATTTCTAGAACCCATGTTGGTCACTTTCAGTGAATGGGTTGATTATTTATTTATTTTAAATACTTTAATTTTTTAAAAACATTTGAGATATATCATTTCGATATAATCCATTAAAAACTGATTCTTTGATCCTGACCACATGGCACATTGAGATCTGTAATTGCAGGGGTCATGAGGTTTAGGGTCTAAAAAAGGGGGGGCCACAGGCCAGAAAAGAAAATGTTGAGAAATACTCAACTTTAACAGCTTAAATGGAACATAAAATGCCTTCAGCCTTTAAATACCCACTGGTTGAACCGTGCTGGACTGTTTTTACTCTCTAAAACAAAAAACAATCCTTAGTCCCTTATCTCAGCAGTTGAAATGCATAATGGGAAGGGCAGGAGATCGGGAAATCCAGGTGTGTGTATGTGTAGGATTAAAGGAAAACACTGCATGGAGCCTAATGTGGAGACTAGAAGCAATGATTCACTAATCCTGGGCTGTTAATGAACGGGTTTGTGTGCCTCTGGGCTCAAAGGTATATTGGTAGAGGAGGCTAGGTATTGAATCAGCTGACACGCAAGGTTAACTCTTTGGCGAGGGAGAGGAGAGAATTCACAATCACTCATCTGCTTGGCCTTCCTTATCTTCCACTCTGACACCAATATGTATTTGATTTTTCTTTGCCTCATTTTCTCTTTTTTCCTCTTGTGTTTTCAGCTCTAGGCACAGTTTTACGCAGCATTGCATTTTTTTTAGGCATTTAATAACCCAGTCAATTTGGACGTTCAGATAAGGGCAGTTCTGTTCTTCATCACATTTTATGATAATGCCTCTCTTTAGTGCTACATGGCTCCCGTCTTTCTCTTCGTCCAGCCTGACAATTCCTTTTGTTCAGCTGGGAAAAAGTAAGCCGCTTAACTTCATATTCAGTCCTACCCTTCAATTGAATGGGCGATAATTGCTGGGTGGAAGGTGTCTCGGCTTGATGCAATAGGTGTTAATCTGTTCACCATCCCAGATGATGCAAAGACAAAGTAATGTGTGTGGGGTTTGATGTATAGCTCTTTGTTCAATACTTCAATGCCAACAACACACACACACACACACACACACACACACACACACACACACACACACACACACAGGTTTGGCTTCAGTAACATGTTTTTATGTATATAATAATCTGATGCATTATACCAGTTACGTTGTTATATTTTACATTTACATTTTGTCCTGGAGCTGCGATAGATCTGCCTGCTTACCACCCTCTTAAAGTCACTTTTAGTTGCCAGTACTGAAGCGATTAGTTGATTAATCGATTAATTAACTGACAGAAAATTAACCAAACCAGTTATTAAGTTTATGGTGAGATGTGAAACAAATTGGTTGGAGGAAGAGCGTCATCACTCAACAATAGTGTGCCTGTGTGTTGCCAAAAATGCCAGAAGTGGCTTACAAACCAAAAGTTCCTATAATGGCAGACCTACCTCCAGCAGACTGATAGACCTGTTTCAGACTATACAAGTTACCCTTGTGGTCTACTGGAGTGGACTGTTTGGACCATTCTTACAATAGGTCTCAGAGATAGGTGATTATATTCAAATGTTTAAAGCAGTTATAATCAATATTTTTATAATAACAATGTATCAAATGACAATGTGACAATGTGAAAGGGGTTACTTGTAGTGCTACACCTACAGATAATTATAACCCCTTTGATTTACGGAGCTTCAGCTTGTTGTTTAGCTCTCCAGACCACACCACTTTACTTTATTGGCTCACTCTCGGAGCTCTTACAGTGTCGTTTTCAGTCGCAGCAACAATCAGCAGATAGACACAGTTAGCTACTAGCTGGTGAACATAATGCAGCATTTAGCAGATAAAGAGCCAGATATTTCCTTTAGGAGTTCGTAGAGATAAAAAGAGAGTAAATATTGGACTTATATTTGCCAAACAGCAGATGTGAATGACATGTTATGAATGAATGATATGATAATGTTTCTGCACTTCACTTCACACTGCACTTCATTCATTAAGTGAATAACTTGCATTCACTTTTATCAAGCATTTCCAGTGTCAAGGGTGCTGCTCTTTTCCTTCACAAGTGTATCTTAACTCAGTCACGGCTGTCTTTTAAATTCTTTTCCATACCTGGCTTTTACTATTTTGTTTTATTTATACATTCTATGTCCTTTATATAGTATATTATATATATGAGTGCTGAGCAACTGTATTTAAACCAATTAGAGACTTTATTTAGAAGTGCATAGCTGCTCTTCTGGCTGTCTCCTGACTGTTGTGCTCTTTAATAGATAGATTTTATCAATTCAATTCCATTTAATTTTGCCATCATCACTCCACTTGCAGCTTTTCTCATTGGTGGGAGAAAATCAAGACCTACAGCCCTAAATATAATACTTCTTTGCTATACAATCAGCTGCAGCGCTACGACCAAGCCAAAACAAACCAAAACAGCCTCGTAGATCAAGCGGGTGTCAAGCTGAGACATTACAAACACAAGTATAGGCTGCTCAGAGCAGATTGCCCTTTCAAAGGCATAATGATTAGATTTGAAAACCAGTTACACTTTTAACTCCCAATTAAGCCACATTTGTACTGAGTGCAAGGCTTAACCGAGTTGTTTGACTTAACAGTGTCTACCGAATGACTGCACAATAATGTTTGCCTAATTAAAGCAGCCACTTAACCACAGGAGCTCTGAAAAAATCACAACCACTACTCCTAATAGGGCACATTCACTAGTCTGAAAAGCCCAGGCTTTGTGTAACATCCGCTATATTGTCACTTTCTTGAATGCAGTGTGCATTAGCTCATGCAGCTTTTATGTGCCTAAACTGCTCCATTGAGAGATCTTTCTGAAGTAGAGACACCTGTCCAAGGCTGCAGAGTACAGCAGACATCAGACAATGGACACATGGTGCCATGGCTGTTTCTAACCGTTTCTGTGCCCGGGGCCAGACACCCACTGTCCCCCGGCCCCAACCCCCAAAACATAATGCACATTTGGCATTATGCTTCAGTTTAAATGCCAACTACCCAGGGCCATAGCTGGGTTGAGGACACTGAGGTCATGTTTGCAGTATTTTGTCTGGAAATTTGGGGCTTTTACCAACCTTCTTACATTCTAGAGTTACATTCTACATTAATATACTAGTTTTAGTGTCAATATACTTTTAGGCTGACAAAAAGTAAAAAAATCTGTCAGAGCTGTTAGGGGGGTGGGAGTGTCAGTGGTTGTGGTAACCTCAGGGGCAGGGATGCATTTTTTTAATATGAGATACATGTTTAAGCTAAAATGGGGGAATTGCTCTTTAACTTTGACTATCCCAACCATGGCTTTTTAAAATGAGACTTTCACAAAAACATGAAATAGCACTCATTTAAAACGTACATCAGACACCATTTTGGCATCTTTGGTGGTTCTCTGTGTGATCTTCGTTCGTCTACTCCTAAAAACCATCCTGTGTGCATACAATATCCACATGATGCATCAAAAAAGAGGGCAAAGCAGCGCTATGGGCTACATGAGCGTTAGGGTGCAGCCCTGACAACATGTCAGTGCGCCAAATGCATTGACATTTTGCACGGGCTGTTGCTGGACAATAAAAAGCCTGCAGGATGAGCATGTATCTGTGAATATTGAAATGTCACATCAGAACTCGGTGAGTTGGTATTAAGAGAAAAGGGCCATTTCAGAGAGAGCACAACAGAGCAGCAGGTGCCTTTTGTCTCCTCTCAGATTCTGCAAAGCGACATCTGTTATGGACTGTTTCATACGCAGTGACCTTCAAGCCTACTTAGAAAAGAGAAGGAAAGAGATAAAGAAGAATACATCTATCTCTCCTTCCTCGCCCCTCATCCTTGGTAAATGCACAAGATGGGCTTGGAGATTTTTTCCTTTCCCTTTTTCGTGGGAAGGCGATGCCAACAAATCACCCCTGCCATCCTACACCAATCCAATCAGCTGGAACATTATTAAAGATCACCCACAGTTCCCTGCTCTGAATACTTATGGGAAGGACTGGTGACCTATAGGTTAAGTTCAGCAGGCACGCGCTCTCCATCAGGCTTTCATTTAAGTTGCATCTGAAGCTAGAATCCTTTTCAGTGGCACTCAGTGGAGCATCATGTACAGAAAGCAGAGATGGGTGAAAAACATTTCACTGAATGCACACTACATCATTTACTGCCTGTATCACTGCTTTTAAACTGCAGTGTGGGCAAGTCCAACACTGCACTTTTGCTTTTAGATTTACTGAGACTCATATAATATGCAAGTCTGTAGACATTTGTATGATTAATTGACAGATTTGTATGTTTAGTATAGATGCTTGAACATTATGGCTGGGCCACACTGCTTATCTGATCAGCGCATGTGCGTTGCAGTGTTCATTTTGGCACCCATGTTTACAGATTAGAGCAGCCACTGCAGTGACACTTCATCTAGAGAAAAGAGGTCCCACCTATTTTTTCCGGTTTTCTCTTTAAAAATACAGTCTGTTCATAGTCCTATCGACATCATACCAGCAAAACATGTACCTTTCACTACAGTTTCAATGTCTATATCTATAGAATATTCCAAGGTGGAATTATATCTCCTCTTTTGTTCAATGTGTATATGGATGACCTATCGAAACAATTGAATGGGTGTAACAATGGCTGTCTTGATGGAAACTCTGTTATCAATCATCTTATGTATGCTGATGACCTGGTGATTTTTAGTCCATATACTGCTGGGCTGCAGCAATTACTGAAGGTGTGCTCACAGTACAGCAAAGACTATGACATGAAATTTAATGCCAAAAAGAGTAATGTCATGATAGTCAGAACTAGAAAGGACAGGAAATTAGTTTTTCCTGTGTTTCACTTGAGTGATCTTCCTCTCACGACATGCAAGGAATTAAAATACCTTGGCCATTTTCTCACTGATGATTTAACCAATGACAGAGATATTTATCAACAGTGTTGTAAACTTTTTGCTCAGGCTAATAAGTTGCTTCACAAGTTTAGTATGTGCTCTGTCAATGTAAAATGTTCATTATTTAGCGCTTTCTGCACATATATGTACATAGCTCATCTTTGGTGCAGCAGAAAAGTAGTATGCAGAGGCTTATAGTGGCTTACAATGATGCAAGGAGGTTGCTGCTTCAGGTTCCTAGATGGCATAGTGCCAATCAACCATTTGTGTTATGTGGTGTCCCTTCATGTGAGGCACTTCTGAGACATCTGTATGACAATTTTATGTGTCGCTTGGATGAGTCGGAGAACAGAATCATAGAGGCTTTAACCAGCCCTAGGAAGAGCTGCTCTCAGTACTCATCCAGGCTCAGAAAACATTGTCGAGACAGCCTACATATGAACTCTTTCTTAAATTGATGAACTGTTGTGGTTTTATCTTGTATATTAAAATTTTCTTGCTATGGACCCTCTCACCCTTTTGAGTCAGAAATAAAGTTTGAATTGAAAAAAAAATGTCACAGACATGAACTCACCTACACCTCCTGTATCAGTTTCAGATTAAAGCCCTCTGACGTTTCTGTGGACAGAATCCCTTCATGTGTTAACAAGGCTTTTATTGTATTAGAAAAACTCAATGTAAACCACATGTGTGCGAGCTGCAGCAGTTCAGCAATGCAGCCGCCATGCAGATAGTTTCGGAAGGTTTAAGACCCTTTTGATCAACGTAAACACAGTCCCCAGTTTTGTTCGACCCGCAGAAGAATGATCCCCATCTTCTGCTAACCACCTGATTTTCATTGCCTATCTTTAATCATACTTTAAAGTGAGACTTTGTAACTTCTAATAACTTCTAAATAACACATTATTCCTGTTACAAATAAAAAGTTGAATTCATACGCAATAAAATGAACTGATTTAAATTTTGAAATTTTAAATCATATGAAAAAAAGAGAACAAACTACAATGTTAAATAAAGACACATAAAATAAGAAATATATATACACAAAATGACACTAAATACGGTATCCCATATATCCCCCAACTATGAAGGATGTTAAATAAAATAAAACAAAATAATAGTCTTCCTCCTGTTACATGTTATAGGCACCTCTTTTATAAAATTCAAAAAATAATCCCAGACCTGGTAAAATTTCCCTTTGTTATCATTTAGGCTAGCTATCATCAACTCATACGAAGCATTATCCGTCATCCGTCAGTAAATTCTGGTTGAGTCTGACTCTTCCAGTGGCGAAGAATAATTCTAGTGACAGTGATGAAGCCTGTCAGTGCTAAACCAAACTGCTTTCCCACAGTCAGTGTAAGAAGGTACCTGTCTCTATGTTACATTTCCAACACAAGCTGTTCTGTATCAAGCCCATCTTATGAAGTTGTAGTGGTGTATAATAGTACCTGTGAATGATCTTATAGTGTGTAAATGTAACGCGGACATCCCGAATGGACCATCCTGTGTTTGTTACTATGTCTTTCCATGCATCTTCCTCAATGTTACAATTTAGATCTTTTTGCAGAATTTGTCTTAAATTTGCGTACTTCCCACACAGAGCATCTGCAACCATATTGTAAAGGACTGAGGCTGAGTGAGTAGATCTAGGTAACTCAAAAAATAATATGACTATATTTTCCCACTTGCCTGGTTTGATGCCTGTGACTCTGATGCTACTTCTTAACTGGAGGTACCTCCAAAAATCCCCCTTCTCTTTCAGTCCAAAATGTTCACTATTTTCTTGAAATGACCAACACACCCTATCTTTATACAGATACATATAATATATATACATATAATTCCACTTCCAGGATTTCCACAGACAAGGTTTCTTTCCTGTTTTAATAGATAGATTATTCCAAATAGAGGAGTACTCTTGTCTGTATTGGTATAACCCAAATAACTTTGCCCACACTTCTCTGGAGTGCTGCAAGATTGGATTACTCTCCCCACCGATCAGACCACTCACAGCATTCAGTGACAAGGTCTCAATTGGTTTGAATGGGGCTGTGATTTTCTTTTCTATTTGTGTCCATCCAAGGTGTGAACCATAGCTGGCCCAGTGTTAGCAGGCTAGCTTTGCCATGGAATGCGATATTATAAAGTTCTACATTGGGCAAGGCTAGGCCTCCTTTACCTCTTGGATCATAAACCTTTTGCATACTAATTCTAGTTTTTTTTTTTCCATTCCATAAACAGCCCTTAATTATCTGGTTATACTGTTTCTAAAATTCCTGTAGAAATTGTCATTGGTATTATCATTGATATGTAGTTAAAGTTAGGAGCAACTACCATTTTAATATATTTAATGGTAATTTTTCCCCAAAGGGTAAGACTGATTGATTTCCATTTATTTAGGTTATTCATTATTTTCTGAAGCAGTGGAGACATATTGAGTTGTATTATACTGTTGATGTCTGCACTCAGTCTTATACCAGAATACTTCATCCCTGATGGTATCCATTTGAAATGGAATGCACTAACTGCTGCTGGATGACCCACCTTGGGCACTGACATAACCTTAGACTTGCTCCAATTAATTTTATAGCCAGATAACTGTGAGAACTTTTCAATTGTGTCCAAAAGAATGGGGGATGACGAAGCTGAGTCTGAGGACAGCCAATGTCATCCGCATACAAAAATAACTAATGCTAAGATTAAAATTTTCTAAGCTTCTCAGTGCTTTCTCTTTTCTTTTTAGTAGAGTATGATATGATCTTCTCTCTTATAAACGCGTTAGATGCCTCCCAAACTGTACCTATCTTCTCTGTGTATCCGACAAGGATTACTCCTTTAAACCTCCCCACTCCTTCTCTGCTGAAATCCTACATTTTAAACTACATGTTGTAGTTTTGCCCTCCTTTTGTGACTAATTATTCTCCGCCAAATCACTCCGGCACTGCTTTTTTTGTAAGTTCCATGGCTTTGCGGTGATCCTCGAAACTCACCTGAATTGTGAAATCAAAAAGTGAATCACTGCAGGCTAGACCAGCGTGAATCGGACATCCATCTCATGGAGCTTCTTCCTGACATTGTAAAGATTTCATCTTGTCTCCACCACTTCCTTGGTCATGTCAGGAAAAAACGAAATATTGCTGCCCTGCCACTTTATTGCTCTCTTCTCCCGGTATCTCTTGCTCACCGCATTCAGCACTCGACCCCGCTCCAGATAGCTGTGAAAGCGCATGATAATAGGTCTTGGTGGGTTACCCTCATCGGGCATTGGTCCAAGAGAGTGATACACTTGCTGGAGCTCATTTTCAGCCAAGTGTATTCCCCAGGGTTTCAGAGATGATTAGTCTCACATATTACCGTGGTGCACCACTCTCCAGCTTCTCTTTAAAGCCAACCAGGCAAAGGTTGAGATGTCTGTCCCTGCTCTCTGCAGGTCTTCATGTTGTTTGGCTGTTGGTTTTAGCTCTTTGGATAGCCGCTCATTCTCCGTCTCCAGATCCTGATTCACGATTCAGTTTTCTTGTGCCTCTCATAAATGGCAGTGACATCGGTCTTCATTTTAGCCTGAGATGACTAAACTGATGAACTATCAGACTGCAGGTCCTTCAGGATACCACTAACTTGAGACATTTCCTGCATGGCCTTTTGGAGAGTTGCTCGAAGCTGCCATCTCTGTGGTTTAATCCCACAATTTTAAAAGTGGGCTAAGTTACTTACACAATGTTTCCCCCAAAATGCTTTCATTCATTACATTTTTCTTTTTCCATGTGCATTATAGTTTCTAAATCCGCCTTGACAAAACATCACCAAATGTAATGCTATCATTACATAACATGACAAGACATAGACTGTAAGAGTATAGTGGTTTATATTAAGGCCCTTCACAAAAAGACTTTTACAGAACTTTGCATACAAATAGGAACATACAGATACTGAAAAAAACCCTATAACATGTAGGCAGCAGATGGTTACACCCACTTGGCCACCCACTATGACCTTCACTGCATGAGAAAAACAATCACCAACTGTTATCACAGAGGAAGTTAGTACACTGAAAAAAAAACAAAAAACAAAAAACAAAAAAAAACCTGGGGGGAGGGGTCAGCTTCGACTGGGACAGGACACTGGAGGAGTGCATTAACAGCTTCTGTCTTGTGTCTCGCAGAGGTGTCAGCTTCGTGGCATTGTGTTTAGCCCCTTGGCAGCGTGACCTTGTCTCACTGAACAGTGGCTATTAATTAGCCAAGCATGTGTTTTGTGTGTGTGTGTGTGTGTGTGTGTGTGTGTGGAGGGGGGGTAATAGGTGGGTGGCTGGAGGGGAAGAGAGTGTGAGTGGCATCCGTTTGCAGCCAGCCTGCCTGCCTGGCTGGCTGTCTATATACAATCAATGAGCTGGAGGAAGGTGAGGAGGAAGGGCGCATGGTACTTTGGAGGTGAGACGCGTCTGCAAGGGCATTTTCCGTGACATTAAAGAGCTCTTGAGCGGTATGTTGTGGCCACGCTTCCTTTTTCTCCCCTATCCTCCTCACACAGCATTTTCTGCTTCATAGATGATGATGTGCCTTCCTCTGTGTGTCTTTCTCTGCCCTTGGCCGAGGCTCCAGAAAACATTAAGTCATGCTGGGCAGATTCCATGAGCGAGTGATTTCTCTCTGCTTTGCTCTGATCGACATCCAGCCAGCCACAAAAGCCTCCTCCTCCTCCTTCTCCTTGTTCTTTCACTCCCTCCTCACCCTCACTAAAAACTCTTCTTGCTTTCACCTTCCTTTCTCCTGCTTCATAATCCATAACCCCTTCTTCTTCTAGTTGTTTTAGTCTTACTGTTCCTCGGTTCATCCAAAACTTTAGTCCAGAACAAGATTTTGATCAAAAACTCATCATCAAAATCATTTAAATTTAATTTCAATTTATTTATTTATATAGTGCCAATTCATAACAGTAAATAATAATATTAATAACACTAATAATATTAATTGTAGTAGCGAGTGTCGAGCAGGAACATGGGAGCAGTAGGAGGCCCGCAATCATAGATCCAGATTCTGCAGCTCCGGAGGCAGAAATACCTGCTGAAAGCGACAGAAGGAGGGAGGAGAGAGACGAGAAAGCACAAAACTACGGGAGAAAGAAGATGTCGAGTTAGTAACATACATTAATGGGATAGGAATGCATACAGATGGAGAGGGAGAGGAGGAGAGAGGAAAGAGATGCATCATGGGAAGTCTCCTGGCAGTCTAGGCCTATAGCAGCATAACTAAGGGATGGTTCAGGACTCACCCAAGCCAGCCCTAACTAAAAGCTTTATCAAAGAGGAAAGTCTTACGCCTAGTGTTTCCAGAACTCAAATTGGGATCTGATACCACAGGAGTGGAGCTTGATAGCTGAAGGCTCTGGATCCATATTCTACTTTTGGAGACTCTTGGAACCACAAGTAACCCTGCATTCTAAGAACACAGTGTTCTAGTGTGGTAATAAGGTACTATGTGCTCTTTAACACTAGAATGGCCACGACGGTCATTTTGACCGTTTTGAAATTTATATGTGCAATAACTTTGTTGAATAAAAAAATACAATCTTGCTGTTACCTGACTTTTCCTAAAAGTATTTGTATTTTTATTTACAATAGGTTTTATATAAATTAAACAAAAGGCAAAGAAAATATGATCATTTTTACCTATTTCGGCCATACGCGGTCATATTGACCGCAATGACTTTCGCGCTATTCTATTGTTCTATTGTACTGGCCCCACAGCACACACAGCTCACGGCCTTCTTGTGTGTGTTTGACGATGGCATGCTGAAACACATCAGGGACTGCACTGTGGCTGAGGCACATCAGCACCATAGTGACAACTCATGACCTGACAATTTTGGCTAGCTGCGGATGTCAATTCAAAATCCATGCTGAACGGGGCTCCGTTTCTGGGAAAAGAGGAGACGCGGAGCAAAGATCAGCTCGTGGGAGAAAGTGTGGAGCTGAAACTGGGGGAGCCATTCCTGGGGAAGGGAAGAAATATTACCAGATAATTTCTTCTCTTCTCTGAAACTAGCCACCGCCTTACAGGCCAAGAAGACCAGCCTGGTTGGCACCCTGGGGAAAACTAAGCGTGAGTCGCCCCCCTCCGCAAAAGAGCAAGCGGAGCTGTTCAGCACATCAGTGTGCCATGTATAGATGCGACGTTCACCATCTACCAGGGAAAGCCGAGGAATAATGTATGTTTGCTGAGCTCTGTACACACAAGCGTGGGCATCACCGATGGGCTGAAGGCAAAGCGGGAGTCGGTGACACTGGTGTGAATATAGCGTATGCAATAATTACGGTTTACTATATGCGATGATATGAATATTGATAAATGTATAATTAAAGTTTTTTAAATGTATAGTTTGGTGTTATTTGTTTTTTAAAAGATATCCTAACACAATAAATGCGTTAATCTCCCATTTGGGTAATTTATCATTAGAGATTATAGAGTTTGGAATCTAGCGGTCAAAATGACCGCTTCCGGCAATTCTAGTAAGTTTGGAATTCTGGCACTTCTAGTGTTAAGATACGATGGTGCCTGACCATTAAGGGCTTTGTGAGGAGAAGGATTTTAAATTACATTCTGGATTTTACAGGGAGCCAGTGCAGAGAAGCTAATATTGGAGAAATATGATCTCTTTCCCTAGTTCTTGTCAGTACATGTGCCACAGCATTCTGGATCAACTGGAGAGTCTTAAGGAACGTATTCGGGCAGCCTGATAATAAGGAATTGCAATAATCCAGTCTAGAAGTAACAAATGCATGGACTAGTTTTTCTGCGTCATTATGAGACAGGATGTGCCTGATTTTTGCAATGTTATGCAAGTGAAAAAAGGCAGTCCTTAGTTAAAGGACAAGTCCTAATCAAAGATAATTACGAGGTTCCTTACAGTGGCGCTGGAGACCAGGGCAGTGCAATCTAGAGTAACTATATATTTAGATAATGTGTCTTGGAGGTGTTTGGGGCCAAATACAATAACTTCAGTTTTGTCAGAGTTTAACATAAAAAAATTACAGGTCATCCATGGCCTTAAGGCATGTTTGAAGTTTAGCTAATTGATTAGTTTCATCTGTCTTGATCGATAAATATAATTGGGTATCATTTGTATAACAATGAACGTTTATGGAGTGTTTTCTAATAATATTGCCTAGGGGAAGCATATATAAGGTGAATAGAATTGGTCCAAGCACAGAACTCTGTGACTAATTTGTAATTTTCACCAGTGCTGCCTCTATGCTATCATGCACTCTAAATCCTGACCAAAAATCCTCAAATAAACTGTTGTTATGTAGAAATTAACACAACTGATTGGCGACTGCTTTCTCAAGGATATTAGAGAAAAAGCGGAGGTTAGATATAGGTCTATAATTGACTAAAACCCCTGGATCAAGAGTGGGCTGTTTAAGAACAGGTTTAATTACAGCTACTTTAAAGGACTGTGGTACATAGCCTGTTAATAAAGACAGATTGATCATATCTAGTAAAGAAGTGCTAACTAAGAATAAAACTTATTTAAGCAGCCTAGTTGGGATGGGGTCTAAGAGACAGGTTGATGGCTTTGAAGAAGACATTGTTAAGGTTAGTTGAAGAAGGTCAATAGGAGAAAATCAGTCTAAATATATATCAGGTTTTACAGCTGTTTCTAAGGTTCCTATGTTTGAAGTTAAATTGGTACATTTGATTTCAATGAAATTAGAAATGGATATTCATGATCCACAGAAGATGATCCCTAATATGTTTGGTGACCCCCTTTCCCACTTGTTACAGAATCATTCTAAATTTCTTGTACCGTAAGAAATATCCAATTATTACAATGGGATTGAAATGAAACTGAACAAATTTTTGCTCCCCACAGAATTAACCTTTTTGCTTTTATTGACCTCTGTGTCCTTTTGTCTTGTGCCAAACTAAGAGGAAAGTTTACATTTGCATACATTACTAAAGAATAGAAAAACCTTCCATATGCATTTTTTGATGTTCACACTTTCTACAGAGACAAGCAGGTATTGGGAGGAATTTATTTATTTATTTTAATTTGTGTGCACGTAATTTGTGCTCTCAAATTAATTAATTAATGCCAAGGTACTGTAACTGAAGTTCTATGTTTTTGTGGCCACCTCAGTCAGTTAGGAATGAGCAGTGAATGTATTCTATTCATTTATTGTTCTTAAGTACAGCTATATTTGTAACTTTACTTGAGTATTTCCATTGTATGCTACTTTACACACTTTACTACACTACACTGTTCTTACAGCTATAATTACTAGTTACTTTGTCTATTACAATATTACACACAAAATGCACTGTATGATTAGATTCTAAAATATGATGCATAGTTATCAAGTAAAGTTTTGTAGCACTGTTAAAATCAGCTCCAACTCAACCAGCTACAACATCAAAATGATCAGCAATGACAATCATAGTACTTATGATTTTGATAGTTGTTGCTTGTAATACTTCTATACTTTTATTTAAGTAACATTCTGATTGCAGGACTTCTACTTGTAAGAAAGTATTTTCACATTGTTGTATTACTAATTTTACTTTCACATTTTCCGCAAGTTTCGCAGCCATTGTAGTTTCTCTTACATGCTTGGAAAGGGAGGGTGAGGTAAGCAGTATTCAAATGGTTGCAAACTGCAATTTCACAGCTAGATGCAAGTTAAGTAATATATCAGATATACTTCTGATTTTACCTGTTAAACAACACATTAAACATGTGATAAAATGTTAACATTATTGTTTGTTTAATGTTCTGTTTATTTCTAACCACACATTTTTAATTTGAGAGCATGAATTAAAGGTCCAGTGTTTAACATTCATATCATAGATTTTCTTGTACCGTAAGAAATATCCAATTATTACAATGGGATTGCAATGAAACTGAACAAAGTTTTGCTCCCCACAGAATTTACCTTTTTGCTTTTATTGACCTCCATGTCCTTTTGTCTTGTGCCAAACTAAGAGGAAAGTTTACATTTGTCAGTCCTGCATATTAAAATTGTTAGGTTCTTGCAGTCATTACATTTATTCTCTCAACCCTGCAATCAGATCACATATACCACTTTGTAGCCTAATGCAGGGTAAAATAAACAGTTACAGTAATAGTATATAATCTAAATGTATTACTTGAATTTAATTCAGATTTTGGACAGAGATACCTGGATATCTATAACTTTTATTTAACCTGGAGACTTTATTTAACCAGGAGAGGTTAAGTAATATATCAGATATACTTCAGATTTTACCTGTTAAACAACACATTAAATATGTGATAAAATGTTAACATTATTGTTTGTTTAATGTTCTGTTTATTTCTAACCACAATTTTTTAATTTGAAAGCATGAATTAAAGGTCCATTGTTTAACATTCATATCATATATCTACTTGTACCGTAAGAAATATCCAATTATTACAATGGGATTGAAATGAAGGAGGAACTACTGACAGAAATGGAATATGATATTATAAGTATGTTTTCAGTAGTGTACCTGAAAATAAGTAATATTGTTTTCATTACCTTAGAATAAGCCATTTTTATTTACATAGGGAGCGGATCCCCTTCCACTGAGGTCGCCATGTCACACTGCCATGTTTCTACAGTAGCCCAGAACAGACAAACACTGGCTCTAGGGTCCTTCACATTTTTTCGCAAGTTTTGCAGCCACCGTAGTATCTCCTACACGCTTGGAAGGGGGAGGGTGATGCGAGTGGTCAAATGGTTTCAAACTGCAATTTCACCGCTAGATGCCACTAATTCCTACACACTGGACCATGACTTAAGTCATGTGAGAGCCCAAAGGACTGAATTACTCATTTGTTTGTTTGTTTTTTTTGTTCTGTTTGTTTGTTTACCCCAGAGACTTACTGTGCTCTGTACTTCCCCATTGGGCTGGGCTTTCAATATAATCATCCTCTGACTTTCAGTGGAATCGTACTTTGGTTATACAGTATGATCATATCGTGTTATTGTTTTATAAAATTCTGTTGTCCAAGTGATGACTCGAACTGTAATCAAAAACATTGCAGTGAGGGAGCTGCTAGAGCTTTAGACTTTTAGTTTTGTTCCATTCCAGACCCTAGCCCTTACTCTCACCCCATCATCCCCACACCCTCACACATGGACACACACCCTCTCCTCTCAGTTTCCAGTGCCAGGGTATCTGGTCAGCCCCCAGCAGGCTGCAGGACGACCATTACCCCCCGCCCACCTCCCTGCCAGCCGGCTGTAGAACGACAGCTGCTACGATAAAGCAGCACACTAGAGTTAAGGCTAGCTTTGCATCAGTGTGTGTGTATGTGTTTGGTGGATGTCCTTCAGCACTAAGAGCATTGGAGGGAGATGTAAAGAATGCTAATGAAGTGAATCACCAAAGTAAGGACTGACTTGGCCAGCCCTGACATATATACACTGTGTCTGTTTGTGTGTGTGTGTGTGTGTGTGTGTGCTTTTCCATGCATTTGAACACCCTGATGTTTGCTTTCTCTGAAGTCAAGTGAAGAGAGAGCAAGTGAGAAGTGGGTTAGCCAAGGTTATGCACAGGAACATAGTGATGGGTTGTGTATTTTAATTGAGGATTGAGCAAACACTCTGCAATTCCCCTAAATGGCCCCCTGTGATGGATGAGTCCAAAATATACAAATCTCAAAATATACAAACCATAATACAAAAGGCAGCCTCCCCTGCTTTAGAGTTAGTACGAGGGATGACTAAAAAAACCCTGCCTGTGGACCTGAGAGTTCTTGCTGGTTTGTATGTAATGAACATGTGCAAGTTTTTTACAGTTATTTATTAGACACTGTCACTAAAGTATTTATTTATTATTATATTATTTATTTATGTAGCATACACCATGATTCCATTACAACAAAAATAAGGTTACTTCTTTATTGCATTAATTATGTTACTTTACACTATACGTCACAGAAATGAATCAGAAATGCAGCAATATGCTAGCCTGGGAACCAAACAAATCTGCGAGCTCATGTTTTATTTGCTCTGGCAGATGCGTCTGGCCCCCCTCCCATTCAGACAGATTTTCACCCGTCCCGGATCTGGTCGGGCCATTCACAACCGTTTATCTAATATGGGGCAGGTTTGATACGATGACTGTATAGAGGAGCGCAACCGTATTGGCTTTTGAGGAATTTTCATAAACAACCAAGATGGCTGCCGCTAATGTGGAACTGTTTCTGTTGAATCCGCTATCACATCAGTATTAAACAAACTGAATGGTATATTTTCTCTAAAAGAAGAACAAACACATGCACTTAAAATTTTTGTTGATAAGAAAGATGTGTTTGCCGTACTTCTGACAGGATTTGGTAAGTTTAATATACCAACTATGCTACATCACACATTTCGTTGCTCTGATTGGTTGTAGGTCTATCCAATTGTGTCCAGAGGCATTTTGGTCTGCGCCCATTGATAAAGCCCCTTAAAAATCGAGAGGTTCCATTAGTCTGGCAATGCCAGGCTACCAATATGTTTCAGTAGGCTTTTCCCCCATTTTTGCCTAGGGTAATTCCAAGTACACAAAATGAAATTAAAGTAATTCCAGTAATGCAATACAAAACTATACATTCACTATACATACATGTATACAGTAGGACAGCTACATATATAGAAATAAAACACTCCTAGTCCACCCAGTCTTCTGCATTTGTCCAGAAGTTCTCATCCACATCACACCTTATGTCTTCTCTTGCAATACACCTGGGAAAGAATCTTTTTGCATGCCTGATCCATCCCTGGCAATCTTCTGCAGATAGCATTCATTACGTCCAAGAGGGACATCTGCTCATGTGGCTGGTTGTCATAAACTTTCCACCTCCATGAGGAAAATAATTCCTCTGTGGGGTTGAGGAATGGAGAGTAAGGTGGAAAGAAAAGTGACACCATCCTGCAATGGGCTGTAAACCACCCTCTGACTGGAAGAGAATGGTGAAAAACCACATCGTTCCATAAAATTATTCTGCCTCACCTGCCCCCTTTCGTCACCTGACACGACAAACAAGTCTTTCATAGAGGTCATCAAGGAATGGAAATTGGCGCTTAGTGTCCCAATTAGGAGTTTATGCATTTTGAATTTTTTTAATTTCTTTTTAGTTCTGTTTTGACAATAGTATGTACACATGTGGTAAATTGACTGTAAATACACAGAGTTTTGGTGGTGGTTGAGTTTGAGTGAGAAAACTGTTTATGGAATTTGAAAGATGCGGTCATTGAATGCATTTTGGGTGAAAGCAATGAAAAGCGATCCACACTTTAGTTCACATTGACTTCTGTTGTGCTGACTGCGTGTGCATTTGTGCAGATGTGTGTTTACACTGTGTGTCAGAAGAATCTGTCCTCCAAAACTCACCACTATACACCTGCACAGGCAAGATTTCACATTTCAACAATATTGTTGTAAACTCAGCTGGAAAATATGATGTCTTAGCATTGAATATTTCACTCAGGCTGCGTCTGAAATCAGAACAGAAAAACCCTCTGTCATTCTGACTCAGGAGCATTCATGCATGTTTCCAACATGGTTACCCCCCTTGAAGTCACACCATCGCCTAAATTAGCTGTTTGTGCTGTGTTATATATCTGTAGCAGTTTATTAACAAGTGAAACCAGATACCAACTGTTCCTTTTTAATCCGTTGAATCAACTGAATCAGAGTCACTATCGAACTTTACTTTGATATGACTACTAGCCATGGTGGCTTGCAGTCACAGAACCGTAGCTGATAGAAATTTACAATACTTCAGGCTTGGAATTATGATTAGTAGACTGATGTGAATGGTTTTTAGCACTTTCCTGCTTATAATTACAGTCTGAACTACATAACATGAATATAGCAAAAGACATTATATTTGTCACTATTTAGTGAAGGGGTATAGGGAATTTTTTAGGGCACTAGAGTACATACATTTTACACTTAGAATGTATACACTCAAATTAAATGGTGGATTGTACCTAAGCGTCCAAAGTAAAAGTGCTCAGTATGCAGCAGAATGGCCTCTTTCAAAGTTATATTAAATGTTGGATTTATTTTTTGGTACATTTATGTGTAAGCAGTATTTTAACGTTGTAGCTGGTCAGATGGAGCTAATTTTATGACTAATTTTTTATGACTTTATATTCTCTTGGGTAGTTTAATTTATAACAATGCATCATCTTTTATCAACTGGTCAAATGTTATGTATGTAAAGTCTTAATCTACAAGTAACTGTAAAATGTAACAGATTAAAAAGGAGAGACTAGTGAATGAAGATAGTGTTTATTGAAACAGATGATGTGAGATGTGAGATGTTAATCTTGACAGTCTTTGGGCAGTTAGACTCCGTGGGGAGATTTAGGTAATGGAAGTGTCTACCCTGAGCAGCAGAATGAATCCCCCAAGGAAGGGGCAAAAGCCCTCTCTCCAAAAATATATAGCCTAATATTTCCCCCATAGAAAGTTTACTTACCAAGCAGGAGTGAAACAGGTCACGGTTAATCAAACGAGATGGCATAAACTGCTAAGAGATAAAGCATAATATGAACATGATAGAGAACATTTTAAGGTTACAATATTAGAATCAGCAGTGTATCAATATTAAATAGTTTGTTTGGGTTTTTTTTTTCAATGTATAGCTTTGGCCAGCAATGGCAATTGGATTGGAGCAGTGACCTTAATTGATGGGCATAGAAAACAGAAATTCAGCAATGAATGGAATTAGCCAGCAGTGACCTGAGAATTAGTAATTAGGAGTGCAGTAAAAGGAAGGTGAGACAACACAAAACCACCAACCACCAATGGCTTACCATAGCTGTTAAGGCCTTAGAGATCTTTGAGCTTCAATGATTGCAGTGGCATCAGGGGGCACATAGGCGGGATAAACAGAGGATGACCAGCGGCCAAGTTGTTGAAGGGAAGCTGTTGATAGACTTTGCATGGCTGCAGAGGTTGCAGCACCTTTTCTAAAAGAATGACCTAAATAATGCTTTGGGGGTATGTTACATCTCAGAAGCGTCTGCTCTAAATGATGGCTAAACCGAGATTTGGACATGGGATTATTATCAGGGGTTAGAAAGAGAGGGGCGCAAGGGTTGGAGACAGATCTGTTTTTTACAGATTTACAGTTATTTACACATGGATTTAAAAGGACGGAAATGAGAATCAGTGTGAGCAATGATAACAGCACAAGCACCTCCAGCTTTAGAGTGTTTGAGGAAAAGACTAATGAAATCTGGATGAAAAGTTAGATCCAAGAAGGTAACATATTTAGCTGGATTGAAAAAATTTGAAGAGGTGGTAAATTCACTGCTTCTTAAAAACCCATAAAAGGCTAATGGGAAGGAACAATCCAAGAGTGAGTCAGTGTAGGGAAAAAAACAACCATGTCTCAGGACTGAAAGCATTTTAAGCAAGATAGAAAGTGTAATGGGGAGTCTATTTCAATGTTAGGGGGGTAAACTTTGCAATTTGATGGCTGGATTGGAAAATAGGCTGGGGAAAGATGGATCATTTAGCATTGAACTGGATACCAGCAACTAGACCTCTTATATACTGTGTGCCGCACATCCATGCAATGACAAATAAATGCGCAAACACCATTGATTGTAATGGGTTTTAGTGGAAAATTTTCCTTTGTTAAGCAAAATCACAGGATTTCAGGGTAGATGCAGCTAGACCCTTTCTCATATAAAACGTGGCAGATTATAAATATGACTGGAGGGAAAGCTGATTTAATACAGGGCTAATGATTCTAGAGGGGGAATTGCTATGGGTGTTGGGCTGGCTTCTGGGCTCTACCTGGTAGTTGAAACGGGATAAAAAATCGGCAATGACATTGGTGTGATCTGTCAAGTTATTATGCTTTTACAGCCGAACGTGAGGCGCACTGCAAAATACATTTTGGATTCCCATTTTAAACCGAAAAGATGCCACTGTGAAGGATGTACGCACAACAGCATGAACGTACTGAAGGCAGAGAGAGAATCATATTTAAACTGATAGTAATAAGATGATAGGTTAACAATGAAGGGGTGTCGCTGTGCTGTTGGTTTAGATGAGACCAATATCAGTTGTTCCAGATGGAACAACTTTGAGATTTGAGAGCCCTGTATAATGAAAGCAGGAAATATGAATGAGCATGTGTGAGAGGAGTGAATGGCAGGATGGTATGAGAATGAACTACAACCTAACCATGCAGAAGTATAGTCTTCTTGACTGAACTTTCGCTAGAGCTTCATATCTCTGAAATGTACTGGAGTTGAAGAAGAAGCATTTTTGTTGTAAAGATCATTGATTTCTTTGTTCTATGAGCAGATAGCTTGAGGGAAAAAGTGTCAACTCTCTCTTTCTCTCTGCCTTTATAAGGGCATTTTCCTTTAATGTGGGTACAAGGGGAACACTCCATAGTGCATAGTGCTGGGCGACAGCCTTGACTTCACAGGGGGACTTGTAGTGGGAACAATAACCCCACAACATGTACACACAAACTATTCTCATTCCCAGGTCATCAAATACCTATGTTTGCTCACACCCCTTGGTGTGTCATACAGGCGCACAAGGTAAAGTCTGTGGACCCACCGCCCAGAACTATTTTCCTCACTGTTAATTCCCATGTTAAGGTTTTCTTTCAATGATATCCTCAACATTTCTCCACACAAAAACACAAAAGTGTCCTTGATAATTTAGCAATAAAATATGTTAATGTTACGGCTATCAGTTTAGATTATTTCTCCTTCGATTCTGATAAATAAAGTTTTTTGTTGTCAGTTTCGGATAATGGAGTGCTAGGCTACATTACCCATGATCCTTAGCCACCACTGCAAGAGGAATCCAGCTCATCATTAAATCTGAAGTCTGGTGGAAAATCTTTAAATTACTTCATAAAGTAGTTATTGTACAATGAGTTCACAGTCAAATAATCAGCCATATATAATGTGCCACATAGGTTTTTACATAGGCATTTAAAAAAAAATGACAATGACAATGACAATTACCAATATAAACCACCATGCTCTGAACACACACATTAAAAACACTAACAAAAAGGCAGTGCATGCTGGGAAATGTGGGCTGTCGTTATCGCTGCAATACTCTCAGCACCACACAGCATATGTAGTAAAGTGCTGTGTGCACAGCTGAGCAGACATTGTGGAGTCAAAGTGGTGTGTTCACGGTAAGTTGCTAACTTGTTGAAATACATTGCTGGAAAGTTAATAAACAATGAACCCATTATTTTCCCCTTTCAATATAACTCTAATATAACCCTGTCCCTGACAACCGTCACGTCACTCATGCTTATTACAACTGTTTGTTGTGTTAGCGCGGTAGCTAGCCAGCTACAGTTTGTCAGTCAGTAGCAGATTCAAAGGTAAGCATCAGTGCATCTCTTCATCATTCTGCAGCTCAGCAGACGGCAGTGCTGTGGTGGTTTGAGTCTGTTGAGTGTTGACTTCATGCTACGTTGTTACCTAGTTGGTGAGAAAGTAAATAAATAACATCAGGAGCCTGTTTTTTCACTGGATACGTTGAACATTTCCCCTGAATGTTTATAGCAGTGGCGTTGTTTCTCTCTTGACTCGGCAGCAGAGAACCATGAGTTAATGTTTGTGACCATTACATTAACAGCGAAATATTACTACAGATGACGTGTTTTGATAAGCAAAAAAAGTGTTTCTGATTGGAGTTCAATCCATTGAAATAATTCAGAATTAGAACCAAGCTGTAGTATGAATCTCAGAGCTTGATGGAGTAAGTTAGAGAATATGTCTGTGCAAGTTCTGTGCAATTATCCATCACAAATATCTCTATAAATGACAGGTATATATAGTGTTTATAGCTCTTGTTTTCTATTCTCTATTTCTATTTCATTTCTATTGTATGTGTATTTTTTATCTAATAACCTTGTTCCTGTACGTGTTGAATCTTGAGCTGCTTTAACAAGCAAATTTCCCCGGTGTGGGATCAATGAAATTTATCTTATTTGACGGCACCCCCAGTTGTTGAACTATTCTCACATGATAGCTGAAGTCAAGAGCTCTCTATAACAGTTGGTCACATGTCTGCAGCCTCTTTTGTTGCTGGATTAAAAGCCTTCAAACATGCACCAAGGTCAAGGTTCAAAGGTCAGTATCTCAAAGCAGGAGCCATGAAGAATCTTCATACTGACATATCTTACTCTCCAGGTTGCGGCCTTTCCAACGCTGTATCTGGTTTAGCTCCAATATATGTTTGTTTTTTCTTTGTTAGTGGAACTTGTGACTAAAATGAAACTTCACATTTTTCAATCACAGGCTATATTATGCCTTTTTTTTTTACAGAGATAGTGGCGTTGGGATCCACGTTACGGCCGACCGGCAGAAATTTGAAATGGAATGAAGCCCATTGGCGGCAGACAGCCCAAAACAGGAGTCAAACGTGTCAAGACCACCCACACTTTTCTCGCTAGAAACGCATAGAAACTATCTTAAAATACTGCATTTTCCACTGAGAATAAAATAAATGTCCACCATTTTGGTTTTCACAAAAGAAACTTGGCAGTCACGTGACATGGATGCAGGCCAATAGAAAAGAATAGGACAAAAAAACTTTCTCAGAATCGAAGAAGAAATCATTTAAACTGATGGCCTAACATTGACCTATCATAGGCCTATTATTGAATTATTATTGAATCAAGGACACTTTAATTTTTTGGGTGGAGAAATGTTGAGGATGTCATTGAAAGAAAACCTTATCATGGGAAATAACAATAAGGGAAAAACATCCGGGTGGCGGGTCCTCAGTTCTCCAATGGGACGCTCAGGTTAATACTGGAGTGAATGGACGGCCGGAGCAGTTCCTCTGAGCATCTAATATTGCCATGGATGGTTTTACATTGGAGTTAATTGAAATGCTGGTGGCACTAAAGGGTACCTTGTGCGTCTGCATGAGATGCCAAGGTGCGTGACAAAACATCAAAATTTGACGACTTGGGAATGAGAACGGGTTGGTACACTGCACTGGGATGCTGCACAGCTCAATGAGCCTCTGTGGTGGTGTAAGAGGAAGAGCGTTTTAATATGTCTGATGAAAGAAAATAAAACATGGGCACTGTGTGTGAGTGTGTGTGGTTGTGTGTGTGAATGCTTAGGCTGGGTATGGAACCTCATATATTTTTACTACTGACTGAATAGTTTCCATAACAGTGAGCATTAAAAAATGTCAGGTACTGAAAGTTGGCACTGAATGCTTGGTAACAAATCTTGTTAACTTGTTCTTTAATCAGAGATTCAAACGTTTGGTCACTTTATGCTGTATTGTATTTAACTAAATTGCTTGTTTCTGTCAAAACCATCAAACACTGGTGCATTTGAGAAATTTATCTTGTTGAAGATGTAGCCCCTGATTTTGTGATTGTGTCCAGTAGTGCCCCCTAATCCTCAACGTGTCCTACCAGCTCAGAGCTGATGTTTAGAGATTCAACTTTGAGGTTGTGTAGAGTTTCAAAACATCAACAGTAAAGTAATGTAAGACAAAAGTATAATTCTGATATTGGCACTGAACATTGTATGTTGCATTGGTTGAGGTATTGAAAACATTTCAAAGATAGTCAGCTCTATGTATACATGTGTGTTTCAATGACTGTTTAAAACACAAATTGCTGCAAACCTTGATCAGCCTCTGTATGGCATTTTAGCATGCAGGTATATATATTTCCATATAATGTTCTATATCTTCCTTTCTCTCTGTGCTGTGTGGTGATGCAGATGAGCTCTGACAGAGAGGGGGGCTAGTAACCATAGCAACGATGCTGCTGCTTCCCGTCACATTACCACAAGCTAACCCAACCATGGGTTAAACTGACAACTACAGATAGTTGACAAAAACATTCACATCACAAGGTCGACTCAGTAGCTGTTCTGGAGCTTTCAATTGTATCACGCAATCTTTCTCAGCAGATGGAGTTTCCCAGTTGTCAGGAAATGTACCTTTCCATTTTTTCTGGGAACCTTAAGGACTTCTCATTCATGTTAACTACAAATAATCTTAAAAATGTATGATCCATAATGCACTCCCAGTTTTCTTTCTTTACCTGTGTACCTTCACCTCATGTTCATTATTTTCTTATATCAGGACACCTGGTCATGAAATATCACTTACATAAATATGTTATTTTAATAAACTCTTGCTATAATCAAAATGTTTTACTTGTTTAAAAGAGAAAAGTTCAAAGTAGTTAAAATTAGTATTATCACATACTGCTGGAAAAAAAATATTGATTTTGCTGTTGTGAAGCATTATGGGTGGAATTGTCATTAGTATGTGGACACTAAGTTGGATTTTTGTCTACTCTGAAGCTCTGTCAGAGAGAATTCTGTGTTTTGGTTCGACAAAATAATGATGAAAACTTGTCCTTATCATAAGTAAGCTTTCTTCTTTTGACAACATAGACCCTGTAGTTAAAACATTCAAACATCCCTGTCATAACAGCAGTTCTGTCTTCCTCTAGTTCTCTTCTTTTTAGAGCTCAAAATTTAGTGAGACTGACACAGCAATGTGAAAATCCTGAAAACCAAACTTCCAGCACTCTCCTCAGTGCTTGTTCTGTTTCTTTTACCAGAGCTTATTCAGTCTTTGTGCGGAAGTATATCAGCTAAATGTCTATAATGTTAATATTTATACATACATACAGAACAGAACATTGTATTTTTGTGACGAAAATGTTCCCCTTGACACCATCACAGCTTCCCTCCCTCCCTCCCTTCCTCTTCTCCTATTCTTCCCCCTCAGCTTAACAGTAGGCCTCTGTTCATCTCTCCTCCTCTTATCCTCTGCTGCTGACTGGTTGCCATGCAGCGGGTTGTCCATCGGGTTGCTAGGAGAGGAGTGAAATTTTATCATTGGTCCTTAATTCCTCTCCTATTTATGCGCTCTCCTCACTCCATATTCTTTTTCTTCCAGCTTCTCCTTCACCCCTTCTCTGGCTCTCTTTAAGCCCATCGCTTTTATCCCCATCTTATCCTCCTCCTCCCGTTCTCATCTGTCATTCCTCTCCTTCCTCATCTCCTTCAGTGTCCTTCACCTCTGTTTTCAATCTGCCCGCCGTCTCTTTTCGCTGTCACTGACTTAAACATTGTTATTCTTGTGGTAGAAGCCCATAGGAGAGCCCCCTCCCTGAAATAGATTCAGTTTCAGTCTGTCTATTCGCCTTAATGGGGCATCAGCTCTGGATAAATAAAGCCTGTTAAATGGCCGGACACATCTGAACGACCACAACCAAGATGTGATGGAGATGGGAGGGGGGTTGGAGATTGGGGTGTGGGCTCCCCGGGGTACAGAGAGGAATAAAAACAGAGTAAGAAGACATGGGGAAGGAGAGAAGGAGGCAAAACACTGAAAATAAATCTCCAATCTCCAAGTCATTTTTGTCATCTATCTTTTTTTTTTTAACAAAATGAAAAATCTGCTTGTGGACCAATTTTCAAATGGTCAACAAAAGAAAATCTCACTTACCTCTAGTGGTATCTAGTCATGCAAATAACCTGTGTGTGCCTGGAGTTGAACTGAGCTGATATCTCATAATGTATATATTTAATATGAATTTTGTAATTCGGATGGCCACCCACCCTGAGTCTGGTTCTGTCTGAGGTTTCTGCCTCTTAAAAGAAGTTTTTCCTTGCCACTGTCACCAAGTGCTTGCTCATGGTGGGATTTGTTGGGTCTCTGTAAATAACAGAGTATGGTCTAGACCTGCTCTATAGGAAAAGTGCAGTGAGATAACTTCTGTTATGAATTGGTGCAACAATAAATAAAATTGAATTGAATTGAATCAAGCCCTTAATAATTTTCTAGAGATGATAAATATCTATTCATGCAAGGTGATTATTTTCTCTCTCAATGAAGTCTGCAAAGAGTCTGCCCCCCTATTAACGATTCGAGTGATCAGTTGAGAAGACCCTGAGTCGACTAGCATTTTGTCAGTCAATTCAAGAGCAACAGCACGGCAGACTGTAAACTTTACAAACCGAATCTTGTCTAAAAATGACTCAAAACCAATGGAAATGGAGGGCAGCGCGGGGCCAGACAGTGCAGGGCCCAGACAGCGTGGGGCCGGGTAGCGTAACTATTGGTTGTTAGCTGCTCAAATGCTCTCAGCTCTGGCGCTGACTCTAAGTGATACCAGCTATATAGGCTGATATAAGTGTGGGACGGCTGCTCTGCAGGTACACTGAGCTGACACTACCTGGGCAGGGGAGTGAATAATATATGTCTCATATGTGTAGGTTAGGCATATGAAAGAAAATACATCAGTAATAATGTGTTTATAAAAATGAAAAATATCTATAGAAAAAGAAAAGCATTAACCAATGAACCACAAGCATGTGACAAATGAATATACCGAAGACAATTATTGACAGTTTCTTAATGGACTTTGACACTATTACTGGTCTTTTCTGCCCATTTTCAGTCTAGAAAAACATGCCGATTGTTCTTGAAACATCAAATGCACGCTAAATTATCAACCAAAATCAGGTTATGAACAAATCTGAGGTGAGAAACAGGCCATGCAGTTTTAGAATCATACACTATTCTATCTTCTTCAGCTACAATTTGAAGGGGCAACAAATCATGTTTGCATGTAAATGTCAGATTGGTTTAGTGCATATGTGACCAGCCAGAAATTGATTCTCACTGGGTGTTTCCCAGACTTTGATTGATTGTTTCACTTTTTAAAAGATAACATAAGATAAAACTCTAATTTTTAGGACTTTATAACACACTAAACGACTTGCTAAGATGGAGAGTTTTTTACAGTCTGGGACTGCTGATGCTGCTGCAGAGCAATTCGGGGAAAGCTGTGGCCATCATGACATGATTGAAGGACAACGCACAAGGCTTTATAGAGGTCAGGTGATGGTGTGGGGGGGGGCATGTTACTGAAGGCAGAAGCGAAAGACAAATGGATGTAAAGCCACAGAGTGAAGGACAAGAAAGAGAAAGAGGGAAGGGAAAGAAGAAGATGTATTTGGCAAGGATGAAGGGGGTTAAGGCGGGGTCTGTGCATAATTACATTTTCTGTTCTGAGCAGTATTGGGAATCAATAATGTAATTCATAGAAAAGCCATAGAGCTGCCTCCCATTGGCATTCACAGACATGAGCCACACTTACATCCCAAAGAATTAAAACACGAAGAGGGGGGCGAGAGGAGGAGGAAGAGGAGGCGGGGGCAGGGGGTGGATGTGTCTGTCATTGAAATGAAGACTCACCCTTTGTTCATCCTGAGCCTTTAAATCTCCTCCACAATGCCTTGCAAAAAGCTGGAGACTTTGAGTTTCCATTACGACATGATTGACGATTTCAGGTTTGCCTGGTGTCCATATGGAGACAGCTTGGTCTGTCAAGTCAAGTCAGTTTTATTTATATCGCCCAATATCACAAATCATAAATTTTCCTCAAGGGGCTTTACAATCTGAAGGGAGAAGAGAGAGGAAAAGAAGAGCGCACACAGCTTGGAAACTTGTGTGCTTGTGGGACACAAATAAACAGAGTTAGAGAGATGCAGTGTTTTTCAGTATTCTCATCAGCAGGACAAACATGGACTATAAGTACTTTTTAACTCTGGGGACAGACAGGAGCCCTGTATTCTGAGAGCATGGGATGGAGTATAAGGAATATAGTTTAAGGTGATTAGACAGGTATGAATAGGCATGCCCATTTACAATTTTGTAAGTCATTAGAAGCACCTTAAAGTCCGAGTTGATATGGATAGATATGGATAGGGAGCCAATGAAGGGAAGCGGAATTGGTGTAATGTGGTCAAATTTTCTAGTTTTAGTTAAAATTCGAGATGCATCATTCTAAACCATTCCACCAACATCCAGTTTTTCACAGTACACAAGCAGGCATGACTGCATGTAATTTGGCCAAGAGGTGAAATATAAAGAGAAAAAAGGAGAGGGCCAAGAAAAGAGCCCTGAGGAACTCTAAATTTTACATAAAAAAATTTTGATGTAGTATTATGACAGGAAAAACACTGTGTTTTTTCAAATAGCTGAGACTTTAACCACACAAGAGCCAGGCCAGAGACGCCAAACTCAGTGGCGGCTCGTGGAAAATGTTCTAGGTAGGGCTGTGTCACATCCAATCAATTTCAGCAAACATCTCTGTATGATTTAATGCAAAAAAGTGAAGGTATCAAATAGGAATTCCTACTTTGCAATTAAATATTTAACAATTATTTTATTCGTAACAATAAATTAAGTAAGTAAGTAACACCTTGACAAACACAACTGTGACAAACTGCACATAGAACAAAAACACACAGGGGCTGAACATGAACAAATGTACACTACAAGTCAAAGTTTGACTACAACTTGTCTTGTCTGCTTGAATGGTTAGAAAATCAGTGCTCCTTACTTCCTCCAGAATGTAATCCTTTAGCACTGACAGCATGCAGACCAACAGCTTGTTTTGTACCATCTTTGACGCCTTTACAAACAGTAAGTTAGCTGTCTTAGGGGCTCCTCCAGCACACTGTCTAGGGAGGCAACAAAATACACCAATCCCCTGAAAATGCCAGGGTTGTCAAAGGAGTCAGTCTCATCATTCCCATGCAAGGCCAACTCAGAAGCCCCACAAAACACAATTATTTTGGATAAAATGTGCCTGTTTTCAGCCATCTCCTCATTGTGTTTCCTCACTGCGATCCTGTTGCCGCTGTCCAGCTGCGTAGCAGTGTTCACTCTGCCTAATGTGGCTAATGTTAGCTTGACAGAATTATCATATGTGCCCTGGTGTTCTCATGTTTCCTTACTTTCTCAGACAGGTGCATCATATCCCTCACTCCTGTAACTGTCCATGCTGAATCTGTCCCCATTGTTTTAAAAAGCAAGCACGGAAAGCATAATAAGGCATTAGCATGACTGCATCCAGCTAGCCAGGCCTTTCTGGTGTACCAGCCACAAGAGAAGCCTCGCATACACTGCTTCCCTTTTTTTCTAACCTGCTGTCTGATTGCGAGTTCATGTTGATCTGGGCGATAAAATAATCCCCCTTTTTGCATTAGATTTGAGAACGATGACTGGCTAAATTTTATGTCATACGTTCATATCTTTGGCTAAAGTGGTACACAGACCCGCCTCCTGTGGGCGATTTCTCCATCGCCCCAGAGCTGCTGAGACATGCAGACAGGCGGAGGGAACGTGTTGGAAAAGCATATATGTTGCTCAGATGATTTTCTATCATATTTTACACATATTACTGGGTGCACTCCATATTTCAAAAACACAAATATTGACAATTTGTTTAATTTATTATCATTATTGTAGAAAAGGTTTCAGTCGTAGTCATCTGGACACTGTTTTGCCTATGTACCGTTCTTTGCAGTTTTCCTCACTGCACTGAATGGAGTAGACAACATTGCTCTGTTTTTGTGTGGGTAACTTGTCCTTACTTGTCCCTGGTTTAAAGAAACCAGGCAACACTTTAAGACAGAAACTCGTTGCCTGGTTTCTTTAAACCAGGCAACACTTTAAGACAGAAACTCGTTCACCCTAAGGACAAGTTACCCACACAAAAACAGAGCAATGTTGTCTACTCCATTCAGTGCAGTGAGGAAAACTGCAAAGAACGGTACATAGGCGAAACCAAACAGCCACTTCACAAAAGACTTTATCAGCACAGACGACACGCTAACTCAGGATTACAGAGCGCCGTGCATTTGCATTTAAAAGCTACAAACCACACATTTGAAGACAGCGAGGTGAAGATTCTTAGTAGAGAGAAGAGTTGGTTTGAACGGGGTGTCAAGGAAGCCATTTTTGTGAAGAAAGAGAACCCCTCTTTGAACAGAAATGGTGGTCTGAGATTTAATCTGCCCAAAGTCTATCAGAGTGTATTATCACCTTGGTCACGCCTATCACATGCTAATCAGGCACTTAACAGTGATGAAGTAGATGCAGCCAGAGAACAATAGGCCTGATTACTGATCACTGGGCCTTCTTGAAACTATTAGGTCAGTTTCAGGTGAAACTAGCTATTAACAGATACTCAGGCAGATTCCCTCCTGAGGGCAGGGCTTATGTAACTCAGATTAGCTTAAATTTCCAGTTCCCGTCCAATTTTCTCACAATTGAGAATGACTTCCGGATGGGAGCCGAAACGTCTTGATTCTGAAAACAGTGTCCAGATGACTACGACTGAAACCTTTTCTACGATAGAACACTCCTGGACGAATGAGGGACTACACCGTCCTATTATCATTATTATTATTAGTAATGGGTTTTTTTGTGGCTCAAGGGGGGCAGCACCCTAGCGCCCTCTATTGGCCAGCTACCACTGGCCAAACTGATTTTCCAGTCGGTCTAGGAGTATAAAATGATCAATGGTGTCAAAAGTAATTTAGAAAGCATTGAGATCCAGTGATAGAAGCAGTGTGCAATCTGAATACATAGTAAGCAGAGAATAACTGACCACTTTAGTAAGTGCAATTTCAGTGGAGTGACAGAACTTGAAAACAGAACAAAAGGTTCAAGAGGTTACTGTTAAATATACAGACATACAAGGACACACATCCCGTGTGACACACTTGGCAGTTGTCCACTTTGATGGATAAAGTTAGTATGTGAATGTCCCTTTAACAGTGAATAACATTCAAATCCTGGTTTTATTGAACTTGGGTCTTGTCAGTTTTTTTTTTCCCTAATTCCGATGTTTTTTCTTCCAAACGTATTTGGAAGAGAAAACAAAGATGATTTTCATGTGCAATGAGGGATTATTAGAGACATTTCTGGTGCACTCACTTACAGTTTAACTGCAGTACTGGATAAACTTTTGGCATGTTTAATTCAGTTCAATTCAATTCAATTTTATTTATATAGCTCCAATTCATAACAGAAGTTATCTCATTGCACTTTTCCTACAGAGCATGTCTAGACAGTACTCTTTATAATATTAATTACAGAGATCCAACAAATCCCACCATGAGAAAGCATTTGGCGACAGTGGCAAGAAAAAACTTCCTTTAAGAGTCACAAACCTTTAGACAGAACCAGACTTAATGGTGGGCGGCCATCTGCCACTGCCGTGTTAGGTTTTGAGAGAGAGAGAGAGAGAGAGAGAGAGAGAGAGAGAGAGAGAGGTTTTGGGGGAGGGAGGCACAATGCAAATACCACCTAGAATTTTTAAAATAGTAATAATGTAATTGTAGTGATATTAATAAATTAAAAATAAGAATGACAGCTATAGGAATAATAATGACAGTAATAGTAACCAATAACAACAACTGTAGAAGCAGTTTGTTTTAAGGACTAAACTTGATAAAAACTCAGAATAAGGACCAGGAGCGCGGTGCACTATAACAAATAGAATTGGCTGTCGTGTTTTCCAGGTTGGGTGTGAAAGACTAAGAACAAGGCTTTCGAATGAGTTATACAGTAATTTAGTTTAGGTTTAGGGTTGATTAATAGGCTTGAGTCGAAGATGGCTGCAACTCCACCTCCTCGGCCAGTGCCTCGAGGAATGTGAGTATTAATATGACTGGGTGGAGTGGATTCATTTAGGCTAACGTATTCTTCATGACCCAGCCAGGTTTCAGTAAGACAAAATAAGTCAATATGATATTAAATCGTTCACCAGTACAGCTTTAGATGACAGAGATCTGATGTTTAAGAGTCCTCATTTAATTCTCCTATTTTGTTGTGCTTTTTCAGCGTTTTTGTTTAGGTTTTTATGTAGAACTCCTCTTCTGCTAACTTTAGATTTTATTAATTTAAGTGGTCGGGGGGCAGACACCGTCACTAAGGAGTTTTAGGTGTGTAACTGCTCTGGAAGCGCAGAGAAGCGTGTAGGACTGCAACTCTGCTTCCTGGTCTCAACTGTGAGTTGTCATGGTTTTGGTTCACTAATAAACTCGGCCAGATTTCTGGATATGAGAGCTGCTCCATCCAAAGTGGGATGAATGCTAATCTCTCCTACATTTACTCAAGTACTGTACTTAAGTGCAATGCTGTACTTTACTTGAGTATTTCCACTTTGTTACTTTATACTTCTATTCCACTAGATTTTGGTGGCAAATATTGTACAAGAAAATCTAATTGAATATAAATTAAAATAAATAGTGTGAACTTGCTTGATTATTCAGAATAATACCCAAAACCTCCTCAATGAAGTTAAATGTTAAAACAAAACAACACGTACTGTATTCTGGCTGAGGCTTGTAAGACATGTATTAAATGGAAAGTTAAAGGTGGCCTTCAGCAGGTCTAAAAGGTCTTTAAAAGTCCAAATCATAGAGCACAGTAGAGCCATTAGGAGAGAAGCTCTCAGAAATCCTGTCCTCCACTTTAAAGAAGCCAAGAGTTCCATCACTGCCTTTTCTTTAGTAGGAATGAAGAAGGTCTCTCAGCCCGAGAAGAGGTGATTTAAAGTTTCACACATGAAACTGGCAGAAGGATTCTTGATTTTTCCATTTGAACATTCTTCTCCCAAATGAAATGCATGAGAAATTAAATTCCAAGAAATGCTGTAATGTGTCTGACTGTGAGAAGGGATTTTATGTTTTGAAAAGGCATGAACCTTAAGATATTTACTAATATCTTACTGGTCTATGCACTAGCTAAGATTTTTATGTTTGATACCAATGAAAATATTTTTGAACTATTAGTGCCATGAGCAGCTTTTTATTTTGGAATATTTTAATATAAAAGGGACATGATGTGGTAGCATCCAGTCCCAGCTTTTATTGCATCAACTTGTTACCCAAATCAATTTGTTATCTTTCTACTAATCATAGTTCCCCAGGACAGGAATGGCCTGTACTGTAACTGCTTATCTTGATCATTCGCAGGCGGTCTGAAACAACAAAAGCAGAGATGCATTAAACCACAAAGAAAGAAATATGAGTATATGAGTAGAATGGTCAAAATGGACAGAGAGAATATTACAATAGTACACCACACCATTATGGCAGTGTTGATGTTGTGATATATTTTCAAGTTATACGTTTTTTATGAATATTTGTCTGAGGACATCCTCAGACCATGGCCAGATTAACCTGTTGGGGCCTCAGGGGAAAGATTTTCTGTTGGGCCCCTATTGACCCCCATTTCTACCCCCCACCCTTTGTGAATTAAGTATGTTCCCTTTGGCCTTCAAGTTCCCAGCTCACAGCAGACTGTACACGGCAGCTTCATTGTATGCCCAGAGACCCAGATAAGAACCAGCAATTCTGTGCTGGAATAAAATGAACTGGCCCCAGGTTTTCTGAATAATAAAGGTCTTGAGTCAGGATCAAAAAATAACTAAAATTCTGGACCTGCCTCCGCTGATATAGTACTTTAGTGGTGCAGAATCCCTTACAAATTTGCAATTAATCAAATTACAAAAACTGATTGGCATGCTGTGAACCTGGGACTTTTGGGGCCTCTAGAGGTCTGGGGTCTTGGGACCCTGTTGATAATCCAGGCTTACCTCAAACATCAGGTACAGTTTTCAGCATCATTCTTTATTCCAAAGGGCCTCAGGCCACAAGAAAAACGAATTTAATCGTCACACTCGCTAAATGGATGCTCTAATTAATACATAATGTGAAGACATTATGAAAACCCCATCTTTTTACGGCAGAGGATGTATCTAAATTTAGCTACTCAGAGAACTGTCTAAATTAGACACTGTTCAAGCCATATTTCATTGTTATTGCACTAGATATACTGTATCAGAACACTTCGAGCCCATTCTTTAGAATCACACAATATTTTGACCCTATATAATAAAGCCAGAGCAGCCAAAGCTGACATTTCTCTGTTTATTTCGTTCTGATGTTTTTGTCTCTACTCTCTATTATTTGTATGTATTTTTCTGATTCTGCAAAATCCTTTTGGTCTCACTTGTGATGCTGTTTTGCATGAGCAGGTGCTGAGGACTGAGGGTGTCCTTAAATGTTTTCTAGACAGTTAAGTTCCACATCGTAGATATTCTTTGCTGTTGACCTTTGTTCCACTGTGAATGTTATTATGAGGCAGCTTGCGTGGTAAGGCAGCTAAGGACACAGTTGGCTGTCATCCTGCCCAGCAGGTATCCAGGCAGGGCAGCAGAGTGCTGCGAAGCTCTGCTGCTGTTTATGCTAACCCACATGACCACATGTTCTCCTCCCTTGCAGCACTGACAGGAAGCCAGTCCCAAGCCCCTATCCTAGGCCTTCGCAAAGCCACACCACGGACACGACACCGGAGAGCCGCCACCGAGGAGACCTACTGGGCCTACTCAGGTCTGTGTACTTCTTTCTCTGTGAGAACCAGTCTTTCCAGTAAATTTGTGGTGAGCCTTCAATTGTTCAAGCAGGGGATCCACACGCCATGGGAACCTTGAAAAGCCTGAAACTTTTCAGTATTAGAAAAAAGCTGGAAAATTACAAGAAAAGTTACGTATCTGGAGAAATTATTCCATTTTCGTATTTGCCACAACACTGTCAGAAATACCAAAACAGCTAGCAGCTGAAAGGGCTGTGTTTAGCATCAGATTAGATGGTTAATGGGTAAAGTATTTCCACTGATTAGTGAATCTGTTTAGTAGTAACAAAAGACATAGTAGAGATGTGATGACAGGCCTCTTGAAAATGCCTGGCAACAGAACATTTTGTGGTTGTTTTTGTCCACATATTGTTAAGGGCAGAAAATCAAATAAATGACACTAGATGGCATGTATGGGATAATCTGTCTTTATGGTAAACCTGTCAAGGGGTTAAATTCTTGTAAATTCTCAAATTGTGGCCTTAATTTGCCCCAACTGCAGAGAAAATTAGGTGTCTATTTTAAATAGGCCTATATTAGAGACATTTGCTGTTAATGCAAACTTAACACTTCCTCCATGTTTACCTGTTGTCTTGATAAAGCACATTTCTACAGCACTAATTCAATTAGTACTACAACAAACATATCATACTCACCACTCTGCTGCTCTGCTCTTTCTCTTTTTAACACAAATACTGTTCCTACTAGTGTAGTTGCTTCTACTTTGCAGTTTTTTGGATCTCTGCTAGCGAAGCTACCGTCAGTGAAATTCATCACTTCCTGCATCACATTAAAAACCTTCCTACAGTTTAAAGTGCATCTTCTTGGAGGCTTTTAATGTGAAACATCTGCAGGAAGTGTAGTTTCATTGAAAGTAGCTTACTGTAACAGCAAACGACAGAACAGAAAAGTAAAAGTAATTGGAAGAAATTAGTGACCAGCCTTTATTGCATTGCCCCCAGCTATTATAAAAGACTCAGCCATTATTGAATACTGGATTTTGTTTTAGTATATACAGTAGGTTTAATGCTTCCTGATTTAGGTTTAGGGTTAGATGTTAGGTTCACAAGTACAGTAAGACAAAGTTGTGTGATTTAGAGCATGCTGTGTAAGTTTTAGAGTAAAATCAGTAATGTGCCACTCTCTTTTTCTTCATCTCTTAGCCGCTTTCCTCCTCATCTCTCCTTTGTGCTCCTTTTTTTATTTTACCAGTGCTTCAGAGGAGAAAAAAGCCACTTCCGCTGTCCCTTTAGAGCCTTTAGTTTTTCAGAGGGGCAGCATTAATCTTCACCATGCAAGTGACGCAAGCCCCGGGCCACAAATTATCTTTTAGTTTATTTATTTCAATATTTCTGCTGGCTCGTCTAACTCTCAGTGGTTTCCTGTCATGCCTGCAAGAGCGCAGGAGCTTGTGGATAAAAAACAGAGCTGGTGACAGTTTAACTTAGTGTTGCTGCTGCTGATACTAAAATCTACCGATGCTCTCCTGCTGTCCCCCCGCACATGTTTGATCGCAGCTCTTACATAAGATGCTGATGTAATGGTGGGCAGGATCCAGGCAAGAGAGGAAAACAATAGAGAGACAGCAGGCTGACATACTGGTGGATATTTTATTTTTATGTCATTGTAAGAGCCACAAAGAGTCGAAGTTACGGGAAAATTCTGTTTTTTTTCCAACGTGGGTCTTATTGGCCAGTATTATGTAAGGTTAGCACATTACTGTAGTCATCTCTGTCATTGTGGAGAGTGGACAAAAACATGCATGTTAAAAAAGTTTTACAACAGAATTCTCAATTCAACCTAAACTTAACAATGAAAAGCAGTTATTAAGAGGCAAACAATAAGTTTTGTTGACATGGACTGTTACCTTTGTCACTAATGCTTTGGTATTTTCTTAGGTTTCTAGAGTCATTTAACAGAAAGAGCAAAGTGAATTCAAATTAAGCGTCTTTTCGTTGTTACTAAAAACTAGTTCATGTATGATTATTAAATGAAAAGTCCTTTACATTGCTACACTCTCTTCCATTGCAGACAATTTTGAGTGATATCATATTTTCTGACACACACACACACACTCACTCTCTCTCTCTCTCCATCTTATTTGATGACTTCTCCAAAGTTTCCTAAACTTCCATCTCTCCTAATTAGCTTGTTCTAATCGCGTCCTCCAGAGGTCTGTCCAATCAAGACTGCAGCAGGCCCTTGCTGTTCTGCCCTCTGCCTGATCAGAATGGCAGATTAAAACCGGGCACAATGCTGACAAATCAAGTTATCTGGGGACGGCCCTATACCTCCAGAATGAGATACAGAGACAAAGAGACAGAAAAAGACAAATATTCACACAGTCACCCTGTGCATGTGCTTCACTATCACTACAGGCTCACAATTAAAATGTGATGTATGTGTGCCTTGTGTACCAAGGCAGTTTAGTTTTTCAGGGATATTATTATATGACAATTTGAGAAAATAAAAAACGTGTGAATATTTTGTAAAATGGCAGCATATGACATAAGAAAATTACCATGTTAAAAGGAGAATTGTGCTTTCATGTCATTGTTTTGGTAAATATGTCAGCTATGACTCCCTGAACATTTCAGGGAGAAACATCCAATCACTGAGCTTAAAAGTGATAAAACATTCAGCAGTTTAAATTAACTCACTTTTGGATTCTGGGTCAATTTTGCATGAATTCGTCAACTATGGCATGATGGGGGAATAATACTTCCATAACCAGTGGCACTTTCCATTTTGCATGTGTATTATCCCACAGTGCTACATGAAAAATATGGAACTAACCAAGCACCAATTACAATCATGCACTGTAGATGACCTAAATAGTGTCCAATACTGATTTTTTGACAACTGGCAACAAAGCACTGTGTTGTGTTCTACATAGAATTGACTGTAGAGAAAATAGCGAAGGACTTGATTGTACGTTAAAAAAAGATTTATCTTCTATAGGTCATTGTGAGCATTAAATACCAGAAACTCTAGGCTTGGCCTGTTGAGCAAATCTGGACAGTCAGTACCAAAAAGCTAATTACACAAATTGCTAATTCATATTCTGGTATATATAGTTTTCTCATATAGAAATTATAATACGAATGAAGATTAATTGGTGCACTATCTATACTGTCATTTACTAATTATTGATATGACGTTATGGTGCAATCAAATGACATTGTAATGAGATGAATCAAAGTTATTATTATGAGAATATAACTTCAATTATATTAACTGGAAGTCATTATGAGGCTGAGTCTCAAAGTTTAACTGCTCACGATAACTTCACAGGACCATAGAATTGTGATATATGTTCCCCATTCAACATAATTACAAGTGCTTTGCTTTTAAGAGGCTGTCTTTTGCAATGGGCTGACTGTAACACTTGGAGGTCAAATTGATTGGCTCTTCCTCCCTGGCTGCTGGACCACTGAAATACCAGAGTGCTTGTTTTGAGAGACTTTCTTTAATTTTTCCATTCACAATATGACCCACATGTTGGTATTAACTCCCTGCTCCCTGTCTTATACCACTGATACACACACACACACACACACATTTGACTGGAAATTAATTTTCTGACCTGCACAATGTCAAGGCTTCCTATCATCGGAAGAGGCTAACCTAATTTGTGTGCTCTTTGTCGAGACGTTTTACCATTCAACACTAGTCACCATCAGAGTGCTCTCAGGCCTTTGTGCTGCAGCCTTGAAGTGGGTGAATGAAGATGGAAATTGATGATATGTTGTACAGTCATTTTAATGAAGAGGGAAAGCAATTTTATTAGCCTGACAGTAAGTGGTGTTGTCTGTCTTTTTTTCACATCTGAAAATTTAAAGGCCGACAAAATAGAGTATTAAATCTGCAAATTGGAAAAGAAAGACCAAAGGAGTTTGTTCAATAATAACATGTTTTGAAGCACAAGTCAGTGTCTAAAATATTTGTGAGACTTGTCTTCTTGTCAAAGTATTTTTAGATACAAAAAATTATTTACGTACATATTTGAATATTCATAGGGCTCTGCATTTTTCTCAACCAATCAAAATCGTAGGCTTAAATTAATTCCATTTACAAACATTATATTAAATCAACAAACTTTAAACTACTATTTAATTTACATATACAGATCTTGGATTGTACCTTTAACAAAATTAAGATATGGCAGACTTCACTCTTTATTTTTCTTGCCAAAAAAGACCATTTAATGCCTAAATACCAACAATGAATGTATCCAACTAACAAGTATTTTGTGTGTATCTGATAGATCCTGTTCCGGCAGGATCTGGCACAAATTAAGCCCTGCATGAACCCCTGTGGTACAGTACCATAAGCCCATGTGGGCTGACTGTAAGAGCTTCTCCTGGCCTTTCGGTAGTCACTGCTTGTTAGTAACTTAATTTAAAAACAAAAACCTTTTTATCAGATCCTTCTAACAGATTTAGCAGATGTGTATGGAACTACACTGTAGACTGTAGTCTCAGTAATTAACTTGTGACAGTGATCTAAGGAATGGGTTCAACATGGGTTAATCCTGTGTTCAGTAAACCTGTGTCCATGTATAAAAGGGGTATATGGCAGGCAAGGGAAATTTCTCGAATACACACTCATTTAACAGCCTTTCAAGAGCTGTCCTAGCAGCAACAATCAGTAAATACCAACCTGTTCTCATTCCCAGGTCGTCAAATACCGACTTCTTGTCACGTCCCTTGGCATCTCATACAGACTCACAAGGTATCCTTTAGTGTCTTTATGAGATGCACCAGGCTTTCAATTAATTCCAATGTAAAACCATCCACAGCAATATTACACTGCTGTCGTGTCTAGATAGTAACGCTGGATTTGCGAAACTCTCACGAGATTTGTACATGTTGTTTCTTCATTGTGCGCGTTCTTAAACATAACCAAGTAGTTTTGTTGCCTAAACCTAAATCTCACGAGTTTCCGTAAATCCAGGGTTTCTATCTAGACAGGACCACTGCTCAGAGGAACTGCTCCGGCCGTCCATTCACTCCAATATTAACCTGACCGTGGTGCTGTAAGACGCTGTGATCATCAGTCCCATTATAGAACCAAGGATCTGCTGCCCCGAAGTATTTTCCTCACTGTTCCCATGTTAAGGTTTTCTTTCAATGATGTCCTTGATAATTCAGCAATACGATAGGTCAGTGTTACAGCTATCAGTTTAGATTATTTCTCCTTCGATTCTGAGAAATAAAGCTTTTTTGTCCTATTCTTTTCTATTGGCCTGTGTCCACATCACTTGACTGCCAAGTTTCTTTTGTGAAAACCAAAATGGTGGACATTTATTTTATTCTCAGTGGAAAATGCAGTATTTTAACATAGTTTAAATGTGTTTTGATAACATTTCTAGTGAGAAATGTGTGTTTTATTCTCATAATCTTCGTTCAGAGAATGTATATGATCCTTAGTTTTGTTAGATATTACAAAGATTCTCTCAGGTCTTGCACGAGGGAGATTCGCTTGTTACAGCAGCTCAAGATTCAACACGTACAGGAAAAAGGTTGATGGATACAAAATACACAAAAAATAGAAATGGAGAATAGAAAATATGAGCTATAAACACTATATACACCTGTCATTTATAAAGATATATGTGATGGCTAATTGCACAGAATACTTGCACAGATATTGTAATACACAGATGGTGTGTAGCACTATACTACTATGAGAGATACAGCAGGAGGTAGTTGCACAGTATAAATAAATTATAAATAATTGTACAGGAAATATTTTAAGTATAATTGAAATGATATATACATATACAGTGGGTACGGAAAGTATTCAGACCCCTTTAAATGTTTCACTCTTTGTTTCAGTGCAGCCATTTGCTGAAATCAAAAAAGTTTATTTTATTTCTCATTAATGTACACTCAGCACCCCATCTTGACAGAAAAAAACAGAAATGTAGAAAGTTTTGCAAATTTATTAAAAAAGAAAAACTGACCAAAATTTTGCTTTCCCTTGGTCCTTGCTCAGAATTCAGACTCATACTTATGTTCACTCACTCAAACTGCTAACAAACCAGATAAATTGAATCCGCTTCTGAATCGGTTGTACATTTTCATGTTACTGGTTCAACCATGGGTTCAGGGGCATGCATGGGTTCAGTGATTAATTAAGTAAATTACATTTGTTTGAATATATCTTTGTTTCTATAGAATGTATCTGGAGCTGCCTACATATTCTAGAAACTGTGTTTGCTGTTCAAATTGACATGACAAAGTCATGGCTAAACCAGGAATGCAAAAACAACATGCCAACTGTAACCAAGGCCTTATGACCTGTGGCTGAATTAGATCAAATAACTGCAGCCTGGTTCCTACATCTGGTGGAAAGCTGAAACCAGAAGAGTAGAGGCTGTCATAGCAGCAGATTAATGCCCATGGTTTTGGAATGACATGTTCAACTATCACAAATAGGTGTAATGTTTGGTTGTCTACATACTTTTGGGTGTGTAGTTGAAAGTATATGTCAATTATATCCATTGCCATTGTTTTCTATAGTCTGTCTACTAATCAATCAAACCAGCTATGAAATGCAGGAACAACAGTTCTGCCAAGATCTTCAACATATTCAGAGTACACATGTGGACAAGAAACCTGCTCTCAATCAACCTTGTTACATCTATACTGCTGCTGTCATCACATAAATGCCCACAGTATGCGTGTGCACACAGTCCTATGTTTGTGTGTGTGCATATTTATTAAATGAATGGCAGCAACCAATTTAGCTGTCCGTGTGAGGTGTGAGGTTTGATGTATTATACGAGTACTCTGTGTGATTGCGTCAGTGGCTGCATGTCTAATGCAGGATCAAACTGACTCACTCTCTGGGAAAAACGCATCGATTTGATGCCCTCACAGCCATCATAATATTTCTACACCTCTCAGGTAGTCCTTGAGTAGCCTTGGACACTATTGAGGACTCAGAGGATAATGTCCATCAAGTGAATATATCAAGTAAGCCAGCTCTGCAGTCATGAAGCACCTAAAAATAGGCCTGTCATTCTGCTGGAAGCACTAGTTGAGTCAGTTCATTTCAACAATACTGTAACAACCTCCTTTTGAACATCAAGTCATTGTCCACAGTAGTTTGCAGTTCCCTGCAAGGAGACACAAAGCTTTTTGGCACACTTTTAAATTTTGGAACCGCCTGAGTCTTGTCAGACCTATGTAGAATCATTACACTTCATTATATTGTCATCACATATGGTATGCAATCAGCAAGCAGTAGAAGATATTCAGCTGTATCGCTTTATATGGTGTGTTACTAATGTAGGAAATGTACGTGTTTGGGAAACAGCAGTAGTTTCAAGAATTCTCCACCATAATATGTAATTAAAGTTTAGCTCAGTTACAGAGTTAATCAGAATTATTAAGCGGAACTACTTTAACTATTCGTCCAGCGATATAATTTCAGTGTCCACACAACAAGCACTGATCAAAGTTTCTCTTGGTGATCAGTCAAAAGTGTCTACAACACACAAATTAGCTTTGGGAATTAACCTGAACTCAGGTAGCAAGAGGTAAAACAAGGAACGGATATGTAAAGTGACTGAATGTAAGTTATAGAAAACCAAGGCAACAGCTATGTATTCAAAACATTTATTACTAACTCTACTAACAAAGAAAGACACAACAATGTCTCAATACAATGCTAACTACACATACAATGACGCTACAGTGAAGGAATATATGGTTTGGTAACGCAGAGAAGGAATGAGACACCTTGCACCAGTAACAAAGAAAATCCACTGTTACATTCCAGTGAGGGTCTTTTATAGAGAAATTTTGGTAATGAAGTTCAAAGAAGCATCTGACCAATCAGTGGACGTACTGACCACTCAGGGCAGTGTCAAACTTCAACCCCACGTGGGATGCTGTCCACTAGAGGTCAGAGGCCAAGTGATTTTTACTTACTTACTTTACTTACTTTCAAGACAATTTCTGAAATAACCATACCTTGTTACTAAATAACTACTATGAATTAAGATCTGGTGTTGTGATGCCCATGGAAGGCCACCCCCTTTAAGCTGTCTGTTCTGATCAGAGATATCCTACACAAAAGACTGTGTTTTTGCCTTTCTAGTTCAGTCATGAATTCATCATATGAATTTGAATAGTACATAGTTTTATGTCATGTCTGTAAAAACAGATATATTTCAAACCAATGTCTTCTATTTCCTGCATCACCAACCTCACTTTGGGCCCCAAACCCAAGGCTGAGAAACTCTGACTTGCATGTAAATTTGCAGCCAATTCAGCATACTATATGAAGTAGATGGTGGTTTATGGGGCCATTATTGTAGCAAAACTGTGTGCATAATCAGATTTATAAATGTGTAAAAGAATATCTCAATGCGTACTGAGATTTGTGAATGTGTACAGGAAACTGCAAATGTGTATTCAGAATCTGTGTGTGCGTAATCAGATTTGTAAATGTGTAAAAAAGATCTGCAAATCTGTATTCAGACAAATCTGTAAATGTGTACATAGATATTAATGGCTGAAAAGTCTGTTGCTCCAAGAGGTGGAAATACAGCTATAAGTTACAACTCAGACGGGGCTCTCAGTTGACTGACAACTGAAACAACTGAAACAATGGAAACTTACCGCTGATCCTGGAGGATCAGCGGTAAGGGGGAATCTGTCGTGTCGCCAGCCTCTGTGGAGATGGGAACAGAAGGATGAAACGGTTTGAGTAGTGAGAAATGGAAGGTAGGGTGTATCCTATACTGTGCAGGTAATTGTAGCTTGTACATGACTGGATTTATTTGTTCTAGTATGGTAAAGGGACCAATGAATCTGGGACTTAGCTTTCTGCAAGGCAGGTACATCCTGATGTCGTGGGTGGATAGCCAGACCTTTTGGCCGGGTAGGTACTCAGGAGTGGTGGTTCTCCTACGGTTGCCTGCAGAGTGCTCTTCTGAGTTGACGGTGAGCCGCGTCCCAGACCCTCTCGCTCTCTCGGAACCAGTAGTCCACGGCGGGAACCTCCAAGGGCTCCCCAGACCATGGAAAGAGAGGGTCTGGTAACCGAGTACGCACTGGAAGGGAGTGAGTCCAGTAGTTGATTGACGTAGAGAGTTCTGGGCGTACTCGGCCCAGCCCAGGAACTGGTTCCAAGAGTCCTGATGGCCATGGCAGAAGGTACATGAAAAGCGCCCAATCTCCTGAATCTTCCACTCCGTCTGGCCGTTATTTTGGGGATGGTAACCAGAGGAGAGGCTGACGGTCACACCCAGGAGTGAGAAGAAGGCTTTCCATACCCGGGAGATGAATTGTGGACCTCTGTCGGAAACGATGTCCTCCGGGATTCCATAATGCCTGAAGACATGATTAAAGAGGCATTCAGCGGTCTCCATGGCCGTGGGTAGTCCTTGGAGTGGAATAAGACGACAAGATTTTGAGAACCGGTTCATGACCACGAAGATGCAGGTGTTGTTGTCAGATGGAGGGAGATCCGTGATGAAGTCTACTCCTAGGTGTGACCAGGGTCTGTTGGGCGTCGGAAGGGGAAATAGTTTGCCTGTGGGAAGATGACGTGGAGACTTAGACATGGCACATTCTTGACAACGTTGTACGTAGCTTCTCACATCCATAGCCATATTTGGCCACCAGAAGCGTTCTCGTAGCAGCGAGAGGGTTTCATTGGCCCCACGGTGACCAGTGCCCAGAGAGGTGTGAGAAGTGTGGACGAGTTTGTTGCGCTGGGTTCTAGGAACATACTGAAGACCAGGGGGACAGCCCGGCGGAGTGTTGGTGGAGGCATTGGAGGAGGGAACTGAATCCTCCGACCATTGAATGGGATTAATGAACACATGCTGGGGAAGAATGGGTTCTGGCTTTTCAGTGGTGACTTCGTGAGCGTGTAGACGGGATAACGCATCTGCTTTGGAGTTCTTGGAACCGGGACAATATGAGATATTGAATTGGAATCTTGTGAAAAACAGGGCCCAGCGTGCCTGCCGAGGATTGAGACGTTTGGCTTTCTTGAGATACTCTAGGTTTTTATGATCTGTCAACACTGTGAAGGGGTGCTGGGCGCCCTCCAGCCAATGCCTCCATTCCTCCAATGCCAACTTAACAGCCAGCAATTCTCGGTCGCCGATGTCGTAGTTTCTCTCCGCCGGGCTAAGCTTCCGGAAAAAGAAAGCACATGGGTGGAGTTTGGCCGGGGTTCCCTGCAGTTGTGACAGCACCGCTCCTACCCCAGTAGTAGAGGCATCCACCTCTACCGTAAAAGGTTTCTCGGGATCTGGATGGGGTAGGAGCGGTGCGCTGGTGAAGGTCCTTTTGAGGAGGTCGAAAGCTTCTTGTGCGGCTGGTGGCCAGGACAGAGACTTGGGCTTGTTGTGGAGAAGGCTTGTCAGGGGATGGACTATATGCTATAGTTTTGTATGAAGCGATGGTAGAAGTTAGCAAACCCCAGGAATCGTTGCAGTTCCTTAATTGTTGTAGGTGTGGGCCAACTCCGGATGGCCTCCGCTTTCCCCTCATCCATCCGGATGCCACTGCCACTGATGATATAGCCAAGGAACTGCACTGAGGACTGATGGAATTCACACTTTTCGGCCTTGAGGAAGAGGTGATAGTCTCTCAGGCGTTCTAGGACCTCCGCAACGTGTTGCCGATGGTCTGCCATGTTCTGGGAGTAAATCAGGATGTCATCAATGTACACGATCACAAATTTGTGAAGGAACTCCCGGAGCACCTCATGAATGAAGTCCTGGAAGACAGAGGGGGCGTTGGCCAGACCATAGGGCATCACAAGGTACTCATAGTGACCGGTGGGTGTTACGAAGGCTGTTTTCCATTCATTCCCCTCACGTATCTGAATAAGATTGTACGCACTGCGGAGGTCCAACTTGGTGTAGACAGTGGCACTGCAAAGTTGTTCCAGCGCAGCAGGGACGAGGGGAAGTGGATACCGGAACTTGACTGTGATCCGATTGAGTCCTCTGTAGTCCACACAGGGCCGCATGCCTCCGTCCTTTTTGGCCACGAAAAAGAAGCTGGAGGCTGCTGGTGAAGTGGATGGTCTGATATACCCTTGGGCTAGGGCCTCTTCAATATACTCCCCCATGGCTTTCTGTTCCGGAATGGATAGTGGGTAGATTTTTCCACGGGGCACTGGTTCACCCGGTATGAGGTCTATTGCGCAGTCCCATGGCCTGGTGCGGGGGTAACTGGGAGGCTCTCTTAGGGCAGAATACATCCTGGTAGGCGGCATAGCAAGGCAGAATTTCCACTGACTGCTTATCTCTTGGACTTTCAATGGACGTTGTGCAAACAGGGAGTCTCTGGGGGCCGGACGAAGATGGTCTTAGTCGACAAGGGAAACAGCCAGGAAAACAGGAATTACCCCATTTCAATACCTCACCTGTAGACCAGGATATGATGGGGTCATGTTGCTCTAACCAGGGTCGCCCTAAGATCACCTCTGCAGTCGAGCCCTCCAGAACCAGCAAGTGCTGTTGTTCCTCATGCAGTAGACCAACTCGGAGGGTAACAGGACCAGCCACTCTCTGAACGCCGCTGCGGTTGATTGATTTCCCGGTTATGGCGTGAATTTGGTAACTGGTTAGTGTGAATGAGGTCTTGATGCGGAGCTGGCGGCAGAGGGAGCCAGAGATGAAGTTGCCGGCTGACCCAGAGTCGATAAGGGCTTGTACTGGAAGGGACAGGTTAGGATTGACCAGGATTATTTCAGTTGCCAGGGGTTTACTACAAGGGATACTGGGAAGTATAGCACTCACCATAGGATGTGGTGATCTTACTGGGAAGGTAGCTCTATTATGTACGGATGTTCCACAGTACAAACACAACCCCTGGGTCAGCCGTCTCTGCCGCTCAGCCGGGGGTAGGAATCTAGCTGCATGCGTTCGTGTTCTGGTTCTGGAGAGCGGCGCCTCTCTGGCTGACGGATGGTATGTGTAGGCGGATACTGGTCCTGGTGTTCCAATAAACACGTCTGCATATGAGTGGCCATTCGAATGGCTAGTTGTATAAACCTCTCGAGGCCGATGGTATCCTCGTATGCAGCAAGATGCAATCTTACCCTGGGCTCCAATCCCTGACGGAAGGTGGTGATAAGGGATTGTTCGTTCCATCCACTGGCCGCCGCAAGGGTTCGGAACTCCAAGGCGTAGTCCTGGACTGAACGCTGATCTTGCTTGAGCTGATATAGTTTCTCGCCGGCAGAGGAGTCTCCGGCTGGCCTTCCGAAGTGATCCAGGAAGCTCTCCAGGGATTGGGTGACGGGTCCGTTTTGTGACCAGATGGATTCAGCCCACTGTGAGATCAAAGGCTACCTTAGAGGGTTCAGTGGGGTACAGGGAAGATTGCATCTCCAGGACCAAGGAACATTGCAGGATGAAACCATTGCAGTTCTCTGCCGAGCCAGAGAAGGGCGCTGGTTTGGCCATGGGACTGGTACAGGGCGGAACTGTTGGTGTGACCGGAGCGGAAGCGGAAGTGGCGGAGGTGGATGTGGTTGATGGCGGAGCGATGAGGCCACGGCGCAGGATGTCCACCAGCTCCTGGAATGGATCCGTGGCACTCATGCTGGATCTGGAGCGACACACACGGGAAACTGGAGATGGTTGGAACCGGGATCGGGGCTCTGGAGACGAGTAGGCGTTTTGCTGAGACGTAGATTAGTCCGTTGCATAGTGGAGGCAGGATAAAGAGTTCTGTCCTTAATCCAAACGAGACCGGACACTGACTGTGATGAGGGATTGTGTTTTATAGGGGAGTGGAGTGAATGATTAGGTGCAGGTGTGTGATAGGTGACAGGTGATGGGAATTAGTACTCGGGTGAGGGAGTGCGGTGTGTGTGTGGTGTAGTGGAGCCTTGCATGTCTGTGACAGTAGCATTTATCTTTTCATTATTATGAACAATTCTTCTGTAGAGACCAAAATCAACAATGATAGCTTTTGCCTCCATGCTATAGAACTCCGCTGTTAACTATTAAAATCAGATATACGAGCAATACGGGGCTCATATTGCTGCATTGGGTGATATATTTCTTCATTATGATTACCACCCAGAAGTTAATTTTTTGGTTGAACTAGATGAGTTGTGTAAGCAGGGAACTGTGTTGCTGAGTATGACATCTGCCCAACACATAGCTATTTTCCATAGATCGAAAATTCAGTCGCAGAGTTGTTTTGGAATAAACTACACTAACCAAGACTCCAGCCTCAGCAGTGGAATCAAGTTCCAACTTCAGCCACAATTGATCCAGAATCCAAAAGCAAAATGATTCAAATTGCTGTATTTATCAAGCAAGAACTACAAAGCTCAACCTTTTTGTTCTATATAACATTCGAAAGATTAGGACTTATCTGACTGAGTATGCAGCTCAACTCCTTGTACAGGTACTGGTCATGTCACAACTGAAACGGCTTTCTGGTAGTGCTGCCAGCATGCACAGTAAAACCTCTACAAATGGTCCAAAATGCAGCAGCACGTCTGGTCTTCAACCAGCCAAAGACAGCTCATGTCATTTCCCTTTTCATTACTTTCTACTGGCTCCTTTGGTATAGCTCAGGCCCCTTTACTACCATGTAGTTGTTACTATACTATAATTGTTTGGAGTCTCCCTCCTAATTAGGAGGCCACACAGACTACAGAAAGTAGAGAGGTACTGTAAAATGTTTCCAGTTTCCAGAGGCCTATATGGCTTACAGATGCAGCCGTCTAGAATTGCTGGCTGGTCCGTGACTGTGCCCATGCAGATCTGTAGCAGATACCTGCTGGGTCCCGGCTGGGTCCCTGTTGGGTCCTTGGCTGTAATGAGATCCCCCCTCGTTGACGTAGTGAACACATCCCCACCTCGTAGTTGCAATGCTTTATTTATCCACCAGGAGGAGCGATGATTATGGAAGCTGAAACGGTTTACTGCCATCAGACTGCTGTGACCATTTTACTTCTTGTTATTATCATACCATAAGGCCATGAAAATATAATGCTGAAGCGTTTTGTAAAACAGTGATATTTGTTTTTAGCTAACCTAAAATATAGGTTACTGTTCAAATTTAGACAGTGAGCAAGTGAGATGGCTCAAAGTGACATGCCTCTTGTTACTGATTATGCCTTCTATTCTGTGCCATGAAAGTGCCAAAAGATGCGTTGTTGAACAGAACTACATGAAAAAAGAAAGAAATAGGGGTGGAAAATGAATGATATACAGTGGGTGAAAAATATCTGTATGTGTGAAGGTGTGCGCTGCACTCATCTGTGCAGCTGACCTTATCGTTAACAAGGCATATAATTTATCGAGACATAGATTAGCCTACATGCCGGTACAGCATCACGCTGTGACAAACTGACAAAATGTTTTTTACACAATGAAAGAAATAACTTAATGTTTTACATTTGCCGAATTTACTAGAGGGGACAAGTAATTAAGAATTTGACAGTGTTTCAGAAAGTTCAAATCTTCACCTAACTTAACAAGTCATAAACCTCTGTAATTTTTTTATTGAGTGTGGGGACTTTCTCCACGGGCAACAACACAGTACATTGCGATTACTGTTTTACTGAATTTGTAAAATTTGACGCGAGAGGAGATTACAGCACATTTTTGACTATGATGTTGGCTGCTGGGGGCTGTCCTGTCCAGCCTCCACGGCATTCAGTTTTCATTTTATGTCACTGAGACAGTAGGTTTGAGTTGGTAGACACAGAAACTCTTAATTACTTGTTACTTTTTATTAAGTACAAGAAAAGAAAAACAGAATGAATAAAGTAGCAAACCGAACAGAATTAATTGCCCAGAGCTGCAAGCATTCAAGTACAATGGTGGCTGTACCAGCTCATAAAATCACAGCAATCTCTTTTACTCAAAGGCACAGGGGGGAAATGCTGCTTTAGCTATTGAATATTGGGAAATATATAAAAAGGAGATGGATAAAATATTGTAAAAAGCTATGGTTTTAGTGGTGCCTCATGGAAGGTCTTTAGCTGCTACAATAAAGCCTTTTAAGGCTTTTTCGTAAGATGAATACCTAGAATTTATTGAAAGTTAAGCTTTTCTGCCAACTCACTTCTTGTTCTCATACACTTAAAAACTCCATGCTCGTCAGTAGAGCACAGGGATCTTTTAAGTGTAGAGACATCATTTGTGACAGTAATGTTCCATAATGTACTCTTCAGTGTGTTTGCCTGCTTTGCGCCTCCAGGCATCTCCAGGATGTTATTTGCAAGATGTTATTTGACTTTTCAGCCTGTGTGAAGTATTTTGACTCACGTTGTTTTCCTTGATGGGAGACATAATTCAGCAGTGATGGGAACACCACGGTTGGAAATGAAGTGCAGAAATGTGTTTCGGATTGGAGGGAGAGGGATAGGAAATAAAAAATGTAGATGAAATGTGACAAAGGTCTGGAAAATAGGCTTCTATAAACAGAGATAAAACAAGGCAGCATATTAAGATGCGTGGTATGAGAAAAATAAATGGCATAGAGACCCCCCGTAGGTGTGAGGAGAGGAACAGTTTACTTAAGTGGATGCTGTGATCACACGAGTGACTAAGAGAATGATGAACAAATTTAACTGTTGACTTTTGAAGACATCATCATCCAAAAACTGTGTGTGGTGGTGGGGTGGTAAATAGTCATCATAAAATATTGTCCAGCAACAAGTTAGTTCAGCAAGAGAAGTGCAATTACATTTTATTTAATGATTTTCACTTGGATAACTTTACATTATCATATATTGGGAGTGAAATATAACTTAATCTTGTTGAGAACCGACTGCAGAGGTAACGTTACAAACGGCAAACACGTGTTCTGAAAAAATAACATTTGTATTGGTTAAACTATTTAGTAGCTGTCCTGGAGCTTTTGATCATATGACATAATTTTCAAAGTTTATTCTTGACCTTGGAAACAGCAAATATCATCGAGAACAAGTTTCATTGGGGAATCTGAACAATCTACAAGTGGGCAAACATATTAAAGTTATAAAATTCATCCCAAGCGACAGCAGTGCTGTCATAGAGTATTAGAAATATTGCATTGGAGTTATAGTAGATTTTAACAGAGAAGCAGACTGCAAACAGAGGCTCAAGTTAAGAAAAGCTTGAAAAGAAAGCTTGAATTGACACCAGTGTCCCGGGTCCATGTTCCATTTCATACTGTTAGCACTGTTATTGTGTGAACTTAACCATACATAATTTATTTGAGAACTTGTTAGGTAGGTAGGTTGTACCAGTTCAAAATACTGATCGCTTTTGTAGTTTAAATTACACCAAAAAACGAATGATTTTTATTAAGGTACTATTACATTTACCTTAAATACATTTTACATATTTGCATATGAATGTAATTTGGAGAGATATTGCAGTTCAACCCTTGTTGGTGACTCCAGCTCTGTCTGGTCTCTGCCACTATCACGTTCTGTGAAGCCCTGCTGCTCACCAGAACCCTTTGGATTTCACTTAATTTTCACTTCCTCGGTGGAGAAGAATTCCGGCCACAGACCTAATACTACTTACAAGTTCAGTTAGGCAAATTACCATGAATCTACATTGTCTAACTTCATGTGACCTTCATACCTCCTGTTTTGTGAGTTAGACATATACCATGGATGCATTTGTAGATAAACATCATCTCTATTGTTGATATAAATTACCTTCATTCTAACTTTATTCTTCTCTCTCTTGATCCCACCTGTCTCTTCTTTGTCTCCATTTGTGCTAATAAATTCGCTGGCAGCGGGCCAGAGTGAAGCATTAGGTGAGAACATGGGGAAGGAAGGCTGACAGGGGGTGAACACCAGTGAGACAATGTAAAAATGAGAATGAAAGGGGTGAAAAAATGTTGATGACAAGTGAGGATCTTTTAATTGATTGTTATTTGTTTAATTGTGACTGACTTTTAACTCTGACCTATTTCTGTCACAGAAATAGCTTACAGTCAAAAGTTTACTAACTCAGAAGTATGCTAAAAGACTTAGAAATGCCTTTATTACTGGTATATTACTGGCTTAGATTAGAATTCCCTTTTCACTGATTACAATAGAAAACCAAAGCAAACTCAAAATGTTCTGTCAAGGTTTTGAACTCTTAGATCACTGCTTGCAACACTCTACTGGCAACCTTTAACTTTTAGAATTGATTTTGTTTTAGAATTGAAGTTCTTGTCCTTCTTTACAAATATTTAAATGACTGAGCACCTTGTTATATCAAAGGTTAAGTTTTCATTTTAAGCTCCCCCACTACTCTTTTGAAAATGTTCCCATAAAAGCACTGGCAATCACAGAGTTTGCTGCTGTACTGTAACAGAACAGCCTCCATGCAACTGATGCTGACTTTCCATTTCTGCCATGTCACTGCAGTTTTTTTTTTTTTTTTTCTCGACTAACATCTTAGTCATTGTAGGCTAAAGTTGTATCACACTGAATAGCTGTTTAGGGCCCTCCAGCCAACAGGGACCCACAAATGAGAAAATGAGCTGTATATTTACAGCTGTAAATTGCACTATTCATTTTTTGTTAAGGACATCAGAAGGTCAGGGTAAATGGATGGGTCAAGAAAGTGTATGATTTGTAACCATGATCGCAATCATTCCTTAACCTTGACCAAGAACTCATTTTAACGATGATGATTGCTTAAACCTAACCATACCTGTTGCAGATCAGAAAACTGTCAAATTAATCATCTTTGTCACAGTTTTGGAAGTCACTGACAAACAGTGTTGTCCTGCTGATAGGAGTGTCAGATCAAAAAATGCTCAAATGGGTGGTTTTAGTGGGCAATGACAAATTATGTATTTGTAAGACGTGTTGTTAATGTCATGATTTAAGAATTTATTTAAGTATCTCATGTTTGTGGTGTTGCTATGCTATGCTTGAATGCTAAGCCTGACAGGGACAGAGTGAATATAAACTCAAAAGCAACAGATGACACCTTCTGTTTGACTTGATTTAAAGTCTCCACATGGTCTTTCTAACTCTGACATGTTGTTCTTTTGCCTTTGTTAGAAAATTAAATGCAGTGTTTGTGTGAGAGCACTATAAAGAAACCCACAGAGGAAGAAGGAGCAAAACTGAAAAAGAGACAAAATAAAATGATCTAATGAAGTTATCTTTTCATAGACAAATAAAGGAAACATAAATATATATAAACACGTGTGACGTGCACAACAAACCAAAGGGTCTGAAATTTCTCCAATAAGTCAAGATGAATTACTCTTAGAAATAACATAGTTTTAAAAACCTCCATTAGTACCTTCATGGATTATGGGTTCATTCATGGAGACTCTAGTAATTAAAGCATTTTCTTCTGCCTTGTGTGTGTGGCTTACAGGGTGTTAAACAGGTTGCTAACGTGAAAAGACCCATCACATTAATCCTACGTCCATTAAATGACCCCTCACTGATTACTGCAGTTGAAGTCAATTTGACAAGTAAAAGTAAAAGTACTTCTGTTACTCGTTTGGTAAAGTAAATTAATAAATCCAATTAAAGTGACTGCTACTTTCTTTTTTCTTTACATACCCTTAAAGTGAGAAATTAGAGATTTTGACACATAGGCAGTTTTTAATGGCAGGCCTGAATGTTTCATTATGTTAGAAGTATGGTGCTAAACTAATGTATTCTATGTAATCAATGTATTCTTCTCCCCCATTAATAACTCTTTTGAGTCACTTTAATAGGGATGAACATTAATTAAAGGGGACATAATGTAAATAGAACATGTGGTGATAGAGATGGTTAGATAAATATCCGTGCTGCATTTTCTTTTTCTATCACTGTCTTCCAGCTCTTGACTGTGTGTTGTGTGTGTGTGTATGTAGTTTAATAAGTATGCTGCAACGGCCTCCCTCCCTGTCTGCAGCTGTAATGGAATGACCTGGCACTGCTGACAGCACACTCCACTAAAATGGGGCCACATGCACATCTGCCTCTGTAGCCCTGCCACATAATTGTTCAATTTACTGTACAGCCAATATCCCTGTGCTGTAATTGAATATGACTTTGTCCTGTTTGAGTAATCTCTTTGTTTCATGACGCGACCCCTTACTGGAGAGAGAGAGAGAGAGAGAGAAAGAGACAGAGAGCGAAATAAAGAGATAGGTGAGTAAAAGGCATCTTGTGTAGATAAAGCATGTAGGTCACAATGAGCTGGGCTTCTGGCAATGAGATCTTTGCTGTTGACATCAACGCTCGGCTACACAACCATCAGAGTGAGAGAGAAAGACTATATAGAGAGGCCATTATAAAATGTTAATAGGTTCAATGGCTTTTGCTGAAAAACGCTGCCTTAAATTGTATCAAAAATGGGGTTTAATAATCTTAAAGATTAGCTTTAAAAGAAAATGGGACAAAGGGGGGAAAACAAATGGACAAAAACAATAAAAATAAAACACAAACAAAGCAACAAACAGCCATTTCTGTTGCTGACAGTAAAAGATTATTATCCATCCACTGTAATCAAATATGGACACACATCGAACATATCTGTCCTGTCTAACGGATCTCTTTGTTTTATGCAATGAACCCTTGCTGAAGAAAGAAAGATGAAGAGAGATTAAAAGAAAGAAAGAGAGGGAACAAATTCCTCCCCACAAACTGAAGTTAAATCATTTGGTCAAAAAATAGAAAGTTAAACACTAAACACAAATTAAAAACAACATAGAAATAACTAATCATCTCAACTTTAAAGCTGTATTAATTGATTTTTTTTGTCCACTTGAGGGCTGTAAACATAACATTGACATATTATCACCTTATAATGGTGATATAGGAAACGTGTTAGCAAACTGTTGCCTATTTACACATTTAGTCCAGACACAGAGCAACACTAACATTAGTTGTTAGGAGTTTGTAAGTGCCATATTCACTATCTACATATTTGTGTCTTTAATATAGATTTTAGTCTTGTCTTTCATTTAGTATTTTTCTCCTCTTTTCCCTCCTCTTCTTGTTCAGTTCTAGTTTTTTCTCTTTCTAAGAAGACACTGACCTTTGGGACAGCAAGAAAGACAGACAGGAGGGCAGAGGGAATTGGATTTCTCCCTCCTTGATTGCTCTGCACAATTTTCCCCTTTTTTTGTTTTGCTAGCCTCCTTCACACACACACACACACACACACACACACACACACACACACATTTTGATGAAGTAAATAAATAGCACTGTAATGCCCTGGGCTGTATTTAAAACAATTATGTAACTGCTGTCCATTGAAAAGTGAATTATTTCACACCTTTATTATTTCAGATAAACATTGTCAGAAATCATGCAATACAAAAATCATGTTCTTTTGTGTGTGACTTTTATGAACTTGTAAAATTAGACAAAAATCATGTGAGGAACTTGTATTTACCAGGTGTTTAGTGTTTTGGGGTCTGTGTTCAGTCTATGGTAAATATGTCACAACTTGGACCAATGAAAAAGCCACAGCATGTGTGTGTGTGTGTGTGTGTGTTTGCTGCACTTCCTCCTCAGTGTTTCTGACCAGTAAAAAGGTCAGCATTAATAAATCATTAGCACATTAATTTTCACACGTTAGTATAATTAGTGAGAACAAAAGAGGCCACTGATGTGAAGACTGGCAGCTTCTGCTAGTTCTCTATACTGCTGCGTCTTACACTGGCTGCGATTTGTTGAGAAAAGGAATCAGGAAGCGTGTTAGCAATACAGTTGCTTTTCAAAGCAACATGAGACAAGTTTGCGATTTCAAAGCTTTATTTACCCCTTTCTGCAGTGCCCCCTGGTGTGTGGACAACAGCGTTTTTACTTTGTTTACATGTGAAACAAGTTGCTCATTAACCAAAACCAAGGTCTATATCATACAAAAGCGGGTCTCATAATTAACAAATTGTAAGCCTCAAATATGTGAATGTATAAGTTTATAAGTGCTGTGTTGTTGTTCACTCTACAGTATACCATGGTATTTGTCATGGTATTGGATTTCTCCAGAATCGCATACCCCACCTTTAAAATAATAGAATAAATGTGCAATCCTACCGTAAATTGAAAGCCAAAAGTGTCCAAAAAATGATTCTGTGGCTATTTTACTCCTAGTTATCCAGTTTTCCGGCATGCACCGTCCCAAAACAGCAGCTGCACAAAAGTAGCCAATCACAATGCACATAGATAACTTGCTGCACTCTAACCTAAATTACTTGACAACTTTTTCATCCAATAGGGCTCATTGTCATTAAGCCTTACAACTATATATGGCATGCCTGATAGCTTGGTTTGTTTACTACCCTGGATGTGTGCGCAATGGTTACGCACAGTGAGAGTTGAGATATTAGTGATTTTGAGCAATTCCGCCGATAATGATAGTTTGCAAAACATCCGATCGGTGCTGATGAATCAGTCCACCTCTATTGTAAAGCACAGTTTAACCTTTTTGGAGAGGGTTTGTATTGGTTTGGCAAACAAAAGTACGCCTAGGTACCCTGCCTACTAATTGCCCTGTAAAACCTTGATACTGGTGGTGGTGGATGAGTTAGCCCTAGGTGAAACAGGAAATCACCACATGGGCTAGAGAGAGAGTGAGGTGGTCTTTGACCTGATTGAACTGTTGCTCAGCTCCATCGGTACAGGATTATATTTTGACCCCTCGTACATTCCTGTGGCTCGCGAGGAGGGTGCAATCAAGCCAGTCGGATGCTCAGCTAGCACACCCCCCTGCCCCAGTCCCCCCTACCTTCATCCCTACCAACAGCTGCACCTCCCTGCTGCAGGCTGAGGTGGATGGATTAGCTGAAAAGGCCAGTGTTTTTGAAACTGATTATGGTTTACTTAGAGCAAACAGCGTCTACTCCGGGACAATTCTTCCTCACTATGCACTGATAATATCCAGCCACCACACACAGCGATACTCTGTGTGTGTGTGTTGTACTTTATCTAATGCCTCCACACGCTGCGTGTGTACATGTCGGCCAGTACTGCTGTGTATTGGGAATGAGAGTCGTTCCCTCCCGTTTGTGAATTAATTTTCTATGAGCTGAGAGTCGGATTTGAACTTAATAGGGGCTTAGATGTACACTCCTTCTCCCAGTCTTTTTTTATTCCAAATCCGTACTGCCGCACATCAATCACAAACGTGTGTGTGACTGTGAACGCTCATTCCTCGCTCTTTTACTAATAGTACGCCAGGCTACGCCTTAGGCCTCCTTTCTCATCCATTAGAGTGTGTGTCTATGTGTACAAATGTGTGTGTTTGTGTGAGATGGTGGGCTGGGGCAGGACGTTCTGTCTCATTTATCTGCTGTTGATGTTGAGTGTGATTTCCTCGACTGAGGGGAAGTGACGCTCCTGCTTATTAATTATGCCTGAAATATTAAAAAGACTCCATCAAATATGCATTATTAATTCATTTGGACCAGATCATATCAAGATTTACAAGATTTGTCATACATCATCTGACAAGGTCGTGACAACATTGCAGTAGTGAGACGCAGGATGTTGTATCTCTGTAAACACAAGGTGCATGTGTGTTTGACAGAGAGTGAGAAATTGCTTCTGTGTGTGTGTGTGTGTAATACCGACTGCTATGCTTTTGATTCACTCTTGGCTGTATTTTGATTAGCAAATGTTTCATTTTGACCTTGAGGAAAATGCGTCTAAAATACTGTCGCCTAGCCTACTTGAGGATCCTTCAAATGATTTCCAAAACACATTATCTGATTTTGGGTAGCACGGCGGTGCAGTGGTTAGCACTAATGCCTCACAGCAATAAGGTTTGAAACCACCTTCCTGTGTGGAATTTTGCAGGTTCCCTCTGTGGCAGCGTGGGTTTCCTCCCACAGTTCAAAGACATGCAGGTTAGGTTAACTGGCCACTGTAAATTGCCTGTAGGTGTGAATGTGAGCATGAATGATTGACCGTCTCTATGTGTCAGCCATGTGATTGACTGGTCACCTGTCCAGGTTGTACCCCGCATCTCACCCAATGTCATCTGGGATCGCCCCCACTAATGAATGGGTGGATGATCTGATTTCAAGGTGTTAAAGGAATAGTTCGAAATATCTAATTTTCCATCTAACCTGAAGTGCGATGAGAAGATTGATATAACTTTCATCTCTGAGTGTCCAGTACAGAGATAGGTCCAGGTCGTGTTTAGTCTAGCTTAGCACAAAGACTGGAAGCGGAGGAGAAACTGCTAGTCTAGTTTGGTCAAAAGAGAAAAAATAGGCCTACACCTTACAAAAACTCAGTCAAACATTTTGACTGTCCCTACAATTTAAGATTTATTTTGAGTGCATTATCACACAAACGTGTCTCCACACACATTACAAAAGACAATGGCCTTAATGCAAGAACCACTTGTACGAATAGATTTGGTCTTATGTGGCACATATAAGTGATTTAAAAGAATTTGTGGCAGTCACCAATTTTTTCTTATTTAGAATTTTCTACGATTACGAGGTACAAATGAAATTCACAAGTAGTCCAGACGTCGTACCAGTCATGTACAGACAGTCTGCCTTTTGTCACAGGGGGAAAAACACTTGTTTGACTTAAGAGTCTGCATGAATTTGGAGTTTTCACACTTGAGAATAGAAGGAATAGAAGTACTAAGCAAATCAAAATATAATACATTATAATACAGGTAAGATAAATTAAGTACAAAATAATACAGGTAAGATAAATTAAGTATAAATACAAACAAGATATCACATCAGCTGCTTTATTCATGCTTCACAATTAGTGGCTCATTCATCAGTTATTTGGCTACCAGCTGATTAGTAACATCCAATCATATTCATACAGTTTTACACTGCAGCCTTTATAACCTGACACTTCTCACTACTAATCTGTTTCTCATTATTACGCTCCCTTCACCACCCCAACCTCATCCTTGTGCTAAGCTTTTAGTATTGTTGGCTTTGCGAAAATATAATGTTAATTTATGTTTGTTAACATAATTCCCAGCAGAATCCTTTAAAAGTACCTTCAAAGAGCATATCTTTTTCCACCAAATCTAACTAAATAACTATTTTCCGTAAATGGCCATCACTATTGTGTACGTGTTTGTGACTGAAACTGAAAACAATATCAAGATGTTTGTTCCATAAATGCCTTGAATTCAGTTATGTCAACATTCTCACAAATCTTATTCCATGCAATTACTAATGGCTTTGAGCTATATGTCAACTCCATACAGACCAGATACAGGTGTGGTCAGACCAAAATTTCAGTGATGAAGGGAATGAGAAGTATTTACTTCCCATCACTACTTGAATTATATTGAATATTGAATATTTTGTGCTAGTAACTATTAATCAGAAATAGGTCATCTCAGATAGAAGGCCAGTCCAAGCTTTTTTGATGATGATGATCTTAATACACAACCTAGTTCCTCCTGAGGCTTCACTGGCTATAGGTACAAACGGAAACACCTCGTCTTTCTCCTTGACGTGCTCAATGCTGTAGATTTTCTTAAAGCATACATGGTTTCAAGATACAGAAATTGATTGTGTCATCTTTATTACTGATACATTTGAGCTAATTTTGTCTGTTCATAAATAAGAAAAGCTTCTGGATCACTTCCATTGCACATGAATCCTGTAAAAATGGAAATTCACAGTATCAGAAACTTCATGATTTGCTTTGCTTAATTTTCTAAATTTGTAATCTTAATGAATGATTAATGAATAAATACAGTACAGCATATTGCTCTTTCATGATGTCACTGCTTCCTCCTCTGAAAGAAACCGATATGTAGCTAAATTAATTATTTTATAATGCACCTTATAACTGACAATAACTGTCACAACTTACTGTACAGTACAAGTGTAGTATGATTGGTAGTGTAGTAGTAGTACAAGTAGTACAAGTACAGTAGTAATTGGGTAATGTGTGTGTGTGTGTGTGTGTACGTGTGTGTGTCTGTGTGTACATGTGTGTATAGCATACACCTTAAAGTGAAGACAGCCATGCAGAGCATTCTCCATGTATGGTTATTTGTTAGGAGATATGCCAGAGATCACAAGAGGTCCTGCCAGAGTGAAACTACATTTTCCATACAGAGGATGAATGATCTAGTTGCAGAGCCACATAGTCACCATTGTTCATGCTCTACAAGGCCTTGATGACAGAGGACAGATTGCACTATATAGATGGAAATGGAAAATGTTCTTGTCCCCACAGAATAGTGGGGACAAGAACCTTGTCAGAACCTTAAGTTTTAGGGCTCACACAGACAAGAATAGAAATCCAGTGTTTTTATCACAAATCCATTTTGAAATATCTTACCTTCCCAAAGTTATTGTTGTAGATATACTGTAAAATGAGAATTGAATCTACAAATGCATGGCCTATTTCTCATCTCAAATTTATTCAGAAACTGATGATGGATAGCTTTTGGAGAAATCTAAGGTTTCCAGCTGCTGTTACTCCAAAGTAAAAATACTGCCCCGACATTCACTATATTTCAAAGTAAAGTTTTTTGTTTTGTTTTTTTGGAGAAAATTCAACCACATGCTCGCGACCCAAAAATGCACCAAAAGTATAATCAGACATGGCTGAAAATAGTCCCCTACAAACTGTCCGTCTTTGGGCAGTGGTGTGTATCCCCCAGCGAATAACAAAGCACAGGCTGTGAGGTCTGGCCTCTGTAAAAATGTAGCGAGCAGGTTACATCGCTGTCTCCGTCTCTCTCCTCTGCTCTCTGTCTGTGTCAGTGTTAAGTTTGGCAGCTATTTTAGATTTAGTCTTAGTCTTTAGATGAAAATGCTTACTAGTTTTAGTCACATTTTAGTCATTTTTATCAGAATCAGAAATACTTTATAGATCCCCGAGGGGAAACTCTTTTGTTACAGCAGCTCACTATCACGTCAGTGCACACAGAAATAGAAGTACTAAGCAAAAAATATTATACACTATAATACAGGTCAGAAAATATATTAGTACCAAGTGGGTATAAGTATAAAATAAGTGTGAAGTACAAAATGGGTTTACCGGATGATGATAATAATACGGCATAAAGTAATAGTGCATGAACTGTCAAGTTAAGTGTAGCTGTTAAGATTATAATGAAACGGAGGATATTGCACAGCAGTAATAGAGGTATGAATAAATATCAATATCAATAAATGTGGAATCCTTCTTAGTTGTCCTTCATAGTTTTAGTCTAGTTTTAGTCGACGACAACTCATAGAGTAATGAGTAATACAATCTATTTTCATGTGCTAATTTAAAATGCCGTAATTAATAAAAAAATTTCTTTTTGTGGTTTTGTGGTCACTTGACATTTTCATGTGCATTCAGTTTTACCTTTTCAGTTCAATTCGATTTTATTTATATAGTGCCAATTCATAACAGAAGTCTAATTGCACTTCAATATAATATCTATATCTATATCTATATATATATATATATATATATATATATATATACAGAGACCCAACAAACCCCACCATGAGCAAGTAATAGGACTAATAATAACAATTGTAGTAGCAGTTGTCGAGCAGGAACACAGGAGCAGCAGGTGGCCCACAACCACAGATCCAGTCTCAGCAGCTACGGAGGTAGAAAAACCTGCTGAAAGTGACAGAAGGAGAGAGGAGAGAGATGAGAAAACACAAAACTACAGGAGAGAGAAGATGTCGAGTTAGTAACATAAAAAATGGTGCAAATGTCATTTCAAATTACACAAACCAACATAAATACAAAATGTACATTTTAACAAACCTAATGCGCGCTTTTAAAACACGGCATCTCTTCCCTTCCAATCCTTCACACCTGCTTATGGACACGATGCCACCTCTGCCTTCGGCAGTCCACTACTGCAGCAGTTGAAGGTGCCTCTCACTATAAATTTAATTAATTAAATTCCTGGAAAGGAACTGCCATCTTGGATACTGGTTCTTTGTACACATTAGTTAATGAGCAACAACATCAGATGCCAAATTTTACCCGTGGACAGACATCACTTTATACCTGGCAAATGGGAAACTGGAGCACCCTCTTGGATGGACTGAGGGTGACTGAGATATGCCTGCCTGTTTCAAGTGATTGTTAATGTAATATTTAAGCAAGACCACAATCTTTGTTGTTAACACGCCATCGGTCTCGGAGGCTGTGTTCGGTCCAGTCCCGTGTTCAATGGGAAGCTGCTAAGCCCATTTCTGTTGCCTGCTCACCCGGCTCCAGTTCTGGTGCTCATTCCGCACCTGCTCCCCGGCAGCATCCCCCATTAGGTCCCCCGCCCTGAGCTGAAAACTTCCTCCTGCCAGTGGTCTAAAGCTCCTGTGCTAGCGTTGTAAACAAACAAGACTCCCCGAGTACTCTGAGCTTCCAGCCCAGACAGAGTCAACTAATAGGACTGCTAACTTAGCTAACTAGCTAATGATAGCTAGTACAGTACCACTAAGTGATTTCCTGTGTTACAAGAGAAAATGTCTGTGTTGCAACAATCCTCTGATACGTTTGTCTCAGTGACAAGGCGCAGCCACCAAATGCAGTTTGAGGTTTGTTTTTTTTCAGTGACTACCCGACTAATGAAAACTTGGTCGACTATTAGGGGGAGGCCCTAATAAATAGTCTATAATTTCTGAGAGTAAGGGCTGTTACATAAGAACTATCAAAATCTGAATCAGTTTCAACTCTGCCCTTATTCGTGTCAATGTGCAACCAATGAAATTACAGCTGTCTGCAATTGCAACCTGAAAGACCTTTAATGGCCGATGCCCAAGCCCTTCATGATGGTAAGGTTCTAACCCATCTTCTTCTCTTTTCAGAGTAATTGCCAGTTTCTTATTTTGTGTTAAACTGAAATTCATATTCCTCAAGGGTCTTTGCGAGGTTTGTGGTGTTTTTCAAGAACAGCAAGATTGTCAATAGGTAGTTCCTGTATTGTGTTGTGGAATGAACATTGCAATTTCTATAGAAGCTTTAGATTGTACATGTTTATTCTTTTAGGTTTCAGAGCAGGAGGAGCTTGTGATCATAGTGTGTGGAGAATTTCAGGCTTCAGACTCAGAATGAGCACTCTCTCTCCACCATCTGAGCCCTACTGGCCTGCACTAGATATCATTTATCCTCTGTCTCTGTGTCTGACATGACAGCCATGATGATGAGACAAGTGCCCCATCACTCATCGTTTAGTGCTATGGAAAAACCGAGGGCGTGTGTGCCTGAGCATGCGTGTGTGTGTGTGTGTGTGTTAGGGCAACCTGAATCAGGCTAAGGTCAATGATAGTTTGAAGCCGTGCTCTCCATCTCTTCCCCATTCTTTCCATCCAATTCCTTCTTCTGTCCACATCCTAATCTATTTGCTCTGTGTGTTTGTCTGTGTGTGTGTGTGTGTTGCCATGGCACCATCAAACCAACCCATTTCCCCTCTCTTTTCATTGCCACAGACACAAACATACACACACCGCAATCACCTTTTAATTCTCTTTGATGTATTACTCTGGCAGAAACCAATTTTAGTGGCCAGAATTGGACCCTAAATCACCAAATCACCTCCTTCCACCCATCCAGCCATCTATCAACCTGCTAAAGCTAAAAGAAAAAACACATCAATATATTAGCAATGTAAATAAATTAGTATATGCTGCAATGGCTAAGATAAATATTGTATCGACAGGGATTGAGGGATTTGTTTTAGCATTGATTGATGACAGATGTGTTGCTGCCAAAACATGAAGCTTTTTTTGCTGCCAGCTGGCTTTGAAGAGTGTGTGTGTGTGTGTGTGTTTGATAATGCATGCATATCTATGTACATCTTTTAAGATACTCATTTCTCCTTATGTGTGTGACTGGGTTTAGATTTTCTCAAAGGACTTTAGTACAACAGGGTCATCACATTTCCTTGATAAGCCCGGAAATCTGTAATTGTTTAATGCAGCTTTCCAGACCTCATGAAGTCCTAGAAAACTATAAACTAGAATGAAATGCTTTTAATATAAAAGTTTTAGGCAGTACAATCATGTTGATCTCATATGAGTTGTTTCAAACTGCCAAAATGCAGTTTTTGTCTTATGTACTGACATTGGCTGCCAACTGAAATCTCTCACATACATACATTCTCCTTTCACATGAAAATAAATTAATGTGAGAGTGAAAATATATTTATGTGAAAGGAGAATGTATGTATGTGAGAGGGCCAGAATGTATTATGGCTTGTATAGCCTCTCATATACAAAAGTAGCTATTACCGAATTCTGTGAGGGCCCAGTCTGCAAGTCCAGAGGGCGGACTTTTGGAGTCAGCCAAAGTATCTGTCTCTGCATTTCTTGAAATAAGAACAAAGACCTCCCTTCCCCCCATATCATACCACTGCCACACACAAACACACACAGGTATAACGCTTGGGTATTTATGTTCCTAATTACAGTTTGCTTGTTTCTAGGTTCAGATGTGTCCTGCTTCAGTGATTAGTGCTGACAACCACTGTTTGCTGAATAACTGGCTACTGTTTTATCTGGAAGGATTTGTTGTGGAGGTTTATTAGTGAAGAGTCCTTCAGCACAGATTAAACTAATTCAAAATAGATGTGTAAGTCAACATTTGAGAGTATGTAGGGAAAGATTCTAAGGAGCAAAATCAGTTTACGTGTAAAATCATGATTTTGGGAAATCATGAAAGTATTACTTTTTCGCCAGATTTAGAGCATTGGAGAGAATATGTGACAATAGGACACAGCCATATTTAGCTGTAATGCTTATATATTTTCACACTCAGTCTTTTCTACAAATGCGAAAACTATCTAGATTAACATGCTTATACACCTCCTTTTTTCCCTGCTTCAGTAATGGAGTCTGTGAGCTCTAGCGGGAGTGGCTGTGGCTTAGTGGTAGAGCGGGTCGTCCACCAATCGGAAGGTCGGCAGCTTGATCCCGGCTTCCCCCTGCCCACATGTCTTAGTGTCCTTGGGCAAGACACTGAACCCCAAATTGCTCCCGAGGTCTGTGCCTTCATTGAGTTCAATTTTATTTATTCATATAGCGCCAATTCATAACAGAAGTTATCTCATTGCACTTTTCCTACAGAGCAGGTCTAGAACGTACTCTTTATAATATTATTAGACCCAACAAATCCCACCATGAGCCAGCTTTTGGCGACAGTGGCATGAAAAACTTCTTTTAAGAGGCAGAAACCTTGGACAGAACCAGACTCAATGTTGGACGGCCATCCGCCGCTGCCGTGTTAGGTTTTGAGAGAGAGAGAGGTTTAGAGCGAGAGAGGTTTTGAGGGAGGGGGGTTTGGGGTCGGGGATAGGGAGCCACAATGCAAATACCACCTAGAATTTATTTTTTTAAATAGTAAAATTGTAATTGTAATATTAATATTAATAAATAAATTAATAATAATAGGAATGACAGCTATAGGAATAGCAATGACAGTATTAGTAACAGAGCCAATAACAACTGTAGTAGCAGTTGTCGAGCAGGCACCCTGGGGCAACAAGTAGCCCACAACCACAGATCCAGTCTCTGCAGCTCCGGAAGCAGAAATACCTGCTGAAAGCGACAGAAGCAGAGCAGCACAGAACTACAGGAGAGAGAAGATGTTGAGTTAGTAACATGCAGTAATGGGATAAAAATGCATACAGATAGAGAAGGAGAGAGGAAAGAGGTGCGTCATGGGAAGTCTCCCGGCAGTCTTGGCCTATAGCAGCATAACTAAGGGATGGTTCAGGGCTCACCCAAGCCACCCCTAACTATATGCTTTATCAAAGAGGAAAGTCTTAAGCCTACTCTTAAATGTGGAGACCGTGTCTGCCTTCCACAGGAGAGGAGCTTGATAACTGAAAGCTCTGGCTCCCATTCTACTTTTGGAGATTCTAGGAGCCACAAGTAACCCTGCATTCTGGGAGCGCAGTGTTCCAGTCGGATAATAAGGTATTATGAGATCTTTAAAATACGATGGTGCCTGACCATTAAGAGCTTTGTAGGTGAGGAGAAGGATTTTAAGTTCTATTCTGGATTTTACAGGGAGCCAGTGCAGAAAAGCTAATATTGTAGAAACATGATCTCTTTTCCTAGTTCTTGTCAGTACACATGCCGCAGCATTCTGGTTCAACTGGAGAGTCTTAAGGGACTTATTTGGGCAGCCTGATGATAAGGAATTGCAGTAGTCCAACATAGAAGTAACAAATGCATGCACTAATTTTTCAGCATCATTTTGAGACAGGATGTGCCTGATTTTTGCAATGTTGTGTAGGTGAAAAAAGACAGTCCTTGAAGTTTGTTTCATGTGGGAGTTAAAGGATAAATCCTGATCAAAGATAACTCTGAAGTTCCTTACAGTGCTGCTGGAGGCCAGGGCAATGCCATCTAGAGTAACTATGTCTTCACGTAATGTGTCTCGGAGATGTTTGGGGCCAAGTACAATAACTTCAGTTTTGTCTTAGTTTAACATCAGAAAGTTGCAGGTCATCCAGGTCTTTATGTTTATGCATGTTAAGACATGCTTGAAGTTTAGTTAATTGGTTAGTTTCATCTGGCTTGATCGATAGATATAATTGGGTATCATCTGCACGATGAAAGTTTATGGAGTGTTTCCTAATAACATTGCCTAGAGGAAGCATATATAAGGTGAATAGAATCGGTCCAAGCACAGAACCTTGTAGAACTCCGTGACTAACTTTGGCGTGCACGGAGGACTAACCGTTAACATGTACAAACTGAGATCAATCTGATAGATAGGATTTAAACCAGCTTAGTGCGGCTCCTGTAATGCCAATTACATGTTCCAGTCTCTGTAATAGGATGTGATGGTCAATGGTGTCAAACGCAGCACTAAGATCTAACAAGACAAGTACAGAGACAAGTTCATTGTCTGATGCAATTAAAAGGTCATTTGTAATTTTCACCAGTGCTGTCTCTGTGCTATGATGCACTTTAAATCCTGTCTGAAAATCCTCAAATAAACTATTGTTATTTAGAAAGTCACACAACTAATTAGCGACTGCTTTCTCAAGGATCTTAGAAAGAAAGGGAAGGTTAGATATAGGTCTATATTTGGCTAAAACCCCTGGACCAAGAGTGGGCTTTTTAGGAAGTGGTTTAATTACAGCTACTTTAAAGGTTTGGGGTACATAGCCTGTTAATAAAGACAGATTGATCATATCCAGTAAAGAGGTGCTAATTAAGGGTAAAACGTCTTTAAGCAGCCTAGTTGGAATGGGGTTAGATGAATTAATCGTCAAAGTTAGCTGAAGAAGATTGACAGGAGCAGCCAAAACATACGTCAGGCTCTACAGCTGTTTTCAAGGTTCCTATGTTTGAAGATAAATCAGTACCGGTTGAAGGCAGCACTTGATGAATTTTTTTCTCTAATAGTTAAAATTTTATCATTAAAGAAATTCATGAAGTCATTACTACTGAGGGCTATAGGAATACATGGCTCAATAGACTCTCTGTCAGCCTGGCTACAGTGCTGAAAAGAAACCTGGGGTTGTTTTTATTTTCCTCTATTAATGATGAGCAGTAAGCTGTTCTGGCATTACGGAGGGCCTTCCTATATGTTTTAAGACAATGATGTTTTAATCTTGCCAGACAAAATGAGATTCTTCCAGGTTGTTGGAACACCATTTCCTTTCAAGTTTTCATGATGTTTGCTTTAATTTGCGGGTTTGGGGGTTATACCATGGAGCTAACCTTCTTTGTTTTATTATCTTGTAATATTCAATTTCAATTCAATTCAATTTTATTTATATAGCGCCAGAGGGAGGCACAATGCATAACATCAACATTGAGACATAACATTGAATTAAATGCATGGGATGAAGGGATTGCTTCCTTGCATCTAACCACAGCAATATCAGATAGACATCTAGAGTAGGAGTTTTTGCCTAATGGCGTGTAATCCAGTAATAGCAGTTCAAAAGTTATTAAATAATGGTCCCTTGTATGGTATTCGGGTTAAATTGACCCGTTTCAAATTTTTACAAGAATAAAAATGTTACAAGTATACATTTGTTCTACCTGAAACTCCATGGCCTTAGCTTATTTTCTGTGATAAATATGTACAAACAAAAAAAATAAATAATTGAGCACACTTGCTACTATACCCCACACATTTACATCCTTCATATGGTATTCGGGTCACTTTGACCCGCATACATAGATGTACCCATACTAAGCACATCTAAGCACAGAGAAGCTGTCTTATCTCATTTTCCCGCTCTATTGACACTGTGTCATGTGTCCACTTGTTTAGAGCATTATTCCGTAACATTCTGCACATCAACTATATGCCTTGCACCTGCTCATCAAGGGGAGGGGACAAAAAATATTAATAGCTCTACTTCACAGTACAGAATCTTCCACTCTCAATATGACCAAAAGATTCAGCTGTCAGACGGCTTTAGAGCTCATATTTGGAGAGAGCCAAGCACACAGAGATGTGGAAGAGGAAAATGTCTCAGAATATGAAGACAATTTAGAGATAAATTATGATTCTGAGAGTGAATTTGAAGATGACCAGGAACATGCACCACAAAAAGCTCCAGATGAAGCACTACAAGGAGCTGCTGGAGCAGCCCAAGACACAAGACAAGCCCCACAGACATCTTTGTCAAAAAATGGAAAGATTGAATGGTCTTCATCCCCAGTAGGAGAACCCCCTCGCTCAGCTGCTAACATAATACGGATGGTACCAGGGCCCACATGATTTGCAGTGATGCATGTTCAGGATATACAGTCATCCTTTGAGCTGCTGATTCCTCACTCAATTCAGAAAATTGTTCTGGATATGACCAATCTTGAGGGGAGACGTGTTTTTGGTGAGCAGTGGAATGCGGTGGATATCATGCATCTGCATGCCTACTTTGGCATCCTCATCCTTGCTGGTGTCTACAGGACAAGAGGAGAGTCGACTGAAAGTCTGTGTGATGCTGAGACAGGGAGAGCAATTTTTAGAGCCACAATGTCTCTCAAGAGCTTCCATGTATTTTCAAGAATCATCAGATTTGACAACCGGGAATCAAGACCTGTAAGACAGTATGGGGACAAGTTGGCAGCAATCCGCACTGTGTGGGACCTGTGGGTGGACCAGCTTCCCAGCCTTTACAACCCTGGGCCCAATGTAACAGTGGATGAACGACTTGTGGGGATTAGAGGCCGCTGCCCTTTCAGGCAATATATGCCCTCAAAACCTGCTGTTTCATCTTATGCATGGAACATGCAAATTTATACAGGGAAGCCAGAAGGAGGAGCTGCTGAAAGAAACCAGGGAACACGAGTGGTGCTAGATATGTCACAAGGCCTAAGTGGTCACAACATTACCTGTGACAACTTTTTCACATCGTACAACCTGGGACAGAAGCTTTTCAAAAGAAAGCTGACAATAGGACAAAAAATAGGATGGAGCTCCCACCTGAGGTTCTAACTGTGAAGAAAAGACCTGTGCATTCCTCCAACATGTTCACAGCCAACACTGCTCTGGTATCTTACATACCAAAAAAAGGAAGAATGTGTTGCTGATGAGCACTCTACACTGGGATGGAAAAATAAGTAGCCGAGAGGATCATAAGCCAGAGGTCATACTTGACTACAATGCCACCAAAGGAGGAGTAGACAACCTCGACAAGCTGCTGGCCTGCTACAGCTGTCAAAGAAGAACACTGTGATGGCCACTTGTGATCTTTTATAACATGCTTGATGTCTCAGCCTATAATGCATTCACAATATGGATGGCAATCAACCCGGACTGGAACCAAAGAAAGCTCCAAAGAAGACGGCTTTTCCTTGAGGAGATCGGCAAGGCACTGGTGACACCGCACATGCAAAGGAGACAACATGTGCCCAGGACCCCAGCTTCTCTAGCCACAGTGACAAGAGTGACAGAGGCTACAGCTGTCCCACCTGCACCCCTCGCATGACCACAACCTCAAGCAAGTGTCCTGTTGCAGTTTTGTGGTGTGTGTGTGTGTGTGTGTGTGAGAATTTAGAAATAAAAAAATTTTATCATATATTATAATATATATATATTGTTTTACCAAGCAACACCCTTTGTTGCAGGGATAATGCCTCAGTTGTTCATTTGCATTTTATGAGTTAAAAGTGATGATTGAAATTCAAGTTTATGAACGTTTTCATAAAAAAAAAATGTTAATGAAAATATTGTCTCTTTTCATTTCTTCAGAGTTATGCATGATTTGACAGTGACAGTGGATATTAAAATTACAAAAAACAAATCAAACTTCCATTTTTAATTGTGTTCTAGTAGGGGTGATTGCAATAATTAAACATATATGTTGTCTCTGTTGTTAGAAATTGAGATAAAGGTCATATATGTTAATGGCTTATGAAGTTAAATTTTGATTTTTAATTGCTTTTAACACCCCAAATATGTCCCGGGTCAATTTGACCCAAGGGATACCAGAGGGTCCCAAACGTGACAATACAAGGGTTAAATGTTAAATTTCAATGACAGATACCAGAACAAGGTCGAGGGTGTGGTTAAAACAGTGAGTGGCTTCATGTACACTCTGACAAAAGCCAATCGAATCTAATAATGAGAAAAATGCAGTACTAATTTTCAACGTCCACATGAATATTGAAATCATCTACAATAATTACTTTATCTGTTTTAAGAACTAAAATTGATAAATACTCTGAGAATTCACATAAAATGTCATAATAAGGACCAGGAGCGCGGTACACTATAACAAATCGAATTGGCTGTCGTGTTTTCCAGGTTGGGTGTGAAAAGACTAAGAACAAGGCTTTTGAATGAGTTATAATTTAGCTTAGGTTAATAGGCTTGAGTCGAAAATGGCTGCAACTCCACCTCCTCGGCCGGTGCCTCGCGGAATGTGGGTATTAATATGACTGGGCGGAGTGGATTCATTTAGGCTAACATATTCTTCATGACCCAGCCAGGTTTCAGTAAGACAAAATAAGTCAATATGATACTCTGATATTAAATCGTTCACTAGTACAGCTTTAGATGACAGAGATCTGATGTTTAAGAGTCCACATTTAATTCTCCTATTTTGTTGTGCTATTTCAGCGTTTTTGTTTAGGTTTTTTTGTGCAGCACCTCTTCTGTTAACTTTTGGTTTTATTAATTTAAGGAGTTTTGGTTGGGTAACTGCTCTAGAAGCGCAGAGAAGCGCGTAGGACTGCAACTTGGCCTCCTAGTCTCAACTCAACACTAACTTTAGTGACCTCCACTTGGCGTAATCGGGAGTCATTACTGCTGACGTGAATAACAATTTATCTGTATTTACATTTATCCTTAGCCAGCAGTTTTAAATAGGATTCAACGTCGCCCGCTCTGGCCCCAGGAATACATTTGACTATGGTCGCTGGTGTTGCTAACTTCACGTTTAAAAACACAAAACACAAAAAACACAAACACTGGTGACTTGAAATTACACAATATGCTTACCGCAGCACGTCAGCACTTCGGAGGGTATCCTGCCATAATAGTGAGTGTGTGTGAATGAGTAATTAGTTTCTTTGTACTGAAAATGGGGTGTATGTGAGATGTAGTGTGTGTGTGAAGCACTTTAAATGTGGTCAGAAGACTAGAAAGGCACTATACAAGTACAGTCCTTTTACCATAGCAGTGATGGTATGATGATATTTTGCTTTTCATGCTTCTCAAAGACGGTGTTGAATTGCCACAAGAGGATGGCCTCACTGACTGGCAGTGTGTTTGAGAAGGATCAAGTTTGTTTCTTCACAGGGATACTAAATCTTTGTTGTATATGACAGGACTGTTTCCTGTTCATATCATTCACCTTTATCTAATTCACTAAATGAGATGTAGACTCGGTAGGTTGAGAAACAATGACATACTGCTATTGTCTCACTTCGATCTTGCAACATCATTAAATTGACGTGATTTTATCAGTCAAAGACTTATTTCTGACCGTGCATCTTCGGAAGAAACAAAACATTGTTTGACATCACACAAAATTATGTCTTTTATACTTTTATACTACCTGCTTGTTTTCACGGAATAACTCACACATGAATTCTGACTTTTACAGAATTCAATTTGCTTAATTTACCTGTTGAATTCTTTAACTTTTTCTTTCTTTTTTCACATTTCATTTTACATTGCAGTAGTTACCTTAATTTTCTTTTCCAGTCTTTAAACAAGAAGAGTATTTGTGTGTGAGGTACAATGTTATGTAGGCCTAGTTATTGTGTGGGTAATTGGGGCAAAAGGGATGGGAATGAGGAAAGATTAGGTCACTATTGTATGGTTTTATTTTGTGTTTTTGTGGTTTTACCAGTGTTCAGGATGATTTCTGAAAAATTATGTTAAGAAATTGTGGCAAAAATGGTCACATACCAATATTGTCTGTTAACTCTATATTACTCAATAAAAGTCAAAGCTGAGCTCACTGGAAGTACCCTGGTGTTATTTCTAAGGTGCAGTCTAACAGGAATCAAAGGAGTTGGTGCTAATTGAGTGTCTAATGAGCATAACTGAAGGGCTATTGATAAGCCCTAAGTCATGACTCATAGTGTGTGTGTGTGTGTGTGTGTGTGTGTGTGTGTGTGTGTGTGTGTGTGTGTGAGAGAGAGAGAGAGGGTGTGCACTGGGTGATTCTCTTTGATAAAAAGAAAGCAGTCCAAGCTTTAAAAGGCCTTATGTAGCAGAGCCTTTGGTTCAAGAATTCCATCTACAGTTATTCATTTAAAAACATTAACAGCGATGAAAAGTAACTTATTAGATTTATTCAGTACTCTACTTATAGGATGAGGTTGGTGATGAACATGTCAATCCCATATACAGCGTCCTGCTACTGAGTACATACTCACTAGAGCACCAAATATATAATAATCCACAGCTGAAAATAGTTACACTATTTAATCCTGTTTGAGTAACATTTGCTAAAAACTACAGTGGCCATCTGTTTAAGGAAATTACTGAGCCTTTTTTTATGAAACTGCTTTTACTGCACTATATGTGAGCAGGAAATACTGTGTTTTCAACTCTACTGCATTTATTTGGCAGCTGTTATATATACATAGACTGTCATCATTTTTATAGGACAGTAGGTAACTCATGTCCTCGACTAACAAAATAATTTAACAGACTGCACCTTGTATGTTTTAGATATACGGACTGCTGAACATCAGATAATGATTTTTACCTCCCGAAAATGGATGTATTGCGTTCTGGAAATGTACCAACTGCTTGCTTTCCTTTCCCTCTCTTCCCCCCTGTGTGTTGTCTATTGATTAATTAATAGTGAGTGATCCTTCATCTTTAAGGGCTGTAATTACACTCAGGAGCAATGCAAGGACAGGGGGGTCGCTATTATACACATGCACATCTTCAAACACACCTCAGGGAGTGGATGTGTGTTAGTGTGTTTGTGTTTTCCTACTCAGCCTATCGACAGAGCCCTTTTACTCCTGCAGATGACCTAACCATAGTTACCATATGCCGTAATAGGAGAGTGAATGGGATCCTGGATCATCCCTTGAGCTCACAGAAGCTCCTCTGCATGCAGAGCAAATTAACTTCATCCCTACATAGCTAATCCACCATGGAATTAGGATTTTAGCCCTGTCATCTCCAGGGGCATCCCTGCGATGCTGCTATTGGCTAACACCAGGTTACACTGCATGCATGTTCAGTCGTATAAATTGTAATTCAAACCGCAAGTGTCAATTAACACTTTGGTCCATGCCTGTTTCTGTTTAGAATTGTTTGACGTATTGATTTAAATACTTTTTCATTAATTTCATATTTATACTCTCATTATACAACATACACAGGTACTGGTGGAATTTTGTTCATTTACAAGAAAAAATAATGTACAAGTAGAATCAGTACAAGAAAAGTAAAAAACTTAATCATTTCATTAGTCATCAGCTAAATGTAGACTACAAGTACATTTTTTGGAATGATAAAGAAGCATACATTGCTTTTATTTCTCTATACCAGCACCTCTTGTTAGTATGCACTGCCCTCTTGTGGCCTAAAAGCTGCTGAATGCCTTACACTTGAAAACCCTGTAAAACAAAAAGTTGGATACCTTTAGCGGTCCAGACTCGGAACATGAGGTGAGGAAATTAACACTCACTGTATCCTTTAATGGCTGATAGTGAAGTTTTGGACTTTAAAGTAAGGCTATTCAACTTTGGTTGAACAGGCCACCTGCTGTAATTACAGGATAATGGTAAATGCATAACCATAGTGTAACTGTAGCATCAGTAGAGTCACAAAGTCATCTCCTCCATACATACATGAACATTTGATCTCAGTAAAGTCAACAATACCAAAAACATAATATGGTTGGATGTTGCCAGTCAGCTGGTAGCCTATTGGCGGATGAATGAACCACTGAGGGTGAATCATGAATGAAGCAGGTGATACTAATTGGCTGATGCAATCACAACTTCAGTGTTTCTATCTAAGCTTCTGGTCATACTAGACCAAGGACGGCTGAAGCAAAACCCCTGAGTGTATTGAATTGAACAAGGGTGTGTTTTATTGCTAATTAATACAACTTGCATTTGTGTGAGGAAAATGGATCGTTTTATTTCAAAAGATACATATTCTCCTTTTAAACCTAGACTTTCTTTTTTTCTACTAAGCCTCAACCTGCTTTAAATCAGAGCAGAGAAACCAAGTGTGCTCTAGAGTCTATGTCACACCCCACTCCAGTGGATTTGATTTCATTGCATCAACAGATGGAGTGGATTGGTTTTGCTTTGGGCTAATGGTTTCTTATGATCAAAGTAGATCTAAAGCGCTTTGCTGGTGTCTGTCTTCAATTGATCCTGCCTGCCACAATCAGTTAAGTTGAAATATCATAAAAACATCACACTGCTGCTCACCGTTTGTATAGTATAGAGTTTAAAGTTAAGGTAAATAATGGAAAGGTTGCTGTTTGACAAAACAAATGACTTCAAAAAGTGAAATGGAGAAACAGGCTATTATGATTGCAGAGCTAATGATGACTTTTACTCTCATTATCTGATGCAAACACAGGACATATGGGTAAATAATATTCTAGTGAAGGCTACAAAATGTGTTTGCTTGCTCTGACTGTAAGCTATGGAAGCCCAGAGAGGCAAGTAAGAGAAAAAAAAATCTGGTGATCCAGGTGTGATACAATTCAAACGTCAACATTAGACCAAATCACCATCAACAAATTGCTATCTCCACAGCACCAGCTGGCTTGGTAGGCAGTGTCACAACTACATAAAAAAATGTCTGTCTGGTTTTCCATTTTCAAGTCTGATCTAAATAGTTTTCTCCCCTGTGTTTATGAACTAAGAACAGGTGATAAAAAAGTTTTGCCAGGATAATCTTTCTAAGTTCCTTACATTTTTTTTCATGTGTGAAACAGGTGGAAAGTGTTTGTTGTTGTAATACTCATTCCGGCCACAAGAGGCTGAAGTGCACCACTACCCCATGTTCTAAATAGGACTAAAAGCTTTCATGTTAAATGAAAAATAAAAACTTATATAGTAAAATGATCCTGGCAAAAAGTTCCCCCCCCACCTGTTTCACAGATGAAAAAAAAATTAGAGGGTCAGGGGCCATGGGGGACTGACTGACTGCTCAGTTTAGCATGGACAGCGATGAAGAGCCGGTAGTCCGAGCTAACCAGCCAAGCTATTCTAAGACTCTCTGTGTTTCTGCTGGCAAGAGTCTGGTGGTCACTTGAAACACATATTGCCCTTTGAGATAGGGTACCTGTGTTGTAGAAAAGCTAGCAGCTCTCTCTCTATAAGAAGTTCTGTCTGTGTGTCTGTGGGGGAGAGTCAGTACATAGCTGTTTGAGGTTAGCGTTGCTGTTCATCCACCCTAAATATCTTGTTAAGCTCTGTATACAGCACAGTTATTTGTGGGCTCATGTGTTGTGATCGCTGCCACTGTAGAGGATTAAATCTCATTCATGTAAGATGTTTTTTTGCTTGCTAATGCTAATGCAACTAGCAGCTCTGTGTGAGAGGCACAACCAGTACTACCACAGTCGGGGGGGGGGGTCGTCAACATATGTAATAGACCTCAGAGTCCTCTATGAGAGAGGAGGAGCAAGATAATATGATAATTTTGAACTTTCAAATCCAAGAAGACACCTACAAGCTAATTTTGAGCAGAAAAAGCTAAAATGTTTTTACACACAATGTGTGTTTTGTAGCACAAAATAAAATAAAATTGTGTATTCCTCTTTAAAGGCAGTGTTGCATTCAATTTTAAACTCCATTTGGATATTGGTAATTGTGGGTGACGCCAGCCTCCCTGGAGTGCTTGCTTGATGCTGTTTAGAAATCTTTTTTGGATTTCACTCTTTAAAATTCATCACTTTCTATGAGAAGAAAAATTGCCACCACTGATCGTAAAAACTCCTCTATTAAATTTGGTAAAATCAGATAAATCCAAAGCAGCCCGGTTGCAATAGCATGCTCTTCTCTAGTGATTTAGTTTAGTAAGACAGCTAGAGTTTTTAAAAATCCTGCCCGCTGTGGCTGTAAATGAAGCTTGGTTAAACCAGCAGACACCTGAAACCATCACTCATCACCCCAAGCCTGCATACATTACAGTGGCAGTGGCATAAAGTGGCAGATTAGCTCAAGGAACTCCACAATATCAATTTCACAGGAAAGAGAATATACACAGATACAAACACATATAGGCAGAGAAACCAAAACAGACAGTAAATCTCTTACAAAGGCTCAAGGCAGATTATTGTGGTTTCTAAAATTCACACCGGTTGGCTTTATTGGCTCGCAGCCTGTTTAATATGCCCGACACAGCTTCCACGTGACGGCATGGAGTGTATACCCTGAGACAAGCGGCTTAGCACTGACATGGACAAACAGTGCCTGAGGACACACAGCAGAGGTAGAGTGGGTAAGAAGTGGGCTAGAAGTAAGAGACCGAGAGATGCAGTGTGTGTTTACATAATAAATGAACCTAGTGGATCATGACTAGAGGAAGAGAGAGTGAAAGTGACAGATGGAGAGCACAGAGAAAAGAGAGTGATGCCTTTAAAGAGCAGGAGATGAAGAGATGAAAAAGAAGGTGAAAGGAGAGGAACGAAGGGAGGAAGAGAGAGAACATGATGGTTGATATATCTTATTTTTGTAATTTTGGTCACCATTCCTATAGGTAATAACAATAATGTAGTAACCAAGTTGGTCGCTGAGGTCTGGGAACATGGTGACTGTTGTAGAGACTATCAAAGGTAACGATTAGCTACTGTGAGCGCGAATGTAGAGAAGTCTGTCCAGCCCGCTGTGTCCAAATAAAGAGCACGACTCCGTATCTGCATTCTGGTAGTTTATTGTAGACACAAAAAAACTTTTTCATTACAAGATGCTCTGCGATATTGCAGCAAAACTTGACCAAAAGGAATAACAGAAAATAAGGCCTCCCTACTCAACCTCTCTCTGTTACAAACAAAACTGATAACAAGCAGGTGCACAGGCGGTATTAATTTCCCTCTACTGCTACGCCCCGGTGACACACACACACACACACACAATTACCATCAGTGACTGAGTGACAGCAATCCAAATACATCACTTGCTTATACAGTGACAATACAATAAAGAAGTTCAATGGGGCCAGAAACAGTAGTCAGAAACAAACACAGACGTTAGTCAAACTTAGTTAAAAGACAAAACGAAGGCAAGCAGTGCAACAATTGAAAAAAGTCTGCCAGTTCAGTAAATAGAAGTCAACCTGTTTTCAGTAGAAATCAGTTTTCAAGAAATTAGAGTCAGTATCTTGACTTTTTTTGTTTTAGGATTATAAGGTTTTTACAACTCAAGTATCGACAGAAATAACTTGATAGTTAACTTGAGTAGGACTCATTAACAAACAAAATCATGTAAGATGGAGATGTGCAGATTTTCTCAGATGGATCGATTGAGAGGGAGGCAGGGTGAGGATGAGAGAGACAATGAAACTGAGACAATTGATCACCATGCAGGTAAAAATGATCCGTCCAGACAGTGGAAACATTGATTGTCCCAGAACAGTGGTGTTGAGCTGGAAGAAGAAATTGTTAGAAAAAGATCTCAATCTCTCTCGCTCTCTGAAGATACGCGTTGCACGGCTTCCTCTGAAGATCCAACAGAATTGCTGAAGATATACAGCAATTGATTCAGTTTGGCATTAAGTGGAAGGGCATCCTCTGCCTCTGAAATACAGAAAGAAAGGTTAAATCTTAGTTCTTGCGTAACCCTGGACTGAGCATGTCTGAAGTGTGCACTGTAATTGTGTGCGCTTCAAATCTAATGGTGCTGTTGTGGTGAAGAACCTGCCAAAAGACATTGAAAATATACAAGCCTTATTTTGACCTCAAATGTGCAGCAGACATGGGCACTTGAATTTGTGACTCACAGTCCAGGGCTTTTGATACCAGTGCAAATTCAACAACTGAGTACCATAACCAAAAACAATACTTTTATTGATGCAGTTCTTTGTTGATAAATATGCTTTTCTACAATTGTTCCATTTACCAAAATAAACAAAACTTTTCCAGTGTATCAAATTACAAAAAAAACACATATTTTCTCACTTACAGATGTGACAAATTAAAGAAAAAACATGAATAAATGAGTCCAGAAACATAATACATGCAGGCACTTCCATACAATACACGAGGCCTCCTTAAATGGTTTTGTGAATGATACGTCATGGTCACCAGATCTCAACCTCTCTCACCACCTTCTTCAAAACACCAAATGAGGGAAAATCTTTTAGAAGAATGCACACACACTTGGAGATTCTATGACAAGGAGCTCTTCTCAGGCTGTTCTGGTGGCTCATGATGGACCAATAATAATAATGATTATAAAAATTTAGAATAATTAATAATAAACTTTATTTCTTCAGGTAGGGAGTTCTACAGTTGCAGGGCTCTAACTGAAAACTTGCGGTTTAATTTTGTTGTGAGGCGGGCTGTGGAGCGCAGGCAGCAGCTAGGCTCATAAGGCATGAGTAAATCTATAATGTAGGTAGGAACAAGATCATGTGGGGCTTTAAAAGTAAATAATAACAGTTTAAAATCAATAATGTACTACTTCACAGGTAGCCAGTGTAACATTGCAAGGATGGGTGTGATAGCTTGTCTCTTAGTTTGTTAGAAGTCTGACAGCCGAGTTCTTTATGAGCTGGAGTCGGGAGATGGCCTTTTGGCTGAGCCCTGAATAGAGGGAATTACAATAATCTAGATGTGACGAGATGAAAGCATGGATTACTTTTGCAATGTTCCTAAATTTCAGGAAGCATGATTGTGTTGCCTTGGTGATTTGTGTGTCATAACTGAGCTCAGAGTCCAAGATCACACCCAGGTTGCAAGCAGAATGTTTGACATAGGAGGACAGGTTCCCAAGATTCTTTTTCAAGTTACTAGACAGATTTGGGGGGCTGAATAAAAGGACCTCAGATTTGGACTAATTGAGCTGGGGGAAGTTTTGTCACATCCAGCATTTAATGTCAGAGAGACAAGCCCTGACATGAGAAAGGTTCTTCATGTCACTACCGGTTAGCGGAACATGAAGTTGTGTATTGTCTGCATAACAGTGGAAATTAATTATGAATTATTTGACCCAAAAATAATACACTTAATGTTGGGATTTACTGTCATTTGTCAGTAAATTTGTCACCCAGTTCTAGTTCAGAAATGTGCTTTCCAGTTAAATACAAATGTAACTCAATTTAGAACAGAGTTCTATTCAGTCCAATTCAGTCCAGTATGCCCCCACACTCTTAGCCCTCTATCTGCTTGCCATGGAGCACTGGCAAAGCCCTGATGAGGCTTGACCCGTAAATGTCCTCTTCTCATTGGTCAGAGACTCATTAATCCCCCTTCCTACCTCCTAGTTATCTGCCGCAAAGTGAATTACATGAATGCCTATTGATTTTTGGCCATATGTCAGGCACGTTTAAAGAGTAAACCTATTGCTTTTCTCCCCAAGCGTTTCCATTGTGAAGCTCAGTCTGAGTGGGGGGGGGGCTAATTGGCCTCAGTCGACATCATGCTGTCTAGGCTAAGCTGCTTCATATCAGCAAGATGAAAGGAAAGGCAGATATAGAGAGAAAGAAATCAGAAGAAAATGATGCAGGAAGTGATGGAGGGAATGAAAAGATGTTTTCATTGTTTAACTGAAGCTTAAGTGTGTCCATTAAAATGTAATACCAGGGCTGGGACCTCAGGAATATGCCATGCGTCTCATCTGCATCTGCTGAATATGTGTGGTGACTGCTAACACATTCTAATAGCAGGGGAAAGTAGGGGCAGGAGACAGTAATTATTGTTCTGTATCAGGTAGGTGTGTGTGTGTGTGTGTGTGTGTGTGTGTGTGCTGAATGAGTTTCATGCTTCATTACTGAGGGGTGTTAAGGTAATAAGGTCCCTGACTGTCCATTGAGGGAACTCATCCTTTCTTCTGGCAGTGAAATTAGCCCCACGTTGTTTTAGGGTTGCTCCTTTTCTCATTGACTTGGTATGGAAGATTAAAGCCTCCCCAAGATGGCTATTAAGTGGAGACAAGTGAACCTTCATAATCCCATAACAGTCCCTGTTTAATCAAATTTTAACCAACACTTGATCCTTTGTTCACATTTTACCTTAGTGAACTAAGTGCTAAGGTTGGACCACCTCCATGCTGCAGGGAAACTTTAATTACCATTAGAAAAATAAATATTATGGTATTGTTACAGTCTTTCTATGAATATATGTGAAGTCAAAAATCATTTAATATATTTATATATTCTCAATTACTCCCTATCTAACTGCTGTATGTGTGTATATACAACTTGATAAATAAAAGCAATAAAAAAGATCTGTCTCCACGAGGGCTTTCAAGTGATATGTCCTCCATCTTCTGAGGTACTTATCCTCTACAGTCATAGAAGTATTGGATGGAATCATTTTAATTCTGTCGTAACACTCAGTTGGCCTTCGTACAACAAGCCATCTCTGGATGACTTTACTATCACTGGGGGAGGTTGAATGATTGTAATTATTACCTGAGCACCTCCATGAATTTTATCCTATCCGAAACAGCAGTGTCACTGGAATTCCCCAACCACCAGCCCCAATTACCTAATGATCTTTAGAGAAGTGTAAGGTCATTTTGTATGCCTCCACAGTGCCATCTCAGTAATATGCAACAGTACATGGAAATTGCTTTCAGTTTAAACTGAAATAATTTTGCCGCTTGAGCTCTGGTTTGATTTTTAGGACTAGTCAGTCTATGTTGTTACCCTCAAACTGAGGAAGGAACGTTCCAAATGTAAAATCTTTTCATTTTGAAACTGGACCCTACTTTCCTACCATTTTTTTCTTACTGATTGATTCCACCTAAACTTTTGTCTTGTAAAGCTTAGCCTATAACTTGCTTTCGAGGATGTGCAGCCCCCTAAATAAACTTTATGGCTAATGAAAATTAAGAATGAACAGCTATTACAATTACACTGAAACAGTCCTGACTTTCAAGCATGTGCCCCAGCCTGACAAAGACACTCCTGGTCCATATGACTTGAACTGAATGCATCATTTGATTTTCCAAAAATAAATGTTAAAAGTGATATTTTGTTTAAATATTTTGCCAAGGCAGGATTAGCTGTATAAATACTTTCTTTCACAGAAACAACAGAAATCACAGATGTGTCATTGGGTATATGGTAGATTCTAATGTTCGGTTTGTTTGCGTTTGTGTAATTAATACATGTTAATGCTCACAGCATTTTCAATTGTATATAGAACTTTACAGGTAGTGGCATGTTGAAAGGCTTCAGTACTAATGTATGTTAGCTGACTCCCCATTACTCTAACTAGCTTTAACTAAATTGATGCTAATTGGCCATTACTTTAGCACTTTCTTGTAAGAGTTTTATGATAACCTTGTGTAGCGCGCTTTAGCACAGTTTTTGCCTGATGCTGCAGCCTGTGTACATGCACCACTTGAATGCATAGAGAAAGCAATATCATAGGTAAGCTATGAATTTAGCGTACACATACAGTATGTGACAAAGACTAGCTTTGAGTGCTTATGGGGTTGATTTGAAATGTCTCATTTTGACAGTATTGCGCAATGTCTAGAGAAGAAATAAAGTGATGGACCTCATGACATTTTAGCCATAATTGATTGGTATTATTGTAAGATAACATCCAGGTTAACAATGGCTAGAGTTCTTCTTTAAGCCAGTAGAAGAAGACACAGTTTGAGTATCTCTGTATGGCACAACAGTAGCCTATATAGGTAATGGAAGTAAATGCCACATAAAGGAGAATTCCACAAGCCTCATCCTCAAATGGTCAGGCTCCATGACATTTGGAATATGGGATGACTTCTGCATTATGAATGAGTCTATCCTACTATGTAAAAAGGTGAGGTTAGATCTGTGAACTCCTGAGATTACCATTTGACAGACAAGAATCAATTTAAATAGTTCAATTGAAACTGTTAAAATGTATTCCCATTCTCTAGAAACATCCTTTGTCTCAAATAAATAACTGTTGATTGGCTGTTTTACTGAAAATGTCATATGGTTTGGCATAATGTTACACTAGTGCATTCCTCAATTGTCACACATGACAGAATGATCAAAGTAAAGGACAAAACTGATGACGTTATGAAGTTAAAATTGTCTCTTGATTTCGGTTGATAGTGTCTAGTCATACAACAATCAAGTTTCCAAAGCAGCTATAAAAACTACTTACATATTCATGCAGTCTACAATTGTAACATTTAGAAATTATTCAGTCAGTTCTCAGCATGTGAATAGGGCAAAATAGCTTTGATACAGTGTATAATTACACTCTTAATTAGTCAAGGAAAATACAGGTAAATTAATGACATTTTAGCAATTGCTACATATCTGGAGGGAAAGTGTTTCTTGATGTTATCTCATTAAGCGTGACCACTGATAGTCACTGATCTGTGGGCATATATCATCAATCTAAATTCTCCTTCCTCCGACAATCCCTTCTTCTGAACGCATGCAAAGGTTAATGCTGCCTATGCTTTCAGACACTGACTGTCATGCTTTCCATCTGCCTCACTTGATCACTGTGCCCGGCAAACGCAGCCTTGTCCTTCCTCTCATTTGCTAATGAGGTAATTAATAAGGCTGGAGTTAGCCAAGTAGTGCGGAACGGGGCCACAGTAGCCGGGGTCAATGCAACACATCAGACATGGGAGCTAAAACGGAAAATAAATTATTTTGTTTGTTTGTGTGATTATTTGGTTTTGGAAGGGGTCCTGTGAAGTGGTTTGCTCAGATAATCTTTCTTGTACATTTTTATTATAAAGATCCATCTCCAGATGATATATGTGGTGATTATTACTTCTGCTATTCATTTCCTTCATGCGGCCTGCAGTCCCCCTCCCACATTGATTTGTCAGAGTGGAATGTGCTGCTGAAACTAAATGAGGAGATTGCAAGAGGTAATGCCCAACCCGTTCTTATTCCCAGATCGCCAAATACCGACGTTTTGTCACGCCCCTTAGTGTCTCACAAGGTACCCTATAGAGTTTGAATCCGACCATCCATTCACTCAAATATTAACCTTACTGCGGCGCTATAAGATGCTGTGAGCATCAGTCCCGAGTCCTGAGAACCCGCTGCCCAGAAGAATTTTCCTCACTGTAATTGCCATGTCAATGATATCCTCAACATTCCTCAAAACTAAAACACGAAAGTGTTTATATTATTTCTCCTTCGATTCTGAGGAATAAAGTTTTTTGTTGTTTTGGATAGCGGAAGGCATCAACTACATTACCCATGATCCTTAGCCACTGCTGCAAGAGGAATCTCTAGGGCAATGTTGTTTTTAGGAAATATTAGTGATTTGGAAGTTGTAAATACTGAATTGAGAGTACACTGGCGAGTTTAAGGGGATGTTAAACACATTTGTGTAATCAGATTTATTGTTAAATTGGTGAAAATAAGTTTTATCCATATTTATTTATTATCCTGTGCAATTATTTATATCTATATTTAAGTTGTGCAACTATCCTTCATATACTTCATCCTTCACCCTCCGCGGGTGATCTCATCCTTCGAACTCGGGTCCTCTACCAAACGCCTGGGAGCTTGAGGGGAGCTTTGCTGTTCCTAGTACTGCACTTTTCTGGACTGAGATGTCTGGTGTTCTTCCACCACTGTTGCCTTTACCTTCCAAGCCTTCTCCAGCTCTTCTCTGAGCCCTTGGTATTTCTCTAGTTTCTCATGTTCCTTTTTCCTGATGTTGCCATCACTTGGTATTGCCACGTCAACCACAATGGCTTTCCTCTGCTGTTTGTCCACCACCACGATGTCTGGTTGGTTCGCCATTACCATTCTGTCAGTCTGAATCTGGAAGTCCCACAGGATCTTGGCTCGGTCATTCTCTACCACCTTTGGAGGTGTTTCCCACTTTGACCTTGGGGTTTCCAGTCCATACTCCGTACAGATGTTCCTGTACACTATGCCAGCCACTTGGTTATGACGCTCCATGTATGCTTTCCCTGCCAGCATCTTACACCCTGCAGTTATGTGCTGGATTGTCTCAGGTGCCTCTTTGCACAGCCTACACCTTGGGTCTTGTCTAGTGTGGTAGATCTGGGCCTCTATTACTCTGGTGCTCAGGGCCTGCTCCTGTGCAGCCATGATGAGTGTCTCTGTGCTGTCCTTCAGTCCTGCTCTAGCCATTGGTAGGATTTCTTGATATCAGCCACTTCAGTTTTGTTCCGGTGATACATCCCATGTAGGGGTTTGTCCTCCCATCATGGTCCCTCCTCCAGCACCTCTTCCTCTGTTCCCCATTGCTTGAGACATTCACTGAGCACGTCATCTGTTGGGGCCTAATCTTTGATGTACTTGTGGATCTTGGATGTTTCATCCTGGATAGTGGCTCTCACACTCACTAGTCCACGGCCGCCTTCCTTATGGCTAGCATACAGTCTCAGGGTGCTGGATTTGGGATGGAACCCTCCATGCATGGTTAGGAGCTTTCGTGTCTTAATGTCTGTGGTCTGTATCTCTTCCTTTGGCCATCTTATTATTCCTGCAGGGTATCTGATCACTGGCAGGGCGTAGCTGTTTATTGCCTGGGCCTTGTTCTTACTGACTTCTTAGGACTTGCCTTACTCGTTGGAGGTATTTGGCAGTTGCTGTTTTCCTTGTTACCTCTTCGAGGTTGCCATTTGCCTGTGGTATTCCAAGGTGCTTGTAACCATCCTCAATGTCTGCTATTGTTCCTTCTGGGAGTGAGACCCTTTCTGTGTGGACTATCTTCCCTCTCTTTGTCACCATTCGACTACACTTCTCAAGCCCGAATGACATCCCAGTGTCAGAGCTGTAGATCCTAGTGGTGTGGATCAGTGAGTCGATGTCCCACTCGCTCTTAGCGTATAGCATGATGTCATCCATGTAGAGGAGGTGACTGATGGTGGCCCCATTCCTGAGTCGGTATCCATAGCCAGTCTTGTTGATTATTTGGCTGAGGGGGTTCAGACCTATGCAGAACAGCAGTGGGGACAGAGCATCTCCTTGGTATATACCACATTTGATGGACACTTGTGCAAGTGGCTTGCCATTGGCCTCAACGGTGGTTTTCCACAGCCTCATCGAGTTTGCAATGAAGTCTCTCAGAGTCCTGTTGATGTTGTACATCTCCAAGCATTCAGTGATCCATTTGTGTGGCATTGAGTCATATGCTTTCTTGTAATCAATCCAGGCAGTGCACAGGTTGATGTGTTGGGTTCTGCAGTCTTGGGTGACTGTTCTGTCAACCAGGAGCTGGTGTTTGGCTCCTCTGGTTTCTTTGCTGATGCCCTTCTGTGCTTTGCTCATGTATTGATCCATGTGCCCACTTATCTTAGCCGCAATGATATTTGACATGAGCTTCCATGTTGTGGAGAGACAGGTTATTGGCCGATAGTTGGATGGGACTGTACCCTTTGAGGGATCCTTCAGGATCAGGATTGTATGCCCTTCGGTAAGCCATTCAGGGTGCGTCCCTCCCTTAGCAGCTGGTTCATTTGTGCTGCTAGGCGCTCGTCGAGTGCAGTGAGCTTCTTTAGCCAGTAGGTGTGGATCCTGTGGCCCGGTGCTGTCCAGTTTTTCATACCTAAGACTCTTTCTTGGATGTCTGCCACTGTGATGGTAACTGGATTCTGTTCAGGGAGGTTGCTGTGGTTCTCTCTCAGAGCTGCCAGCCACTGTGCATCACTGTTGTGTGATGCCTCCCTCTCCCATATACTTTTCCAGTACTTTTCAGTTTCCAGCCTTTGTGAGTCTGCTCTGCTGTTATTACCCTGCCGTTGAGCATACAGCCGTACGTTGCGAACAGCCAGTTTATTCTTCTGGTTTCATTATCTCTCGTGTACCTCTTTAGGCGGCTGGCCAAGGCTTGGAGCCTTTGTTTGGCAGTTTCGAGTGCTTCAGGTATGGGCGTCAGGTACTGGGGAACCAGAGCACCGTGATGAAAATGGGCTACTGGAACAAGACGGAGATAGCAAGATGCAATATATATATATATATATATATATATATATATATATAGTGGTGTGAAAAAGTGTTTGCCCTCCACAGAATGGAATAGTAATAGTTTTGAAATGGGATGTCATACTTGAAATAAAATATTGACTGTACAAAGGAAAATAAGTGTATGAAATATATGAAGGTGACAAGCGCAAACATTAAATGTGACATAAATGTTTGCATACATAATTAAATTATGTTTCAGTTGAGGTTGAATACAATGCACAATATAAAGTCCAGTTTGACGATTAGATATACAGTACATGAACTGACAAGTGCAGGGATTAAATGAGGGATGTGACAGGAGTCCAGTTTGATAACTCCTTCTTAAGAAAAGTGATATCATAATTAAATATCCTCAGCCACATATTCGTGGAAATATAAAATTAAATGAGCAGCTTCACATTTTACAATCACAGGCTATAAAACGCTTTTTCTCAACAGATACAGTGGATATAGTTTGGATTCAGGTTACGGCCGACCGGCAGCTAATTGAAATGGAATGAAGTCCACTGATGGCAGACAGCCCAAAACAGGAGTCGAACGCGCCAAGTCCACCTACAATTCCCTATGTAGGCTACGTGTAGCAGCATCCATAGCAACCACCATGGCAACAATCTGAGACCTGAGAGAATCTTCATAATAACTAACAAAACAAAGGATCATATACATTCACTGAATTAAGATTAGGAAAATAAAATGCTCATTTCTCACTAGAAATTTTATCAAAACACATTTTAATGCAGAAACTTAAAAAGAATCTTAAAATACTGCATTCAGCTTGGCAATCACGTGCCATGGATGCAGGCCAATAGAAAATAATAGTACAAAAAAAACAAAACAGTATTTCTCAGAATTGAAGGAGAAATCATTCAATCTTATAGCCATAACATTAACTTATGGTATTGTTGAATTATCAAGAACACTTTCGTGTTTAAGCTTTGAGAAATGTTGAGGATATCATTGAAAGAAAACTTTAACATGGGAATTATGAGGAAAATACTTCCGGGCGGCTGGTCCTTGGTTCTCCAATGGACTGACAGACGCTAAAGACGCTTTGTGCGTCTGTATGAGTCAAGGGCTTTTTAATAGTCTCCTGATATGAAGGATCCTTGAAGAGCATTAGCAACCTGGTGAGTGACATGCTCTCGGAAACAAGAGGATGAGACAGAAGGAGACTGCAAAAGAGAAGAGAGGTGGAAAAAGAGATCATAGAAATGTAAGGGTTTAATAATTTAACCAAACAGTGGTGCAGATTTATAGTTAGGTACATGAATCTACACCTCTGAATTGATGATTCTACAAGGCAAACAGTATTATCAAAAATAAATTGTGTTTTCGTAGGTACACCAGGCAGATGGATAGATTGATCATTGTCCTTCATGGAGGAAAATCTTTTTCTAACCCAGCCATCAAGACCAAGAGTCTAAAGCCTGGCAAGTGGCCTCTGAAGGCTGCCATATTCATTACACCCCAAAGCACCAAAGTGTTGTCTTGGTTGTTTCTCTGGGGCAGTAAGTCTGAGTAAGTCTAGCCTTTCTATGATCATCTGTGGACATGCATGTGGCTCTGGCTGACATGTGATCGCAGATGGGGCATGGGATACAATACAAGTTTTTTAATCAATTTGCATCAGCATTCAAGGAAAAGTGTTTGCCACAATCATCTGCTTCATTATGATCTGTCAGCATCAACCTCCTCGATGTGATGAGGTGGAAGGTCTTGAACCCCTTCTTTGATTGAGGCTGCCTTGTACCCCAAAGACCAGTTGCTGGCTCTGCAATAGAATTTTGCACATTACTTTTCAAGATACTGTTTCATGAAAGATTTATCCTTGATCAAAGTCTAGGTCTTGTTCAAGGATAAATCTCGACCTGACGGTGGCACTAGACAAAAGGTCAGGGGGTCACCAAAGTCATTAAGAATCATCCTCTAAGGATGATGAATCAGAGGTCCTTGCAGATCTGATCTGAGCTGTGGAAAACCTACTCACACTTGACATGCATAAATTAATTTTCAAAAAATCTCAATCTCATCTAAGGACAGTGGCGTAAATATCGATGGTGCAACCAGGTCAACTGCATCAGGGCACAGAAACTGTCAGGGGCCCGTGCAGGAAGGCGATTTTTTGCTGTTTTACTATTGTGGGCCCTCTCGCACATTGACCATTTCACGCAACAAGAAAGACTCAGTGGAAAAAAAAATATTTGCACTGGAGCCAATCACAATTATGTTACGCTGCAGGCTGAGGATAATTAGTCCTGATCCAAAATGCGGTCGACCAGAACAGACCCAAACACCAACACTGGCAGTCCCATGATGAAGCACCAATTAGATTGAATATAATTTGGACTTTGGACATTCCATAGCAGTCTGACCAGTAGTTGTGGAATATCTCTCTGGACCAAAGTGTGGGACGAACAAAATGACTGACAGACGACCGGCAGACGTTGCTCTCCTTAGACCTCACCACTAGGTCAAAATGTACAATAAGCCATAAGATGTACCACCTCAATACAGAGATGAGGATCACATAACACAAGACAAATGTGCAAGTAGTACATTTGGAAACATATTCTTTGTAAGAGCTTGACAGATTGTAACAGCAACACCAAATCAGATCTGAAATGATCTAGGCAAATACTCAAATGACAATCACATTCACACAACTTTATATGATGTACTTTAAGAATTGAGGCAATAAAGATTTATTTTAGTCCATACAAACTATTTTCCACAAATAGAAAGGTGAATGAACTGAGTTTAGGCAGGTTTACCCTCTACTACATCCCTGAATGTAAAGAAGGAAATGAGTGACTGGAAGAAAATAATAAGGAACTGCAGATGGAGATGGGGTTGCAGGGTGGGGTGGGTTGGAATGAGGGAGAGGTGCATGGGAAAATGAGTGTTATTTTGGCTCGTGTTGCAAAGACCTCTGGGAAAATAGGGCCTGCCTGACAGTGCTGCAAGAGCCATAAATCACCACAAGAGAACTCCTCCTCCTCGCCGTAACCTAGTGGTGACCCCAGTGTCGCACATGTTTTCCAACACTGAGCACACACACATTGCAAAACATTGAGGTGAAAGCACACACACAAACGCACAACAGGAGAACGCTCTGTGGGAGCCTGGTTGTCACTTTCCTAGCCTCAGCCATGCAGCAGAAACCACAGGCACTGCACTATTACTCACACAGTCCAAGACACTAATTTACTCTGTGTCTATCTATCTATTAACTGTGCCATTCACGTATATTTGCACTTATTCATATTGAACAGAGTATAATGCACTGGACATATTTCCAGTCACAAAGCAGGTCAATGTTTTCTTATCATTGAAAATCTGGAATTCCTTATTGCAGCTTTCTGGTCATGGAAATGTCATGGAAAACATTTCCCTGGAAAACTTTATCTGCAACAAAATTCTGATCAGCTTTATATATGAAATGTCACACACATGGCAGTCAGCTGTTTCAGCTGAAATTACAGCTCTAGAAATTAATCAGGCTAAGATCAAATTTGTGCATTTTTAGCATTTGAATGTTACAGAATATTAAAGTCAGGATTTGCCACATCTGGCTAACTGAAGTCAGACTTCAAGTTTCAGTTTAGAATTAGAGTAATGTTGTGATGTTATTGTTATCATTAATTAACTTAACTTTTACTCTTTAATACAATTAAAAAAGAACATAGAAAATTCTATCAAATATATATAGTAAAGTAGTAGGCTACAGAAAAAAATGTCCAGGGAAATAATTGATTTCTAAGAAAGATATTGTGCTTGTAACTGTGTTAGACCTATGTAGTTATTTGTCTGTCTGTGGGCTGATTTTCAAACTATACTGAAATACATAAAAAAATCAAAAAACTATGGTATGCTTTGAAAAATGGGTAGCTGTAATGAAAAGTAGATATGATCTGTAGTAGGCTAAGCGGGCAAAAACATATGAAAACACCAGGATTTTCCTTCAAAGTAGCTGGTTTCATATTACCTGGGTCTTATTTTCATCGTTTCAGTCATTATTCCTAATAATGTCGCACTTACTAAAGTAAGATCTGGGAATTTGGTGACATTGTTAAAAAAATGTCCAATGGGGTAAGAAACATAAAAGTAAGAGATAGATTACCAACATTGGACTTAGATGTGGCTGTGCGCCCAGATCTCAGATCTCAATTACTTTATTTGGTACAGTGTTATTATCACTGATTGAAATGATGACCAAAACTAATAAATAAAGTTTTAATAAACCAGAATTTGCTCAACTATGCTTAACAGGTTAAGCCTACTAAAACCACAATGGGGTTAGCCTTAATTCTTTTCATATGAAGTTAAGAATAATACAGCAAAATATTGGAGATTTTTTTTCAGACCGACTTGATTTTCTCCCATTGCTTGTGTAGTGTAGGTCTGTAAGTCTAGTTTGTGGTTTTGCACTGTGAATGAGTTTGTGTGTGTAAGGGTGGAAGGGAGGCCAGTGAAACCTCAGGCAAACCTCAGAGACCTTGTTACAGGAGGAGGGGGAGCAGAGAAGAGGGAGGAAAAGAGGAAAGAGGGGGAAGGAGTTCTGAGAGGAAGATATTTGGGAGGAGGAGGAGGAGGTGAAGGAAGGTGAGAGAGCTGTATTAAGAGGCAAAACAAGACCATAATTTAACAGAGAGATGGAATGGAGAGCCATGGCACCAGTTGGTCTCTAAAGCTCTTCATAAAATAAATTATGTAGATTTAAAAGAATTAAACAGCAACTTAATAGCAATATTTTCTTACTTCCTCCATGCAATGACAGATTTGTTTGTTGGTCTATTTGTACAACATGCATTTTGTCTGCTTTTCTAAGCACACTGTAATTACACTTAATGTTCCTTAACAAGAATCTCTTTTCTTATACTGCCCATTTATACTTTCTCAGCTTTCACTGGCTGTGTTCATTTGCAAAGCTTTTGCCAGCTTCATGTTTCTTTATTTTAGTTGTTAATTAGGTCTAAAGGTTACTTCCAGGTGTCAATAAAAAGGCCTTAGTCTTAGAGGTTTTTGAATGGATAGAAAGGTGGTGCAAGTAAAGTATTACTGAGATAGGGGGAAGAAGAGGATTGAGAGGTAAGAAAAAATAGGAATGACAAAGGTGATGGAAAAATTGAGAAGAAACAGTAAATGATGGTGTTGGGATTCAGGTAGGACACGTTTGGTTATTTGCAAAATATAAAGATATTTATGAACATTAATAAAATTATTAGTACTATCCAAATTATTAATATGGATTAATAATTAAAGGGCACCACCCTGGGATCAGGGACCAATAACCAAACACGAGTTTCAAAAAGGTGGCTGTCCACCTAGAAATGCTGATTTTTAAAGCACTATCTTACTTAAATATCGTGCCCAGGTTAACGTCTCAAGAAGATTTGGCACTGTTTCTATGAGTTTAGGCTTTTTGTTTAACATGCAGGCCTCTGTTCCACACTTGGTGAGGCCCAACAAAGCACAGAGATAGATAGTTGTAAAAGAAGGCTGGAAAAGAATAGAAAGTCAACAAAGACTGAGGAAGGAAGAAGGGAAGAGGCGTACAAAAAGGTCAGGTGAGGAGACCAGGGAGAGAAGTCCATTTCAGCTTCCAGCTCTTGGGTCAGCAAATAGCCTGACAAATTAATTAAGATAATGATCCATATAAAAAAGTCTGGCAAAGTCAGCTGTGACCCCTGTGTGTGTGAGTGTGTGTGTGTGAGCCCAGCCTTCTTTCCATTTGTAGGACTTTTATGAGGTGGGCAGTGGAATGCATTGATTTCATAAAGGGCATGAAGGGGTTTGGCCATTTGAACAGCCAAATGTGAGATCAATGCAGGGGGAGATGAAAATGGTGACATTTACTCTGGTTTGTGCCCCAGGGAAGGAAGGACCTCTCCGGAAAGTCACACTGTCAGCTTTCTCTCTCTGCAAGCGTACACTGCTTTCTTCACATGGGAGAAATGGACCACCTTTCATCACTGAAACTGCTCAATGACACATATACTCTGACAGAAGTGGTAGAACATAAATCTGCGTTCTCTCACACTCCAGAATCAGCCCTTTTTAAAATGGAATTCAAGCAAACTTTTTTTTATCCAGTTGTTTTTGTACAGTGAATTCTATATACATACTTGCAATGTTGAAGGTTAAAATCAAAATCTGCAACAGATTTTAATTATACATCACAACCAAACAGAAATGTTACACCAAATACACATATACTGTTCCTCTTTACATTTACACTGGCTGCATGAAAAAAACAGAACATTGTTAAAGTGCAATATTCCAAACATAGCTCCTCAAGTACAGTATATGAATGAACACCAATAGGCCTTAGAAGAAGGGAAGAATGAGACAAAAAAGCGACAAATACATAAATAAGTTTTAAAAAACTATGAAATGGAAAATAATATAACATCAATTGATTATTGAGGAGACTGAGAAGTCTGGCATGTGTGTAGTTAAATATAAATAAATAGATAGCCATGGTATTAGGGGATTCAGGTACCACTATAATTAAGCTGCTCCACATTACAGGAAAATTCTTTAATAAACCGATGATGAATTCCATCCAGTTGCATTTAAATGATGCATTAAATAAATCAGTAAAAAAAACAACATTTAAAAAAATTTAATTATACAATTATGAATTTTAAAAAAGAATTGCTAGATTATTTTTTATTTTTGAAATGTTACTTGTTTGTTACCCCATGCACTAATGTGTCTCACAAGTCATTTATGTCCTCCTTTAACATTTAGAATTAAAATTTTTATTTAAAGATGTTTCACCTAAAAATTAAAAGAGGTCCCACCCACACAGGAGCAACAAAAACTGTGAATTCCAAGTTCCTATGTGCTGCATAGCACTACTGGCTTCTATTATATGCAGTAACAGGAGGTGGGAATAGGGTAGTGTGCAAATTCAATGCAACAACTGGCCAATCAGAGCTCCTGTTGTTGCTCTGTGGATTGAACCGAAGTGTCACACTGCTTACAAACCCTTCAAGTCTGTAAATATTCTGGTGACACGCTACATATGCCATGCTCTAAGACATACATCAGGTCTGACATCAGGTCTTTGCTCAAAAGTGGCTGTGGCAAAAGAGTATAACATCAAACAACACTATGAGACCCACACAGAACAATATTACAAGTACATAAGACAACTCTGAACCGAAAAGGTTGAATGAGCTAGCATCATCTCTAAAAAAACACCAATCTGTGTTTTCCAAATGTTGAGACATAACGAAGCAGTTAAGGCCAGCTATATCATTGCCAGTGAAATCGCTGCAGCATCCAAGTCGTTCTCGACGGGGGAATTTGTCAAGACCTGCATGCTAAAGGCAGCTGAGCTGGCAACAAGCTTTAGCTAACATTAGCTTGTCGAGAAATACCGTGGTGGAGAGAAGTGGGGAACTTGCTGGAGTTCAACTAAAAGACAAGTTAAGTACTTTATTGCCTTCTCTATTGCTATTGATGAAAGCACCGACGTGACTGATGTAGCCCAATTGGGAATATTTATTTGCTGTGTGGATGCATCTTTGACTGTCACTCGGGAGTTTGTAGAACTGGTAACAGTGAAGTGCGCATTAGCCTCGTCGGAGCCATGGACAGACTGGAGGTGGACTGGAGTTGTGCAGACAGAACCTGAAAATGGACCACGTCATGCATGTTGTTATCAACTGTGAATTTTATCAGAGCCAAAAGACTTACCATCAGCAATTTGAGGCTCTTTTATCCAAACACAATAGTATGCACAGCCTGCCCTATCACACTAAGGTCCGCTGGCTGAGCCAAGAAGCAGTGCGCAAACGCTTCTTCGAATTACATATGGAGATTGCTCAATTCATGGAGCAGAAAGGAAATCCAGTGACAGTTGGATGAGTCAGACTGGCTTACAGATCTTGCATTTTTAGTGGTCATTGAATAAGTATTTCTGATTCTGATTTCTGAATGTGTTGAATGTTAACATGCAGGGCCGCAACAAACTTGTCACAGAGTACTATGATAGCATTTGTGCTTTCCAAATTAAAGTGGCTATGTGGGAGATGCAGCTATCTAAGGTTGTCAAAAGTATCGATACTTTGATACTTTTTCGATACCACGTGTTTAAAACAATACGATTGCCATTACTTATACATTCGATAGTATCGAAAGTACAGAAGCTGTGAAAAAAACAATCAGACCTAATCTCAGATGGCGGTCAGCACGCCCCCAGTTTTGAGAAGCAGACAAGACCAGCAAGGGTAAGCAATGCAATGCTGTGGGCGGGGGGCAGCAACAAAATGTATTTTAGCCAACTAAAAAAAGGCCCACCTAAAAAAATCAATATCAGTTTAAGTGTATGCTATATTTAGAATATTTTTGCCGCTTTACCTTGCTGTCAGACAGCCCTTTAAAACACAATATGTAATTATTGTAGAGTCGTAGGAAATCACACAGCTCAGTCTAATTTTTTCCTGAATATTTTTGAATGTGCCAACCTCACTTTTGTTTAATAAGCATTTATACTGTATGACCATAATTTTGGTTTTGACAGGACATTTTCAAACCATTTTTTCTTCAAACTTGAATAAAAGTTTTCTATAATGTTCAAATTGTTCAGTCTTATTTCCATATGTTTTTATCGCACAATTTCTGTTTTGTTCTTTTTTGCGTTTATGTTAACTTTTGCAACTGTGTGTGTAAAGACAGTATCAAAAATGAATGAAAAAATTTTGAAAAATGTTTTACATTAATTTATAAGTAAGGTGCTGAAAAATTATGTAAGAATGGTGCAGTAGATTGAGCTCTAGTTGCGTGTGCATGCATGTGTGTGTATTTAGAGGATATGTACACCACAGCGATCCAGTGTGGATCCACTGAAGGCCAGCTACCTCCGTCTGTGAACTAAATTGGTGTTTGTGTCTGGAAGCTAACAAACCTATTCTCTACTGACACTTCGGTAGCCCTCTGTACTGCTGACATTACAAACACACTCATGGGAACCTTGCAATATACAGTATACATATTGTTTATATGCAAACAGACAAGAAAGAGTGAGATCCCTTTGTAATGTAGGCTTCCATACACTCATACAATTAGACAAACATACAAGACCTACTCGGCAGTTAAATGGTCTGGGGCCTGTTAAAAGGAAGTTTTTTCTTGCCACTGTCGTCAAATGCTTGCTCATGGTGGGATTTGTTGGGTCTCTGTAAATAATATAAAGAGTACGTTCTAGACCTGCTCTAAAGGAAAAGTGCAATGAGATAACTTCTGTTATGAATTGGTGCTATATAAATAAAAAAAACAAACAAACAAAAACCTTAAAAGTCCAGTATGTAATATTTAGAGGGATATTTTGGCAGAAATTGAATATAATATTCATAAGTATGTTTCACCTGAAAATAAAAATGGTTGTGTTTCCATTACCTTATCCATTACCTTAGAATAAGCTCTTTATATCTACATGGAGCAGGTCCTCTTCTATGGAAGGTGCCATGTTGCATTGCGATGTTTTCTACAGTAGCCCAGAATGGACAAACCATGCACTGGCTCTATAGATGGCATTTCCTGTTTTTACGTTAAGTGGCAGCTTGGTGGTTATGGATAGGGCCAAGCACGTTTTACGCAAGTTTCATGGCCACCGTAGTTTCTCTCACACACTTGGAACGAGAGGGTGAGCGAGTGGTATTCAAATGGTTGCAATCTGCAAGTTCACTGCTAGATGCCACTAAATCCTACATACTGCTCCTTTAAGAAATCCTAACTATAACTGTAAAGTCGATTCTTCAATTGGCACTCATCCTGTCATGCATGTATCTGTGTTCAGAATGTATACGAGACTACTTGTATCCTTGATTAGAATGTAATGTCAACGGCTGTTTCACGTCACTTGTCACTGGCTAGCTAGCTTGCTATAATGGACAAGGAAAGACAATTAATGCTCATCGAAGCTAAAATTGAATGCCTGTGTCGGTGGAGGAGATGATAAAGATTTGAAATGGTAATAGGTGGCGGATGCCGTCACAACAGTAAGCAGAGATTTAAGGACTGCGGATGCAGTAAACGAAAAATGGTCCACCATCGCTAGCAAAGCCAATAAGAGGGGAGCTTTATTAAAAAAGGGGACCAAGGGAAGACAGCCAGAGGCCAGCCAGAGATGAAGCCCCTGACTGCCCAGGAAGAAAGGATCCTTGATGGGAATGGTCTACACGGAAGGTAAGGTAACATGGAAATTCACATTAGCTTGAGAATGCTAAGTCAAGCAAGCTATCTAGTTAGGTTACTGCAGATAGCTAACAGCTAACAAACATTAGCTGATAAAGCTGCTAGCTAGCTGATGTGAACGGATGTCCATTATTGATACATTGTAGCTAGCTAAAAACCAAAAACAATGTAGCTAGCTGTGAGTTGTAACTGTCACTTATGTATCACAAGGGATCTCCAGTGGCTCAGAGGTTGGACTGCCAGAGCCAACTTTGCTAGCATCAACTGAGTCTAAGTTGTTCGAATAGTACTTTCATCACCTGGTTTTTACAAAAATAACTAACTCTATATTCTTTGACGACGTGTTGTTCATACAGTGTTTTGGGTGTAGGCTTTCTACTCTACTCTACTGTAGGCTAACTGCATTTCATTACCCCCATAGCCTAATGTTGCTTTTTTCTCTTCTCTATAGCCAAAAAGAAAAGGACTACCCAAGAGCTGCACAATAAGACTGCCGAGGAGGAAACTTGGGAAGGTAGAAAGTGCAACTGGTAATAGAAAAGGAAAGGTTGAAATTGGACAGTTCGAAATTTGAATTCATGAAGGAGCATTGTAAAAGACAGGAAGCTAGAGGGTGTGACAATTTTGATTTATCAGAAATGTAGGATAAAAAATATATTTTGTTGTAGACATTGTATTGTATTGGTTAATTAATATATTTACTTATTGAATTAAATGTTTTACATCAAATCAAAGGTCATTGTCTGTCCAGTTTTTTAGTCTAATTCACTAGTTAATTATCCTATCTAGGGAAATATGTTTCTATTAAGTTGTTTCTATATGTTTCTATTAAGTTGTTTCTGACGTTCCTGCCAGTCTGTGCATAATTATTGTCTTCCTCCTCATCTTCAACCAGGGGAGGGATGTTATCTGGTTCTGCAACATTTGCCATCCAAGGAATTATTTTTAGGGCCCAAGCAACAATTGCTGCAAGGACCCTATTGAAATGCAAGGAATTATTATTTTTAATTTTTCTTTGTCCAAATGAATCACTTTTCGGACATTTTTCGACATTTACTGGCTCCGTACTTTAACGAACTCCTAGAGAATTAATCAGATCAACCTCAAATTTTCACAGAGCAAATCTAAAGACCTTTGCGATGAAAAGTTATCAAAAGCTTGAGTTTTCGTTGAAAGGTGTGTCTGTGGCGTGGCATCGAAGTTTGATGTTTTGCCATGAAAAAGGAAGTTGTTATAAACTGAGTGTACATGGTCACATCTGCCCCAAACTTCACATTTGATAAGAGTCCTGCCCTGTAGACATCTACATGCCAAAATTCTCTCTTAGTCATAGCGCCACCTACTGGCAACAGGAAATTACATGTTTTACATGTTTTTCCGGTTGACCAGATCCACCTCACATTTTGGCAGAAAAGCCTAAAGACCTTGATGATGCTATATTGTGAAGCTTGTGAGTTTTTGTTGAACGTTGTGTCCGTGGTGTGGTGTCGAAGTTCGATGATTCGCCACGACACAGGAAGTAGTTTTAACTTGAGTGTACATGGTCAAATCTGCCCCAAACTTGACATGTTTGATAAGAGTCCCGGCCTGAAGACATCTGCATGCCAATATTCAGTCATAGTCATAGCGCCGACGTGTGGACAGGTGCGAGGGCCCATTCATCGCTGCTTGCAGCTTTAATTATTATTATATTACCTGTAGTAGTAATAGTGGTAGGGTTAGTATTTTTAGTATTATCATCATCATCATTGCAATAATTTCAGGGCATGTTTTATCAGAAATTATTTGTGTAATCTTGGGGGTATACTGGGTATAAAGAGCATACTCCTTTTTCTGGGCCTTATACTGACTTATTAGCTTAATCACTATTGAAATGTATAGGGCACTATACCCTCTTCTTTAGAGACAGTATGCTCACCTCCTCAGAAGTCCCCTCTTCTACAATTAAGATGTGATGTTAAAGACCTGCAACCTCAGTCTGGGAGTCACCCTTAGCAAAAAAAGTGTATTTGTGATCTGTACGGCCATTGGCAGAGCCCCTTGCCTCCTTGTAGGCCGGACGTAGAATGTCGATCAAATTTAAAATGAATTGTCTTGGCAGATATATACCCATTAATACATGGTCTGGGAAATTTAAAGCGTCATCATAGAGTTTGAGTAGCCTTTCAATCATAATATTTCGGTGTTCATGTTGTTCCACTTCTTTATTGCCATTGCCATACAGACCTAACAACAGTGGTGCTGCCATTTTTGGCAGTTATTTTGAATTTAGGACAGTGTCTATGCCATCCTAACAAAATTATTCTGTTAGGACGGTTCTGTAATAGCTAAATTCCTATCCTAAGATAAGATAGGATTTTTTCCTAAATGCAGTTAGGAAATATAATTCTGTAATACCAAAAATCCTGAATGTCATCCTAAACTGAGATAAGATAGGATTTTATACTTATTAAGTTTTTGTAATGAATAAACACTGTTGCAATGGAATGGGGGGGTGCTATCAAATTAGAGCTTGGTCTGTCTCAGCACAATGTATTTATACGTACATACAGTATATGTACATTATACAGTACATGCAAATGATGGCACCTCATTAACATTCATTTTTTCAGCATATTCACTTAATATTCTCAGACCTCCATTCCACATCCTCAAGTTTTATTCCTCATTCCAAATTTTCCATTCAGTTAGCTCCTAAATAGACCCCTAACTGATCCAGTGCTGATCCTTGCTCAAGGGCACAGTGGTAGTACATGCTGAGAACGGGAAAACTAATCAAAAGAAAGAAACCTTTTTTGGAGAATGTATATGTACAAACTGTTCTCTGGGAATCTCTCCACCCTCCCCACCAGTCAAACTCTAGATGTACTGTATCCCAGTAGAAGACACTATTCACACTACATACTAAACCTCCCCCCACTACCCCACTAGATAGATCAATTCATAGGTGCTCATTATCACCATTCCAGCCCCTGAAATAATCTGCTTAATGCTTGACTCAGCACTAATGTTGCTTGTCAGGAACAAGTTTTCCTGGATGACAATATTACATGAAAACTATGATGTCAGTTATGACAACCAGTTTCTTAATCTGCAAGGAGTGTTCTGTTTCCCTGGCCATGTAAAGCTCTTAGGATGTTCTGAGATAACCAAAGGGCTTGATTGAGAGCTTTTATGCACTTTATGTCCAGCAATGTATCACCTTACAAATGGATCCCACTGGGACAGTTCCTTAGGAAGGCCGCTAATTTCAGTAATTGCCAGAGCAGCTCTGATGGCACCCAGCCTAACCATTTCTTTGTAAGGGGGCTCAAAATGGCAACTAGCAGCTGTCTCCTGACCTGCCTATTCTTACCGGAAAATCTGCTCTAAAAGTATAGAAAGAATAAATTATGTAATACTCTGACAACCTGTGATGTTCAGTGACTTTGCGGTCCATTGTTGTACTCTTTCTTCTGATGCACTTCATTTCAATGCCAAGTCAATGCTTTTCTATACATTTTCCAGAAGGACTTTTGACAAGTTCACAATCCTGATGGCTTGGGCGAAGAAGCTCTACATAGTCTTTTTGATTTTGAGGAAGTGATACCAAAATCTGGCATATGCTTTGGAAGTTTCAGAAGTCAGAAAAATTTTGTTACTGAAGTCAATACTGCACTCAAAATACATAGATATGAGTCGAGCATAATCCACCATCACATAACAAAATTGTCACAGAATTGCAAGCTACATTGGCAATAGCTGTTCACATGTTAAAATTATTTGGGTGGATTATGCTCCACTAGTGGCACTTTGTCACTTTGTTTCAGATCAAGAAACCATTGGTTATAATGCAATTAAATTTGGTACATATGGTATATTGGTGGTCCCCAAAGGATGATGGCTAATGTTTAAGTGACCCTCCTGACCTTAGCACCACTGTGAGGTCATTTTTCTTGAAAAACACCACTTACAAACAAGGTATATCAAAAATTACTGGAATGAAATCTGTGGTTTTCAAATGGGAATGTTTTTTGTGACCACTTTACTTTTCCCGGGGCACAACAATTAAGTAAAAAATTCTGCTTCTACTTAAAAATATCCAAATCTAATGAGTAGATTGCCATACAGTTTACTAAACACATTCATGCTCATGAACTTTTTTTTTTTTGACCCACCATGAATATTTACATTATTCACATATGGTTTGTGTTTTGACCCTGAATAATGTATAAAGTATATAGTATGCATAAAGCAAAACAGAACTAACATGTGGCAAATGGAAAACACAAGTGCAATTTGTTGTTGCCTGATGACGTGTGGTTTGTGTGGGGTCTGGTGTGTTTTCTTCACCTCTCTGTGTGTATCTGTACTGATTTGGATTCAGTCTCTTTCTTTTGGGGTCAAGCTGCACTTAGCAGGCAGGAAGTCTGTGATCACTGAAGCAAGCCGCTGTGTTCTCTCTCTTTTTCTGAGACCCAGCTAGCATCAAGGTGTGGGAAGTGATTAGGCTTTATGATGGTTCTGGTGTCAAAGTGTCCCAGAGCAGCAGGGTTAACAGACTAGGGGCTAGGCACCAAGGTCCCGGGAAGGTAAAGAGAGATGCCAGCTGAGGGCTGCCAGAGTATAGTGACCTGTCGGCCATGTTTTGACTGGAGGAGTAGATAACATTTTTATTCACCGGACATTTGTTTTACATCAACTTCAAGGCAGATAGAAAGTTGATGGATAACTGTTTTCCCTCCCTTGCCATCAGTTCTGGCAATTCACAGATTCAAGAAGGGGACTTTTTGACAACAACATAAATACTGGGCATCAGTTCTGTTTGCTGATAGCTGCTGCTAGTTCTTATGAAAACAAAATCTGTATGACCCGTGTAACAAAAAAAGTGTCATTACATACTGTTCCCAAAGGTCAAGAATGAAATTCTGAGCTGTCAGGTAAATGCAGTGTAATAAAATGTACAATATTTCCCACTGAAATGTAGTAGAGTAGAAGTCTGAAGTAGCATTAAGAAGAAAGACTAAAGTAAATACAAGTACCCAAAAATTGTACTTCAGTACAACAGTACTTCAGTAAATGTATGTTACTTTCCACATCTGAAAAAGGATGCTCAACATTTAAGCAGCAGAGGCTGAGATAGCTGAGTTTAGAGTTTATTGATTGAGTTATTTTCTCAGATGTGACAAAGCTCCTCAGATAAAATTCTACAACTGTTTCTACAGGTACTCCTCGTACCTGACATTTATGTGTAAAATCGATGAACTGCCCCTTTAATTGATTTGATTAAATATTTGTCAAATTGTATCTGTAAAATTATCATCCTTTTGCAGATGAATGCAGCCATGCAGAAGCAAAGTTTATTCTTGAAGTCTTCCTGTAAGCTGCTGACATTGTTGCCTTAAGTGGAAACATGTTCTTGGAGGAAAGGGGGATAAAAGTCATTGAAGTAAAACTGCCCAAAAAGTTGGATGTTAACTTCTTTCTACCAAACTCTGTTAGTAATTGTCACATTTAAGAACAAAAAAAATCTTGGTAACAGCACAAATTGTGGCTGTAGTAGCATACAATTTATATAAAATTTTAGATAATTTGATATATGACGACAACAATATGTGGGTGCAGGATGCTGATGCGCCTCGTTCTTTTTTCATGTTCACGTTTTGTATTTGTGTCTCCACAGAGATGTTCTCACTCACACATTAGTACCTTCTAATGGTCTCTTTGTTTTCTTCTGACACCCTCTTTTGGACATCTTCTCACAATAATTAATTTAATCTAATACTGACTACTTGTCATGTACATAAAAAAGTAGTGAATGAATCCCCAGTACTAGATCAAAGAACCATTATTTGAGTTCTATTGTCAGAATAATTAGGCTAAACCATATATAATGAATAATGAAAACAATTCTAGATGTATCCATGGTGAGAGGAGACAAGTTTTTTAAACATTTTTAAAAAGTCCGTGAACTACTACCAGTGTGTAACGTACAGACCAGAGGGAAGGAAAGACCTGAATAGAGTTGCGAAGTGGGAAGACATCCAGGGTTTTGGAAGTAAAAGTTCTTTTCATTTTCTGCATATTCATTATTGCATGACTGACAGCTGGCGCCCTTCTAAGGCTTGGATGAGCATAATGATTAACAGCTGTGTTAGAAAATATCTGGTACGAGGCTACAAATCTGTGGACATAAAGACTTAAGAGGAGAGGTTCACTTCCAAGGTGCATTTAGGTAAAAAACATCATCTTGCTTAAAATTCTGTTGCCTGCACAGCTAACAGGGAGCAGAAACTAAAGTAGAAAGCCAAAAATACATTTAGCAGTTAATATTGATTTACATTTCTGTTTTTGGTTAAATTTTTGGGCACAGTGTTTGGTTTGTATTGCAACAATAGAAACTGGCTGACTGACTTCTTACTCATAGCAAAGGCGGCTAAGGCTCAAGGGTAATGTATTTACTGTTGATACCCCGATTTTCATGCTATCACGAAACAAATGAAGAGCAATGGCTTCAATTGATATTAAAGCAATAGTGTGCATGGAAAAAAAACAGTCTTAAGATTGGTAACAACACTACTTCCAAAAACGACCAAACTACTATTTACAAAGAGCTTTAAAGTTTTAAAATGGTACCAAACTCTTAAAAGAAATTTAAAAAAATAAAAAAATGTTTACATGAAAAAATCGGAAATGAAATGAGAGAAAGCCTAAATGCCTTTGTATGTTTAAGGGCCCTGTCACATCTAAGTTGTTTGGTGCGGACATTTGATCTTTTCAGTTTGATATGAAGCAAAATTACAGGTATGAAACCTTGTGCTTTAAGTTGGTGCTGCTGGTAGTAATGCCATAAAATTATTATAGTGGGTATATTTCTCCATTAATTTAAACTGTGGTAGAAAGCTACCCGCAGAACTGACAACACATCGATGTCAGATGCATATCTGTCTTCAAACCAATCAATTGCAAGTATAGGGAGACACAGTTCACGTAGGTGATGATGACAGGACATAGGTATATCGTGTAGTTCTTTAGTGCGCTCACATAATACATAGTAATACTTTGTGTAATTTTTTAGGGCTGATATATAATTTGTTTTGAAAAAATAGTCAGCAGCTGTGTTAAATACTTTCTGTTACAACATGTAGAAACACGAGTATGGGTCTTACAAGAGCTGTTAACTCATCTTAAAGTTTTATTACTATGGCTATGAATCTATCATGTTGTACATGCTCTTTCAGAGGCTTTTTCAAGTATAAAATTCTGAATTCTGAAATTACAACACACTATATGGCCAAAAGAATATATCCTTTGGTGTGCTTTTGGTCTGGGGCTTTTTCTCATGACTTGGGCTCTGGGAAACCTTGATGCTGCAGCATGCAATGATATTTTAGACAATAGTGTGCGTGCAACATTGTGACAACAGCTTGCAAAAGCCCTTTTTTGTTTCAAAGTGACAATGCTCCCATGGACAAAGCCAAGTCCATAAAGATATCGTTTTCCCAGTTTGCTGTGGAAGCACTTGCACAAAGTCCTAACCTTAACCCCATCCAACACATTTGGGATGATCTGGAACACCGACTGCATGCCAGGCCTAATTGCCCAACATCAGTAGCCGACCCCACAAATGCTCTTGTGGCTGAATAGGAGAAAATCACAAGTGTCAGCTGTTGCATCAGTCCACATCATCAGTCAGTCAGGTTTCCTCTATTAAAACCTCCTTGCCCTGTTTGAAAGCTTGTGTAAATCTCAGAGTCAGTGGAGCTCTTTGCTGACGCAGCTTGAAGCTGGGCTAACGTTTTCATCTGAGTGTGGTAGGTCGAGGGGCCATTAGTGGTAGCAATGAGAGGAATGCCAGCAGTGAAAGGTGAGGAAAAGACATTTCCTGAATCCAGGGTACGCTTGGTGAGTCAAGGGGGGTAAGGCGAGTGAGAGAGACAGCTGGGAGGAGAGAGGGATTAAGCTAGAGTTGTAGGAGGGGTGACAGCGTTTGCATGAGGCATGATTAATGGCCTTTCTGATTGGCTGCGACAGGGCCAGGTGACGCTGCTAGGGTAGGGTGGTAGGGGTTAGGACGCACTCTCTGAGGACACCTTTTAAACAGCTGGCCAACGGCTTCTTGGGAGTTACCTGTGTGTGTCAGTGTGAGTGAGTAATTGTGCTTGCATCCTGTGCTGTAATGTCTTTTTTTCTGTCTTGTGACATTATTTTCTCTTTCCTGCCATCACTGGCCTCCTTTCCCGCCCCAGCCACTCACACACTCTCTCTATCTCTACTGTAAGAGCATTTCTTGATGATGCAATCCCCAAAATGTACAAGTGTCAGAATACGTTTCACCCAATTACTGATGGCTGAATCAATACGGATATTTTCAAATAAAATCTGTTGATATTTTGTGCTGATTTTATCTTAAAAGTGCATGTTTTTTTCTGCTACAGCATACAGATCTATTTTGTAAATTAAATGTCCTGTGATCTCTTGTGAGAAATCAGTACTCAAAAGAAATTAACATTTTATATTTTTTGGTTTAATTTCTTCAATCAAAACATTACATTTTTTAACAGTATTTGTGTAAAGCCATTTATGTCACCACTCTATAGGCTGATGGTGACACTGACTAACAGCCAGAGAGCGGTCGTGACACAACACAAAAAGAACCACAGACTTTGAACAACAACCCACATTAGCATTTAGCTCATGTCTCCTTCTTACATACAAGCATGGATGTGTCTTTTGTTGAAGCTTAGCCTGTTGATTGAGCTATAAAGCAAAAATACGCCAGAGGAAATGTGCACACTAAAGTCAGTTTCCAGGCTTGGTAGCTTATTAGCTTATTATCTGTAGCTGGTTGAACAGCTTCGAATCTTACCTTCCTATGACATCAGTCAGTTTAGATGCTAAGTGGTGTCATCCTTATTCTTGATTACCACTACTAGTAAAATGTTGTCTATCTAGGCTTGTAAACTACAGTTATCAGAACAAGTTTGTTTACATTGTGCCTCAGTGCCCCCACCAGCACAGCTGTCAGTCAATCACGCACACCGGGCTGTTCTTTAGGTTCTTCAGAGACCATTTGTTCTTCTTTTCAGTAATGAAAAATAATAATATTAATACAATTTGTAAATCATTTTTGACAGCAGAAAGGGATGATTTTAGTTGGGCTATAATCACAAGCATTTATATTCCAAATGTTTTTCTCACTTTTGCTCTTCTTATAATTTCAACCTAAACTCTTCCTTGTCAGTCAGCCAGCCAGCTGAAGGATGACTGTCCAATTTATTTTTTCTCTTTCAGGCTTCCATTTCTTATTTCCTAAAATCACAGCTTCTCTTTCCCATTCTCTCATTACAACCTAACTTTCCCTCTATTTCTGTCTTTACTGCTCTACTCTCCCCTATCTTATTTTCTATTGCTCTTTGTTGAGTTCCTGTGCTTCCTTCCCCCCTTTAATTTTTCCCTTTTTTTGAGTCTTCTTTCTCTCCTTGAATTCTTTGCTACAGTGAGACGTGTAGATATTTATCTCGCAGAGGCCTCCCATGCATGGATTCCCTCCATTCAAATGCAAATGACGCAGGCCAATTATGGCTCAGCATGCGGTTATGTCTGTGTTTGCAAGAACACTTTCAAAGGCACATTGTGTTGGTCGAGATTTGAGTTAGCCACCGTAAAATTCCCTCTGGAACTGCCAGTGGCAGATAAATTAGGACCTCATGCTCACAAAAGCAAAATAAATCATAATATTGGAGTGCTGCTGACCCATATTTGTTAATGTGGGTGCTCGTTGCCACCTATATTACTGCGATTGTGAAAGCGCTTGTATCGGGAACTGGGACTGCTTCATGGCTGATTGCACCAACAGACAGCATTCCTGCTTTCATTCACATAGATGACAGTGGAATCAGTGTTGTGGCTTTGTTAGGGCTTTACACATATCAGCTATCACACCAACTTGGTGTATTCATTCAACGCTTATTTAGAGTAGAGTCTGCAAATATACATACAGTATTCTGCTGCATTTGTAACATATGCCTCTTGCATGTTATATTAAATACATAATTTGGGCTTTAAATGGTTACTATGTCTGATAGCAAAATCTTGTGATGTAGAATTTCATTTTACCTTTATTTGATAGTTGTAAGGTGTACATGTTTGTTATTTTTGTATTTGTATGCATTATTTTATATTTCATATTTAATACTAGGCTACACAGTATCCAAGGTGACAATGCAGCTATAAAGCCCATCACTAGGGGAACAAGTCAGACCAGGCTTGTATCCCCCAGGTGAGTGTGTGACTGTTAAATGAAAACCTGTAAATATTAATGTATAGCCTATCTGAGAGTGACATTAACTATCCAGAGTGATGATCTATGTGTACTTGTGTTATTTATAATAGAAGACTTTGATCCTGGTCAAGGTTAGAATGTTGGCCCTATAACTTGTCAGTTAATGGTTAGAGTTAAAAAATCATTTATTAGTATTGTAAGTTTCCTTTGACTGTGATTTTCTTTTATACTGAAGAGTTTTACTGTGACTGGGCTTGTATCCCCCAGATCTCGAAGTGCTTGTAAGCAAAAAACAAATTATCATGAGTCAACATCGGAGCCGTCTGTGTCTCTTTGATGGAGTCAACTAGCTAACTGTCAGCCGTTAGTCCACCACTATCATCAAAACACAATGCAGAGACTGCTGACTGTCACCACTATCAGTGATATAAAGATATTCCACGAGGATGTTATAAACTGTATAGTCAAGACAAGAATGGCCCCTTTTACGCATTCTAAGACTAACTCAAGAAACAGTGTGTCTTATATGGATTCATTTATGGTGAAGGGCAGAAATTTAAATAACCTAATCTTTGCTCTGTGACCTTTGTGACTCTTTCCCTTCTCTCTTTCCTGAGTGGTAGAACAAGTCCTCTAACCTAAATGACAAAGGCATTCTGAAATGACCCATATGAGCCTTTTCTGGTCTGGTACCCCTACCGTTAGGATGACATTGTTGTCAGTTCCAAAACATACATGACCATAACAAAAATGATTTGTATGCACATTTTCTAATCTGCCACCCCTGTGGTTGGTTAAATGTAGGTGCAAAAATTACTTGGTTAAGGTAAAGGATACATTGTGGTTATGCTTAAAAGAAACCAGTGTTGAATGCTGGTAGGAGAAGGGATGAGAACAGGGGTCTCTATCCACCCTGACACCCTCCCATGAGGTTTTGCAGCACTATAACTTTGTCACACTACTTTCTTATCAGATAGTATTTATTTGTATGACCACAAGAGTTCACAATCATAGGTTGTTTTAGCTTTTTGACCTAATGACTAATGTTGTGGGTTTTTTGGTGAGAACAGTTTCTGGTTGATGGACCCTCTCCTTTCAGACATCTTGTACAGTAATATTATTGGAAATAATAATCTTTTTTTGTGTTAAAAATGAAAGGGACATTTGACCCATATTAGAAAAAGCATATTTTCTCTCATACATTTAGTGGTTTCTAGCAAGGCAGTGTTTAGGTTTTATTTGCCCAGATTTCCAAATATCTCCATCTGTGATTTATGCCTCCACACTGATACAATGGAGGTGAATGGAATTTTTGTATTTTGACTTAGTAGTACACACTGTCAACTCACAGCTAGAAGGTCCTCAGTTTTAACCCACCGACTGGCTGGGACTCTTATCTGAGGAGTTTGCATGTTTTCCTTGTGTCTACATTGGGTTTCCTCCAGGTGCTCAGGATGGATGGATTGATGACCCTTTGAACATATTATTCTTGTTTATTGTACAAAGAGGTGACTGTGAATAAACATGACAGCTAAAAGTAAAAATACTCTCAAAACTTAAGAGTTATATATATATATATAACTAACAGTGCAAAAACATGTTTTCTTTTTATTGGGGAGGTGGGATGTTGGGCTTACCCTGTAAGCAAAGGGAAAAGTGCGGTGTCACCATCAGTGTTCCAGGAAGATGATTTATGGGGTGTTCCCCTCTGTCCCACCCCATGATGGATGGCTGGAATGTCACACCATGTCCGGGCCTTTTCCTTTTCACTGCCGAGGGCCATGTCACCGCCTGCTATTTTTCATCTTCCACTTACTCTGATCTGGCCCAGGAACCTGCATCACCATATGTGAGGCACTTCAGGGGCCAGTCTAAAACCATTAACCCTCATGCTCACTCCATGTTAACTTTATCCCAAGAGATCAAGCATTGCATTAGCTGAGTTAATAGCCAATGAATCCTAATGACCTGAGGGTAGTTTCCACAGGTACTTTCAGTACCTTTGAGTGCAGGTGCTCAAAATCCAGTTTTCATCTCAAATACACTTTTGGTGACATCATGCAAATGCATGTTATACCACAGCCATCAGAATGTGGATGAGATTGCTGTAAGTTAATAAGATACAGATTTACTTTTTGTTCACACCAAAACCTTGATGAGGAATATTTTGCCCGTAATTGCGCCTTTCATATAGTATTTCCTCTTAGGCCTTAAAACAGCTCGGATTGGTTGACCCTAAACCCAACAATGGCTCAGAACTATCAGTACACTCTCACTGAATGCAACAAGACCCCACAGACACCTCCCAGAATACCCTGCCACTTGTGAGCAGGTACATTATCTTGCCAATCCAAATGCAGTTCACAGCTTGCTTCCATGACTACAACTAGGTTTCAATATACATGTATTTACAATAAATGCATGGAGGGTCCTGGGTGTGGTTGGTTGCCTTGCTTTCAAACCTTCCAGGTCACGGCTCACTGATTTGAACTCTCCCCTCTCTAACACTTGCCTGTCCCTGGCTGCCTATAATCCTGCCTTGAGTGATTTACCACTCCTCACAGAAAATTAATTTGCAGTGGTTGCTTCACCTTGCTCAACACATTCAATGTTTTCTACCTAGGCCAAAAGAGTGGTTGGATTCCTTGTTGGTGGCTGTACTCAGTCTACAAGGACGCTCTGCAGCCAGACGCAGTAATGTAGCACTAGAAAGACACTAGAACTTTACATAAAAGCTTAGACAATAGATAAATAACATAAATTTCAGTCCAAAATCAGGAGCTACTGCTGCTGGGCTGTTACTTACTGAATGTATTTACATCTAGTGTTGTGGATGATTTATAATCCTGGTTAAGGTCTTATTTGGAATGCGCTTTATATGCATCTCTGTACCTCAGTACTGAGGGTGCTACCATGGAAACAGGCCACAAAAATAAGAGTAAACACAATAAGGTGTATACATGACTCAGTGTCTGAGTAGTATCAGCAGATTCCATCAAATTTATCATATTCAGGGTTTTTACAAAACAGTGTAGGATGGTGTAGTTCTAGGATGTCAGGAGGACAATATGTTTACATGCACCAAATCCAGAACAGTATACTTGTGTGCATTTACTGTATAGGCAAGCTGCAATGACTTTAATACACCTAGAGCAACACATATTAGTTTTGCTAGTATTAACTTATTTGACCTTGATGTTTATCATTAAACACCCCAAACACAAGCCCTTAACCGAGAATAATCTTTCCAAATACATTGAGACCTTTTTCTGCTGGTTTCTTAACTAAAGGAATGTGTGCATGATTTGATAGGCCTGTGGCACAGGAATCACTAACTTTACTAATTTTCGGTGCCCGGGTAATGAAAAGTAACATGACTTAAGAACTTTTAGTGAGTGCGTGTATCATCCGCAGTGACGACAGTAATAGAAGAACCTGATCCAAAATCCGCGAACCCCATGTCATGCATTTCCCAGAAATACCTAACCCTTTTAACTTTCATTTACACAGGGCGTCCGCTCAGCTCCATTTTAGCAGCAACAACAACTTGATGCTAGTTGTTCAGGCAGCGGCATTCTCCATTTACCCCTCTCTTATTCAGTTGTGGATGATTAAAGTGGTAAACTCTTAAAAATCTTGGTCCTGTAACATCCAGGCCTCTGCCTCTCAAAGTATTTGTCAGTACATTTGAAGCATCAATAGATGTTGTCTTCTTCTTCCTCAGTCTTCTCAGGTTTTGAGGCTGTATTAAAAAAAAAAACATATTTAAGTGACAGAAGTGTCAGTCCTGTTACGTTTAATCAAGAAGGAAACCAGGGAACAGAAGGGATTGAACCCAAACGCAGACACTGAGGCGGAGCAGATGCAATTCAGTGATTTTAATGGTGAAGAAAACTTAAATGGATTACTGGCAAACAGAGGTCAAAGGGAATAAATCCAACAAAAGCAAACAGATAAAACAGGGAGCAGGCAGAATCCAAAGAAATCAGACAGATAATCCAAACCATGAAGTAAATCCACAAACACTAGAAAGCGCTGGAACGCTTGACACAACTTGATACAACTATCAAACAAAGGAAACACACTGACTAAAATACACTCAGGTAAGGAGAGACAACGAGACACAGGTGAAACCAATCAAAGCAAGAAAAGCAATCAAAGACAGGAAGCAAAACTACAAGACACATGAGGGAAGGAGAGTATTTCAAAATTAAACAGGAAACATCGATAGAAAACATGAAACTAAGGAAAACCAAAACTAAGAAGCAGAGCAGGACATGACAAGTCCTAACTTTCTAAGAGCTCTAAGTGTACATGACAGTGGATTTTAGTGCTAAAACCAGCTCCTTAACCAATGAAAGGTTAGGGGATAGTCCAGAGGACTTTAAAGGGCAACACACGCCTGCCATGTCATGGAGCATCATGGCATTTCACGTCCGTATATTAGACGCCCATCAAAAGTGCCATACAGAAGCTCTGAGGAGCGAAGAGAATAAAATTATCACTTTTCTGGAGTGTTGATGCATGTCACCAGTGAGAAAAAGAACCGTAACCTATCCTGACATGTTGACAAGTGTCTCAATGCCTCTGGTGTCGACTTACAACACATAGAAAACAATAGGCCGGGGGAGTTTTGATACATGTCACACACTGTTAGTGTGTGTTGACCTTACAGGATCAAATCACAAACAGTCGCTGCAGGGAGTTTTCTTTAAAACTCGGCAAATGTCTTTGAAAGATATTAATTTATATATTTTTTTGCTTCTAATCTAGTCTGAACCCACCTCACTAACCAAGAGAACCAAATCAGAGGTCTTTGGAACTATCCCCATAACGTGGAATAATCTGATTCTGTGGGTACATTCATTTGAGATTGTAGAATTTAATTGGACATGGTGGCTTTTGGTGGTATTAAGTATATTGTAACTTTTTGATAAAAGTTGAATAAAGCTTGAACATTTAGTTAATATTCAACATATAGTAATATATAAGCTCACACAGTGTTGGTTATTGTTATATTGTTGTCCGTTAGACTCTGTTTGCTCTCATAAAGTGCAATGTCATCTAGAGCAGAAAGGTCCAACCTGACTTTTAACTTTATTATTATATTTATTAGTATTTATCTTAGCCTAAAAATGACCTCCATTGCTGCAAAAAGAGAGCTTTGAAACGTTTAATTTGTTTACACTGGAACTGACTTCTTCATTGGTGGCAGCCGTTTTTCATTTAGCAACCCGACCTGAAATCTATGATGCTGAAGCAGTCTTCCTCCAAGGACACACAGGAGGCGGAAGCGCCTTGGGATGCTACCTTCCCTCCTCTACCTGCCTGCCAGGAGCAGCAATCAGCTGATATTATCTCACTGTCACACTTTAAAGACAAGTTGAGTTTCACACCTTGCCTGCTTTAGGATTGTCATTGTCATGAACAGCATCTTGTGTGATTAGACAATTTAAAGATCAGGCTAGAATCAGACACATAGTGTTATGACAGTCTTTGTCTCACTTTCTCTCTGTGTGACTATTTTGTCTTCCCTGACAGGCCATGGACTTTATAGTGATAGTACGAACTTTATGACGACTAAGAACAAAGAGAGATGTGGTAAAAGTGGGTTCTAGGTGGACTCTAAGTGGGTTCTAGGCGGAAGCGCCTCGGTGCGCCTCTCCATGCGTTTCTGGCAAGAAAACACACAGATAATCTATTATAAACTATATAAATGATCTGATTCTGATAAATGATGAACCATGCATCCCATGCTTGCCAACCCTTTTGATTTTCTTGCCCCACTCCCCGCTGTTCTCCTGGTGTTTTTTTGTGCCCTGGATGATAAGTCTTCATAAGGGTAAAATAAAATAACTGTCAGAGAGTATTACCACCCCGCATGTGGAGGCTTGACAGCCCGCACTTTGTGCTGGACCATTGAGATGATGAAAGGTAGGTAGGTGTTAGCCAGCAGCTGTGGATGTCCCAGGGTGGAGACTGTGTTGTGGAAGTCTTTATTCATTATTAATCTCACCTCTTACACCTCTCACATCTTCCTGTCTTGTTTCCTTTCCTTTACCTTTGTAACTATGTTTCAATGTGTGTGGTGCTCACCATGGGGGTCATCCAGGAAACAGCTTCCTTTTCCTTTCACCCCAGCATCATTGTGATACCCGTCGATACCGGGTAGAAAGAGATGTCTTTGGCATTACAGTAAACTGCTGGCTGTTGCAATATTCATGGACTTGAGCATGGAGTGTAACAGGAAAGCCATCGTTGTAAACAGTAACCAGAGACCAAAGGGAGTCAGGCTTGACTGGATTTTGATTTCACAAGTCCACTGTTTCCTTTTTTCTCCCTTCTTTTTTCTCTCCCTCGTCCTTTGTTCATTCTGAACACTAGTGGCATGCTACCTTCCCTCCTCTGCCTGCCTGCCAGGAGCAGCAATCAGCTGATATTATCTCACTTTCACACTTTAAAGACAAGTTGAGTTTCACACCTTGCCTGCTTTAGGATTGTCATTGTCATGAACAGCATCTTGTGTGATTAGACAATTCAAATGCGATCAGATCAGGCTAGAATCAGACACGTAGAGTTATGACAGTCTTTGTCTCACTTTCTCTCTGTGTGACTATTTTGTCTTCCTTGACAGGCCATGGACTTTATAGTGATAGCACGGACTTTATGACAACTAAGAACAAAGGGAGATGTGGTAAAAGTGGGTTTTAGGTAGGCAGGTGGTGTGTGGGGTGGAGGGGGAGAAATGGTTCTTTGTAGCATGACTTCAGCCTTATTACCTTACAGTCAGACATATATGGTTGAAACATACTGCAAACCACAAGTAAAAAGTGTTCAACCCTCACTGAATTTCACCTGAATTTCAAAACTTGTTTTCATTGGCTAGCTGCATTAGAGCAAGAAATTTAAAAATAGGATATGGTTTAAGTCAAGAAGGCTGAGCATATAAGGCAAAGTTAGGAAACAAGGTGTGTGTTCTTTGATTTCAAATGGGAGTCAATGACAACAGATGCTTTGACTTGCTGTTGGCAGTGCATTTCAATCACAGATGTCTGCATGTAGGGTTATTCTTCCTTCTCTATGGGTAAGGTCAATCAAGGGCCAAGTGAGGACAGACAGAGCTTCATGTATTCAGAATTTAATTTCTGATAATCAATACCTTTGCTCATGTAGTACACTATATTCCTCCCTGTTATTTCTTCAAGAATTGTGCTTAATTTCACACATCTTAAAGAGAGAAAAAGCAGCAAAGAAAATAAGGATGAAGAATTTAAGAAAATCTAAGAAAAATCTTACATATGTGAAAATTACTGTCAAATACTGTAAGAATTTTTAGAACATGAAATTGAGAAATCTTTTTCTTCTGTCAAAACAAGCACTTTTGTTTTACACATAAATATGCGTGTGGGGAACAAAACAAACAAACATCTACAGTACTAGTGTGTCTTGGATCAGCTGTGTTCATTAAGGGGGTTACATGCAGGTAAATCATTGGCAGATGTTGAATATTGTATATATATATATATATATATATATATATATATAAAAACTTTGTCCTTCACCCTTCCGCGGGTGGTCTCATCCTTCGAGCTCGGGTCCTCTACCAGAGGCCTGCGAGCTTGAGGGTTCTGCGCAGTATCTTTGCTGTTCCCAGTACTGCACTCTTCTGGACCGAGATGTCTGGTGTTCTTCCAGGGATCTGCTGTAGCCACTCCTCCAGTTTGGGGGTCACTGCCCCGAGTGCTCCGATGACCACGGGCACCACTGTTGCCTTCACCTTCCAGGCCTTCTCCAGCTCTTCTCTGAGCCCTTGGTACTTCTCTAGTTTCTCATGTTCCTTTTTCCTGATGTTGCCATCGCTTGGAATCGCCACGTCAACCACAACGGCTTTCCTCTGCTGTTTGTCCACCACCACGATGTCAGGCTGGTTCGCCATTACCATTCTGTCAGTCTGGTTTTGGAAGTCCCGCAGGATCTTGGCTCGGTCATTCTCTATCACCTTTGGAGGTGTTTCCCACTTTGACCTCGGGGTTTCCAGTCCATACTCAGTGCAGATGTTCCTGTACACTATGCCAGCTACTTGGTTATGGCGCGCCATGTATGCTTTTCCTGCCAGCATCTTACACCCTGCAGTTATGTGCTGGATTGTCTCAGGGGCCTCTTTGCACAGCCTACACCTTGGGTCTTGTCTGGTGTGGTAGATCTGGGCCTCTATTGCTCTGGTGCTCAGGGCCTGCTCATGCAGCCATGATGAGTGCCTCTGTGCTGTCCTTCAATCCAGCCCGCTCTAGCCATTGGTAGGACTTCTTGATATCAGCCACTTCAGTTATGTTCCGGTGGTACATCCCGTGTAGGGGTTTGTCCTCCCATGATGGTCCTTCCTCCAGCACGTCTTCCTCTGTTCCCCATTGCCTGAGACATTCACTGAGCACGTCATCTGTTGGGGCCTTATCTTGGATGTACTTGTGGATCTTGGATGTTTCATCCTGGATAGTGGCACTCACACTCACTAGTCCACGGCCGCCTTCCTTACGGCTAGCGTACAGTCTCAGGGTGCTGGATTTGGGATGGAACCCTCCATGCATGGTGAGGAGCTTTCGCGTCTTAACGTCTGTGGTCTGTATCTCTTCCTTTGGCCACCTTATTATTCCCACAGGGTATCTGATCACTGCCAGGGCGTAGCTGTTTATTGCCTGGGCCTTGTTCTTGCCATTGAGCTGACTTCTTAGGACTTGCCTTACTCGTTGGAGGTATTTGGCCGTCTTCCTTGTTGCCTCTTCGAGGTTGCCATTTGCCTGCGGTATTCCAAGGTACTTGTAACCATCCTCAATGTCTGCTATTGTTCCTTCTGGGAGTGAGACCCCTTCTGTGTGGACTACCTTCCCTCTCTTTGTCACCATTCGACTGCACTTCTCAAGCCCGAATGACATCCCACTGTCAGAGCTGTAGATCCTGGTGGTGTGGATCAGTGAGTCGATGTCCCGCTCGCTCTTAGCGTATAGCTTGATGTCATCCATGTAGAGGAGGTGACTGATGGTGGCCCCGTTCCTGAGTCGGTATCCATAGCCAGTCTTGTTGATTATTTGGCTGAGGGGTTCAGTCCTATGCAGAACAGCAGTGGGGACAGAGCATCTCCTTGGTATATGCCACATTTGATGGACACTTGTGCAAGTGGCTTGCCATTGGCCTCAAGGGTGGTTTTCCACAGCCTCATCGAGTTTGCAATGAAGTGTCTTAGAGTCCTGTTGATGTTGTACATCTCTAAGCATTCAGTGATCCATGTTTATGCATTGAGTCATATGCTTTCTTGTAATCAATCCAGGCAGTGCACAGGTTGGTGTGTCGGGCTCTGCAGTCTTGGGTGACTGTTCTGTCAACCAGGAGTTGGTGTTTGGCTCCTCTGGTTCCTCTGCCAATGCTCTTCTGCGCTTTGCTCATGTATTGATCCATGTGTCCACTTATCTTAGCCGCGATGATGCCTGACATGAGCTTCCATGTTGTGGAGAGACAGGTTATTGGCCGATAGTTGGATGGGACTGTACCCTTTGAGGGATCCTTCAGGATCAGGATTGTGCGCCCTTCGGTAAGCCATTCAGGGTGCGTCCCATCTCTTAGCAGCTGGTTCATTTGTGCTGCTAGGCGCTCATGGAGTGCAGTGAGCTTCTTTAACCAGTAGGTGTGGATCCTGTCAGGGCCCGGTGCTGTCCAGTTCTTCATACCTTAGACTCTTTCTTGTATGTCTGCCGCTGTGATGGTGACTGGATTCTGTTCAGGGAGGTTGCTGTGGTCCTTTCTCAGGGCGGCCAGCCACTGTGCATCGCTGTTGTGTGATGCCTCCCTTTCCCATATACTTTTCCAGTACTGTTCCGTTTCCAGCCTTGGTGGGTCTGCTCTGCTGTTATTACCCTGCCATTGAGCGTACACTTTCGCAGGTTGAGTTGCGAACAGCCGGTTTATTCTTCTTCTAAGTGAACATTGCAGAGATTATTATGACAGAACAAAGGGGGCAGTTCACTTGAAAACATAAAAGTTTAAAGTTAAAATGCACAAACATTGAACAATGCTTTTATTGTGATTGAATAGAGTTACATGTGTAACACTGTATAGTGTCTTGCCAGCAATGTACTGTAGCGCTGAAACATAGATCACAATATCAAATAAATCTCAGCAATGATGCAGGTTTAAAGTCTGTGTTGTTTTCAAAAACTCAATTTACATCGTAAAATCTCTTGTCACTAAAGTTACATTTCTCATCTGCTTTTTCTCACTCGCTTTCCTCTGAGCTCCACTAGTTGTTGCCACTTGCTTACCCTCCTTGCTCAACCATCTGCTTCTTGCTAGCTCCCGCCCCACAGCCAATCAAGGTACAAGAAACCGACACGCTGTTGCATGTCATAGACAGGTCCTTGCAGATATGTAGCCTGTATTTGCGATAATACAGGGTTAACGCATTTAGAAACCAATAAGCAGAACCAAAATTCTAATTTTTTTATGGGTAACCGATTCTTGGCATTTTGGAATCCTTTCTAATTTGGAACAGAATTTCGGATCCCAACCCTAGAAAAGTAGAATTATTGTTTTGGAAAAATCCACTCAAAACCTTGAACCTAAAAGGTATTATTGGTACAAAGTTGTTTTTCTGTTTGTTACATTTGTGATATTACATATTAAATATCACAAACCACATCTCACATGCCCATTATGTTCAAAGTAGCCATTATTCTCTGGCTGCATATCACATAAAAGTAAACTGCTAAAGAAAAATTGTTCACACTGAGTCAGAGTTCAGTACTGATAAATTTATGGGTTATTTATTGGCATAAGAAATACATTCTGCAAACTCCTAGTAGCCTAAGTACAGAGGGATCTAACAGGATGTAAATATGTTGGTGACTTCCCATAGATACTTTGAAGGCTGGTGGAAACTGTCTGACTTGACTGCAGCTTTTTGTCAACCTGCTGCTGTCGCCTGATTTTGTCCATTTTCCAGTTGAGGTGCAGTTCATCTCAGTTCATCCTTCAGATGAGGCTGCAAGGTCATGACTTTATATAATACCACTAGTGGGCTATGTGCCCTTTTTTTTCATGAGGGATGTCTATTAGCATGTGAGGCTAACTTTGACTTTCAAAGTATTACCCTCTAATCGTCACACACATACACATGCATGTGTGCACGTGTATGTGCTGCCCTTAAGGAGAGAAGTCCCAGAGCTCCCAGGTTTCTGTGCCATGCCTTGAGGATATGTACCTGAGCGTTGAAGCTGCAAATCATGGGCACTGAGGATTTCTGCAAAATCACTGCAGCTGTTCACATATATTGCTTTGATATTACAGTTCCTTTGATGCAACACCCTCAGGGCTTGGATTGCATTTTGCCTTCAAGACGGCTGAAAAATCTCAAGCTCTACTTTGAAGCAGAGACAGTGGCCTGGAACAGCGTGATCTCTATCTCCAGGGCAAACACAAGAACGTGAAGCTGCCAAAGGCTCACAGCAAAATAAAAATCTATTAGGCACTTACACTTTACAGGCTGTAAATAAAACAGACTTATGATTCTACTTGGTTTTTGAAAAACATTCAATTTGGCAAAATTGACCACACTGTATGTCTTTTATTCCCTCCAGGAAGTAATGTTGAAAAAGTCAGAACCCAGACAATGATCAACCAAAAATATACTTTTTAAAGGAATTAAAAGCTCCATAGCTCTTTCAAGACATCTTCTTTAGCAAACAGTCTGAATGGCCAACATTTCCCTTGAGGTAAAAGGTGTTATATCTACAGCTTGAAAGGTTGCTTCCTTTGTGTGCATGCAACACTTTTCGTACCTTGATTTTGATTTCAGCAACGGGTCAATTATGCGTATTAATGCTGGTGTTTTTGCCAAGTCATTAGGTGCCAGCGTTTGTCTTTTACAAGGCACTCCATATGGATTTTATTGATCGTGAGTGGTCTTAACAGAACACTTTAAGACCCACATAAACATTTACTGTAACAATGTACCCATTTGGACTCGGGAGCATTCATAATGCACTGCTGTAAATCTAAATTAGTCTAAGTGTCTCTGTAGATATTTCTGCCTATGCAGCTCATCTTGATGTTATTTGTTTTGGAAGCATTTCAGCCGCTATGGTTACTCTTCGTATGTTGTAACTTACTTCTAATGTCTCCTAACTTATGTCCCACTGCAAGCAAAGAGTGATGGGTATGGATGTCCATTCCTGCCAGGAAATAGATGCAAAGTGAAGAAGAATACAAAACATAACTCTCACGAGTATAATTATAACTTCATGAAATAATTATCAAATTACAACCATGCTTCACTAAAGTGTCTTACAGTTGAGCTGATTGGCTCTTAGTTTTGTCCACAAACAACACATTTTGTAGAAAATCTGTGTAATTGTAATATTTAACACTAGACTGTAGGATATTTGTCTCATGTTGTGCAATGAAGGTTTAATCTGTTAACAAACATATCTTGTGCAGTTGATAATAATAATAAAGGTTATTTATATAGCATTTATCAGAACGAGCAATTACAAAGTGCTTTACAAGGCAGACATAAAAAGAACAAAGAATAGAACACAATTACATGTCAGGATATGAAAAGTACTACTGTGAAAAGTAGAATTATTGTTTTGGAAAAATCCACTCAAAACCTAAAAAGTATCTTCAATTCATTGGTACAAAGTTGTTTTTGTGTTTGTTACATTTGTGAGATTACATATTAAATATCAAACCACATCTCACATGCCCATTAAGATAATTAATACAGTGGAATTTATGTGCAAAGTAGCCATTATTCTCTGGCTGCATATCACATAAAAGTAAACTGCTAAAGAAAAATTATTCACAGAGTCAAAGTTCAGTACTGATAAATGTATGGGTTATTTATTGGACAATTCCAGTAAAACATAAAACATTCATTCTGCAAACTACTGTTAGCCTAAGTACAGATGGATCTAACAGGATGTAAATATGTTGGTGACTTCCCGTGTATACTTTGAAGGCTGGTGGAAACTGTCTGACTTGACTGCAGCTTTTTGTCAACCTGCTGCTGTCACCTGATTTTGTCCATTTTCCAGTTGAGGTGCAGTTCATCTCAAACAAGCCTTTTGACTCTCATCCTTCAGATGAGGCTGCAAGGTCAAAGGTTTTGTTCCTGCAGGGAGTCTTAGCCTGTGGCTTTGAGGTGCTCTGGACCGAATCCTATTCTACTGTTTCTCTCTTTACCACATGGGTCTCATCAAGAGCACCCTGTTAAAGCCTGGAGAGGCATTGCTTTTTTATTGAAGTCTGTGTGTGTGTGTGTGTGTGTGGGTGTGTGCAAAGCAGAGATCGAGAAAAATCTGAGCAAATAGCACCCAGTTGGTTTGGGTTGCTTGTCTTTTTCTGTTGTGGACAGAGGACAGAGGCCATTAGGATGATATTATAAATCTATAGATATAAATCCATAACCTTCACTTTTGCATTGCTATCACTGTTTAAATCATCTGGATTTCAATTTTATCAGGGATTTTCTTTGTCAAGTAAGCAGCTTAGTTTATACATCGCCTGCATATTTTTGAAAATGGGCATAATCTGTTTAACTGGATTTATTTCCGGCTTGGTTGAACAAAACTAGGGCAAAAACAGGACTTGCCTTAAAAATGTAGGCAACTGTTTGCTAACAGGTTTGGCATAACAACTTAGCTAAAGATAGAGTATGCAGTGTAAAAATGACTCTCATTGGTCTCCCTGAGAGACAAATGATTCTGTTTGACCTGAAAAATTTAACCAACAGGCTGTTATGTTATGTATGTTACATGCTGTAAACTACAGAGATATTGATGCGTCAGGGCTTTACAGAGCTTACAGGACATCTGCTTTCAACACAGTAAGTTTCTCTTTGTCTGCTGCACAATAACTCTAAGTTCTGTGCTGTTACATAAATGTAAAGATCCATGGCTATAAACCAGCATGGTAAAGATGAGAGCGACATTGGGATTCAGAAAGAAAATGCAACATGCATTAAAAAAATCATTACTGATAATAATAATAATAATAACTTGACATCTCTTTCACAAGACAGCGTGGCTTCATAATTGTCAAGTATACACTGCACTTAACCCTGTAGCCTTGTGGACTAAGGAGATGAAACTAGGTCCTTAAACAGAACAAGATGGATTTCCTTGGTGAACTGTGCCTCTAGCATTTCATTCCACACAATGGAATCCCCACACCAATCCCCAAAATGGGATACGTGAAAATGCTTGCATCCAGTCATTGGCGGAAAACTTTCTTGCTCTGGAACAGTGACCTTCTGCTTATTATTGTAGACCAACAAGGAAGACTTGCTATTGACTCCTCCCTTAAAACAAGAAAAGGTCACATGTGTCTCAGACTGAATGAGAACAATATACTATTTGCTCTTTTATGTGATGCAGCCCTGGGTTTGTTTTTCCTCCCCCAGCTTCTGGGCTTAATGTGATGTTGGACAAATTACAGTGGTTCTCCACACCTTTCTCCTATAGTGTGTGTTAATGCATCTTTCACAAACCCTGTTTGTATATGCACTTGAGTAAAGTGACGGAGAAAGATGGCAAACGTGCTGCTGAAAGGCCGAGTGTGTGAAAGTTTAACTGACCAATGTGCTGGCAGTTGGGTATGGTCGTAAATGTCATATTATATCAAATTCACACAAGTCATAAACAAAGTCAACCTCATCTGCTTATTTGCTCTCATTATCATTATTAGCAGTGAGAGTTTTGTTGTTGTTTGTTTTGTGTTAATTATTACTGTGAACTACTGTAACCCCACCATACTAAGAGTGCCTGTTGTAATTATGCATGCCACATCTGGGCTGTAATTTGAACTGTGCTATATGGAGTTTTTACAGCATTAAAAATACAGTAGCACCTCACTAATCTGAAGCCTGCAGGCATGCAGGTTGTTTGGAATAGTGAAATGCTTGGATTTTTATAAGGCATTCAAATAGTTGGCCCAAGCTTAAGATGAAGGCACACTTCAGGGTGCACTCACTGCATTTCTTAAACTACTTAAAACCTTCCACAGGTGGCAGCCAATTTCTTCCCAAGCCCTATGAGAACACGTATAATATTTATACTCTGGTCTTCTGGATTTTCCAACACTGTGACATGGTTGAACTTTGATTGTCTAAACTGGTCTTTAATTATCTTACACACGTCTTTTCATGGTCTAAACTGGTCTTTTCATAGTCCATGCTGGACTTTTGATGTCTAAAATGGTTTTAAATGCTCTTAAAATGGTATTTAATGATCTCAAACTGGTATTTTGATGGTCTAAACTGGTCTTTTATGAACTTGTCTTTTCACTTAATTTCCCTTCATTTTAATGACCACATGACCAGTGGTCAGTGTCAGTGAAATTTGTTTCCGGTACAGCATGGAAAACAACTCTATTGTTGGTCCAAACAGGTCTTTTGATTCTCTAAGATGGTCTTTTTATGGTCAAAATTAGTCTTTAATGATAATATACTGGTATCTTTTTAGTTAAGATGGTTAAAATGTAGGTGCTTAATTTGACTTAATATTATCAGTATATTATGACTTGACTTGACAGCTAGTACTTATTATCTTTCTCCTCCTACCACAGTACTACCACTAGTGCTACCACTCTCACAAATCCAACACAAAATGGACAGAGATGTAAACACTTACACACCCATGCACCTGACTGACACCTCGACATTAAAACCACAAGTCATACAACCCCAGCAGGAGCAGAGAGTCACTCTGCAGTAACATCTCTCACCCCACATCTCTTCCCATCTCTTTCTCTGCTGGACAAGGAGTTGATGATTTTATCGCCTCACAGACTAGAGAGTGTGCAGTGATCATCATGTGTGTGATGTATGTGTTTGTATATGTCTATCTCTGTGAAGACCAGTGAGCTTGAGAGTGAAGACATCTTCACTTATCTTTTCAAGTGGTAATTTAGGTTTGGGGCTTTGATTTAAAATTAACGTTAGAATTAGGATTAGATGACAGTTAGGGCAAGAGTGGAGATTACGCATGCAGTGCATATAGTTAATGTTTTCTAACAAGTTCACACTTTTAATTCTCATATTTTCCAGAAACCCAGCAGTAAAGAGTTGTCAAGTTGTTACGTGAATTTGGAGCCTAATCTGATGGTAAATTTGTACATTTTGTATAAAATAATTTCAATATTTTCACGATTGTATTTATTCAAAAAGTCGACAGTTTATGGTCTGAGATAGTTTTACAGAAAGGAAGCCCTGACCTAGGTCTTTACCTAATCCTTGTTAAACCTTACCTTCACTCCCAAAATATTAAGCCAAACCTGAACTAAATAGGTCTGGCAGCAATTGCATTGCTATTTAACAAAAACCAAAATATATCCTAAAAAATATGACCAACACTTCCATTTGGAAAGGACATAAAAAATGTGCGCTTTTTGAAGAAGGAGTTAATGGTTGTTTGCATTTGAGTATGACATATTGTAAAATTAAGTATAAATGAATAATGACTTATGAATAATAATGAATCTTTATCTAAAAAATAACAAAGATATATCAATAATCAGTTTCAGTACTGTGGCCTGAGGATCAAAACACAACAACATTTCAGAAAGCACAGTGACATTTCACAAAACATAACATTTCAGAAAACACAATGACATTTCACAAAACACAACATTTCACAAAACAACATTTCACAAAACACAAAAACATTTCACAAAACAAAACATTTCAGAAAACACAACATTTCGCAAAACTCAACATTTCAGAAAACAAAACGACATTTCACAAAACACATTTCACAAAACACATTTCACAAAACACATTTCAGAAAGCAAAATGACATTCAGAAACCAAAACGACATTTCCCAAAACACCTGTTTTTGTAGCCTAGCCTAGCATAGCCTACTACTCTCAGCAGTATCTTTTTTGTTGTTTCATGAAATGTTGTTTTGTTTTCTGAAATGTTTTGTGTTTTGTGAAATGTGTTTTTGTTTTGTGAATGTAGTTGTGTTTTGTGAAATGTTGTTTTGTTTTCTGAAATGCCGTTATGTTTTGTGAAATGCCGTTGTGTTTTGTGAAATGTCGTTGTGTTTTGTTCCTCAGGGCCACCACAGTCTCAAACATTGTGTCCATATCAAACAAGTTGAGAAACTCGGACTGGCAATGAATACATTTAGTGAGGTAAAGTCCTCACAAGCATAGAAATGCATAAGTGTGTACAGTATGTGCATGTGTATGTGTTCTATAGATCCATACCAGCGTCTCTGCATTGACTGCATTACCATTAGCAGGTCTGCACAGTGATGGAGTGAGGAATCCCATTACACCCAGCCACTACACCCATTTCTAATGCCATCTTCATGTTGGACACGCTATGTGGATTGCATTATATCACACACATGGACCATGGTGTTGGTAACCTGCTGTGAATGCAAAAAATAATATTGAAAATCAGAATTTTGAACATAATACTGTAGCTACATATTGGAAAAAGCGATATGTTTGATATTCTGTCAAGCCCCCATAAGGTTTTGTGTGTTTACTGACAGTTTGCACTGCATGCTGAGCTGCCTGTATTGCACTGAATTATTCACTGAAAGTCACTGTTGCATGTGCCCCTGCTGCCTTATAGGATTCACCAGATAAAAAACTGCTCCTCTAAGCTCTTTTAAGGAAACAACAAGGAAATATGGCATTGTATAGTATAGTAAATAGTATATATATATATATATATATATATATATATATATATATATATATATATATATATATATATATATATATATATAGTACCAGAGGTAATTGTAAGTTGTGTAGTAGTGTAGTAGTTGTAGTAAAAGTACTGGTACATTAGTAGTAGTGTAAATTGTATGGCTAACAGTGGTAGTGTTAGTGTTAATAGCAGTAGGAGCAGTATTAGCACCTGTAGTAGTGAGAATAGTAGTTAGTATAGTATATAGTGGTAGTAGTGGTAATTCAACAATGTGAGGCCAACATGGTAACTCAGAATAATAATAATTTATGAATTAATAATCAATTTATTCTGCCTCGGTAGCTCATCTGGTAGAGTGCATAGCATATATCAAGGCTGAGTCCTTACCGCAGCGGCCTGGGTTCGAATCCAGCTCGGGCCCTTTGCTGCATGTCATCCCCTCTCTCCCCCGTGCCTTTCCTGTCTCTCTCGACTATCACTATCAAATAAAAAGCAGAAACGCTCCCCCCCAAAAAATCTCACAATAAAAAAATATATATTTAAAATCGATGTATGTAATGAGATAACATATCGTAAATCCCAGCTCTGGGTCAAACATGTTACATGTAATAACAGAGTTATGGTGCAGGTGGGTTTATGTACATGAGTTGATGGAGAACAGGTTGTGAATCCTGACACTGACTCAGTCCATTTCCCGAATGCTCCTGGTAGTAATGTTTAAGAAGAGGGGGAGTGTTGTGGAATACTTAAAGACAATGATATGATCATCATACATGGTGTACATATACAGTATACAATATTTGACAGGGACATGACTAGTCTATATGTGACCTTGGGAAAAGAGAAAAGGGAACAAACTGGTTAAATGATTTTGTATGGATACGAATTTCAACATAACAGATGGTCATCCAGCTGAGATATAGTAGGCCAGAAAAAAAATATTTTTGCTGATTGGGTAAGAATTTTGGGAGTAAGCAAGAGACTGGTTAAGGAATAACTGAGGGAAGATGTCAAATAAATTGCTTGATGGACCACTGCATTTTGTGAGGAGTGCCTGCGCAAGGTGGCCTTCCTGGGTGAAGTGTAGATTCATTATTAGTAGTACAACAACAGTAGCAACACATTTCCGTTGTCTAAATGTATGATTGAGAGCAAGCTGTTTTTAAAACTTGCTAAGGTTTTTGCTTTGAATGCTTTGAATATTTAAGTGTATTGTCTCTCACTCCAATAGATACATCTCGTGGATTCAGCCAGTTTAATGAATTCAGTAAGTAACAGACTACAATAAAATACATTAAAGTTATGCTGCAAAGATGCAAAGTAAGTATTAACTTCCCGCCCATAATGATACTATTCAATAATTGTAATATTAGGTCATATGATCCCATATATAGTATTCATCATATAAGAATGTATCACAGTTTGAAAAATCAAGCAGGTTGTCCATCTTTGTTCCAGCCAATCTCCCCACAGCAGGTTGTGCTGCTGCAGTCCCCCACCCTGCCATCCTGGCTAGATAAACTGACTGCTGGATGAGGATTGCCTCGATATCCTTCCCAGCCCCAAAAAGTAGTGGTTTGTGTATCACAGATGATGGGTTGCCACAGCTGAGTGTGAGAGATAGTGCTACTTGACAACATTGCTTCCAGAGCATAAATTGCGTTGGTGTCGCTGTCCTGTGATGCTCTGATGCGGTGTGATGTGGTTTTTCAGGTGCAACTGTACGACTGCATTTGTAATCATCTGATGCAAGACAACTTCTTTTTATGATCTTGTTTTTTACCAAATGGGGGTATTAAATGCAGCGACCGCTTATAATTATTAGACTTGATAGAGTATGATGCCATGTCTGCTGTCTTTTTGTCAGAGAAAATAGCTTATTCTTCAATAATTGAAAGGTATTCTGCTTTTATCACATGTCCATTCTGATATTAAACTAGGATGGTACTTCAGCTGAATGCTTTTCATGTCCTCTGAACATCAGCCTCCAACAGTCATGTCAAGTTTCCCACTGCCGGCTGAGTTTGCATACCTCATTTTTTACTCTCTCCTACACAATTCAACCCAAACCCCAAATATTTGGGTGTCTATTTAATTAGAGCAGCGGTAGTCAGCAGAAACAACAGCTGTGGTGTGCACTTTTAAAGCCTTCTGTAGCAGCAATGGGCGAAAAACGTAAGATCTCCCTTAAGATAGGCAATCAAACATGCTGATGAGCCGCAGGGCCTGACAGGGAAGTGAATTCATGGGGACAGGGGGCTCAAGGCCACATCAGATAGACAGGAGCCCTGAATCTCTGATCACACAACCCTGTCTCCTTAGGCACTTTGACTATGAGCAAAGCACTATGAGAAAAGCACTTTGTCAGATTTCACATCACAGAAAGTGGCAAGGAAACAGAGCCACTGAAGTACTGATTTAAATGCTGTGAAATGCAGGGTGGGCCACACAGGTGATGGTTGATTCATGAGATGTTGCTGCGAGGGCAGGAGGTTGAATTAATGGATGTTGCTTTATGTGCTACTGTGGATTGCTGTCTGTGTGTTGAGGAGAGGATGTTTGGTCTCAGCTAACTCTGAAGTGTGTGAGTGAGGCTCTACTACATTGCGTAAGCAGGCAGAAGTGGAAGCCCCTAATCAGGCCTGGGCACTGCTTATGTAACCAGGGTGCCCTAAAGTACAGTACATTGGGGCCGAGTCATTAGAAAGCTCCATTTACAGGAGTTCAGAGACACAGAGAGAGCCACAGAGACTGACAAAAGAGAACCAGAGTATCACTTCATGTGGTAAAGAAGTGACTGCTTTTCCTTTTACCAGTGTACCTCCTCAGTCTGCCACTTTCTCTGACACTTTCTTGTAAACCTCTGAAGCTTTTCCATTTTCAAGTGCAGTTGTTCAACACCACTGTTGGATGGATGCGTTCATCATGTGCAGAGCCCTACCCAGTGGCGTCACCAGGCCATTTTACCAGGGTTTATGCCCCTAACGTTTTGAGAGTAGCCCCGAATGTAATTTTAAGCCTATGTGAAGCTCGGCAAAAAACATAATGTGTGTGAATGTGCAGTGCACAGCGGAGCAGCGCTGAATTCACACACACACATTTAAGTTGATTTCACGGTTTTGCAGAGGGAGAGGGTAGCAGCAGCAAAGATGATCTACAAACTCAGCCAACAGCAGCAGCTGAGTCAGAAGAAGCAGGCGTGGAAAATGGTAACAGCTATGTTTGTGCAATTTTGATTAGCTAAAATACTAATGCTACTCATGCCTATACACTGGAATGGATCCAAAGTCCCGCCCCCATTAGTTACTTTTGCTAGGTTGACAAGTTTGACAAAAAGACACACAGCGACAAATCAGCAGTCTGTCTCTAAAAAGCTGCTCTGTTTCAACATTGTTAGTACGATACAACGTGCGTGCAGGCTGAAATTCATCTTTACTAACCCTCTCCAGCAGCGAGTAAGAAAAAGAATAAATAATACAGGTCATTTGTTAAGCTATGAGTAGACGGAAAAGTCCGCTAGCTGCTGGGCTAATTTATGTCATGTAAAATGCCATAGGCTTAAGCTAATAACATTAGCATGTTGGATATGTGGGGAAAACATGACTAGCAAGAGACAATTGTTTTGTCTGTCAATCTTGCGAGTTATTATTGAGCCGAATTTTGTACTTTTGTTAAATGCTGTTGCTGTTAAGCCATGTTTTGTGTGTGTTAGTGGGGTCAATTTAAAGTTAACTTACTGCACTTTATGGGTTAGCGATCTATCAGGTGTTTTGCCAGCCTTCTAACTGGGCTTTCCTTAAAGTAGCAGCAAATTCCAATAGAGACAGATCACAATGAAGTCCCATTAACAATCACATCGGAGGGCAAAATTTAGGTTTCTTTTCAACATAAATGAGCCTTGCACATAGGCGTTACTAAAAAGCTAACAGGAAAGGGGAAAGTTAACCAAGGTTCTTCCAGGTAGCAAGCTTGGTCAACTGTATCACAAGGCTCGACATTAACTTTTTGAAGCACTTGTCCTTTGGATAAGTAAATTTACCTTTCACTTGTCCAGGCACAAAAGTCAATTGTCCAGGTAAAAATTACAATAATTTACTTTTTTCATTTTGTTTTTGAATGCAAAATTCAGACGAACAAACAGTTGAAAGCATCCAAACAGTGTGAACACAAATGATTCAATTTATGAATTTTATTATGGCTATATGTAACGTTTTCACCTCAACTAATCATTTCCATATTTATTTAGATTGTATATAACAATAGACAATGCAGATGTTATAGTGCACAGTTTAAGGACCCAAATGCAGAACACAAGGAAGTGGTATTTGGATGAGATAGCAATCGTTTTTATTGTATACTGCAAGTAAACACTGGGGGATGTGAGCTCTTCCAGAGCGGCGAGGCTCCTGGGACGGAGACAGGGAGTGTAGGTACTGGCTCGGTCAAAACCAGGGAGCAAGTCCAAACAAAGCAAACAAATCCAACAGGGAGAAGGTAAATATACAAAAGTCCACTGTACAGGCAAGGTCCAAGGAACAAAGAATCAATACAATTGAACTCACTGTAAGAAATGCCGGGAGAAAACGAAAAATGCACATGACCGGGACAACGACCCGTGAATGAACAAAGGAAAAACCCTAGACTAAATGCACTAAGGTAAGGGAGACAACGAGACACAGGTGCAAACAATCAAGGTGGGGCCAACACTGGAGGGAAAGCAAACAGGAAACAAGACAGGAAGTAAACCCACAAGACACACGAGGAGAGGAGCACGCTACCAAATAAAACAGGAAACAGGACAAAAACTCAAACTATGACAGCAGATCAATTAATGTTCAGATAAGTCCCTAGGTGACCTGCTTTCGCTATTTTATTTTTCTCATAACAAACCAGTATTCGAAATGCAATTTGGCTATTATAGTTTTTATTTGAGCCATTTTGATGTTCTATAATAATAATTTTTACTCCACTGCATTTGTCTGATAGCTTTAGTTACTTTTCAGATTAGAATTTTTCATCCCCTTCCTGTCCAACGAAAACCAAATATCTCCAGATGTGGTGATTTTAAATGTTTCTGATAAACTGAAGAATGAAGTGTTCCTTTATTTGTTGAGAAAAGTCTCATGCATCATCACAAAGCTGAAAACAGGCTGTTTTTCTAAGCTCATAAAAAGTACACTTACTGGTCCTCAGAGGACAGTGAGGCTACAAACATATGATGATCTCATAGAGTATGATGCATAGTTGTAGATTAAACTACCCAACAGTATATAGTTCAAATTAGCACAACGCAACATACACATTAATGGAGCAGTAATATTAATCCAGAAACATCATATGCAATAGTAGAACACTGACAGAGACCATTTTACTGCACAATGAGTACTATAATACTTACATACTTTTACCTTGTAAGGTTTAGAATGCAGAACGTTTACTCGTAGTGGAGTATTTTAAAAATGGGGTATTAGTACTTTTGCTTTAGTAATGGACCTGAATACTTCTTCTACTGTAGCTCTGGTTAGCACACCCACAGCCTAACTGCACCTGCTTGTTATCGGCCAAGCCTTCCCCTTTAAGGAGGCCTTGTAGGTTAACCTGTGTGTGTGACGGAGTCGGTTTGTTGTGAGAGACGTAACGTCACGTTTGCTGCAGCCACAGAAAAGTATATGCTATTAGGGGTAGTTACATTACTTAAGTCAGCCATAAAGTGTGTAGATAAGCTCAAGTTGCAGTATAAGAGTTACTGAAAGGCCGTGTGTTGTGTTTGCTGCCACAGAAAAGAAATAAAAAGTCCCTGTTTATGTAACATTACTATGGCTTCTTCTTGTACTCTATTTTGTTGTTTTTGTGTTTATTATGATTGTACAATTTGTGTTAAAATGCTTTGGCATTTTATTTGCCAATGAAGCACTTGAATTGAATTGAGATCATCCAAAATGATGGACAGGTTAACAGTGCAGTGCACTACACTGTATGAACTGCTATTCACATCAGCAACAAACTGTGTAATCTGGCAATACAGCCTACTCAAAGCAGTCAGCAGTTTCTTGTCTGTGTCTGTTGTGGGACTGGCTGAACGGGGTCGATCACAAGGCAGTCCTTTGCGCAGAGGTGTTTCTTGGGAGTTGAAGGCGAGATGCCCTTCAACTCCTGTCTGTAGCCTATATATAGGTGTATATATATACCTTAATTGGATAGTAATAAAATCAATTATTGAAATAAATTGTACTGTTTTGTGTATCATAACATTATTGACCATTGCTAGTGGCATACAAGGTAATTAATTATAGCATACTTATTTACATAAGGAAAATCTATTCTAGCTATAATTTATGAGTCTATAATTATACTAAGCCTGATCTATTTATACCAGAGATTTTCTTAAAATGGAGTTAGTACCTTTTAGAAGAAGGAGTAACCTCTGCACCACTATCCTGATTTGCATTTGTATAACTCACAGCATTGTCATTTGCATGTGAAAGCCTCGCCTAGACCTAGGGGCTTGGGGGGTCATCCGTCAAGCTTCTCAGGCTTGTAAAACTGCCAGAAATTGAAATCCCATGTCAATTCCTGGCAATCGTGATTGGTAATTTCTGGACTTAATCTTGTGGTATAAACAGAGCTCACAAGATATTTTCTATTATCATTCTCCTGCCCTTCGCAGTGTTGCTCAACACTACATGATATAAACCACTGAGACCTTGCTGTGCTTCATATCCCCTCTGTGCGCTAAAGTGAATAACTGCATCTGGGGACAAAGTTTATGTGTTCCTGTGTTTCTGAGTTCCATCGGAAGAGAGCAGGTAGTGATAGTTGAGATGATAGGCCTACTCTTTCCTCCAAATGGATGGAAAACAAGCCTGAAGAGTGTGTGCACACACAGCAGTGTTATTAGGATGCGGCAAGGTTCATCTGCCAGATGCCTTTCCAGTCAGTAATTGTGGTGGATTTAAAAAATGATTCATAACAAAACAGCCATGCAGTCTTTGCAAGGCAGAAATTGCATTCTTGCATCTTGCTGTATCAATGTGAATTGAATTTATTTGTTCAGCCCCTATTGAGTCTCTCTCTCACTCAGTCTCTCACTCAGTCACTCACTGACACTGCCCGCCTCAAACACAACCATGTTCCCCAAACTATGTTTTTGCTATATTTGTGAGGACTGCAAATAAGGTCAATTATTAGTCTTTGTATAATGAATTTTTAATCCATGATTTTATATTTTTCTAGATTATAGAAAATTTCAGTTTCATAGTGCATGACGTCATCCTAATGATGGTGTATATGGATGGAAAAACAGGCATTTCTTTAGGGTGATATATGAAATTGAAAAAGGGCTTTAGCATAGCCAATGTCTTTACTGCCTCAGCAAATTCAGAACAAAACAGAGAAAGATGTGCACGGTTCCGATGCTTAAATTCACTGTCCATAAATGTACTGTAAAATATACCAGAAGGCCCAATTTTCTACTTGCACAATGTAGTGTGACATATATCCGTTTTATGAACTGCACGTCTGTTTATTTCCTGTCAACTCTACAGTAACGTTACTTTCGCCTCCAACCTGATCACCTTACAATGCTTTTCATCCTTAATTTAGTTACTTTGCTTTTCACAGTTAGCTTCGCACATGTTTACCGTTCGTTTTTGTATATAGTGTTTTTGATCATTTTGATTATTACCTCAGTGTCTTAGATAACCATTAGCAACGTTAGCTAGTCGCTCAGTGTAGCACCAACCTGATTTTCATAGCTTAGCTAACGTTAGGTCGCTATGGCTCTTTTTTACACTTCGTGCCTGGAAGAGCTGCCAAAACTGAATGTGACTGACGTACACTGTCTTGTGAATGCGAGCAGTAAAGTGCCGACGTCATTGCTTGCATTTAAGTAACCAGCTAGGCTAGCTGACAGGCTAACATTGCTATTTAAAGACACTGAAAATGATCAAAAATGCTAAAAAAACACTATATACAAAAACAAATGTGGAATACTATTAATAATATGTATAAAGCTAACTGTGAAAAGTGAAGTAACTAATTTAAGGATAAAAAGCACTGCAAGGTGATCACTAAGGTTGGAGGCGAAGGTAAAATTACTGTAGAGTTAACAGGAAGTGCAGTTCGTAAAACATATAGCCTATACGTCACATTACATTGTGCAAGTAGAGAAACATTGTGATTACTTTAACCATAATAATAAAGTGCATCAGTTAGCATGCCAAACACATTGAATCAACAGCACGGTGATATTTTAAACTTGTGTTTTTCTGCACCATGAAATCCTACCACTACCTAGCAAAATCTTCTTCTTCTTTTGTGTTCATTGGTGGTTGGCAAACCAGCTTAGAGGTGCATTATCGCCACCAACTGAACTGGAGTGTCCTAGCTACATCTCGCGAGCTCAGTTTGAAACTAGGCGTGAGGTGGGTAGGAAGTGTAGAACGGTGCTGATTTTCAGTTTATAAGGATTTAACCCCTCAGACAAGTTTGCTAAGTCTAACAGTAGAGGGCTAAACATGATTTCAGAAAATAATTATAATTAATAATAATAATAATTATTATTATTATTTTAAGAGTGCTGAGATGAAATTTTGGTGTGCTTGAGCACCCCTAAAAAGAGTCTAAAAATGCCCATGCTCACAACCCTGAAGTGGATTGAAGCAGACCAGGATGAGAGAACTTTTTTGGCTCATGTGCTGGGTGAGCAACTTTCATTGGAATTAATGGAAGCCATCTTGGGTCCATATCCGGTTCTCATGTTACGTCTATGATTGCCATGGAGTCAGTGAGTGAGCTTCGGGCCACACCTGAGCCGAATTTTTGGAGCCTTTATTTTTTACAATTTGGTAATTTTCCACCTTGAAAAGTTATTCTACATTAGCTACTAGCGGCTCCTGTCTGCACTGTAAACGACTGTCACTGGAGTCCTGTTGAAACAGAAGGAAAATTGTTTATTTGATGATCATGCTGCAAAATCTGAAGATAAATCTAGTATGCTCTGATTTCTAAACTAATTTCTGGATGTTTAACTTTGATGGACAAAGCAGATATAGCTATCACTGGATACTAAGTCACCCAGATTCTTGCGGTATGTGTGCAATGTTTGTGCTTTGACTGCTTTATGACTAAAATGGAGTTAGTACCTTTTAGAAGAAGGTGTAACCTCTGCACCACTATCCTGATTTGCATTTGTATAGCTCACGGCCTTTTCATTTACATGCGAAAGCCTCCCCTATTGAAATAAATTGTACTGTTTTGTGTATCATAACATTATTGACCATTGCTAGTGGCATACAAGGTAATTAATTATAGCATACTTATTTACATAAGAAAAATCTATTCAAGCTATAATTTATGAGTCTATAATTATACTAAGCCTGATCTATTTATAGAAGTTATAGGAGTTAGTACCTTTTAGAACAAGGAGTAACCTCTGCACCACTATCCTGATTTGCATTTGTATAACTCACAGCATTGTCATTTGCATGTGAAAGCCTCGCCTAGACCTAGGGGTCATCCGTCAAGCTTCTCAGGCTTATAAAACTGCCAGAAATTGAAACCTCATGTCAATTCCTGGCAATCGTGATTGGTAATTTCTGGACTTAATCTTGTGGTATAAACAGAGCTCACAAGATATTTTCTGGACTTGTCTCTGTGCTGGACATATGGAGTTTATCATCAGTAGGATGAGCGAGTACACCATGTCTGTATCTGTATCTGTTCAGCAAACAAAATGATCTGTATGTGTATCTGTACTTGGAATGCCCGGGGCTTGAACCAGACGTGGGTCGTGCTTAACCTGGAAGTGGGTGCGACTAACCGGAAGTTGTTCATTTAAGCCTGAAATTGATATGGGAAGATCACATGTGAAGTTGCTATACTTATTCAATTCAATTTTATTTATATAGCGCCAATTCACAGAAGTGGATTAGAAAACTATTTACAGAATAGCCTCAATTGAGCTTCACAGCAATGTTTGTGATCACAAGCGTAAGAACTATTTATAGAACAAGTTTTTTTTATAGAAGTTGCTACAGATATTGACACATTTTACTCTGATGATACTCGTATTCATAAAAAGTCCATTATCTGTGCCTGATACTCATTTCAGTTGAGTACTCACTCAACCCTAATCATCAGATTATTTTCTTACTAGTAAGATGGCAAACAAGCATGTTTCCCAGCAAATGGTGGTGTGACACTTTAAGGATAATCTTTATCTTGGTTTAAATTCAGTCCTGAATCGATTCGAGAAAATTTTGGTACAACCTCTGAAACAAGCTGCTTGTAAAAGAGAGTATGACCAAAATGTTTTTACTCTGAAGATCTGAAACTGAGTGAATCTCTTTAGGATACAAGTAGAAGAACACACTCTTTCCATGTGTCCCTATCGGCTCTGTTGCTCCTGATTTCTTGGAAACTTTGCCTCCCTTTTGTCTTCCTAGAAACCTTTGGTACATGAAAGAAAAATGAACACAACATCTCCCACCTCCTCTTCATCCTCCTCCTACTCGCCTTCACTTTCCTTGTTTTCCTTCTGGGAGCAAAAGGAAGAGAAAGAGTAAGAAAGACATGCGTGAGAGAGAGGGAGAAGGGGCTTGGTGTATAGATTAGCGAGCGAGAGCAAGGGACAAGAAGGGCCAGATAGAGAGAGTTGCATGGGGAGAAATAAGAGATGTGGTGAAGGAAAGGATGGCAAAGAAGGCAGGAAAAATAGCCAGGGGCTCTCTTTCCCTCTCCCATTCTCTCTGTCTCTCCCTCTGTCTTTCTATCTCCACATGCCAAGTGCGGGGTAGCAGGGCTGATTAGGTTAGCACCCTGCTAAAATGAAATGTCTTAATCCTGACGCTACTTACGGTATCTCCAACCCAACAACCACCCCCCTCCTCTCCCTCTTCTTCGTCCTGTGAGTGCAGTCAGGCTCGATCCAAACTAAGCTAACCTGAGTGATGGGCAGTAGCTGAAGGACAGAGCAGGGCCGACTGGAAAACGTGGCTGACATCCTGGACCGACAGCAGGAGGGACGAGTAGGCCTGTCACAATAATTACTTTATTCACTTATCAAGGCCAGCAAAAATGATCAGGGTTATGTCTGTATATTGTACGATATTGCCCGTTGTGTTTACATGCGTGTTTATTTGAATATGAATGTCACCAACATTTTAACCAACAAGATGCCAGAATAAACAGCAGGGTGGTACCTACACACAAGACTAGGGCACAACGCCTGAGTGTTTCTTTTTCACAGAGCACAAGTCGAATGTTACAGAAAGAAACTATGTTGAGTCTGAAACATCTGTGTCTGAGTTTCACCATGGGCGGGGCTCAGACAGCTTAAAAGTTCATTGCTCTTTGAAAGGGTGTACTTGCATTATTATGCTATTATATTATCATTATATCAGTGGCGTTAAAGGGTCTTAAAATGACAATGATATAGTTTATTGTAATTTTTTCTGGTACAATAATTTTTTTTCTGGGTGCATCAAAAGTAGCTATCGTGACAGGCCTAGGGATGAGCCAGCCTCAGATGGCCCTAATTAGCCCGCTGACCTTTCTAGCAGACTTAGAGCGGAAGGAGGAGAGAAGGAGGAATGTGAGCAGCTCTTCATGTGATAGCATGCAGGGGCTCTGTGCTGTAATAATAAGTGGGATGGAGTAACCACTTCGAAGTGTCAAATACCAAACAGCTTCAACGAGACTGTCTTCACAAGAAAATCAACAGCATTAGTTGTTTGTTCAAATGACTCAAATGACCTTTGTTTATATTTACCTAACAAGGACCTGCCTACCCTATAGCTGTCATTCCTATTATTACTAATTTAATAATATTAACACTACAATTATTGGACGGTGTAGTCCCTCATTCGTCCAGGAGTGTTCTATCTATTAAACCTTTTCTACGATACTACAATTATTATTCTACTATTTAAAAAAAAATAATAATAAAATTCTACGTGGTATTTGCATTGTGCCACCCCCCCTCCCCCCAAAACCTAACACAGCAGCATGACTGCCAACCACTGAGTCTGGTTCTGTCCAAGGTTTCTGCCTCTTAAAGGAAGTTTTTCCTTGCCACTGTCGCCAAATGCTTGCTCATGGTGGGATTTGTTGGGTCTCTGTAATTAATATTATAAAGAGTACGGTCTAAACCTGCTCTATAGGAAAAGTGCAATGAGATAACTTCTGTTATGAATTGGCGCTAAATAAATAAAATTTTATTGAAATGAATTGACCTCTACTGGCTCTTGTCTGTCAAGAGCAAAAGGAACGAGTAAAAGGAAAAATAAGGAAAACCTGGTACTGAGGACTTTGGGGTGAAAGGCTGGTCAACAAAGCACGTGACTTTGACCATGCTGTTTTTCCTACCAGCTGTCAACATTGTTTTTTTCATCAAACTTTCATCAGCGCAAGACTGGATGTATCAGGTAATGCTATGTATAGTTTTAACTTAAGCTAAGCTATAAAGAAAAAACAGTTGTACCGGCAAAGATACAGTAGTGCACAGAAGCCATTTCCATGGTTGCCATGCACTGAAAATCAGTGAATAAAGTTATAAAAGTTTTGTGTTTTTGTACAGTAATTTGTGAGGCTCGGCCCCTAGAAACACTGCGGCATCTATCGTTTTTCAAATCTAATTCTTGTCTCTCATTTGTGGTCTGATGAATAGTAAATTCATCAAATTCAGTGCACCATATCGCTAGTTATAGTTACAGTTATAAAGTTGTGTTTTTGTACAGTAATCCAGTAGTCAGTGAGGCCCGGCTGTCGTCTTGCCTTTCTGCCACAAGTGGACCACGCACATGAGCAAAGCAGCAGATGTTTAAACAAGTGATGCCCTAACAGAAGATCCGCCTTGATGAGAGCACTGACAGATTACATTTTCATTTTGACCCTAAAAGAGCATGGTGACATGTAAATGTAAATGCAATAGACTAGGGGTGCTGTTTTGCTTATTGCATATTAATATTGTCCACTCTATAGCAGGTTAAGTCTTTGAAAATGAAATGTCAAATGCAGTTTTCATTTTCATTTTCAAATTGTTAGAAAATATTATTTTCATTTTGTCTTAAATATTGCTTGCATAAATGGAAAATCAGGTTACATTTTCAAATTTGAATTAACATTTGAATATTGTCCACTATTGTCCAGCAGGTTACAACTTTGAAAATTAAATGTCAGCTTCATTTTAATAAAGTCATAAAACGCCCATACAAGTATCTGAAAATGAAAATGAAAATTGGATTATTGCATATTGGAATATATTCCCATATACGCTTTCATAATCACACAATAAAAAGTATGTTTTTAAATTTTAAAAGTAATATAGTAATAATAAGATTTAGTAGTAGCATGTTGTATTTATCTTTTGTTAGAATTTACATTTAAAGATTTTGTTAAGTCCATTGCTCAATGTAGGGACTGTAGCTGCTTCACTTTAAATGTTTGCATTCAATTTTTGTATGCACAAATTCAAGATGTGCATCAAATCAGGTAGATTGAATTGTTGACAAGTGTGGTTATGTTAAGTGACATTTTTCTGGCTTTCGCTGTTGTGGGTGCAACCACACAGTCCCCACTGAGTTATGTAAAGCTCTTTCATGTATAAGTTTACATACACATCAAGAATAGATTTTGAATGGTGACTGCTGTTTTCATCATGCACCACTGATTCACATTTTGAAAAATCGTGTTTTGCTCAAGAATGCGTAAGCAGTGTGGTTGAGGGACGGTCTCTTCAACTCTAACCAACTGAATGATCTCTCTGTATTCTTGTCTCTCATTGTCTCTGTCTGAGGCCAACATATCCGAGTGAGATGCTCATTGTGTGTGTGTGACATGTATTTCATTGCCAATCTTACATGACCTACACACAGCACCTGTGGACATGGCCTCACTAAAGAGAAGATAAAATGGAGGAAAGGCTGAGGAGATGTAAGTCACATATGCTAAGTGCAGATTAATTAAAAAACATGTAGCCTAAATGACCTCTCCTCCAACCCAACTATGTGCGTACGTGCGTGTGTCTCTCTGTGTGTGCTATTGTCAGTTCTCAGATCAGTTCCTTATGGCAAGACATTGCACTTGCTCACCAAAGTCAGTTAAACTTTGATCTTTTACTTTACTTTGTTACTGTATGAAAGTGAGTAGCGATCAAGCAAAAATGATCACAAATGTATTTGAAAGCCTTTGTGAGTTGGAAGATTATGTGAGGTGATAATATGTTAATGTTGCGTTGAAAGTTGTTCTGCTGTCTCTAAGTGGGCAAAAAAAAAGTTATTGCTGCTTTAAAGGCCCAGTGTATAACATTTAGGAGGGGCTATTGGCAGAAATGGAATATAATATTTATACTATAATTAGTGTATAATCACCTGAAAATAAAAATCGCGTTTTCATTACCTTAGAATGAGCCATTTAGGGAGCAGGTCCCCTTCCACGGAGGTCGCCATGTTGCACCACCATGTTTCTACAGTAGCCCAGTATGGACAAACTGAACACTGGCTTTAGATAGGGCCGTTCACGTTTTTTGCGAGTTTCACGGCCACTGTAGTTTCTTCTACACGCTTGGAAGGGGAGGGTGATGTGAGCAGTATTCAGATTGGTTGCAAACTGCAATTTTACTGCTAGATGCCACTAAATCCTACACACTGGACCTATTAAGGAGTTGGATTGGGATCAGGAGCACATAAATGTGATCGGGACATCCCTTTTCTTTAATGATCCCTTTGACTTCCCAACATGAAATGTTTAAAACAGTCATTTAAAACCTGCACCCTGGCTCAGTCATGTCAATCGAAGCATCAATTCCACCTTCACGTCCTATTGATAAACATCCCCAATAGACTAGGTTGTGATTTGATTAAGCTAATTACACTCACTTAAAATTTGATTACAATCACCTCTCATTTAATTAAGATTAAATTTGGATGCCCTTTCTTTTTTCAGTGTGGTATGAATGTCTTCTTATGAGCATCTTTCTCTCCACCTCCCTTAGCCTCCAGCTCTTTTTTCTCTTATTTTCTCAAACCAGTTTCTTCCAATTAGCAGTAGAAAGGACACACTCCATTAAATGAGTACATATTTGATCTTATAGCCGCCACCCGCCCACCATCTATCATTGTCACTATAGGACACCCCCTTTTGTTGTTGTTGCATAAGCGTACAAACTGTCAGTTGTGTAACAACACTTTGTAAAGGTGGAAGGAGATTATATTAACGTATGTAGATGCTGCAATGTTATCTTTTCTTATTCTCTTCTTTTTTGTCATCACCACTTTTAATTACCCATAATCTGTTGGAAGCACTGTTTGTGTGTGTGTGTGTGTGTGTCTTGTACAGTAGAGAATTTAATTTTTTTAAAACTGAGGTACATCTTGGTTTTAATGCAGGGGATTTTTGCAAGGCGCTGGTGAAGCCAGAGACATATGCATTGTGGGTGGGTGGCAGCAGGGAGAACGGGGCTGGGGGTCCCTGGGATAGAGCCCTGAGGCCCCTGGAGATAAGAGGCGGGGAACCCCGTGCAACTAATTAATGTAGACCCTGGTTAAAGAAAAGCTCTCCTCCACCCAGCACAATGGAGTTACAGCTAGTCAGACCTGCATGTGTGTGTGTTTGTGTGTGTGTGTGTATGTGTATGTTCTGTATACTGTATGTGTGTGTATGTGTGCACGTACTGTGTTCTCAGCAGCAGTAGTGCTTCAGAGAATAAATTACAGCTTCTCCTTGAGGGTCTGAAGGGGACTGCATGAATTTCACAGCTGAACAATCATCAGTTCCCCCTCGACACACATCCACACATTTACTTGCACATTATACGCTTATAGACACACCAACAGCCCACCGCCATGCTTTTTGATGTGTCAGGAATGGTGTAAACTGTAAACACCCAGGCTACAACAATCCACGAGAAGTTAGAATTTTTTTTAATTGCACCAGAAAACTAATGTGGCTGATTTGTTTTTGTTGTTTTTTTTTTTTGTTGTTTTTTCAGCTCAACTTAAACACACCTATACACTTGAGCCTAGCATCTTATGCAACATTGTAACTCAAGTGTCAGAGAGGTAATAAATTGTTTTGTAGGGTATGTGTGTTTGTGTCAAGGAGAATGAGAAAGAAGAGACTGTATAAACAAGTATATAAATCTCTTTTCTGCTCTCACAGTTGGGTGTGTACATGTTTACATGCAAGTTACTTCCAACATTTAGGAAATATCCTTGTTTTCAATTATACCCCAGGTCACATTGCTGTCAGTTTAATTTCTGTATATCCAGAACAGATATGGGTCAAGGATATGTTTGGCCTAGCTTAACACAAAAAAATGGAAGCAATGGGAACCAGCTACCTCAGCTCTGTCAAAAGATAGGCGCAGAGGGAGACTGCTAGCCTAGGTCTGTCAAAATAAAACTCCATAAAACAGGTAGTTAATAGCATTACCATAAAATGTAGGTTAGCTGCATTAACAAAAAGAAAATATTTAAGTAGTCCAAGCGACAGATATTAATTTAGCTTCATTATTTTATGTCATCTTTGCTTTCATGTTTGAGATGAGTAACTATTGGAGAGTAGAAGAATTAAAGGGAGACTCATAGATGATCTGATGAAAAAAATGATAATCATCATTCTCATCAGTAATGGCATCGTAAGCGTTAGGTTAAACAGGATAAATGATAGAGATGATAGTGATTGGTAAGAGGAGAGAATGAAAGCTCTTTCACTTTATCAAATATAGGATTTTTCTCTTCAAACAAAGTGGAGAAAAAAGCCATGCCTCCATATGCATGTACCCAAGTTGTAATTGCGACCTGAAAGCTCCAGTATATCTGATCTGATGAAGTGCATGAATCCCTTACATCTGCCAAAGTCTGTAATACCTTTAATTAAATACAAATTTAATGGATACAGTGTTATATTTCCAATGCACAGTATTTGTAACCAACTCTGGTATGCAACCATTTTGAGTTAATGAGATTATGAGTCAGTTTTAAATAATAAAGCTAGTATGGCACAGTGTTCTGTTCACAATTGCAATGATGAAGCTACAGCTCTAATTCACACCTTCTGGCTTCTGAACCAGCTGAGGCTCAGGAGTTCCTTAGTATTTGGAGCCATCTGCCATAACAAAATGAGAGACAAATGTGATTTATTTCTGTAACAAAGTTGAAATAATTAAAATGGAAAGCCATAACATAAACGGATATGACTAAATAAAAAAATTAGAATGCATTTGAAAATTTAATTTTACAGTGGACAAAAAATCCAGAAAAATGTCTCGGACATCTAGTAGCTATCAGAGGAACTGCAGCTTAAAGCATTTCAGCAGTGGCTTCACTCTTCAGCCATAGTGGTTACTACATAATTTAGAACAGCAAGTGTAAAGCCTTTCGTGAATCACTTTAATGAGAGTTTGAGAGTTTCTGTTAATATGAGATTAGGAAAAACTTTTTCACGTCTGTAATATCAGCCAGTTAGATCACTGTAATGCCCTCTTAGCTGGAGTGAACTATCTGTTGTTGTCGCAGCAGAGCTGAGAGGAGAAACTACATCACAGTCATTTAACAATAAATAAATTTGACATTGGTAAGTTTGACATTGGTATGAGAAACGTGTGGACAATTTAGTGGCCCAGAAGTCTCCCTAAATTTTCATGCTATCTAAAAAGCCAAATAAAAACAATAAAAATGTGGCTCATTCTTTATTATAATGATTACCATAATTGTTATCACTGTTCATGATTTAACAATAACATTAGTGCAGAGAAAGCTTTATGTGTCTTATGGATTTTATGCTTTTTCAACATACCTAAAACTTCAGTCCTCACGTGTGGCTGCAGTATGACAGTACACAAAGAGATGAGTTGTTTTTTCCTCTATAAATACACAATGGAACACATAAACACACATTAAAGTACAGGGGCATGCAGAAACACATACACACACAAATATTTTAACACACGCTTTGTTCCTCCTCAGACACCCTGCTGTCTCCAGGCCGTCCTCCATGCCCTCGGGTCCGGATGCTGCCCTACTTTCCCTGTTGACACACCCACACAAACACACGCACACATCCTCAGCCCTGTCCCCAAAGCGCAGGCCTTCAATTGGCAGGTGCACACAGCGTGAAATAACAAGAGGGGGGCAAAAGACAGCCACAACATTGCACTGTATGTATGTGTGTGAATGTCTGTTTTAGTATATGTGCTGTGTGTGTAAATGGGCAGAGGTGAAGGGACAGAAAGGAGACGGGGGTGAGGCAGTCAAACAGAAAGGCCCAGTGTGATTAATACAGTATTTACACCCAGGGTGCCAGCATCACCCGTCCTGTTAATCCCACTGACGATTTGCAGAGCCTATGTGGAATGAGGCATGGAGCCGAGTCGTTTATCATCTGGGCTGATGAGAGAGGCCAGGCAGACGGGAGCATCAGCCAATAGGACGCCATTCAGGCACTACAGCAAATTACTGGGCATCCACAGGAACTCATAAAGTCTGAAAAATGTAAACCCATAGAGTGCATTAAATAACATAACTGGAGGTTTTATTTTTCCATTTAATGTCAATAATTAGCACACCCTTTTGAAATCATATCTCACTCTTGGCAGAATGCTTATGTGTATATTTAGAAAAATGCATGCAGGTTTAATAAACAGCAGGACAGGTTAGAGGAACATTCCTGTGTTTTTGTGTGTTTTAGCCCATTTTATACAAGTCAGATATACATTACTGTTTACCATCGCTGAGCAAAGAAGATCATAGGGGCATAGACTGTTGAATTTGTTTTCCTGGATTCCATTAGTTTCAGTTTATTTACATATTATATGAAAGTCGTGAACAACGTGTTATTTTATAATATCCTCATGGAACAGTTTTAAGTTCACATCTTTTTGCAGTGCTTGACATGTTTTATAACACAATAGTATAACTCATCCAGGTGAGGTTTATTACATAATAAAATAAATGGAAACCAATGCCTGGAAATAAATAAAAATACAAAATATTAAATCCAAAATCTAATATCTTGTCAAATGTAGCAAATTGCAATTTGTTAGATAATTTTTACCACTAAAGCAGGTTCTGTATTACCTGATGCTATGGCCTTGTCTTGTCATGGGGTCCTGTGTCAAAATGTAGTTTTATGAACTTTATTATTTTAGTTTATAGTGCTCATATGCTCCATATTCCTACAAAAGCTTATCAGAATTACCACAAACTGACTGACTCTCAAAAAACCTTAAGCATTTCATTCTAACATCGGTGTGTCTTTGGACAAATAATGAAACTGCCACGTATACTCCACTGTGTAAACTGCCATGGCCATTAACCATGCCAGCCATGATCCGCTTATCCTTAGAGGGTCACGGGGGGGCTGGAGCACATCCAAGATGACATTGGGGCAGGTCGCAAGTCAATCACAGGAGACAAACAACCATTTGCGCTCACACTTACGGGTAATTTAGAGCCGCGAGTGTCGTCTGTCTTTGGACTATGGGAGGAGAAAACTCAAGCCTGTAGGTTTGAACCCAGAACCCTCTAGCACCAACGGCCCAACAGCAAATGTTTGCCCCGGGGCCCACAAACACATTAATCTGTCCATTATGATAAAATAATCCAGTAATATAAAAGTGTACGCAATTTTTAATAAATGATCTAACACATACAAAACCGCATAGTCCTTTACACCAGCGCCGTGGCGGGTTCCTGCCCACCTCTCTGACCACCTTCCTCCACCATCCACGCTCATTGTTGAAGAATCAATCGTGAGGAATGTTAAGAAAAAATTTGCTGCGACTTTTTGCTTTCCAGGCGTTAAGTTAACTGATATTATAGAAAAGATTCCCAGCATCCTGGCCAATCATCCACTCGATGTTGTCCTTCATGTTGGTTGTAATAATATTCCCAGTAAACATGACTTCACCAAACTCCTCGATTTTCTCACGGTCCACAATAAACAGATCTTTGTCTCTGGTGCCCTCCCCCCAGTTCAATTCAATTCAATGCAAAGACCACATATAATTTTTTTTCTTTCTTCCATCATAATGGCATTCACCCCAATGGCCTGGGCTCACGCACTCTAACTGATAATTTATTTTACACAGTCTCCCTCTCCCTGCCATGCATGCCCACTCCTGGTCACGTCTGGGCTACACCAGCAAACCCCTCCCTCGGCAAACCACACTAGCTCCCCCCGTGGTTAGGACTGCTTACTACAGGGGAGAGAACAACTGCCTTCTTAAATACAACAGCCACAGGTGTCCTGACAAAGATTAAATAAGTGGGTCACAGTAAAATCCTACAAATCTAATTCACATTTCCTGTAAACCAAGTATCTCAGCAAACCTCAAAATACCCCTATTAAATATTAGGTCCCTGTGTAGAAAATCACTTTTAATAAATGATTTTATAAGTTTTTACAAGCTTTGTTTTATGTTTTTAACAGAGATGTGGTTTAAACGCTAATACTGGGAATGCGGCCCTTATTGAATCCATCCCACCAAACTTCATGTTCGAGTCTGACGGCAACACAAAAAGGAGGGGGTGTTTGTGCCTTTTTTAGGATATGTATGTATGTGTTAATGAGAATACCAGGACAGTGCTTATTGAAGCCATGAAATCTGAAACTGTCCCAGCTTCAAATCATGTTGATGATCTACTGTATACCATTAACTCTAAAATATCAAATGTACTTGATGCCATTGCTCCTGCTAAAATTAAACTGATCGCTAGTAAGCAAAAGGCACCTTGGAGAAACTCTCATTCTATAAGGGCCCAGATAAGGGAGTGCTGGAAAGCAGAGCGAAAATGGCATGAATCAAACCTTCAGATCAACTTTGAAATCCAGAAAGAAAAATTACATATTTACAGCCTGGACTTGGAAAGTGCTACCGTTGACAGGTTAACCAACCCTCCGGTTCCAATATTCTCGAAACTAGTTTCTACGAGCAAGTGCAGTGAGATTGCATCCTTTTGAAACGACAGGATTCAAGGCATCAGATACACTATAAATTCCACAATGCCAAGCAAAAAAGCATCATCACTGCAGCCTTCCAGAAGTAACGACATTACACTTGAAGAGATTATCTCCAATCTCAGTCCATCCACCAGTTGCTTTGATGTTTTACCCACTACCTTTCTCAAAACAGTTTTGAGTAGCCTGATGAAAGTAATTAACAACTCTCTCCATTCTGGCATTTTTCCAAAGGCTTTCAAAACTACAGTCATTAAGCCTCTACTAAAGAAGAACAGTCTTGATGCAACAGTACTGAATAACTATTGGCCTATATCAAACCTACTGTTTTTAGGTAAAGTCATTGAAGTTGTTCACCAACAACTTATAAATTTTTTAACGTTGAACAATTGCTACAATAACTTTCAATCAGAATTTCGCCCCATCATAGCACCGAGACTGTACTCATAAGGGTGCTAAATGACATTCACCTGAACCATGACTCTATTTTAGTATTGTTGGACCTTAGTGCCATTTTTGACACTGTCGACCATGCAATTCTATTGCAAAGGCTAGAAAATTGGGTGGGACTCTCTGGGACTGTCCTTAAGTGGTTCATGTCTTTCCTTTTAAGACAGAAAGTATTTTGTCTCAATTGGAAACTGTGTGTTCGAGCAGAAGGCCATGACCTGTGGGGAGGCACAATGCAAATACCACCTTGGCCTTTTTAAAATAGTAACAATATAATTGTAGTGGTAACATTAATATTCATAAATTAATAATAATAGGAATGACAGCTATAGGAATAATAATGACAGTAATAGTCACAGAGCCAATAACAACAACAATAGCTAACTGGTTAGTTTCATCTGGCTTTATCTATAGATATAATTGGGTATCATCAGCATAACAATGAAAGTTTGTGGAGTGTTTCCTAATAATATTGCCTAGAGGAAGCATATATAAGGTGAATAGAATCGGTCCAAGCACAGAACCTTGTGGAACTCCCTGACTAACTTTGGTGTGCACGGAGGACTCACCGTTAACATGTACAAACTGAGATTGATCTGATAGATAGGATTCAAACCAGCTTAGTGTGGTTCCTGTAATGCCAATTACATGTTCCAGTCTCTGTAATAGGATGTGATGGTCAATGGTGTCAAATGCAGCACTAAGATCTAACAAGACAAGTACAGAGACAAGTTTTAAGTTTTAGTTCTAGGTTTTTATGTAGAACTCCTCTTCTGTTAACTTTTGGTTTTATTAATTTAAGTGGTCGGTGGGCAGACACCGTCACTAAGGAGTTTTGGGTGGGTAACTGCTCTGGAAGCACAGAGAAGTGTGTAGGACTGCAACTCTGCCTCCTGGTCTCAACTCTGGGTTGTCATGGTTTAGGTCCACTAATAAAATCAGTCAGCTGCTCCATCCAAAGTGGGATGAATCCCGTCTCTCCTAATCAGTCCAGGTCTTCCCCAGAAAGTCCGATTTCAATTATTATTAGAACTTGTTAGAAACGTGAACAGGTTGGTGGTGAACCGTGGGCTTCTGCTTAGGGCTATGCTTCCTTTGTCACCCAGCCTCCCTGGTTTGATGGAGATAGCTAACAGGAGCTATCTACCTGGTTGGTCCCCACCGGCTACTGGGGGCTGGCTAACTACAGCAGCTAATGATTGGGTTCCCATGGTGCGGAGCCGCGTTTCCAATTCACTAAGCCTCGCCTCCAATGCTACAATTAAACTATATTTATTACATGTACCATTATCACTAAAGGAGGCAGAGGAATAGCTAAACATTTGACACACTGAGCAGGAGAGAGCTGGAGAGTGAGAGGGAGAAAGAGAAGCCATTGCTAGCTGCTAAGATAAAGAATAGCTAGCATAGCGTGTAAACTGTGAGATTAGCAAGAAAGTTGTTAAAAGAAGGAGAGAGCTATGAGTGCTTAAGCTGAACTGGTGTACATTTAAATGTATAGCAGATAGTTAGTCACTATAATGAAGAATCAAACGAAATTAACTGTGAAGAGCTAGAGCAGCAAATATACGCTGCTAGTAAAACACAAACACCGGTGACCGGAAATGAGACAATACCCTTACCGCAGCATGTCTATCTTGGACTCAGATTTAAATTTCAGTAGGCACATCAAATTGGTCACTTCATCTCCTTACTACCATCTAAAAAATATCTCTAGAATCAGAGGAGTAATCTCCAAGCAAGACACAGAAAAGCTTACCCACACCTTTATTTCTAGCAGACTGGATTACTGCAATGGTCTGTTCACAGGGCTTTAAAAAAAAAACTCTTCAGCAACTCCATCAAATTCAGAATGCCACAGCTAGTGTCCTCATGAAAACTAGGAAATATGACCATATTGCACCAGTTCTAAAATCCTGCTCCAGAGCAGGTTATGTTGGAGATAAATGTGTATAAAAGCACTGCCTATATTGACTACTGACCAATCAATTCTCTTGGAAAATGACATCACCGTTCATAGCAGATCCTGTGAAACTTGGTGGCAGAATAAGAAATAAAACTTGGTGCATGGATTGTGAGAGGATCTCTTAGGAGGGCAAGAATGTTCAGAGATGACAAAACCCTTGTGCTTTAGTAAACTGATGTCATCCTACAACAGAAAGCACTACAGCCTTGTACTTATTGTACTCATAAAATGTGAAAGTAAGCCTACTTACTGCTTTGAATTATGTTTTTATATTTATCTTTTCCAAGTCCGAGCTACAACTGCTTGGGTTGTAGCTCAAAGAATAAGATTAAAATGATCATACACACCATAAGAATACATCTAAGCAAAACATTAATTTAATGGAATACACAAATCTGCCTACCTTTCTATATTTTCTTATTACAATGTTTAGGTTTATTTTAATTCTTAACTATTGAGTTGCATTATTATTTATTCTTGGCACTGTACTTAAGTCTTGCACTGCTCTATTTTTTATCCTTGGTGTTTTATTTTGTGGTTTTTAATCATACATTTTATTGTTGTGTTTTATGTGTAAAGCACTTTGTAACACTGATTTTGATAAGTGCTATACAAATAAACTTTATTATTATTCTTATAAATGTAATTATAGTCAGATCTCATGCCCTGATGATGGGGCAGTGATATTGTAAGCCTATTAATTAATTTACACATTCACAGCAATTCTTTTGCTAGCTGTCCTTCCTGCATTTGAAGATGATATTAGACAAGCCCTGACCCTAACTTTTAAGTCAAAGTTAAAAACCATTCTCTTTTACACAGCCTACTCTGTAATGGCTTCTTAGCTTAGGTTTTAAATAGCCTTCATTTTATTTGTTTTTAATGTAACTGTGCTTCTACATGTGGAAGTATTTGCTGTGCTCTTTTATGTTTTTATTTTTACTTGATTTAAAATGCACTAGTTTACTTTAAAGTATCCCTTGTATCACGTCTGTACTTTCGTTCTTTTTCAAATTGTAAATCTTCTTACCTTTGCTGTGTTTTTAGTACACTGTAAAGCACATTGAATTGCCCTGGTGTATGAAATGTGCTATACAAATAAAGTTGCGTTGCCTTTATATGTGAAAAATACTCTGCTGTCATTTCACCTGCTTTACTTTGCACACTTAGGCATAATTTCTACAAAGAACTGAGTGTCCATCTTCTGATTATGCCTATGTCGTATTAAACCATTCTCAGACCTCCATGCAAAATAGCTTAAAAGAAATGTTTAAGAGACAGTTTAGATGTCAAATATATGACTAGTTTTAGAACATGAAAGTTAAAAAGATTGCTTTTGTTTTTATTTTGTTAACAGGATGGATATTACATATTATAACAAATTCAAGGAATTGTTTCAAGAAATATCCAAGCATTTGTGAACACAAAACCAAATGCATTTACAAGATAAAGCTGAGGTGATGGATGAGATGGATAAAACTGGTGTGTATTTTAGGCTAAAGTTAAAACAAAATCATCAAGCTTCAACGTACAGTACAAGTTTTGAACTACTATAATTTGGGGCTTCAAGATGATTACAACAATAGCTTGGTTGGATAGATTATGTTTTATTGGAAATGCTGATTTTATAAGATTATTTCTTTAATTTGTTTTTTCTATGGTATTTACTTCAACCCCATAAAGTAGATATAAATCAGCAAATTTATATTAATATCTAGCTACAAAATTGCCTGTGGTATTAATCAGCCTGGAAGTTATCCCCTTGTTATAAGCGCAAATTTTTGCATTCATTGTATTACATATGACAGGTAAAGGGAGAATTCAGTCTGAGTTGTGATGTGAGACGTGAGACGTGAGTGTGACGGATCAGAGTATGTGAACAGCATGTCAACAAAGCTGTGGTGTTGGAGAGACAAATGTTGCAAATGGTATTTTTAGCCTAGAGTTTCTGATGTATATTCCATGCAGTCTGGCCTGTCACTTCACTCTGCTGAATCTCAGCACTTCCCAGCAGAGCCGGGGTGGAAACAAGCTAAATGGATTATAGCGAGGATACGGCTACACTGATTTGGTACACAATACACTGTACTCTGTCTGTTCAACACCCTGCAGACTTGGCACCTATACTGCAAAGGAGCTAACTTAAGTGTATGCATTTTGTTGTTTCTCTGTGTTTTGGATGCACGTGTGTGCAAACATAAAAGAAAAAAAAACCTCACTGCTGTTAAAAACACCTTTTAGCAATGTACCTCACATTACTGGTTCCATTGTGAGGTTTGCTGGTGTAATCAATGTTTTTCTTCACTATAAATCGGTATGTCACATCATGTTGCCCTACAGTATGTCCTGTTCATCTACAATAGAGTTTGAGAGCAAAGTGTTCATTGATCCTAAATGTCAACTGTCAACAGAAAAGGAGGTAAAGCTTATACACCTGTTATCATTTAATAACTCTTTGAATACATGGATAATGGCAGACTGATGCCATGAAGAAAATCCAAAGATGGAATTTATCTTAAGAACGAGAGCAAGTCTTGTTCTATCACTTGATTGATAGAATAATGACTTGTGGGAGTGAAAAAGCATCAAACAACTTCCACAAATTTCTTTCTAGTGACTAGAAGGTTTGATTAGCATGAAATTCTTCCCAGGGCACTATTGTAATCACAAGATGCTTTGTCATGAGCACAATATATTTTCTAGTGCACAAAATTTTAGTGTGCATAGTATAGTTTATGTTAGAGTACACAAAAAAATGGTGCATACTATAAAGTGCACTGTTGTGCACACTAACTTGTGCACAACAGAAATTATTTGTGTAAATTAGTTTTTATTGAGTAAAACAAACTTTCTAGTGTACCTTAGATGGTTTTTAATGTGCTTCAGATAGTTTGTAGTGGTTGTTGTTTTAGAGTTTGTTGAGCACATTTGAATGTTCGTTGAAGGGACACACCACTTAATTTCTAGACATGTTTGTTATTCTTCTGGCTAGGTTGGATACATCTATATTTGTGAAAGGTAACAACCCTCTCCTACAAGCCATGAAAGGCAAACTTCCACTCTGTGGTGCCACTGTGATGAACAACCTGGATGTGCTCCAATAATGAATAATGAATGGAAGACCGTCTTTGTGGACTCATTTGCTGCCATTTTTACACCCAAACGAGCTTCATTTAATTACAAGTCATATTCAGTCTGAGCTGTGAAATGTACTCATATTTTTAGACAGTTCACCTTGGTGTTCTCATAGATCCATAATCACTTCTTTTCAAGTTCACTCTGAGTGGGAATGTACACCGTGTGGTTGGGTTATCACAGGTTTGAGGGCAAGATTGATTTATCACACATCTTTCTTTGCAAATGTTTACTCATACAAAACAAACAGTCCTATGGCTTCAGAGAAAAACAGATTTGTGTGCTGCAATTCAGCTGTAACCCTGTCTTAACATAATAAGACAGTGATGTTGTGTATAATCCACTGTGTAAATGCACAAAAATGCATAGATGATCCTAATGCAGTGATAGAATGTGTGGCCTGATGAGTGTGAGTGTGAATAAGCAGATACAGCAGAGAAATGGATAAAGATGAGTGAGTCTGTAGGTTGGGAGGGGGGGGCTACAGTACATTACTTTATACTGTATGTGTTCTGCTATATATGCCAACATCTAACTCCCCCTGTGTTCAGACTGTGTTTTCATCATACCACATTTTGATGTTTTTTTATTATATCTCATCATATTTGCTTAACTCCTTCCGGTTCATAGTGCCTTTCAAAACCATAGTTACACGGTGCTTCACAGGTGCACAGACCTGTATCTCTTCCGAAACAGAACAATGAAATGGAACCTGCCGAAGTTTCTGATAAAACACAGATTCATCTCTATTTAAAAATGGTGGAATCCAGGCCAGTTAGTTGCATCTGTAGCCATCATTGGTCAGTTTCTAAAATGAAGGTTTCTTTCGTATTATTTTATTATTATTATTATATTATTATTATTCGTATTAATTTTCCATTTACCTGAGTTAAGTAATCTATCTGGCTTAAATGATTTATCTATGATTTGAGAATTTCAGTCAGATAGAATTTCAATCAGAAGATCAAATAGACAAAATGGTATGCCATATATCTTACTCATGATGTGAGATGTGACAACAGACATGATCAGGTACAATTGTACATATGTAGGCTACAATTGTTTCATATGAGTTAATTTTGTTTGCTTTAGATCAGTGCTTTTTGTAACTGCATTAAACAAATTATATTCTATTACTTTTATTTAGCATTTCAACGCTGTCCTGTGAAAACTACGTATTTCCAAAATGTTAACTTTTCATGAGTTCATAAAAACATACTTGTTTTCAGCTTTGTGACAATTCATTTTTCAGATAATCCAATGTTTTTTTTTAATGGTTCATTAATTAATCATGGTTTTCACTGGACAGTGACAATGCACTCTGTTTTATAAAAATCAAACACCAAAAGAACTTGTTATTTCTCAATAGCTGTTTTCGTCTGAAAAAAAAAAAAGAACAACTTTGCTGTAAGAATAAGAACGAGTGATTCATATATAAAAATGACACAAATGGGACAAACTGAAAAGAGTAGATCATGATCCAGCTATATTAACTGCCTGAAACTGGCTCGTGTTCGTGCATGGATCCATGCGTGGTTATATTGTCCTCTGTCAGTCACAGCCTTCTGCTGATGTGTCAAAATGTCGATTGCCTCCTCTGTCGATATTATTTGCTGCTCTGAGCCGGGAAAGGAGAGCGCAATAACTGTGACTGAGGGAAGCAATAACTCTGTTGGCTCCCTCATCAAATCAGAGCCGACTGATGCGGAATAATCAGCAATTGAAATCAGAGGGAGGAAAAAAGCTGTACTGACAAAATGGGAAATGTCATCATGAGAAGGGCAATAATAAAGGAATCAATGTGATGCAGTTGCTTTTGCACTTCTTGGAGGCAATAAGACAATTGGGGCAGAGCTCTTCTTTTACACTGTTTTCAGAGTCATGAAGGAAGACAAGTGACAGTATTAGAATTTAGAAATCATTGGAGTGGCTGTCCTGTGTGTGGTCGGTATGAAACCATGAAGTTACACACCCTGGACAACTGTGAGGAATGTTTCAATACAAAACTTTAGTTTAAAAGAATAAGCCATCATTTTCCATATGTTGTAATTGAATTGATGTTTTGCAGTTACTACTGAATCTACATGCAGTTCATGAAAATATTTACATTTTCAACTTTTAACAACAAATTTTCAACTTAAAGAATGGAAGAAAATCCTCTTTAGCACAAGAAGTGATGTATGTTTTGTTTACAGAAGCAATACGAGTCAGTATGTTTATATGCACACTAGAATTTACTTTATTTATTTATACTGGACCATGCATATTAATTCACATTAATGTGATGTAAATTTGACAGATTTTGCCAAATTTACATCTGTGGTGAGTTGATGTTAAGATTTAAAATAAACAAACAAAAGACAAAAAGCTGAAAATCACACATGGCTTGCACATACATTTTTCAACTGCATTCAGCAGGTCCTGACCATACAACACTCTAGTAGATTAACTACTGATACGGGGAAAACCTTTCTGAGAACCTGAGTGAATTTACTCTCTCTGCACTTAACCAAGAAAGAAGACTGTGAAGTATAAACCTGAGCCTCAGTGTACATTCCTTTTTATAAATACAGCATGGCAAATACTAAATTGTGTGCAAAGCAACTGTAGTGGCATAAATCTCTTTTTTTAAACACCTGGCCACCCACATGTTAATACTTTATTCAAACTCCAATAATTACATTATAAGTTTACAGTATTCAAATAGTTCAGAAGTTCAGTAATTATTTTTTACACTTATGTGTGGAAAAACACCAATTGTGCCACACAGCCAGCATACCTGTTACAAGTGAGATGGATCAACATTTTAATTCAATTCAATTCAATTCAATTTTATTTATATGGCGCCAATTCATAACAGAAGTTATCTCATTGCACTTTTCCTATAGAGCAGGTCTAGACCGTACTCTTTATAATATTATTTACAGAGACCCAACAAATCCCACCATGAGCAAGCATTTGGCGACAGTGGCAAGAAAAAAACTTCCTTTTAAGAGGCAGAAACCTTGAGCAGATCCAGACTCAATGGTGGGCGGCCATCCGCTGCTGCCGTGTTAGGTTTTGAGAGAGAGAAGGGGTGAGGGGAGAGCAAAGCACAATGCAAATACCACCTACAATTTTTAAATAGTAATAATGTAATGGTAGTGGTAATATTAATATGAATAAATTAATAATAATATGAATGCCAGTCATAATATAATAATAATAATGACAATAATAGTAACAAAGCCAATAACAACAACTGTAGTAGCTAGAAGTTGTCGAGCAGGAACACGGGGGCAGCAGGTGGCCCACAACCACAGATCCACACTCTGCACCTCCAGGGGTAGAAATATCTGCTGAAAGCGACAGAAGGAGAGAGTAGAGAAACGAGAAAGCACAAAACTACGGGAAAGAGAAGATGTTGAGTTAGTAACATGCAGTAATGGGACAAAAATGCATACAGATGGAGAGGGAGAGAAGGAGAGAGGAAAGAGGTACATCATGGGAAGTCTCCCGGCAGTCTAGGCCTGTAGCAGCATAACTAAGGGATGGTTCAGGACACACCCAAGCCAGCCCTAACTATAAGCTTTATCAAAGAGGAAAGTCATACGCCTACTCTTAAATGTGGAGATGGTGTCTGCCTCCCAACCCAAACTGGGATCTGATTCCACAGGAGAGGAGCTTGATTTTACCAGCTGTCTTGCCCTCTTTTTTGGTTAGCCTGCTAACTGTATCCTACTAAAAGTCAGATTGTGAACATGGCCAAGGCTTCCAAATATCTAGCTAATCATAGTGGTGTTTTGGAGAATTCTGTTTTATTGTATGTATGCTCACTTCACTAAATGAAGACTGTGAGATGAGGTTGGAGGCTCTAAATCATCAAGTGGACCAGTTTCTTGTTTGTGAGAAACTTGGACATGCAAGCTGGTTACTCTGGAAGGAAGCAGGAAACTGTGACATGTAAATATTTGATCCAGGTTTCTTATCACTGAAAGTCTGCACAGGAATGTCTGTCAAACAACTCACACAATGTGAGCAGTAAAAGCTTTTAAAGTGATTAGACTGAAAATTGAATGGATGAGCTGAATGTCTTTGGGCAAGTAATTTAACATTACCTAACACACATCATGGCTGAAATGGCTGGAAAAGTGTTGTGTGGTTCGGTGAAAGCCAGTTTGTTTGTTTCCCATTTACAGAGCCAGGGCTGTGTACAAACACCATATCTTTTTCAGCGCACACACTGAATGGACAGCTAGCGAACCATGGGGAGATATTTGCTGGATTTGACAAAAAGACATGCTTTGGATTAGAATCGCATACCCCACCTTTAAGGTTGTCTGGAAATAGATAAAAGCAAATGTGGATAAGCTGAAAAAACATATATTTCTCTCTTGTTAGCTATATTTTCAAACCCTGATTTTGTTATAATAGCCTCTTGAAATCATGAATTTGAAAACTCCAACAATCACATAGACAGGGATTTTAAAAATGCTAGATGTATGATTGTCAACCTTCCACAGACTCAGTTGAGCACTTCAGAGTGGAGCAATCTTCTGTTGCCTCCAAGTCTCTTTGTCATTGATGTGAATATAGCTGATCTTTTATACTGGTGCAGTCATCTGACAACAGAGACACAATGAAATGTCAATGACAACACCTGTGTTACACAGTCACAGACAGTCAGAGGAGACAGAACACAGCTACATCCTGCTGAGACCAAGTTGAGTAGCCAGTTATATTTGTCAAAACACTTTATCCATCTAACCATCCTCCTTAGCAGTTAGTGGAGGTAAAGTTTTTCTTTTGACTTGGCATTTCACTTTGGTGGCTCAGGAGGTCCTCGAGCAAGACGTTGCTCCCAATAGTTAGGTGTCTCATACCATAGCTCTGTGTGTGAGTGTGTTTGTGTGTGGTGGTGACTGAGAAGCACACTGAAGCACAAAATGCTATAAAATATTCTAGGGCTGACCCGAAAGCTTTGAAGCTTCTACCGTTGCCATGGTAATCAAAGTCCAAATCAGTATTTGAATGCTGCGTTCTGTTTTTATTATTATTTATGCATTACCCCAAAAATCCCAAATAACCCAATAAGAAACCAATAATAAGTAATCCAATATTATTAACATTAAACAGCATCTTATAGCGCAAGAGGAATGCAGGAGCAATGCAGTTTCCCCTAGGTTGACTGCTTTTAGGGGGCAGATAGACCGCTGGGGGGGAGGCGTGTGTGTGGGCACACATTGAGTGGAGCAGAGTAAATGGACTGTACTTGAATGTATGTGAACCCCATTCATATACTTTCCTACATTGACATGCCCCACCAGGAGAGGACGAAACGGCCTGAAGTGCTGTGCACACCCTGACGGCGACGCCTGCACCGAGCCACCTTAAATCTTATGTTGAACTGCCTTAAAGCCACCATTCGACACGCCCTGCCAGGACAGGACGAAACAGCACTCGTTAAAAAAAACACTCCACGAGATGAGCTGGCGCGGATGTCAGACCAAGAGTTCAGTGGTCCGAACAGCCTGATGCCAGATGCAATGGAAGCGTTTGTCCGGGATCACCTCATCATCTCAAAAGCTGTGATCCGTATCGAAATGCTTTTTTCCACAGTGAGCGACACAAGGCTTCACCATAGAAATTTTCGATATACAGTACGATGTCGATAAAAACAAAGCAAACCCTTTTTGGAATTATGTGTAATTCATTGATAAAATGTGGTCCAATCTCCAATAAGGTTTAACGAGTTACTAAAACCAAGGGTTCGCTTTCTTTTTCCAACCTGACTTTGAAAGTTCAAGCAAATAATGCAACACACGTACACCAAACAATCAATCAGGAAGACTGATTATCTCATGCTCAACCTTATTTACATTCTCTCACGCCCTCGCTCTCTCTCTCACACTCTGTTTTCCCGCTTCCAACTCATCAGTTGACTTATTTTGGAAAAACGAGATCTACACGCCATAAATTCCAAAAATTATTGTAGAACTTGTAATAATGAGTAGGAATTAAGTCAGTCGAAAGATGTTGCACATCATCTGGTGATAATTTATGCTGATGAACAGTTAAAAAAAGCCTTGCTAGTTTTGTCAGAGAACACCATAATAAGCAGTACAGGTGATAGTATGTGTGGCACTCATCAGTGAAAATACTCTCTCAGCTCAAAGTCGTATCAAAACCCTTTTTAAACTATGAGCAGCATGAGGCTTCACTGAAAACGCTTATATATAATAAGTTTATGTTTAAAATGTAGGAGCTGTCGCTGTTAAAAAAACTCCTATCATCTCTGTAGAACTTCTTACAGACTTCTGAACAAACACACACACACACACACACACTACTGGTTGCTATAGCAACTGCCCCACTTGAGCAAACAGCACCCTGAGTGAGAGGAGGGGGGAGAAGAGGAGCTCAGACAGTTCATTTAATAGGAAAACAACCTCTTAAACTCCTGCTTAGGGTTCAAATATCATAAGTCCAGTCGCTGAAACAAACTTATTATCAGAACCCAAAGAGTCTGCTGAACGCGTTGATGTAGATTTTATGCTTGTGGTGTTAAAAATGTGAGAACTGGAGCAGGGCAGATCTAGAGAAATATTCATGTGGTGGCAAGAGGATGGCATGGAGACTTTAAGGGGTATTACAAATCAATAAATTGTTTTATTTCCAAATCTTCAGACATTTTTCCAAATAGCCTAAAATGTGGCCATAACAGATCATTAAATTATATGCATTAATTAATGTTTTTATGCGTTCTTCTTAAAATTAATGATGTAAATTAATGCGCTAAATTTGACAGTCCTAATATATATACAAGTACAATATACAGTTTAAACCTCTTGCATGACCCTCAATGTTTCCCAACAGATTTCTGAAATAAGATTCAAAGTGATACTTAATTATGTCAATGCAAGCTTTCTTTAAGAGTGTAAATTGGCTTCTAGGTAGTGACCTAAATATAAAGGCGATATTCACCAACTGTGCTGCATTCACTTGAACTTGAACATCGGAGTTTGTAAATTCACTCTTGTAAATGTCCGACCAGCCACAACTTTTCATATATATATTTTTGAATTAGATTGTCCAAAACTTTTTTTGCACATTCATTTGTAATTTTCGTGAAAACGGTTGGGCGGTTCTCTAAGAAAAGTCATAGCAAACCGATTCTGATCGATCTGCACGATTTAATGTATTTATTTTTTGCGTATCTGGGACTAGTAGTGGGACAAAAATCCATATGGAAGATGAAGAATAAGAATAAGTCAGAGAAATAGCACTAGAATGCCTAGTGCGCCGCACTTCAGGCACACCAATAATTAGTAATGTGTGCTTGAAGTGCGAAGCACAAGGCACACAATAGGAAATAACCCTGAGTCCAGTAAGCCCCTGTGAGGTCGAATACCCTGTTAAACTTCTTGAACAAGCTGTTTTAAACTCAAATTATAGAAATCCAAATAGACTTATTTAAGACTTGTGAGGGTAGTGCTAGGTAAAAAGTACAGTCAGCACCAATTAGAGCATACAAGAGACATAGAGCATACAAAAGATTGCATTTAACCAGGTTTTACTGTACTGCTGGGGACTCTGAGAGTCCAAACAGAAGTAATGTGTCATTTTCTGTAGCAGACGTCTGAAGCATGTCATCAGCTCAAAACCATTTATAATCATTTCTCCTGAAATTAGTAAAAGTCATAAGATATCAAGGTGTTAAAACACTGTTAAGTACTGTATGTTTTTTGAGCTGTTAAAGAACAGAACATTAGGGTTAGATGCAATGATTTTGCTGTATAGTCAATAGGCATTAAGTACAGGGTCCCACTCAGCAAAAAATCTTCACATTTACTAAAGAGCATGAAGCACAGTGTTTTCATCCAGTCTTCATCAGTGTTTGTTGACTCATTCTCAATTTAAAGCATTGCTGAATATTTATCACTGCAACCTTTATACTTGTGAAATTATTAACCTCTGTTCTGGTGGCATAAAGCAGTTCTGCCCCCTGCAGTGAGTCATCATTAATCCCATCTCTTTTGGCAGTTTGTTTTGGGATTGTTTTTTCAGTCCGTTTTTTTTTTTCAGTGGAGTTTTTTAAAAGCACAACCATGTATTTTCCTCAACTGTCACAGTCATATTGATTGTTTTCTTCTCTAAATTGTTATTGTTCCACCCATGACCCATTTTCTCTCAGCCAGCTACCCCACCACACACCTACACACACGTATACGCACACACGCACACACACCATACAAAAAACAAATCTCTGAATACACACATCACAGGGGACGGAAGCACATTAATTGTGAGACCAAAAACCCAGAGCTGCAGTCACATGCTGGTACACCCACATGCACACGAGCAGGAATATGTGACATACGAACACAACAGGGGACAAAAACAGTCTTTTTATAGGCACTTTTTATTTAAGTCTTTTGTACAATAAACATGTGTCAAGTAGCAACAAAACACTCCTCACACGAAAAAGAATAAGACACGACTAAGCAACAGTAAAATTAAGGATGAGAAATATGTAATAGGAGCACAAAAGGTTGAAAATAAATAAAGATAAAAAACATTTCATTAAGTGTTGAGTATTGGCATAAAAACTACAGACTAAAAACTGAAACTAAGCTACATGCAAACAGGGTGTGAAGCAGATAAATTAAAGCACAATATGGGTCACGTATATACAATTTAATAATGCTATAATCACATGAAGACATGGACATTTGGATATTAATACAAACAGACAAAGACAAGATGGACCTATCAGTCTCTACATACATATCTATCTTTAAAAACTATCTCAAATTAAACATGATCTATATAGTCTTTATTATAGATATTAGTGTTTGGAAAATAACAAAACTGACTTAAAATGACGATGAAAGCAGAAGTAACAATCTTCCTCATACAAATGAAAAGTTGAATTCATAAACAATAAAACACAAACTTGCTCAATTCAATGCACTCAGGGGGTTTTCTGCTAAACTAAAGCTGTTAGCTATTGTCCGCTAACTTAAGATAGAGATTTCTGTGTAACTGACATTAATGAGTCAGTTTGATACTCTTCTTTACTTGTGCTACTGTTCCACTAAAGTTTAGCATATCACAGGTACAAATTTCAATGGTTTTATCACAAATGGAAAAACAAAAAAGTAAACTGAGACATTGTTTTCTACATGTGGTCTAATTCCAAGCTTTAGGTTGCCTGATCCAGATGTCTTTAAAGCACCAGACACAAGAGAATTCTCAACTCATCATGACAAAAGTATCCTACAGTTACAAACATTACTGATGTAAAAAACCCTTCATCAGCATCGGAAACATTAATAGTTTTCAAACATAGTTGTTGTTTGTGTTAGTCTCTGTATTGAAATCAGTCATTTTGGGAGTTGCAGCATGTTCCAATCCTGTGTTTTGAATTTTGTCTGTGGGTCTACCCTTTTGGCTTACATTCTGTGCCTTTAAAACAACTTTTACCAGAACAGTAATTCGAAAAGCCCTCCCCTTAAAAAAATGCTAGTGCATACACTGTAGCAGTACTTGCACCTTGTCTACACTGGCTGTAGTGAAAACAGCAACAACTTCAGTCTTCCATCTACACTGGATGCAGTCAGCCACAATATTGCTGTATGAGCGGGAGCATTTTGACAGTGGTCACAGCCCAGTACACAATCAATGATGTTACAAGCATAAGTTAGAAGAAAATAGACTTGAAGCCTAAAGAGATGCATTTGGTTGCAGTTATTTGCCTAAATTGAAACACAACATATTGCATAGCTGTACCAATGAAAATGTAAGTGCATCTGTTCTGTAAGCCATGTGTAAGGCTGAAAAACATTTGATTTAAACAGGGTGTTGAACTGGCATTGTCTTTATTACAGCAATTGTGTTGCTTCCTGTGGGAATATAAAAATTATGAAGTTGACATTAAAGCAAACTTAAACTCTCAGGTTACATTTAAACAGCAACAAGCAATTAAAACAACATTGATAACAAAAATCTTCAGCAAAACGTAAGACCTAGTAGCTGATTCTTTTATTTGACAGATTATTATTTGATGCAGCACATTTCAGATAATGTTTCCACCCCTCTCAACTCAGATTCATCTGTCTGCCCCATGGAATTGGCTCCATCCAATGATTGCGTACTAGCTTCAGCGTGGAGGTTTTTTTTGTGTTTATTTATGCCAGCACAAGTGGGTGGTGGATTATGGTTCACAGGATACTAATGGTTTCAGTGCTCACCTGAGGATATACTGTTCCAGTAGAGATCAAAATGAGCGATCCTAGTATTTGCAGGAGAAATGGTTAGAAAGAACACAGTTTATGTGTACTAAAGTTGTTAATGTGTAAACGCTCAGAGGGAGCTGTGTAAACACAATTTTAGAATTTGAAAGGTGGGTAAACAGTATTTACGTGTGCCCTGAAGGTAAGATACAGAAAAATCAAGATAGTGGCTGCTTGATAATCACATGAGGATCATGTGCAACATGTCTTCATACCTAAACGACAGCATAGGCTGATTGCCAATGACTCCCAAAATGATATATATGACCGTTCCCCATGATAATATGTATGACCGTTCCCCAAAACAGCAACAGGCATGAGATTAAACACGTGGTTAACGTTGTGAAACATTTGGAGTTTGGTTAGGATTAGGCAACAAAACTACTTTGTTAGGTTTAGGAAAAGATCATGTTTTGGGTTAAAATAAGTATGTTAGGTTACATAAGTGACGTGACATGACGTGACATGACGTGACGTGACATGATGTGACGTGATGTGACATAAGTCACATACTTTTGGTTTCCTGCGGAACACAAACCCCGGTCTCCTGGGTGAAAGTTCTATGTTTGTTTGACCCATCCATCCACCCAAACCGCCTCCGACTGCTTTAGTCATAATTACTATGGCCACTAGAGTACGCCACCTAACAATAAATGTAACTATGGGTTGTAATAAGCTGTTTGCATAGATGACTTATTCGGCCATTTTTCTGGTTAGGACGGGCTGCCATATGGAGCTTTAATACAATTAGACAAGGAGAATCACAACGCATAATCCTACACTGCAATGCCTTTAGGCAGCCATTTATGTCCTTTCCACAATCTTTGTATCAAACAAACGCACCTCCATAGATCCTGCAACACAGTGAGTGGTGAATTCACAAAAGGATTGCATGGCTTTTGCGGCCACAAAACCTGCATAAATACGACAAGAAGAAACCGTGCAATACTCAAAGCACCCACAAAGGATGAACTGCACCCCTTACTGCGCTGCCAAACAAATAGCGTCTTGGTGCTCTAGTGCTATTTGCAGGTATGTAAATTAGGTAATATGCATACATTTGGCGCGAAATTAGCCCATTTCTTAGTAAATGAGCCTCATTGAAAAACAAGGTCAAATTCACAAACACCAGTGCTAATAGCCACATGCAGTTAGAGTGAAATTATTAGCGTCTTCGGAGAGTTTGTGGTAACTAAAGCACATTTATAAGAGACATCACACCCGGACTTTCCAGTGATCATGGCAGAAGTGATTGTAGCCAGGCGAATGAAACTGTAAAACAACATAAAACCTGCTGCTATGAGAAACGGAGATGGTGGTTACGCACTGTAACAGTCCAGCATAGAGCAGAGTAAGAGAGAAAACAGCTCTCCCAGAGGCAAGAGTGAGAGCGCACAGTCAAGCACCCCAAATAACTATCACTCCATACAGAGTGAGCTATAGAAAAATGAGAGACATCCTGCAGATAGAATGAAGATGAACATTTAACAGATGCAAAATATCCTAATATGCCAAAATCTGCACTCCTCTTGGTCAGGAGAGGATAAGAATATAATAATAAATAAAATTAGAATAGAATAAAAATTAAAAAGAATAAAAATAAAAACAATGTATACATTTTCTTATATACATATATTACAGGTAGTGGTATGGCAATGTGCAAAACCAGCATAAGAGAAATTTGAAACATGAAAACTGACCTAAAAAAACAAGGACAAATCCTCATATATATATATATATATATATATATATATATATATATATATATATATATATATATATATATATGAGGATTTGTCCTTGTTTTTTTATATATATTCCTCTGGTCTCTTTATCCCCTCCCTGCTGCTTCCTGCTGTTATTACCCAATTTAAAAAATAATTATGACATCCATTATGAGAGGGTACAAACATGACATGGAAATAATTAGCACCACCACAGAGCATTGAAATGCTCTACAGTGGTGTTGGTGGACATTTTCTCATCCATTTCCCTTACACCTGAGAGAGAGCGAGGGAGAGAGGTTGAGTGCTGTAGTAGAGGCTAAGCTGTGTGTTAAGGTGCTCAGAAAGTCATTATGTTGGTCCAGGTAATGGGAAGGCCTGGGGAAAGTGTGCAATAAGAGGGACTCGGCTTATCTCCCACCTAGACTGGCCTGAATGCCATTAATTACCTGTTCCCTGCGCCTGCCTCATCTCGCTCTGTGTCTCTATGTAGAGGCCTTTCCTCCCCACTCTGAATGGAAATTAATTTTTCTTTTTCAACCTACCCCTCCGCAACACCACATCCATCACTATCACACTGTCCTTCCTCTACCCTACACTTATCTAAGCTCATTTGCTTCAATGAGGCTTTGGATTCATACTGATAATGGACAATGTTCCACTCCAATGATTTGTGTGGATTTTTAACCAGATATGAGAAGGGCCTAGCATAGAAATACTGGTCAGTTGTTCAGTCAGTCAGATGAACAACAAGTACTTATACCTAAATACCAAAATAGGTTGATGTCACTACCTTTCAGAATGGCCCATATGACTGTTACAGAAACAGTTCATATAAACTTTCTCTTATCTGCCACCTCTATTGTTAAGATTTCGTTAAAACTACTTGGTTAAGATTAGGGAAATGTCATGGTCATGGTTAAAAGAAACCACGACATTGGTAGGTGATGGGATGTGAATAGCAGATATCAAATCAAACACTTTGTATTGCTGTAGAGGTGGAAAATGAGAAAATCCTCATAGAAATAAATAACCATATTGCGGTTACAAATTGTGCTTAAATAAAAAGGCGGAAGTTAATTTCAGGTCTGCGACAGGACAAGATCTCAAGTCTCTCATGTGCTGCTCGCCCATCCACCACCACGACCTTCACACTTTTCACCTTGCTACTTACAGGGCACACTACTTCTTACACTGGCACTGAACGTTGGCACGGGACATAAATCATGAAACAAGGAATTGGCATGATCAAGAGCATAATTTCTAGGCGTACTGGGCTGGAAAAGTACTTGGTTAAAGATAGGGGAAGATGTGGTCATAGTTAAAAGAAACCGGTGTTGACTGTTGGTAGGATATGAGATGCCAACAGAAGTCTCTAGTGTCAAAGTCAGACCACTTGAACACCCAGCCATCCACCCACTACACAGCAATTGGGATGCCTCACGATGTCCTGGAAAAAAAGACTAGCATGTCAGAACATGGCGAGGCGAAGATGAATGATGTTGTTGGTGCTGTCAGTTGGAGGAGTAAAGTTGATCCCTGGCACCTCCTTCGCAATCACCTCAGTACGTTACACAGGTGGCAAAGATGGCAAGCTATGATTTGTTTGGTTCCAATGTGTAGTCCGCATGTCTCTTGGACAAGGCACAGCAATAATTTTTAACTCTATAATTGCCTAATCTGACTCAGTGACCATACTGAAAGACAAAAATATTGTGTAGTCTGATCCTGGCATAAGAGGTAGTGTTAGTGCTATAACACAATTACACTACTTCTTTCTTTGCTTCTGAGAGAAGGCTTTCATTATTCACACCACCATAAGACTTCTCTTGTCAGAAAACCATGAACATACACATATTTTAAGTCTTGAACAAATGGCCGATGCTGTGTATCTGATGGGTACTTCGTCCTCATCAGATACTTCTTCAGGTATTTCTTGACTTGTACCCAGGAAATACTGCATTAAAATATAATTTGTGGATTTTAATTACTCTTTTACCTTTCTTTTAGTGCAAGCCAGGGAGTAAACATTTTAGCCACATACTGGCAAGGCTCGAAAAGCAAAATCATCATGTTGATCATTCTGAGACATTTCCAAGACATTTGTATTTTGATGTGTAATGAACATTGTAGCCTCTATGGGATGCCAGCAGGGCCATAGATTAAAAGTATCTATTATCTTACTGTCAATACCACACCTTTCTTCTTCTTAAAGAATTGTTTTACAAGGTAGGTCTTGTCTCTTACTCCTAAATATTGTAGCTTGTGTTAGCCTCTGAATACTGTGGCATCAGAGGAAGGCTTCCACATCGCCTGCATATTTCAAGACAGCAGAGAGTGGGCTATGGGCTAACTGCTGCCTGTATCACAGAGTGCATATCCTCTTCTCAGCAGGAGTTTTGATGCCCTTCAGTCAACCACTTCTGCTTCAGCTCCATGCCTGTCAAAGCCCATATGCAAACATTTATTATTATTATGCCTCTGATAGAAAAAGGACCCGCTGTGGGTTAAACTTATGGTGCAGTTAATGTATGTGAATATCATTACTCTCCTGTTTTGTACCATCCAGTAGATTTCTTGCCAGTGGCAATGTAAAATATGAAATGCAGTGTGGAGGCCAGCAGGGCTGCCAATCTTCCTGTTGCCACATAGTATTATCCTCTAAAACATACCTGGCTTTAATATAGAGACAGTTTTTGAATGTATTTGTAATGTAACATAACATTAATGATCCCATGTTTATCATACATTTTTAAATAATAGTGATAGTAATCCTTTGAAATGATGAAGTCATCAAAAAGTGCACCCGTTTTCTCATTCATAATTAAGTCAGATCAAAACACACGGTGATTATACAAACTCCTGGAAGTGCTTTACTCTGCAAAATGCTAACGCTCAACATGCTCACAATGACAATGCTACCATGGAAATGTTTAGCGGGTATAATGTTTGCCATGGTCACCATCTTAGTTTAACATTTGCCAATTAGCATTACACACAACATGCAGCTGAGTTGTCATTAGTTTTGCAGGCTGTTGGTCATAAAAACTATTTGGACAAATTTGGACAAATTGGAATTTTGATTTGATGATGGAACTAGAGGAAAAGTCACCAATGTCACTGGGATCCTAGGGGGATCATGAATGTCTGTACCAAATTACATGGCAATCCATCCAATATTTGTCAAAATATTTCAGTCTTGACAAGTCTTGGTGAACCGAAAGACCAACTGTCCGACTGACATCGTCATTACTAGAAAAAATGCAATGTTTTTCATAAAATGACATTGACTTATTTTTGTGATTTTTTTCGTGCTTTGTCAGTGATTTAATAAAATCATTTTCTAACTAATATTTTAGGGGAACATCCTGTCAAAACAGCTGATAAATGTGTCCCATCTATTTTCATATCCATTTTGTATGGCCAATACCAACACTTTTACACCACATCTCTGTCTTTGTGACTTTTAAAATAAAAACTGTAACTATCTATTCTTTTCAACTCATAGTTTCCTTGAACCCAAAACTGTAAATTCAGTAAGAAATTCAAGCTGCAGGTTATTAAGAGTAGAGTAGCTCTTTGGATACTCCTGTTACAAACACACATTTGCTCAAAATAATTACACTGGCTTTTTCCTGGATTCTGGTGGCTGTCACTGCACTAATTTCTGGAACACACGTCATTCTTTTTCCTGTTTTAGCTTTGTATTTATGGGACACTTGCCTCTAAAATGAGCCGATCAAATCTCGTGTCAGAAATGTTGTTGTCAATATGCTGTTGCCAATTACCTGAAATTATAGTTCAAATCAATCTCTCTATCCTCTGCTCTTGTATATGAACAAATAGCAAACTCATTTAGCATTTCTACAGAATGCGTGCATGTTTTGACATAGTTTCTGTGCAAAAGTAAATTGTGAAAATCTTCTAATTCCTTTTCTCCGTTCTTTTTTCTTGCATGTGCTGTGATGCTGTCTTCACAACAGGTAATACGCATTTTTATATATTTATGTATGACTGAATGTGTTAAGTTGAATAGTAAACAGCCAGTTGCTGGCTGTATTTTAAGGCTCACATTTAATACTGTAATTTAACATGACTGTTTGGTGTGGCAGGCTGGGAATATTCTAAATTTTTTTTAACAAATCCCAACAATGAATGCACCAACTAGTGTATATATATATATATATATATATATATATATATATATATATATATATATATATATATATATATATATACACTTATATATACTATAAAAACAATAGTTTTAATCAATTACCATGAGCACACATACTAATATATTTTGACTGGAGTTGGAAATACTCACTACCAGTACCAAATGTGGATTAATCTGCTGCTGAAAATAGTCCCCAACAAATGCACTACTTTGTCCTGTTTGAGTAACGTTTGTTAAACTACAGATCCCAGTTTTTTTAGGAAAGACTTTTAAAAAAATCTAACTGTAATTATTTATTCTATTTTTAATTATCTGTGAGCCATTGTTAAGAACAAGCCAAAAAGACAACAATGACATACTACTTGATCAGCTAGAAAAATGGGTTGGGACATCTGGTGTAGCACTAAACTGGTTTCCCTCTTATTTATCCAAATTTGTATTTTGTATCTACTGATGACAAGGTGTCCACCTGTGCTCTTTTGACTTGTAGGGTGCCTCAGGGGTCAATTCTAGGACCCATTTTATTTTCACTATATATGCTCCCCTCAGGGCACTTGATCCGTCAATTCAGCTGTGTTTTATCAGTGCTATGCTGATGATACACAAGTCTACTTATCTGTTAGGCCCAGTGATCTCTCAAATTTAACTACTCTGCACAAGTGTCAAGATTAGTAACTGGATGTCTCCTAATTTTCTTCAACTAAATCACAATAAAACTGAAGTTCTGGTTTTTGCTCTAGATCAGGTCTCTTTTTAACATCCTCCAACACCTTGTTTCATTGGCTACTAATAGAAAACCTTTCACTAAAAACCTAGGTGTCATTTTTGAGTCACAATTGAAGAGACCCATCTCTTTTTGTGTTTTTGTGCTTGAGTCATTTACACTATTCTGTTTTTTTATTTGTTTTAACAACATCAAAAAGACACTAAAACACTTTATAGTGCTTAGTGGAGCTGCATATCTGCGTGATAATTCTCTGTGGATTTGTCCAATGAGCAACAACTTTCAAATTAGTGCAGTTTTAAATATTTAAAAATCGGAGGAAAAAATGGGATTTGTTGAAAATAAGAAAAATACAGAAAATGACAGCTTTATTCTTTAATATGGGTTAAACGTGTACCAGTGTGTTCTGTACATAGCAGTTGGTGCTTTATGGAAATATTTGTGATGATGTTGACTTAAGTTAAAAGTTGTAGTAATTTTTTTGGTTTAAAACTAGATCAGCAGGGAAAATATAGATGGGCAGGGTTGACGAGTGCTCTGGAGCAAGACTCTTAGCTCCCCAAACTCTACAAGTAGAAGAATGTAGACAGTAGAGTCCAACCAATACTGAAAGTTGCAATGGAAACACAGTTTCTAAACTACCTCAACTATATCTTTATATTTTTTTTACTGCAATTTCCTGAAACTTGTTAGCCAAAATATTAATTTATACCACTGTATCTTTGATCATCTAAAATTGGCCAATAATATCAACCATGCAGATGTATGGCTCCACTGGATAGGTATGAATATGAAGCTAGCTTTAATGGGCCACTCTAAACTCCAAAACACTACACTTTGTTATCCACATTCTTCTGGATTTAATTTCTTAAATCAGCCTCAGCAAAAATGTTTACTCGTACTCATAGTTTTACAAAGCCCCATTAGTCCAAGTGACATAAGCCAGATTGTTCAGATTTGCAGTGAAAGCACCAGTGCAATGCATGTAGAGTTATACACCCATAGGAAATTGGGCCAAAAGTGGTAGCGATCAGCCATGATGTTCATTGTTTTTTATGCCTTTACTATATCTGCTGTTTGATTAGGATAAGACTGAAATAATAATTTCTTTATCTACGTTTACGTACTTCCAGAGATAATTGTTCTGATTCTGATCGGATTACAGACTTTCAATGTGGTAGCCTTTTGAGGGTTTTGTTTGTGTCTCATTCATTATGTTAGTGGATTAAATTGAGAAGTGATAACTCAAAATAAAATAGTAATGAAAGTGGTGTTCATGTCACACAGAATAATGCACAAGTGTTTGGCATCTGGAGAGCAGCAGTCTACATTGCTAAACACATCTTTCATTGGATTTTGTACTGTATTTTGTCAAAAAAAAAGCCTGTCACTGACTCAAATGCCACCTCTGCTTAGTGGTGCTCACAAGCAAGGCTGCCCATGACAAGGCTGACAGAACTTAACAAGACTTTTAGTTCCTTTTTCAAAGGGCCCTGACATAATAACTTAGTTTCCCAAGGTTAAATCTCTATTTGTATCTAATTTGATGAAGTGTAGACCTGCACTGTTCTAAAACAGAATAAATTATATTCTAGCCCCCACACACAGCTGCTCTTTGCTATTATAATTATTTTTTTCTTTGTATATTTCAATGAAGCACCTTTCACAAACACACTCACACTAATACACACCAAGTTGCTGTCGGCTGGTTATTGTTTTTTTTCTGTGTATGTTTTAATTAAAAAGAATATGTTTCTATTTCTGTGCCTCATTATCTTGACTCTCAGTTCTGGTTTGCCTCTCTGGACCTCACCATACCTTCTAGACTTAAACATTCATAACTACAGCACCTGAGCAGCCAATTAGCCTTTAATTTCACCTACCTGTAAGTGCTTTTGTCAGCCTGAGTGATATTTCACTCTGACTTTCACTGAATATAGCACAACCCCCCATTTCCTTTCTCCAGCATTTCTTGGGAGCAGACTGCCGAGAACATTAAGGACCATAACCATATTATGACATGTTTGAGCTCTTTTGCTACAAATTACATGTACATGAATGCCAACCAGGTGCAAATCTGGGTGAGGGAAACCTTGAATGATTCAGTGGTGGAAAGGGGACTTGAATGCCAGCGATTAGATATTTACTGGGTTGAGTTGTTTTCTATGGCACCCCTAAGGGGACATGGGCAAAAAAATTAATCTTTACATTTCTGATGTGCATGAGAAACTATCTGGTGCAGTTTCCCATGCTTGCAAGAAAGTTTCCCGTGTGCGATTTTCCAACATACTTTTGATGAAACCATGCCCACCTAGTATGACTAAAACCTCTACAGCATATAACAGCTACAGTAGTTTGTAAAATAGTGATATGGGGCGCTGAATTTGATGAATTTACTGTTTATCAGAGTGTCTGAATAATGGGAAACGTTAATTCTTAAGGACTATGAGTTAACAGTTTCCCTGGTAAACACGCCAAACTGCGGACCCAGCTCCAGACCGGACCAGGATTGATACCTGCCGGCGACAGTGAGCTGGCTGGAGCTCTGTCAAGTGACCAGTCTCATAGAAAACAGGCTTTTATTTCCCTGTTGACAAATGGTTTAGATAGGCTTAGATGTATGTTTGTGTATATATATATATCTATATATATATAGATATATATATACGCCAAGAACACAAACTGAACACTATTGCTAATAACAGGTGCATTGTGCTGTCATCTTTGTAACACAGTCTTCAAATGTGCCAAAACCCAAAGGTTGTGCACTGTAAACTGTAAGATGAAGAAACTTTCCCACACCAGCTAACTACAACACTAAGAACTACTTGAGACGATCACTGCTCACGGCATCTCCCATCCTGACAGCCAGACCAGCTGGGCCAAACGTCACTACAAGCGGTGTGACCGAAACAGGAAGAGAGGAAAGAGAGGCGGCATACAAACTAAGCTTACCCAGGTCCGATCTAAGGCTATTCCACAACCCAGTCTACTCCTGTCTAATGTCCGGTCGCAGGAAAATAAAATGGATGACATAAGACTCAGGCTAACACAACAACGGAAATCAGAGGCTGCTGTGCCCTCATCTTTACTGGGCCTGGCTGCATCACAACATCCTGAATGAAGCTAATTGCACTCAATGGGCGGAGCTTGTTCATGCTGACAGAACACAAGACTCTGGTAAGACGAGAGGTGGTGGTCTCTGTGTTTACATCAATAATGCTTGGTGCTCAAACGCAGTTAAAGTGGATGGACATTGTTCTCCAGATGTGGAATTTTTATTGTTAAGATGTTGACCATATTATCTGCCCAGAGAATTCACCAGTGTTTTTGTTGCTACTGTTTACATTCCTCCAAAAAACGCACTTCAGGAACTATATGAGCAGTCACATGACAAAACAACCAGATGGTGTTTTTTATTGCAACAGACCTCAGAACTATTTTACCTAAATTCCACCAGCATGTCCACATCCCCACCAGGGGAACACATACACTGGACCATGTGTACACGAACATTTCTGGCAGCGACAAAGCCCTCCCTCGCCCCCATTATGGTCAATCAGACAATATTTCCCTGCTTCTCCCGCCTACTTAAACCCAGCTGATAAAAAGGGTCAAACCATCAGTAAAAACAGTGTGGACAGATGAAGCTGCAGCAGCACTACAGGACCGTTTTGAGCACACAGACTGGTTCAGAGATGCCACCACCCAGGAGAACCACATCAACCTTGAGCAATATCTTTCATCAGTGACATCATACATGCAGCAGCAAATGTGTTGATGATGTGGTGATCACAAAGAGAATAAAAACATTCCCCAATCAGAAAGCCTGGATGAATGGAGAGGTGAGGGGTCTATTCAGAGCTAAAAAAGCTGCTTTTCAGTCAGGAGACAAGGAAGCATACAACACTGCCAGAGCAAGACTGAAACCTGGCATAAAGGAGGCAAAGCTGAGAAATCAGGAGAAACTGGAGAGAGACCTCAACACTAACAACACCAAAGATATGTGGCAGGCGATCAAAAACATCAGGCTACAAAAGCATGAGCGCCCCCATCATGTGTGAGGCCATGTTAACTGGATGAGCTAAAACATTTCATGCTCGTTTTGATCTCCCCAACAAAGAGTCAGCTGTAAAGCCTACTCTGCCTCTAGAAGACCAGCCATTGTCAGTATCTACAGTGGATATGAGAAGAATCCTGCTGAGAGTGAATATGAGTAAAGCTGCTGGGCCTGATAACATCCCTGGCCGTGTACTAAGAACATGTGCCAATCAGCTAGTTGATGTTATTACATGTCACTGTCACAGGCGATTGTTCCCGCGCTTTAAGACAGCCACCATTGTCCCTGTACCTAAAAAGTTCTGTAGTCCCTCATTCGTCCAGGAGTGTTCTATCGTAGAAAAGGTTTCAGTGATAGTCATCTGGACACTGTTTTCAGAATCAAGACGTTTCGGCTCCCATCCGGAAGTCATTCTCAATTGTGAAAAAATGGGACGGGAACTAGAAATTAAAGCTACTCTGTGTTACATAAGCCCTGCCCTCAGGAAGGAGTCTACCTGAGTATCTGTTAATAGCTAGTTTCACCTGAATCTGACCTAATTGTTTCCAAGATGGCCCAGTAATCAGTAATCAGGCCTATTGTTTTCTGGCTGCAACTACCTCATCACTGTTAAGTACCTGATTAGCATGTGATTGGCATGACCAAGGTGTTAATACACTGTGATAGACTTTGGGCAGATTGAATCTCAAACCACCATTTCTGTTCAAAGAGGGGTTTTCTTTTTTCACAAAAATGGCTTCCTTGATACCCCGTTCAAACCAACTCTTCTCTCTGCTTAGAATCTTCACCTCGCTGTCTTCAAATGTGTGGTTTGTAGCTTTTAGATGCAAATGCACGGCGATCTGTAATCCTGAGTTAGCGTGTCGTCTTGATTCTGAAAACAGTGTCCAGATGACTACGACTGAAACCTTTTCTACATATTGTGTTTTTGCTTTGTGTATCTTTTAATAAATGCTTGTGTATAATTATGCTGGCTTCTTTAATGTTACACAAGAGTGAGTAATTTGCCAACCTTCTATGTTGAACTCCAAATTCTTCAACCTACTAGCTATTAATGGTCATTTTGGTTATAGTTATTCATTTAGAGACTTTGAGTTAAAAATTGATAATTTTGTGTATTTTATGAGACTGAATCAAATCATTTGTCTATCCTTTCCCTTGTTTAAGTGGTGCCCCCAAGGATTAATTAAAGTTATTCATTATTATTTATTTTTATTAATGTAAGCTGAAGCACTGAGTTTGTGTTACCCTATCACGCAATTGTTGTTACCATGGTTACAGCTTACCTGTTTACCCTGATTGCACCTTGTAAATTACCGTCAAAAGGCACTGTTTTATATAGGTTATAGGTAGATTGTTTTAACACACGCACACACACACACACATTACACAATGTCATCAGCAGTTATAAATATGTCAAGTAGGCTAGCCAAGCCAACATGACTGAACCCGACCCGAACCCGAACATCATTTCTAAAATGTTTCCCGAACCCGGCTGTACCCACCCTCTAATGCACACACCACATGTTAGAATCTTTACATAATGTGTGAATGCACCTTTACATATTACTTGTAAACTGCGAAAGCTGTACTTCAGGCGTGACCAATTCTGCATCAGCTCTTTACCAGTACCAGTTTGAGAAAGCCTTTCAGTGTTTGTAACACTTGCTCCGTGCTTGTGCACGTGTGAATTTTCTCATTATTAGCATGTGCCAGGCGGTGATAGCCAGCCCTGCTGGGAGGGCCACACTGGGAGTCTTGGCCTTCTTCGTGATCACTCTCTTGCTCACCTCATTAAGTTTCCACCTCCAGCTCAATTATTCACACCATTTAGCACTTCAGTCAGTCCTCCATTCTGTCTCTCTCTCTTTCTCTCCATCTCTTTCCTTCTGTCTCTCTTTCTTACCTTTTTCTCACCTTGCTCTTCATTTTACCCTGCTTTCGTATTCATTTTTAGTCATCATTTCAGTGGTACTGGAAGTTATTTTAAATAGTTATTTAACTTACCGCTGAATTATATAAATCTTGCATTTTCAGACAGAACATGTTTTTCTGATGTCATTAGCCCTTATAAGTATTTTCAAGTAATACCTGATTGTAACTGCAGAAAGTGGCCTGCAGCGGCCTTGCTATTTTTGGTGCAGGCATGTTGCTGCAGGGCACTGGTAAAACAAAAAAAGAAAAACAAAACAGCAAGTCCAGTTTGAGGACCTGAGACTCTGCAGATTTCTGTCCTTCCACTCATTTGAGGATCTCAGGTGACATTACAACTCTGATGTTTTTCATCATAGTATCAATTTTTCCTCCTTCTTGATCTGGTTATGTATAAAGCAAATTAGCACAATGCTATAAGCTGGAGCTACAAGCTATCTACTCTTTACACAATTCAATGAGGTAGTATAGTGCGTTGCTGGGTGACGTGGCATTGCACAAAGTACAGCGACTTTTCTTGCTGCACAATACCGTGATTCTTTTTGATGTTTTTTGGTTTGGTTTTTACTGCAAAGTTCTTGCACACTACAAAGTCCAACATGTCCTCATACCTAAACAACAGAATAGGTGGTTTGCCGTTGGAGAGCACCAGCGACAGGTCTTTATCGTGGTAACAATAATAAATATGTGGTTAATGTTGTGAAACGGTCGAAGTTTGGTTAGGTTTAGGCACCAAAACTACTAGGTTAGGTTAGGAAAAGATCATGGCTTGGGTTAAAATAAGTACTTTAGTTACGTAAGTGAAGTTACATATGTTAGTTATGTCACATTACTTATTAACGTGATTCACTAACGTAACTTAACTTACCTAAGTTAAAATAAGTCAACGATGACTTTTGATTTCACACGGGATACAAACAGTGGTCTCCTGGGTGAAAGTCCTGTGCTTGACCTATTCATCCTCCTCATGCAGACTTTGTCGCGCTTAATACTACTTTACCTGACTTCTAACAATAAACGTAAATATGGTCGTAATAGGCTGCTTGCACAGACGACCTATACGGCCATATTTTTGGGAAGACGGTCTGACAATGTCCTATAGACAGCTGTATCGGATTAATTTCCGTATAGACTGTGACAGAACCAAAAAATCCCACACATCACACATCAAAAGCCCATCACTTGTACTCACTTTATTAATGACACATCAATCCTCCGACCCTCATCAGCTAAATCATTTTACCTACACACTGATGAAGGTTTGAAGATCTAAAGAGGGGTCTTTTGGTTCCTCTATCTGCTGGAGTCCTTTGCAACAGGACCAAAAACTGTACCAGTGCAGTACTCTTATTGAAATGAAGGACACCTGTATGTTTTTGCCATAGCACTGTTGTCAGTCTGAATGAATACATGATATAGCTGATTTACTGGGTTGTGGCAGTCATCTGGATGATGTTGTAGTGTGTCAGGGTTCAGGACTTTAAGATCTTACCTGAGCATCATTATTTCACACATGTTCACACAGTATTCAGAGGCTGACTTCTGATAAAGTTATTTTTCTTTTATTCATTACAGTTTCAAGTGGTTTTACCATTTCAGCAAATCAATTTCTTGCATTTTTACAGACTTTTGAAAGAAAGTCAATTCAATTCAATTAAATTCAATTTTATTTATGTAGCGCCAATTCATAACAGAAGTTATCGCATTGCAATTTTCCTATAGAGCAGGTCTAGACCGTACTCTTTATAATATTAATTACAGAGACCCAACAAATCCCACCATGAGCAAGCATTTGGCAACAGTGGCAAGAAAAAAACTTCCTTTAAGAGGCAGAAACCTTGGACAGAACCAGACTCAATGGTTAGCTGTGTTAGGTTTTGAGAGAGAGAGAGAGAGAGAGAGAGATTTTTTTTTGAATTTTTAATACACCTTTATTAAAACAAATAAAATTACACAAAATTACCAAAACCACAAAACAAAAAAAAAGTAATTAATAAATTAATCAAAAAGCAAGCATTAATTCTTCAACATCATCAACTGTACAAAGGACCTCATTCATCCCCCAAATGTACATAAAAGACTTCACACATTTAATCATTTTATAATAGGCATGCTCTATTCTAAGCCGAGCTGCGACCAAGCCTTTAAAAATCTTCAACACATCCAGAGAACCCTGTCCAGACAACTTATTTTTTCGTGATTTCCAGATAGCAAGTTTTGCTGTACCAGACAAAAAATTCAATAAAATCAACTGACTTTTCCTTTTTTCTGTATATTTTGGACCATATATAAACATTTCAAAAGAGAAAGCTTCACCAATTTCAATAAACCATTGGGATAAAAGTGAAAACAATTCATTTAGCCGAGTACACTGTACAAATAAATGGAAAACTGTTTCAACATCTGTACAGAAAGGACAACCCACTCCAACAGAAGGATCAATGTGCACCACATATCTGTTTGTGGCTATCGCCCCATGTACAATCCTCCACTGAAGGTCACCTGTTCTTTTATCAATTGGGCGTTTGTATAAGGACCGCCAGCAGCCTCTAGGGGAAGAAACAACTCCAAAAAATTCAGTCCATTTTGTTGAATTCAGTCCACTCAAAAGATCAGCATTAGATGCTTTTACACAGGAGATATATAGGGCTTTTTTCCCTACTTCTTCAAAAGTTCCAAGCTGAGGGGTTTTAAAAGACAAAAGACTCTTTCCATCATCTTGCCAATCTCCCACAGCAATATTTAAATTAAGAGAGGGGAAAACATAAGGAATCCCCTTTCTCCATTGATCAACTGCTATGGAGTCATTTGCCAAAGTCTTATGATCCCCATGCAAAGACGTTAAAATTTCCGTAGTAGCTTGTTCCAGCAGGCGCAAGGATCTCACCCCAGTCCTTTCACTCAGTTCCTCTATGCTTATAGTCAAAATATGCCCCAACTTTGTACATCCAGCAGCCGTTAAACATGCACGCAGACTGATACCAGACATAAGTCTTGAAGGTAGAAAACTGTTCAGAAAAAGTGGCTCTTCAAAAAGCCATAATCCATAATTTGTTCCTGACAAACGTGAAATGGTAAAAACCTTCCATGCCTCCATGACTGATTTATAGAACAACATAAGACTCGCCCGATCTTCATTCTGAAGCTCCATTAAAAACAAATGTTTGTCCAGTCCCATACCTCTGACCCGCCTGAGAAGAGCAGAAGCTGTCTTTAGCCATGATACATCTGTATGATACAACAATCTTTGAGCTGCTTGTAGCCGGAAAACCATAATTCGGGCTCTGTTGTCTATCAATCCTTGACCTCCTTCTTGAACAGGAAGGTATAAAACAGCAGCACGCATCCAATGTTGTCCAGACCAAAAAAAAGTCACAAGTTTCCTTTGAATTTCTTCAATCATTCCAGCAGGTGGTTGTAACACACTTACTTTGTGCCACAATGTAGAAGCAACTAAATTATTAGTCACTAAAATCCTCCCCCTATAGGACAACTGAGGTAGGAACCATTTCCATTTAGACAACTTGCTGCACACTTTCTCCACTATACCCTCCCAATTTTTCTTTTGAAAATCATTTGACCCCAAAAAAACTCCTAACAATTTAAGTCCCTCCTTACCCCACTTAAGGCCCCCAGGTAGTTTTGGGAGATTCTCAGATTCCCCTTTACCAGCCCAAAAAGCTTCACTCTTAGCCCAGTTCACTTTAGCTGATGAAGCTTTCTCATAGAGATCGAGTACCTCAGATAAACACTTAATGTCTTGAGTATGATTCACAAAGACTGTAATGTCATCAGCATAAGCAGAGAGAAAAATTTTTGAGTCTAAAGAAAAACCATGCACTTTAAAACCTGACAGTCCTTCTCTAAGTTTAATAAGCAATGGCTCAATTGCTAAACTATATAGCTGACCAGACAATGGACAGCCTTGTCTAATACCCCTTAAAATAGGAATTGGCCGACTCAAAGTGCCCCCTATCTTAACCATACATGATGCACCGTTATATAATAACTGTATCAAATTTACAAAAGTTTCACCAAAACCAAAAACCTTCAATACATTAAAAAGATAATTGTGATCAACACGATCAAAAGCCTTCTCTTGATCCAAAGCAATTAGTCCAACATCCATATTAAACCCATTGCAAATGTCTATAATGTCTCGCACTAAAAACAAATTGTCCATAATAAACCTCTTTGGAATACAATATGATTGATCCTTATGTACAACCAGACCCAAATAATTTTTTAATCTATTTGCCAGACATTTTGAAAACGTTTTATATTCTGTTGTAAGAAGAGCCACAGGATGCCAATTCTTCAATAAGGCTAAATCTCCTTTTTTTGGCAATAATGATAAAACAGCATACTGACAGGTAGTAGGTAAAACACCCTCTTTTATAGATTCACATAAAACATCAAAATAATCATGTCCAATGCAATTCCAAAACTTTTTATAAAAGTCTGCTGGCAGTCCATCTATTCCAGGGGATGTTCCAGAACTGAGTTGTCCCACAGCAGCAGTAATTTCCTTAAATGTTATACTAGCATCCAAGACCTTGAAGAAATTGTATCATCAATTCGTCATTTTCACAGTTTTCTGCAGCATAAAGACTTGAATAAAAATCCACAGCATGGTTTCTCATTTCTATAGTCTTATATGTTATCCTCCCATCAGGGAGTTTAAGACATGGCATTTGTTTTTGTTGCGCCACCTTATATTCCAAGTTAAAAAAGAAAGAAGTTGGTGCATCCATCTCTGCTAAAGACATGAAACGGGACCTTATCAAAGCTCCCTTTACTTTTTCATTTAGGACTAGACTTAGCTCTCTTTTTTTCTTTTGTAAATCTTCATATAGTACAGAATTATGTGCATCAACAAGCTGCAATTCCATCAATTGAATTGCTTTTCAAGTGATTCAATCACATTCTTTATTCTACTACTACAGTTGGCTGAATACTGCTGACAAAAGGTTTTAATCTGAGTCTTACCTACATCCCACCACTGTTTCAAGTTTTCAAAGGAACTTTTTTCTTTTTTCCAATTTTCCCAAAAGAAAACAAAATTGTCACAAAAAACAGCATCCTGAAGCCATTTAACATTAAAATGCCAATAAACAGATTTTCTAGGAACATTTGACATTGTCATTGTCATAATAATTAGATGATGATCAGAAAAACCTACAGGACAAATGCAACATTCAATTACTCTACTACTGAAATATTTAGACACATAAAATCTATCTAGTCTGGCGGCACTAACTCTATTATTAAAAGTCTTAATCCATGTATACTGTCTATCATCAGGATGTTTTATTCTCCACATATCCAATAATTGGAATTCTTTTATAAGTTTTGTCAATGCACTTGAAGACTGTATATGAGGTTCTTCAGTATTACGATCTATAGTAAAATTTATTGTGCAGTTCCAGTCTCCACCAATAATAACACATCCTTCACTGGAATACTTTTTTAGACTCTCATTGAGGATACCTAGGGCATGTCAGCGTTCCTGTCCCACTGTTGGCGCATAAATATTAATTAGAAAAACTTTACTGGTTCCTCTGTACTTATAATATCTACCCTTATAATTAGAGAGAAAAGGATTCCTACCCCTCTACTTAAATTTGTACCATGACTAAGTATTTGATGTCCCTTCCACCACAAATTCCACTCAAATTCATTCTTTATATCACTATGAGTTTCTTGCAGGAAGACAATATCAAGTTTTTTTTGTTCAATTGCTTCATAGACTACAGCACGTTTTACACTATCCCTCCCACCATTGATATTTAAAGAGCCTATCCTCAAAACCGCCATGCTCAAAATTAAGATGGAAAGTAAAGAGTAAAGCATGATATGAAAGCAAGGAAAAGACACCATGTGGTACATGATTGTTTTAGATTTTTGATTTGTTCTTTTTCTAGTCATTGCTTTGCCTTTTCTTATAGTGGTAAGATGCTTTTTCAGCCGAAAAGCGCTTCTTCTCACTAAGTTCCTCAACTCCAACAGTCCTCTGATAAAACATAACAGATTGAACAAATCTGTCTACATCAGAAAAGAAATCGTTTATGTTAATTTGTTTACCATACGTCTCATCCAGGAAACTATTGATTTCTTCAAGACTATACAAAGAATCTTTCTTGAAACCTCCTGAAAAAGCTGCCTGAGACACATTAAGTGCAAGTTCCTGTGAACCACCCTCATTTCCACACATAGAAAACTGTGACTCTGTATCATCCGATTGCTCGTCCTCCACATCCTCATCATTCAAGACGCCTAAATAAGATTTTTTTTTTCCAATTCCATCATTTACAATTTCCAACTGTTTAGTACCACTAGTACTAGCTACGTCATCAGTAACATTAGGAATTAAATCCATTACGCAATTCTTTGGGCCTACATTAACTACATCACCGTCTTTTTCAGTGTCAACAACCAGTAATGCATCATCTGAATTAACAGCACTCACCTCAACAGGTGGAACAACCTCGTCTTTGGACACCGCAACCAGATCAACGTTATTATTTGCGACCCCATTCTCTGATCCAGCCGCGCTCTCCTCACCTGTGTTCTTGTGTGGACACGTAAGGCGTTTGTGTCCGATTTCTCCACACTCAAAACATCTTATGCTACCAGTAGTTGCATACACCGTATACAACCTTCCCTCATGTTTCACACGGAAATTAATATCCAGTGTTTTCTCAGGTGATTCTAGCACCATGTAGACGTACCGTCTGAAAGACGCAACGTGCTTCAGAGCCGGATGTTTACATCCAAGCGTAACAGTTTGAAAGGGACTAACAACTTTTCCAAAACGCACTAACTCACGTTGCAAAACATCATTAGATATGAAAGGCGGGATATTTGAAACTGTAACCTTTGTTGTCACAGTATACAGCGGAGAAAGTTGCACGAACGCCTCATTAACAGTAAGACCAGTTACTATTAAACGATTAACTAGATTTTGTTCCTTCAAGAAAACAACAACAGCCTGATTCATACGTGATGCCGATACAATATTCTCATGACCAGTCTGATCACCAACTGCAATTAAAACATCCTCCACAGTAGAATTATCCTCAGGAACGCACCTGAAACCATTACGGAGTGATAATGGCGCGTCTCATCAAGAGACGCCATTCTATAAACACTCACCAGTATTCAACTATTTTACAGTTTCCTTTCTAAATCATGTATTTTCTGTATGGAAAAGAAAAGAAAAAAACTAGATTTAGAAACTCTCACCACCACCACCACTCTCACCAACTCCCAGCATGCAACAGACAGAGAGAGAGAGAGAGAGAGAGAGAGAGAGAAGTGGGTTTGGGGGGAGGGAGTGGGGGAGAGGGAGGCACAATGCAAATACCACCTGGAATATATATATATATATATATATATATTTTTTTTTTTTTTAATTGTAGAATAGTAATTGTAGTGATAATATTAATAAATTAGTAATAATAGGAATGACAGCTATAGGAAAAATAATGTCAGTATTAGTAACAGAGCCAATAACAACAACTGTAGTAGCAGTTGTCGCGCAGGAACACAGGGACTGCAGGTGGCCCACAACCACAGATCCAGTCTCTGCAGCTCCGGAGGCAGAAAAACCTGCTGAAAGCGACAGAAGGAGAGAGGAGAGAAACAAGAAAGCACACAATTACGGGAGATAGAAGATGTTGAGTTAGTAACATGTAGTAACGGGATAAAAATGCATACAGATGGAGAGGGAGAGAAGGAGAGAGGAAAGAGGTGCATCATGGGAAGTCTCCCGGCAGTCTAGACCTATAGCAGCATAACTAAGGGATGGTTCAGGACTCACCCAAGCCAGCCCTAACTATAAGCTTTATCAAAGAGGAAAGTCTTAAGCGTACTCTTAAATGTGGAGATGGTGTCTGCCTCCCAACCCAAACTGGGATCTGATTCCACAGGAGAGGAGCTTGATAACTGAAGGCTCTGGCTCCCATTCTACTTTTGGAGACTCTAGGAACCACAAGTAACCCTGCATTCTGGGAGCGCAGTGTTCTAGTCGGATGATAAGGTATTACGAGATCTTTAAGATATGATGGTGCCAGACTATTACTATCTTTGTAGGTGAGGAGAAGAATTTTAAATTCTATTCTGGATTTTAAATGAAGCCAGTGCAAAGAAGCTAATATTAGAGAAATGTGATCTCTTTTCCTTGTTCTTGTCAGTACACGTGCTGCAGCATTCTGGATCAACTGGAGAGTCTTAAGGGACTTAGTCGGGCATCCGGATAATAAGTAATTGCAGTAGTCCAGCCTAGAAGTAACAAATGCATGCACTAATTTCATCATTTACAAAAGGCAAGTCATACAAAAATACACTGAGCTCTTTTTGGGTGAGGCCAAATCTGTGTGTGGCGTAATGCAATTGATTAATGGTGTGCTTCACGAGTGCAAATGGTCATGGATTCCCCAAACTAATTTTGTCAGAATGGGGTTTATGTCATTGTTGCCAAATTTGTGTTACCTTAATGACCCAACCTAATAAAGAATACCCATCAGGTACTTTGTGATGTCCAGGTTAATATAAGAAAACTGAGAACAGAATTTTCTCTCCAAACAGAGCACAATAGATGGCAGCTCAGAGATTTCTGTGTGCCATCACCATCAGCCCTGGCCTTAGCAATTGTCAGAAGTCGGCCGATCAAGCATGGTGCATGGTGGACACACTGACACGGATGTTGACCAAGCTCATTACGTAAATGGGCCTATAATTGATTTCAGTCAATACCCTATCCTTAGCGAGGGTGTGCATCTACAGATCGGAAGCAGGCGCCAGGGGACTGGGGCTAACAGCTTGAATAAATGCAATGTGTGGGGTTTCAGATAATGCCAGTCTTTGCAAATGTTTATGGGGCTTAGTTTGACTTGAGTTTAGCTATTTAGGGAATAATGCCGATTCCCAGCAGAGGGTTACCTCCAGATGAAAACAATTGATTAGATGTAGACAGTAGGCGATTTGAGGGGGGACAAGAGGGGATGCCATCCCACTTGTTAGCAAAATGACCAAAATCTGTCCCCCTTGTTAACCTGCTCAAAAGATGCTCTGTGCTTTGTCTCGTAGTGGAGCTTCACTTAATAATCGCCACAGCCTCAGAACATATGAGACATACTGGTTTTGAACTGCCTGTGGAAAGATTGAACATGTAAGAGTCTGACCATTCTTGATTAAAAGCTCTATTTTCACTGTCTACTTTTATCTTTTTAGAGCACGCCATGTGGAATTATTTCTCCTACTCATCTCTACCTCTCCTGTATGTGTGTGTGTGTGTGTGTATCTCACTCAGTGACTTGAGTCGCAGTGTTTATCGCAGGCCTGGAATTAAGTAATTTTTAGGGCAAGGCCATTTTGGCATTTGATAAATACAAATTTATTGGGGCATTGTGGCCAAAATGTAGGGCATCAAGGCCAAAACCAATGATGCAATAACAATAAGTAAAAATTACATTGAACATTGACAAGACAACAGGATACAATCAGTAAGTAGGAGTCAGAATATTGAAACACGGTACTGAGTTTATTGATTTTTTAAAATGTGAACAATTGTTAATTGTTATTATTGTATTTTAATAATAAAGGCTATAAATAGGCTAAGGGTGATCAAAATTAATCTGAACAAGTTTCAACACCTATGCAACTATTAGCATTTGAGTCTGAGATCATAAGAGCAGTCACAAAAATGACTCAACTAACTACCAGCCTCCGTTGGTTAGCTGCACTTTTTTAGTGGGAGAAGAAGACCGTGGGAACTAACAAATCGCCTACTGGATGTAGACGGCTGGCTGCCACAGATGCCAACATCTACCAGGTTACTCTGTATGTCTGCTGTCCCTATATCTCTGTGTAGTTCTTTCCATTCAGCATAATCTCTATACAGTCAAGCATTGCACTTAGTATACCTTAGTGGCAAGAAAAAACTTCCTTTAAGAGGAAGAAACCTTGGACAGAACCAGACTCAATGGTGGGCTGCCAGGTTAGGTTGTGTGTGTGTGTGAGAGAGAGAGAGAGAGAGAGAGAGAGAGAGAGAGAGAGAGGTTTTGGGAAAGGGGTGGTGGGGGTGGGAGAGAGGGAGGTACAATGCAAATATCACCTAGAATTTTTTAAATAGTAGAAATGTAATTGTAGTGTTAATATTAATACATTAATAATAATAGGAATGACAGCTATAGGAAAAATAATGTCAGTATTAGTAACAGAGCCAATAACAACAACTGTAGTAGCAGTTGTCGAGCAGGAACACGGGGGCAGCAAGTGGCCCACAACCACAGATCCAGTCTCTGCAGCTCTGGAGGCAGAAATACCTGCTGAAATTGATAGAAGGAGAGATGAGAGAAACGAGAAAGCACAAAACTACAGGAGAGAGAAGATGTCGAGTTAGTAACACGCAGTGTGAGCTACAATGCATTTCCATCAAAATTAAAACACATCGCACAACTCTTCTCCAGTACACCATGCTTTATTGACTGTACTGGAGAAGAGTTGTGCGATGTGTTTTAATTTTGATGATATGAATATGTAGGCAACATACAGTTGGTTGGTTTTGTAAGTATTGATAGTAAATAATGCCCCTTTCCTTTCCTCTGTTTTGCTCTGCTCCTTTTGCTCTCCAGTCCAGCAGAGCTCCTTAGAGCACCAATGTAATGATTAATTAAGTCACGTTATCAGCTGGCCTAATTGGCCATGATACGTTCTGATTTCTTTTTGTAGTTCAAGCAGTATTGACCAATGACGTTTGAGTGGGCTTTGGTTGCATCTCGGAACCCACTGGCTATCGTCTGACGAGGATTTAGATTTTTATCAATCTCAGAACCCTTGAGATTAGCTTTTTATTAGCATTTTATTGAAATTAATCTGCATTCAAATCGACATCAGGTGGTAGCCGATAGGTATATATGTATGAATATATATATAAATAAATAATATATATATATATGATATGTTAAGGTTAAGGTAATATCATGGTTATGGTAAAACAAAAAGAGAACATTCGTTGTTGGATTCAGATGGGAAACAAACTCCAGTCTCCTGTATGAAAATTGGATGTGTTACATGATTATCCACCACTGCGACCGTCACACCCGTACTTTCCACTTCGCTACATATACTGAGCGTTTGCACTGGACGTAGATTGTGCATTGCGGAATTGTCCAATATGAACATAATTCCAAGGGATGCAGGGGCTGAAGACTGGTGCTAAAGAAAAAAGCCACAGGATCACTAAAATCAAAAATTGTTCTTACTCTGGGGAACATGAACATGTGCAGTGAATGCCACAAGAACTGGACCATTGGTTATATTGTGCGCAAAACTGAACATTTGACCTAATTATGGCTTAAGCAAAGCTCAGGTAATGACCAAAATTGACAGAGATCCTCTGAGGAGAATGACTGTTCTTTTGCAAGTTTAATGGTAATCTACCAATTACATTTTGATATTTCATGTGTATAAAAGTGGAAGACTTTGCCTGATGGTGCAGCTGCAAGAAAGGTCAGGAGGTCACTAAAAGTCATTAGGATTCATGCTGTAGAGATAATGAATATCTACAACTAATTACATAGAAATCTTGCCATTAGTCTGGCTATTATATCACCGCTATGAGTCCCTTTCCTACTAGCCCCATCCCTAACACAATGTCTCTACAGAGAGTTGTACTGCACTTGCTCTGGGATGCTCCTGACAGTTCTGCTATCAGCAGATGGTTCCCCTTTGCAAGTTGAATCTGAAGTAGGCATAGTAGAAAGAGATGAGTAGCATGTGGAAACACTGCTACATGGTCAGATTGAAGCAGCTGTTATGGGTGGGCAGCGTGTCACAATAAACCTCCCTCTATACATTACATGTTTCCTAGGGGACATTTGTGCAGGGTTCTGGCAGTAAACACAGTACATTACAAGATCTTTTATTTTCAGGCGGCAGAGACGCATCCAAATCAATTCCTGCTTGCCCTTTGATCTTGTGTGTCAGAGCTTGTATGCTGCACAAGCGCTGTACATTTTAACAGAGGCACTGGTGTAAGGCCCTTGTGAAATGAAGATGACTGTTACAAAGATGACAGTACAATGCGCCTGTTATTATCAGTAGAGTCTCAGTTTGTGTTCTTGCAATAACACAGAAATGCCTTTGCATTACTTTTTTGTGTAATCTTTCCTGTGAAGATACAGTGTCTTTTATATATTTAGATAACCTTCCCAGAAAACTGAGGGGAAAAAGACCAGAAGGATGATAGGCAGGGGGTAAAAAGAAAAGAAATACTAGAATTTGTTAAAAAAAAAAATATTTTGGCTCTGTAAAATGTACTTTCTTGAAAAAAATCCCAGACTTTTATTTCATAATGCCAAATTTATTTATTTCATAATGCACATTTATTTCGCAGCTCTTTTTATTTCCATATTATATTCAAATGAATATGCGTGGTTATCTCACAGAGCAGCAAGACCGAACACAGCCTCAGAGAGGACGGAGGGCAGTTTTTAGTTTGATAACATAACAGGGAATACAGTACCAGGTGGTTTTCTTGCCAGGTTTGGATCCTGCTCTACCTCAGCTCTCTGATTTATGGAGTTTCCTGATGGACAGATAGCTTTACTTGTTGCTAGTTAGCTTAGTTAGCCGTGCTGCTGAGCCCGCCCCTGGTGTGCAAAGCAGTGCAAAGCTCCTATTGTAGAGTGTAAACACCAACACTCCCCCGGTGCTCCGAGCTCCCAGTCCAGGCAGAATCAGCTAATAGGACAGCTAGCATCATGGCTAACTAGCTAATTGCAACTACCATTAGCAGCTAGCGGAAATAAAAGTTCCCTGAAATAAATAAAAGTAGTCCTCTGAAAATGTCCTTTTTAAAACAGAGGCCTATTTATTTATTGAACTATATTGACTCATTTATTTTGGGATTTATTTCATATGCATATATTTTTTTTTTAATATTGAATAAAATGGCATTTCATAAACTGCAGCCTTTCTTATATGTTTTATAAGAAGGGGCTATGTACTACTCAGATTCAAGACCACTAAACTGGGTTACCTCCCATGAGGGGGTTAGGAGTCCCTGAAGAGAATGTACAAACCTTCCCATGAAGTTGATTAGAGTACTGTGTGTACTGAACATAGTAGTGTTGCTACTACTGTCTTTCTGCCAATTAGCATGGGTACAGGCTCTGTAAGAGGTATCATTTGGCATTTCCCAGAGAAGCCGAGAATCTTGATCGATGCCTTTTTTCCCAATACTGTAGTAAGTTGCAACCGTGTCCACCATGATATGGTGGGTTCTTGTTTGGGATGTGTGGAGATGACAGGTAAGATCCCTTCCCCCTCTGGCTTCTCTGGGCATCCTTATGGCTGCCAATCGGCTGCTGGACCAGTCCAGGGGTTAGTTGGGCAGTCCCTTCTTCTGTGACTAGCTTGGTTGCAACCCCAACACATATTATCAGGTTGTCCGGGTTGTCCCTGTGGTGGTTGCCCACTCCATGACTGTGGTCGACCTTTCCATCCCCCTCTCTGGCCTTGGTCGTCCACGTCCCTGCTGAAGTCCGTAGTTACCTCCTGGTTGATTGACGTGCACATGGATGGGTGGAACTTGTGGGGCTTGTGGCTGCTGTTCTGGTGGTTTTGGTGGACCTTGTGGGGGTGTCCCTGTTGCTACCACTGGTTCACGCACCTGTGTTTGAGGCTGGGAAGTGACCACTGGAGCTTGCACCTTGTATTTCTGGTCTTTATTCGTCTTTGTCAGCTCTGACTCCTTTTTTGTGGTGCTGGGGACCATGTGCTCCGAGAACATGGGCCACTTCAGCTTCATCAGACCCACTACATCATCCAGGCATTTCTGCACTGGGAGAGGCATGCTCTTTTTTGCCATTAATTTGAATAGGCTTGCTGTTGTGTCGTTGGCATTCCATGCACTGCCTGTTTCTTCCTTCCACTTGCGCTGGAAGGCATGCAAGAATTTTGTGGGACACTAATCATCCTTCAGTTGCTTACTCTCCAGTTTGGAGTTTGGAGTTCTTCATTGTTCCAAGCCAACATCATCCAGCTGATTGTTGATTGTTCATTGGCCTTGTCAGGACTGCATCACTGAAGATAATCTGTAGTCACTTCCTGCCACATGTATAAGTAGTGTCTTAATATCTCCCAAGGCAAGTCTCTTTCCTCCAGTGCTTTCTTCTGGTGCAGTGATGCACTAATTGGCTCCTTCTGTGATCTCAGGGAGTCTGCCTGCCAGCCCAATCATGTCCATAAATGATCATGGAACAAGTATTTCTGTTCTTTATCACAAGGAACGCTAATATATCAGCCTGCTCAAATGGGTTTGATCATCATGCAGCTATGGTGGGGCTATTCAGCTTTGTCTCATGCCCATAGTTCTTTCCATTTCTCAGACTGTGCCCACTCTTCTCCTCTCTTTGATCATTTTCTTTTATCCATCTGTGCCTTTCTTCCCTCTATTGCTCTACTTCCGGGTCTCCGTGGAGAGCCCACTCACTTACACAACGTTGCTTTGCTTCACTGTCGGAAGCAAGGCAACGTTGGAGGTCCCACTAATTTCTGTATCACTGCTTTATTTTATTGACTTCACGTCTGGATCGTTCCATGGTTCGCGGTGACCTATCCAGTGAGTGCTGTAATGATACTAAGGCGTCTCTTTCCCTTTGCTTAGCTTTCTTGTATGGTTCTATGTGTAGCTTTCCACACACCATCCTTTCTGGGTATGTCATCCCTTCCTGGTCTTCACCTTCACTTTTTTCATCAGTGAGTTCCGCCTCTTTCTTAGTGTATGGTGTTGATTGACATGGGGACGTTGTTTTGTTTGCCACCTCCCAGCTCCCACCTCCTATCTCATCGCTCCCATCGCCCATCTCCCACATCCCACCTCTCAGCTACCAGTTCCAACCTCCCACCTTGCTGCTCCCACCTCCCAACTCCCAGCCCCCAGCTCCCAACTCCCAGCTTCCACCTCCAACCTCTCAACTCTCAACTCCCACCTACCAGCTCTCAGCTCCCATCTCGTTGCTCCCATCTCCCACCTCTCAGCTACCACCTCCCACCTCTCAGCTCTCACCTCATTGCTCCCAGCTCCCACCTCTAAGCTCCCACCTCCCAGTTCTCACCTCTGAGCTCCCACCTTGCTGCCCCCATCTCCCACCTCTCAGCTCCCACCTAATAACGTTTGAAAAGTTTGTCATGGAGAGTTGTGGATGGCCTAGTTGCACTCACACTGGGTCCTCTGGCTATCACAACAGAGACTGATACTTCCGGGTATAAAATGCTACTAGTGTAGGCTATTTAAAAACAAAATAAAGTGAGTTAAAAGAGGTAAGGAAATGCGGTTAAATCAAATATATTAGTGTTATTCAACTTTATTAATGTTCAAAGATGTGTTTTAATAATTAAAATGTGACATTATTTAGTTTTTATTACTATTATATTACTCCCTACACCATTGAGTCTACTTATCCACAGCATTATCTTTAGCTAATGGTAATGACAAACTCACTACAAGCTCACTACAACTGCGTCTGTGACAGACATAGGCAAGAGGAGAGAGTTCACGGGCTCGCAGGCCACTTTATTTGCATCACAACAAACATTCAGCCAGAATTAGCAATCATTGTTACACGCACCCAGGCACACACACACATGTGTCTGTGCATATGACACATACATGAACATCCTGGCAGGGGAGGGAGGTATAGTTTTGAAGGGAAAGGGCCCTTAGCGACTTTTTGGCTTGTCGTCCTAAAGGCTCCTTAACAAACCTGTAAACCTAATTATTGCCAGTAGTCACTAAGTGACTATTTGTGGGCTGCATTCCGGAAGGCTGCTTAGCAAGCCCTAACAACTACCTGCCTATACAGACTTCTTTGAAACACTTGCTCAGCACAAAGAGCGGTATTCACAGGAGTTTCTTTTTTTTTTTTGCCTGCCCATTCAGACCTCATTCTAAAGTTTTTCCTTTTCTTTTAGTGAGTGGTATCCACAGGACTTACTCATAACTCATAGTTTATCTATATCCTCATAACTCTTAGTTAGTATTCATCATCACTCATTCATCAATGCATGCTTTTCACACATTCACATTAAAATCACATTGAACTCTTTTTATACTTTAGATTCTTTAGAGGAGGGGCTACGTACTGTGTGTGACCCAGGCGAATGCACACTGCACTTAGATCCAACCAGTATTTTACAGATTTGAATAAAAAGTCTCTGCTTACCTTTGTTTTGGTGGCCACCGTTGTTGCAGCCACTTTATCCAAGCCGCAGGCCTCGCGGCCCCCCTGGCTACAGCTCACCCATAAACGAAGAAGAAAACCTTCCTCAGGGCCACATAGAGTGGCATGGAGTTAATCTCATTGTTAAATTACCTTTTAAAGCAATACCAACAAACCGTAGAGTTCAATATGATAAAGGTTTAATGTAACTTCAAACAGAGTACATGTCTAAACCAAGCTGGGCCTTAAGTAAGGGATTAGGTTTTTAAAAATAGCTGCAGATAGCTGCAATTTCCTATAGCTTACCTTAGCTATAGATACTTCATAAAATAGCCGTTTTATTATAATGCTGTGTGATTTAATCAGAAAACACATTTCTTGTAGTCAGAAAGCAAGCTTATTCATGTACTAAGATTATAAAGAGGGGGAAGCCATCTTGCCATTGTGTGCATCCATGTGTAATTACAGGAGTAGCACAGGCTGTCAGATACCTTCACCCTACAACACAACATAATTTATTGCTAAACTTAATTGCTCAATGTATTAGCAGTAGAATATTTTCCACATCTTCAAATTCATTTATCAGATAGAGATATATATTTTCTGATTTAGCATTTCATCCAAGTCACTGTAGTGCCCAAGCATTTAAATATAGAGTTGCTTGCTCTGTAACTGTGGCTTACACAGATTGTCTGATACATCATTCATATAACTGGTGGTGGCTTTCATAGCTATCTTGCTGGTCACTGCCCCCTTTTTGATTTGATTTTATCTGGTGTTCCGGTCACGGCTGACCTGGCATTACATTTACATTATCCTGGTCATATTAAATCATTCAAATTATTGCCGGCAATATTACTAATATATTAATATTACTGGTCATTGCAGGCAAGTGGGCATATTATGTTGCCAGTAATTGCTACATAATCATTGCATTCTGCTTATTGCTACATTTTCATTGCATTCTGCTAATTGCTAAATATCATTGCGTTCTGCTAATTGCTACATTTTCATTGCATTCTGCTAATTGCTACATATCATTGCATTCTGCTAATTGCTGAATATTATTGCATTCTGCTAATTTCTACATGTTCATAGCTTTCTGGTAAGTGTTGTCATGTCTATTGCTTTCTGGTGAGTGCTGTCATATCCATGGCTTTCTGGTAAGAAATCAGATCGATGCAACCCTCCTCCACCCCATTCACCTCTGGTCTTCATCACAGCCAGTCTTCCCAGTTTGTCCTTCCAGTGAGCCCATCATAAGTCCCGCTCGACATCCCCATCCAGATCTTCTGCCATTGCTCTTACCCCCTTCACCACCACCACCATCAGTGTCTAGACTCCATCGGGGGATATTGTGGAACAGTTCACAGCATCACGACCCCTTAAAATATGACTTCGCAATGGGGTCTAATTGACAAACACTCTTCACTTTCTTCAACCTTCCTATTGTGCACTATGTCAATAAAGCATTGTATTATTCTTTAAGCATCTCTGCAATTATGTCTCTCCTGATTGAACTGCCTTTGGTAATGTCACTCACCGCATCTTGGGCCATGCGAGAACACCTAAGTGTTGGGCTAAACCATTGGCAGCCTCAGTGGTGGACGAGCTGCCCACCATCGGTGCCGAGACCCCAAATGCCACATCTATAATCTGCCTGCCAATTCTCATCAGACTCACCTCTGCCGCCACTGGAACTCCCTCCCCCCTTTAATTTCCACATAACCAACACATAGCCTGACAACTCTCTCACCCAGCATGATGTTGACGAGACAAGCTCAGGCTGTTGCAGTTTGTAGAAATTATAGAGCTCAAATTCCTCTGCCTTTCCAGGTGACGGCAGCAGAAACAGAGGTTAACCCATCATTAGCCAGCTCACCTCTTTCTTCCACATTGTTGGATTATTTTGAATATGGCTTTTTTTCCCCCTGCTGCTCTTGAGAATTGTGTGAAATCGTAACTAAAAAGACCACAAATACAAGAAAAGTGATGGCTGGAAGACCCCTTTTTTTATGTTTAACGTGGTTGCAGCTCTAAAATGTGCGTAGGTGTTCACCTGAAAATTCAACACATTAATTTGTACCACAAGTGTGGGAGACAATGAAGGCCTGAAATCTCATTTTCTCAAAAAAAACTAAAAGAATTTAGCAGTGTGGTGAGATTATTTTGTTTACAATACAAATAAAAGTATTTTAGGAAATTCTTCAATCTAGTGCCAATCTAGTCTATTGTCGGATCTCTGCAGTAATCTGATTTCTTCAGTGTAAGCAAGAAACTTTTTACATGGGCACATCTGCATGACAAAGACTTCAGACAGCAACTTTCTTTTAAAAATGTTATTTATATATGGCTAAATAGTTTTACCAAATTCATTTTGGAGAGAACGTAGTTGCTGCCTATGTTCACTGGCAACATTGTTTTTCAGTTCAGTAACTGTTAAACCAGTGGTTTCCAAATTATGGTTGGGACTCCCATATGGGGCTGAAAAATACAACTGAGGGGTTGCAATATGAAAGCTGTACAGATACATGATTCGTGTAAAGTGTTTCTTCGTTATGTAAAATATAAATTAATAATATAAAAAAAATTAATTAGGGCAGCATTGTAATTGAGAATGACTTCCGGATGGGAACCGAAACGTCTTGATTCTGAAAACAGTGTCCAGATGACTACGACTGAAAACTTTTCTACGATAGAACACTCCTAGAGGAATGATGGACTACACCGTCTTATTTTGAAGAATTCAGGGCAGCATTCCATTTCTTTCAAAAATGTATTTGCTGTTAAAAATTTGTAATATATATAAACGTAATTTTACAAAGACAGGGGTGCGGACAAGAAAAGTATCACAGTGATAGCAGTGCAGTGTGATCAGTTCACGTAGTGATGCATCCAAAATGGTTGAACATAAAGTCCAAATAAAACTAAAACTGACCTAAAGTACCCATTGTAGTATTGACCTGCTGAATATAAAGGCATTGTGCGATTACCTGGGTAAACTAATTGCTCCGTCTTATCGTCTTACTTTTTCCAACTTTTAGCTTTCCTTTTTCTTCAAACTTGAGTAACTTGTGTGTAAGTATAATTTAAACTACGCTCTTTACGAAAGTGAGAAAGTGTTTTGGTACTTTTTTTGCTATGAAACTTCTTCTCCTGCTACTCGGTCAGGGCTCCGCTGCAGATGAGCTGTTCCCTGGTGTAAATAATGCGGCCAAACAGCTGATGAAGCCGAGCGGCATGGCGCCCAGGACAACTGATGTCCCCACTGAGATCTGGAGGAGGACACACCGAATATGCAGCGCTGGAACGAAGCGGCGAGGGAAGAGAGAGGGGTCCAGACAAAAGAGACTTAAGGACAAGAGATTTAAGCCGTGTCTGCCTTCTCTCGTCATGGGCAACGTGAGACTGGCAAATAAAATTGATGAGTTCCGTGAGTGTAATTTGATGTGCTTCTCAGAGACATGGTTACACCAGGATATTCCGAACCACAACGTTTCCATTGACGGCTTTCAGACTGTTCGGGCCGACAGGGATCACACCGGGAGCGGTAAGTGGAAAGGCGGCAGGCTTGCTGTGCTGGTCAACAACAGATGGTGTAACCCTGGTCACATTACTATCAAGCAGAGTATCTGTAGCCCAGACACTGACTCTGGCCATATTATCTGCCACGTGAATTCTCACATGTCATTGTTGTCGCTGTTTACATCCCCCCCTCTGCTAACCCGGCACCGGCGTGCAACGCCATTCACACTGCCATAGCACAACTCCAGACTCAACACCCAAGTGCACTCATATTAATCTCGGGTGACTTCAACTATGTCAGTGTTTCAACAACACTGACTAATTTCACCCAGTATGTGAGTTGTCCTACTAGAGAGAAGAGGACACTGGACCTGCTGTATGCTAACGCTAAGGACGCATACAGCCAAAGCCAACAAGTGCAATCACGCTGAACGAGGCAGTGAAAGATAAGATCATGGCGAGAATGAATGCAAGGCAACCCCGACGCCAATTACAACGGCTAAGTGAAGTACCATCAGAAAGTCTCCTAGAAGATGTGAATGCAGCATTGAGTGCGATCCCTACCACAACCATCACCAAAATCAATGAGCTGATATACACTTCAGCAGCAGTGATCCTCGAGATGCTTGGCTATAAGAGCAACCATGGGAGCCATGAGAAAAAATACCCGCCATGAGAAAAAATACCCACCATGGAAACGAAGGCTGGAGGCTAAAATCAAGGAGGCACCGAGAGAACTGGCTGTTTATTTTACTGTTTACTTTATTGCTTTTGTGTATTTTATGTGTTTTATTTCTTTATATTTCGTCATTCACTGTGGTATTTTATTTTTCTTGTTGTGAAGCACTTTGTACTTTGCTTTGATAAGTGCTCTATAAATAAAGTTTTATTATTATTATTATTATAGAAGTGAGCCAACTGACAGAGGCTGAGAGAGGTGCAATGAAAAAAGAACTACCCAAGAGGTACAACCAGATGCCCATACCTGAAGCACTCGAAACTGCCAAACAAAGGCTCCAAGCCTTGGCCAGCTGCCTAAAGAGGTACACGAGAGATAATGAAGCCAGAAGAATAAACCGGCTGTTCATAACCCAACCTGCGAAAGTGTACGCTCAATGGCAGGGTAATAACAGCAGAGCAGACCCACCAAGGCTGGAAACTGAACAGTACTGGAAAGGAGGAGAGGGAGGCATCACACGATACACAGTGATGCACAGTGGCTCTGAGAGAGGACCACAGCAACCTCCCTGAACAGAATCCAGTTGCCATCACAGTGGCAGACATCCAAGAAAGAGTCTCAGGTATGAAAAACTGGACTGCACCGGGCCCTGACAGGATCCACACCTACTGGCTAAAGAAGCTCACTGCACTCCACGAGCACCTAGCAGCACAAATGAACCAGCTGCTAAGGGATGGGACGCACCCTGAATGGCTTACCGAAGGGCGTACAATCCTGATCCTGAAGGATCCCGCAAAGGGTACAGTCCCATCCAGCTATCGGCCAATAACCTGTCTCTCCACAACATGGAAGCTCATGTCAGGCATCATCGCGGCTAAGATAAGTGGGCACATGGATCAATACATGAGCAAAGCACAGAAGGGCATCGGCAAAGAAACCAGAGGAGCTAAACACCAGCTCCTGGTTGACAGAACAGTCACCCAAGACTGCAGAACCCGACACACCAACCTGTGCACTGCCTGGATTGATTACAAGAAAGCATATGACTCAATGCCACACACATGGATCACTGAATGCTTGGAGATGTACAACATCAACAGGACTCTAAGAGACTTCATTGCAAACTCAATGAGGTTGTGGAAAACCACCATTGAGGCCAATGGCAAGCCACTTGCACAAGTGTCCATCAAATGTGGCATATACCAAGGAGATGCTCTGTCCCCACTGCTGTTCTGCATAGGTCTGAACCCCCTCAGCCAAATAATCAACAAGTAAAACACCAACTGCCAAATACCTCCAACAAGTAAGGCATGTCCTAAGAAGTCAACTCAATGGCAAAAACAAGTCCCAGCCATTAAACAGCTGCGCCCTGCCAGTGATCAGATACCCTGCAGGAATAATAAGGTGGCCAAAGGAAGAGATACAGACCACAGATGTTAAGACACGAAAGCTCCTCACCATGCATGGAGGGTTCCATCCCAAATCCAGCACCCTGAGACTGTACGCTAGCCGTAAGGAAGGCAGCCGTGGACTAGTGAGTGTGAGAGCCACTATCCAGGATGAAACATCCAAGAACCAGGCGGCGAACCAGCCTGACATCGTGGTGGTGGACAAACAGCAGAGGAAAGCCGTTGTGGTTGACGTGGCAATACCAAGCGATGGCAACATCAGGAAAAAGGAACATGAGAAACTAGAGAAGTACCAAGGGCTCAGAGAAGAGCTGGAGAAGACCTGGAGGAGTGGCTACAGCAGATCCCTGGAAGAACACCAGACATCTCGGTCCAGAAGAGTGCAGTACTAGGAACAGCAAAGATACTGCGCAGAACCCACAAGCTCCCAGGCCTCTGGTAGAGGACCTGAGCTCGAAGGATGAGACCACCCGCGGAGGGTGAAGGACAAAGTTTTATATATATATATATATATATATATTTATACAGTGTTGTGAAAAAGTGTTTGCCCCCTTCCTGATTTCTTATGTTTTTTGCATGTTTGCCACACTTAAATGTTTTTAAATGAAGGTTGTTATTATTAAGGGAAAACAAAATCCAAACCTACATGACCCTGTGTGAAATAGTGATTGCCCCCTAAACCTAATAACTGGTTGGGCCACCCTTAGCAGCAACAACTGCAATCAAGCATTTGTGATAACTTACAATGAGTCTTTTACAGAGCTGTGGAGGAATTTTGGCCCACTCATCTTTGAAGAATTGTTGTAATTCAGCCATGGGTAATGTAGCCTAGCCTTCCGCTATCCATAACTGACAACAAAAAACTTTATTTTTCAGAATCGTAAGAGAGTTTTAATTTTGAGAAATCTTGAGGAAATCATTGAAAGAAAACCTTAACATGGGAATTAACAGTGAGGAAATAATTCCGGGCTAGAATATCTGTTTTTGTGTGTGTGTGTGTGTGTGTGTGTGTGTGTACTTGTACCTCCTACATAGTGAGGACTGGAAAACATGTTTTTAACAGACAGAGTGAGGACATTTTTGGAAACTGAGCACATTTTGGATGGTCCTCACAACTTCAAAGGGTTGTTTGAAGGTTAAGACTTGGTTTTAAGGGTTAGGGTAGAATTAGGTTTAGGTTAGGGGTAGGGTAAGGGGCTAGGAAATGCATTATGTCAATGAGGGCCCTCACAAGTATAGCACTACAAGGATGTCTGTGTGCGTGCGTGCATGTGTGTGTGACCAGCTGAGGCTGTCCCAAGCCTGTGTGCTCCTGACAGCAGCATAATGAAGGTGTCTGCTGTTCAGTTAGCTGAGTCGGACTGTTTCTATGGGATCTCCAGCCAGCGTCACACAGACACAGTGAACAGTCCTTTTAACACATGCTTCAGTCAGGGTCAGAGAGACCATGTTAAAAGAACACTCCAATATTTTTGGAAATACTTGTTGTCTGCCTAACTTTGAAACAGAGGAGATGATCAATATTAGTTTCATATTTCTGTGTCCAGTACAGAGATGTGTTTAGCCTAGCTTAGCACAAAGAGTGTAAGCAGGGGTAAACTGCTAGCTCTTTCAAAAGTGAAAAAAAGCATCTTCCAACAACTCTAAAGTTGTTGTTTCTTGACCAACAACAGCTGGATGTATACTGCACGAAGCCTCTCAAAAGTCTGGTCCTCTTAGTAAGTCAAGTATGTCAAGATTGAGCACATAGATGTGTTATTAGAACCAGATACTGTGTTCAAGATGGCGCCTCATTTATATCAATGACAGTGGCATCATTACATTACACAAAGTCATATTTTTTCTATTTGATCTAATGACTCAAATGGTAATAATACACATTTCTTAATGTGTTTGATGCTCAGTAAATCTTCTTTATTGTTTCTTATGTAATGGTTGTGTATTAGAAAAAGGTCTTCACCTGACAATTTTGACTGTGGCAAATACACCAAGATTGCCAAACAGCCTGGTGCTGCTCCCCAGTCTTTGTGCTCAGGTAGGATAAGCATGTTCTGGACCTGTACTGAACACAAAGACCTGACTGATATCTATCCTCCATCTTCAAGTCTGCAAACAAGAGAGTGTTTCTTTAAAATTATGTTCTGTTTGAATTCAGTTATTGCACACAACTGCATTATATTCTGATACTCTACACTTATATTTTATATTAGTTAACCTGAGCAAATACCTCAAACCCATTCATAATTACGCTGGTTAAAAGATTCTGTCCACAAACCACTTTGAGGGAAAAATTGAGCTATTTGGATAATGATATGATAATAATAATAATAATGCTTTTCTTCATTTGGATTATGCTTTTCTTCATTGTATCCAACAAAACATTAAAGAATGTTTATTCACAACATTCAGTGTTTTAAATTGCATAATGCTTCAATATTCACTTGATACAACTTATTCAGGTTAAATAAAGTTTATGGTGCATTGCAGAAGTACAATAAAGAAAGCGTGTTAAAGGTCTAGTGTGTAGAATTTAGTGGCATCTAGCAGTGAAATTGCAGTTTTCAACCATTTGAATACCGCTCGCATGTAGGAGATACTACGGTGGCCGTGAAACTCGCGAAAAACAAGAATGGCCCTATCTAGATCCAGCATTTGGTTTGTCCATTCTGGGCCACTGTAGAAACATGGTGGTGCAACATGGCGACCTCCATGGAAGGGGACCCGCTCCCTCTGTAGATAAAAACGGATTATTCTAAGGTGATGAAAACACAACGATTGTCAGGTGATTATACACTAATTAAAACATACTCATAGATATTATATTCCATTTCTGCCAATAGCTCCTTCTAAATGTTACACACCGAACCTTTAAATACATGTTTCAAGCCTGAATAAAATGTAATTATGGGTCCAAGCAGCCGCTGCTGGAGCCCTATTGTTTTTGTTCTTATCACTTCTTTTTCTCTGTTAAAAGTGTAACCGTAAGACCAAAAGTCACCAAAATTGGCAGGTGTGTTGCAAATTCCACCCACTACTCAGGCACATAAAATGACACTCATTGACCTCAAGGTGGAGTTTTCGCAATTATCTCTTGGCTTAGAGTCAAAATTAATTCATTCAATCATTTTAATCTCTCAAGTCATCTGTATCTGGTCTGCTCTAAAAATGTCAAATTTTGCGTTTTTTTCCTCAATTTTCTCAAAATCATATTTTCGACATCTTGTCAGAACGTGCTGGGCCAATCATCCCAAAACTTAGTCAGGATAATCTAAAGAGGTCACTGATCTTAAGGTAATGTATTTCAGAAATTCTCTTTACATCCCGACAGCATCAATAAATCAAATGCTCTGGGGAAAAAAATAAAAATCTGGTATCTGTGGCTTTTGCAGGCCTTTAATAAGCCCATCCAATAATTTCATTCAGCCCAGATGAAATTATTGGCTGGCCTACCTGCCTGTCTACCTAACTATTTGTCTACCTGCGTGCACTCTGTCCGTGCACTCATTGTGCATGGAAATGTGTTTTGGGGGAGTGGCTTTTGAGGAAGGCCTGAAGACGGAGGGTGAGATTTTTTCTGTTGGATACTTTCAAAATCTAGCTCTCTCTTGTTAGTTACTACAATGTTACTTACCCTAGCTTTAAGTTGTTAAAGAAATTTTGATACGTCAATCCGTTTCAACTATACAAGCCAATCAGTTTTTATCAAAATAGCAACAAATGTAGTCATGTGAAACAAATCTTCACTGAAGGACATAAGCTACATCAAATGTTTCTGAAAGTAGATTTATATACCTCAACAGAACATCAGCATATAGTGATGACCACAATGAATTATTTTAAAGAAAATCAAGAGTTTTGCTTCTTGTCAATTAAATAAGAAACAAGCATCCAAATGCTCGCAATCTGCTTTGACCTGTATTTAGATTTGAAATAGTCATGGTGTATAATCTTAGAGGCAGCAGATCAGAAACTATACTGGGAATACAATGGAATATATAGAGCAATAAACTGTGCATAAAATAAAATATAAATTATATATATATATATATAAATTTTCCTTTATTTAAACTTTTGCACTGTTTATGTCTTATGTCTTAGATTCTCATTTTTACTTGCGTGATGTTCTTTTCATAGCACTGTTGGAGGGAGCCTGAGAACTAAGATTTCAGTTCCAATGACTGTTTCACTGTAATTGTTGTGCATATGACACGAAATAACTTGAACTTGAAAAACGGTCAAGGACAAGGATTTAAAGAGTAATTCTAAAGCTCGACTTTTCCTTGAGTATGTCCCCGTCTTTAATGCCAAGTGCATATGCTGCCTGACCAAACTGTCTGTAAACATAAAATAATTATTTATTTACTTCCAGACATCCAGACACTGTGTGATCGGAAATGTATGGATGAAAATGTTATATTAACATATTATTAACACAGACCATTAATACAGACCATATGAACAGAAACAAATGTAGTCACATAAAAATGTCTGATTTAAGACCGTTTGCCTCTGCAGTATTATTAGAATTTAATTTAGTCATCATTTTTCGCAGTACAACATACATCACCTATATACAGTGTTACACAACATACTGTGTGTGTATATACAGTATAAGTGTGTGTTGTGCTTGGGCCAGGTATATATTAGGATCTGGTCTGCATGTGTGAAGACTGTGACATTTTTAAGACAGGACAAGACGTGCTAAAAGCCAAAGCATTCCCTGAACACATTGCACATGTGTATGAAAAGTGTGCATTACCAGCAAGTCCTGCTAACAGCCTGGATGCCGACATTAGCATCTCTATGGAATCTGTCTGCATCCAATATGAAATGTGATTTTAAAATATGAGTTTGTTCTCAGCGTGAAAAAAAGAAAATGACCAGGCTTGGCAAACAAAGACAATGGAACAGATAATTAGTGTGAAAGACTATTTAACATGCAACACACATTCTATACCAGCAGGGACTCACTGAATATCACCCCATGTCTCAACACATAATCACACAATCACTGATTCTTCATATATCCTCATTCCCACTAAAGATTTTGCCTACTGGGGCTCCATAACCTTGGGTAGGCCAGTTTGTCAGAAAAATGTGTCCAGGAGGAGCTGTTTGTAAGTTACATTTATGGAGCCAGTGCCAGACATGTTGGAATAAGGGGTGCCCTACTGTTTCAATGTACATGTTTTCTTTAATGTGGAATTAAGATGAAGTAGCAGACAATACCAGCTGTTGTAAATGTGTGTTTGACCCTCTGCAGTTGTGTACAAAACATTTTACAATACAATTGACGATTATACAGGACATGTTAGGTCCACTCACTTTCTGTTAAAACAGATTGCTCACCCTAATGGACTCATTCTAGTCACTGCATGCATTCTAGTCACTGCATGTCGTTATGTTAGATATGAAACTGGTGAGTAAATTATCTAACAGATGGAATTGATGGCCACGCATCGGGTTGTAGAAAACAATAATATATTCAGATTTTACACGTCACAAATGTGACATGGGAAATATCAGAGAAACCTACGCACATGTATGTCAGATTTTCACATGTTAAACTTCCCAAAAAGAGGTATTTATATGTGATATGTGATTTCCCATGTGATACTACATGTAAATTGATGTTTTCACATGTGATGTCTTACATTTAAATATCAGAAAAAAATGGCATGTGCCTAAATAATGTAAATTTATCTCATGTAAAATATCAGAAAATTCATATGCCAGTGTGAATTTTTCACACATACATTGTCTTTCACCTGCAAAATGTGTTTCAACTGTGATAAAATCCAATGTGTTGTATTTATAAGTGTATTGCAAGCCATGTTGCAATTTTATTGTTACAGATAGATTACTGAGTTAATGTCATAAATAGGACATTCCAGCTGACATTGCTATCTTTTTAAAAAAATATTTAATCCTAGAAGAAGTTTCATTCAATTAAAGATACACTCCTTTTTTCCCCCACAAAATTCGACATAGATTCTGGTGGGAGACTTTAACCCTTACCTTTTTGAGCATTTCCAGAATATAGGAAAGATGTACAGCATATTTTAATTAAAATAGAATCACTACAAGGTTTTCTCTTCGTCATCCAGTGGTGAATATTGATCTGGAAGAAACAACATGCAGCCTCATTAACTGGGGAGAGGCAGGGTGAAAAGACAGACCCACTTTAATGCACTACTGCAGTTAGATGAAAGAGGGGTGTATGAGTGGCGACACCCCTACTTAACCCCCCACTGAGCGCTGGTAGCCCCTGCTACTTCCAGCTCACTAAATCATAGCCCTTTAAAGACTTAATTTGAACTAGTGACCTGCTGGCTGTATTTATATTTTTATTTTACTTTCATTTAACCTTTACTTAAACTGCATTGAGATGAACATATCTTTTTTTAAAACCAGCTGCATATGAAAGGTTACACATTAAACAGTAAAGAACAACACACACATGAATAATTTAAGATGATAAAAGCTGTACAAAATGCATAAAGGAGCATGAGGGAGCCAGAGCCCTAACGAGCTGAGGCTATAAACATCAGGCACTCTGCGGCTAATAGCTTTGCAATTTGAGATGTGAGCCGTGCACGCGGCTCCGTGTACATCACTGAAACAACCACCAGTACGCTTTAAAGTGCTCTGCTGGAAAACTGGTTTACTGCAAGCATCAAATGCAAACAGCAGGGAAATAATGTCAGCAATGTAAACTCAGTGATTGGTGTTAAAATGTGTTAAACACATACAGTTTGTATGCACCAAGGTCACAGAATGTGACTCATATTCTAGTGACTATATATCAGGGGAAAAGTTGCATCTCATCTGTTGGTGACGTTTCCCATTATATTAAATGGGTGCATGCAATGGCTTTTGTCTTCTGCATCAAGGAAGACTTTGCCAGTAAAAATGAAAACTGCTATAAAGAAAGCCCATTACAGAATATAAATACATTCACTAATAAATACAATCAAAAATGGGTGTGGATGGATTATAACGCTATAAAGCTGCACAAATAAATATTTCATATAAACAGTGGATCAGATCAGGGTCACTTGTAGCTATACCCAAAAATAATTCTCACCAACTCTGTAGTTCCTTCAGCTCTACAGAGCTTTTTAGCCTCTTTTAGCTCAGTGTTTTGATTTAATCACCAACATTGTTTACAGCAAAAGCATGCAGCTGTTTTCAGTGAAAAAGCTCTGATAATATCACTGTATACTACCTGCCCAGCACCAAACAGACAGACAAAGTTAGTGACTGGTAAGCAAGCTAGAACATCTAACAGCTAAAGATATATTTTTCTTCAGGAACTGGTGGAAACCAAAACAGAGCTAAAAGAGAGTGAATATAGATCTTATATAAATCAGGTGGACACAAACACTACTACAAATAAATGCTAATGTTGCGTGTCTGATGGAGCTGTTTGCTAAAGTTGTTCACCATGACAACACTAACTCTTCCTAAAATTGATTCGATGAATACACCACATGCTTGACTGTCATTGGTATTTTCCAGTTTTGTACAAACGTGAGGATGATTGGGAAATATTTCCAAAATTATTATTAGTTTCAGTACTATGCTTCTTAATTCATTGTTTCCACAACACCAACTTTTAATAGTTGTTCATGATTTTTACGACATAAGAGAGGCAGCAAGTTACTGCTCATCATTCATTTATTGGTGTGTCATGTACCTGCCAAGATTGCTATGCTGTGCGATTTTCTTCAGACTGAAATCTGAGTGAAAACTGAGCTTGTTAGATTTGAAGTGGCTTTGTGAGGTCAGAAGGTAGATAGGGTGAATGTTGGCCTTGAAAGTGGCCAGCTGAATGTCAGCCTGCTTGTCTTGTAGATAATAGATAGATGTAGTGTCCATGTTCTGCCTCATCCATCCCCACATGCCCTCTACTAGGACCTGCTGCCCTTGGCCTTAATACCTGTCAGACATACCATGCTCAAACACTCTTCACTCTTCTACTGTATCTTTATATTTTCTCAGTCTGTCTGTGCACTCTCTGCTCTTTCTCTTTCCTTCTAACTCTCTTTTCAGTCCATTTATCTCATTATGGTCTGGCTATCTCCAGTGGCGTTAAAAATGAAGTGTTAATCTCTCTTCTCATCAATCTCCCTAGCCCAGAAGTGCCCGAGTCCCTCCCTTCATCGCAAAATGATGACTGGCACTTTTACTTGTTTGGAGAAATAAGTGTGGGGGCTAAATTGAATTTTAATGGATCGCGCATACCCCCAGTGAAAGGTGCAATCCATTACTGAATGATTGTAATGTTATTTGTTGCCAGTGTTGATTTATGGTACGTATAGTGCGGAGGGCCAAAGGTGGGCACGCTAGGGAAAGAAGCTGCGTGGTGTGTTGATGGGTTTTTAACTACGGCATAGTGGAAAGAAAGAGGAAGTTCAAGACCATATTAGCTGTTTATTCGCCTCCTTTTGAAGGCAACAGGAACCTGTGTACAGACTTGGGTCAAATATAGTTACAGTGGAAGGAACAACGGAAAACTGTTTCTTTCATTACATAATTTTGAGCTTGTTTGGCACCGGCTCCAGGAGGAATTTGATTGGGTGCTCCCCCTACTGAATCTGGCAGGTGATACGTTATGAGATTGTAAATCACAACATGTAGCTGTTGAGGGTCTCATGGTATTGGCCAATGAATGAGCACCAATGTCAAGTCTGAATATCTCTTTAACACTATTAATTCAAAGATTTAAAGCTCTGTGTAGAACTTGAAAATTTTAGACTTTGTGTTGTTTTCAGCAAGTGTATGATGACTGCATCAATTTTCACCGGCATTGTCTTATGTTACATCAAGGAAAAACGTATTCCATTTGAATTATCATATAGTGATTATCATACAGTGGCTTTACGTTTTCTGTATTTAGTATTTGAAACCATCACTACTAATCCATTTGTCAGTCTGGTACAAAGACTTCCACTCCCACATCAGTGGATTGCTGTTTTTAGTCTGAACACCCAGTAAGACTTCAAATACCTTCCACAGATGTACACAACTGTACATAAATTGTTATGGTCACATCTCTGCACAATAAAGACACCAGAGTAGTTCGTCAGTTTTCATCAGATTTGAAAACTAAATAAAGTACCTTCAGTTTTTCAATAGATTTAGAACTCCTGGATTTCCTGCAGTCCTAAAGATTTCTTCACAGCACCATGCTGTAATGTTCATGGCTGACCTTACAATATCCCCTTGTGTAACACTGTGAGAGCAGCTAACCGTGTTATCCTGAGATTTCTTCGTCAGATGGAGGCTGACACTCAGTTTAGCTAATCTGGCACCAGCAGCTGGTGTGCCAGGGGGAAAACAAATCAATTAGAAATCTCTGCTAGCATGCAAACTTTGTTAGTGGAGTCTCCGGTGTGTTAACCAGCTGGTGGATCCTATTGTCTTTGCATCTTTACCCAGCTCAGGTTAGCCGTCGTGTAAGTCATTTCCTCTCTGAGGATCCGCCATCTGCCGGTGATAAAACATTCAGTCTGCGGAGTGGAGGCACCCTGGGATGGAGTTAGCCAGATTGTCTAGATGGTAATATGTTCCACGCAGTCATTTTCATCACATATATGAAGACGTCCCTCCAGAGAGACACTTCCTGCTACTCAAGGAAGTTTAGTCTCCAAGGCATGAATCTAAAACTTTTTTTCTTTCCATTTATGCTTTTGATTGAGCACCAGCAGGACTCCCAAACTAGAACAACCTATCTGAGGAACTGAAGCTGTTATTCACTAATATCTTTTAAATCACTCCTTAAAAGACATTTTTATGCACTTGCTGTTGGTTGTCCCCACTTTTAATTCTGAATTTTACATATTTCATAATTTTTGTATTCCATATTTCCATGTTCCCTTTTTACCTTCCCACACAGCAATATTTTATCTCTGATTTTAATTGATTTGGTTTTAAATGCTATATATCACATTTTACTAGGAATTTACGCCCATTTTGGCTAAAACCCAATAATCTTTTAGCGTCTTCTTCATTTTCCCAAATGATGTGTACCTCAGAGGCTATAAGTCCTATCAAATTTGGCAAAAAGTAGAAGTCTCCAGGAAAGAGAAATAACACAGATTAGCAAACTGATATATCAGCACAAGAGTTTAATAGAATTCCCTCAGCCTCAGAGGAGCATTTCTTTCTTCAACATATTTGAGAGCATGAACATCACCAAACCTGGATACAATGGCTGTGTCAGAAATCATTTACTAATTCACTCTTCACTACTCACCAACCAAAACAAAAAAACAAAAAAACATGCTGGATTAATTGTGAATGTTCCATCCTGATGTTTAGCTTATTTTTTCTCTCTACAATATTCCTGCATGTCTACTACTCATTTGTGAAGGTATACCATACTCTATAGGCAGCCAAAACACTTAGTTAATGTTAGGGAACGAACACATGGTAACTGGGATGTCATCAACACTAGTCTTCATCAGGAACACGCAAATCCACCATCCATTGTGTACTGCAGAATTGTCCGATATTAGTAATCCCCAGGAACATTGGGCTGCATTATGCAAACCTAACAATACTCACATCAAACAGCATTTTGTTCATTGTCTGAACTCAACACTTGTTGATATTAGAATCAAAATGAATAAAAACAATTAGACGGTCAGGTGTCATGTTGGCATGTTTTATCATGGCATCATTATAAGAAATAAGAATGAATCAAATTGTTTTCTTGCCGTCAAACTCAGTAATAAGATCTGTGTAATCCAGCTGTGAAGCAACATCCTTTTTAATGGATATGGTGAATCAGCACATTATGTTCTGTGGCACTGATGTACGCAAATAGTTAAAATAAATTAACTATTGGATAGATTTTTTCCAGATGACTTTGATTATGCATAATAATTTTTAGAAGCTTGAATGTATTTGTTGTATGGTGGGTTAAAAAAAATCTACAAGATTGTTAGGACCCTTAAAGGTGGTTCACTCACCCCTTGGGTTGTCTCTGATGGTAGAGACACTCATGGTAGTGTCAAGATATTTGCTCCATAGGTTTGAACCTAACACTTTTCATATATTAATTATTCATAAATATTTCAACATTTTCTGATATTTTGCCTAAACATCAACTGTATGCTTGGATTTATGCTATGGTATTTATATCATTTTTGACTATTATGACCATGGATTTTATGAAGATTTTTTTGTCTCCATAATATCAAGCACACTAAGGTATACATCTTTTAAAATCTTTCATATTTCTGTATTTTTCAACTCTTGAGTGCTCAGGCTCTTCTTCTCTCTAACCAGGGACTCTTTTTTAAGTGTTTTTGTTCCTGCACAAGAGGTTGACTGTTACAATATCAGTCAGCTCACACGTGTAGCCCACTCCATGTGCACTAGGGTGAGTGTGTTTTTGAGGGCGTGCGTTTTGGATGGAAGTACATCAGGCGCTGTAAGCGATAGCTGTCTTTTCACAAGAGATTGTTCGCGAGGAACCAAAAATCAATGCAGGCAGTTTACGGGCCATTTGAAGGGCATGACTCCCTTCTCTCATTCATCACCTAACAATCTGCCACCTTACTCAAGAACAAATCCTCACAGGGACCTCTCAGCACAGCTATGGTGTCCTGTGTGTGAGTGTGTGTGTGTGTGGTACATGGTCGATCTCACTGCTCCATAACTCCCAACTCCTTTGTGTCTGTCAGTGTGTGTGGGTAAGCCAAATCAGTCATACAACATCTCTCACGCACACAGTCTCTCTCTACCACTCAACATGGTAAAGTGTTAGCATGCAGCACCACAACTGCTGATTAACAGGGAAACAAGGTAATTTAGTTCCTTATTTTCATATTATTTATAATGCCTATACTACTCAGGACTAAATTTAATTTTAGAGTATTTGTTGTCTATTTCAGTATAGTTTTAAGTCAAGGTGGCCTAACTACCTTTTATAACAATTTTTTTTTTTACATAATCTGGTAAATATTCCCAACCCGTTCTCATTCCTAGGTCGTCAAATACCGACGCTTTGTCACGCCCCTCTGAGTCTCATACAGACGCACAAGGTACCCTTTAGTATCTGTATGAGACACACTAGACTTTCAACTAACTCCAGTGTAAACCCATCTGCAATAGTTGAAGGCTAGGCTGCATTACCTATGATCGTCAGCCACCATTGCTATGGAGACGAAGCCAGTCTGCTTTGCTACCTGTTACAAAACCGTAATTTATTTCAAACTGATTAAGATTTTGTGGTGGTTCATGGAGTTGCCCCCTTCAAACACACACACACACACACACACATATAATGTTGGGATGCTTTATTGGATGATGTGGCTCAATATTGATTTTGTTTCTTCATGTTTTAAGAAAGATGATTTCATATTAAATATCCTCAGCCACATTCTTGGAAAAGTAAAATTATATGAGCAATTTCCCATTTTACAATCACAGGCTATAAAACACCTTTTATTATTGGTAAAACATCCAACGACCTCATTTTGATTTAAAAAAAAAATTGTATAATGACATTTCTTCTTAAATCAAATGAAGATAATTGAAAATGAATTGCTTTCACATGGAAATAATGATAATAGCCAATTAAAACCAACAATAATGACAATAATAATGTTTAGTATGTAAGCACACAATAACCAAACCTTTTCTGGTTATGTCAGGATAGTGCATGCTTGGAAGCCCTTTTGACTCTCCATATGCAATTAAGATACAAATGTACTTCTTACATCTTGTTTCCTAAGCAACATAATACATTTATCTTTAATCTTGTCTTTTTGCAGTATGAATGAATGACTTGTGCAAGAACTTTACTTTTATTATGGCCAGTAGTCAACAAAATGCCGTAGGCTATGTTATCAAATTAGAAACATCAGTATCAGCGTAAGGCATTATGATCACTTAAATTTTCATTAAGGGAAGAAACCAGGCTGCAAATATGCTTAGGGATACTAGTAGGCTACATCCGGTAGACTTCTGACAGGAATGCGTACTATTTACACAACCCTGGAGATTTTTTTGCATCTTTATGATTCTTGTGTTTTGGGATTATATGTCAGCATGACATACAGAGAAACAATAAAAATAGACAAGTACGGTAATAATAATAATGAAATAAAGTAATATCAAAATTTCATTTAAATTTTAAAATCTAATACAGAATGGAATAGTAATAGTTTTGAAATGGGAAAACAAAAAAAATAATATTGACTGTACAAAGGAAATGGTGGAGGATGAATACAATGCACAATGAAATATATGAAAATGACAAGTGCAGGGATTAAACGAGGGATGTGAAAAGTCCAGTTTAATAACCCCATTTTGATCCCATTTATGGGGCCATAGTACAAGATTTGATGCAATTTAGTGCAAAGGCTGGTTAGGGTTAAGGACTGGCATTGTGTTGTGGGTAAACTCTTTCGACTCCTGTTTCAAGTTATCTGCTTTGTTCTTTTTCAAATTGCCGCTGGTTCGCCCGCAACCCGAATTCAAACACCACTGTCTCTGTTAACAAAAGGCATTTTACAGCCTGTGATTGTAAAATGGAAAGTTGCTTATTTCATTTTACATTGTTGAGTGTGGCTGAGGATATTTAATATAAAATCATCTTTTTTAACATAGAATGATACAGTGCTCCAAAGTTGTGTGTGTGCATGTGTGTTTGTGCGTGTGAAGGGGGTGACTCCATGAGTACAAACAAAATCTTAATCAGTTTGAAATAAATTACAGTTTTGTAAAAGGTAATGCAAAGCAGACTGGCTTCGTCTACATAGCAACGGTGGGTGAGGATCATCGGTAATGCAGCCTAGTCTTCCGCTATCAAAAAAACTTAATTTCTCAGAATCGAAGGAGAAATATTATAGCGCCGCGGTCAGGTTAATATTGGAGTGAATGGATGGTAAGAGCAGTTGCTCTGAGCGTCTAATATTGCCACGGTTTACAATGGAGTTAATTGAAAACCCGGGTTGGTATTCCTGATTCAAACGACCTAATCTCAGATGAATTCTGTCCATATGTGACACATATGTGAAGTAGCAAAATAATTGTTACTTTTTCAGTTGGATATTCCTATAATACCCATGTCTGGCAACTAAACTATATTGAAAGCAAAACATCACACATGATGGTAATACTTTAGAAAGCTTGAAAACTTGTCTCAGGAGATATGGCTGAGAATGGAGACTTGGGAGGAATCACAGTGGTAATAGGCAGAAAGGCTTAAGGATCTCTTATCCTGGGCCAGTCGCACAGAGTACAAGCAGGGGGGTCAACGGATCTACTTCAGCTGCTGAGCTCAAGCTGGGAGAGGCTATGTGTGTGTAGGTGTGTGTGTGTGTTTGTGTAACCGGGTTAGGAAGTGAGGGCTTTGCATGCTTGATTACTTTGCAGTATCACGACTACAGTGGTACAGATAAAAATGGAGAACAGGGGGAATAAAAGGTTGGGTGATCATGGACTGGGTAGAGCCCATAAAGACTCTGACATAGGTGCAGCAGCCCAAGAATACTGTGGGGGTTTGGAGTAAGAGGGGGGTGGGAGGTGGGAAACAGAGTGGAAGATATATTGACAGAAAAAGCCAGACTACTTGAATCTTAACCAACTCTCTATTAAGATCACTTGCACAATGGTACTGAACACATAACAGGGCTTGTGTAGAAGATGCCCACACCTGCTGTGGCTTCAGGAAAATATATGACAACACCAATCCCACACATTTTTGCATGCAGCTAATATTGTGGTATACACAAAATAAACAATGAACAATAAACATGGCTCTGTCTAAGTTGACACCCACATACAGATTTGAGATTTGTTCACTGTTATTTCAGACCAACAGCAGCCATTTTCACAAAAAAAAAAGAAATGTTGGGCTCTTTCCACTCTTTCCACAATGAGTTGATTGACTAGAAGTGCACATGAACATAAAAAATTATAAATGCATTAATCTTCTTCTTATACTTCTTGTTCATATTCTCTTTATTTTTCTTAGTAGTGGTAGAAGTAGCAGTAGTACAGTAATGGTGTTCTAAGCTTGAACATTTTTAAACAAGTCTGCATTTACACATAGACTTGAATGAATATTTTTCCCCATTCCATTCTACACACTAATTTTGCAGGTTTTGAGTCTGTAGTGAGTTTGCACTGCAAAAGTATATTCAATACTATCTTATTTAAATGTGTTATTGTGCTGCTGATGTACACTATTTTCCCACAATGTAATGCACAAAGACAATGGAGAAGCTGCTTACACCTAAACAAATAAAAATACATTGGAAATGAGTGAAGTGATGAGACGTAACATCACTGGAAAAAAACATTTTCCTTTGTCTTTGTGAAGGTATTCTAAAGTTGCAGAATGATCATCATTTGCATCGTTTCCGGTCTGAGTAAAACATTAAAGTATGTTTATTTCTTGTAAGCTAACTGCAAAAACAACATTTTATATAGATTAATTTGAGACCAATCTATGTACAATTAGTATCTACAGTAGTATGGAATTTGATCACAGCTTGTCTTCTTCCTCCTCTTCTTCTTCTTCTTGTCTTGTTTTTCAAATTCTTTTCTCCTTTTTCTTCTCTTTTTAGTAGTCCAGTAGTCTTGGGCTCAACCGAGTTAATGTTCTATGATTTCAATGCTGTTTAAAAAGCTTTTTACTGTAATCTAGTCAAGAATCAATTCTGAGTAGAAATCACAAGTAAAACAAAACAAAAAAAAAAATTAAAGCTGTAAGCAGCGTTGAAAGGGCCCTTGTATCCACGCTCATCTCGTGGGGAGCGAAAGCCAAGGTCTTGCCACCGGATGGTGGTTGACCCAGCTCCCAATCTTCATGACTATCGGGGCACTGCGCATAGGAGTTAAATATCGCTTCCTCAGTCAATATGTGGTGCTAGAGCAACAAGCAACAATTATACATGATGTTGCTGTATATCAAGTATAGACTGCACGTGTGAATGAGAATCGAATGTTTGTCACATGTGGCTTGCTTCCTGTTGCCTATAGGTGGTCAGGAGTGGTCCACCAATAACTATATGAAGTTTAGGGCTGATAGGCCAAGGTATTGCTGAATTATTCCCACTTCATGTTTGCCATGACAACACACGTCTGCTATGACCCGACGACCCCGTTCAACACATCAACTATACCCTTTCAATTTAGTGTCAGGCATGCTTATGGGTTTTGGTGACCAAATCTAACTAAAATGGAAAGAGTCTCTGACTGTCTATATGAACGTCTGGCCTTCGATTTTCTCGACAACCGTTCATCCGATCGACTTCACACTTGGTGGGTGTATTGCTGAGGACCCAAGGAAGTGCAGTGTCGAGCGTGAGCTCTTGAGATCTACGGGACATATTTATTAATAGTGCATTACTACCGCCAGAAGTGCACACTGTGTGGTGTATTGAGAGGGGACCTCTATTAACTGTTACACTGCTGAACGGCATGCTCGCTCTCCATCGCTCTCTACAGCATTGCATGGGGACTATGTCATGCTCAGGACCCAAGGAACCGCAGTGTTGAGTGTAAAGTTGTTTGGATAAGCGGTTCTCGAGAAAGCTGCAAGCAGCAATACCGGAGGCCAAGCAATCGGCCCGTTCCGAACAAGCACGTTTTGAATGGGCACTGCACTGGTTTGAAGTAAATAGGAAAAAACCCTTGAGAAGAAGTTTAGACTGTACTATACCCCTTTAAATATAGGTGGTGCTATAACTATGAATAATAAATGCCTGATTGGCTGATTGGCCAAAACATTTTCGAGTTATTCCCACTTCCTATGTGACATGGCGTGAAGTGCCTGCCATGGCGACTCCATTTGACACTTCAAATGTACTTTATCAGTTTAGTGTTGGGCATGCTTACAAGTTGAGATCAAATTTTAATTCAATCGGATAATACCTGAGGAGTAGTTAAAAGTGCAGTTTACCTCTTTAAATGTACGTGGCACTATAACTATGACTCATGAATGTCACATGGGTGTGATCAGGATTGGTCCATCAATAACCATATGATGTTTGAGGCTATGCCCAAGCCCAATTGTGACATCAAATCGAAATATTTACCAGTTCGACTATTGGTGCAAAGTGTCATGAGTTTTTGAGTATCCCAAAGGCCTCAAACGTAATGAAATTAACGCAGGAAATCCAAAATGGCGGACTTCCTGTTGGGCAACCTCTCTTAAAAGAAAGTGAAATATGTTCTTGATGATGAGAGCAACGACCCCTCCAAATCTTGTGAACATCAAAGCAATGTTATCCCAACCCTGGCATGTGTTTCAGGGCGCTATGGACCAACCCCCACCTGGCCACGCCTGATCCCAATCACTGCAGAGCTTTTGCAATTTTCTAATGTGTGTGCCAAATTTCGTTAATTTCTGAGCATCCCAAGCCCCTCAAAAATACATTAATAAAGGTTCAGGTTTTGGTTCAGTTCTTCTTTTGTTACTTCTTTTGTTTCTTACTTACCCGCTTAGGTCTTACCATGCCACTGGTGCATTTAATAATTAATATCTATATACTAATAAACATGTCCCTTTCTTAGCTAACTGCTTTCAACCCTGCAATCAGCTCAAGAAGTAATACATTTAGCACATCAAACATCTTCAATCCACATCTCATAATTATGTTTTAGCATCTTGTAATTATGAGAAATCCATCACACAATTATGATTTAGCACTTCTAATGAGATCTGTATGTCGGGTTTATGAGAAAACAATCTCGGAAATAAGAGAAAATGATCCCAATTCAATGGCAAACTGATGTTGACACCAAACAGTGGGACAGCAAATGAAAATATTGTCCATTTATTATGTTCATATTGTATCTGAGAGTGTGAAATGGTCTGTGGGAGCTGAGACTGCAGAACCTCCAAAATAACACAGTCTGCATTGTGTGATGGCTTATGACTATTGTCATAATGCATTTTGACAGCTTACAGCAGGTCCTATAACACATTGTGCATAATATATTATGTGTTATGTAAGTATTTATAACACATTGACATATTATACTGCAGGTATGTGCTGCAGAGAAAGTCTTACCAGAGTTTAAACGAGTATGTTAATGAGTTATGACAATGATTGTGTTTATTATGTTCGTTCACAATATTAACAGGGTATTTTGGAATATTATGTGACCATTTTGATGTATACGTGCGTGTGTGTGTGTGTGTGTGTGTGCGTGTGTGTGTAGTATATTATGCCACAGGATCCAGATGATCTGATTAGATTTCTGAGCACCTTGCTGCATAAATTAGCATAGTAATGAGTTCAACAGATTTTCTTCAAATTACTAAAAGTTCTTATTGCTTCAAGATCCAGATGAGATCTTATTGGTTCAAAATATTAATTAACATTCCCCTATGAGGAGCTTCAAAGGTACAACAATCAACTCAACCTGTATGCACAACCAATTCGATGTATTTACTGAGATCAATAAATACATTGTTAGCCCTGCAATCTGTTCCTGTTGTTTCCCTCCCCTCCCAGTGCATTATAGGACAGGCTACAGCCTCATGATGACACTCTTTAATGAATAAATAGGCAAATAAATGAATACATGTGCAGGAAATTCTCTTTGTAAACATGTGCAGCCAGCATATACAATTTCACAGTAAATTCTGTGGTCTTAAAAAGAAAGAAAAAAGAATATGCCTTCATGGCATAAAAATGTAAATGAAAACCCTTTAATAAATAATGGCTAGTACATTACAGAAATATACCAGCACATATTGGCACTTATGCCTTCCTCAGGGTGTTCCTCAAGAATTCTGTTCCAAGAAGCAGGATTACTGAGTTGAATTTACTGTATTGGAAATACTGGAGTTTTGAAGATGTGCAATAAAAGGATATTTATGCTATGGTTATATGTAGAGATTGGAGTGATGGTGAAATGTTTATGTGCCGTGAGGATTTACTGCACATAAACATGTGCAATGTTGATATAATTTCAATAGTGACATAACTGACATTGACAGCTACACAGTATGTCACCACAGAATGTAAAATGCAATCTGCTGTGGTATTCGTGCAGTGTTGGTGTGTGGATGTTGTTTAGGTGCAGCTGCTCTGCATGTGTGCACCTGTGAGATTGTAACTACAAGGAACTTTCATTTTGTGTTGATTTTGGCGGCCCCTGTAGACAAAAGTGGTAGTGTTTCTACCGCCTTGTGTCGTAAAGATCTTGATCTGGCTAGTGCGTGCATTTGTTTTGGATGCGAGTGATTGAAAGACGCAACTTATTTTTAATACTACATAGACTGTAACGTTATGCTTTCTGCTGAGATGCTGAAGCATAGACGTTGTGCTATTGTTTTAGGATAGATTTACTATCGACACATTATACAGAGTTTTCGTGGACACTTTCTGTCTCTTTGCGCCCCTCGCTATTTTCTTTCTTTCTCTGCGCTGTCAAGTCACACCAAAGACGCTCTGAACTGTCTCTGATCAGCGTAAGCGCGTTGTTCGACAGTAATAATAATGCATAAGAAGGCACCGTAGTCAGTGTATGCACTGTTGCATATAACAATTAATTATTGAAGTTCTAGACATTGACCCTCGTTCAACAAGTAATGTGGTAACTAAAGGAACAACAGTAAAACATTTAGGAACCACAAAACGCATGAACTACAAAAGTTCATGTTTGCTTTCCCAACAAACCTCAAGAACTGTGAAGATGAGGCAAATTAAGAGGAGGTGACAGGAAAAGTGTGAAAGGTCTGTGAGGCACTACAGTTACTGTGGTCTGTCACAGTGTTTAGTTGCTACAGTCTCCAAAGGAGTAGTGTATTCCTTGTTCTGGTAAACCTGAAGTCTATTGATAGATGTTTTCGTTTGAGGTCACCCTCTAAAATTCTGAATATATATATATATATATATATATATATATATATATATATATATATATATATATATATATATATATATATATATATATATATATATATTTATCAGCAGCCTAAACTGCCCCTGTGTACTGAAGGAGAGCTTTCTGGTGAATTAGCCCCTCACTTAGCTATTTCCCCATATTGCCTTTGAAACCTAATAAAGGACATTCTGTGTTATTTTGGATTTCACTCAAAGTGTCCTTATGAGCTGGATGATGGAATAATATTGAAATTCTATATGTAGGAGCTTTTCATTAGATTTGGCCTTTCACAAATTGACTAAATTGTTATGACCCATTTCCAAAATTTCTCCCTATGCTTGCCTCCTCTCTTTCACCTTATGGAGAATGGCTTAGATCATCTCAAAAATTGACTCGCAGTGTCACTTTATTTTTACAAAAACAATATGGTAACATAATTGATTTTCATTTTGTTTATAGAGCCATTCATTCTTTTCTCTTTTTTCTGCGACTCCATCACAGTCAGACTATCTCTCTATCTGACACACACACACAAAAGTACACAAAAAGTAAATCTCAGGTAAATCTCTGTTAGAATTAAATGCTACCCTCTTTCGCCCAAGGGACTTCCATTATCTTTTATTTATAAGCAGAAAAAGAAAAGGTAAGAACAAAAACAATAATAATAGTGTGACAATCCAGGAACAGTGCAACCGAGGAGGACTTGAACAAAGCAAGGTCAAAGGGATATAGGGCCATGAAAATGAAATGTTTTTATTTCCACAATCCGGATCAGTGCTGTTTGTCTCGGCTTATAAAACCCCCATCACACTGACACAAACAATGGTAAAGCAGGGCCAGCATACAGATTAGGGCTTTGTGATGGTCGATGTGGATGTTTTTGCAGTGCAGCTTTTATACCAAAATTTTGAAGACTCACTATTCAAACAGAGTATTTGACAGTTCCCTTGCCAAAAAATTATACCTATACAGGTAAATCACTATAATGTCACTTTTATTATGCATCATTAAGCAAGTCATGGCACACAAAAACTTTCAATCAGAATAAACTTAAACTTACTTTTTTACTTTTATGCAACTTCTAGTGTTAAAATAGACTAATTATACATTTTGTTCCAAAGCTACTTTCTTTACATATTCTATGGCTGTATTTGAAATCCAAAGAAATGTTTGTACAGGATTTCTGAGAATTTCTTCACAACGTATGTTTATGTTTTGCTGACAAGTGACTCGTAACATACTCGACTGTTCCCATTGCACTTTAGGAGGAAGTAGTATGATGTTGTTAAAGCATCCATAAATTTGTTAGCAAGGAGGTCAGGGTGGTCAACAGAGTGTCTAACTTTGACATGAGAGACTGCGATTCAGTGTTGTATTATTTTAACCACGACCACCATCATTCCCTAACTCTAACCAAGCAGTTTTGTGTCTAAACCTAACCTAGTCAGGAAACGCCCATATGCGTCATATATAATGGTTATGAAGGGCACTTACAAATGATGTCGTTCTGCCAATAGGAGCAGGATGATCATTTTGGAGGGCTAGATTGTCTTTTAATTTGGAGGTCTTGTTTAGATTTTTAGGGAGGAGTATGCAAGGTTCAAGTTAATCTGGGTTAAGGGGAGCTTGTTTTTAAAGTGTTCTGTTCTGGATGATTTTTAGGGAAGCATAGTAGTAGGACATTTCACAATATAATAATATAATAGTGAAAATGAAACTTCCCAAACACCAGGTTAAATTGATGGTTACTTTGAGAAAATGTTTTCCAAAATGAATCTTCACCAATAAAAATAATAAGTAGGCTTACCCAGCTGTCTTAAGTTGGTATTGCTGTTTAATGGCTTCCTGAATTCTTCACAGGTGCTGGGGCTGGCCACTGCTGATTAGGATTTTCATCAGTTTATAAGCAGAGCTGAAACTGTAATGTGCACAGAAAATATGTGGTTTTACTGCTAGAAAAAGACAACAACTGTATCTTACTGACTTTCCAAAGGGAGGATGTATTGTACACAAAAACAGGTTCCAGTACTGTTTAAGGATAAGAAGTCAGTGGGTCAAAGGTTTCAGCTTTTGACAGCATTCTCTAAAGGTTCTATCTGCAGTCTGGCTGTACTAGACTTCTCTAGCCCACATACATGATCTACTACATACATGATATGTAATGACATAGCAAAAGTAGAATGTAATTTCTCAAAGGTTTGTGTTGTGAAAATTGTCAGTTTGAAGGGCTGTTGATAAGACTGAAATGACACCGTCATAACCATGACATGACACCTGTCATGAACATTTAGGAGTCTTAATGAAGGTTTATGACATTATTTGAGATGTCTTTGTTATGACAACTTGACATTAACAAGACAAAAATGTCTTTGTTATGACAACTTGATATTAACCAATGAAACATAACCTGTCATCAACATGCCATAGCTGGCCTAATTATCACACTTAAAGAAACTATTTAGCTTTATCTGTTAAAGCAGTTCTATTATGCTCATTTTCAGATTCATAATTAGGTGTCCAAGCCCGAGAGGGCTGGGAACCACGAAGGCAAGGCATTGTAGTACCCAGTACCAGTGGTGCTGGGAACCCCATAGAAATCGCTCAGATTTGTATTATTATTATTATTTATTTATATTTTTTTTCCGTTGGTAAAAGTGGTACTGCAGCCTACACTGTAAGAATTATGCAAGTGAAATTCACAAGGGAGGTATACACTAGTGCACACACCTCAGACACAGGAGCAGTTAGTAAAACATGAATGTCATCTGGATTATTAGACATTCTTGCTAACAATCTGCATGATAAAAAGTTAATAAAAACATTTTGATACTCCAAAAAATGTGCAAGTTATAAAGGAACAACTTCCTGAATGTTGCAGTAAAACAGGAACTGATGTCATATCTCCACGCTGCTCTGTCTGATTAATACAAAAGTTGGGCCAGTAGTTTCCCTTGCCACACTGAAGGCTCTGTGCAAAATTTGGCTCCAATCAGCCACTAGGTGATTCTCAGGTCACTGGTGTGTCCTTGGTCTGGAAAAGGACTCTCCGTGGAAGTGTGTTGCCATCCGGGTCACGTTTAGTGTTTAGGCAGTATGTAAATAATAGTGATCAAAGGGTAAGGGAAGGAAGTGATCAGACATAATGCAATTAAATGACAGTACAGGACATACAGTTGGCATATGACAAGATCAAGATATGACAAGATCAAGGGGCTAAACCAGGCAGGAAGTTGCTTTCAGACATCACTTGATTACCAGACGTCACATGATTAGCAAGTCTGATCAATGTATAGCTTTTTCATCGCAGCTTATATGTTGTCTGAGAGGCAAAGTCTAGGCAAAAAACTCATCAAATCACTGGCTACTGCTTGTAAAGCTTAAATGCTGTGAGCACATGATAATAACTGAAGGCAACTCAGATGAGGATTTTGATCAACAGAGCTTCTCTCATGTGGACTTTGGTAGTTGGACAGTAAGAGGACACAACTGAAACTGTAAAAGTGTGTGTGTGTGTGTGTGTGTTATATTTTCATTCTGGTTTTGTTCAGCTGCATTCTTTTCGCTTCATTTAAGTCTCTTAATTGGTCCACACTTGGGTGACCCATGGGTAAATTGAGCAAATAAGTGGCATTCCCCCTCCCCCCCAAAATACATATATAGTAAGTATATGTCTATGGATGTCTATATGTCTATACAAAATATTTAAAAAGAGAGAGAAAACAATTTATCTCAGCACTCTGAGGTCCCCCTGTCCGATTTCTCGTACATTGTTGTTTATCATCACTAAGACACGGGGAGGAGGGGGGTTCTTCTTACGCCACTCTCCCCTAATCTGAATTTAAATTGATACTAAGGGACTGATATCTCCAAAGAGATGTAACAGTTCACAGTTTATATATTTAGATATAATATTAAAGCGAAATATGAAACCTCTGTAAATAAATAAAAAACTGCAGTAGAGATATCTCCAGTCCCCAGCAGTCAGGCTATTATGAACGCATACTGGTTTCCACACTAGATGAATTCATGGCTGCTGAGGAGCTGCTGAGGAGCTGCACCCACGCTGGCATACGCTTCCCTCTCGTTGCCTCTCACTTTGACACATCACACAGCAAATGAGTGCAGGATGAGTTTTGTTGGAAAAGTTTGTGATAAACGGCAGCGTGGGAAGAGTTGGAGGCGCTTTAAGTTGAACAATCATCCTCCGAGTACATGTGTTTCTCTGACTGACAGAAGCCAGCCTGTTTCTGGCTTTAGGCTCTCCACTCCAAACTGTTTGTCCACAGTTCCTTCTTAAGGTGAAAAAGCAAACTTGAGATAAAGGCAGCACAGTATCAGAGCTTTGCCAAGTGATATGATTCACACTAAAAGAGATCTTAACCTGGTCTTCTGCTCTTCTGCTTCAAATCACAACCACATAGAGATGTGCATGAATCTACAGGTTAGCCTGTTTAAGTACAGTTTTATGGCCTGTTGTTTTGTCTTTTTAGATATATCTTTTTATGTAGTTTGTTTCTGTTTGATTTTGATAGATTTTTCTAATTGATTAATTCCCTGGAAGTAGTACCAGTACCAGCAGGGAGTGAAATTGACAGGAGCAAATGACAAACGTATTGTAAAGAGCGGCAAAGTCCACATATGGAGGAGGTTGGGGTGGACGCAGGGTGCAAACTACATGCTTTTCTATTTTTCTATATATTCAAAATCATGGCTCATATGTAAAATAAGGCTGTTGATGTATGATTCATGGATGAGGGTGATTGGTCACTAATTAACTCTATAAAAATACCGTCATGCATGCTATCCTTGTCATCAGCATTGAAAGCGTGGCGGCGCAATATCATAAACTTCACTAACTTTAACTGTAAGATCAGGAAAAGAAAAAACCCAGGCCTCTGTGGTCGCTTCTGTTTTAAGGTAAGGGCTATTTTCCACTGCATTTACTGTATTATGCACTGTAGCCTATTGTATGTGATGAGACTTTCCATGGTGCACATTTAGCAAAATGTAAAGAAATATAGATAAACCGCAAACTGTCCATAGTGTAGTGTATGTGCACACTACTTTCTGCTAAAAATCCTACAATGCAAAATTTTACGACTCTACAGCTGTCATTGATGATGCAAAATGATGACGATGATAAGTGCCTGACATTTCAAGTTAAATGGTAAATAGACTGTACTTGCATAGTGACTTTTAAGTCTTCTGACCACTCAAAGCGCTTCACACTATATATCACACTCACCTCATTCAAACACTGGGGCTCAATATCTTGCCCACGGACACTTCGACATGTGGGCTGGGGGAAGCCGGGACCAAACCGCAACCTTCCGATTAGTGGACGACCCACTCTACCACTAAGCCATCATTTCTTAAAGATATCATAATACCATATTATCCGACTAGAACCCTGCGCTCCCAGAATGCAGGGTTACTTGTGGTTCCTAGAGTCTCCAAAAGTAGAATAGGAGCCAGAGCCTTCAGTTATCAAGCTCCTCTCCTGTGGAATCAGATCCCAGTTTGGGTTCGGGAGGCAGACACCATCTCTACATTTAAGAGTAGGCTAAAGACTTTCCTCTTTGATAAAGCTTATAGTTAGGGCTGGCTTGGGTGAGTCCTGAACCATCCCTTAGTTATGCTGCTGTAGGCCTAGACTACCTGGAGATGATGCACCTCTTTCCTCTCTCCTTCTCTCCCTCTCCATCTGTATGCATTTTTATTCCATTACTGCATGTTACTAACTCGACATCTTCTCTCTCCCATAGTTTTGTGCTTTCTCGTTTCTCTCCTCTCTCCTTGTGGCGCTTTCAGCAGGTATTTCTGCCTCCGGAGCTGCAGAGTCTGGATCTGTGGTTGTGGGACACCTGCTGCCCCCGTGTTCCTGCACGACAACTGCTACTACAGTTGTTGTTATTGGCTCTGTTACTAATACTGACATTATCTTTCCTATAGCTGTCATTCCTATTATTACTAATTTATTAATATTAACACTACAATTACTATTCTACTATTTAAAAAAAAATCTATGTGGTATTGGCATTGTGCCTCCCTCTCCCCCACCCCCAAAACTCCTCTCTCGCTCTCACTCTCTCTCAAAACCTAACACGGCAGCGGCAGATGGCCACCCACCACTGAGTCTGGTTCTGTCCAAGGTTTGCCTCTTAAAAGAAGTTTTTTCTTGCCACTGTCGCCAAATGCTTGCTCATGGTGGGATTTGTTGGGTCTCTGTAATTAATATTATAACGAGTATGGTCCAGACTTGCTCTATAGGAAAAGTGCAATGCGATAACTTATGTTATGAATTGGCGCTATATAAGTAAAATTGAATTGAATTGAGTGGAGTTGTTCTGGGGACCGGGCATCACTGATTACTGTACAAAAGCAATTTTTATACCTTCATTCACTGATTTTACTCCTGTAGTACAGGTTCTTTGGACAGCTGTTGCTCCGAGCTCCCATTCCAGGGAGAGTCAGGTAATCAGACCACAGCTGCATGGCTAACTAGTTGAGGGCAACTAACGTTACAGTTAGCAGCAAGTGAAGCTATCTGTTTATCAGTAAACTCCGTAAATCACAGAGTTGAGGCAGAGCAGGGAAATCATAAAATATTTTCCCCATAAAATAGGATCCAGATCACAGTCCTGGTCAGAGACAGTTGTAAGTCTCCTCAGTATGATAGTGGCAAGAAGCCACCGTTGTGGCAGCAAGGCATGTATAGTGGATCTATACACTCTGATGTCGATCAACCAACAGGTGAAAAGTTAAGCCCATGACACACAGCCCCCCTCATTTGCATAATGAAGCAGAAATGCATACAGAAATGTAAAAAGAAAAGACAGAAATAAATGAATTAATAAATTGGAGTTCAGCATAGTAGAGGTTGGCAAATTACTCACTCTTATGAAACATTAAAGAAACCAGCTGAATTATACACAAGCATTTCTTTAAAAGGTAAACACACAAAAAAACACACAAAAAACACAAAGTCTAACTCTAAATACTAAACTACAGAACAAAGGGATGTGTGTGTGTGTGTGTCAGTACGCGTGTGTGTCCAAGATTGCTGCTTGGATCTAAGATGGCGTCAAGCAAAATAATGTGTGTATATTTCTTTGTTCTGACTCAGTATGTCTCGCTTGCATGAGTGCACATGGTCAGAACAAGAAGGCATGTGCCGCGGGAGCTTTAAAGTTTCTCTCTGCTGGGTGTCGTTGTTTAAAGGGCCAAACTAGAGGTGTATGTGTATGATCTGTTTAGGACAAGTCAAAAGCTAAGAGCTATTTAGCATGCAAAGACTCTGTCTGTGGGGCGACTGTGGCTTAGTGATAAAGCGGGTCGTCCACCAATCGGAAGGCCGGCGGTTCAATCTCGGCTTCCCCCAGCCCACATGTCGAAGTGTCAGCTCCCGAGGTCTGTGCCTTCGGTGTGTAAGTCTGTGTGTAAATGGGGTGAATGTGATATGTAGCTTTGAGTAGACTAAAAAAGAAAGACTAAAAAGACTAGAAAGATGCTATATAAGTACAGTCCATTTACCATAACATAAACTAACATCAACTTAGCAGGGGCTGAGAACTAAGTTACGGTTACAATAATAACCTCACGTTAACTATGGAGAATAACCTATAACAATAAAACCTCAATGAAAACACATCAGTAACGTCACATGTACAAAAGTTAAACAGTCCTTTGCTTAGCTATATACACTATTACAGTATGCACAGTTACATGTTCGGTGAGTACGTTAGCAGTCCGTGCTTTGGACGTGTTGCTCCGTTAGCCGGCTGTCTATTGCTTGTGTATGGGCCAGACGAGGAAGACTTGCGGTCCCATGCAGTCTTTTGCTGTGCAGTGTCCGTTTATGCAGATGGGTATAACCCAGTCTGTTGCCTGTTGTCCTCCTTACGGCGCTAACTTCCTTAGTTGCTTTTAAAGTTTAGCTGGCAGGCTTTGTGTAATTGGCCGTTGGTGCTAAACTCGAGTGCAATATAATTCCATTATATTCTAAAAAGGCAGACATCTCTACGGCCGATATCTCCAAAACTTGGCAACTCACACCAAAACAATCTAGGTGGATAAATAGCCACTACAGGTAAGTGGAAAAATACGTTTTTTTGATTTTGGGGTGAACTGTCCCTTTATGCTAGTACTGTTACAGAGGAACATTGGACTTGTATATGGTTACCTATTAAGTCAATTCAATTCAATTTTATTTATATAGCACCAATTCATAACCTAAGTTATCTCATTGCACTTTTCCTGTAATGCAGGTCTAGACCGTACTCATTATAATATTATTTACAGAGACCCAAAAAATCCCACCATGAGCAAGCATTTGGCGACAGTGGCAAGAAAAAACTTCCTTTAAGAGGCAGAAATCTTGGACAGAACCAGACTCAATGGTAGGCAACCATCCATTTCTGCCGTGTTAGGTTTTGAGAGAGAGAGAGAGAGAGAGAGAGAGAGAGAGAGAGGTTTTTGGGGAGGGGGGGTGAGGGAGAGGGAGGCACAATGCAAATACCACCTAGAATTTATTATTTTAAATAGTAGAATAGTAATTGAAGTGTTAATATGAATAAATTAATAATAATAGGAATGACAGCTATAGGAAAGATAATGTCAGTATTAGTAACAGAGCCAATAACAACAACTGTAGTAGCAGTTGTCGAGCAGGAACATGGGGGCAGCAGGTGTCCTACAACCACAGATCCAGACTCTGCAGCAGAAATACCTGCTGAAAGCGACACAAGGAGAGAGGAGAGAAACGAGAAAGCACAAAACTATGGGAGAGAGAAGATGTCGAGTTAGTAACATGTAATAATGGGATAAAAATGCATACAGATGGAGAGGGAGAGAAGGAGAGAGGAAAGAGGTGCATCATCTCCAGGTAGTCTAGGCCTACAGCAGCATAACTAAGGGATGGTTCAGGACTTACCCAAGCCAGCCCTAACTATAAGCTTTATCAAAGAGGAAGGTCTTAAGCGTACTCTTAAATGTGGAGATGGTGTCTGCCTCCCGAACCCAAACTGGGATCTGATTCCACAGGAGAGGAGCTTGATAACTGAAGGCTCCCATTCTACTTTTGGAGACTCTAGGAACCACAAGTAACCCTGCATCCTGGGAGTGCAGGGTTCTAGTCAGATAATATGGTATTATGAGATCTTTAAGATACAATATTACTCGCCATCAATACACCACCTATACTATAGGTGCTAAATTTGTGCAAATTTTGTGCAAATTAGACCTGTTTATTGCTTAAACAAAATGAGAGAGGTGGCAAAAATGGGCAGCTGTGTGAAGTACAAAATGTGTCCAAGTTCATAGAGAAAGCTGCTGGATAAGAGCTTAGATTTATTTGGTCTTTACAGCCAACATGGTGAAGTTATTTTACTCTTAGTATTTTATGCCCTCAAATTACCCATCCGTGTGCCCCCAAATTGCTGCTGCTGTAGAGTACTCACACCTTCTCAGTGCATTCCACCACTTGAATCATCCTCTGAAGACCATTACTATTCTTAGCGATTGTATAGGTTCTGGCAGCTAGCTGTCATCACCATCCTGATAAGTGAAATTATTCAACAAAGTACAGTAAAAGTAACCTGAGTAATTCACCACTTCAACCCTTGAAGTCATATTGTAATTGAGTAAGTCATACATAGCCTATAGACCGAGTTTTATTTCATGAGTTCCATCAACATGGAACCCAGAACAACTTTTATGACTCTTTCCTTTGACTGAGAGTAAAGAGAACAACAACTTGTTTTTGTTTTTACCTTAAACTTAAGACAAAGTTAAAGTGAAGAAACTAGTAAAAACATGAAGTTATTGTTATTCATGCTTTGATCAGTGTTTGTCCTCTTTGTCCTTCACAACAAATCATGTGGAGAGATGATAGAGGTGGGAGGTGCTGAGGGTGTGGTGGAAATGACATTATCTGGGTCGAAGTTTGAGTTTATTTTTTTACTTGTTTTTGCTTGTGCGTGTGTAATAGTGGGCGGGAGGTGAACGCTGTTGTTATGTGTGGAAGAAGCATTTTGTTTTTCAATCTCTTTACGCTCAGTTGGACAGTCAGATGGGATTAATGGTTGGCAGTGTGCAGAGTGATGGGGTCAGTGGGACACGGGACGAGGTGTGAAATAACTTCTCTGAGGCCCAGTGACAAAGAGCTGAGAGGGCTGGCTTCTGGTATACGTTCCATAATTATAATTATTCATCAATTTACTTTTTTCTTTATTTTTCAGTCAACTTTTTATTGCAACTTAGTTTTACTAAGTCTTTAGGACACATTTACAGTTTTTATTTACTGCTAATTACTGTTTTTATTGTAGTTTTGATGTAAGATAGCAGTGCTTCCATGCATCCTGGAAAACCTGGAATACCCAGGAAAATGAAAAAAAAAACATCGATACAAACATACAGTAGGCGCCTCAATGGTGTGCGGCCATCTGCCGTTCCCGTGTTAGGTTTTGAGAGAGAGAGAGGTTTTGAGAGAGAGAAAGAAAGAGAGAGAGGTTTAGAGAGAGAGAAGGGGGATGGGGGAGAGGGAAGGGGGCCAGGGAAACAATGCAAATACAACATACAATTTTAAAACATTGTATGGTGTATGTATGGTGGAGGGTCTGGTGGTTCACCATGTCAAATGCTGCTGAGGAGGGTAACCAGGGATAGCACCTCAATGGGAGAGAGGGGTGAAAAGGAAGTTAGAATGGATATAGGACAGGTAAATGAGGAGCGCATGTCATCAACCTTTTTTTTTACAGCTGACAAGGTCGCTCTGTGGAAGGTAGGAGGGAGGGTGAGGAGTGAGGGGATCAAGGAGGGTAGAGAAGATTGAATAGAGATTTTGAGGTTGGAGAAGGAAAATTTAATTTTGGATTGAAAGAATGAGCGTATAGCTGTAGATAAGGAGGCAGAGAAAGACGAGAGAAGAGATTGATAGACAAGGAGGTCTTCAGAGTGCTTGGATTTTCACCACTTTTTTTCAGCTGCTCGTGAGGTGGTTCTGTCAGCACGCACTGAGTCAACAACCACAGAACTGGAGTTGTTGGGTAAGTCTAGTCCAGAGAAGAGGACAAAGTAGAGAGAAGAGTGTGCATGGCAGATTGAGAAGGAGTCAGATGAGGGGAGAGCTAATAGGACAGATGAGGAAAGAGAGAAGGGAGACAAGGAGCGAAGGTTGCTGCGGATAGGGACAGTATGTGTAGAAGAGAGAGGTTGGTGAGTTTGAGAGAGGGGGAGAGAGTAGGATATTGTGGCGTTAATACCGCTAAATAAAGGCAGCACCAAATATATGTACCATAGGCCTAACTACAAATTGGTACAAAGATGAAGTAGGGAGATGACACTCAACGTCAGCTATCAGAAATAATCCGTATTTTTAGTAAGAAACATAATTTCAGTTGTAATAAATTCACCTCAGGGCACCGCCCTTTGAAAAGGCAAAATGATAGCCCATTTATTAATTCAGTCTCACTTCTGGAGTCTGCTGATAAGTTCTTGACTCGTAAACTGTATTTCATACAGACAAACCACATAATCAAGTTCTTTATAAATGAAAGGTTTATTGAACTACTCACTACACAGACAACTAACACTAACTACTAGACATACAAATGGATAAATAAATACAATGATGAATGAATGCAATGAACACAGCAACAGACATTAATTAATGAATTAATGAAGCAATGAATGATACCTTGGCAAGATGGCTTAATTTGTGTAAACAAAGGAGACCACAATGTGGATGAAAACTTTAGTGTTAACCTGTGAAATTAGCACAACCCTAGGTGCAGGTAACAATAGTCCAAAACAGACTATAATGTATATACCAAAAATAAAAGAATAGACTAACTCATAGTTACCTGACACAGCACAGTTTACGAATATCAATGTTAAAATTCAATAAAACCGAAAAAGGTGAACTAGATTATAGTCAACTGACACCACAAGAACAGCCTGCAATCAAACTGAAGTCTAATGACACCACAAGAACAGTCTACAATCCAATTCAAATCTACTAACACCACAAGAACAGCTAATTAGACTAAATTACTTGTTAACCAACACAGCAGACAGAACACAGTCAAGCATTTCTTTTTTCTTGCCAGCTTGCCTTTTTTGTGATTTTCATTGTAATTAATTTATTTTCAGTTGAACATGTGTTTTGGTCTAACTGTGTGTGACATGCTTGAGATCCCGTCTCAGATTAATACTGAATAAAGAGTGGGATATGGACATTTTTTGCTGCAGCATGTTTAAGCATGTGTATAGCATCCTTATAGTGTGTGTATGTGTGTACTTGTACTTGCTACATAGTGAGGACTGAAACACATTTTTTACCTACAGAGTGATGAAATTTTTGGAAAGTGATGACAGTTTGGCTGGTCCTCACAACTTCAAAGGGCTGTTTGAAGGTTAAGACTTGGTTTTAAGGGTTAGGTTAGAATTAGGTCATGGTTAGGGTGATGGTAAGGGTTAGGCATTTAGGTGTGATGGTTAAGGTTAGGGAATGCATTGTGTCAATGATGGTCCTCACAAAGATAGAAGTACAAGCATGCGTGTGTGTGTGTGTGTGTTTGTGTGTGTGTGTGTGACGTTGGACAGCTGTGAAATGGACTGTGACAGTGGCTTCAACCAGATTTACTGACTGTCCATGGCAAGCCAGGAGCCCCAGTGGCCTTCTGTCAACACACTCTCTCTTCCTCCCTTTCTGTCTCTGTCATGTCTCTCTCAGCCCACACACACACATACACACACCAACACACACACACGTACAGAGTTTTACTTTATCTCATTAAGGCTGAGTGCCATTTCAGCTTCTACAGACTGCATTTTTCCACCCACGTGTGTGCTCACTCTGGCCGGCTTCTTTCCATTGGTCACAAACTGAACAAAGCTTGTGTTCAAGGTGACAGTAGTCAGCACCCGTGGGAGCCTATATCTAGCACCACATTCACAGGAGGCTATGTTTGCTCCCTCAATTTAATAAATCAAACATTTTCTGTACTTTCTTGTTTTCCATATTCATAAATTTGATAAATTTTCTTTGTTTCATTTTGCCTTATTTCATAATATTTTCACACCTGCCATTCATTTGTTTCTGCTTTTTGGTCAGAATTATTACAACTATTAGTTATGCTTTATTTATTCTTTTTAAATAAAATTTGTATTCAGGTTTTCTTTCCTTTTTTAGTTGTTTCAAACCACAGGGGGAAACAGAATTGTTTCTGTTTCCCCCTGGGATTAACCCCCCCAAAAAATAAAATAAAAAACCCAAATAATTGAAATCCCAGTGATTGCATACTTTCCAATTAGGATTTTTTTCACTGTTCGTCATTATATTTAATGGGGCTCTAGTTGTGAAAATAGTGCAGCTCTGATTGGTTCATGAATAATTTCCGATCACCAATGATGATCAACCAATTCCTTGTGATTTTTTAGCCTTATAGGGGTGCATTGTTACTTTTCTGACATTCTTGTGGCACTGATCATGCCTTATTATGGCCAGCAGGCACATTTTCCCAGCTCCTTTCATGTGTTGATGATGGACCGCAGTAATTGGCCATGTTGAGTGACAACCAACGTCTCAGGGGAGATAATGAGGCAGCCATTTTGAGCGTAATGCTTACAGACACTTCAAAGAGTTAACAATTAACTGCTGCACCAGGCAGATCACTGGGTACATTTCTTAGCAGGCTGAGTTCAGATTACATATTCATGAATATTAATCACCAACTGATTACTGATTGAAAACTAAGAACATGGAATGAATTTTGGTAAATTTTGTTGACTAATCTTGTTTATTTACTGATCTAGTTTTTGTGGATTCGGTTGGTGTTCCAGAGCTGAACACTGAGGCATCACAAAGATAAAGAGATATAGAAGAAAACAAATCCTTTAAAAAAAATAAAAAAAATGGTGTCAGATTGTTATGATGTACGCTCACACGATGCTGGGGCTTAATGGATTCAGGAACAAAGCATTCAGACATATGTCCTGTAATAATGTAAAGTAATGGGATGACTCTGGGTAACCTTGTTCAGAGAGCTTAATGCACCTGCACATCCACACAGTACATCCTATGCTACTTTGCTCTCCATTTGGCAGATCTGCCTCTGTCTTCCTCCCTCCTCTATGATACATGTCTTCAATTCTCAGTGTAACTGGTTTTTCAGTTATTTATTTCAGTCTTGTGCAGATCCTTATTTGTGATTATTGCAGATTATACATCCCCATGGGGCCACCAGTTACCAGAAAGATAAGATCCCACTGCTCTTGTCAAGTTTGAGCACTGCCTGGTTCAACTGCATATGATACATAAATCACTGCTGTTAGGTGACAAATCTTGACAACATTACCATTCACTTGGAGTTGTCTTTGTGTTCACCTGATGAATATAAGTCCAATATCTACTCTACTTTAACTCTGTTTTGGTCTCCACCAGCTCCTGAAAAAAATATGTGAATATTTAGCTGCTAAATGTGCTAGACAGGTAGCATACCGTGGGATTTTAGAGCTTTTTTGCTGAAAACAGGGCAGATGACAGTGCTGAGACTGAGCCAAACAGAACTGTGGGCAATTTAAACCAAAACAATGAGCTGAAAGACACTAAAAAGCTGCATGATTCTTTGTTGGTTCATCAATAAGAGCTACACCTTTCACAATACACATGGTAATTTGACCCGTTGTTCATTTAAATACTGATTAGTGCAGCTTTAAGTAAACTATAGCAATGAAAAATGTAATACATAATAATGTGTGGATCATTCATTAAAAAACATTAATACACCATGTATTAAATTCAACTATTAACAATGGGCAGCAGTTCTTATACTCCTGGTTTCACTTTTTTTTGTTAAATTGCACTGTGACGTCTACTATGTTATCCAGTTCTTTTATTCATTTTCGCACCAACCACAAATGTCAAACCTGCTTCTCCCTGTGCTTCAGTAACAAACTGATAACAAGTTTGGAGAAAAATGGTAAAGCTTTAATGAACAGGCTGAATGACTCATGTGGTATCAGTCAGTGATGGAGCAGCAAAATAAACATTTATCTTAATGAAAATGTCAAAGATCTTCACTCTAAGACCTTTTCTATGGGTTAATATTAAAGGTAACAACACCAACCAAATCTCTGCTTAGTCATCTCCCATTGAGTCTCGGAGACATTTTTGATAGGAACATAAGGCCAGCCTGCAGCCACCCTGTGTGACACATCAACATCTCTCCCCTTCCTGACCCTGTAGGTCTGGAAGAAGAGGGATCAATATCCACCTTGTTTTTCCTGTTTCACTTAAGGAAACTGTCAGCTCCACAGCGTGTGTCGCACACACCACCTGATTTTCCACAACACAGCTGAGTGTAAAGTGGTGGTGTGTGATACAGTCAGGAACAATGGTTTAACCAAATATGAGGTTCAATTTGTGATATATTATACTGAAGATTTGTACTGCAAATAATAATTTTATAATTTGACTTTCACTGGGACTTTTCTTTTTCCCTTCTAATTTTGACCTAGATTTTGATTAACAAAAATCAGGAGCCCTATCTATGGTGTAGCAATTTTCAGTCATAATTGCACTAGCCATCCAGGATTCAGATTGATAATGTCAAACAAACCACATGAAATCTGACACACTTCAATGTTTAAATATGTATTTATCAAAAACTGGTGTTTCGGCTTGTGCCTTTTTTAAAGTGACAGTGTGACATAGAAACATAATAAGTATAAGCATAAAAAGTAAATTGGTAATTCTCAAAAACTGCATAAGATATCAAAAAGCGAACTTTAGCCCAAAACATTTAATATGTCTCTAATTCTAATGATGTTTGTATGTTGAAGTATGACAAAAGGGGACCTTTGCAAGGGACCTTTGCAATCCTATAGACTTTATCTTGGGATATGTAGGGTCTCTGTAATTAATATTATAAAGAGTACGGTCTAGACCTGCTCTATAGGAAAAGCGCAATGAGATAACTTCTGTTATGAATCGACGCTATATAAATAAAATTGAATTGAATCCTAGGATAGTAAGCACATATAGTAATAATAATATCAAGCCTTTGACAGGACTGATTGCTCTCTACTGACCACTCCAAATGGAGGGATGGCAGTCAGGCTGAACATAATGTGATAAAGGAAGTGCTGCCACAGAGAGGAAAGTTAACATTAGCCAAGATTAACTGTCCATTCAGGTAAACAAAGAGACAAAGGAGGGGAGGGGGAGACATTGTTCTCTCATCTGAGATTCCTGTTGCTTTTGTGCAAGTTCCATCGCAGATTGTCAGCAACTCTCGGGAGAGAGAGCCCACTCTTCATCTCCATCAATTATTTACTTTGTAAATACACCTGGCTACTGCTTCTGACCTTTGAGACAGTTTGAGGCTTTTCAGTCAATTAAGAGCCATTTTTGAAGCAGATGCTGTGCCGGTGAACTTGCTCACTTCTCACTGAAAAGCCTGCCACGATTCCAGTTTGCAGCATAAACAAACCCAAGACTATATGGAAAAAGCTGTCTAGAGATCACAATTATGGACTGCAAGCCTCTAAAGACAAAAGCATTTTTTTTACACAAAGGCAAATAACACCTTTGGGAGAAATTTGCTGTCAGAAGAAATCTGAAAAACTCAAGAATAACAATGAAATCAAGGGGTGCCTAATGAGATGAACGACAGGTGGGAGGCTGGGGGAAGAAGCAATCTTTCATGGTGATTCGTGTTCTGTCCAGGAAAATGAGACACGTTCTTGCCATATGTCCATCTACTACAATTAACCGCTCACATCAGAAAAGGTCTCCTCAAGCGTGGAAATAATGAGAAAGAGAGAGACGAAGAGCTGTGTGGTGTGTTTCTTCTCTCCATGCACTGATTCCATCAGGATTAGTGGGGAAATGGCAGAAATCAATGCACTGAGGAGGTGGCCTGTATGTCGAGGACGCCTGGATTCAGAGGTGAACCAATCCAGTGAGACGTATGAGGTGTATTTTCTGGACACAGTCAGCGCCAGACTTCCTGACACTTCTCTGCTTTCACATTCTCACCTGGAGTGAAAACGCACAACCGTGTCTTCCACTAGCTGCCAGACACATACTGTAGATGAGCACAAGTTAATCCGGAGGGAAGTTATTGATACAAGATATGTATTTGATGGAACCGTCAGACCTCTGTGTTCTGTGAAATGCATTCGACACAAGAAAATTACATTTGTGAGAATCAGCAATGACAGATATAACTGAGTGAGGCCAAGAATTCCAATTTGCATTAAAGCCTTTCTCTATACATTCCATTATTGCTTCCTTTTTTCATAACAGAATGAAGGTAGAAATGGTGCATGTACGTAAGTGGCTACAACTATTTATGGCTGAAATCAGCACAGTTTAATGTAGGATTAGTATCAATAGCAATTTAGAAAATCATTGTAGTCTCACAGTTCTGTTATTAACACATTTAGAGATAGAAAATAAGATGTTGTGGTTTTAGGAGCGGTTGAGGCTGGAGAAGGTTGACCAACCTGTTCTTTATATGCTAAATTTTAGCCTTTTAACAAATAATATCCTGGCATTACAAGCATATTTACATCTTCATACACAACAAAAGAACAAAATCTTCTGACCCCACGTAAGTCCCTGGAAACCTGCTTATATTGGTTTTGAACACACTAAGATGTTTCAAATTAACATGTATTCAAATTTGTATTTGTGTGTATGTAAAAACTCCAATTTTGGACAACTTAACACTTCAAGATGTACGTCCACTGCCAATGCAGGAAGTAGTGTTTACTTTATGTACTTACTTAACTGACCCTCTTCATCTTCTGTGGGACAGAAAAGTCCACAATCAGAAATACTTGAAATGAGCTCCGTCCATTGTTCCTTATGTCCTTGGCAACATTTTGAGCCTCAACCCAAGTCTGATTAATCTTGGCTACCTCTTTTGCCACTGTTCTGTGAAAGATGATGCTCTTGCTTTTGGTTTTTCTGTACAAATCCAAGGTTGTGATCTTGTTGTGCAAGAAGATGCCACATAGTCTTCTCAGGCATCCAATGTGGAATAAAATCCAATTTCATATCAGCTTCAGACTCGTTCAGCATTCAGAACTGTAAAATAGGATGGACTTGATGTTGCTGTTATACAAACAGATCTTTGTTTTTAGGCTGTATTGCTTGGACTTCCAGATGCTGCATAGTTGGGAAAACACACCTTGAATATTCCCCAATCTTGCCTTTAAAGGAGCTATTTGTAAGAAATTTAGTTTAAAACATTCAAAAACTATCTAAAATTATCAACAGAATGTGAAGAAATAAGAGTTTTGACATTATGTCAAAGATGTCTTTGTATTGTGTTACAGAGCTGAAGTTAGCATGCTCACCAGCTAGCTCCGGCCCAGCCCACCCTATCTTGTAAAACCACTATGTACCTCTAGATGCAATATTGGGGGGTGGTGAGGCCAGCTCTATTCAAATGGTTGCAAACTGCAATTTCACTGCTAGATGTCACTAAATCCTACACACTGTACCTTTAAATATTCAAATGACATTTTACCAGACTGCATCAGTGCATACTCTGGTTTTCAATAAGAAACGACAAATTACATAGCATAAATTTGCAATATTTCTATAGTCTTTATGTATAGTATATTTGAAAAATGCTGGCATTGGTCTTACAAAAATGTCACTGAATGTAATCCAAGATTTGACAAGATTGTCCAATATCAACATGCTCAATACTCAATGCGCTATCCATTGCAGTATTCTCTAAAATGCCAGGGGGCGAACAAACAAAACATTCTGTGAAGAAGCAAGAAGTCAACGAGTATTATCAGAAGAACGCCATAGACAAAAATGGCTGCACACTCTGCTATACAGCTCCTCAATGCTGAGGAAGAATTGATATTATTGTAACTCATATCTATTCATGGACATACTTTATGGCTGTTATACAATCCCTGTAAAGATTGATTTGGAACAACAAATGTATTCTAATGAAACAATGGTTGAATATTCTGTAAACAATTTGAATCTGCTTGCAAAATATTATTTACTAAAATTTAGATTTTTAAGATCTCCTCTTTTTGAAGCATTTAAAAACTAATTGGCCAGCTTTTTACAATCCCAGGGACATATTAATAGTAACAATTAATTCATTACTTTATTTCTTAATTTAAGTTATTTGCTTTTATCAGTATTTGTGGCAGTCATGTTCTCAATTGTATTGTTATGAACTAATGGCATGTTCTAAGGGATGCCTGTTTGAACTTTTTTATTCAACAAAGTGAGAAAAAAAACAATCCTTTGAACTCGTCCATCTTGAAATGAAAAGCCCAGTGCGCGCAGTGGATGCCTAGTCTCAAAAATTGGGATGTGCATGACCACACGGCTTGTTAGCATTGTTAGACTTGTGGAGCCTACACGCTCGGTGCAAGAGGCATGATGACATCACTTTTGGTGTGCCCACCCTCACACCGGTGACACTGTATCAAGCATAAACAGTTATAAAAGTTTTACAGGGAGGAACGGACAGTCTTCAATTATGTCCTCAGGAGCACATTGACCATAAACGGTTCAGCCATGTACTAGGTTTCGACCTAGTCTTTTTTTTTTTTTCAAACTTGCTGCCTGAGTCCTAGCAGGGCTGGCCTTTCAAGTGCCCTAAGCAGAATTTGATAATTCATGACCTTGCCAGACTACACTGCACAAAGCATTGTGGGGTCTTTGTTGGGCCAAAGATAAACCACAATTACAGAGCAGCTCATTAACTGCATCATCCATGCCTGTCATTGATTTGATTCCTATAACAGACTTTAGATCCTGTACCATGTCAATGAAAAATTATTGAACATTATGTAACTATTATAAATTATATAGTACAAGCTCTTTTATATTGCACTTGGTCAGTCTCAACAACCTAACACATGCAGCCAATGCAGGAGCATAATGGAAACTTAAAGAAGGAAGTAGATTTCTAGGTCTTTGTGAGTCTGTCTATTCAGCACACAGCTTCTTAGCCATTAGCCAGGTGTGTGATTGAGGTTAGCACTCTACCAGTCATGCTAGTCTCCTCTGTTCTTTCCTCCTTTACCTTTGCAGTACCCCATGCTGCTGCTTTCAGCAGAAATTAACTGTATTAAGACAGTGACTAATCACTTCATGTTTTCCTTTCCGCTGCATTTGCTGGCTGGGCCATGGCTGTCTGGATCCATAGGTAATGCTAGCCTTATATGAAAGCCAGACCACCTCAATCAATAGCCACCCCCGGGCAAGGACGGAGATGGAGAGAGGAAGGAGAACAGGATGCCGCCTAATTCAATGAAATAGACATTACCTGGTGCTCACAACGCGCCGGGGCATGAGTAATCATAGACAAATTCATTTTAGAGCCCAGGAGCCTAGTATTGCTTTCAATTAAGGGTAGAGTTTAGAGCGAGTGGGGTGCATATAGTGAAAGCTAGTGTGAGCGGGCAGGAGAAGGAGAGATTCAGACAGAGCTTGGATTAGTTTTTGTGGACATTGCCAATTTGTAGTCAAGGTCTTCTTCAGGCATTTAGTATAGCTGCAGTAGTCAGTGTAATGCTTGACTAACTTTGAAATACAGACAATGAACCCTCCGCAAGACGTTATTTTCCAACTATTGGAAAATAAGTTATGCTGCTGATGAAGAACTAAAAACACATGTTGAAATTAAATACATTTATTGTAGGAAGTGAATCGAAACTGGTAACAGTGTTGCTCAAAAAGAGATTAATAAAAAAGAGACAAAGAAAGACAAAGACTGGGACACTCATGAAAGGTGACTATAGTCATAATGATTCACCATAGATACATTACATTACTTTAGGAAATATGTTTATGTAATCACTGGCATCATAGTCCTAAAGCCAAACTGATAAAACTGACCTACTCTACATCTACAGATAAATTAGTTCCAATAACACCTTGTGTTTATTTGGAAATGTTGGAGTTTGTACTTCAAACAGAAGACAAACATTTCCTGAAGAAAATGTGTGTGACTGCTGTGAGTTGTTGACCTGACTAAAGCTTGCTTGATGTTTTTTTCTGAAACTCTTAAATTAAATTAGTTTAACACTGCAAGTCAATGAAAATTGACTTCAATGTATTTTCTAACTGAAAGGTTATGAAAGTTCTTATTATAAACTAAAGCATATTTGAAATTAAAACTGAAAGGAGTCTGACCTATACTTAATTGCTATGTTACAGATGTAATGGAAGTCAATGATTTAGCTGTGTTTTCTTACCTCATGCAGTATAAAAGTAATTATTTTGAGCTTATGAATGCATGTGCCTTACTGGGTGTTTTGAAACTGAGCTACAGTATAAATATAATGGAATTGTCACTAAAGTGTTGCTAAAATTCAAGTGTGCATTCTACCATCATGACCTTATTGTCAATCAGTTTCTAAATACCTTAAACTCTCAAATAACAGCCGGGACCAAAATTATTATTATTATTATTATTATTGTTATTATTATATAAACTGTGGTGTAAAGTAAATATGTACATTTACCCAAGCACTGTAAGTAAGTACAACTTGTGTATGTATGTATGTTATGTATACTTCTGCTCCACTACATTTCAGAGGCAAATATTGTACTTTTTACGTTTTTATTTGACAGCTATATTTACTAGTTGTATTTAATATCAGGATTTTACATACAAAATATATACCTATAATATACATCAGTATATCAACCTATAAAATTTGATGGATTATTACAGATTAAACTACCCAACGGAATGGAAAGCAGTTATAAATAGCTCAACTTTGTCCAGTTACAATATTAAAATGGTGCTTATGAGTTCATTAATAATAACTTTATTTATATAGCATATAAAAAACAAAGTTACAAAGTGCTTTACAAAAAAACATATAATAAAAGCAAATAAGATCCAGAACTTATATATAAAGATGAAAAAATAATTTAAACATTTGCAACGAATACCATCAGATTAAGAAAAACACCATACAATAAAAGTGAGTATTAAGAAGAGATTTAAAGGAGGATACTGTGTTTGCCTGCTTGAGATCTCCAGACAAGGAGTTCCACAGCTGAGGGGCCCAGACAGCAAAAGCCAGGTCACCTTGATTTTGGAACCATTAGTAGGCCCCTGCCAGAGGATCTCAAGCAGCGATCAGTTAGCAGGACTTAACAAATCACAGATATAGGCAGGAGCCTGACCATTAAAGGCTTTCTAAAACTCATAGGTAACCAGTGAAAGGCTGCAATGATTGGTGTGATGTGGTCGCTTCTCTTACTACGTGTTAGAAGCCTAGCAGCAGCGTTTTGTATCAGCTGCAGTCTTTGGATGTTTCGCCTGCTGATACCAGAATAAAATGCATTGCAATAGTCCTGCACAGGAAAGGAAAGACCTGATCTTGGTTAGCAGTCTCAGTGGAGCAAAAAAAAGACTGCATCACTTTAGTCAGCTGAGCATCGAAGGACAATTCAGAATGAAAAATAACACCTTGGTTGCAGGCCTCTTTTCGAACATTTTTAGATAAGGCATCCATACTAGAGGAGAGATTATTAATGGTGCAAGTACTGGGGCCACAGGGGGTGGTTATAATTATCTCTGATTTGGAGTCATTCAATTGCAGAACATTTTTGGACAGCCAATTTTTAATCTTGGCGAGGCAGGACATAATACAGGATGCATTCGTGTTACTAAGCTTTATCGGGACATACAATTGTCATCTGCGTAGCAATGGAAATCGATGTCATGACTACGCATGATTTGGCCCATGGGTAGCATGTATATGGTAAATAGGAGGGGACCCAAAATAGATCCTTGGGGGACCCCACAAAATAGAAGTGCATGAGAGGAAGTGGCATCAACAATCTCCATCTCCTGTTCGACAGATAGGAGATTAACCAATCCAGAGCCACATCACTGATGCTAACATAGGTGTTCAGACAGTTGATTGAAATATCATTGTCCACTGTGTCAAAGGCTGAGCTGAGATCAAGGAGAATTAAAATGGAGTACAAGCCAGTGTCAGCTGCAAGCAGTAGTTCATTGTTGACCTTGACCAGAGCAGTCTCAGTGCAGTGTTAGGAGCGGAAACCAGATTGAAATTTTCAAGGATTTGATTGTTATTCATAAAACAAATCAGTTGAGTGGAGACAACATTTTCTAAAATCTTTGATAAAATGGCAGCTTGAAGATGGGTCTAAAATTATTTTAAACTGAGGGATCTAGAAAGGGCTTCTTTAAAAGGGGGTAAACAGTGGCATGTTTAAAATTTGAGGGAGAAAATGCCAGGAAACAGACAGCAGTTAACAATGGCTGAAATATCTGGGCCAACCGTCTGAAATACAGCTTTTAAAAACCAAGTGGGAATGCAGTCTGAAGGGCAGGTGGATGTTTTTGAAAGTGCAACAGTGTGTTCCAGGGTTGACAGAGAGATTTAACTGAAGTGGGTTAATGTTGAAGGTGGGCATGAGTCAACATCAAGCTCTCTGAGTTCAGTGTTAAATTATAAAAGTAATTAAGAAGTTCTTCACATCTCTCTGGAGTGGATTCAACTGGCTCGGGACCAATGACAGAATTATAGTTTTAAAAAGGATTCTGGGATTGTGACCCTGTCTAGTGATCAGGTCTGAAAAATGTTTCTTGCTTCTTTGATTTTACACTGGTATTGATTTTACAGGTATTACTGCTTTCACTTAAGTGAAGGATCTCAGTACTTGTTCCACCACTGGGCATATGCCATAGGTAATTTAACCAAATATCCACACTATAATGGCTCTGGCTCGCAGGGAAAATCTAGCATAATCTACTGTACATTTCCACAGTATTGCTGTTTATCCACAGTATTGCTGTGTATTTACAGAAAAATGTACGTCTAAAATGAGGATGCTGGTTGTTACATGTCAAAGACACACTATGTAACATAAGCTTCACATGTATGTGTAAAATGAAAAGCTTAACAAGCTTTAAAAGCTTAAAAAGCTTATCTGGGAAGTTGATTAGATTTCAGTGATCTGTAGATGCATTAACATGTTTAAATATACTTATCAAACATAGAAAATTAAAGACAAAATGTCTGTCTCAAATAAAGGCCTGGATCTCTCTTCAGTTGAGGTGAATAAAGGCCACACATTTGTGCTTAAAACTGCTTGTCTAACATGAGGATACATTTCAAAAACCCACTATGTAAAATTAACATTAACTGCACAAATGTTGTGGGGTTTTTTAACAAACGATATAATTATGATGTATTTCTCATTTTAATAAAAGTATATCTTGCAGCTGTCAGCATGCTAGGTACGGGGTGTTTTAGGTGCTGGGGGGTTCTGCCAAAGATACTCATTTACATGCACCCACGTACACATGACTCATAGAGAAAAATGTTTTCTGTCACTGTTTCCATGGCATTGACCTTATCCGCCCTTTTTTCCATATCCCTGTATGTATCTATCCAGCTCTCCTTTAACGTGTTTCCGTTTTATCATTTTCCTCCTTCGCCCTCAAAGATTTAGTGATTTTTTATAGTTTCCATGTTTCATCGTTCCACATCCTGTACATCCAAAAAGTGTTAAGGTTTCATAAAAATCTCCAGGAATGTAGTCATTCAATTGTCATCAGACATACATATTTATGGATATTGTACACTTGGACTGATATTCATGATGTTTCAATGAGAGAATAAAAGTGAGTGGGATGTAAGATTCATGAATGCATTCCTATAAAAAATGCAATATAAACAAGAGCACACTCAGAGGCACAAACCTACACCAACGCTGGACAATCCTCCAGCAGTGGGTTTGTTTATCAGTAAATTTTAATCAGTTATGGAGGCTGCATCTTTTCAAGTGTCTTTTGTATCTGATTTCCTGACAAAATGGCATTAGATTTTCTAGCAAAATAGCAATTGACTGCATTTCTGCTCAACTGTCAATATGGAGATCTCAAATGCCAACTCTCCCACCACCTCTGGAATGCAGTTTTAGAGCCATGTTGTTGTATCTACAGATCACTGGAATCTAATCAACTGATCATTTAACCTCCTTCCAATTCAGAAAGAGTAAGTCTTTCTGAGGTTGAGAATTCCCATACATGTAATTTAGCAGTTGTTGTGACCTGTGATGTATGAAATATGGTCTTGAGTGGTCAAGATGACGAATCAAAATCACTGTTTTTACATTTTTTTAGTATAAGAATATTCTTAAATGTTTTCATGTTAGTCTCATCATGTGTTTAAACATACAAATCAAATCAATTAGACACTGTTTAAAGCCCCTGAAAACATTATTTAAAAATGTGTTAAAATTAAAAGCTTCTCAAGCTACTTAAAAGCTTTTCCAGCTTTTAATTTTACACATACAGGTGATGCTTATGTTACATACTGTGTCCCTGACATGTAACAACCAAGCATCCTCATTTTAGACGTGTAGTTTTAAGCACAAATGTTTGCCTTTATTTACCTCAAATGAAGATAAATACAGGATTTTATTTCAGACAGACTTTTTACCTGAAATTGTCAATGTTTTATAAGTATATTTGCTCATGTGTCAGTAAGGTAATTTACCGAGCATCAGTGATATTGGTGAGGTTGTGCTCACCCCCCTCAACCCAACCAGCGCTCCAGCCTCTTTGCCCAAATTAGAAAATTAAAATTTTTAATTAAAAATTAGGTTATTTCTGGCTCGAGACAGCAAAATATAAATATAGCTGTATATGATCAGTTCTATCTTAACTACAGAAAATCCAGGGAACCCATGACTATACTTACATACACTCAGTGTTACTGATAAATGGCTGACCCCTCCTTTATTCAGTCTCATTGGCAGATTCAAGGGCTAATGGAGTGTAGCATCAGGGTTAGAACACTCACACTTGCATGACTGCTCTCTAAAATAGACTTGCTTCAAGTCATTTTAGTGACAATGCCACAGCACTAAGAAAAGCTTGATTTTTTAAACTGATGTGATACAAGAGCTATCTATCATCAGTGGTGGAATGTAAGTAAGTACATTTACTCAAGCATTGTATTTAAGTACAAATTCGATCTCTCTTAACTTTTAAAGATGCAGAGACCATTTTAAACACCTGCATCTCATCAAGCCTGGATTACTGCAACAGCCTTTTTACTTGCCTGAACCAAAATCTATTGATCAACTCCAGACTGTACAGAACTCAGCTGCTAGGCTTTTAACCAGAACCAAGAAATGTGATCACATCACTCCTGTTTTAGCCTCTTTACACTGGCACCTAGTATGTTTTAGAATAGATTTTAAGATTTTACTGATTACTTTTAAGGCTCTTCACGGCCTCTCTCCCTGCTATTTCTCTGACCTCTTAGTACCGTATGCTCCGGCATGCACTTTGAGATCCGGAGGTCTTTTGTCTGTTCCAGAGGCCCTGGTGAAAACTAAAGGGGATAGAGTAGTCAGGGCCCCAAGGCTCTGGAACAGCCTGCCCGAAGAAATCAGGTCGGCTGAGTCAGTGATCTCCTTTAAGTCCCTTCTTAAAACATACTTTAATCGGAGAACCTTTCCTGATTTTATTTGAGTTTTAATGACTTGTGTATTTTATTTTGCTGCCTTTGTGAAGCACCTTGTAACATAGATTTTGAAAAGTGCTCTATAAATAAAGATTATTATTATATTATATCTCTATGACATCATCAGGGGTTATTTTGTCAGTCTCAACAAAGCTCCTCTAGAACTGTTTTCACAGGCAGAGTAGCACTCTTCATGACTAGTGAACTGACCTATACAGTATGTGTAAAATCAGTGGAGTGCCCCTTTAAACAAACTTAACAACCATCATAGTTACAATAGCAGCGTTAAACGACATAACCAACAACCACATTTGGACAGAAACAAAATCACAGTTGTCCGCAGTTCAAAGTAACACACAATAAATAGTAGTAGTTACCTGCTACCATTTCGTCGGCCTTTACACAGTTCAAAAACCACTAAAGCAGTATTTCAGAGGAAAGATGACTGCTTTTTTTAAGACTTGTATTGATGCATCATCTTGAGCTATTTTTCTATGTATTCCAGTGAATGCCAAAGCAATACACCTTGCCTGATTTTTAGTGATGTCTCAGTAAAAACAACTTTTAATGGCTCACGTCTCATCTTCCACATTGTAGAGATCAACTAGTTCCCACTGACAGGATAATTATAGGTCTGTGATCCTCATGCTGCTTGAATGGGAAATGGCACTGAAGCAAAGCAGCTCTGTGCCTAATACAAAGGAGATTATCTGAATGTAGGGCTGAATGTAGCACAATTAATTAGGGTGGCCTATTATATAGGTTTTCCATCTCATGATACAAGTCTGAGACAGGTATGAGTATGCAGTCACATGAGAAACATATTAGTATTAGTACACCATTTTGTAGTAAAACAAAATCAAATGAACATCTCATTTTAGCTGACAGCAAGAGGAAGTGATGCACAGACCAGTCCGGATTGTTGGAAGAGAGAAAAACAATCTAGAGCCATAAACACCATGAGATACAATCTTTAACAGCAATTTCAACCTTCATTATTATGGAAATTATATCAACATCAAATGTTCCATGTGTTTTAAAAGTAAATAATTTATTCTAATATACCCAATAATGGCTGTGAAATGCCATTTTTCTGTTTATAGTCAGGTTTAGACAATTTTTAACCTTTCCTACAACACCCAGTATTTATTGTTGCATTATAAGACAGACACCCCTACAAGGCCATTCAGCTACTGACCCCCATTCAGTCTAAGAGAAGTGGCTCTGTGTGGCTCATGATTTAGCATGCTAATATTTGTGTTGCAGATGTGTGGACTGGAGCAAACTTTACAGAAACTACAGAGTTTTAGGTCACTAAAAACTGAGAAATTAAAAAAAAAACTCTGGTTTCTGTGTATCAGTGTGGACATGTAAAATGGAGTGTTTGGGGTACTATGATGTCATCACCTCAATTTGCGCATGCCCATTGTTGTTTTGTGTAGTGAGCATGCGCCTGAAACAACAACAACAACAATGGCGGACTACCGATTTGTTTATGTTTGGTTAGCACTGCTAGGTCTAACTATCTGTGTACATGTGGACAAGGCCTAAGTTAAATTGAAAAGTTATCCTGCCATTAGGAAGGGTTAGTTGAAATAAAGAGGAATTATATTAGTTCTGCTAACTAGCTACTGTACCTTTGCAGCTTCAGGTGGTTACTTTTCACCAAAGTCCTGACGCCACTTCCTGGCTAGCTACTGTTCCATCATAATCTCAAATTTTTTCTTTCTTTCATTGGTCTTTCTGAGAAAGTCAAACATGTTCCTGGACTTTAATATGCATATTCTAAAATAAGTTATTGGAATTTGTGATCTTAACACAAAAAATGATTTATTTGTTAGCAAACTAAAAACTACAGCTCCTGTGAAAAGGTTATCAGCATGGGAGCGTGTGTTATATCTCACCATAACTTAGTTTTTTCCAAATCAATGTTATGCTCCAATATTCTCTTCTATTGTAATTGTTCCTGATTTTTTAGCTGCAATCTCTGCTGTCTAAAAATGTCTACACCGTTCATTCCTCTCTGTCCTACTGGTATTACAGCCGTGTCTGAACTAGCCGCATGTTTAAAGGTGCTATTGTTAACGTTGATAACATCCGATTCTATTCCAGTGGTTGCCAATTTGTTGCACGACCTGCAACATGGTCGAGTGGAGTAAGATTCAGACTCAGTCATATCAAGTGATGAATATTTCATGATAGAGTAATGAATTCATTTTGCAACATATAGCTATACATTAGCTACAGATTTTGGTTACTTTGTAACGTTGTCTATGGTAATCTTAGGAGCTGGGTAGTTTTAGGTAACAACCCATATATTGCAACACTTACTGTAAAATGACATTTCAATCATTCTTACTCTATAAAACATATTAGGTATAAGGTAAATATTTCTATTTTAATCCAATCAAAGAGTACAGTACAGTACATTGTAGGGATGCTATTAAAACCTACAGCGCTCAACATTAGACAGACAGCTATTACAGTGAAAGTTGACCTTAGCTAGTGTTAGTGTTAGCGTAGTGTTGACCTAACATTAGTCGAAGTGTTTTCTTGCTGAAAAGAAATCTCCTAGCGGAATTATAAAAAACACCTGAGCGCCACACAGCAACAATGTCTACAGGGAGAAAGGACGTCTGTATGATCATGTCAGTATTTTCAGGTTTTTATATTAATGTGAGTACCTTAGATGTTGAGCGCAACACAGCTGGCTACACAGCTAGCTAGCCACAAGTACCCTCAGCAAAGTGTTTCATAATAGGGCTAACGTTAGGTTGCTATATGAGATGACACCCCATTGGTTATGTTGGACCCTGGCCCACTTCTAAATTCCCTCTGATCTGCATCTTGTTAAAATTTTACATTGTTTGAGGGAACTATGAAGTTAGGTATCTGGACGCAACCGTCACTAATGCTAGCGTAGCTCCTCAGGGATTAAAGCTGTTATTTTTCAAATTTTGACAATCTAACCAGTGACAACACATTAATTAACGTTTTAAGGACTATGACTGTTGGTAGTTGTTGTTTGTTTTGTTTAAATATGCAGAACTGTAATTTTATGGGTTATTGTTGTTCGGACGACTAAGCTAAGTTAGCTAATATGTGCTAATGTCAGTGTCCGTTTTTTCCACACTAACTGGCAACTATACCATGTGATACCAACGTCGTTATACTAATGGCTCACAAGCCTTGTTAGATGCAGGAACCAAACATCAGGAATCTGTCAAATCTTTTAAAATGATTAATTCACAATCCTATTTTTTTATTTTTTTGGGAAAAAAAGCTCTGTGGCTGTATTATTATTTTTTTAAATATTCGTCTACATAAAATATAGTTATGTTATCAATATAACCTTTAACCCTTGATTGTCTAGGTTTTATGAGAAATTGTAAAAAACCTCCAAAAACAGAAATATTAAATTAACAACAATATTACTAACTAATACTATCCCTGTCTAGACAAATTGAATGAACTTCACAACATACTGTTGAGTATTTATGTTCCAAGGCTGGATTTTTAATAATGTTTGTCAACATAAATGTTCGTATGATTTTGAATGAGGTTTTCTAACTTCTGGAACAGAATGTAGAAGTTCCAGTTTTATTTCAACTTTCTATAGCCACCAAAAAAAGATGTGTAATTACACTGCCATTCACAAACACATACAACATTGAGTAAAAAATAAATTTTACATTTATATTTCTGCTGCTTTCCTGTTCTTGTTAGCGTTGATTTCATTGTGTCCAGGGGTGGGGTTGGGGGGTCTCAAGCAACATCCTGCTCCCAGTGTACCCAGTAGCTACAGCCCTGTTCTTTGAGTAAACACTCAGGTGTTAAAGCAGGGCCCTGTGACATTTCAGTCATGGCCTTCCCTCTGACTATCTTTCTCTCACAGCCTCTGTGACTCCAATGCTCCTCTGGCCTCAGGCTTTCACTCTGTGGACATTTACTGTCAAAGGATGCCTCTCCACACAAACACAAACACACAGAGAGACACATACACGCACACATCGCACAAATATGGGTTTTCTCAATGATTTCTCTGATTTACTGTGCAATCTTGTGCTTAAATTTGATAGGGCCATTATAGTTGGTGACTTTACTATTCATATTGATCATCCTTCGAACTCATTTGCCACAAATTTTTAAACATCTCTGTCTTGGCAGCATGTCTTTGGCCCAACACATAACCACGGACACACCCTTGACTTGTTTACTCTAGACATGTCTTTTAACTCCCCAAACAAGATTGATTTGAACTCTGACCATAAATGTAATACCTTTGATGCACCCTTACTACCCGTTACATTAATCCGGAAACATACATCCATTCTCGCATCTTTAATGAGCAGTCTGCAGCCACTTTTTCCAGCTACTTTTCTGGTCTGGCCAATTGCACTCCTCACTTTGCTAATGTAAATGACCAAGTTAGTTGGTTTAATGATTTGTGTTCATCTGTCCTTGACTTTTCCACTCCATTCACCTCCAGGGCTGTCTCAGTTATTAATACAACCCCTTGGATCAATGATAACATCAGACAACAAAGAAGGGAATATAGAAAAGCCAAACGTAGAAGGAAAAAATCCAAACTCAAAGTTCACTACCTCCATATGAAGGAGCTTTTGTTGAACTGAACCAGATTATTAAAGATGCGCAAGCTGCCTACTTCTCTGACTTGATTACAAGCAACTAACACAATCCAAGATTGTTTAGTACTATTAACCAGCTTCTCTTCCTGTCATTCTTGCCTTATCGTCTATGGACTGTGAAAACTTATATTTTTTTGTTGGCAAGATTGATGGTCTGAGGTCCAATTTTGCCCAGACTGTTTTACCCTCCGCACCATTCAGCCGTCCTATTTTACTGTCTGAATTTACCCCTATCTCCCTGCAGATCCTTTTTGGCACTGTAGCTCATATGCATCATATTGACTTGATTTTCACTGGGTTAGCATTTCTGGTACAGCTCTAAACTGGTTTAATTCTTATTTGACTAATAGATATTTTAATGTTTGTATCAATAATCATGTGTCCTCCTCAGCTCCCCCGCTCCACATTTGTGTGGAGTCCCTCAGGGGTCGGTCCTTGGACCAATCCTCTTCTCACTGTACATGCTTTCTCTGGGTCATTTGTTCAGCTGCTTTCATGACATGAAAAATCACTGTTATGCCGATGATACACAGATCTTCCTCTGCCAAACCCATTAACCTGAATCAACTGTCCTCCCTCCATGATTGCTTAGCCGCTACCAAAGATTGGCTGTCTCATAATTTCCTCCACCTAAACCCTGACAAAATAGAAGTTCTTTTAATTGGACCCACTGCAGTTGATCAATTTATTGGACTGATCAACTGCAGTGACTCTAATATCAAATCTACCGCTATGAATCTAGGAATCATCTTTGACCAGTATATGACTTTTGACCATCATGTTACCAAGCTTTTCTTCTGCTAAGAAATATCGCTAAAATCAGATGTATCTTGTCTTCTACAGATCTGGAACTGTTAATTCACACTTTCATTTTCTCCTGTCTAGATTATTGTAATTCCCTCTACACGTGCCTCAGTCAAGCTGCTCTAACTGCTCTTGCAGTTGGTCCAAAACACAGCTGCGTGGCAACTGACTATTACTAGCCGTCGGTCCCACATTACCCATGTTCTTGCATCCCTCCATTGTCTTCCTGTAAAATTCAGAATAAACTACAAGATTTTGTTGATTACATATAAGTCTCTGCATGACCTTGTCCCCAGTTACATTTCTGATCTCCTCATTCCTCATTTCACTTCTCGACCACTCAGATCCTCAAATCTCTGCCTTTTATCCATCGCCCTCTCCAACCTCAAAACAAAAGGTGATCGTGCCTTCGCTGTTTTAGCCTCAACCCTTTGGAATCATCTTTCACAAACAAATCACATTTGCTGAATCTTTGAACTGCTTCAAGCTATTCATTTATTTTTTCTGTGTGTGTGTGTGTGTGTGTGTGTGTGTGTGTGTGTGTGTGTGAGGCACTTTGTAACTGTGCGTTTTAAAAAGTGCTATACAAATAAAGCTTTACTTACTTACATCGGCTTCTTCACAATTTGTCTAAGGTTGTTTTAGGGTTCCCTGTCAGCTCAGTAATGCTGTGATTGGCGGTTATTTGCAGAGGGGGATGTCTGAGGTCAGCAATGCAAAACCAAATATAGAATTTATTTAAGTGTAAGATGTCGCAAAAAGCAGCATGGGACACATCCTGGCCTCATAATAATGATATTTTAAAATTTTCTATTTGCCACATGAATGAAAATGTATAGCTTGTTCAGCAGCTGCCTCTGTTTGGGGTTCATAATGTCTATTCTGTGTGCAATGTTTAATTGCTATTCAGATGACTTGGCAGTGCACACTGTCAGCTGTTTTCAGAGGACATGAGATGGTTCTGAAATGTCATTTTTCTCTTATATATCCTTCTAAAGCCAACTCAGTTTCACATCAAATTGTATCTTTCTAATGATGAAACCCTGTTGCATTTCTTGTCTTCCTCAGGTATATATGGGCCAGACGAGGGCTGGGCATCAGCCTACACAGAATGCAGAGAGAGAAACCAGTCACCAATCAACATTCTGGACCAGGATACCAAAGTATCCACAGAGTATCAGGAACTGACACTGGAGGGCTTTGATACTGAATCCTCTAATAAGACATCTATGAAGAACACGGGCAAAACAGGTAAAGACAACACCATAGACTGTATAAAAAAATGCATGTAGTGTCCATGATGTCAAGGTTTCTGAAGAACCGTTATGAAGCTCAAAGTGGGTGGCTCCAGGAACTTGCTTTTGGATCCAAGTGGCCATTCGAGGAACTGCAGTTTTTGGCACACAACCCCGGAGTTTGCCACTTGGACAACACAAGCTCCTGTTGCAGATATGATTTCTCCTGGTTTATAGCTTCTTGATTTGTGTGGGATAAGCTTTTTTCTACACTGATTGAAATATTTGAAGTTGTAAAATGGAAGAGTCAGCTTAATATTGAAAAGGAAAAAGTAAGCACATGGACAGTTTAGGGAAGTCCGAGAAGAAAATAGGTGCTGATATGATTTGTTAAGCATTTGAAACACCTTTAAGGTCCCCAGGACTTCCAGTGTTTCACATTTAGTCTATATCTTTCTCCACTAGCCCCAACGATTGTGATGATTGCCAGTTAACCTAAACTGTTAATCTGTTTGTCCAACACTTGGATCCAGAGCAAGATATTTTGACATCTACTGGTTACTGGATATTCATGGTCTCCACATAAACTATTTGATAAGCTAACTGGCAGATTGCCATGAAATTTGCTTAGTCATTTCATTCCAAGGGGAAGAACCTGTAGGTTTGTATCAATCCCATTGGCTTTTATCTCGCACCCATTAGGACAAACTTTACCCTTGTCAGCTGTGAGAATAAAGAGCACAAGTGTTTATCAGTGTAATGTAAGAAACATTTACTGGGTACTACACAACTAACACTCATGCCTGCACAATATAGTGTACGGAAGTATTTTGGGTGTGTTTTAGTCTTTAAGAATAGCACAATTATTAGTTATTTTTGTGTAACACTTTCGTATTATGGGATGTAATGAACATCAGATCTTTTATCAGCTGTTGTCAGGAGCACCTGGTTAAGGTGGTGGTGGTGTTGGGGAAATATTGAAAAGATTAACATGCGTGACCATGATCTTTCACTAAGCTTAACTGAAGTGTTTTTTTAGCGTAAACTAACCACAAGCAGGATGCGGGTTGCTGTATGTGAACTCTGGTCTCCATTATCACAGTCCTGTGCTTTGTACACAAAACCAATCACCCAGACCACATACAGCGCCTGTGTAGTATAACAATGTAACACATCCTGGACTGTAGAAGACGTTACCAGTGAACATTATCCATGCAGCAATTACATTTCCTCCAAAACACATTTATCAAAATATTTAGTAGTCTATAAAATTTACTTTTTGCATGGTTGTTTGCTGAGATCTGGTAACATGGCAGCATTACTAAAAAGTACTAGCAGGTTCAATTTTTCTACTGTTTTTACTATAGTTGTGTGTTCCCAGTTTTCTTCTGCAATGAGGGATTATGGCTAATATCTATGTACTCACGTTCTCTGTTGCCTCCAAATAAAGTGTTAACGGTAAACGATAAACAGTTGTCTTGATTACAATCTGTCTTATTGTTGCACTGCTCATTTTTCTTGCCCCGTCATTGTAACAATGTCATTATGTTCCCAGATTTCAGCAATTACACATTGCTGCTCACAGTAGTCTTTTCTTTGTCTCATCAGAAATCAGCTTCTTATTTTAAGATTACTGAATTCTGAGAGGTGCTGATATAACTGTATGGTCATTTTGGAGGATGTAGTTTGTGGTGCTGTTGAACAGAGTTATACCAAGAGGTGTATAATTTTTGTTAATATTTGGTCAACCCTCTGATATAAATTGGTTGGACAAAATATTGGAAACACGTCTCTAAACAGTAGCAACAAAAACACTATAATCTTCCTTTTAAAAAAAAGGTAAAATTTGAAAGTGTCCATTGTGAAAACACTATGTACTGGGTTAAAAGTCACTGCTCCATCCACACAAATGCGTAGGATAGAAATCTTACACTTAATGATCAAATAGTATTTTTCTCTGCTGTTTCAAAGCTTTACACTTTGTACAGTGGAAAAACCCAACCTGTGTGAGATAACAGATAAACTTCAGGATATATGCATGATTTTCAGTCTTTTCAAACTCACTCGCACCAGCAGCTTGTTTGTCAGGAATTGTCCCTTTGACGACATCCTCTGTCCATCCAGATTGTGGAAAATGTTCTGCAGGACTTCATATGTGCATTTGAGGTCTGATGAGTAGCATAACAGTCCAAATAAATCAAGAGTCCAAAGAAAGCAAGCACAATGCTCCCTATTCCACTGAAGACCTCCATTTTTTTTCATCAGGACACAGGTGTCATTCAGAAAATGGATATCTGGGTAAAGACCTCTTTACCAAAGTTAAGACTGTAATATGTAGTCAAACTCCAAAATAGCAGTCAGTCATACTCTAAGAAATTTAGCCATTTGTTTGACAGAATGGTTGTAACCATATAATGATGTGACAGACCATAGTGCAAAGAGTGAAAAGCTGAAGTGTAACACCTCTAATAATCTCAGCTCATATTGGCAGGTGTTCCCTGCACATGATTATAAAACAAGACAGGTGCAATATGCAGCAAGTCATTTATGATGAAGATTACGCATCTCATTTTCAGTTAGACATGCTACATCCATATTAGTACAAGTGCTACGGCAGGTGTCACTGTCTATAGGATTCAGCACTGGGCCATCTGCATTCGGCTCTCTTGGCATCTCGAGGACCCTTCTTGTCAGCCACAGGTATTTTTCACAATTCTAGGTTGTCACTAAGATGGATGATCCTTTACCCTCAGTGGAGAAATGGAGTTTAAAGGCTTTTGAGAGGCAGAGGCTTCAGGTGGCTGGCATCGCTGTTGACAGCACTCTGACTGCTGCCCAGAGCACAGCAGTGTGTTTAGCACAATAATGTTTTACATCCCATCATTTGCTCAATTAAGAATGTGTCGGTCGTATGTGAGGACACATTTGAATGAATTGCCAATTTGTCTATAGGTTTCCTGTAGTTGCACTAAGTAGATTTTGTTGTGTGAAAATAAAACATATCGTATTAGCCTTAATGTAATGTGGCCCTGAGAGCTCACTGCACTGCAACTTAACACATGCACATAGACAAAACACAAGCAAATTAAGAAGACATCCACCAATTTGACAACACATGCAGTGTTTCGAAAACATGCTACAAATACAGAAATGCACTGCAAATACAGAACACAACCACAGAAACAAGAAAAGTGTCAATAATTTATCACAAAAGTTTTATTTAATGTTGTTATAAATTCATCATTTACCAGACTTACATTTCTATAATGGAGTGGTGGAATCTGACTGTATTGGGCTGTAGCCTACATTACATTTAATTTGTTCAGTTTTAATCTGACAAAACATAGGGGCCAGCAACTGAAGATGAAAAATATAGTTAAAGATTTAAGAAATATATAAATAAAAGACAGACATGATTGATGCTGTGTAGTATTTGAATGTGAGGGTAAAAACCGCTGTCGACAGCGCACAAAAAGCGGTAACTTTAGACAACCCTGATTAACAAACTAACAAAAATCAGCCTAAAAACATCTCTAAAGCTCACTAATTAACACATCTAAACAACTAAGTATAAAAACAACCAATGCGTTAATTTACAGGGGCTAATTTTTATGGGCTGGACTGTTTCTTTGTCGGGAGCCGTTGCAAGTAAAGTAGCAGAGACTCTAAGATTTTACTATGCCCAGCCAAGAAATACTATAATAGTAATAACCCCCTATACAATGGCACTTTGTCATTTTCACGCTGTGGCTTTTGTACAGATTATCATGTTGAGTCAAGCAGGGTAGCAGGTGAAAATAAAGGATTGGACCCAAACACAGACAATGGAGGCAGGCTGGTACTGTTCAGTGATTTAATGAAGAATAATTAAATTTAGTTTATTTATATAGTGCCACTTCATAACAGAAGTTATCTCATTGCACTTTTCTTATAGAGCAGGTCTAGACCATACTCTTTATAATAGGCCCTTTATAATAATAAAGGATTACCAGATCCAAACCAGGGAAGCAGTCCACAAAGGCAAACAAGTCTAAAGGAGCAAACAATAAACAAGAGTTAAAAAATCCAGGCAAGGCCCAAGTGAACCAGAGACATAGTCCAGGAAACCCCTTTTGCTGCTGTCAGAAACTTCATTAATGATCCTGAGAGATAAGAAAGAGATATAGTAGCCTATATGATACTTATTATAGTAGTCAATTCAAAATGGTTTCACACTAGAATTATAATCCCTCAAGTTCAGCTTTTAAATGTTCTCCTTGGACATAGCTTTCATTATTCATAGCTTTTATAGCATTCATAGCTTAGCACGGACATAGCTTTCATCAGTTAACATACAGAAAAAACTGTTTCCTGTTTTTTTGCCTCCAAATCACTCCATTGCCCATAAGGTCTACTCTAGGAATGGCAGAGACATTGTTAATATTGGTAGCACTGCCCATTGTTGAATGGCTGTGTGAAGTTTAAATACTGTAGCTTATTCGCTGTCTTTCAGCCTGCTAGCTAGCAAGTTAGTTGAGTGCAGCACTCAACTCGAACACGGCCATCTAGCTAGGTTAACTTACAAAAAACGTGAAAGAATAAACACCATTTGTCTAACACTACCTGAAGTTATTCAAGTGTGACAGCCAGCGGAGCTGACCACACTCCAGGCTGGAGTCTCCAGCTCTGCTAGCTAGGTTAACTAACTAAAAAACACCATTAGTCTAGTTGAAGTGATTCAAGTGTCTTTCCCATAGTTAAGGCTAAAATTAGACTAAATAACAATATTCAGACAGTTATTTACTGTTATACAACTTAATTGTCAATCTGCCACGTTTACTGCGGTTGCCACATTTTGAGACACTGCTGTGGAGTAAAGTTTGTTAGCCCTCGGGGGTCCCCTAACGGCCTGGGGCCTCAAGCAGTTGCCTGGCTTGCCTGTTCACAAGCTGCAGCTCTGGCAAACTGGTAAACTTATTTCAGGGGATTGATTTGATATTCAAAATATCTAATTGAAATATCTACATACAGTATGTCATTGTATTCTTGCATGTTATTGGATCAAACATACATTAAATACATGAAAAATCTTGTTTGTCTTCACCAGCGTAATGCAGAAGAAAGAAACAGTGTGACATCGTCAGATAAAATAAGCTGCATTACAGCACATTCTGTCAACGTAAAGATTAAATCTGCTCTCATGACAGGACAGATAACTCTGTTGTCAGAAGAGTATAGTGTATTGGTAGGGTTTATGATGACGAAATCAACAGATGAGTAGTATATATTTACAATATAATAATAATAATAATAATAAAAACAACAACATAATATTATGTATCTTTTTTTATTGCTGCTTGTGTTTAAACAGCATTTAACATTTGAGAACAATGGTTTATTTGCAATGAGGGTTTTGTGAAAAAAAAAAATATATAAAATGTATATTTCCCTCTGTAAGGCACTGAAAACAAATTTTTGGTAGCTGTACCAAAATTCTGGTATCAGATTGGTTAATTAGGTTGTGGCAACAAAACTACTTGGTTTGATAGTAGGAAGTCACGTGACGTAAGTCACATGACTTGTAAGTCACGCGACTTGTAACGTAACTTAAACTTTAAATAACTCAATGTTAACTTTGGGTTTCCCACGGGACACAGTCTCCTCTGCGAAAATCCTGTGTTGTTTGACCCATCCTTCCACCCCACCACCTCCACAGGTGGATTTTCTCGCTCTTGCTTGTTATACTACATCACCTGACTTCCTTTAGGCTTTCTGGCAGCTCTGTGCGTCCCATACAAACGCTACTGCCCTGTGTAGAGACTGAGCACTTTAACCCAGTTAGAAAACTGTATGGCATCTATGGCTGGAGCTGTTGGAAGGTGCTGTGTGAGTCCACAGAAGATGCTGAGGCAAGTAGGCTGATTGAGGAGACACAATGGCTGGCTTTGGATGCTGAATCACTTAAAGTCCTGATGCTGAAAGGGAGGCTGGCTGCACCAAACTGGCAGTGGCTGGTGCCCTATGTGTAGCATACTCGACATGCATACCTGGTGAGCACCTGCAGCACTATTGTGTGGAGTGTGTTCCTTGCTCCCTGCTGTTCTGGAGTAGCAGTGGAGGATAACAACAGAGGGGGTAATGTAATTTGGTAATCCAGCAGGCATGTGGGGAGATGCCTTTTCCTTCTCGGTCTTGATGCTGTCAGAAGAGGCTCCCGCTCTCTGCTCTTCCATGCTGCCACTGTGGATGAACGGATCCGACTCGAAGGACCAAAATTGGAATAATGAAACCTATTGTGGCTCTGGAACTTCATCCACAGTGGGACTCTGATAAAGGAGTTGACAAAGAGTCAGGGAAGTAGATTTGCAACCTTCACAATTTAACCTCCAACTAGATCATCTTGTTGCCGGCAGCTGTACGTTGGATGGTCTATGTCTTTTGATTTCCAAGGTCTGCCTCCGTCTTCCCCGGTTTGTTTTGACTCTGAGTTTTAATTGTTTTATCGCCATAGAGAGTTACTTATTTTAACCAGTTTTAATATTATTTGAAACTGAAGACCAGAACGTTTAAGATCTGTGCAAATTTAGCTCCTCAGTGGACATATATCCATCCACCGTGCAGGAGGACAAGCTGTTGCTGCTCCTCAGGACCTTTTCCTAAGAAATGGAGGGTCCAACTACAGCCGAGAGCAAGAGGGCCCAAAAATGCAAACTCTGTGACACGTTTTTAATCATCAACACGGAGGACTTTACAGAAACTTTTAGCTGCACCAAATGCGATAAAATAAGAACTACAGGAGAAGCTGATTGATTTGCACATGAAACTCTGCCAAATGACTGAGCTAAACACTGTCTTAAAAGACACATCGAAACTTCAGGCCACTTTTAACTCCACAGTTTTTATCGGATCAGCTGGCATGGGAGCACGAAGCTTGGCGGTCCTTGCATCAACTCTCCCGGTTCAAGAGCCATGCTCGTCCACTGGCCAAGGAGCACTTTCCACCACTGACCACTGACATGGCAGCTCCAGCTGTGGGACACTCCTACTCCACACCATGCCGGAGGGAACATCAGTGGAATCGGGTGGGTGACAGAGGCAGGCGGGGAAGACAGAGCGAAATCCTCAGCCCTCTGCCATCTTGTCCAGAGCTGAGGCTGCAAAATTGTTTTGCAGTGCTGAGCCTGGACTCGTCTTCTGACCGCCATCCCTCCACTGCACCCGCCCCTCCACCATTGCTTGCTTCCACCGTTGTCATCTGTGATTCCATCGTTTGGGGTCTCTGGCTCCCCTTCCACAGAACCACTGCAGCGGTACACTGTGTACGTGTGTTGGACCTGAACACACAGCTTCCAGCAGTGCTTGGAAAACACGCTAACGTGAGTACTGTGGTGTCACACTTTGGCAGCAACGACACTTCACATTGTGAGTCCGAAACTTAGAAGGAACATTTTAAAATGTTTCTCACCACCCTTAAAGCAACTGGAAAAAACATTACAATTTCAGGTCCCCTACCGACTTAGAAAGGGGCATAGAAAAATTAATCTGTTCTGCTTAAATTCATGGCTAAAAACTGCATGTGACAAATTTAAGGTTAATTTTAACTTTGATCTTTTCTGGGGCCGTCCTGCCTTCTTCAAGCGCAGTGGACTGCACCCCAACCAGAGGGGCTCTCAGATGCTCGCCCACAACATAGTGCAGTGAATTTCACCCTGACTACCTACCCCACTTACTTAAAGCTGATTATGATTCTGATTTGCCAAAGATAGATTTCCCATGACATCATCCCGGTTGTTTACATTGCTCCCTTGGTCAACGCATCCCTCACGATTGACTTCACAAACTCAGTCATTGCAAGACTGCAGACGTAGCAGCCGAATGCCTTTGTTGCAATATCTGGGGAGTTCAACCATGTCAACCTGGCTGCGACTCCGCTCACATTCAAGCAGTTTGTGGACTGTTCAATCAGGGGAAATAAGACACTGGACCAGTTATATGACAATGTTAAGAAGGCGCCATAGCCCTCCCTCCCCTCAGAAAAGTAGAACAGAACCTGATCCACCTACTGCCCCTCTTTAAGCCTCTAGTCTAGCAGCAGCCTCTGATTACTAGGACTGCGAGGAGATGGTCACAGGAGACTAATGTTTGCTGTCTATCACATATCAGTTTAAAGGTGCTATTGATAACATTGATAACATTCAGCCACTAGATGACATGCTCCCCATCCCCCTTCCATTCCATTCCAGTGGTTGCGCAACCTGCTTATTTCATGGTCGAGTGCAGTGAGACTCAGACAGACTCAGTCATGTCAACCGATGAATCTTTCGTGATAGAGTAATGAATTAATTTTGCAATATATAATATAGCTATACATTAGCTATAGATTTAGATTACTTTGTGCAGTGGTGTTTCATGTAGCATTATCTACAGTAATCTTAGAATATGGCTAGTTTCTTTTAGGTAACCCTTTTTTCCCCATCATTTAATAATTACAGGGGCCCTATATTGCAACACATAGCATAAAATGACATTTCAATCATCCTTACACTGTAAGACATTAGGTAAGTATTTACATTTGAATCCAATCAAAGAGTACAGTGCAGTACATTGTAGGGATTAAAACTCACAGTGCTCGACATTTGACTGACAGCTGCAGTAAAAGTTGACGTTAGCTAGCGTTGGTGGTAGCGTAGTGTTTGAACTTTAATTTACCTTCGACATGCCACATTGGTTATATATTGGGATTTCGTGTATACTCCGTTCTTAATGAAAAGCGACCATCTTTTCATAAGCAGACCGGTCTGCCATTGGTCCGGACGGACCAGTGACTGGCCAATCAACTTGCCCTGCGGCTTGTACTGGCCCCAGGCCATTGGTTATGTCAGACCCTGGCCAACTTCTAAATCCCCTCTGATACGCACATTACATTGTTTGAGGGAACTATAATGTTAGGTAACTGGATGCAGCCGTCACTAATGCTAACATAGCTCCTCAGGAATTGAAGCTGTTATTTTTCTAGGTTTGACAATCTAACAGATGAAAACACATTAGTTAAGGTTTTCAGGACTATGACTGTCGGTAATGGTTGATTTTGTTTAAATATGCAGAATTGTAATTTTATGGGTTATTGTTCAGACGATTAAGCTAAGATAGCGAATATGTCCGTTAGCATACATTAGCTGTTTAGTGTCCATTTTCTCCACACTAACTGGCAATTATACCAAATTATACCAACGCCGTTATACTATTGGCTCACAAGCCTTGTTAGAAGCAGGAACCAAATGTCAGACATCTCACACAGAGATAAACAAAACATTAATTTTGGACCAGTCAAAATTTTTTAAATGATTAATTCACAATCAATATTTTTTTTTGAAAAGTGATACTTTTATTCCACACCTTTCTAAAAGTTCTGTGGATGTATTTTTTTAAGTATTTGTCTACATAAAAATGTTATCAATATACCCTTTAATATCTATGTGTCTACTACAGTGATTAGCCTAAACATGGGGAAACTGCTCCACTCTGTCAGAAGTGAAAAAGTACAGTGTGTAACTACTCCAAAGAAGTTGGAATAAATGTATCAGTTTTATTTTCAAAAGATAGCGAAAAGTGACATATTTGGGTTCAACATCCTAAAACCTTTAAAACATTATGTAAAGTAACAATATGGCAAATATGGTTCAAAATGGCTATATGGCCTTAGTGATAATCCTAATCAAAGTGTGATGAAGCACAAAGTATCCATTTGTGCCTGGAAATTCCCTCAGCAGTCTTGTTGCTGCACCCATTTTTGTTCCCAATTTTCAGTGAGTCATTAAGGTCACAGAGAGTGAGTAAACGTCCTGTCCACCTCCCAGTCACTGCATCATGAGCGGGTGGCAGTATGTCGCTTAGATGTGAGACATCCGTTTGTCTGAGTGCAGGTAGCTCAATCAGGCGAGGTGAGCACATTGTGTGTTGTCATCCCCTGTGGGAGTGGACCGACCAGCTGACCTTCTGGTAGAGGATCACCAGTGCTAACACCCGCTAGCACAAGCAGCAAGATGAGAGTAAGAGACACAGACAGAGAGAGAGAAGACCTCATCATTAAAAAATTCCCTGACACCTTTGATGCAGAGTGTCCCCAGGCCTTCAGCGACTCAAACCCCTTGAGGCCACCCAGGCTGCTCAGAGAGAAAAAAAGAGGTGATGATGCCACCTGCAAAATACGAAACACAGCAGAGCATAATTTAAATGGATTTGGGGTGCCACAACGTGTAGAGAGCCATGTAAAAATGCTAACACAAACAACAGCTGCAAAACAAAATGGTGCACAGCTTCTGCTCTCCCCCTGCTACATAATGCATGGCTAACAAGACAAATGTCCCCTACATTTTTGCCACAAATTATGCATGGGTTCTGCACTGTTTCTAAACGACAGATGAATTGTGGAGAGATCACCTTGTGGAGATGCTGCCGAATGCTGTGATGGAGCTGTGAAGGAAGACAGGGAGGGACTGGATAACCCCTCACCTCCTGCAGAACAAACTCAGTTCAGAGACATCACTGTAGTTTTCTTCAGACCTTAACTTTACCTACTTGACTTTGAATGTGAAGTCAACAACACATCATGGTTGCAAAGAAAAAGTTTTAAAAATAGTTTATTAATTTCTGAGCAGCTCTTAGCAAAAATGCTTTATAATTTATGTAGACTATGCAATCCTGGCATATTGTACATACCTTACACCAATTACAGCAGCTTCAAGTACTCAAATATGACTATACCAACCAGCCTGTAAAGAAGAATATCTGCAGCTCCATCAATCTAAAATAAAATGATTCAAAGACATGATTTGGTTATAGACCTTTAAGAGCAGTCTGTCTGATGTGGTGACAAAGACAGAAGGAAGAAAATCCAGGAATATAGGAAGATAAATTGCAGAAATAAGTCACAGGTTGGCAGTTCATGGTCAGAAGACAAATCAAAACTAATAAATTAATGAAAAACTGCTTAGATAAAAACCTGAGTGATAATATTAAACATTTGACATTTTGGGGAAAATGTACTTCATTTTTACATTACTTTTGTCTTGTTAAGCAAAGGGGAAAATTACCCGAACAATAAAGATCTGACATAATCTGGTAGAGAAACCACTGAAAGTAGATATACATTGGTGGAAAAGAGATCAGCAATTCCATGTTATCAAGGTCAGCTCAGCTTGGATTTATTTAAGTGCCATACAAATGTATGTGTCATAAATGTCCTTATATAAGCAACTTTTTTTTTTTTACACTCCCAAGGTATAACATTTTCTCAAAAGTATTATCGGTGTACTCAAAATAAAACTTCAAAGTAAATTTTTATAACTTTTTAATCATTTATACCCATATTAGTATTTTATTTGTGTGGATTAGGAGTTTAGGTTTCTATTATGCAAAACGTATTAATGTTACGGACAGAACAACCGGAGACAATGGTAAGGAGACAGAGAGTTTATTGCAACACAGAAGTAATATAGAATGGTATTGATACTGTCCTTGTTTCACTGCTGTTGGAAGAGTGTGGGCACTGGGGCGACACACTCAGGAGACTGGAGACAGACGGGAGCCGGGGTTCGGGGTTCCAAGAGGTAGTTTTTTTCTCAACGTTGCGTTGTAGGTAAGTCTGTGTAACATTCGTAGGAAGACTGCAATGCTCTGTCCTTCGTATGAACGAGACCGGACACTGACTGAGGTGAGGAGCTGGGTTATATAGGGAGTAGAGTGGCTGATTATGTGCAGGTGTGCGATGGGTGACAGGTGCTGGGAATTAATACTCAGGTGAGGGAGTGTAGAGTGACTGTGATGTGGTGGAGAGAACATGACAGACTGTGACAGTACCCCCTCCACGGCCAGCTCCTGAGGGCCGAAAGACCCCCCCTTCCCCCGACCTGACCCTAGGGGCCAAGCCAATCCGGGGAGCCCATAGGGATCCGGTGTGTCGGGCGGTCGACCAGGAGCTTGGGCCGGGCTGGAGACCGGAGCGGCCTCTGGCGGTCGACCAGGGGCCTGGAGACGGCGTGAGGCCTCTCTCGGACGACCAGGGGCTTGGAGACTGCTGGAGAGGAGACCTCCGGGCTGGAAGGCCGGGGCTGAGCCTGGAGACTCTGGCCGGCTGCTGGACCTCCGGGCTGGAGGCCGGGGCTGAGCCTGGGGACGCTGGCGGACCGGCGGCGAAGGCCGGGACCCTCTGGAGACGGACGGCGGCGGCTGCGCCTCAGGGCTGGAGGCAGGCAGGCGGCGGCTGCGCCTCAGGGCTGGAGGCAGGCAGGCGGCGGCTGCGCCTCAGGGCTGGAGGCAGGCAGGCGGCGGCTGACAGACAGGTTGGGGATTCGTGGATGACCATAGGTTCGGCGGGCCAAACTCCTGGCAGAATCTCGCCAAGAAGAGGTCCAGAGAATGGAGAACTGCCTCTTCCTTAACCGCCAGGGATCCAGCCCAGTGCAGTGCCGGACCGGCCAGCCGAAGCACCACGAAGGCTACCTGTGTAGGCTCAGATGGGAACTGATCAGGGTGTAACAGGAACGCGAGGCAGCACTTCGTGAGGAACTCTTCGCAATTTTCTACTATACCGGAGAAAATCCCCGGCTGTAGAAGCTCGTCCACCGCAATAAAGGGACTAGGGAGGCTGAGGATATAACGTTTGGCCAACCCACTCAGGTGAAGTAGGGGATTCTTGGCCGTCATCCTTGTTGTGGTCCGGTCTTCTGTTACGGACAGAACAACCGGAGACAATGGTAAGGAGACTGAGAGAGTTTATTGCAACACAGAAGTAATATAGAATGGTATTGATACTGTCCTTGTTTCACTGCTGTTGGAAGAGTGTGGGCACTGGGGCGACACACTCAGGAGACTGGAGACACACAGGAGCCGGAGGTTAGAGCGACACACTCAGGAGACTGGAGACAGACGGGAGCCGGGAGCTGGGAGCTGGAGCGACACACTCAGGAGACTGGAGACAGACGGGAGTCGGGGTTCGGGGTTCCAAGAGGTAGTTTTTTCTCAACGTTGCGTTGTAGGTAAGTCCGTGTAACATTCGTAGGAAGACTGCGATGCTCTGTCCTTCGTATGAACGAGACCGGACACTGACTGAGGTGAGGAGCTGGGTTATATAGGGAGTAGAGTGGCTGATTATGTGCAGGTGTGCGATGGGTGACAGGTGCTGGGAATTAATACTCAGGTGAGGGAGTGTAGAGTGACTGTGATGTGGTGGAGAGAACATGACAGACTGTGACAATTAACAGGGATTGTTTGTATTTTTTTTATAGTAACATTTTCAATAAAAACTATACTATATATATATATATATATATATATATATATATATATATATATATATACAGTATATATATAAAAACTTTGTCCTTCACCCTTTGTCCTTCATCTCTGGACTGAGATGTCTGGTGTTCTTCCAGGGATCTGCTGTAGCCACTTCTCCAGTTCGGGGGTCACTGCCCCGAGTGCTCCGATGACCATGGGCACCACTGTTGCCTTTACCTTCCAAGCCTTCTCCAGCTCTTCTCTGAGACTTTGGTATTTCTCTGGTTTCTCATGTTCCTTTTTCCTGATGTTGCCATCACTTGGTATTGCCACGTCAACCACAACGGCTTTCCTCTGCTGTTTGTCCACCACCATGATGTCTGGTTGGTTCGCCATTACCATTCTGTCAGTCTCAATCTGGAAGTCCCACAGGATCTTGGCTTGGTCATTCTCTACCACCTTTGGAGGTGTTTCCCACTTTGACCTTGGGGTTTCCAGTCCATACTCCGTGCAGATGTTCCTGTACACTATGCCAGCCACTTGGTTATGGCGCTCCATGTATGCTTTCCCTGCCAGCATCTTACACCCTGCAGTTATGTGCTGGATTGTCTCAGGGGCCTCTTTGCACAGCCTACACCTTGGGTCTTGTCTAGTGTGGTAGATCTGGGCCTCTATTGCTCTGGTGCCGAATGACATCCCAGTGTCATGTGATATATAAATATAAATTCACAAAGCATAAAAAGATTAAAAACTGCTTACTGTGAATTCCTCATGTTTTGGGTTTTTGGGAGACAGCCTAAATACTTGGGGTGCACACAAAATTCATGGTTCGGTATATACCTCGGTTTTAGGGTCACAGTTTGGTATGTTTTCAGTATAACAGGGAAAACAAAACAAAAAATTGTAATTTATTCTAAAAAATGTCATTAAACAGTGGCTCATTGGCCATGATTCAGTTAACACACTCAAATACTGTCATATTGTCAGTAAAAAAAAATAAATCAAAATGAACACAAATGTCAGTAATGCTCCATTGTAAGACTCTGACCTGTTGATAATTCCTGAACGACTGCAGCTTGCGCTGGTTTATACAGACCAGCACAACGGCCTAACTAAAATGCACACGTGAAGGCACTTTGTAGCGGTGCTCAAGCACTTTGACCATATACTTAAATTCTGTATTCTCTACGACCGAGTATGGTCGCTCATCTGCAGCGATAAATACTCCTATAGCATTATTATTCGGAATGAATACATGTAAGGCTTACACCCCTACTAAACACACAGTGACTGTACGAGATGATGAGTTCATGGCACAGAAAACTAAAATGAGGTGACTTCTACAGAGTTGTATAGGTCCAGGGTCAACAACTACATTTACTGCACTATGGGACACTAAAAATTCCCTCACTAAAAATGTGCACACACCTCTTCCATTGCACTTTAACGAAGAGTGTATATACAGCAACTGTAATCGAACAGCTGAATGAATAATAGAAGTAAGCAGCAAATTTCAGAAATGATGACTTTTTTTTCTTTAGCTGTACTCACACACTAACCTCCATCAGTTTGTATCACAGGTGGACCAAATTAACTATCTGACATCTAATAAAAAGTTAATATATTGCAAATGGTATTTTTAGTGGTTCTCACAAAACTGCATGTGACAACCAAAGTATGGTTAAAGTTTATTACAACTATGTCTTCTTTTTGTAGTTTTGGTCAGGGCCACTAAAGGATGTTGAGATCCTTGAAAGGAAATTTGAGGGTTTTAATGACCTGAAGAGGAGTTTATGTTCTACAATTACACAGAAATTACACATGGTACACTATTTAACACTCATACTGATGTTTTAGAGTCAATATTCTTACATTTGACTGTTTTTAGAAAAAAAATGGGATTAAGTGAATTAAGTTATATTAGCAGAATTATATTCTAGCATTGTGGCTTTGTGACAGCATTTAGACTATGGGGATATGAAATTTACAGAAAACATAATTTAACAGTTAAATTAATACATATAATGTGAAGAAAGGAATTGGGTAAAATGTGTACAGACGTTTTTGGTGGCAAGTCACATTTCTTTGGTGGATGGGGTTGTGCTGGGGGAATTTGGACTGATGAACTCAGTTATTCTAAAAAATTCTTGCTATGTCTCTGGTTTTTGCCAACATTTCTATCAATAACTGTACTCACCAAGTTAACTACTGAGATCTGGGAAGGTCAAATATGAGCGGTCCAACAATCAGACATGTTATAAACAAACCCCCAGGTTAGCCAAACTCATTTGGTAAAAAAAATTAAAGCAAACAGTTCATAAAATGTTTAAATTATCACCCAACTGTCCGTTGTAAACATTCGTCACAGTTCAAAAACCGGCTTCCCCCAGCCCACATGTCAAAGTGTCCTTGGGCAAGACACTGAACCCCAAATTGATCCAGAGGACTGTGTGTGAGTGTGTGTGAATGAGTTAGTTTCTTTGAACTGATGAGCAGTTGGCACCTGCCATCAGTGTGTAAATGGTTGTGATTGTTGATGATTTGTAGTTGAAGCGCTTTGAGTAGTCGGAAAAGACTAGAAAGGCGCTATATAAGTACAGTCCATTAATATTTACATATTACTTTACCTGTGCATTTTCATTTTCTGTGCTAGCAACATTTCATAAGCACAGAGTATGTAAAGTGGGCCTGTTTGTGTGTTATCAGGTGTATGCAGGGCCGGACGGGGATAATAATTCAGACCAATCTCCACATTCACTCTATTCACAACAGACCATGTATACTGTAAGCGTTTTGTTGAAATAATTTTACTGTTTACTGTTTATAGCAGTAACATATCGTTTACTTTTAGTTAAAAAAAGCATCCAAAATAGTTAAAAACAGCCAAGTGTCTTCAGTTTCAATAGTTAGTTAATTGCACCTTCATAATTAAGGCAACAGGAATAAATATTCATATATATAATTTTTGTGCACTTTTGGAGTGTTTGTTTTGCACCTGGCATTTCCTCAGAGCTCTGACTGGACTTATGTTTATTATCATGAAGCTCTGGTAGCTCTGAGTAACTGGAGATACTTCCACCTGACAGAAAATAATATACAGGTCTTTATTTTCCAGAATATTTCCATAAATACGCATCTCCTGCATTCCTACACAGCATGATTAAGTTTTTTAAAACATAGAATCAACTCGGGAAAGGTAGTTGTGATATTATGTGCTGAGGGTGGCCCTTCTTTTGCTTTTTTTAAACACCAACCACGTCCCTTGCTTGCTTGAGGGTCTACAGTTCTGAGGGACTGTAGCTGCCCTGTGTTGTTTTCTTTGATTTACCCATTTCATTTAGTATTTTTAACACTGCCCTGACATTCCAGGCCAATCAGAATTCTCCTGGTGCTCCCGATGGTCAGTCCGGGTCTGGGTGTATGTGACTCGCGGTCTTGATGAAATGATGAACCAGGTCACCCTCTTCACTGAAGTGCTTCCTCTATGAATGAGACAGAACTGTGTGATGAGATATGGGAAGGAGGCGGATGCATTGGTTAATGGAACACAGGAATCCTTTCAGAGAGATTTGTGAATGTGAAATTAAGGTCCCCTCTTAATTCTCACTATATTTCAGCAAGATGTGATGGAATAACAAAGGACCCTGCAAGGGCAGTGTGCACTGGCTGAAGAGAACGATTTTGTTTGGCAAATTAGCCCTTCATTTGAGAACTTGCCTTAGAGGCTGATGGAAAATGACAGAAATGGTTTTGTTTGAGCATGTATTCTCAGAGCAAATCTAAAAGATAAACACATATCTACCTTTAGCATGTCCTCAGAATACATTCTTGTGTCTGTCTCTTCAGATCTTAAAGTGGTTTCACGCTTTGTATGTGTCCTCACTCACGTTTTGATTGTGTTTTCGAGCATTCTTTGAAATTTGCCTTCACATCAACATCAGACACCAATTTTCTGTCGTATGTTTCTTTGAGATGACTGATTACTATGTATGTTGAAAAAGATGATCAGTATGACCACTTGCTCTTTCTCACTCTGTCTCTGTTTTTTTCCGTCCTTCTGTCTTTCTTCCAGTGGCCATTATGTTGAAGGATGATTACTTTGTTCGAGGAGCAGGCCTACCAGGGAGGTTTAAGGCAGAAAAAGTGGAGTTTCATTGGGGTCCGAGCAATGGATCTGAAGGCTCTGAACACAGCATCAACGGCCGGCGTTACCCTGTGGAGGTAAGCACAATCTACCAAGCCTCGACATACAAAGGAATGAACCATATCTGAAAGCGAGTAGTTACATTTCTTTGATATGGGTGTATATATAGTGGAGATTTTGACACCTCATGAATAGGCTTATGAAGGAAGCTCTGAAAGCCTGAAAATTCAAATGTGCACACAGGGGGATGAGTGTGCGTAGAGCTGTCATTGGATGAGCGACCATGGCTGAGTGTAAAAGGTTGAGACACCTGTTTATCTAGGCAAACACACCCCAAATATACCCATTTTTAGAGTTTAATAACTTCTTACTGGACAATATTCTTCAAAATTGTCAAGAAGGCATAAACATTATACAAGTAGTTAAGTTATTTGAGACTCTTAAATTATTGTGGAAAAAAATATGACTGTATTTCAAGAAAGAATTTGACTTCAATACAGTCAGAGTTTTCTCTAGAGCCAGCATCTAGTGGTCATTAGAGGAACTGCATCTTAGAACAGTTCCACATTGGCTTCAACCATCACTGTGGTGTTTATCACTTGGCTATATATGCAGTAGCAGTAGCATAGCCAGAAATATTCTGATGGGTGGCCCTTGCACATAATTGGGTTGTATAAGGATAACATAAGTCTATAAGTCTGAAATAAGCTTGGAAGACTCAAGTTGAAATAAGCTTGGAAGACTCAAGTCCTCAGTCCTGTCTTACTAAATCATATAGGACAGGTGTTATTGTATGCAAACGCTTCATACCAGTTACACTGAACCTGATTTGAGCATGCACATACACAACAGAAAAAAATTACTTTCAGAGAATTTTCATTTTGTAAGTCACTATTGAAAATAGACATATACATAATACAACACAGTCTAGCAGGCAACATTAGTTCTAAACAAAGTGCTTCTTAAACAGTAACCACCACCACCAAAATGGGCCTAAACTTCAAATGCCAAACAGGTACAGTAGCTATGTTAACTTACAGTAGCTTAATAATTAAACAAGGACAGCAACCAATGGCTATTGACAAAATATAAAACCATACATGTCTTTCCTTATTAATCTCTGATTGTGTAGTAGGGAATCACTTTAGTTTGGGCTGACAGGCTGGCTTATCTACTGCCGAGAGGTTGCTTATCACGCTGTCTATCACCTGGACCCCATCCTGCCTCAGAGGCAACGGGGAGTTTGTGAACAGGTGAGCCGGTCTCAGCGCTCTGTGAGCGGGGCTTGGGAGAGGCATCTTCTGCGATGTAGCCTGGCTGTCAGTTTGGAGATTGGGGGCACGTCTAAGACCTGCCTTTGTGAATGCAAATTTTCTTTGTGGGATGGTCTCTTAAAAAAAATTAACTAAGAGCGCTGTTTCTCCATGTATATACAGGGAGCTTTTGGACTGTTTCGCCTTTACACAAGTTTGCTAATCACATCTGTTTTCCCGTATAAGTCTGACTTGATGATGACCTGTTGTTGCCTGCTGGTTGAGCGCACCCTCTGAGCTGAAGACTTTATTTCATTCATACATTTTATTAATTCATCCATCTTTCAAATGGGTGGCACCTACACAAAATTGGACAGCACAGGCCCACCCAGGCCCACTCTGTCTCTCATGTTTATGTAAACCTTTTCTGTATTAGCAATTTTTATTCTGTAGCAATGTCAATTAATTTATCAAACACACTTAATAGCACATTAGACGGACCACATTATATACTCTGTGCTAATGAAGATGGAACTTGAAAATGTGCTGGTGAAATAATAACTCTGTCTCCTATGAACTAGGTTCGTATGCAGCTGTGTCACCAATTATGTTTTGGGCAAAGAGCATTGAAGGCAATGCAGCTCAGTACTGTGGGATTGTTATTGTACAGTCTGTCTGTCTGTGGAAGTCAGAGTGGGAAATGGGTGTGGAAGTGTTTGTCTTTACAAGCTTCCTGTCTCATGCTAGTAGTCAGTGTTGACATTATTATTATTCAACCATGACCACCACCTTTTCTTGACCTTAATCAAGCGGGTTTACATGCCTGAATTTAACTGTTCTTAAATCACAGGGGCAACAAAATTATAATCAGGTTATCTCGAGCTTTACTTAAATCATATAAGATCATGTTTTTTGTTGGAGTGATTCTCTAAAATCGATTTTTTAAAGGTCACTGTGACTGCTCACAATGTTCTTTCACTGAGAAATCTGGATTTGCTACACTTCATTAGCTGAGGTGAGGTTAAGTTGGTTAAGCTCAGGATATTTTGATCCACTTCTCTGGAATAGTCCCGTGGACTCATCATTAGCATAGACTAACCTATCTATAAATGAGATAAACTCACAATAAACATATTAATATGTATGCTAGTCTCATATACACATATTTGTCTTCAGTCTTAAAATTAGTTTTTGTGGATGGCTAATAAACTGTAATTATGTTGGTATAGAACACTTAGAAGATACTTTCAGTATTAGTGTTCTGTGGATATGTTCAAGAAAAAACATACAGGTGGCATTACCCAAAAGCAAGCGAATGATCTTGGCTGTGAAGACCAGGCCCCACCTTTCAAATTTGATTTTTGGCATTATGAGATGCTCTTTTAGCATCCATCTTAAATGTAAATATGAGTGGGTATGGGTGTTTTTGAAAGTGTGTGTGTTGTTTATGTGTAGCTGTCAGTCTCTTGAATGCTGAAATGTCAGCCATCTCTGTTTGGACTTCTCCTAGAGTACTGCCTCTTTGCTGTAGCTGGCCAAACAGATGAATATGTATTGTCTGACATTTGGTGGATCAGCACGCTGACAGTTCAGCTTGATATTGTAATCTTCTCCTTCCTCTCCAAAATCTTTTTTTCCTCCCAAACCATTCCACAAAGTTGCATAAAGGTGCCTTTGTATCAGTGGTTAAGATAGCCCAGTATGGAAATGATGCATTTGTCTTCACTACTCTGTTTAGAAATATTGCTTACCTTGTCCGCCAGAGAAGAATTCAAAGATTCTGCTGAAAACACAAAACCTCCTATATGAATGCATGATGAAGCTTTCTGGGGCTGCTGTTTTAAAAATTGCTAGATTTATTATATGCTGTCACAATTGATTTAGCAGTGAGACCTCAGCGAGGACAAGTTTACACTTGTGTGAAGTTCCAGTGAAAATCAAGCATGTTTTCTGATATTGATTGAGCCTCTCAGTCAACTATACTATTTCACCAGAGACGCACACACACCTCTGCTTCCTGCCAGATTCAATATTGGCAGTATGGCTCAGCTGAGATGAGTCCTTTAAGGCCACAACTGATACTGATTTTTCTTCAGTAAAGCTGCTGAGAGACTAGATTATGTGCTGAATTTTGGCCACATTGGGTAATTTAATTTCCAAATAACAGACATGGTTATGTTTTGAAGCCCGGGGTGTGCAAATAGAATAATTGTAGACTTTTACAGAGTTTAATTATAACACAAGGTTTTTTAAAATGTCCTTGCAAAAGCTGGCACTCAAAGTCATGTTTGACTCAGTGAATATCAAAATGTAATGTTGAATGTAAATTAACTGTTGAAAAATAGAGGCAGAATGCCTGGGTTAACACGTTACTTTATGGTCCCCATAGTTTAATAATAATAATATTAATGATAATAATAATAATTTCCTAGCTAGGAACTTTACAGTAGCTCATTTCTTGGGATAGTTCCTAGAAAGGACTATGTTATTTGATGCTAATTATATGGAAAATGGAGACAGTTTTTAATTGGTACACTTACAATTTATTAACTAATTGCTAGCAAAACCTACAGTAGAGAGTCTGTTCTGTGCACAGCTGACCTGATGTTAAAGTTTATTTTCTGTATGGTTGAAAATTACAGGCAAGCATACATTTAAACAAATATGGTGACTAAAATGTACAATACAAGATGAATGTTCACTTGGGTTACATGAATCTCTATCACGTCCGTTTTCTCTATAACTGATGACTAAAAATACTCTTTGGTCAGTCTCCATTGTCTTTAATGAATGTATTTATTTACTCTTACACATGTAATATGTGTGTCTTTTGAAGTAAGAAAGTAAAAGCAGTCCTATATACAATAAAGCAGTAAAAGTCACAATGTTGGGGAAGTGGATTTCTTAGAAAGTTTTGACTACGGTGACCTCTGGACATAATCATAAAGTTGGAGCCAGTTCTCTTCAACTTTGTCTTCTCTATCTAGAAACACAACAATCTGTTACCCTACCTAGTGACACAGACAGAATTACCAAGATTCAATTCTACCACAGTAACTACTGTTTAATTTCTTACAAACTCATATAAATGAGTAGGTACTGACAATGTGTACTGTCTCAGAATATTGTCTCTATTTTCCCACTAATGAGTACCAAATTACATAGTTCTTTCCAGGAAAATGACAAGGAAATTATGAGGAAATTACTGGACTTGTGAGAAAGTTTATTGTACTTTGAAACAGTTTAGATTAACATTTATTAGGGCACATATTTTTTGCTGTGCATTATTTTTACTGATGTTCTTATGTAATTAGAATTTGTATTGTTTTTGTTGTCATTATTCTCTCTTATTTTTCTCCACTAAAAAAGTGTTCATGCAGCAAAAAACCTGAGACCAAAAGTGTGAGCATGTTTGATATTAGAGAGAAGAAAATCTATTAAGTTTCTTCTTTATTGTGTGATGTAACCTGATTTCAAAATTGTTTAGGATTTTAAAACTCCTGTAGTGTGAGCCCAGCCTTCAAAAGTCTTTCATCATTTTAATCTCTCAATTCATCTGCATATTTGCTTCAATAGTCTTCTACTCTAAAAATGTAAAATTTTGCAACTTTTTCTCAATTTTATCAAAATCCTATTTTCGATTACTCGTCAGAAACCGCTGGGCCAATCGTCTCGAAACTTTGGCAGGATCATCTCTCAGACTTATGGATACGTCAGTCCGTTTGGAAATTCAAAATTTTTAGATCTGTATCTGTAAGTTCAAGTGTACATGAACACTCCTAAATCAAAATTGGCTTAAGCTATTGTAACCAAACTTGCTGCACATGTTCAGATGCAAAGTCCGAGCTTTGCTGAGCAGTCCTGGGATATTCTGCAACTAGGGGGCACCACAAATGTGAAAAGTTTATATCTCGTAATCAGCTGCATAGATTCATACAAAATTTTGTTTGCACCATCTAGGGTCATGACTCAGTTGATGCATAAAATTTGGAAATGATTTATTAAAGTGGGCGTGGCTTATTACAACAAATCTAAATTTCTTGACATTTCACATTCCAAACTTCAAATTATTGAAAAAAATCAAATAAAAATCACATGGGCATTCTACAGAGCTGAAGTTGATCATTTTAATCTCTCAAGTCGTCTGCTCTTCTGCTCCAAAAAAAATCTATTTTTGTGATTTTTTCCCTCAAAATCCTGTTTTTGATCTCTTGTCAGAAACCACTGGGTCAATTGTCCCAAAACTTTGTTAAGATCAGTGAAGTCCCTAGATGATACTAAGTTGCTAAAGAAATTTTGATAGTCAATCCTTTAATTATACAAGCCAATCAAATTTTTATCAAAATAGCAACAAATGGAGTTATGTGAAACACGTCACTAAAGGCAATAAGCTATATCAAATATTGCTGAATGTAGATTTACATACCACAACAGAGCATCAGCATATAGTGATGACCACAATGAATTATTTTAAAGAAAATCAAGAGTTTTGCTTCTTGTCAATTAAATAACAAGAAACAAGAAAATAAGAAACAAGCATCCAAATGCTCTTTATCTGCTTGGACCCCAATCATTGCCGCTTGCGGCTATGTTTTGAGTTGTTTTTTGTCCTTAGTGATGAAACTTAGTGCAAATCAATCTAAAATGCATGCAAAAACGCAGAGCAGAATTCCTAATTCAGCCGAATGTTATTCATTTTTTTCTGGTTTTATCATATATTTTCAATGAGACTTTCAGCAAATTAGTCTCTGAGTCACTGAAAATGTCTTGGAAAATATTTTGTGATAATCTGTTTCTCACTGAATTTGATTGTTGTAGACAAACATCTGAAACTGAAAAAAAAATCCTGTTTTTTTAATTTAATCTGAAACACATATGAGACACTATTACTCTCATGTATTGACAGTGGAACATTAAATTATGTTTACATGAAGGATAAAATGTAAAACTAATTAAATTCCATGTGAGTTTTTTTCAGGTTGTTTTGTGTATCTGTGGTCAGAGAGAAAGTTCTGTGACTGGAGTATCAGACTGTAAAGCTCTCAACTCTCTCTGATGCTGGTTTATACAGCCACAGCGTCAGCAGAAAGATAGGAGCACGGTTTAATTGCTGTCTAGTCCCTGGTTCAACTTTATTGCCAGCCTGCTACATTGCTATCTCTCCAGGGAGAGAATAAAAAAAAAAACCCACTGTAGGTAGTAGGTAGAGTTAGCACATAATCTACAAGGGTGTCCCATCTCATGAATAATCACAACAGAACATATTTTTCTACTTACAGCGGTGGTATTCAGACATGCAGACAGCTTCAGCTTTATTTTTAGACATTTTGCTGAGATGGATTATTTTGAGTAACCAGGACACTGTCTGGAATGTCATTTTCAAGTGTTTTGAGCATGAAATTCCATTCACCTCCATTATATTTGAGTAGAAATCTCAGCAGCACATTTAAATAAATCTGTAAATAAACCCAAAACCATCAGCATGGTGAGCTACAACCAGACGTAGGTGGAAAAATATGTTTTAAGGGATTCAGATGAACTTACCTTTTTGAGTCGAGAGCAGTTAAGCAGTTAACATGTTAAGATTCACTATTCATTCGATTCATCTACTGACTCTTTCGATATATCTTGATAATTGTTTTAAATCATGAAGTGTCAGAAATAGCGACAAAAATGGTCATTACAGGTTAGTAGAGCCAACATTGCTATATTTAATCAAATCAACAGTCCCCAGAAAAACTTCTCAATTAACAATGATATAACAATGTAGAGATGCAAGCAAACCTCACATTTGAAAAGCTGGTAGTGTTATGGTGTGTCAAGCAGGAGTAGTCAATGGAATAGGACCGAAACGCAGACTAGCAGGTAGAACTGGTGCAGATGAATAATTTATTAACAAAAAGGGTTACACTGAATTGGTGGGCAAAAGCAACTTTCAGCAGGTTTAGCAGTCAAAAACAGAAAAACAAGTCCAACGGTGAGCGGGCAAAACCCAAAATCCACAGACAGGCAAGGTACAAGAAACCAGGGTGCTGACAGAGATTCAACGACAAACTGACAACTGAACAAAGGAAGGACACAGACTTAAATACACTCAGGTGAGGGGAGATAACGAGACACAGGAGCAACTAATTAGGGTCAGGGCAAACAATCAAAACTGGAGGGAAAAGCAAACAGACAGGAAGTGAAACAAGAAGACATGAGGGAAGGAGGCTATTTCAAAATAAAACAGGAAATAACCAAACACAAACCCAAAACCTTGACAGGAAGCAGAACATTTTTGCCATACCATTGCCATCATCAATAAAATCACTCCAAGTTAAACGCCCTAATAAAATTGTGGTGGTTACTTTTGTAATGTTCACAGGAAACTGATTTGAATGCCTAGTGCCACAGAACCTAAATAGACATGTACCCATGTTGGTATGAAACCTTGGAAAGCACAAATCAGCAACAGTAGCCCTAGTTTTGTGGGCATGAGTAACTCCAACCCCACAATAGTGTATTGGGATGTGAGTGCTGTAAAAACACTTCTGATTTCACAGCAGTACAATGACTGCACAGAGCCCATATAGACACTGACTGCAGCTGACTTGATGTTTTTTTCTACATGGCCAGTGTAGACAAGGTGTTACATTTCACCTTTAAGGCCTGTAAATTACATTTAATGAAAACATTTGATTTTATTGTATAAATGTATATGGTACTTCAAAATATGATGCGTACACAAAGTGAAATATGTCAGCTATGTTTTTTATAGCTGCCCCATTCCATCAACTTGAAATACTCTACATGTATTGTGCATCATTTTATACATATTTCCCCAAATTTATCCTGACAGATTTGGTATTTGTGTAAACTTTGGAATCTCCACTAGAATTGCTGTGTTTAACATGCTTTTGCAGCATGATGATTCACCCATGAGTGGATCCTGCGGGGTTAAATTGGTTAAGCGGAAACTGGACTTATTCTACAATGATTATATAGAATCTGCTTGTGCAATAAGTCTATTCAAAAGTGCAAAAAAGGTACAAACACATACTCCTCTCCAATTAAGCATGTTTCTTCATTATGGGGTGCTGGTGTTACAGTCAGCAATATTGCAGACAGTGATTCAAAACCTGAGCCCAGTTGGGTTAAATCAGTTGTGGTACAATGTCTCTGTCCCTTTTCAACTGACCTGAATTCAGTGATGGTGTGATGTGTGATGTGGTTTTCCCAGCTGATTTGAAAGCAGAAGTTGACATTCTTTTTGTTAATGAAATCATGGCACACGAAAACACAGACATACATCCAGACTTAACACACAGTTCAGCTGAAGCCTTTACAATAAGTTTAGACACTAAACATTTTTTGTCACATTTGTTTTGTTGCTAAAACTTCATGTTTCTCCTCATTCATGTCCTGTAGACCTATGGCATTGTTGTGTGGATGTTAACATGGATTGTAGAGACATCTACTTGAACATTAAGGGCAATATGTAGGGCACATATTTAATTTTCAAGTTATCACTTTTTACACTGTGTGAAGAACATTTCCTACTAGTTACCATATACTAATTTATGTATTATTTTTACATATTTAGCCACGCTAGCGACTTGGCTCTAGGGATGCCAATGTCACTTAGTCGGTTGGTCCGCCGCTTTGGTGCAGACCAAAATATCATGACAAAGATTGCATTGAAATTACAGAGATTCTGGTCCCCAGAGGATGAATCCTAATGACTATAGTGATACCCTGTCTTTTCCTCCATGACATTAGCATGTTGCCATGCTGCCATTAGCATTCAGCTCAAAGCACCACTGTGACTAAGTATGGTCTCACAGACCTGTTATCTGTTATATTTGTCTTGTTTTTAAGACAATGCAGAATATGAGGACAGACTGCAAGAATGAACAAGATGATGGTATTGCTTTCAAACCAAATCAGAAGAAATGTAAATAAGATAATAATAATAATAATACCTTTATTTTTATAGCACATTTAAAAACAGAGTACAAAGTGCATTGACAGACAAGACAAAGCAGAAACAGGAGACCCAGAAGGAATTATAACAGCAGAAAGCTAAACAGAAATGCCAACCAAAGCAAGACAAAATTAAGGTAAAATTAAAACAAGAGACAACTTAAGAATAATGGAAATAAAAACAAATGGAAAAAATAAAAGCAATAAAGAGATGAATCAGTGCTTTGAGCTGAAAACCAGTAAGAAGCCACGCTGCTGTATTCTGAACTAGTTGGAGGCGAGCGAGTGACTTTTGGTTTATGCCAGAAAGGAGGGAGTTACAGTTGTCAAGTCGAGAGAAGATAAATGCGTGAATTATTTGAAGATTAGTTCATCTTCTTAGGAGCACAAATGTTTTTAGACAGTTTAATTGCATTCTGTTTTTTCAGCCATGAGGTAGATGTCTTGTGTAGTTCACATTTTGTCTTGAGGGTGGCACTAGATGAAACCTCACGCAAAATGGACAAGGTTCATTTTCTGGGAAGCCCAATTAAATCTCAGTTAATTTTTTGACAATTTGCCCTCTGCTCTTTCTTTCCCTTCCCTTTCCTCTCCATTTCATTTCCTTTCCTTTCCTCTCCACTCAGTACCTCTTAGCAGCTCACAGTGTTGCAGTGGGCGCTGGTAAAGAGGAGTGTTCTTGTGCTTTCTCCGAGTGATACACATGAATGATGTATGATTTACAAGCCTTGCCATTTAGTAATTGTAGCCTAATAGGGCCCTTGAATAGCATGATGAAGTAGGGACCCACTGCTCCCCTACCTGCTGTTTTAAACACTAATGCTCTGGTTAATATGCCAAGCACAGCATTGCCAGGCAGCACAGCACACGTCTTCAGCTAGAGTGTGTCACTCATCCTGTGTGTGTATGCACACACCTGTGTCCTGTGCATTCTCATTCCACTATTGTGTGCTTTGCATCGAAAGTCAAACATGTATGAATTCACCCACAGGTATTCTCAACCAGGAGTTTGTGTGGTCTGAATTGTCAAGCCAAGTCCAAGGTCAACTGACAGTGGAAAAATAAACTTACACACCCACTCAGGGCTTTATTTGTTTGGAGGCTCGTGGAAAACATTTTTTTTATTCAGTCTGTCTTAAGAGCAAATACTCTACATACAATATATACTGCAGGTTGTTTTCTAAGTGCACGCTTGTTATATATTGTACTACTATATTGTTATATATTGTACTACTAAGTGTGTTGTGCATTCACGCTTACACAGTGAGGTGCACTTAAAAATACTAGCATGCACAGACTGTGCACAGTCACTTTTTAGTTTTAATGCTCGTTGATGGCGTTGTTTTCCTACAGAAATCGAGGTGATACTCAAAGCTGGAAAAAATTAAAACAAATTATGGACAGTAATGTAACAGCACTGAAGCACAGTTGGGTAACTGACCAGACAAAGCAGGTAACTGCCCCAGAGCCCCTGGGGAGAATCTGATTTCAGGCTTATTATGTGTCAACTAGTTTGTCCAAATTTGCTTGGAAATATGTTTGGAAATATGTTCAGATTGAACTGCCATCTTGTTTCAGCATTTATTCAGCCTGTTGTTCTTGGGGGGGTATATTCCTTTCTTGTTATCAGCCAGGCCAATCACAATTAGACGTAACATAACATAATGTCAGTAGCGAATGAAAACAGTGAAATGCACTGTACAGTTGATACCAAAATGAAATTATTACTAGGAAAACAGGCTGTCGTGCTATAGAAGAGGAGTCGTAATAGCAAGGCCAAAATATGGTGTTGGACTACCATAACAGATGAAAACATTAGTGATGGCAGACCTTGACACAGATGAAAACATAATCGATGACAGCACACCTTGACAAACATGAAGACATTATTGGTGACAGAGCACAATGTCACAGGTGAGTCATTTGGTGACGGCGCAACTTGACAAATATGAAAACATTAGCCTATTGGTAACGGCACACCCGCACACTGACACCATTATTCTGGTGTGCACATGGACATTATAAACACAAAACACAAGTGTGTAGGTTGATTATTAAATAAATAATAAATAAGTTCTACTTACATCATATTCGCACATTTGCATGACCCCTTAGACACAATATAACGTTTGACATTTGCGTCTACTCAGAATTGTCCCCTGTCCGTGGCATACTCATGCAGATATGCGATGCAATTGGCTGCTGCTCCAATGTCCTCTTGCACCTCATTCTCACCATCTTCAGTGGTGTTGGATGGCGTGCTGGTGCTAGCATTAGCAGGTGTCTTTTTCGGCTCAGTGGAACAACTAATGCTTGCTATCTCGTCTTTCTTTTTAAAGGAACTGCCTATTTTTGGAGGCTTTTCTCTTTCTTTCTCGGCTACTTCTTCCAATTTTTGCTTCTGAAAATCACTTTTGTGTTTGTACTCCATTGCTCATCTCTTACTTACTTGCTGTCTTGAAACTTTGCTCACTAGCTAACTCTTCTGTGTGGATTTTGCCATGCAGTAGTACGCATGTCCATAATCACCATAACCCAGAATTCCGCAGGCACACTTTGTAACTTTTTCAACATCAAATCTCCCATTAATCCTTATTTAAACTTAATTTAGAAATGTAACTTGGAGGTATGAGTCAATAAACTATATGCCTGTATATGTATGTTTTATGTTATTGTGTTGTTTTTTATTTGGTGAATGGCATCAAATATGAGACACCATCAAGCAGATGATTTGGCTCAATGAGTACTATAATTACTTACTGCTTACCATTAAAGCTTAGTAGTCGTGTGCATACTGCAGACTCATTGCTTGAGATTTTTTGATACGATAGTAGCGAGATAAAGGGGGCCCCAATGCAGCTGCATTACCTGTGTATATGTTAATTTTGCTGCTGGCCAATAAATAGTCCCTTGTGAAACCACAATCATTGTTTTTACACTTCGTTTTTTGTACAGATTATACAAACAAGATATAACTTAATTAGTGGACTTTAGAGGTGCTGATAGGTGGATTTTGTTACCTTCGGACAGAGCCAGGCTAGCTGTGTTTCCCCGTTTCCAGTCTTTGTGCTAAGCTAAGCTAATTGGCTGCTGGCAGTAGCTTCATAGCATGCAGATATAACACTGGTACAGTATCAATGTTCTCATCTAACTCTCGGCAAGAAAGCAAATTGGCGTATTTCCCAAAATGTCAAACTGTTCTTTTAATGGTGGCCCAGCAGCTAACTTTTGCCCCTGTGCAGGTAAATCAAGTTCCATGCTCTGGAGACAGTTGGTAAAACTGAACAAAGCAAAACAAAGCAAACATTTTTAGCCCCTATTTGTTTTATGACATTGGCTGTAGTGTCTCTGTCGCAGTTTGATTTATGATAGTTGGTGCATGCCTTGAATTATTTCCTGTTAGTACAAAACTGAAATTATAATTATATTTCTTTTCTTGACACCATGTTGTTTTCTGACTCCTCATTGTTTCATTTATTTTTTGTGCCAACAAGAGGAACTTCTCACACTCTAGTATCCACTGTTTAAAATACCTCAGTAGTTCGGTTACCTTGTAAAAAGTCCATGAAACTATAAAGCAGCAGTAATTTCTCACCAGAACCTTCTGACATCTGGCAACAAAAACAATAATACTACACTGATAGCCCATTATTAGATTAAGGCAATTTCAGTCTGATTGGTAGAGGAAGTAATTTATTAGATTTTGAGGTCAGTAATTGATTTAACCTGAGAAGTATGCAGATGGTTTTGTACAATCTTTCAATGGTTAACTTAATAGCTGGATCACAGCATGAACAGTGGATGAGGGTTAGGATTGTTATTGGTGGGAGGAATTCAGTGCTCAGTTGTTTTCAAGCTAGTTTGAAAAAAAAATCAGCACACTGTCACTCATTGGAAATTTTGTATAGCTTTCACCTACATCAGCATATATTTCATACTTAGGTCACATGATAAGAACTGAACCATCTCCATGACAACTGAGCAAATTTCATCTGCTTATAAATGCCATGAAAAATCCAGAAAAATTCCACTGACTGGACCACTTTTTGTCAAATCCACTATTGTTGATCAGACTGTGATCAGTGATATACCAATATACCAGACCTGCTATCAGAAACAGATATTTTTTCTGTGGGCATTGTATAATGTGTGCCTTAATCTCAGTTTGTATTTATTTATTTTTTATATACTTTATATTTATATATACATACAAACATTTTTGAATCTAACACATTTTTGTAGCAATTTATACAGCCACATTCTTCAGTTCAGATTCTGAACGACTACTAAATTAGTCAATGAAGAAAAAATGGGACATAATTAAACAACCTTGATTTATACTTTTCTTATTATGGTAACAACTACATGGAACTCCATCAGTGGGAATCTCATCAAAATCCCACTTTAAAATGGTGTTCACTTCAAGGATTTTGGAAAGTCAACCAGAGTGAGTATACATCCATTCCACCACAAATATGAAATCAATAATGAAATCTGGAACTATTCACCTGCATTATATCAGAGACTGACTACAATGATATTTATTAAAATGCTAGCCCCAATTTATTGGCAAACCAGTATATCTGCTACCTCCCACTATGCCCCCAAGCAGGTGAGAATGCTATCAGGGCTAGCTGCCCGAGGCGCTAAGCTATCCATTCTGTCTGACTGCCTCTTGCTAAGGCTCGTTTTTATCTCCAACTCCTCCCAAGCCTCCCAGACGTGATAAACGAGAAGCAAAGGATGAAAAGATGGAGGGGGAAGGGACGGGTGTGTGTGTGGCTCCAGAACTTGCTCTGCCAGCTTTTACCCACCTGTCTAGATAAGAGAGGCACTGTAAATTAACACACGATAGGGGGGCTGAGAGCATAAGCAGTGTGTGTGTGTGTGTGTGTGTGTGTGTGTGTGTGTGGATTCGGTGGGGTTTGTGCACTCATTCACACGCATATACACACACACTTCCTCTCTGTGCTTTGCCGCAGGTATCACAGATAAAGATGTGTCATTGATGAATGGGATTTTATTTCCCATCAACCTTTGCTGCATGGGAAATGGAAAGCGCATCCCGGCCCCTTAATCATCAGATGAATAATGATAACACTGGGTAACAGTTTTCATTTCTTTGCACTATTTGTCTGCAAAGCGCTGTATGCAAACTGTTTGTTTCTATCAGCGCCTGTAGTGTGTTTTTTCCCCCTCAGATCGCAGCTAAAAATGAATGCTGAGCCTCCACAAAATGTAGTGCAGATGTTTAAACTCATGTTTGTACCTTGTTTAATCACACCGGAGGGCAGTAAGCCCCCACCAGCAGCATGGAGGCAGAATTACAAGAAGGAATTATAGCCGCTGCGCAGCTGGGGTTAGGGGCGGACATTTTGATGAGGAGGAAGACGAAGAAGAAGGAGGAAGATGAAAAAAAGAAGACAAATGCAGTCCATCCCAGATCAAAGTTATTTGGCACAATGGCTAAGTAGACATTACCATGTTTATTCTGCATCACCCAGGACTCAAACTCACAACCTTAGACACCAAAGGTAAGTCATGAACTTGCTGAGCTACCTGCCAAGCAAGAAACCATTTGTTAGTTTGGTGTCAACTGAGCAAAATGTGAGAGGAAGCAAGACGCTTGTCAAGGGCTGAATAATGAGCTAATAATTAGAATCTGATGTGTTAGAGTGGGGAGAACTATCGAGAACCAGGGTTGATGACTATTGATATGAGATGTTCATTGTGCATTTCTCAGGTCTTGAACTCACAACCTTTGTCACCAATAGCACATCATGATGATGTTGAGCTACTTATTATTATTAACATCGTCAATAATAGTAATAATAATAATAATAATTGCCTTGCTGCCCAGCCTCTAATTCCAAAATTCAAAGATACATCCCTTTCTTTTACTTAGGATATGAGAAATACAACACCTTTCTGACAGATAATACAACTCAATTCATACTCTATTTTTGGTACCACTTGTTCCTCTGGCAGACATTCCTGACTGTGAGTTCCAGGATAAACAGCATTGGAATCAATGTGCTCAGCATGAACCCCATCATTCATTTGAACTAGTAAACTGACACCATAAACTTTTATTTGGCATATATCAAAATACAATAAAAAACACCTCAGTGAGCTGGCATTCTGAGGTTTTTACAACCGCCATGACTGTGCAACACATGGTCGGTCATTACATCAGCTCAAATTCCATCAACAGTGATGTGGGACGGTCCATGAAGATATAAATACATGTCAACAGACTTAGTTAAGAGGCTGGAAGTAAAATACACAGATATTATTTCCTCGCTGGCATGGCAGCCAAAAGTGGACTACATTTTACACATTGAAAGTTGCAATCTATGAAACATAGTCATGCCAGATTAACTTGATAGGAGGCAAAAGAAGCCTTGGTCCGCTATTAACCAGATATTGATATATTATTGATGTGATATTGATTGCTGGAAAATGACCTGGTCCCAGGTGTGCTGTGTGTCATTTAATCTGTTGCAGTTTTGTTATCAGAATCAGAATCAGAAATACTTTATTGATCACTGAGAGGAAACTCTTTCGTTACAGCTGCTCACTATCATGTCAATACACACAGGAATAGAAGTACTTAAAGCAGCACTAAGTATTTTTATATGAACAACGGATCAAATGACTATGTGTAATGTACTGTAGAAGGCGTCATTCGTAGTGCTGAGCCCACAAAGAATAATCACCTGACTTTGTAATTCAGCTCTCTGGCCGTTTTAATGTCTTTTAGTTCATTGTTTCTGTTGTACGGCCCACAACTGTACTGTTTTGGTTTACTCTCACTGCTCTTATCAACCTGGTTTCCAGCGGTATAGGCAACTGTTTCCATTGAAAAAGCTCTCATGAACCCACTGTACACTACCTGCTCAGCACCAAACAGCAGACAGACAAAGTTAGCATTTAGCTGATGAACATTAGGTAGACACAAATGTGCTAATGTTGCTCTGTGTCTGCTGGATGTGTAGATAGGCAACAGATTCCTTACACGTTCAACATAGCAATTTTACAAGGTGATACTATGTCAGTGTGCTTACAACTTGTTGCACTGCTAACAATTGGCCAAAAAATCTATTAATGCAGGTAAATAGGAAAATGTACCCTGTACGAATGATATTAACTGAAATTATTAAGTTCTTGAACTGAGATTTTGACATAGGGCCCATCTACAAGACACAGCAATAGAAAGCCCTTATCATTTTAGGTGACTGTGCTTTAATGGTGCGTAGTGATACAGAAAACAAAGACAATATTGTATTATTGTGAACATTTCCCACATTTCCCTGCCAACATTTTCCAAAGCATTGAGCACAAATTGTTGAATATGTTCCACCTATCTTCTGTTGGTTTCAGTCCTTGAATTTGAAACTTTCTCTAGCTCATAAATCCATCACAGAAAATATATCTCGTTTTATTTTTGTCAAAGCAAACTTGCATTGCATGGTAACTCAGCTGAAAATAAATTTAAAAGTTGGTGTGCTGATGAGAGTCTAAAATGAGCGATATGAGCTGGCTGTTGAACAGCGTACCATCAATGAGTTCTGGTGTAAGAAACTAAAATCCAGGAGACAAACCAGCAAACATTAGACACTTCACGGATGAATGCAGGAATTGAATTTGTGCTGTTGGTGTCTTTCATGATCAGTGACACACATTTTATTTTATTTTTTTACATTCAGTGCCAACATTGAACACTGAAGTTATTTATTTCTACAATATCCATGCATGACAATAAGGTATGTATAAAGCAAACCTATGAAACTTTTGCTGAAAAGTGGTGACTATGGGCACAAGATACAATTACAGGACAATGGTAAATGCTAAAATATATTGAAATACTAGCACAAATAAAGAGGAGTAATAAGTCAGCAAACTGACTCAGTAATGTCAGTAACACAACAATATCTTGCTAAGTTTGCCACCATAAGCTACTGGTCATACCAGACCAAGTAATGCTGTAGCAGCAAAACCCCTGAGTATGTTGAACTGAGCAAGTGTGCATTTTATTGCTTGTGAATTCAACTTTTCATTGGAAAATGAAGATTGCGTTTTTTTTTTTCCTTTCACATGTCTTGCTTTAGGGTGTGTCAAGGTAAGTAAGAGATCATGGTTAGAAAACCCCCTACGTACTTCCCTCCTGGGACACCTCTATCACCTCAGGATGGAAATCTGAAGCAAGAAGTATTTGGGGGGCTGGGGGGACTGCCTCGACCCCACTCAGAGTGTTCTGAGACTGGACACAGTGACCTGTGATCTACCCTGAGGCACTGACAGATCTGAGGCAACGTAAGCAAGGTTTTATGTAAAAACAGACAACAGAAAACACTGTATGGAGTGTACAGTGAAGTCAAGTTTTAAAATGTTTCCAAAGGAGCGTCTGTATTTACTGACTCACATAAAGATGGCAACTGGAAATGATGACAGTTGGCATTTTTGTTTGGGTCAATGAAAGGGGAATTCAATTTGTGAAACAGGTTAAAGTTGTGATTCAATGACAGTGAAAGGAATCATTTTTGTAACAGCTCATTTATCAGTGCCTTCCAGAACATATAACCATTACCAAAATGATTTGGTAGCGTTATGATGTTTTCTGATCTGCCACCATTGGGTTAAACTAAACTAAAACTACTTTGTTGAGGTTAGGAAAAGATTGTGGTCATGGTTTGACAAAACAATCCCAAAGCAGCATGTTAGCAGTACTGCACCAGCATCAGTTCTTAATTATTGTCTCTACACTTGATACATTCAGCTACAGTCCTGCTGTCCAGTGTTTTTGTGGCGTTCATAGCTCAATACAAATTTCTTCTGATGTACATGTGTAAATCAGAAGAAAAAAGACTTGATGCATATTGAGATGCTTCAGGTCACAGGTATGCATGTAAAGCATTTCACGTCTAGTGTAGGCAGCTGTGCTGATTAAATACCTCTCAGCCAACATATACACTGATATCAATGTATCTGTGATAAATTAATAATACCGGCCCAACTGATGCATTGGTTGGGCTCTCATTTTCAGTGTCTAATCAAACCAATGATGTTGTATATCTGGTTTGGAGAGTTTGATTTTAATTGTATATATTTATGAATGGAGTTCCTTTAGGCAATGAGTGTGTAGGCAGAATACATTTGTATATGAAAGGAAAGGTGAGCAGTCAGCTGTCTGAAGTGATGCAGCAGCACATCAGTGACAGGAGAGAAGAAATATTGAATGGATGGATGCATAGGGACTATGCCGTTACACTGACAGACAGACAAAGCTGATGAAATACTGCATTTGTTCTCTTCTCCTGTAGCACAACACAAGTAAGTAAATCAGTGTAACTGGATGTTACAGGCAAACACATGGAGGGGCTCTGTTATAACTACATTATGGTAATGGGGGTTGTTTTCTGTGCTGTTGGTTTTATTAGTAATGGTATCCTTGGAGTTTTTCTTGTCTTGTTGTTTTATTCAGCCTCTCTTACGCTGTTTGTACGCTTCTTTTCTTTCTTATTCTCCCTCTCCTTTTTGTTCTTTGTCTTTCTCTCTCTCAGCCAGCTACATTCCATTAAACCTTCAAAGATAACAAATGACTGCCAGGCCACATTCCCTTGTTTTTTATATTTATTTCTCTTTTATTTATGATTGGCCTTCCCTCCGGATAGGGAACACATGCCATTCCTAACATAATGTTATATTTCCCGGTGCCTGTCCTCAATGACACCAAAAGAACACAGTCATTCTTTAAAAGCCCAATGCTACCTAGAGGGCAAATAGATGCTGTCCCAGTTGACAAGCCTGTTCCATACCATTTTTAATGCTGACAGGGACGGCCCCCACCACCTTTTTTTTTTTTCCTTTTTTGGGGAAAAGCAATATTTTGCCCCTCCCCCTTGCTTTTATGAAAAAGTAACACTCATGAAATTGAAAAAGCCACAGCTGACTCTCAGAGCCATTTCTCACATAATGCATTTCAATTGCATTTTTTAAGATAGATTGAGGAAAGTCGCAACGTGCTCTAAACATGTCTCATAACCCAGATTTTATAGCCCGGCATCTCCGCTCTAATTTGTAAAGCTGTTGCAGATAGGTAGATGAAAAGCAGTGAGCATGTTGCATCAATGGCGGGAAACTATATCATATGACCTTCTTTGATGGACACCCTTTCTCCAGTTGCAAAAAGGCCTGGGGAATTCAAAACCCCATAGCGTGGCTCAGATCAGCAGAGAGACTGCATTAAACCTTCTTGATGTCCTCGCTCTCTCCTCTCAGCAAGGACATGCACTCCGTGCGGCGCATTCTGTTGTCTGTTTTCACACAAAGCCTTGCTTATGTCGCCTCAGATCTGTCAGCCCCTCAGGGGATAATAGCCATGCCCGGTCTCACAGCACTCTCAGCGTGGTCGTGGCAGCATCGCCAGCCCTTGCATACCTCCTGCTTTACATTTCCATCCTGAGGCAACAGAGCTGTCCCATGAGACACTTGAAGGTGGATGAAAAGAATGAAGGGTGTTCTCAGAGGTTTCTGGCAGGACACATGTTTTTGAATCATTGTCTTATGGTTGGAAACAGAGGAGAGATTCGTATGACATTTCCTGTGGGCAGAGGTCTGCCTCAAAAATGTTCAGAAATCTTTTGTTATACTACTGTGTTGTCTGTGACTGCTGAGCCTGTGACATATTTCAGTCTAATATCACAATCATGACTGGTTTTACTTATTCAATTCAATTCAATTTTATTTATATAGCGCCAATTCATAACAGAAGTTATCTCATTGCACTTTTCCTATAGAGCAGGTCTAGACCGTACTCTTTATAATATTAATTACAGAGACCCAACAAATCCCACCATGAGCAAGCATTTGGCGACAGTGGCAAAGAAAAACTTCCTTTAAGAGGGCAGAAACCTTGGACAGAACCAGACTCAATGGTGGGCGGCCATCTGCTGCCATCGTGTTAGGTTTTGAGAGAGAGAGAGAGAGAGAGAGAGAGAGAGAGAGAGAGAGAGAGAGAGAGAGAGAGAATGTGTATATAAATGTGTATATTTGAAGAGTGTCCTGTACTTAATTATCTGGCTGGGATTTGCAGCCTTAGAAATCCTTCTATACATGGATTAGTGCAAAACAGTGTTATTAGATATTTTGGTTGTACACAAATACAAAATTGGCTATAGTGGGAGATATGGGATGGGAACCATGTGAGAAGAGGAAAAAAGCCCTTTACATGATGAACTTAGGTTTGTAGTTTTTCTTTTGTCTCTTGTTTTACTTGGTGCATAATTAGCTAACATGTTAGCTGAAATTAGGTTAATGTACATGCATTGTTACCATGTGCTCACACCAGAAGCTTCATGAGCTACAAAAGCAGCCGGCAGTCATTCATTTTTAACGGGAGCTGGCAACGAGAGAGCGATGACTTGAAGTTGAGTGGAGCTGAACTTCATGCAAATTAGCAGCGACACACTGAAGCAGCAACCAATTGCAGATCTGGATTTGATTTTCTTCCCCCTGTAAACGTCTCCCTATGTACTGAAGTTCTTAGCAAATATCAGTTCCATACTGACAATGGAGGAGAAACTGATCGTTGCAGTCCCCGGTTTCCCAGAGCTTCCCACCCCCTTGCAAGGTCTGGCAGCGTGCAGCCAGTGACCAGAGCATCCAGCAGTGCTCATAAAGCTTCTGGTGCGAGCGCACTATTACGATTGATGTTTTTTCTTTTGGTTTTGCATATGTGTTGTTGTATTTTTGATGTTTGATTTAAAATGGTGTCTTGTAATCCCATGTGGGATGGCCCAAATGTTTGGCATGATCAGCCTTGAGCTGGTTCCAGCTTCTGCAATGCAAGAATTTTTCTTGTTTTCTGTTTCATATCATTATAAACTTAATCCTATCCTTAGACAGGATACACATTACTTTTTGACAATTCACAGTTTAGACATACAGTAATATCTAGCCCTGCAGTGTTAGCAAGAATTAATGACAGCTGATGTGCCCTGACAACAGAAAAAATGCCATCACTCCACCTGTGCATTGTTTTCTTATGAGTCCATTATTTTCTATACCCCAACACCAGAGGTTGGCAGTAACAGGTTACATTTACTACATGTACATTCATCAAGCTACTTTTATTCTTTTATTAATTTATTATTTCATGCATTCGTGCACATTCCTCTAAGAGGCTGGTGGTCTGCTGACCCCAGGTCTGCTGGCCCTTTGCTATCCTAATAACGGCCTCCCACCCAGCAAAATGTAGTTGAAAAGATGTAAAAAAAAACAAAAAAAACGGCTTTTCCAGTCATCTAAGATACATTTGGTTTTGGTTGAAAGTGAAAGGTGAAAAGACGTCATTTAGTACAATTGTTTCAGCTTTAAATGGTCAGCAATAGATTGCCCTCTCTAATGGTCCGTGGCTTGCTGTCCCACTTCTTAACTGCAGCTGCAACAACACAAACATGTAGGCTATGGATGGCTGTAGGATTGATAGAAATAAAGCATCTACAGAGGAAGCATGTATCACTTTGAAAACTCAAGTTAAAATATATTCAACCATGTACATACAATGCTGTTATATTTCATTTCTGGGTGAACCATTCTTTGAAATCAGGTTTACTTGTGTTCAAACTGTACCAATTTCTATTTCACAATATAATAACCACTCCTTAACTATAAAGGAACAGACAAGCAACAGACAATAAATATATTCAATAACTAACAAGCATACTAAAGAAAAATACCACATTAGTATTTACCACTCAAAATGGAGTACAATGCACTGGTTTTGAAGGCTGTCTTGGCGCGGTAGCCCTTCATGTTGAACTTGGACATGAGACTGTTGGTAAAGAGCCTGAAAGACACATACAGGATCATCTTTACTGTTCAATAGAACACTGCTATGGAAATGATTTTAAAATCCTTGTTACAAAGCCTTTGCATTACTACTGTGTCAACATATGGCATACCTGTCCATGATCCTGGCTGGATAGTCCCTTACATTTATGAAAAATCAATATCAAAAATAGCAAATATCAGAGCATTTATCAACACATAGAATATGATATTACTATCCTTTGTGCCATAATCCAAGGTAAGCATACATGTAGAGGGCCAGATCTAGGTTCATCGGAATGATATACTACCATGCAAAGTACCATAGAAAACAGGCTATAGCATCATAAATCTATAGCACCATAAGACCAGCAGCAGCATTCATCAGCTCCAGTGTCACGGTGAGTGAGTATAGGCAAATCATTTGGGTTATCAAGTGTGCAGCTTCCTTTACCATTAGATTTCTTTACTCAGCAATTTTGAGCTGTTCCTCCAAGCGATGAAATTCATCCATCCTCACCATTCTGTTGACTTGATAATTCCAGAGTTCCTTGGCAATGTCTCCACCAGTTTCTTTAGAATGTACTTCTGAAATTCTAAAATGCTGTAAACACAGGAACATTCATACCAATAGGCCTGTCGCGATAATTACGTTATCAACTTATTGTACGATATATGGACATGACCTCGATCATTTTTGCTGACCTCGATATTGCCCATTGTGTTTACATACATGTTTGTTTACATAAGAATGTCACCAACATTTTAGCCAACACGATGCCAGAATGAACAGCAGGGTTTTCCCTACCATTATAAGTCTTGTGGTGCAGTGCTTTAGCCAAATGAACAGACACATACCAATATATAAGCCATTTACAAAAATTAACTTAAGGCTCCAATTTTGTTCACACTGCAAAACTTAAAAGTAAAATCCTGTAATATATTTAGTAATCGTAATACATTCAGTTCATTGACTCTAAAAAGCCAACGCCACAGTTGAATGTCAAGAAATTCACTTTGTGACTTTGTAATGTTGTCTGTATCATGCTACCCACACATATTGTGAATTGTACCATTGCAGTGGTTAGCAAGGAATATAACTGATGATTGCACTTGTGAGGGTGTTTGCACTTGTGGCCTGAAAATGTCACCTAACAAGATCTTGACAGACAAGAGATAGTCTGAAGGAAAATACATAAACATGAGACTGGGGTTTTTCCTGTATGGAGACATTTTTGCCACCCCCAAAGAGGTTTCAGCCAGCGCCAAATTAATAGCACCAGTGCCAAAATAATAAGAACTGATAAAAAAAAAACAGCAATTCAAATCCTCTCCGAATGTATTTGATAAGCAATTCATCAAACAACTGTTGAACATTCAGAACATTAACTTATAACTTAATATGACATCTTTGACTTCCAGCAGTCAACTCCCCTCTCATCCACAGAGCCACTATATTTTATCACACATGTGGCTGGCGCTGGAAGCCAGCTAAACTGCATTGTTTAGACTGGGCCAGAACAATCTACTGTGAAGCTAGCACTACAGCGTCTTCTTCTCTTCACAGCACAGTTGTCCAGATGGTGTAAAGCTAACTTGGCTAGTTAGCAGCTGAGCTAACATTACAAGACACGCAGGTTACGTTTAGTAGTGCAACATTTTCCTCTACTTAGATTTCTCTGTTGTCGTCTGCTGTCACAAAGGAAAAATCAAGGTTCACTGTGTTGTTCTTTTCACTTCACAGAGCTTAGCCTTAAACTGTTAGTCATTTGTGCTCCTCATTCATATCAATACAATCATCTTACTCCAAATATTGCATGTACTGTATGTCCATTTTTATTTTAACTATGAATGTGTTGAGAAAATGGTCTAAAGGCTTCCAGCAAATTTTGAGTTCAGCCTATTCATGTCAGTGTCCTCAGGTCAGATCCTGTCTACCAAAGAGTTTTTTATACTACTGCTGGATGCCGCCAAAACAAGAACTACATACAGTGGTTTTAAACCGTAGTTTTACAGAGAAAAATATTTTATTATAAACAACTCCCCTTAAATAGCCAAAAGTCAACCCAAATTAACACCCGAGGTTGGACATTTGTTTGAATGTACATGCATACTCGCAACATGTAGCTGAATACAAGATGCTACTACTGTGTAGAACTTTCATGGACTGCTAGTACTATGAAAAGTTACATGAAGACCAATGTAATGTATTGATTGATTAGACTCTCGTCTTTTCAGTCACTGCAGTCACTGTGGTCAAGAATGCCCTGTTATAATAATCCAGGTTCTATGCACAGCAGGATACAAAACTGAATGTGACTGTGGAGGAAAAGACTGAACAAAGCTCAGAAAAGCTGGTAATTGGACTTTTGAGCTTAGATTATTTTGTTACACATACTGTTCCTAAAGATCAAGAATCCATGCTCTAATTTTGCAGTCTGGCAGTCCACCAATGTTATAAACCTTTGAAAACTTAATGTCCAAATTCATCATAAGGGTAACTATTCAGTTAAGGACCAACCTTGCTGCCGGTGCAAGGGGGAATTAACTGACTGCTGCATGATCAAAGGTAGTGAGGCCACACCAGTAAACTGGGATTTTGAGGGCACTGCTGAGCATTCCAAAACAATCATTGGACTGTATCTTTAAAGTTAGTGTTTGCTTACTGAGTCTACACAGTCCTATTCGTTTTGTACATGAACTTGAAGAAAAGTAGGTTTTTGGCGTGTGTGTTTAATAGTCAGGCTACCTATTACAGTCAGTTGTGGTGGTTGCAACTTGCTTTTCAAACCTCAGCTCCATCCAGGCTTTCATCCTCAGTGCCCAAATTAGCATTTCCTTCCTCCAGTAACTGCCAAAATGGAAACAAGTCGTGTACCCAAATCTAGGCTTCGAAATGCCAGAACCTGTGTGTGATGTGCATTTTTTTCTACAGCATTGTTCACCACTTGCAAAAATGAATCTATATGCATTGGCTTTTCCTTCATTGATTTCACTGCTACACCTATTTATGTGGACCTTCTCAATTTCCTAGCCACTATCTTGGCCTAGACAGGCAGTTTGTAAACAGGGTGTACCTTAAGTGCCTGATCATCACCTTCAGTCTCGCCATCTGAAACCTCAGGGGTCGTATTGTTGAAGTGAGGACTGGAGTTAGTAGTGTGAAATTAAGTCAGGCCACTGTGCATCCTTCCCTGTCCCGCTTCTTGTGATGGCACTTGACCAATTTCTGGCTCACAGGAATTCATTTATATGTAAAACACAAAACCCCCAACTAAAGCACTGCCAAACACTAAACAGCGCCGAAAGTCCCACAGGTTTTTTGCAATTGATCAGTGTATTGAAAACTTTGAACTTGGCAACATGAGAGACAGCCTGTGATGTGATAGGAGTTAAAGCAGCACTGTGCTCCCCTCTGGGTTCACTCATCATGCTAGCTTTATGAGCTTCAAAACAAGCTTTTTAGTGTGTGATTTTTACAATAAACTGTACACAAAATGAGAGCCAGGACTTTATTTTATTAAAAGTCACATTTCTTTATTCACAAATAAACTGTTTAGACTTCTACAGACCACCTTTAAGTTCATTGTGAGAATTTGAGGACTACCTTTGTATTGCCTCGCAATACTTTTCTTCTTCCATTCCTTCTGTGTTGATTGATTCACAATGTCACACCTTAAAAGTTGCTAGTAGCTGCCAGTAGCCTTTAAGAGGCAGTGAATTAAGTTTTTTTAAACAAATAGCAATACACCTCTGCTCACCAGCCACTTTTTTGGGCACACCTTCCTAGTACTGGTTGAACCCCCTCTTGCCTTCAGAACTGCTTTAATTCTTAGTGGCATAGATTCAGTAAGGTGCTGAAACATTCCTCAGAGATTCTGGTCCATATTGACATGATAGCATCATGCAGTTGTTGCAGATTTGAAAATCCAGAATCCAAGGTCCAAGGGAGACAAAGAATCTAAAACAGAACTCATGGTAAGAATGCCGGGGAACTGGGCACAGGAACCAGGTACAACAAAAAGTGCACCAAATGACGCCACACACAAGACAGGAATCACAATGATAGGACACTGAACAAAGAAAGAGACCCAGACTAAATACTCTAGGGGAGGTGAGCCAACAAGACACAGGTGCAAACAATCAAGGAAGTGCCAACAATCAAAACTGGAAGGAACGCAAACAAAGACAGGAAGTAAAACCACAAGACACACAAGGGAAGGAGAATACTACAAAATAAAACAGGAAATGAAAAACCCTCAAACTACAACACTATTGGAGATCTTGTGAATGTGGAGGCCATTTAAGTACAGTGAATCCTACTGGAAGTAACCATTAGAAGATGGGTACACTGTGGATGGACATGGTCAGCAACAAGACTCAGGTAGGCTGTGGCGTTTAAACAATGCTCAATTGGTACTAAGGGGCCCAAAGTGTGCCAAGAAAATATCCCCCACACCATTACACAACCACCACTGGCCTGAACTGTTGATACAAGGCAGGATGGATCCATGCTTTCATGTTGTTTACTGACCCTACCATCTGAATGTCACAGCAGAAATTGACACCCATCCCACCAGGTAACGTTTTTCCAATCATCTATTGTCCAATTTTGGTCCAATTGTAGCCTCAGTTTCCTGTTCTTTGCTGACAGGAGTGGCACCCGGTGTGGTCCAAATACCCACAGCTGAATGCAAAAACTTCCTGATCCTGACACCCTTTGCCAAATGCTAAAAACCATTAGATAAATCTAGATCCAGACTCACATAACAAAATCCTGACAGTCTTTGCTGAATTGGTAGACTGGTAATTGAATGAACTTTAGTAAAGTTTGAACTTGCCAACCAGATCAGAAAAAAATACACACGGACACCCTTGACTTAATCACAGCCTTAGCTGTACATGGTAACCTTATTTCCTATGCATTATGTACATTTCACACCCAATGCCAACATTCAGAGCTAATGCAGTTAGGAGTGTTAAGAGTAATTAAGAGAGTTAAGAGTAATTAAATACAAAAAAATTGTTTTAGAGCTGTTAACACATTCATATGTACTGTATATAAAGGATTCCTTTAATATCATTCCATTTTCCAGCAGTTCCAATAAAAACTCTTAATGCTGTTTTTGAGGATAAAAACTGAGTTAGACACCCTCTCCTGCTTTGGTAATTTGATGATGTCATATGGTCAAGTGGCCAAAAAATGATTACAACAAATGCTAAACAACAAAATTTGTTTGTCATTGCCTTCCAAAATGACCCTTTTATATCAGATCTGATGCCCTATTGGGAGCACTGCATCACCCATCAGTGCCATCCAAAACCGTTACAAATGACTACAAAAATGACTCATATGACCATTGATCACTGATTTGCCATCTCTGTGGTTAAGGCTTGGTGAAGTTTAGGCACAAAATTTACATAAAGGGTGATAGTGGTCATAGTCAAAAGGGAACAGTGTTGACTGTCAGTAGGAAACAGCAACAACAGTAATGAACAGTATCCCATATCCAAGTCACAACATTTTTTGCACTGTCCATCTACCCCAACCTCCTCCCTAACAGGTTTTTTGACACTATTAATATTACGTTACTTCCGCCTTTGTTCGTGGCAGACAAGAGTCATAATTCAGACAGCTAGGTAAACAAGTTGTGTTTTGGCAAACAAATGACAAATACCATTGTTATTCTCATGAGGACAGTTTCATTATATGTCTCTTTAAAACAGGGCATTGTCATCTTGCGACCCTTCGCTGCAAGTTGCATATAGGAATGATTTACGTTACACCAGTGTCCAAGGTTCACATCCCGTCTCCTACTTAAGTGACATTTTTATGTTTTAAGCATGACAACCATTTCTAACCTTCTCTAAGTTAATGTGTTGGCTATTAAGAGAATAATTAATTGAAAAACACTGACTGTGAAAATGATGTGACTAGATGCTCGATATTAATGTTCTTAAGTTAAAGAAAAGTGCATTGTGTCCTTTGCATCCTGTGTATTTTGCTTACACTAAGTTACATATGAATATAATTTGTAGGACAGATGGTTGAACGCATGTTGTCTTTGATAAGACATTTTATATTTAACTTCCAAAATATATTTAAAATTCACATTCTCTTCCTAACAGACAAGAAGGCACATTTTAAAGAGTGTGTGTGGATTTAGCCAGTTTTCAGAGACATGACTGATGCAGGCTTTGTTCTCTGAGTTCCAGCTTGAGGAGAGTTGTTCGCAGCAATAGGTAATAAAATCTTGTAACATCATAGAATGAATGCATGTACATTTAGTTTTCAGGTGGGTTGTTAGCTTTAAATCAGCTCATCCTGCCCTCCCTCAGAAACCACTTAGAACATCTATAATAATGATGCATTAAGGTGTCAGCAGTGCAGACTGCGTGATTCATCACTGCACCCTGCTCATGGTGAGAGTCTGTCTCCTGTGCTTACCTTCCCACATATTAATGTTTCATTGAGTACATTACACTACATCACATCAGTGTTTGATGATGATCACACACATACACACCAGTCTTAGTGCCACACAAACCCACTAGCAGGGCTGTACACTTTTGGTCTTTTTTCCTCAGAATTCAGCCTCTCAGAGAGCACTGACCCGAAGCTCAGCTGATTAAAGTCTCTGAATCATCAGCAGTTTTTAAACATTACCACAACTTATCACAAAATAACAGAAAGGTTACTGAAGTTTATTTATACTGGGATGCAATGATCACAGCTACATTCCCCAGCATCATGTTTGGACTGTGACAGAAATAGAGGACACATCATTTATGTTGTTACATCATTTATTGTAAAAGAAGGGGGAAAAAATATCTCAACATTGACATTAAAGGAGATTCCTTTGTGATATGGTGTATGCCTTCCTCTTCTTCCCACCTCTCTAAATGTATAGTGACACTGATTGGTTCTAATGAGCTGGCCGGCTCACTTCCTTTTCACTTTTACAGATGTTGTTCTAGACATGACGCCCATAGTGTTCCTGTTCACTCTGGGCATAGAGGAGGTATTTTTAACCAAGGCCTTGACCCAGCCATCAGCCTTCCTCCAGCTCTGATGACAGGTTGCAGCTTAGTCTACAGCAGGCATCAAACCGGATGGGTGATGTCTTTTGGCCTGATGTGAACATGTAAAAGTAGGAAAGTGGACCCTGCTTGCCCTGGGAGCGACAGGGGGTTCCCCTCTACAAAGTGTTTTCTGAGCAGAAAATAAATATGTTGTTTGGTGTTGAGATGGCTTGCCTCTGGGCTCAACAGCGTCTCTACCTCCCACTCAGGCTTTTGAACTCTAGGAAGAGAGAGGTGCTGTTACAGGCCCCCTAAGGCTGATTGCCGAGAGGGAGGCAGGTTTCCTCTTCCTCCTCTCCCTCTCTACTCCTCCCAGTGCACCATTTACCTAACTCTTTCTCTATCTCTTTGTCTTTGTTTCCCCTCACTCCATTGCTACAAATTATAGCTTTTCCTGCCTCCTGTTATTGATAAGGGTTTTTTCAATATCCTGGTAGATCATAGGAATCACAATAAGGTGAGAGCAGAGAGGCATTTGACAGTCTTTATATGTTGCCAGTGGGGAATATTGAGATGCACGGAAACTCAGTTCAAAGACATTCCAAAGACAAACATGAGCACAAAGTAGTTACTGGATTAATGAGCAGCACAGCAGAGTGACTGAAGACTGTTAAATTTTTGATGACACATTTATCCAGAGCAACTTAAGTCCTTCCTCTTTAATTTCGCTGTGGCTCTGTATGTCATCAGAGCTGAACAGAGTGCTTTGGAACTGTCATCTTTTTAGTCTCCGTCATGTTGTATTTGTAAGACATTTATAAAATGGGGCTTGATAGAAAGGTGTTATGTAAAGGTCTACATTAGTGAATTTATTGTACCTATTATTTGCATGGGTGTTATACACAGCTACTGTAGTGTTGTAATGTTTATCTTATAACCTATCTATGTAACGACCCTGGTAGACATATGTCTTTGCCCAGCAGTCTCCCAAATGTGGCATGCTTGGCTCTCAGCTAAAGGTGGAGTCACACATTATGATTATGAGTTGGGCCTCATGACTAATTGGACCAAGTGGGAGTTAGTCCATTTCAGTCTGGGCCAGTTGTTGTTTAATGATGCTAATCAGGACCTTGGACATCACATCACATCACAGGAGAAAAAAAAGAATCTGTGCACAGTTGGTACCACAGCTAGCCATCATCAAGCAGCTACTAACCGATCGACAACAGTGTGATGATGTTGTTGCTGGTGGCCTGAATCCTCCGCCTGCACTGCCTGTCCTCAAGTCTTGGCAGATGCTCCTGTAGTTGTGTTTGCATGCTGGAAGCCTCCCTCTGTATAAATATGGAGAAAGTGGTGCAGTGGGCCAAATGCTAAATGAGCAGACGCACATAGGTTTGTGTTGGCAGGGTGAAGGCTCAGGGCAGGCCGCAACGCAACGACTGCTTCACAAGAAATATCTACAACACTGCCTCAATCCAGAGAGAGCAGGGGGGTTAAAGCTTGATTTAGAAAGAAAACAAGTGAGTGAATGAGAAAATTATGTCTTTGGTGTATGAACACTTATGGTTGTGCTTGTGACTTTTTGCTACCAACATGAAGCGACAGTTTGTCTTAGATTACTGAACATTCTGAAAGGCTTACAGTTTTAATTTAGAAAATAATAATTTCCACCCTGTTTGGCTGTATAGTATCTGTTTGTTCCAACACTACCTTGAAGGTGTCTAGGGCATAATTTCTATTCATTTCACCACAATTCAGTCTGACATATTTGGTATCTTTGCAAACTTTGGCATGTCCACTAGAAAGTCAAATTAAGTTTAGTGGGTTTGAGTCACCACGCTATATGAATTTGTTGAGATGGAACCATCAGTAGGTAGGGCAGAGTTAAAGAGGTTGATGAGGCATGAAGAAAAAAGTATTTAACTTAAAAATATTCCTATATGCATGGCTGGAATGATGTGCTTGGGGGTTGGTTTTTATGGCCTGTAAGTTTCCTATTTTCGTTTACCCTCACAGCTCTCATCAGCCTCAGTTCCAACAGTAAAAGGCAACTGTTTTCAGTTAAAAAAAAGCTGAAAAAACAGCTCTTCACTACTTGCCCAACACCAGCAGATAGACAAAGATAGTGAGTAGCTGGTGAACATTGGAGCATTTAGCAGCTAAAGATTGGATTTACATTCATCAGGTGGCCAGAAACATGATTCCAAATGAACTCTAATCTCTATGTGTCTGTTGGATGTGTAATTAGGCAACTGTAAATCACGATGATATGGCATCCCATTAGCACGTTATGTGGACATAATATGTCAAAGGTGTGTGTGACATGGCCAGAAAAACTGATCATTGTTGCGATGAATATATTAAAACTAGAGTTTGACCCAGGTCCCCTCTATAAGATAAGGCCACCGGATAAGGTAAAAATGCAGGAGCCACTTTAAGGCTCTTTGTGCTTTTGGGTGCTTTTTACCAACCAAATCTGTAATTAATCAAAATACCTCAAACTAATTGCTACACAGTAGACCTGGAGTGACCTGGTCCCTTGAGCATCTGGAGCATCAGGGCAGCTGCCCACTTTGCCCAAATGGTAATCTAGCCTTGCCCCGTTTTTTTTTCAATCCAAGAAATGATTCTAATAATTAAGGCATATTTCTGCCAAAAACAAAATCATAATTTTTACTAATGTAAAATAAAAGTTATATCATATTTATTTTTCTTTATACTATTCCAAAGTGCTATCATGATCTTCATGGGGGAACTGTTCCATTAAAGTTCACTTTATTTTAACTACAGTTAACTTCAATAGACAGTCCAACTGAAATCATCCTGAGCGACTTGGGATTTGAAAGCAAATCATGACAAGCAGAAGAGTTACAAATGATTAAACATATAAAACGGGTCTTATCCTGCTGGCTATTCTCAGCTCTGTGTCCTGGAAACGCTCCATAGTAAACTTTACCAGCTTAATACTGAAACCCTCAGTCTGCTGCTGATCTCCCACTTAACCAGAGATGTAAGGACATTTATGTGGCTGTTAGTCAACTACATGTCATCTCACAGCACATATCACTGTTGTCCAGTGAAAACCTTGCTTCTTTGCAATATCAACAATTCAGGAATGGACTAAAAGAGTCACATTTCCATATCAGATTTTTTTGTAATTGTTCATTCAGCCAAAGGGTTGTGTAATTTTCTGCACCGATATAGGAGCTTGGATTCCTTATTACTTCCTTACTTTAATATGAAAATCTCTAAATTTGAAATGCAGTTGAAGTCAGTCAGTCAGTCAGTCACACACTCTCTCTCTCTCTCTCTCTCTCTCTCTCTCTCTCTCTCTCTCAATTCAATTCATTTGGTCTTGGCACGGGAAACAGATGTTAACATTGCCAAAGCATGTGTAAAATAAAACATACATAAACAGAAGAATTGTGATATTAAAATGTATACAGATAATTAAGATAGGATAATAATAATAATAATAATAATAATAATAATAATAATAATAATAATAAGGAAGATATGCCCTGTCTCCTTCTCCTAGGAGTATTTTTAATTTTGAGAGATAATTTAGCTCCTTGAAATCTAAGATTACAGAGTTTAACTTGTTAAATTAAATGTTCCTTATTTCATTGAATGTTTTACATTGTAGGAGTAAGTGCATCTCTGTCTCAACCTCACCTGTCGAACAGTGACCACATATTCTGTTTTCTTTTGGTTGCCATGATTTTTTGTGTCTTCCTTTTTTGATTGCCAGTTTGTGGTCACAGAGAGATATTCTGCCAATTCATAATCTCTTTTTAGGGCCAAATAACATTCTGATCTACTTTGGCTTTTAGTTTCTTCTTTCCAATGTTCCAAATAGGTTTCTTTACATTGCTTTATAATTTGGTTTACTCTGATTGATGTTTGGAAAGCAGTGCTGTACTCTGATTGGTGTTTGGAAAGCAGTGCTGTTGTGAGACTGGTCAGAGTGTTTCTGGGGGGGTAGTTAGTCTCAGTACCAACTGACATAGGGGACTCTTTTCTGGGCTCAGCTCTTGGGTTTGGAGGGCTTTGGAATGGAGGGTGTCTAGGGGGCTGGATTTAAGGTGATAAAACAATTTGAGTGCTCTCTTTAGAATGTTAATTATCAGTGGGTATCTGCCTAATTCTGCTCTACATGCATTTGTTGGTGTTTTTCTGTATATGTGTAAAATGTATCAGCAGAATTCTGCATGTAAAGATTCTGTTGGATGTTTGTCCCAACGGGTATAGCCATGATGACTGAGTGGACCCCATACTTCACTACCATATAGCGCAATGGGCTGGATAAAAATATTTTAAGCCAAATTTTAATTGCAATTTGAAAATTATACAAATTTCTCTTTATTGCATTTAGAGCTCTTCGAACTTTTTCTTTTAGTGCATTCACTGCAATGTTGAAACTCCCTGATGCTTGGTTATACCAAGGTAGGTATAAGTCATACTATGTTCAATGATATGATTATTCAACCATGAGACTTTATATTGGAGGAAATCAATCAATCAATCTTGCAGAGTGGTGCACAGAGAACAAGCTACTGCTCAACGTCAGCATAACCAAGGAGCTGATCATTAATTTTAGGAAAAAGGAGGCAAAGACCCACACCCCAACATCAGTGGAGCTGAAGTGGAGCAGGTGAATAGTTTTAGGTTCCTGGGAATCAGCATCACAGAGAACCTGACATGGTCCTCTCACATCTCCACCCTGGTCGAGAAAGCTCAGAAACGGCTGTATTTCTTAAGGAAATTTAACAAGGTAAAATTCCCTTGCCAAGCTGTTATTAACTTTTACAGAGAAGCAATAGAAAGCATCTGACTGGAAACATCACAAACTGGCATGCAATGTGCACGGCCCAGGACTAGCCAGGTCTGCAGCTGGTGATTAAAACCGCTCAGAAGATCATTGATACCAACCTACCGAGCATCAGTGATATCGGTGAGGTGCCTGCACAGAGCCCAAAGGTTAATAAAGGATAGTACCCACCCCAGCCACAGCTTGTTCACCCTGCTGCCATGTGGCAAGAGATGCAGAAGTATCCGCTATCGGACTACAGAGCAGCTTCTCCCTCAGGCTGCGAGACTACTAAATTCATCCTCAGCACTCCACCATGTAAAATAATTTTCATTTCTATGACTTATTTATTCAATGATATACTGTAAATAATTTTTTGAGAAGCATAAAGGGAACTACAAAACAAAATCTCATTATACAACCCTGTGTTGTAAAATGATCAGTAAATCTTGTATCTAGATGACATCAAGCTGTATAGTGGATGTGATCACAAAAAGTAATAGATGTAACTACAACCTTTCTCTCAGCCTAGACCTAAACAGTATTGATTTCTAAGGGTTCAGTGCAGATGAATTCTTAAGCCAGTGCAGAAATGTCTTAAGCTGCAGTTCTTCAAAAGGCCACTAGATGGTAGCTCCCAAAAACCTCAGATGAAAATAATAAAAGTTTACTTTTCAATCTTCAAACAGTAGTTTCTTCCTCAATCATTTATGGTCTAAATATTTTCACTTCTTCTAATGCAGAGGTTTGAGAAAATACTGTTTCATTAAAAAGACATGCATGCTCAAATGGGGTCATATTTGGGACAAAGAGACCCAGCTAGGCTCAGCCTTTGAAAACAGATGCATAATGTTTTATGTGGCTCTGCCTGAGAATATAACCCTGCAGTACAAATTGGGGAATGTGGGATGAGGTATTTTGAATGACATCAAAATGAATTAATTAGTAAGTTACTTAGTAACGCGTTACTGTAATTTGATTTCTTTTTTAGTAATGGAGTAATTTAACGCGTTATAATTTTGAAAATAGTAATTAGAGTACAGTTACAGGCCCATGTCAATTTGCGTTACAGCTGTGTTATATCATTGCCGACAGAATGCAGCGTTTTATCATCTAGATAGTAAAAAGAAAAATAGCTTTTTTTCCCCAAAGTAAGCGTCAGGCGTCATCCCTGCCTGTCGCCCACGTGACGTCATTTACCTGAGCTCTACTGACTGGTAAGCGCCTGAGTGGTGATTACTATCAAAACAATCTAAGCATGGAGAGTGAAAAGTTTGCGTTCTGTAGCTGAAAATAGTCATTATTTTGAGTTTATTTCGGTCAAAGGCAAGAACATTATTGTGCATTGTGAATTATGTGGGGGAAAACCTTTTCAACCGCGAAAAACTCCACATCTAATTTATTAAAACACCTGAAAGGGCAGCACAGCACGGTAAAACTTATCAAGAAAGCACCGAGTGATGAGACCAATGCATCAACTTGTACTGTCGAGTCCAGTGCCAATGGATGTCCTTCTCCAGCTAAACAACATAAGTTGGATTTCTCCCGTCCAACACCAACCGTAAGTGGAGAAGAACTGAACAAACTTGTTTGTTTATCGGGTTTATCGTGGATGATATGCTACCTATTTCCACTGTGGACTCCGCATCATTGAGAAGATACCCACACTCATGAGCGAACCAAAAAGGTTATTCTGTCGTTTTTTTGGGGTGGGGCAAGTAATGTAACTAGTAATGTAACTAATTACTTTTGAAAAAAAAAAAACTAATCAGAAAAGTAACTTGATTACTTTCAAAAGGAGTAATCAGTAATCTAATTAAATTTCCAGAGTAACGTGCATAACACTGTTCATCAATAGCCAGCATTGTTAATTTAACATTGTAATGAATTTCTAATTAATTAAATGACACTGAAATAAAAGCATTTACATTTTGCTGGGGGACTCATCTTTTGTCCACTTTTTCATCACTGTCCCATTTCATTATGTGAGTAAGCACACATCACCATCATTAGGGCAAATACAGCTGTGTTTAAACTGATTATAATTGTTGAGCTGCTGTCTCCCTTCTACCTTTAAAAGCACAATCCCCCACATTGACTTTAATTAATACCCTTTTGGATAATATGTTGTTCCAGTTGAGCTGTCCCTGCTATAAATTCACCAGACTCTATATCAGGGTGCTTAACAAATATTTGCTTCACAAGTAGATAAAAAAAAGCAATGCACAAGACTCTATGTAGAGATTAACAAACTGGAGAAAATGGCAAGGAAAAAGCTCCCAAAATTGCTTTTGGCATGCAGGAATGTGTTCCCCAACCCTACAAATTATGTAAACATGTGCATATGAACACAGTTTCTATGTACATACAATGTGTTCCCGCTACAAATACACTCGGTGCACACATCTGCTGTGTGCCTTTATGAGTCATACCTCCATAATCACCATGACAACGAATAGCGCTGGACTGTTTGACCAATTTTGTGTGTGTGTGTGTGTGTGTGTGTGAGCTCATGAAAGGCCATTTCACAGTATGATTGACTCCTGGCGGCAGTCTGGTTCTCTCTTCAATACAAATAGCAGACTGACAATTTACTTTTTAATCACATTTACTATAGACTTCTGTGTATCAACTCACTAAATATGGAAGTAGTCTAATTAATGGATTAGGTTTAATAAAAAAAATAAACAGTCATCTGATGCTAACAAATATTGTATGTCTGATATATATTATGCCGTTGTGCCACCAAACTCCATTGTTGTCCAAACACACTAATGAACTAACAATGCGTCTGACCGCGGAGATGTCGGCAGATTAAAAAAAACGGCATCTGCTTTACTCCCGATTTATGATAGTAATGTAATTAGGTCTGAAGTAGTAAAACTAGGTTAATATTAGCAGGGAATGAATCTCCGATCAGGTGCGACAACAAAAGAGTTTGTTAAAACAGATTAAGAAACAGCTGATCAATTAACAAAGAAACTATTACTACGAAATTAAGACTTCAATCATAGTTTAAAGCCGACAGAGACGGACGAGTCAAAGAAAATAGAATAATATTATATATAGATAGATAGATAGATAGATAGATTTAACACAATTGGACAGAGTTGGAGAAATGCAGGAACAACAAAATATTCCGACAGAAAAAAAAAAAAATACTTCAGACGGCATGGGCAAAGAATGACTGAATAGAATGCGATTCTTCGACCATGATTTTACAGCTATAATGAAACAACATAGAGCCATGTACAAACCGATGAGAGACCAGCTGAGGAAGAAGAATATTAAATCATGTTATTGCTCCAGCAAAGTTGAAAATCTTTAATGTATCTTCAAAAAAAAAAAAAAAAGTATGACAACCTGGAGGCAGCATCTAAGGCCCTAAAGAGCTGGGTATCACATGCGACAGATCGAGTCATCAAATGAGTCCACAGATGGATGGAATATTGTATAATGTCGACAGAGGAGGGGGAGCAGAGCATATAATATGCAGGCCCAGGTGACACTGAGCCACCCCAGGACATCGAGAACAGATAATGTAAAGATGCATGAGTGACATTTCGAATGGACTGAAACATGAGTGATATATGGCTATGTAAAGAATGAGATGAAGTCTATAGTGGGTAAATAAAAAAATAAATAAAACACATCTCTCACTTCTTTATTGGCATGAAAGTTTTGAAAGACACTTGCCAAAGCATCCAACTACAAATTGATCAAATATTTGGTTAATACACAAACCAGTAATAAAAATGTAGATTAAAACAAATACAGAAAGTGTCACTAGCAATAACACAACATAGATAAAATACAGTATGTAACATCTAAACCACATATACAACCAAAATGTATGTGTATATGTAACTGTGCGTGCTGATGAAGGGCTGATGTTTCTCTATTATCTCATTCTTTCCCCTTTAGCTCCTCCCTAATTTTTTATATTTGCGTTATGCTCAGATAGATAGATTAGAGTGTCCATTGATATAACAACAGGTAGCCGGAGTGAAAGTAAGAGGGTTGGTAGGCTACAAAGAAGGAGAGGAAGTTAATATTGAAATGCTAAAAACAAATTAGGCTGTGAAATCATGATTTCATCCCAGTTATATCTACTGAATTATTTTTTTTATTCTCAATGGACCATTTAGCTTATTTTATTGGTGCTTACCTAACCATCAGTATAACATTTTTATGTTTTGTTGAGAAATGAGAATCTCAAGTTTGTTTGTTTTTTTAACTTCTTCCTTAAATAAAACAATAAACAAAACAGAAAATGTCACATATCGCCAGGTAACAAAAACACAAGGGGATTGAACCCAAACGCAAACACACTGGCAGAGCAGGTGTAGTTCAGTAATTTAATGACAGAAAAAAACACATGGGCTTACATGGATTGTCAGGCAGGCAGAGATCAAACCAGGAAAAGCAGTCCATGAGGGCAAACAATTCTGACAGGGGTAGGCAAAATCCACAATACACACAAGGTCCAAAATAAGCCAGGTAGAAAATCCTGCAAACACAGGGGGAAAAAAAGCATTAAACCAGCTGATATCAGGGACAAAGACTATCTGACACAGAACAAAGGAAGAACACAAACTAAATACACTCAGGTAGGGGGAGGCGAGGAGACACAGGTGAAATTAATAAGGGCAAGCAATCAGAGACAGGAAGCAAAACTACAAGACACAAGAGGGAGGGAGAATATTTCAAAATAAAACAGGAAACATCGATAGAAAACATGAAACTGAGGAAACTGAGGATCTTACTAGCCTGCTTCTTTATTTTTCATCCCTTCTTTTTATTTTTATTTTACTTTATTATAATTATTATTATATCTTTATTTTTTGTTTCACTATAGAATATATAAATATTGTAAGAATGAAAGTGTGAACATCATCATATGTAAGCAAATGTAAATTTACGTAAACTCCTGCACTCTTGCAATGAAGTATACAAAATAAAAAACAAGTCATTATGGACCCCGGAACAACATCAGCATTAGGCTAGATTCCACAGTAGTTTTGATGGATCATAGTACTCACTGACCAGTGGTCATAGTTCACTATTTACCACTGCATCACCAGTAGCATATAATTCATGGATTCCAGTTTTTCTTCATTCCTGCAACTACACACCAAATAAGCAGTGAATTGCAGATTTTCAGCTGAGTCATTCCTCCACTATAAAGCCCAGAGCTGTTGATTCCAGATGTTGCCAGCTTGTTTAGCTCACATTACTTTGAGAAAATCTCACAGAAAAAAAATGTAATGTGGGGTTTTTCCTTCTGTTGGGCATTTTCATCAGTTTCAATTCTTATTAAAACAGAGCAGTACCTCACATAAAGGTGCTGCTCCAAGCAGTAGAATATTTGAATTCAGCATGTCTCTAGGCAGCGCTGTGGAAATCCAAACAGCAGAGGGAAAAAGGTCATGGGTAATGTTTATGTCTCAATGACAAGCGAGAAGAATATGAATATATTCTAACTATGTAAAACTGGGCAGCAAGGATTATTGGGCCAGTTCACACTTGAGGCAACACTTCCCTTTCTGTCTTTTTTTTTCAAGTTGGGACTGCTTTTAGTTAAGTTACATATGTTGCAGTGAATGTGTAGTAAAAGTGTTTTGAACACCTGTGGAACCACAGCCTAAGGTAGGGAGGATTGTAGGCCCAGGACTGTAACCATTTATACAGTAAATACTGAGGTCAAGACTCCAAGCAACCCCTAACAAGAGACCCCACTGAACTCACTAGATATTTTTAATCTCACTACAATAATATTCTTGCTATGGCAACAGTTGCACATGTAGATGCAGCAGCTGGTAGCGCCTTCAAACTTTTTTTTTTCAGTTTTATTGTTGAAACATAATTGAATGATGTCTGACTGGATTTGATTTAAAAGGGCTAAGCCAAAATTGTTCTAATCGACTGGATCAGGAGATGCAGCCTGTAGGCTAGCTCCTTCAAACTCCCCTACATTTTTGTTTTTATCTGTTATCTTATTTTTTCTGGCTTTATTGCTGAAACACGTATTACCTATTCATCTGAAAAGGAAGCCAGGGTTTGGATTAAAGACCAGCAGACCATGAGATGATCCACCAAGCCAGATCAGCCGGACCAGACACCACAGCGTGTGCTCTGTGATCAGGAAGAAAGGAGCACAGGAATTTGGCGGGATGAGGGGAGGTCGACTACATCCATGGTGCTTGGTGCTCAAATGCAGTCAAAGTGGCTGGACACTGTTTCCAGATGTCAAACATTTTATGTGAAGATAATAACCATCTTATTATTCACTATATTGTTGCTGCTGTCTTGCATTCCTCCAGACGCAAATAAAAAAATGCATTGAATTATTTCCTGGGTGTATACGTGTATGTATATATGTAAATAACTGTAGCATATATATATTGTACGTGTGTAGCATGAAGCGACTAACTTAATTTCGTTGTACAACCTTGTGTTGTATAATGATAAATAAATTACCTTGTATTCTGCAGGTTTGTAACTTTCTTTCCCATATGATTTTCTATTAATACCAGAGGATGTGATAAAGGCCTGAAAAACAGTTTCCACATTTTTAGCAGAGATAAACGGTCTAATCTAAGAGATGTTCCTGGTCTGATGGAAACCAGACTGAACTAATATATTTATTGAAGCTGAAATTATACTCAAAGAACCCGAAATTGTTGCTTTGCATAGGATAGTGGGCTAAGTCTATGTGAAATATGGGTATTCACATTATCAGGAGCAATTAGAATCTCTGTTTTGCTTGTATTTAACTGCAGAAAGTTTTGAGAAGTCTACTTAAATGTATACAATTCAAGAGTGCCATTTTTTAAGGCTATTTGGGGGATGGCAACTTAGATTTATCTGTCACTTGCTAAAGGTGGAAAATGACATTATGTATAAGATGTCATAATGGTGTCATACACTTTATACAATAGTAAATTATTAGTAAATAATTATATTTAATTAATTAAATATATATATATATATATATATATATAATATAACACATTCATTCATTTAATTATTTTCTTTCTACAAATGCCCACATTTTGCTACAGATACATATTCCAAGAGAGATTGTGCACAGTTTTTATTTGTGAGGGAGATATAAATAGTTAGCTCAATTTGTTGTAGTGTATTGATTTTGATGTGAAGATTTAATCTTCTATGTGTCCCCCAACATAACTCAGTGTTTCTTTCTCTCACAGATGCAGATCTACATGTACAACTCAGATGACTTCGACAGTCTCAGTGCAGCGCTTAGGGAGAAGAGGATCATTGCAGCTATGGCTGTGTTTTTTCAGGTAGGAACCTTTTTCTAATAAGCTACACTTAACTTTACAGTACTCATTATTGCACTATTACTTATTACTTATATTATTACATTGTATTATACCATACATACTTATCAACCTCTAAATCCACTTTGTACTTACACTTATTTTAGCTTTTATACTTTATATCCACTTTATATCCTTTGTTTAATTTATCTTACCTGTATTATAGTGTAATATATTTTGATTTGCTTAGTACTTCTATTCCTTCTATTCTCAAGTTTGCATTGATGTAATAGTGAGCAGCTGTAATGAAAGAGTTTCCACTCAGGGATCAATATATCAAGTATTTCTGATTCTGACTTTTTCCGCCAAGCCTGTTTCTGTTTGTGCATGTGTACGCTTATAAAACGATGAGGAAGAGGTCAGTTTCATTTGGTCTTTCCTTGTAGGATTTGGACTTCATGCTTCATGATTTCAGAGTGAAACTTCTGTCATTATTTGAGTTTTTTCAGATAACTAGGCCTTGCAGACTCACAGTGCAGCTTTGGGGCTTAGTATTTTGATGTTCTTTTTTGAAAACCTCATTTAGCTATGGTTTATCAGATGGATGTGAACTCACTGCATAAAGTCTATGGAGGCTCCACCGACAATGAGTGAAGAAATAATGACATATTCTCCATTTAGGGATGAGTTGTTCCTGAAATTGCGAGTTGAGTTCTCTGGGTTTGACTGAGCACAAATACAGTGATCAAAATTCAGTATGTATATTACATACAGTACATACTTACCTGTTTGTGTGAGTGGTGAGAAATGTGTGTATGAGTGTGAAACACAAAGTAAAAACAAGTTACAATATCGGTCTACAGGCCAGGGGAAGAGAGTGAGAGGATCTTGCAGGTCTGATTTATAGCCTCCTGAGCCCTCCCTGCTCAGGTGTGTTGCATCTCTGACAAGGTCTCAGCTCCACCCATCAACTTCCTGAAACAAAGGAAAAAAACCACAGCCAACAAGGAAGAACAACATAGGGCCAACCTTGAGGCTATTGTTTTTGAAGGCATGTCCCCAAATAAGGATGGATAACTCTTTATAAGTTTAGCCAAATCAGTACACTTTGTAACAGTCAAGTGAGCCAATAAAACATCTAATTTTTTTTTCAAAACAAAACATTTTGAAACAATTGAGTTCTTCAAGCAACAGTAGTAGCAGTAAAGAATCATGAGGCTCTGCTTCATCCTGGCCTGAGATTTTACCGTTTTTTTGTTGTTTTTTTGCCAATTGACCAGCCATGTAAAGCCTGTGTTGGAAACCATTTACATAATCTATCAAGTTCGGAGGAGGTTCATCTGCAATCCACTCATCCCGAAGCACTGCCAAAGGTCCACATACCTTGTGACCAAAGACAAGGTCATTAGGACTTAACCCAGTAGTCTCTTGACACACCTCCCTGGCAGCTAAAAGCAACCATGGTAAACTTTCCTCCCAGTCCCTGTCCATTTCTGTGCCATATGCTCGCAACAAAGACTTGAGAGTTTGGTGAAATTGTTCTCAAGCACCTTGGCTTTGGGCATGATAAGCAAATGCTTGGTTATGCTTGATGGTTAGCTGCTTAAGAACTCAACACAAATGTGATGAAAAGCTTGATCCTTGGTCGCTCTGAATGATCTTTAATAGTCCAAATATGGAAATAAACTGAGTTAACTACAGGGATTGGAAAAAGTGGGGGAGGCTTAAAATACTGATTTGTCTTGGATGGCAAATCTTACGACCCTATTTAACCGATCCGAATCACTTGGTCTAAAGTGCATGGCGCAAGTGCATTTAGGGTGTGTCCAACTCCTACTGCTAGTTAAACGGGACATAATCTAGGTGCAAATTAAGGCGCAAGGTGCAAAGGGGTTGTATTTAGTCTCTTAAGTAACCATAGGTGTGTTTCGGCAGTAACATTTTTTTAACCAATCAGAGTGCCTGCACCTGGTGCATTGCTATCTAAAGGTTATTGTTATTTAAATAAAAAAAAAATCAATTGATAAAAAAGTGTGATGCAGACTCGCAGCAGAGAGAGAAAGAGAGAGAGAGCTCATGTGGACGAGAGAGAGGAAGCGTGCGAATACAGACAGAAGTTTGGACGTGATATAAAAACTTTCTTTTATTATGAAGCCTAATGTTATTCTACAATTCTGTGGTTTGAACTACATCTCTGTTAACAGTAACAAACAGACAGATAGATCCACATTATATATGCTCGTCTGTAAAGAAACGTGTGTATCCTCACTGCGCTGCATTAATAATGCACTATGATAAACTGGTTGTGGGTCACATCTCTCGCCACCAGGTGCTGTCTCTCCCTCTCATCTCCTCGCAGTTCTAATTTGTATAGGCTTCGCCCTCTAAAAGCTGTCGCTGTCAGTTTATCCCAACGCATTGCGCTGTCGTGAAGTTTTTCTTTCTCACCCCTGTGCGCTGCATGGGCCCCCTTCAGGTCAGCTCCAGCAGTATATATCAACTGCGTGACCTGAGCTCTGCTCCCATTTTTTCTTCAGTGTACAAGCTGTCAACAAGTGAAGAACAATTAAGTCTAGTGGTGTTTGCCTGTGTACTGGCTGCCGGATCAGCTACATCCTCCCCTCAGATCTTCACCCCCGCTGCCAGGCTTGCCTCAGCGCTGTCCACGCCGGACTAGAGCTTACTCCTCAGGCTGTTCTGTGCTCGTTTGACTACAGAGGATATGCAGTGGCGAGCGGATGCTTTCACGGCGGTCTATGTCGAGGAAGTGTGGATCTCTCACCGGAGGCAGAGCTGGACCTCTTCAACTTCGAGTTTCAAGACATCCTGGAGGACGACCCTGATGGTGAGCAGATGGCTTGGTTCCCTCCAGCTTAGGTTCTCCCCCCGGCTCTCCCACCTCCCCGTTGGGAGCCCTGGAGTTTGATGGCAGGGAATCCGGAGCTCCACGATTGTGGCTCTCTCCGTCACCACCGCGGCCAGGAGCCCCGCAGCAGTGCGGAGAAGGAGAGATCCTTCTACTAGAGCAAGGCCTAGCTAGCATCTTGCTTCAGAAATCCACTTTTTTCGGCGGACGCAAGACCACTTGCACCACTGTGTCGCTCAGGTGGCTGCAGCACAAAATAACATCTCTCTGCTGTCTCCATCATGGCCACCAAACCCTAACTAGCCATGGATATCGGAAAGGCTATGACAGCCATCCTGACTCTCACCACGGCCTGAACGGTGGCTTCATCCAGAATAATAGCATGGCAGACAACGATGCAGCGTAACATCTGGCTTTCCCCTCAAATCAGACGGGAGCTGCTGGATGTTCCCATATCCCCTGATGGGTTGTTTGCACCGCTATTCCAGACTGCCATGGCTCATTTGCACGAAGCAACCGAGGAAGTGGAGAGTGTGAGGAAACACACCTTTATGGAGCAAAACCACATCTCAGCCGCAAAAACGGTGAGATGTTCTCTTCAGGAGGAAGTGCCCTGCAGCTGCTGCTTGCCCCAGCATGCACCCGCTCTGGTGCCACCTCCTCCTCTGCCGCAATATCCTCCTCTAGCGGCTGCAGCCCAACAAGCTCCGTGCTGTCATGGTAAAAGCCAGCAGCCAGTGTCCTCTTGGGCCAACCCACTCACCAGGCCACCTCACAAACAGTGCCATCAGTGGCAATGACGGGATGCGGGGAACACATGTCTCAGCCCAGCTTATCAAAGGAAACACGGGGCTCTTTTCCAGTCCACCCACTTTCCTCTAAAGAGCAGTTTAATTAGCAGTCAATCCACTTTTGTCCTCGCTGAGCATTTTGCGGCACAAGCCACACACAGAGGCTTGCTGCCGCACACACACACACACACACACACACACACTCACACACACACAGTGCGGCAGGCGCAGCCCTGTCAGTTCCTCACAGTTTCAGGAACAAATGTACATTGCTGACTATAAACAAGTATCACCCACCTCCCAACTCTCAGGGCGAGTTAGTGGGGATGTCTCATTATAGCCTGACTCAGACTCAAGTTCTGAACACACAGAGCTGCATACTGAATCTGTCATGCACTTTTAACACCACGACCATTCTGCCCTTCCTAGGCCTGTGACAAAAAAGACGGAGATAACGGCCTTATTGTCAGAGCTAGCGGAGCTTCTGGAGAAGGAAGCTATATCCCGGGTCCTCCAGACAAGGAGAATGAAGGGTTTTATTCCAGCTATTTTCTTGTACCAAAGAAGACAGGCAGAATGAAGCCAACTTTGGTCCTGTCTCTATTCAACAGGTGCATAATGAAATGGCCATTTCACATGCTGACCATCAGACATGTGCTGGAATGCTTACATCCCGGTGATTGGTTCACATGCATTATGCTTATTTTTACGTGCCAGACGCTTCTCCTTCCAAGGTGTACAGTACCAGTACAACCGGTTACCATTCAGTTATTCTCTGGCTTCGCGCACCTTCTCCAAGTGGTGGAAATGACAATGTAGTCACTACGCAGAAAAGGTGCTTTTTTACCTGGACAACCTGATCATTATGGCCCCGTCCCAGGAAGAGCTGCACTCCACACAATGGCATGGTGGCCATAAATTGGCAGAAGAGCTCTCCGCTTCCCACCCAGTCGATAATTTACCTGGGTGTGCACATGGACTCTTCCACCATGGGAGTAAACCTGTCTCCAGCCAGGCTGGATTCCCTAAACTCAAGAGTGGCGCTATCTGTGATGCATTTGCTGGGCATGATGTCTGCAAGTCACATGGTTGTCCCCTTGGGACTCCTCCACATGAGAGAAATTCAGAGAGGCTCAGAGGCCTGTGCCTCGACTCAATACGGCACAAAAGACACATGCTGACTATTCCTCCCTCACTGCAGTCAGACCTGGCGTACTGGAAAACCCCCCAAGTTCTGTCACCTAGGGTTCCCCTCGGGAAAGCTACATTACACATATCAGTGTACACGGATGCATCTCTTTCCAGCTGGGGGGGAATGTGTCAATCTCAGGTGGTTGGAGGAAAGTGGACGAAGCATCCATCTCTCCACATAAACTGTCTGGAGCTGTCCACAGTCCTGAAAGTGTTAAAGCACTTTGCTGCTCTACTGACAAACAGACATCTCGTAGTATGGACAGACAACAGGACAGCGGCAGCATCCTTTAACAGTCAGGGTGGCGTGCGCTTAGCCCAGCTGCTGGAAATAGCCAGGAGCCTCCTGCTGTGGTCACACAGACACCTGCTCTCCATCAGAGCACTGTACATCTGGGGGCTTCAGAACCACGCTGCGGACTTGATGTCTCACGGGGATCCCTCTCACAACGAATGGAAACTGAGTCCCACACTCGTTCAAATGTTGTAGGACAGGTTTAGGAAGGCAAAGATGGATCTGTTCGCCTCATGAGAGAATGCGCAATGCACACTGGTTCTCCATGAACGCACGAGACGACCCTCCACTGAGAGTGGATGCCTTCTCTCACCATGGCCCAGAGCTCTCCTTTGCGTGTTTCCCCCAGATCCCCTGATTCGAGAGAGATTCTGATTAGAGGGGCAGAAGAAGCGTCTCACCGACTCTGCCCGTAGCGTGCCTTGTTTCAGTATGTTTTGCGCACAGCAAACATCAGACAGACGCAGCAGCTGTTCGTTCATTACAGAGAGCACTCACAAGGCATGACTCTGTCAAAACAGAATCTGTCTCACTGGCTGAGTGATGCCATCACAATGCCCAGTTTTTTTTTCACAGGGCTGACATGGTGCTAACCACGGCACATGCCTCCCTGCCATATTACACTTTTATGGGGTGGTGAACTGGTGTATGCTATCAGCGTGTGGGCCTTGGTGTCACAGTGGACATTGATTACATCAGCTTCACCCTTAACCCAATAGTGACAGCTCTTAGAGGTCGAAGCCTATATGAAATACAACGTTAGTTACGTATCGTAACTCTAGATTCTAAGAGTATAGATGTAGGCCTGTAAGTCCCAGGTCACCTGCTCCACCGGTATTGGCTGAAGTAAATGCTGGTTTTTGGGAGCAGAGCTCAGGTCACGCAGTTGATATATACTGCAGGAGTGGACCTGAGGGGGGCCCGTGCAGGGCACAGGGGCACAAAAGAAAATCTTCTTGACTGCGCATGCACATGGTTAAGGCTGGGACGATTCATCAACGTAATTGGCGTCATCGGTTACGGACATATGTCGATTTGCATATTGTGTGTTGCTGCGTCGCAATGAAGCATGGCTGCTCCCGGTCAAAGCATAGATTCCCTCGGAGAACAAGCTGCAGCATTAAAACCTCGTCCACAATCTCCCCTCGCTCTACCCCTCCCGTGCGGTCTAATGACAGTCACACATGCTCTGCAGAGAAACACATACAGAGAGAGTCTCCTGTTCATGTAGGCCTACTTATGCCATTGTTTTGTAAAAGCTTGTAAGTGCACCTGTTGGTGCCGAAGTCATTCAGTTGGTTTCGATCGATTCGATAGGCGATGTCATTAACAACAAGCCTCCTCCACACGCAGCTCACCTGCTGATGTCAAAACGGAATCGCGGGTGAAAAAATCCAGACCAGGAGTTGTGTTTTTTGGCGACTTTTTTGTGACTTTATAAAGCATAATGCTGACGAAAAGAAGTCAACAGTGCAGACACATACAATTCCCTAGAATCACATCTACCCCATCTATAGGCAAGGCAGGCCGAAGCCCAATGTGAACATCACCATCCAAAAGGCCACAAAGACCAAATGGCTTTGTGCAAAGGAATGCACAGAGTGGTTAAACCCATTCCCTATACCAGCACACAATCACCAGTATGCGAGTCGTGAGAAAAGGGCAGCACAGAAACTAGAATAAATTAATCCTTTGCTCCTGTATCTGGTAGAATTTTCACAGGCACTTTAATATCACTACCAGTAAGAGATACAAACCCATCTGACTCGAAAGCTTAAAATCCAGAATATTTCTCAGTTTCAGACAACTGGAACTTTCCTAACTGGGGCACTGAGAGTAGCTGGTTTAACATGTTTACCACCTGTGCAATTGACCTTATTTTTCAGTACAGACACTTTGCTTTCCAAGGTCCCCTTTCGTAACAATTATAAACTTGACCAAAACCAACCGAACATGGACCACAATTCATCTTTAAAGACTCAGACCAAAACATTTTAGCAGAGTGACCAACAGCTTAGCATTATCTGAAACAGTTTTTCCCAAATTTTCCTTCATGTGCCAGCACATATTCATCTGCCAGAGTAGCAACTTCAGAGGCAGTTCCTACTACATGCTCAGCAATATGAGTGGCAATGCAAGGGGGAATGCAATCTTTACACTGCTTTGTCACCATCAGATCAGACAGAACTTTTAAAGTAGTAACGTCCAATGCAGAACACCACCTATTGAAATGTTTAGTTAAGTTCCTTGCAAACTCAACATGTGACTGCTTATCAGACTTATGAGTACCAACTCATAAGCATTAACAGTAGAATATTTCTGGCTGTCAACTGCACGTAACTACAAGTGCTGAATAAGCTTCTTGGGCCTCTCCGTTTGTCGATTTGCATATTGTGTGTTGCTGCGTCGCAATGAAGCATGGCTGCTCCCGGTCAAAGCATGGATTCCCTCGGAGAACAAGCTGCAGCATTAAAACCTCGTTCACAATCTCCCCTTGCTCTAGTGTAATTGGGAGCAGGTGTGGGTGATTAGTGGATGGTGGAGCCTAGCGTATCTGTGACAGTACTCCCCCCTCCACGGCCAGCTCCCGAGGGCCGAAAAAACCCCACCGACGTGGTGGTCGTCCTCCACCATGGGGAGCGGGCTGATCCGGGTAACCGGCCAGAGCCTGGGCAGGTGTGGAGCTGGGAGGCCTCGGATGGACGACCAGGAGCTTGGATCGGTGTAGATCGGGGAGTCTCGGGCTGATGATCAGGAGCTTGGACCGGTGTGGGGCTGAGGACCTCCGGCGGACGGCCCGGGGACTGGCGTGGCGCGGGGCTGAGGACCTCGGGCGGATGGCCCGGGGGCTGGACAGGCGAGGAGTTGGGGTCCCCGGGCAGACGGCCCGGGGGCTTGATAGGGTCAGAGCTGAAATCATGTGTCTTGTGATTAAGTTCAACCCCATCTGGAGGCCTGGTGGAATGCTTGTGGTACAGGTGGGAGGTCACTGGAGGCCAGCGGCGAAGACGAAAGCTGGGACCCTCTGGAGGCCGGCGGCGAAGATGAAGGCTGGGACCGGGCAGCGAAGGCGGAGACCCCCAGGGACCTGGCGGCGAAGCCGGGGACCCCCTGGAGGCTTGTCGACCATACAGCAGGGCTGGAAACCGGCGTCTGGGCCTCAGGACTAGTCGGCAGGACTGGGAGCTGCTGCGACCCAGCAGGGACTGGAGGAGGCTGCCACGACCATGGCGCTGGGACTGGAGGCGCCCGTGGCGCTGGGACTGGAGGCGGCAGCGACGGAGCAGGCGAGCAGCTGGGAGGCAGAGCAGGTGAGCAGCTGGGAGGCGGAGCTTTGGTGTGGGCAGGTAGTGGGTTGGTAGACGGGAGATTGGTCGGTAGAGGTGTGGGCTGAGGAATGGCTGAGGACTTGACGTTTGACGGGCCAAACTCCTTCCTGAGGAGCGATATGAAGTGGCAAAAAGATTGGGTGACAGCCTCACCCCTCAACCAGATGTCTGCTGCCCAGCGGAGCGCCGGTCCGTCGAGCCAGGACACTACGAAGGCCACCCTGGATTGCTTGGTGCGGTACTGGTGTGGGTATAGGCTGATGACCAGGGAACACCTCAACAAAAATCCCTCGCAGTCGTCTGCTTAGCTGGAGAAGGTCTGCAATTGATCAATCATACTGAGAGCCAGAGGGGTTGCAGGAGTGTCTGAGGAGGCACTGGTAGGAATGACTGGTAGTGTATGGGTGAGGAGATGTCGCCGGATAACATCCTCCAGGTCCGGGAAGGGGTCATCAGGATATCTGGCTGTCATCCTTACGGTATGGTCCGACCTTCTGTTACAGTACAAACAGGCAAGGGACACCGAGATGGACAAGAAGGTTCTTTATTGAATGACAGCCAGATATAGTGGGTATGGAGAGAGGGATAGTCTGTAGGAGGGAGATCACTGGAGGCAGGGAGATCACTGGAGACAGGCAGGGAGATCACTGGAGACTGGAGAAACACTGGAGACTGGAGACAGGAGAAATGAAATGTTATGCCGAGTGGCACGAAGAGTCCTAAGTTTGAACGAGGTCAGACACATACTGAGGTGAGTGTAGGTATTTTATACTGGCTGTGATTGGAACTAATGGGGAGCAGGAGTGTAATTGGGAGCAGGTGTGGGTGATTAGTGGATGGTGGAGCCTGGCGTATCTGTGACACACCGTCACTTTGTCACTCTGCAATGTAGCTAGCAAAACACCATTTTCCATTAAAGCAGCCCTCAGCGCCCCTTTAATTTCCTCCTTGAACTATTCAAAAGTTCCTCAAATGGAGACAGCCAGGACAGTATTGATGCCTGAGGTGCAATACAAATTAGAGCTCTCCCACTAACTACCTACCCATAAACGTATTAATTTCAACCATAGTCATGGTTGCTTACAGTGGCTATTTATGCACTATAAACCACCAGAGCGAGGAAGGTAACTGCACAAACAGCGACCCCCTCAAGTCCAGGAATGTACCCTCGATACAACTGCTCTAATCTTGTTCACTGCAACACTACCAAGATTTTGTGAACAAATCCCACCAGGAAAAGCTTCTACCAGGGAAAAGCTCCAATTCTAACATATGCACACCAATCAATCAACATTCTCACCATGGCCCTGCATTTCCAAAACTGTCTCCAGCGCTACACAAGACAGCACTAAAGATCTAACCCTAACAATATGCATAACTGACCAAAACAAAGCAATTCCTGCAGGAATCTCTACCAAACTAACCAAACCTATGTATACACAGACAAACTGATATCAATCACAACCAATAGCCAAAACTCTAGACTAAGAAGCCTCTCAAAACTGGTACTTAGCAGCTTTAATACCCAGACTACCTTGTCATACATAGCTAAAACTGAGACTAGTTCACTCTTTATCCTCTAAAGGCAAGCACCAAACCTTTACTAGTGCAGATTAGTGTATGATAGAGTTGACACAATTAGTACTAGTTCCAACCTAACAGCAGAATACAAACAAGCTTCTAACACAGCATTAGAAAACTTACCAGACAAAGAAAATCATCCTGAAGGAGCCCCCATTTTGTCACAACCTGACTCAAAAGACAAAAGAGGGAAACCACATATAGTCTGTAAATAATGCATAATGTTTTAATTAAGTAAAGGATGTAAGCAATACAATAGAGCGTGTCTGTCAGCAGGTCAGTATGTATGCAATGCCTGTATGAGTGGTGAGGAGTGTGTGTATGAGTGTGAAACACAAAGTACAAATAAATTACAATATCAGTCAGCAAGCCAGGGCCAGCAAGATAGGGCCAACCCTGAGGCTGTCAGATTTGTATTATTATTAACTATATAATTAATTCTTAAATTTATTTTATTTTATTGAAATAAATTAAAACCAATGCAGTAACTCACTCAGCAAGTCAGTTTCTTTTAAGTTATGCTTAATATGTCTTTTGAGGAACATCTGATAATATTTATGTGAATAGGAGCCTACGGATTCTAGAACATCTTTATCTTATACTAATAAGTTTGGTAGGATAACAAAAAAAATGGTAAAGTCAGAATTAGGATTTAGGTTGGTTTAGTTTGAGGTAGGATGAGGAGTGAGTTTTAGGTCAGAGTTCAGTGTGTGTGGTTGTCTACTCCACTTTACAACGTGTAGCCTATGTCTCATCCCTCTCCACAGTTTGCTTTTTGCTGTTGGTTTTTCCAGAAGCTAAAACCCATGAACTTCTGTGTTGGAGTGTTGTTATGGCATGATTTATGGCATGAGTATGACATGTAAAACCTGTAGATCAAGATCAAAGTCCAGCCACCAGTAAAACCTCTCTGGGCTGTTGAGTCAAGCTGTGAGTGGATTGGGATCATTGTCAATTCCATCAGTCTCAATTGGCAGGAACAAAAAGTTTATTTTGAGGCCATCGATTATCTAAGTGGGCTTTTACTTGGACCATTAACTCCCAGTTAATATTTCCTCCTCTCACTTCAGTCTCTCTTGCTCTGTCTTTGTCTATAGTCTCTCTTTCACTCCCTTGCTCTCAGGCTCTGTGTATGTCTTGTTCAGACAAACATATGTACACTTGCAAACATTTAAATTTATGTCAACTTAATCATAAAGTCACCTCTTTCTCTCTTTTTCTCTCTCTCTCTAACTGTGTAATACATGTAGTAAGTATGTGCTGAAATTAAGTTATAACAGGTCACAATAAAGTTAATACAAGCACATCACTTATGCATGTATTTGCCAGCACAAATATACAGATATTTCTTTAAACTGACACATCTATGACTGGAGATTGTCATGTACTTCTCATCATTACACACTGCATAAAAGGAAACCTTTGTAAGTTTATGCTCTTTTGTTATTAATAATTACATGTGTTAACATGATTTGTTTTACTCATTACATCCTATCCATGGTACTTTTCACGCCATAGTAATGCTATATTCCATACTTTTTCCCCACACAACCAATTCATAAAGTCTAAAATATGCTATAATAGTCATCAATAGTGAACAGAATGAGCAACATGTAAATATATAGCATATTTCTGTATATACATTTTTTTTTTTTTGGGGGTAAAATGTAAAGTGTTTCCTGAGGATGGCCCTGAAGGAAAGGTCATGTGATCACACGGTTCATCTCGTTGGGAGCATGAATATACACTTCTGGATATACCATGAACTGGATGACTGACGATATTCACAGACATGGTTATCAGAAATGGTTTCTACCATAGAAACGGAAGGGATTCATTTCTGGAATATAAACTATTTCTTTACCAAGGTTAATAAATAATGTTAAACTGACTTAATTTGTCTTAATTGGATTAAACGACATTGTCATTATTGTGTTAAAGGCCCAGTGAGCAGGCCCAAGTGAGCATTTAGAGCATCTTAAGCTTCCGTAATATGACATATCTCAGAGTAAAACAGAATGTATGCTTGGGATATCATTTTGAGAAGGATTTGATCAAATCTTCGAGGGATTTGATCGGGTTGCACAAAACTGGGTTTGGCTTAGCAAGCATCAGTCTCTGGAGAACCACAGAGATTTGGAGCTCCAAACACACCTCCCTCTCTGCATTGTTAGATCAGGAGGAGGACAAGTGACCAATAAATTAAATAAATTAAACCTCAATCACGCTCTTTGGAAATGTAAACAAAGTTTTTTCCAACTGATGTGCAAACACACACCTCTGACCATGAAGCTCTGTTAGCTACTGTCATCCACGAGCTAATGGTTAATATGATAGGCACGGTTAGCTGTTCACCCCAAATCACATTTGATTGAATAAAGGTATGTATACACCCCTGAGTTCACAATGAGTCTTAAAAAATGTTTACATTTAAAGGAAGATAAAAGATAGGGATTTTTATAAATAAATAATCAAAAAATTGGTGCCTAAGTATATAGATTAATGCAATTGCATGGACTCAGGATAAGAACTTTTTTTTCTTTCACAGTTAAAAAATTTGTTTTAAAAAATTTGAGATAAAGATATCTTTTGTCTAGAGCTCACGTCTCAAAATTTTAACCTGAGTGTGGTGTTAGAGGAAAGGTCAGTGTTGTCACCTAAAGGAATAATTCTCTGGAGGATCATGTGTCACCAAAAAAATTAGTAAGCAGTTGGTAGGAATGGACAAATTTGCAGTTATGACAAAATAGAGGAGATGAGGAGGCAGATGGTGAAATTATTTACCTCGAAGCACCAAGATGAAATGGCATTACTTTATTTTGAAAAGCAGCCAAAACTGCTACCTTTACTGACAGGTTAATGCCAGCTGTCTTCCTGTAGGGGAGTCATTCTATGTGTTCTTTTAGTTCTCTTTCCCTCCACCACCCTTCTGATTTATGATATATACACATTTCCTCTGAACCTGATGATATTGTGCAGTAGCAGCTCGCAACCTCAAAGATTGATTTGAACCCGTGCCCTCAATAACTTGGCTCTTGCAGATAGATCTCGAGAGGTTGTGCTCATGTGTTTGTACCTATGCAAAGAGGAGTGTGTGTGTGTTTGTGCCGGCCACAGAAGTCATCCAGGTGCCACTCGCTCTCATGCCCCACTCACAAGCTTCAGTTTGTCTTTAGTAACCTGAGAAGGCTCAAACTGTGTATATAGGTGTGTATCTATACAGAGAGGAGGCACATCTGGCGACTGGCTTAGTGGTAGAGCGGGTTGTCCACCAATTGGAAGGTCAGCGGTTCCTTGGGCAAGACGCTGAACCCCAAATTGCTGCCAAGGGCTGCGTGTGAGTGTGTGAATGATTAGTCTTCCAACTGATGAGCTGCCATCAGTGTGTGAATTTGTGTGAATGGGGTGAATGTGATATGTAGTTGAAGCGCTTTGAGTAGTCAGGAAGACTAGAAAGGTGCTATATAAGTACAGTCCGTTTACATCCATCCATTACATCTTTTTTCGCTTTGTAAGGAAAAAACACAGATTGTATGATGCAGTCCATACATGTACAATTCAAACTCACGTACAGCACACACATGTACACCCATCTCTGAAGTTCTCTGTGTGTAATTCAAGTGTTTGCATTGATGCATTTTTTCACTCATATAGTTTTTGCTTTGTGAGTTACTGTAAATGTAGTTTGTGAGCCTGTATGTGATTTTGTCAATGTGTGTAGATAAAGTGTGTGTTTGTATGTTGCAGTTTCATCAATCAAATAGTTTTTTGTTTATAATAAAACTACATTTTAACTTTGTGAGCCAATATCTTTCTGTGTGTGTGTGTGTGTGTGTGTGTGTGTGTGTGTGCGTGGATCGGGGCTTGGAGAGTCTCCTGGGCCTGCTTGTGTTGACGCTGATGAGTCCTGTTGAGAGAGAAGCTCTCATCCTGGACTGATGAGCTCAAATGTGTCCTCTGCCAGGCTGTACCACAGCAGCCTCCCACACAACACTCCATAGAGACAATAAAAACTTCCACGTGTGTTTTCATCCACTTTCATTAAAATTGCTGAAATCTAAAAAAAAATTTAACAAATTAGAATTGTATTTCCACAAAAACTACCAACATTGAACTGCATTTCTTGATATCAGCAAATTAATATTTTATATTAAAAAATTCCAAGCTGGGACAAGGTTCTATTTTTGTAAACCCTGTGCAGTCAAGTGTGCCCTACCACATGTGCCGCATTTTTGGTAATGACTGTTGAATGTTTTACATACTGACTATCTGGGAGCGAAAACTAAATGCCTGCTTATTGCAACATAAACGTGATCCTGGTAATGATCCACAACTAAATTAGGATTTTTAAAATAACTAACTAAAAATAACTCTTATTTCTGGGAGCACCACTATAAAATCTAATCTGAACAATCTCTATCACATCATGTTAGTCATTACAGCATACACGTCTTCCTGTATTGTATAAAAAAAACAGAAGATGACCTGCACAGTAGCTGAGAGAGAAGTTTTAATTGATATACGATTTTTAATCAACTGTGTGAACTGTTTTCAGTGTGTCAGTATCCTACGCACCTGTTGATTTGCAGTAGAAACTGTGTAGAGTAATTAATTATAATGACAAGTTTGATATGCACATGACTGAGAAAGGATGTTTATGTGGTTACAGTCTGGTGTTGGTTGCAAAGAATTTAACCAGCAGATCTTTCATCCGCATCTGTGATTTGAGAATGTTCAACTTCACACCAATTAGAAATCTGAGTGCAGATAGAACACATTCTGTACCTCAGATGCCTGTAAAGAGAGTCACCAGAGTAAAGGAAAGGCTGTCACTATAGTTTACTAACTGTTGTGGATTCATTTTATTCTGTCAATCTGGCATTAATGCCATAACCGGAATAAAACTTTTTATTCTCCATCAACCTGCTCCGAACAGGTGTGCAGGGGACCGCTCAAGAAGAACTCATTCTTGGCACCAATGTTGGGATTCACAATGATTAAATGGAGGCACCCACTTGTGTAGGTGCGATAAATTAACTATGGCTATCAGAATTATCAAAGATAATCATAAATAACTATAATGAATAAAGTCCTCTGGGGCACCACTCTTCTTAAAAAAAAGAAAAATTATAGCCAATTAATTGATTGAATCCTTTGTTCTTCGTCAGAGGGGATCTGCGTAACGCAGACCTCCTGAGGTCCGGGTCGTAGAGCGAGGAAGAAAGAGACAGAACAAATGATCGCTGACCTTTTTATTGACCTGGTGACATCCTGGCCAATGCTGCGTTCAATGGATCTCAGGATTGTGGGACAAAAGAGAATGCAGTCTCCTAACAAAAGTTCAGTTAACAATCACCCAAAAGAATGAATTCATCTGTGCCAGGGCTCATCATAGCTTCTTTTCTAACTTTCTTTTTAGCAAAAGTAGCATCTCATGTTTTATTCTTGAAACACTATTGAGAAAGTTTCTCATTATTTTAAGATATTAAGTCAATATTTTGAGAAAGTTTCCCATTATTTTAAAATACTAACTCATTATTTTGAGATACTAAGTGATTATTTTGAGAAAGTTTCTCATTACAATGACTTACAGGATCTTTTTTTTCCCATCACAATGGGCTTCCATAAAATCATCCACCCCTATTGCCTGCTATTTCTATCAAAGTGATTGACAAGCATTTTTTTATACAGTGATTAACAATAACAACTACATATTAATGAATTAATTAATATTTTCTGAAGCAGTTAAAAGTTTGTTTATGTCTGTAACATTTTCAAGCATAGTGGTGATACAGGCTCATATTTCATTTTCAAAGAAAATGCATAATTTAACTCAATCAAAATCAGTTGTATGTGAATATACGCCGCATACTTCACTTTATGTGGTCAGAAAAATCATGGATTGGGTTTCGCTGATGAAAACAATGGTTCCCATACATGTGTATGTATTGAAAAAGAGTATCAGAAAACACAGACTGACAGACCAACCTAACATATGTTACCATCTTCACATGTGAAACTTGATCACACTTAGAAATGTGACTCTTTTCATGGTGTAACTGATCTGTTTTCACACTGAAAGAATTACCCTCAGTGACCATAACTCAAATGTATAACTGCAATTTTGAAATTTGACAATTTTTCTATGCAGACATATATGACAACAAGGGCACTGTAACAGAATTATGTCCATATCTGTAACTTTATAATGCTTTGAGGGAGAAACAGAGGTGTTTTGAATGGCTTGTAGTTTTGTCCACCCTTATATGCTTGAAAATCAAAAGAAAGATACATAAAAACATGTTCAGAAGAAAAGGACTATGGCTAAAACAATGAGCAACAACTGGGTTAAATAGTTTGGCATGGGTATCATTACAGTATACCAAGGAACCCATATATTGGAACAAGAAGAAATGCACCATCATTTTATTTAAGTGTGTCTGTAGAAATACATAACTCTTACAAGTGGTTTAAAACCCTAATATCTCAAGGTTGCACATTATGGTGCTTGGACATAAAAGCATGATTCCCAAGCTCAGCCAAGCTGATGGGGCCAAATTTTCCTGTTATACAAGTGTGATAATTAATTAATAAATTAATAGATGACACAGAAGCAACAACTAAGTCGTTGCAGAAAAACACTGATGGAAGGGGAGGGAAAAGCTTACAAATGAATGGAGGAACACTTAGAAGGGAAAGAATACAAGACAACCAAGGCACTTGCCAAGTTTACATAGAATAAGAGATGAAATGACGATGAGATTAATGAGGCAGGGCCCAGATAAACAGTAATAAATGAAAATTCAAGGCATACTACTAAGAGTCACAGAAGAGTTGTTTTTAACCGGGGTGTTGTATTGGACTGCATCACATTGTACAGGGGTTAGGAAGTGGAAAGCAAAGGAAGCTGTTCTGCTGCTTCTGAGTCGCGGCTCCATCACAACAGGCTGTTGGGAGTGGTGATGGCAGAGCTGGACTTGGCTCTTTCCCAAACCCCCACACTGACATTACCATCAGGGAAGGAGAAGCAACACCTAATCCAGGAGGACAGCAACAGCCATGTCTGTTTTACGTCCCATTCAAATTGAATAATTTAATAAAAGTCAAGCTGCTTATACTTTTCATCTTTAAAACCATCAAAACCAACAACTTTAAAAGCAACAATTCTCTCTCACACAATGAGTGAGTCATTAACTAGCAGATGAAAGTTGCTCATGTGAACACACATGCTGTTTAATGTCGGTGTCCCAAGGGGATCACTGGCATTCTACCAACCACCCATAGGCACAAAATATAATCACTTAGAAAGTCACAAAGAAAGTCATGCTCCGGGAGTTGACAGTACCGTGAGAGGACCGCCTGGAAGAGGCATTTGAGAGGAAGCTCACCAAGTATGACAGTCTGCTCAGAGAATGTCGGCAAGGTGGCTGGAGAGCAAGATGCTTTCCAATAGAGGTTGGGTGCAGGGGCTTTGTAGCCAGTGGCTCAAAAGAGGAGAGCCATGGGGGGCAGAGTAACTAGTTTGCCATCTGGACACAAGCTTGGGTCTGATCAGCCTAAGCTGGGTCACCTGGAGGAGGGTGTATGATGTTGAACAACCCATGACACCCGATGATTCCAGGAACATCACTGAAGATGTGTCCAGAAGTATCAGTAAAATATATTTGCAGTTATACATTTGAGTTATGGTCACTGAGGGTAATTCTTTCAGTGTGAAAACAGATCAGTTACACCATGAAAAGAGTCACATTTCTAAGTGTGATCAAGTTTCACATGTGAAGATGGTAACATATGTTAGGTTGGTCTGTCACTCTGTGTTTTCTGATACTCTTTTTCAATACATACACATGTATGGGAACCATTGTTTTCATCAGCAAAACCCAATCCATGATTTTTCTGACCACATAAAGTGAAGTATGCGGCGTATATTCACATACAACTGATTTTGATTGAGTTAAATTATGCATTTTCTTTGAAAATGAAATATGAGCCTGGGTGGCTGGCTCCTACTTACACCTACTCATCCTCAGCAACCCCGGTACCTGAGAAGCAAATTAAGAAAACAGACACAGCAAGAGCAGGTCAAAAAGGCAGTGTGAAATGGCATTAAAATGGCATTACAGTAGGCTCATGGATCATAATAGAAAGAACTCAAAAGGACACACGATAACGCAAGTGCTATAACAGTGTCTGTTCCTTCAATATGTCTAATGTCAAAGCCATAGGCCTGCAAAAACAAAGACCATGTCATTAGTCTCTGATTTGGACATCTAAGAGACTGTAAAAACAGCCGAGGGTTGTGATCCGTATAAACCACTAGTGGTGCTTATCCTGTTCCTACATTCACTTCAAACCGTTGCAAGGCCAACATAAATGCCAAGGCTTCTTTCTCTATAACAGAGTAATTAAACTGGTATCTACCTGGAGCACAAATGCCTGACAAAAATGCGGAGCTGCTAGAACAGGAGAGGGCACAACAGAGACTTTACATTATTAAAGGCTTGCTGATATTCAGATGACCAACCAAATTTTGCCTTGGCCTTCAGCAGTTCAGTCAGAGCAAACACAATAGTAGAGAAGTTTTTAAATAAGCTCCAATAGTACCCCACTAAACCCAAAAAACAGTGCTGAAATGTTGATCGAGCATTTCTTAAACCAAATAGAATTACTGTATAAGAATAAGAGACCAGACAGCGTAACAAACATAGATATTTCCTGTGCGTGCTTAAGGTGCCTCTCAATATCACTTGAGCAAATGAAATTTACTAACAAATTTGACAAACCCCACCTGATCTGTACAGTCATCCATTCACAACAAAGGAAAAGAGTCTGGTTTTGTGAGAGCATTTACTTTTCTCAAATCTGTACTGAACCTAGGCGTATTGTCTGGCTTCGACATCAAAATGCAAGGGGAGGCCCAACTAGATGATGACGGCACGGCAATGTTGTTTTGTATCAAGTAAGCCATTTCTGACTCTAAATGTTTGCGATTATCTGGTGACTTGCAATGAAACTGCTGTTTATTCATCTTCAACATCAATGTCATGCTCTAACCAATCAGTGCCAGAAGGAATGTCACCAAACAAACAGGGATACCTCTGTCCAAGTTAAGACCGTTTACTACGTTTTGAAACAAATGAAACAACAGCTTGTCCAAGTTACAGAGCGAATCAGAAATGTTCAAACGACCATATAACAAGCTGTCATCAGGCTCCTGCATGTGCAAAAGACGCTGAACTGAAAAGAGCCGGGCGCACACCGTCGTTAACAGCCTGACCTAAATCAGTATCAGGTTCACATTTTTTCCATCCTGGTTGCAATTAAATAATTCAAATCCAAAATCTTCTCGGTGACAGTGTAAGGCCTAGTCTACTTAGCCTGAAACAGTGAGCCCACAACATGCATCAGACCAAGGACTAAACTCCTGGCATTCTCTGCGAAGATCATATTTCTTTTTCATTTTATTTTCAGATACTTTCAACTTTTTCCTTTCATTACCACCTGCTACTAACAAATGTCTAAATCCATTTACATAATCAATCAAGTTTTTAGGAAGCTCTGCATCCACCCAGTTATCTTCTAACACTGCCAAGGGGTCACACACAGTATGTCCAAAGACGAGTTCGCTCGGACTAAAACCCGTACTCTCTTGTACAGCTTCCCTCACAGCCAGCATCAGCCATGGAAGACCCTCTTCCCAGTCTCTATCCAGCTTGATGCAATACGAACGCAGGCGAGACTTCAAAGGCTGATGAAACCTTTCCAAAACGCTTTGACTTTGCGCATGATAGGCCGATGACCATGATTATGCTTTATACACAGTCCACAATGGACTGTGATGATCAGATGATCAGACTGTGATAGGGATAGTGGAGCAGGCTTAATGCACTTGTTCAGCTTTCCCGTTAACTGGCACACGTGACAGGTTTTTATAAACAGTATATGAGGAGATGTCTCTTTCTACGCACGAAAAAAAATGTCTTAGTGCATGAACTGTCAAGGTAAGTGTAGCTTATTAAGATTATAATGAGATGGAGGATATTGCATAGCAGTAATAGAAGTATGAATAATTATCAATAAATAGGGAATTTTAAACTGAAAACAGAGTATATTGCACAGCAGTATTAACACAGAATATTGCACAATTATGTCAAGTATTGCAGAGATGTTAATGATCAATGTCCAGTTTAGTGACTTAGTGACTTAATTAGTCATATAGACTGACACTTAGAGGAAGGAGTTAAAGAGTTTGATGGCCACAGGCAGGAATAACTTCTTGTGGCGTTCTGTGGTGCATTTTGGGGGGATGAGTCTTCCGCTGAAGCTACTCCTTTGTTTGACCAGCACGTCATGGAGTGGGTGGGAGACACTGTCCAAGATCGCATGTAGTTTGGCCAGCATCCTCCTCTCTGACACCACCGACAGAGAGTCCAGCTCCACCCCCACAATGTCACTGGCCTTACGGATCAGTTTGTTGAGCCTGTTAGTGTCCGCTACCCTCAACCTGCTGCCCCAGCATGCAACAGCATATAGGATAGCACTGGCCACCACAGACTCATAAAACATCTTCAGCATTGTCCGGCAGATGTTGAAGGACCTATACCCACTTGGTACTTAATATACCTGACCTGTATTATAGTGTATTATATTTTTTGCTTAGTACTTCTATTCGTGTGTGCACTGATGTGATAGTGAACTGCTGTAACAAAAGAGTTTCCCCTCGGGGATCAATAAAGTATTTCTGATTCTGATTCTGAACTGGAAAATGACATTTCCCACAAAGACATTACCCAGAAAAACCCATTCCCTCACTGACAGGTGCAACAAATGTAGCAGGCTTAACGTTAAGTTTTATTCCCTTATTAAGTCATTACGCGCAACAATGCACTCTCTGCCCTTATGGAGCAGCACATATTAATTTGCTGACACAGCAGCATCAGCAGCAGTGACATCAGTGGACTTAAATTTGTTGGTTTTTTTATGTTAGTGTATGTCGCAATTTGGCCTGGGCAACAAACGCATTAAACTGTGGCAACAAACACAAATTATTAACATTGAAGGGATGCCCACCAGACCTAGGCACTTGCCTGCCCTGATCCTCACTGGACAACTTGTCATCTTTACCCAGAGATATCTCTCCAGCTCTAACTTACCTTTTTCTGTTTACTGGCGAATCCTCTCTACCTCAATCTGTTTCTGACTTTCAATTAGTGTTTGTTTCTCGTGTTCCATTTGCAATAAGAGGAGCTCTTTACGTTGCTCAAAAGTTAATCCATGTATCTGCACCAATGCTATTCTTGGTCTGCTGTCATGATTCCTATTTCAATTAGTTTTGATTTCAAAGCCACTTTAATATTTTCTTTGACACTTATCTCCCATGACCACTGAATAGCACTCAGCAATTTTAAGCAAATGCTCTTTTGTGTACATTTCTAAAGCCTCCTCAGATGGAGCAGCAAAAATGCCTCACTTTCAACCAGTTCAACTTCAAACTCCTACAATTACAAACAGTTAAGCAAACAATCAACTTCACACTCAAACAGGACCAGCAAGACACAGCAGAGTTTCTCTGTGTGTACTAAGAGGCGTAAACCTCAACCAATTTGGAGTTTTCCCGCTACCTAAACGCTCAGCCCCACTACCTAAGCTCCCCTCTAGTCTCCATCTACTTGTGGTGGGTTCTTATGCACTACGGCCAGATGGGTCAGGGGGGCAATGCCTTGTTTCCTTTGGCCTAGCTCCAGCAATGATCGGATGAACCAATGACTAAGATCTAAGAATGACCAGAAGGCCCAGTCTCCTGTAGCTTAGATCAAGAAAGAATGGCAAGAAAACCCAGTACCCTTTAGTCCAGTTCTAAGAATGACAAGAAGGTTGATTTCTGGTAACCTTGAAATAGTAATGACCTGAAAGCCCAATCTCCTTTAGTCTAGTCCTACTGTAGGAGTGACCAGAGGGCCCATTTGTCTTTACAGTGTGTCTACACAGCCCGCATAGCGAAAGCAACACATTGGAAGAGCAGAAACAACTGTTTCAGTGCTCCATCTGCATCTACAGCAATTCATTTTTTTATTTATATAGCGCCAATTCATAACAGAAGTTATCTCATTACACTTGTCCTGTAGAGCAGCTATAGACTGTAGTCTTTATAATATTATTTACAGAGACCCAATGAGAAGAAACTTTCTTTTAAGAGGCAGAAACCTCGAGCAGTCCCAGACTCAGGGTGGGCGGCCATCTGCCACTGCCAGTTGGGTTAAGAGAGAGAGAGAGAGACAGACAGAGACAACAGGAGGTAAGAGAGCATACAGTAGCTGTAGGTGATAATGATAATGAACAATTTAACTATTTCACAGAAAACTGATGCCTTCTCCTAAACAGCCTGCCTCTGACTCATAAACAAGCTCTGTGAGAATTCAAAGATCCCAAACATCCTGTCTTACTTTCCTTTTGGGTCATAAAACGACCCCTGCCAGGACTCAGAGAGGACGGCAATAAAAGTTAAGTGACAGTATGCCAATCTATGACCCTTACAAATCCCACCTCGGGATAATATCTGGACTTCATCAATAAAAGGAACAAGGAACAAAAGAAACCAACTTTGCATCAAATATACATTAATTGATATACCATGTTTAATTAATATTATATGAAGAATGTAAAGTTTATTTGAACATACTGATTTTGATACAGGAACTGAAATAATCCAGAAAGGAGATGTAAATTAGAATGTTGAATGTCACTCCTCATGTGTGCTTGCTAGGTGGTTGATTCTTCCCCTTTCTTCTGCATGGCTCTCAAAGACAAACAAAAGACATTCCTGTGAAGAATATGGCCATAACACTGACTCTGCAGTCTACGCTTCTCTTCAGACCCCAGGCTGGCCCATGAGAATCAACTGAATCCCAAGCCACACAGCACATTTTGAAGGCAAGTTTATAAAACTCTGAAAGCCATCACGGCTACAGAACACCAGCCAAGTGGGTACACAAGATGTGATCTGCTTTCCCGAGAGAGACCGATTCAAGCCGAGTCGCACTGCAGTGGCAATGCCCGAAGAAGCCCGAGCTCCACAAAAGGTATCACTGGTCGAACTGCACATGGGTCGCATCCAAACATGGTGAGCTGCACACAGTAGAATCGACTGTGCCTCCCTCCTCCCTTCCAGCGCAACTTGTCCCCTGGCTATCTGAATCACCAGGTGAAAACATTACTTTACCTGTGTTATATTTGGGTTGATGCTAATAGGTTACTAACAAGTAATTTAGTGTGAGGTCAGGAATAGAACCCCTTCAATAAAGTCATGACATGGAAGTGCTTCCCAAAACTTTTCTCAGTTGCTGAACGGCACATACAGGGTGATTTTCACTGGTCAATGTTACGATGTGTTGGCAAGCAGGGAACAGGGAAAGGACCCAAACGCAGACTGAGGAAGCAGATCGATGACTTGAGTGATTTATTGAGAGCTTACTGGCAGATACAGGAAGGCAGACCGGTAGACAGGCAGACAGGTAGGCTGGCAGGCAGACAGGTGACAAACAGGTAACAGGCATGCAGACATAAGTCCCAAAGGCAGACAAGACAGAGCCAACACAGCAACGGGGACGAACTGATGAAGAACAAAGGAAGGACACAGACTTAATTACACTTAGGTGAGGGCGACAACGATACACAGGTGAAACTGATCAAGACGCAGTTGAATCAAATCAAAACAATCAAAGCAATCAAAGGGACGGCCTCCAGACATCCCTACAAAAAAAAAGTCAAAAAAAATCATAGGACGGCTCAAGTTCAAGGTGGAGGGATTCAGGGTGGGTAGAAGACCTCAGGCAGACGGCCCAAGGGCTGGACAGGTGAGCAGATCTGGTCAAGAGAGTGACCAGGAGGCAGGGCTGAAGGGCTGAGCGGGTCCGGGGAATGACCAGATGTACTGAGCAACTCAGGAGGTTGGCAATGACGGCAAGACCTCTCTGGAGGTCGAACAATATGCCGGTGACGAAGACGGAACCCTTCCATAGGCCGAACAGTATCCCGCGACGAAGACGGAAGGTGGTGCAGCAATCCAGCAGAGGCAGGAGTGTGCTGCGGCACAGAGAGTTCAGGGGCTGCTGCGGCCCAACAGGGAGTTCAGGGGGCTGTTGTGGCCCAACAGGGCGTACAGGGGGCTGTTGTGGCCCAACAGGGAGTACAGGGGGCTATTGCGGTTGGAGAAGGCGGGTGCACAGGGACTGATGAATGCCGCGGCGCAGGAACTTGTGTCAACCGGTCCGCCGACTGGGGACCAGGCAGGACCGATGATGACTATGAGGCACTGGGCAGCTGAGTCTCTGGACTGCTGGGCAACAGTGAGGACTAGCAGCTGGGCACAACATCGGTGGGAGTCATGCCTTCTTCTGGGGGGCTTTCCAGAAGGTTGCTCCAAGACAGGAACAGGCTGAAGTGTAAGCTGTTTAGCAGGCGGCGGTGCAGACTGGAGACGTAAAGACTGAATGTTGGCAGACTGTGGTGCAGACTGGAGGCTAGCATAGAGGAGGTAGGCATGGAGGGATATCAGCTGGGAACTAGCAGGCTAGGATTCAAGCTAAAGACTAGGAGAGAGGAGCGAGATGAGAAAGCACAAAACTACAGGAGAGAGATGTCAAGTTAATAACATGCATTAATGGGATAAGAATGGATACAGGTGGAGAAGGAGAGGAGGAGTGAGGAGCTCAGTGCATCATGGGAAGTCTCTTGGCAGTCTAGGCCTATAGCAACATAACTAAGGGATGGTACAGAACTCATCTGAGCCAGCCCTAACTATAAGTTTTATCAAAGAGGAATGTCTTCAGCCTTCTATTAAATGTGGAGATAGTGTTTGCCCCCTGAACCCAAACTGGAATCTGATTCCACGGGAGAGGAGCTTGATAGCTGAAGGCTCTGGCTCCCATTCTACTTTTGGAGACTCTAGGAACCACAAGTAACCCTACATTCTGGGAGCGCAGTGTTCTAGTCGGGTAATAAGGTACTATGAGCTAAGATACAATGGTGCCTGACCATTAAGAGCTTTGTAGGTGAGGAGAAGGATTTTAAATTCTATTCTGGATTTTACAGGGAGCCAGTGCAGAGAAGCTAATACTGGAGAAATATGATCTCTTTTTCTAGTTCTTGTAAGTACACATGCCGCAGCATTCTGGATCAACTGGGACTTATTTGGGCAGCCTGATAATAAAGAATTGCAACAATCCAGCCTAGGAGTAACAAATGCATGGACTAATTTTTCTGCATCATTTTGAGACAGAGTGTGCTTGATTTTTGCAATGTTACATAGGTGAAAAAAAACATTCATTGAAGTTTGTTTTATGTGGGAGTTAAAGAACAAACCCTGATCAAAGATAACGCTGAGGTAGGCCAGGGAAAAGCCATCTAGAGTAACTATATCTTTAGATAACGTGTCTCAGAGGTGTTATGGGCCAAGTATAAGTATAGTTTGTTGGATCGTAGAAAAGGTTTCAGTCGTAGTCATCTGGACACTGTTTTCAGAATCAAGACGTTTCGGCTCCCATCCGGAAGTCATTCTCAATTGTGAAAAAATTGGACGGGAACTGGAAATTTAAGCTAATCTGAGTTGCATAAGCCCTGCCCTCAGGAAGGAATCTGCCTGAGTATCTGTTAATAGCTAGTTTCACCTGAAACTGACCTAATAGTTTCAAGATGGCCCAGTGATCAGTAATCAAGCCTATTGTTCTCTGGCTGCATCTACTTCATCACTGTTAAGTGCCTGATTAGCATGTGATAGGCGTGACCAAGGTGATAATACACTCTGATAGACTTTGGGCAGATTAAATCTCAGACCACCATTTCTGTTCAAAGAGGGGTTCTCTTTCTTCACAAAAATGGCTTCCTTGACGCCCCGTTCAAACCAACTCTTCTCTCTACTAAGAATCTTCACCTCGCTGTCTTCAAATGTGTGGTTTGTAGCTTTTAAATGCAAATGCACGGCGCTCTGTAATCCTGAGTTAGCGTGTTGTCTGTGCTGATAAAGTCTTTTGTGAAGTGGCTGTTTGGTTTCGCCTATATACCGTTCTTTGCAGTTTTCCTCACTGCACTGAATGGAGTAGACAACATTGCTCTGTTTTTGTGTGGGTAACTTGTCCTTAGGGTGAACGAGTTTTTGTCTTAAAGTGTTGCCTGGTTTAAAGAAGACAGGAACATCGTGCTGTCTAAAGATCCTTTGTAGTTTTTCAGACAGTCCAGATACATAAGGAATGGAGACACCGTTCCTTCTCGGTTCAGTTACACTTTTGTCCTGTTTTTTGGCTCTTTTAACTTTGTTGATAGCCCAAGTAGGATAACCACAGGCTGAGAGTGCATTCTGGACATGCCTTTCCTCTTTCTTCTTACCCTCTGAGCCTGTGGGCACTTCTTTGGCTCTGTGTTGTAATGTCCGGATTACACCCAGCTTGTGCTGTAGTGGATGGTGTGAGTCGAAGAGCAGGTATTGATCCGTATGTGTTGGTTTCCTGTACACTTCTATCTGGAGCTTTCCATCCTCTCCTCTGAGAGTAGAACAATCAAGAAAGGCCAAGCGTTTCTCTTTTGCATCCTCACGCGTGAACTTGATGTTGGGGTCCACCGTATTGATATGCTCTGAGAACGCTTCCAAGTCTTGTTTCTTGATTTTCACAAAGGTGTCATCCACATAACGGTACCAATGACTTGGTGGTGTGCCCGGGAACGAGGATAATGCCTTCTTCTCAAACTGTTCCATGTACAGGTTGGCCACAATGGGAGAGACCGGAGAGCCCATAGCACAGCCGTGAATCTGTCTGTAGAAGTGTCCCCGGAATTGGAAGTAGGTTGTGTTGAGACAGATGTCTAATAGTTTACATATGTGTTCCGGTGTAAGCTTGGTCCTTTGCTGCAAGGTGGAGTCCTCCTGCAGTCTTCTCATCACCGCTGTCACTGCTTCTGAGGTTGGGATGCAAGTGAACAAGGACACTACATCATAAGAAACCATAACGTCATCTGGGTCCAACTGGAGATGTTTCACTTTGTCCCCAAATTTCTGTGTGTTTTCCACATGATGTACTGTGTTCCCCACCAACGGAGCCAAGATTGTAGTCAAATGTTGTATGTGATGGAATCTGTGCTGCACACGATGGGTCTGAGTGGAACATTCTCTTTGTGAATTTTGGGAAGGCCATAGATGCAGGGAATGGCTTCCCCAGGGTATAGTCTGTAGTACAGAGGCCTGTCTATCACCTCCTCCTTCTCAAGCTTCTGTAGACAGTCTATAACCTTCTTCTTGTAGCCATTGGTTGGATCTCTTTTAAGTTTTTGATATGTGGTTGTGTCTTCAAGAAGGTTGTTGACCTTGGTTTCATAATCGGCTGTGTTCAGAATCACAGTGCAGCGACCCTTGTCTGCTGGTAGAATGTTTATGCTGTGATCCTTCTGCAGTGCTGAGAGTGCCCTCCTCTCTTCGGATGTAATGTTGGAAGGAGGTGGTTTGGCACTCTTTAATGTTACAGTGACACGTAGCCTCAGGTCTGCAGCCTCTGCTTCAGTCATGTTGTTCTTCCTAATGGCTGTTTCTGTGGCTGTGATGTAGTCCACTGTAGGGATGTGGTTGGATGTAACTGAAAAGTTGAGCCCTTTGGAGAGCACATCTTTTTCTGCCTGTGTCAGGATGCAGCCAGAGAACAATAGGCTTGATTACTGATCACTGGGCCATCTTGAAACTATTAGGTCAGTTTCAGGTGAAACTAGCTATTAACAGATACTCAGGCAGATTCCTTCCTGAGGGCAGGGCTTATGCAACTCAGATTAGCTTAAATTTCCAGTTCCCGTCCAATTTTTTCACAATTGAGAATGACTTCCGGATGGGAGCCGAAACGTCTTGATTCTGAAAAGTGTCCAGATGACTACGACTGAAACCTTTTCTACGATAGAACACTCCTGGACGAATGAGGGACTACACTGTCTTATAGTTTGTTGGAGTTTAACATCAGAAAATTACAAGTCATCCAGGTTTTTCTGTCCTTAAGGCATGCTTGAGGTTGAGGTAACTGATTCGTTTCATCTGGCTTGATCGATAGATATAAGTAGGTATACATCCACATAACAATGAGCGTTTATGGAGTGTTTCCTGATAATATTGCCTAAAGGAAGCATATATGAGGTGAATAGAACTGGTCCTAGCACAGAGCCTTGCGGAACTCCCTGACTAACTTCGTGACAAACTTCATTAACATGTACAAACTGAGATTGATCTGATAGATAGGATTTAAACCAGCTTATGTGTTCCAGTCTCTGTAATAGGATGTGATGGTCAATGGTGTCGAATACAGCACTAAGAGTCTCTAACAAGACAATTACAGAAACAAGTTCATTGTCCATTGTTTTGGCAGTGCTCAGAGCCCAATACACAGTCACTGTAGTTAACCCACATAAACCAGAAGACTATAGAAATACACAAAAGGCCCACAATCCTTTTGTCTTAATCTAAAAAGATCAAGAAAGGCCATGTCTTCTTTTTTCAGTTCTAAAACTAACAGGTAAAGAAAAGCTTCTTGTCCACCTTTCTCCCCGTGTTCCACCACATATTGACAAATTGGTCACTGATGTAATTAGTAGTGCGTCCAGTGCGTCTTCTTTGATAGAGGTACAACCATTACATCCATTATGCCATTGATTCATCAGCAGTTAGTGCTGCCAAAGGCAAGAGGAGGAGATGAGTCTCTGTAAGGCACAGAAGGAGGTGAAGGAAGTCAAGAGAAAGAGGATACATAGTGAGAGATCTTGGATGGATGACAGTGAGAGGAAGGGACAGGCGATGAGAAAAAGAAAAGTGGTGGAGGAGAGAAATATCAGGACATGTCACATTGTACCACAGTTTCTCTTTTTTTTTATTTGTCACTGTAGTGGCCAGTTCCTGGAGCGAAAGAGGGGGATGGAGCTGTGAAGAGGAGTGAAGAGAAAGAGTGAGAGATTCAGGATTTGAAGAGGGAGAAAGGGGTAGAGAGAGAGAGAGAGTAGGACATTGTGATGTGACTGAGGATCTCAGGGGACAAGCCTGTGGGCTTTCAGAGACAAACATTAATAATGAAACGCTAATTCCCTCTGTCCTCCTTTCTTTCTCTCCTCCTCAGTGTCTCTCTGTCTGTCATTTTCTTTCTGTGTCTCCATGGCCGCCTTTATTTCTGTTAATCTCCTCTCCCTTACACAGACACTTTTTTACTCACCCACTTTCTGGCTTGCCTTGTACCAAAAACAAGCTCTTTATTGCAGTTCCAGTTATTAACTTCTTTTGCTATTTTAAACATTCATACAATGTGTGTGTGTGTGTGTGTGTGTTTGTGTTTGTGTTTGTGTGTGTGTGTGTGTGTGTGTGTGTGCATGGGTGGTGGTAAGTTAGAAACTGTGTCAAACATTGCCACAATAAAAAAATTTCTACTTCCCTTAAGTTACTTTCTCGTTCAGTGTTTTGCTTTCTTTATCAGCTATACAAACCCATGTTGTTCATAAGGGGGCGATCACACAGAGACTAACAGATAGAGAATTCCTGTCACACAATCTCCTTGTGACTTTTAGCTGTGCATAAAAGTTTAAATGTTTTCAACTTTTTTGGCTCAAGGAGTCACACCACTCTTCATAGTAAGACAGCCTCAGACAAAGACTCCATTTCCAACTGGTATTAACATGTGATATGTATCTGGATTGCTTAGCTGGATAGGGAAAAACGCATGTTAATGTGGCTGTAAATGTATGCAGAGCATTTTGCAATCAGGATACTGACAGATTGGCCAGACAGTATCTGGAGGTTGAGAGATAAAATAAAAAAGCCTATATAGCAGCATCACTGCTAAACTCTTGAAGGCCAGCTATGACTTTCAAGATTAGGGTCACTTTACTATTGGGGGTAGCTGAGCTAGCACTAGTTATAGCAAGCTTCGCCACTAGATCTGATTACTGATTACATAAGCAGCAACTATTAGCATAGTTAAGAAGGCTTCTGAAAAGTAGACTACAGATGCGTGTTTCTTTTCCTCCCCTCGCACTTTGTTGCTGTCCCTTGAGAGTATCCAGCATCACTTACTTTGATGTGGGGTATAGCCTACCACATTTGTTGACACGTCTGCCAGCTCTGATGACCTATTTTGCATATTTACATCCAATCACATTGTCAACTGATTTGAGAAAATGAGACCCCTAGGCCCATGATCAGAATAATCAGACTTGTTATAACAAGTCAATGTTGTAATACTTGAGATCAGACTTTTTGAAGGTCCCGGTCTCATCTTGGAATCGACCGCATTTTTACTCCGTCTTGTCTCTGTCTCAGAGAAAGAGGACTCAGGATTTTATTTCAAGACCAGTCAAGACCACAACTGCAGGAATATCACTAAATTGCCTATGCATTGTCTAAATAATTTGTTAACATCATTACTGTAATTGGATGTAAAACTTCCTGCTTCAAATAATAACTTGACTCATTTCAAAATTGAAATTTGTGTTACCCCTCCCCGTCCCCCTTCACACACACTCCCAAGAAAGTGAATGTGGGAGACAGGAGAAGAAGCTGTGGCTGATTGGGAGGAGATGTCAGCCAAATCTTATGTAATAAAATTTGGCTAGCGGTACCTAAACCACAAAGAGTTCATTTGCAAAGCAGCGTCCAAAAGAAAACACACAGCAGTATGTAAATTCTGCAATGCAATGCTTACTGAGACAGCTGGGACCACATCAAACTTTTTCAGCACTTAGAAAGGAAGCATAGTGAAAGGTAAGCTAAGTGTAAGTGACACCAGCAAAGCTAGCTAGCTAATGTTAGCAATCTGCCTCTGCACCAAAACTCTTCAGAAATCTCTTCACCCCTCACCCAAAGCGATTTAACGAATATTAGCTATATATATTAACTACCTACCATAAAACTTCAATTAAAAGCCGGGCCCCAATTAGACACCAAACCATTTTACTTGCCGGGTGTGGCTACACATTTTGACACTACGATATGATAACTATGGTTACTTTTGGCTTTCATCATTTCTAATGTAGGCTACTGGTATTTTGATAGGGTCTCTCTCTCTCTCGCTCTCTCTGTGCATCAGAGCTAGATCAAATGAATGATTCGTAATTAATATGTTATTCAGTAGCCTAATTTTTATACAAGTAATATTCATACTGGTTTAAATAAACAATTTGATAGTAATTCCCATTTTTGCTGAGCAAGAGTTTTGTGCAAAAGGAATTAAAGGCCTGTCCCAAATATAGCTCTAATATAGCTCTACCACTAAGCCACAGTCGCCCCCGGGATGTAACGCTAGCTAATGCAATGTTAACTTCATGAGAAATTGAGGGAATAGGGCATGTGGTGACAACTTGTTGTTCCTAAGTTAGTTTTTGCTTGGTCTTCATCTTAACTTGGTCTCAACCGCTCAAAGTCTCGGTCTTGGTCATGACTTGGTCTCAGGTTAGGTGGTCTTGACTACAACACTGTAACAAGTCATTTATCATTTATACTTGTGCTTTAGTGGTGGTATACAGTATACCCTAAATTTCACATTGAAGTGTGTATAGCACTATTTCATACAAATGCAGTTCAAAAGGTCAGCTAACCTGATCAGTCAACTGACAACAACAAACTCACTCATTTTGCATTCAGAGCCAACAACTTGTGTGGGTCTAAACAAAGATTTAGATGCAAAAGCTGGGAGGAGCCTGCCATACAGGATGATTGCACATAACCAAAACCACCATGATTACATCACTTTCAGCAAATGTTCTTTTGTCCTGCTGCAGATGCATCACTTATTTGGTAAAAAAAGGCTAAAAAAAAAAGGGCCGTGCACATGGTGCTAGTCTACAGGGTGTGGCAAAACACTTTCGACACTTTTGTTGAGAGGCACATGCAATGTACCTGAAATACAGTTGGAAAGAGGGTGTTATTAGGAGAAATACAATAGTACTGTAAGTGTGGTGGTACATGCTCTTAATCAGGCCAGTAGTACATTTAAAAGCAGCCACAACACTCTCTTTTGTGATGGCAATAACAATCTGGAGCAGGTCACAAAACCTTCCCCCATGAAGGTTACATGGGTGTTGTTATTACAGTTGTTGTTATTGGCTCTGTTACTGATGCTGACATCATTCTTCCTATAGCTGTCATTCCTATTATTACTAATTTATTAATATTAATGACACTATAATTACTATTCTACTATTAAAAAAAAATCTATGTGGTCTTTGCATTGTGCCACCATTGAGTCTGGTTCTATCCAAGGTTTCTGCCTTTTAAAAGGAAGTTTTTTCTTGTCACTGTCGCCAAATGCTTGCTCATGGTGGGATTTGTTGGGCCTCTGTAATTAATATTATAAAGAATACAGTCTAGACCTGCTCTATAGGAAAAGCGCAATGAGATAACTTATGTTGTGAATTGGCGCTATATAAGTAAAATTGAATTGAATTGAATGAAGAAGCTGATATCCTCATGTGTGAGCTGCAGAGTCACCAAGAGTGGATGGGCAAGAAGCCACAAATGGGAGATTGTATTAAAGCTGCTCTGAAGGAGATAATGCATGTGGTTACATTTGGTTAACATGTTAACTGTATAGGATGTAGCTGCCTCCATAATCAGCTCATACATCATGGCACACAGTAACATTTGTCTCACATGATCATTCACCACAACTATGTCAGTAAATAGAATGAAAAATATATGTTTTTCCCCACCGATTAAAGGAATTATATCAAATTGTTAAACATTGCATTTGCTTTAGAATATGATTTGTTCATGTGCTTCATAAAAGTGCAGAAATTGAACAGACTGTGTTTTGTTCTATGTGCATTTGCAGTGGTCCAAGCAGGCAGGCAGTGTAAGCACAAATCCCAGTAATCCCTCACACCAAACTTGACAATTAAGTCCAACTAGCCAACAAGTGTGTGTTTCAAAATCCAACTGGACATCATGCGTGTGTGTTAAACCCCTAGGTCAACAAGTGTATGTTTCCAAATCCAGGAGAGAAGATGTTGTGGAGAGTCTAGGGAAAAGAGGGAGGCATGACAGCAGGCTTGGCAGTCTCTTAGCAGTTGGATATGGATGTCGGCAGTGGCTTTGTGGTAGTTTGGGTTAGTTTGGATTGTACACAAGAAAAAAGTTTCTCGCTGTCTGAAACATAACACATCTACACTGACAACAAATAAAAAACTGAATGCTCTCCACCTTTTGTTACCTTTTTTAGATATACTGCCATTTGATTAATGATTGCATATTTATTAGTAGTCACAGTGGTAGTATTGCAGTAGAAGTAGCTATCAGGCCAAGTAGTTTTAGCAGTAGTCACAGTGGTAGTATTGCAGTAAAAGTAGCTAGCAGGCCAAGTAGCAATAGTCACAGTGGTACAGCTACAGTAACAGTTACACAGTTTGTCATAAAACTGTTGAAGTATAAGACTGGGAAAATACGAAATTAGAAAGACTACACACCCAAAAGTTGCGTAATTAGCGTCATGACTTTCTCACTCCAAAAGCTACTCAGAGCCGTTGAAGCTACAATGCCTGTGTGTTTTGTACCAGGATGTAGTCATACAAGCTTCCCGTTTTTTCGCTTTCTGGCTGATAAAAGGACCAGGAGTCGCTTGATAATGTTGGTGATGATGACTTATATTGTGTGAGACGAGAAAAGTAGTTCACTGAGTGGTTTCACACAAACTAAATACTATGACTGGTACTACGACAAACTTCTACTTTCTTGACTTGCAAAATTAACTTTTAAATTAACAAACATCATATGTGTAATTTATGGCACAATTCAAATGTGATCAAAAAATAAGGTCCCATGGGGCACACAGTAATGGGTCAGAGATCTGCCCACACAGTTGCAAGCTTGCGAGTCACATAATTTCTGGCAGGGTTTTCTCACGGCTCTGGTCTGAAACTCTGTAATAGATGGTCTAAAAACAATAAAAAGCCGGGATCCTGGAGGCATCTATAATTTTTCCAACCTACTTTAGATGAAACCACAGCCACTTCCATATGATGAAAGCCTTGATGGCTTATTACAGCTACAGTAGGTCCGCTACATTTCAGTGTGCCAGTGCACTGGCGAGGTCTGGGAAAACTGTTGAAATAGAGTGTAATCTGTTACCCAGCGGCAGCAACTACGTAATTGTCAGCTGACAAAACAAAAAACGTCGGCCTATGGAGCAAAAGCCATGGTAGCTTTCCTAGTTGACAAAAAATTGCCAGCATGGACAGTAATATTCACAATGTGATTTTATGTAAGCCTGAATGACATTCATCTGTTCTCTGTCTTATCAATCTTGACTTGTTTGTGTTTGTGTGGGCTATGTGGTCGTGGTGACATAAATGTCGCTTTCTCTCTGCCGCATCTGCCAGCTATGATAACTGTCAAATGCAGACAGTAGTTTGTAAAGTAGCAATATAAGGGAACTGAATTTGATGAATTTACTGTTTTTCAGACCACAAATGAGACAAGAATTAGGTCAGAAAAACGATAAATGAGTGTTTCTGGGGGCCAGGCATCACTGATTACTGTACAAAAACACAACTTTATAACTTTATTCACTAGTTTTGGTGAAACTGAATCATATTTTATGGAGAAAATATTTTCTGGTTTTCCCTCTGATGTCCTCCGGGCCAGTTCCGTTGCCCTCTCGCCTGGCTCCGTTTCTGGTGCCCATTCCGACGCTGCTTCCTGCCAGCTTTCCCCGCTGGGTCCCCTCCTCCCCAGGCCTGAAAACCCAATAAAATCTGCAGTAAGTTAACTGGTTATCTATTGCAGCTTTTGTTCGACGTCTATGCCTGCCACAGGCACTGCTCCGGGACAGCCAGACAGCACAGAGAACCATGCATCCTGTTTGTGTATCCTGTGCACATCAATCACTGGCAGAGCAGTCTGTCCATCCCACCTCAGCAGAGAGCAAACAATAGATCATGAGCAAATGCCCCTGCCTCCAGGATCCTGGCTTCTGTTTTGGAGTTTCAGATCAGAGCTCTGAGACAACGCTGCCAGAAATCACATGACTTGCAAGCATGCAACTATGTGGGTAGATCTAGGAGTACTTTAGATAAAAGACAATTACTCCCCTGGAACACACTGGACTTTTAATATCTTACCTCTCTGTGCACTTTATCACTTTTACCATTTTGTATTATGTTTAGTATTCCTGTTTTGAATTATATTGAATTATTTATGCTGTGTTTTTGTAAAACTTTGTATTTAACTTGTTGAAACTTAATAAAAATTTATTTATAAAGAAAAGGCGGCAACAAGACCGGAAGTCTGTGAAATCACCTTTTGGCGGTTGTTTGTATCGTTTCTCTTTTGTAATGAACTGAACTTGTTTAAACTTAAATAAAATGAAAAGTGTGTGTTGTAAACTCCAGCCTGCAATACAAGTGCAAATGTACATCCGCAAAAGGTTCAAAATAAAGATTTGCCATTTCAAACATTTCAAAACTTTTTTTCCCAACATATGCGCACCTGTTTTTAGATCACCATTCACTTGGTTTCAAACCCTGAAAAAAAAACGAATACACCGGGAGAACAGTGACAAATCTGAAACTCTGAAAACGTGTTGGAGAAACATTGTAAAAAGAGTGCTGCAGTTGTGAAGAAGGAAAACTCAAATACAAAATAATGTTTGCAGACATTTTAATTTTTGAATGCATTTTTTTCATTTAACATGTAAAGAGCAAGCTGACTACAATAATGCGCCCTGCTGTCTCTGCTAGCTGTCCATCTTAATTGTCATCCTACAACGTGCTTAATGAGTGATTTTCTGCCATTTTAACAGAATGCCATTCAAACATATCTTATATCAAACATATCTTATCCAGCTGAGTTTCCAAAGCCCTTGTCCAAGGGGATGTTTCTTACAACTAACTTCGACGATTAATTCATCTAAGTCATCAACCTGTCTCTTAGACCCTATTCCAACTAGGCTACTTAAAGACGTTTTACCCTTAGTTAGCACCTCTTTACTCTATGATCAATCTGTCTTTATTAACAGGCTATGTACCACAATCCTTTAAAGTAGCTGTAATTAAACCGCTTCTTAAAAAGCCCACTCTTGTTCCGGGGGTTTTAGACAACTGTACACCTATATCTAACCTTCCTTTTCTTTCTAAGATCCTTGAGAAAGCAGTCGCCAATCAGTTGCGAGACTTTCTAAATAACAATAGTTTATTTAAGGATTTTCAGTCAGGGTTTAGAGTGCATCATAGCACAGAGACAGCACTGGTGCAAATTACAAATGAACTTTTAATTGCATCACACAATGGACTTGTTAGATCTTAGTGCTGCGTTTGACACCATTGACTCTCACATCCTATTACAGAGACTGGAACATGTAATTGACATTAAAGAAGCCGCACTAAGCTGGTTTAAATCCTATCAGATCGATCTCAGGTTGTACATGTTAATGGTGAGTCCTCCGTGCACGCCACAGTTAGTCACGGAGTTCCACAAGGTTCTGTGCTTGGACCGATTCTATTCACCTTATATATGGTTCCTCTAGGCAATATTATTAGGAAACACTCCATAAACTTTCATTGCTGTGCAGATTATAGCCAATTATATCTATCGATCAAGCCAGATGAAGCTAACCAGTTAACTAAACTTCAAGCATGCCTTAAGGACATAAAGACCTGGATGACCTGCAATTTTTTTATGTTAAACTCTGACAAAACTGAAGTTATTGTATTTGGCCCCAAACACCTCTGAGACACATTATCTAAAGATATAGTTACTCTAGATTGCACTGCCCTGGTCTCCAGTGCCACTGTAAGGAACCTCGGAATTATCTTTGATCAGGACTTTTTTTTCAGGACGCAGAAAAACTAATCCATGCATTTGTTACTCCTTGGCTGGATTATTGCAATTCCTTGTTATCAGGCTGCCCGAATAAGTCCCTTAATACTCTCCAGTTGATCCAGAATGCTGCGGCACGTGTACTTACATGAACTAGGAAAAGAGATCATATCTCTCCAATATTAGCTTCTCAGCACTGGGTCCCTGTAAAATCCAGAATAGAATTTAAAGTCCTGCTCTGGCACCATGGTATCTTAAAGATCTCATAATACCTTACGACTAGAACACTGCGCTCCCAGAATGCAGGGTTACTTGTGGTTCCTAGAGTCTGCAAAAGTAGATTGGGAGCCAGAGCCTTCAGTTATCAAGTTCCTCTCCTGTGGAATCAGATCCCAATTTGGGATCGGGAGGCAGACACCATCTCCAAAGGAAGAATATGTCTTAAGACTTTCCTCTTTGATAAAGATTATAGTTAGGGCTGGCTTGCGTGAGCCCTGAACCATCCTTTAGTTATACTGCTATAGGCCTAGACTGCCGGGAGACTTCCCATGATGCACCTCTTTCCTCTCTCCTTCTCTCCATCTGTATGCATTTTTATCCCGTTATTGCATGTTACTAACTCGACATCTTCTCCCTCCCGTAGTTCTGTGCTTTCTCGTTTCTCTCCTCTCTCCTTCTGTCGCTTTCAGCAGGTATTTCTGCCTCCGGAGCTGCAGAGTCTGGATCTGTGGTTGTGGGCAACTTGCTGCCCTTGTGTTCCTGCTCGACAACTGCTACTACTTCTTCTTCTTTTCCTTTCGGCTGTTCCCTTTCAGGGGTCGCCACAGCGAATCATGTGCCTCCATCTAACCCTGTCCTCTGCATCCTCTTCACTCACACCAATTAACTTCATGTCCTCTCTCACTATATCCATAAATCTCCTATTTGGTCTTCCTCTAGACCTCCTGCCTGGCAGCTCCAACCTCAGCACCCTTCTACCAATATATTCACCTCAATCTGGTCTCTCTGACTTTATCTCTGAAACATTTAACATGAGCTGTCCCTCTGATGTACTCATTCCTGATCCTGTCCATCCTCGTCACTCCCAAAGAGAACCTCAACATCTTAAGCTCTGCTACCTCCAGCTCTGCCTCTTGTCTTTTCTTCAGTGCCACTGTCTCTAAGCTGTACAACATCACTGGTCTCACCACCGTCTTGAACACCTTTCCTTTCATTCTTGCTGATACTCTTATCACACAACACATATGTTGCACTCGCCTCTTCACCTCTTTTCCACAGTCTCCATTGCTCTGAACCGTTGACCCTAAGTACTTAAAGTCCTGCACCTTCTTCACCTCTGCTCCCTGTAACCTCACCGTTCCACCTGGGTCCCTCTCATTGACACACATGTATTCTGTCTTACTGCTACCTAAGCTTCATTCCTCTGTTTTCCAGAGCAGACCTCCATCTCTCTAGATTTTCCTCCACCTGCTCCCTGCTCTCACTACAAATCACAGTGTCATCCGCAACCATCATAGTCCATGGAGATTCCTGTATAACTTTATCTGTCAGCCTGTCCATCACCAGAGCAAACAAGAAGGGGCTCAGAGCCGATCCTTGATGCAAACCCACCTCCACCTTGAACTCCTCTGTCACACCTACAGCACACCTCACCACGGTCTTACAGCTCTCATACATGTCCTGCACCACTCTAACATACTTCTCTGCCACTCCAGACTTCCTCATACAATACCACAGCTCCTCTCTCGGCACCCTGTCATACGCTTTCTCTAAATCTACGAAGACACAATACAACTCCCTATGACCTTCTCTGTACTTCTCCATCAGCATCCTCAAAGCAAATACTGCATCTGTTGTACTCTTTTTAGGCATGAAACCATATTGCTGCTCACAAATGCTCACCTCTGCCCTTAGCCTAGCTTCCACTACTCTTTCCCACAACTTCATTGTATGGCTCATCAGCTTTACTCCTCTGTAGTTGCCACAGCTCTGCACATCTCCCTTGTTCTTAAAAATTGGCACCAGTACACTTCTCCTCCATTCCTCAGGCATCCTCTCACTCTCCAAGATCTTGTTAAACAAACTAGTCAGAAACTCTACTGCCACCTCTCCTAGACATTTCCATACCTCCACAGGTATGTCATCAGGACCAACTGCCTTTCCACTCTTCATCCTCTTCAACGTCCTCCTCACTTCACTCTTGCTAATCTTTGCTACTTCCTGCTCCACACCAGTCACTTCTTCTACTCTTCGTTCCCTTTCATTTTCCTCATTCATCAACTCTTCAAAGTACTCCTTCCATCTTCCCATCACACTCCTGGCACCTGGCAATACATTTCCATCCTTATCTTTAATCACCCTAACCTGCTGCACATCCTTCCCATCTCTATTTCTTTGTCTGGCCAACTTGTACAAATCCACCTCTCCCTCTTTAGTGTCCAACCTAGCATACAAGTCCTCATATGCTCTTTGTTTGGCCTTTGCCACCTCTACCTTCACCTTCCGCTGCATCTCCCTGTACTCCTGTCTACTCTCTTCAGTCCACTCAGTGTCCCACTTCTTCTTAGCTAACCTCTTTCTCTGTATACACTCCTGCACTTCTTCGTTCCACCACCAAGTCTCCTTGTCCACTTTCCTCTTTCCACATGACACACCGAGTACCCTCCTACCTGTCTCCCTGATCACATTAGCTGTAGTAGTCCAGTCATCTGGGAGCACTTCCTGACCACCCAGAGTCTGTCTCAGCTCCTCCCTGAAAACTACACGACATTCTTCCTTTTTCAACTTCCACCACTACGTCCCCTGCTCTGCCTTTGTCCTCTTCATCTTCCTCACCACACACTACCATCCTGTGTTGTCTGGCTACACTCTCCCCTACCACTACTTTACAGTCACTGGTCTCTTTCAGATTACAACGTCTACACAAGATGTAGTCCACCTGAGTGCTTCCACCTCCGCTCTTATATGTCACCCTATGTTCCTGCCTCTTCTGGAAGAAAGTGTTCACTACAGCCATTTCCATCCTCTTTGCAAAGTCTACCACCATCTGTCCTTCTGTGTTCCTGTCCTGAAGACCAAACCTGCCCATCACATTCTCATCACCTCTGTTCCCTTCACCTACATGCCCATTGAAATCTGCACCAATCACCACTCTCTCACCTCTGGGGATGGTCTGCATCACTTCATCTAACTCACTCCAGAATTTCTCCATCTCTTCTAACTCACATCCTACCTGTGGGGCATAACCACTCACAACATTAAACATCAACCCTTCAATTTCCAGCTTCAGACTCATCAACCTGTCTAATACTCTTTTCACCTCTAGAACATTCCTCACAAACTCCTCTTTCAGGATAACTCCTACTCCGTTTCTCTTCCTATCTGACCCATGGTAGAACAACTTGAACCCTGCTCCTAAGCTTCTAGCCTTGCTACCTTTCCACCTGGTCTCCTGGACACACAGTATGTCCTTCCTTCTCTGCATCATGTCAATCAACTCTCTAGCCTTCCCTGTAATAGTCCCAACAATCAAGTCCCTACTGTCAGTCCTACATTCTTAGCTTTCCTCTTCTCTCTCTGCCTACGGACACACCTTCCTCCTCTCCTTCTTCGTCTTTGACCAACAGTAGTTCAATTTCCACCGGGACCCTGCAGGTCAACAGCACCGGTGGCGGTCGTTGTTAACCCGGGCCCCGACCGATCCGGTATGGAAGTCATTTTCACGATTGGCATTTTTAATTTGGCATGTGTTTTACGTCGGATGCCCTTCCTGACACAACCCTCTGCATTTATCCAGACTTGGGACTGGCACAAGAAGACACTGGCTTGTGCCCCCTTGCGGCTGCTACTACAGTTGTTGTTATTGGCTCTGTTACTAATACTGACAGTTTTCCTATAGCTGTCATTCCTATTATTATTAATGTATTAATATTAACACTACAATTACATTTCTACTATTTTTAAAAATTCTAGGTGGTATTTGCATTGTGCCTCCCTCCCCCCCCCCACCCCCACCCGTCTTCCCCCAAAACCCCTCTCTCTAAACCTCTCCATCTCTCTCTCTCTACAAACGTCTCTCTCTCTTTCTCTCTCAAAACCTAATACGGCAACATGAAGGCTACATGGGTGTTGTTATTACAGTTGTTTTTATTGGCTCTGTTACTGATGCTGACATCATTCTTCCTATAGCTGTCATTCCTATTATAACAAATTTATTAATATTAACACTATAATTACTATTCTACTATTAAAGAAAAAAAAAATTCCACGTGATCTTTGCATTGTGCCTACCTAACCCTATCCCCTTCCCCCACATCCCTCCTCTCTCTCTCTCTCTCTCTCTCTCTCTCTCAAAACGTAACACGGCAGCGGCGGATGGCCACCTACCATTGAGTCTGGTTCTGTCCAAGGTTTCTGCCTCATAAAGGAGGTTTTTTCTTGCCACTGTCGCCAAATGCTTGCTCATGGTGGGATTTGTTGGGTCTCTGTAAATAATATTATAAAGAGTACGGTCTTGACCTGCATTATAGGAAAAGCGCAATGAGATAACTTCTGTTATGTATTGGCGCTATATAAATAAATAAAATAAATAGAATTTGAATACAAACTATTCTCATGTAAAAACAGGCACGCTTGTCCACAAAACAGGTCCACCTTTATCAGTCTGAAAGATTTCTTTCTACAGAACAAACATTTTGACTTGAATCAGAGTAACATGTCTTCATACCTAAGCAACAAAACAGATTTACAACACGTTTTTCTTACACTTAACCATAGAGGTGACAGATCAGAAAACACGCATATAGGTCATATGGTGTTTTGGAAGCATTTAATGCTTTGGTTTTATTGATTTCCAGCCTCCATGACAACAATGACGCACTAATTGAAGACAGTGAAAATGCATGTGTTACTATGCACTGCACTTGTTTTCTCAGCATCTCTATGCTTTGACTGTTTTTCCCACCACCTCTGTCTTGCCCATTTCTTTCTCTTGATATAGCACCAATCTGTTTTTCTCTCTCTTGTTATATGTTATTCCAGTTAAATGGACACATTAGCAGATACCTACACATTGATGTGTGCATTATGTAAGCCTAGATTAGTGGACACATCATATCTGCAATGACTCACTGCAGCAGCAGAGAGTACAAGTGGGTAGTACAACAAACACAAAGATACAATAATGAATAAAGGGAAATGAAACACTGTCAATTACCTTACCATATTTTGAGAAAGACACAAATGCCAATACAATTTGTGGCTGCAAGGAAAGATAAGTAATATCTGGAGGCTGTGACTAGAGAAACAACAAAAATGACAACGAAAAAGTATCTTCCTGATTTATATGTTACAGATCGTATAAGCAGTGTGTGCACACACTCACCAGGATTAAATAAATAGAAATAATTGAAAAGATATTTTCCCAAACCTTAAATGTATGCAGTAATGTTTATGAATAATAATGCTATGTGATGATCACTATATCTTTTTGTATTCCTCAGGTGGGAGGGAAGGACAATCCTGCTGTCGACCCCATAATCCACGGCCTGAAGGGTGTGGTCCATCATGGTGAGTGGCAGTCCCAGCACCCAGACATACAGGGAATGATAGTTATTAACCCTTTTTACACAAAGATCCCGCAATACTGTCGTAAAGAAGAGCCGTCATTATGCTGGCTTTGCTTTTGTACACTGAACCTAACAACGCTGGCATAATGCTGCCCCAGTGTGGGATTTTACATAGCATGCCGGCGTTCCAGAAGCAAAAGAGGCGTGACATGTATCACAACAGTGTCGGCGTATTTCCACTGTATGGTACGGCTCAATCCGACTCTGCTCACTTTTGGTACCTCTACTTAGTTTTCCACTGCAGATAGTACCCCCTCAACGTAGGTGGAGCTGATCATCATAGTGACACTATTCTAGCAGTTGGGTAACAACACACGGGAGCATTAATTTGGTCTTGAGAAACTGCAGCTTTCATTCACTGACCTGAAACTGTAACCTACACTGTACATTTACTGCCACATTGACAACTTCACTGCTCACCTTTTTCGCTGCACCGCTCACATTCACCGTCACTCTCTGCCGCTCTCTCTCGCTTAACCACACACTCACTACACACCGTCCTGTCGGCTCACCCTTTGTGCACCTTGAACGGGCTGTGTAAAAGGGGCAAATGATTCATAAGAGAGCTAGGATTTTAAGAGTTTAGATTCTCTGAATGTATATACATTAATCAGGCATTACCACCCAAGCTTTTAGCTTCTTTTAGCTCATTGTTTTAGTTCTCCAGTCCACATGTACTATATGGTTAAGTTCAGCCCTGGTCCTTGATCATCATACTGGAATGGGATGACCCTTCACTTTGATTGTTCAGTCACAGAGCTGCTCATAAAATGTTCACAGGAATAATAATGAAAATATAAACTCACTGGATGTTAGGCAACATTTTTATCAACTTATAATGATGGACAAATGACGTCAGGTGGGTGTAAAGTAACAAAATAGCATGATATATCCACAGCATGAAAGGTCTCTTCCAGTAAAGTCAATACTAGTTCTGCCACTAGGTGCCAGAAGATATATATAGGGGACTACTGTTTTCAGTAGTATTGTTGTACTATAGCTTCTGTCATTAGCCATCTGCCTTTGGTAAATTGTCCTTGACTACCTGCTATTACGCATTCTGTGTTGAAATGTGGACTTGAGTACCTCAGTCCAAAATTCTATTCACTGTATTCCCTGGGATACACACACAGTGATTTTGTCCAGTCAGGTCAGTTTACAGCAGTTGAACTGGAAAGCCTTGATTCAGAATGTTTACTTCATTTACTGTACATCTCAGGAACTGCTGCTGTTGGCTTATCAGGTTCCAGTATTGTGAGGACTTCAGATTCATTCAGTTTAACTAATTCAATTCAGTTTGCAGCTGCATTTATCTGCAAACTATTACAGTAGACAGAATCAGAATCAAGGCTTTCCAAGATGGTGTGACAGGATGGTGTGTAGTGAGTGTTATCAAGACAAAAAAAAATGAAGGACAAAACTACAAAAATGAGACCAAAGTTGTAAAATAAATCTAATCATCTGCTGAGCAGCTTTACATAGGACATCAATCTGCTCATCTGGACTGGTGACTATCAGTTGCAGGAGGCAAAGTGAGGGCCAGGTCCACAACATGGGCAGGGCTTTGGAGTAAGTAAATCAGGACAGTATATGATGCATATGGAGAAAAGTGACACGTGTTATTTTAATTCACAAGGTCACTAGTTGAGGTTATAACATGGATTTGATGTTGTACTCTGCACTATAGAAAAGAAAGATACAAAGATAACTCAAGTGTAAGTGGGACCTTAGTGGGATAAACATCTGATATATAATATGTTATCAAACTTTAAATGCAGGGTACTCTAGCTTTGATTGTACTCCTCATCAAAAAGTCTTAGCCTTTTGCATCATTTAGTGCCTTACATGCAGTATATTCCCACAATAAATCAGGATCTCAGGGAGATTCAGTGCTTTTTTCTTCCTCACATAACAAATTACAAAGATTTAACATTGTTTTTTGTTAGCACTGTATGCCCTCTGTCAAACACAGTTGTCTCCTGCACACAGCCCTGAAGTGCATCCCTGTCATGATCAAAACATTTATCCTAAAGCAATGTTCTGTCTCCCCCCCCCCAAAGGGCCCTGCACGCCTTGCAACAGCAGAACGGCTTCTGAGTGAATTTTGAGAGCTTCGGCATACACAAATAAAACTTTGATAAAAAAAACACCACATGATACTTGCACTTTATCTCCTGCTCAGCTGTCTTGGAAAAACTACTCCGTCTCTATAATTCATCTAACACAAAGACCACTCAAGTTCAATCAAGGTCATGCTCCCATCTTTCCCACTGGGAAAGTGGTTGGCAAATTTGCTCTGTCTTCACCAGTGCTACTCTATGGAGCAGCGGGTGGTTGAATTTTTCACAGTGCTCTCTTGTCTTGTTGCCAGGCTTGTCTGGCGGACACGTACCACAGGTCTGACTCCTCTGTCTTTGTACCTCATGCCTTGTTGCATTTTACATGAAACCTTGCTGGAACAAATGGCCTCTGACTAACTAGCCAGAAAACGGCTCGATCCCTGTGAAATCAGCCCAGTAAAAAGGCTGAGTCTGATTTACATAGCGGACTCATGAAAGGCTTTGGCGGCGAAGAGAGGAGCCCATTGTCTACACAGGTTTTGCAGGAGCTTTGGAGGCAGATGCAAAGACTTATAATGATGTGATGGGATGATGGGAAAGACGAGAGGTGGCGAAGGAGGAGCACAGTGATAGCGCTCTCTTGCTTTCATGCTTTTCATTTTAATGTTGGTTATAGTGAATACTGTAAATTATCTAGCGACTTCTTCATCACTATTGCAGAGATCATCGTCATTACAGTGAAAAAGTTCAAACACACACATCTGGAATACTCACAGGTGTTAGAAAAGAAAGAGTAGATAAAAATCCTCTCACTGTATACAGATGTGGAACGGAACTGCCAAAATCAAACATGAATAAAGAAATAAATATATTACTCAATAAATAAATTAATATTCCATTAAAAATAAAAGACTAAAAATAATATTAAAATTAAAGTAGGCATTCAGTAATTTATAAAATGTGAGACAAACTGATATTTCTGTATTTATTTACATTTGTATTAATTCCCTTATTTATCTACTTTCCCATTTAATTTTCCATTGTATTTATTGTTTCATTTATTTATTCATTTATTTATTTAATATTTTAAATGTATTTATTTATGTATTCATGTATGTATTATTTTCCCTTTGCATTTCCCCCTCATTTCTTTCCCCAAACTTATTTATTTATGTCTTTTCTTTTTACATTTCTTTATGCATTTCTGCTTCATTATGCAAATGAGGGGGGCTGTGTGTCATGGGGTTAACTTTTCACCTATTGGTTGATCGTATAGATTGACTATACATGCTTTGCTGCCAATGGTGGCCACTGAGGGACAGTCGGCTCACAACTATCATACCGAGGAGATGTATAGCTGGCTCCGACCAGGACTCTGATCTGTATCATATTTTATGGAGAAAATATTTCCTGATTTTCCCTCTGATGTCCTCCAGCTGCTCTGCCTCAACTCTCTGTGATTTACGGACTTAACTGATGAACAGAGAGCTTCACTTGCTGCTAATTGTAACGTTAGCTGCCCTCAACTAGTTAGCCCTACAGCTGCGGTCTGATTAACTGACTCTCCCTGGAGTGGGAGCACAGAGCAACAGAAAACCAAAGCACCTGTACTAACGGAATAAACAATGACACTCCCCTGGTGCTCCCAGCTCTGAACTCCCAATCCGGGCAGTCAGCTAATGGGACAGCTAGCAGCACAGCTAAAGTAGCTAACTGATAACAACAAGTAGTTAAAGCCATCTATCCATCAGCAAGCTCCTTTAATCACTGAAAGTTGAAAGCTTTTATTTCCCTGATGGTTTAAGTATCACAACACAAATGTCCATTATTAAAAAAACTCGCCCAACGAGTCCCAGGCTAACTATGGGTCTTCAGCTAATAAGCTAGCTCGCTATTCTCAGTACAAGTCTATCTTGTTTCCAACTTACTCTGAGATCACGTGGGTCCCACAAAATATGACAACTATAGTAGCTTGGAAAATAGTGATATGAGACACAGAATATGAAATTGATACTGTTTATCAGACCACAAATGAGACAAGAACTAGGTTGAAAAAACGATGCACGCTGCCGCAGCGGAGTGTTTCTGGGGACCGGGCCTCACTGATTACTGTACAAAAAGCACACAACTTTTAGAACTTTATTCACTGATTTTGGTGAAACTGGATCATCAGTATGATAGTTGTGAGCCGAATGTCCCTCAATCTCAGTGGTCAGAAGCCACCGTTGTTGCAGAAAGTATCGATTTATACACTCTGATACCGCTCAACCAATAGGTGAAAAGTGAACCCCATGACATCCCGGAGTACACTTCTACATCACTGCAGCAAGGTCACAAGTTAAACCACTGGAGGTCAGCAAAAACAAGAAGGGTGTTAAGTTACTCTTAAGGTTCCGGAAAGATTGTGATGATGGTTTGAGGAAGCCAACAGGAAAATGTTAACATATTTTTTTCTTATGAGGACTTGTTTGGTTTACTAATTAGGCCAAAAAGAGGAGTGCCACCTTACCTTTACAAGTATGACTGTGCTCTTGCGGTTTGCCGGTGTCAGAGACTTCGCTTGTGAATTAGCAGATCTTGCACTCAGCAACTGCAAAACTGTTCATGAGCTTCTAGGGATTTTTCAATTTTACTCTGAGTAGGGTCTCTTTTCTTTCTCTTTTCCCTTCTCCATCAGATTTGACCGATTTAATCAACTTTTTAGCCAAACAAAACAAAAGGTAAGCAGGTAACTGTTAACCACCATAGCAGCCACAGGTAACAAACCGCGTAACGCATTCCTCACAAGATGGCGCCGCCGTCCCAACATGCAACACGGCGTGATGTACCTTCACATTCCTTTAGTATTTAGCTATCATAGTAAAAAGTATGGGCACTGTTATATGTAATAACTGTCCTTTTATTCCAAAAGTTGTAAAGAAAGCAAGGGAAGTATATATAATAAAGACGGGAGGAGGGCGGGAGTGGATGAACCCAGTTAAAGAGTAACCGCCCATATGGGATGCTATAAGAAGAAAAGGGAACGCACCCGTAATGAGGCCGGGATCATTACAATGGTCAACACTACACCTGGCATTCTATTGGTTGGGGGATTTTGACAGGGTTATTGCACAAAAAATCCAAGAACAGAGGAGAAATCTGAGAGCAGACGTTTCACAAGCACACAGAAGCAGTCTGAGCGCAAGGAGAAGAGCTGAAGCTGGAGTGCAGGAAATCTGTGCAAGCTACAATATATCTGAGTGCAAGCACAGTGTGAGCAGATGCAGAGCAAATCTAAGTGAAAGCATTACAAACTCTGAACGAAAATCAATGCCATGCTCTCAAATTAAAAGAACACACTCTTGAATAAAGATAGGAAAATAATCCCATACGTCCATAGCAACTGCCATAGCAACGATCAGAGAATCTTCGTAATAACTAACAAAACTAAGGATCATATTCATTCACTGAACGAAGATTATGAAAATAAAATACACATTTCTAGAAATGTTATCAAATCAGAAACCATAAAATACTGCATTTTCCACTGAGAATAAAAGAAACGTCCACTATTTTGGTTTTCACAAAAAAACATGGCAGTCATGTGACGTGGACACAGACCAATCGAAAAAGAATAGGACAAAAAAACGTTATATTTCAGAATTGAAGGAAAAATAATCAAAACAAAAATTATCCTCACATTGACATAATGCACAGCACAGCTGGAGATTTTTAAGATGCAGTGCAGTGCACGAGAAAGTCTGAAGGAAAGGTGTGCTGACCAAACCACAAACTGTAAATTAATGCTAACTTTGAAAGCCTATCTGTCAGTCCAAAATGATGGTCTTAAAAAATCTTGGCATAACTAACTACCATCATGCCAAAACTGCTCAAATATCCACTAAATTCAAGATAGAGGCTGTGAATAAAATCCTCAAAAATACACCATAAGAAAAGAAAGAGGACAGAGAAATAGATGTGTCTGCCCCAAATTTCTGGAAATCCTATTGAGTAGAGGATGAAAAAGAAGCTTAACATGTGAGCACTGTGCAGTGGCACCACATCAGATCTGATGTGAAAGAGAGAGCTTTGGGATTAAACCCCCACCAGAAAAAGAATGGTAGACATAGACACACTGGTACAGTAGTACATGCAGAGAGAAAAAGAGGGAAATTAACACAGAATTTTTCTTCTTCGAATTCCTATAGAAGTGCCACAGGGTCGACATGGTACCTCAAATCAGAGGAAACCACCATAAGCCATGTACACCCTTTAAAAATGAATTGCCAATCAGGGTCGCAGAGTGCTGAGTCAGTGGAGACTTCGTGCAGTGAGTGAGATAGTGAATTAATGGACTTGTAATTTGTTAAGACAAGGAGGAATGGCTTAATTTCAGCATTGTAACATTAGATCAGCAGGAACACAGACGCTTGAGTAGATAAACAGAGGAAATGACACTGTGCTGACACTGTGGGGTGTGTAAATATACAGTTATATGCAGCACCTAAACAATGGCAACATACCAAAGGCTTCACTCTCTGTCCCTCTATGCACTGTTCTTGTCACATTTCTGTTTCAAGGAAATCTGAACCCAAACAACCATACTCAGAGAAGGAGAGAGGTTAGCAGAAAGCACACTGTTTATTCAATTTAGGGAGTTGAAGGGAAGGGATCCAGTTAATCTGGTGAGGCGTTGTGGTGGTGAGGTCAGAGGGAATGGGTTCATGAGTGGAGGAAGAGACTGACAAGGTGAGGAGGAGCACACAATGGCGATTAGCTTGGCAGGTAATTGGTGATGCGTGTTGTCATACCCAGATGGACACACAGACACACATACAGAGAGGCAGGGAAAAACACAGATAAAACAGGAGAGACATGCCAGATCATGACAGTTCTGTACTGGACATTCTCCAAACACAGACTTCTTAGGCTATAATCCTCTAAAATCTGTCGACATGCAGTGTTGTACTTTGCATGCTCATGTCCCTCTTCTCCCGTTCACTGAACTGCATGTCAGACAGAATCACAGACATGCAGTTTCTTACTAAAACAGATGAAGTCTGTGATGCCGTTGACTTCTGTAGTGGCAATTTCTTTGGAATAAAGAAACACTCAAGGCAATCACTTTTCTTTCTGTAGGTTTACTTCAAGCATGTGCAGACGGAAAAAAGAGCATCAGTTATTTATCCAGTCTTCAGGGTCAGGCTCATCAACCAGGGGAGAAGAGTGTCCCTGAAGTCTGGACATAACAGTCACTAGGATGTTTTGTAGTTCCATGTCATCATTATCAGTGTACTGTTCTCATCACACAGTCCAAACAATCATACACAGATCAAGTATTGACGCCAAACAATTATGTATAGCATCAGTATGTTATTATATCAGAGAGTCCATTTGTTCTTTCCATTACACTTCCTCCCTTTTTAGCATAAAAATCATTTTAAAAAATGCTAATTGAAATAATTAAGGACAAACGTTAAAAGTAGGAAAGGACAAATCAAACAACCAGACAAGTGGAGAAAACCTTTAGTGTCAGAGGAAGAAAAACCCCACATGTACTTATCATTAGCAGTCATTATCATTATAACTGGACGCAAATAGAAATTAACAAAAAAAATGTATCAGACTAAACCAAAGAACTAAGTTATAAAGAATAAGCATGCGTGAATCAACAGAACAACACAACTATTATTATAATTATTATTATTATAACTGTAACCATTAGATAAATAGCTCTAGCAGTAATATGATTTCTTGAGCATTTTATTCTATATTCGCATCATACTTCAAAATCCAGTGTGATTACATGCAATTTTATTTTCCTCAAATCATATCATTGTCAAACGGTGGAATCCATTCAACAGAGCGGGATGTTTCTATTGGCATATTCATATACTGACCCATAGATTAACCCATAGATTGTCATTCTTCCATCCTCCCATAGTCAGCCTTGACCACATGCCCCATCTTCCCACACTCTGGGAGTCTAGGCTTTTCTCCTCATGCAGTAGGTTGTTCAGGTGGGAAACAACATGAGTCATATTGTTTGTGATGTCTGGAATATAGGTGCAGCAATCAGTCCCAATAATATGATAAACTCCTCCTTGACTAGCCAGCATCGAGTCTGGGATGTTGGATTGGTAGTCATGATGGGCCGATGAATCCCTTGCTGGGTTATTTGGCTCATGTTCAAAAACCTTGCTGTGGAGCCGTCGTAGTTGGTGATGCTGATGTTACATAGCTTGAGTGCAGGACCCATGTCTTTCACTGTTCTGTCCTGCAGAGTAACCCCCCGGGTGAATGCCACCATGACTCCTAGGGTCTCTGAGACATTTAATGGCCTGGGTTTCACTGGGATGGAATCCCCCACCCCATGGGGGAGCTGCACACAGGCGTAGCAGCTCTGGTTAGTCACTTTTCTGGCAGTAGTCATGCAGTTTCCTCTCTGCACCCCTTGGAATGGCTTCCTTCAGCTGTTTGTGAATATTAGAAAGCACAGAGGATAAGTTTGCACAATAGCGTAGCATCTCATCCTCACATGGCTAGTATCAGGAAGTTGTCTTTTCACTGGCCCAATACTCAATTTTGCAAGGTGATTGAGCAGAGCTAGTGTGTCTTTTACACAAGCCTCTCTTGTTTTTGAGCAGATCATAAGGTCATCTACACATTGTAGGAGCGCACTTCCTTCTGTCAATTCTAACATTTCCAAATAGTTTTTTAACGCATCGTTAAAGATTCCAGGACTCTGAATACCCTTGGACGAGTCTGGTGAATGTAAAACCTTACCTTCAAAAGAGAACGCAAACCAATACTGGCTGTCAGGATCCACTGGGATGCCGAAAAAGCATTACCCAGGTCAACAACTGAAAACCACTTACTCCCAGGTGGCACCTGTGAGAGTATTGTGTGTGGGTTGGGAACATTGGGTGCTTGTGCATGTACTGCTGCATTTACCGCCTGCAAGTCCTGCACAAATCGCCAATGTTGTGGCTCTCTGGCATCCCGGAGTTTTCGTACGGGGAAAATAGGTGTCCAGACTGGAGATTTTGCACATGGAATAATCACTCCTGCTTTCAAAAGAGAATCAAACACCTGTTTAATACTGTCAACAGCTTCCTTCTTCAAAGGATATTGATTCTGACTGTTCCTGTATGAAAATTTGGTGTGATTACTACAAGCTCAGCATCTTTGATTAATCCTACATCATACTTGTGTTGTGCCCACAAGCAGGATGGTACCTGATTTAGCTCAATTTCTGTGACGTCTTTCACAAAATTATTATTGTCATGACTTATTTCATCATCTGATGTTACCAAACTGACCATTAAAAACTCTGAATCTGGAATGAGCTCAATGCTTCTTACCCCTGTTGCTATAGCTGAAAATCTTTTCCGGAATAAGTTGGTTGTGAAAATCCACACCTGAGTCTGATGTATTTACCAAACCAGCAGCTTCCTCACAACGTATGGTCCAAGGGCCCAAGCATTCCCATGTATCCTGTTTTGCTTTGACCAGGGGGATGTGAAGATATGTGTTAGGGACCTGAAACAAAGCTTTACACAGTGGATCATTGAAAGCTACTGAGACAGTGCATCTTTTATCATTGCAGTACAACCAGGTCAGCTTTAGTATGTTTCTCTCTTTGTCTTGCCTGTACCATGTGTCCTCAAAATGTTTATCAACCCCAAGATGTACATGTGATGTGCAGTGTAACTCTTGTGGTGACTTGATGTATATTCGTGTATAGTTTTCTGGAAAGAGCTTTGACCTCGGTAATCAGAGTGTTATTTACAGAGCCAGCAGTTGTGTGAGGCAGCTTCCATTGATAAGAGTACATCAGCTCCCTGCTACTGTGTTTCACATGTTGTGATGCAGTGTCAGAAATTCCGGCTACAATGATGCCTTCGGGAGTGGAAATCAGGATAATTCCTAATCTTATCATCATATCTCTTCCGATAATATTGATTGGGCATCGTTTAGATAACAAGAATGAATGTTTAAAGTGTTTCTCAATTTCTTCACTGCATGACAACGGTGTGGTATACCTTTCCACCAGGGGTGTTCCTGAAACTCCTACTGTCCTCACATATCTGCCGCTCATCTTTGGAAGGACTGCAAACTCTGACTCTCTGATGACAGAATCAGTCGCACCGGAATCCACAAGAAAAACAATATCTTTTCCAGCAACATTGATTGGGTGTTCAGGCATGCGTTTTTATGCATCATGTCTATATGTCTACACCCCGTCTAGTCAGTCAGCCTGCTCGTGATTCTTGGGGCAATCTTTTGCCCAATGTCCCATTTTGCCACATTTGAAACAAGTCTCACTCCTTCCTCGTCCTCTTCCCCTTCCTCCACGTACTCGTTGGCCTTGGCCCGGCCTCTGTTCTGATTATCATACGCCCTCAGCTGCGCCATCTGTAATTTGTCCGTCAGCTGCGTACTTTTCTTCCTTTGCTCATCATTGAGGAATTTTTCTGCATGGATAGTGTGTCTCTCTATGGTCTCCAGGTTACCATACTCCCAGGTCACACAGTCGCGTTTCACCATGTCTGCAATCTCAGGGTGGATGCCATTGATGAAACGGTCAAGTAGACGTACTTCCCAGGGGGTGATTGTATTATTACCCCCCATAGCTTCAGGCTTTTTCAGTCCGGTGTGTGTATTATGGATCTCTGTGAGCCTGGCCAAATACTCTACTACAGTCTCACCATCTTTTTGTTTGCAGGCTGTTATCTTTCCCAAATCCATTCTCAGGGGAAAGAGAGTCTTTATTTTGTCTGGGTATATTGAGGTCGCACTTGGTGGCTGTGCCTCTGCTGGTGCTGCTGCTGTAGCTGCTGCTGTTTGTTGTTGAGGCTGACTTCCTCTGACGGGGGCCGAGTCCAGGTCCAGATCCAGCTTGACACACTGTGGGACATACTGAGACACAGGTGTTTGGTGGATATTTATTTTTTTATCCCTGATATGTGCTTCTTGTTGCCAACAAGCATAAGCCTTCCAGTCTGCTTTAAATTGCGTATTTCTTTTCTTTTGAGTGACTTGTTCTTTCTCTTCTAATTTGCCTCTTAATATCTCTATCTGTCTGAGTGTTACAGAACAGATAGGTAGGGGACACCGAGATGGATACAGAAAGTTCTTTATTTAGATGACAGCCCAAGAGTATTAGTTTATAGTAATGGAAGTCCGTAGGAGGGAAGATTCACTGGAGACAGGAGAAACGTTGGAGACGGGGAGATCGCTGGAGACAAGGAGATCCCTGGAGACAGGGACAGGTGAGAAGTTGGGGACCTCGGGCGAATGGCCCGGGGGCTTGACAGGTTCGGAGCTGAACTCATGCGGTCTGTGATGAAGTTCAACCCCATCTGGAGGCCTGGTGGAATGCCTGTGGTACAGGTGGAAGGTCACCGGAGACCGGCGGTACCCTCTGGAGGTTGTCGGTGAAGACGGAGAATCACAGGAGACCGGTGGCGAAGACGAAGCCCGGGAGCCTCTGGAGGCCTGAGGTGGCGGCAGAAATCTTCTGGAGGTCTGCGGCAAAGGCGTGAACCCTCTGGAGGCCTGCGGGGACCCTCAGGGACCTGGCGGGGGCGAGGAGCCCCTGCAGTTCGGCAGAGAGTCTGGGGGCGAGGAGCTGCTGCCCTCCTGCAGTGGGTGCTGACATTGGGACTGGTGGCGGCTGCGGCGCTGGGAATGCAGGCGGAGGCAGCCGTGGCGCTTGGACTGGAGGTGGCCGTGGCACTGGGACGGAAGGCGGTGGCAGCGGTGGAGCTGAGGCTGGAGGTGGTGGCAGAGCTAAGGCTGGAGGCGTCGACGGGGCGGCGGAGCACCAGTGCAGGCAAATCGTGAATTAGCAGGGTTGAAATTAGCTGGTAGAGGTGCAGGCTGAGGACTGGCTGACAAATCCAGGACTGGGGTGCCAAACGCTTTCCTGAGGTGTGCTGCGAAATGGTGAAAAGATTGAGTGACAGCCTCATCTCGCAACCAGATGTCTGCTGCCAGTCCGTCAAGCCAGGAAACCAAGTAGGCCACCTTGGATCGCTCGGTGGGGTACTGGTTTGGATTCAAGCTGAAGACCAGGGCACACCGCAACAGAAATCCCTCGCAGTCCTCTGTTGGCCCTGAGAAGGTCTGTAGTTGGTTTATCAAGCTGATAGCCAGAGGGGTTGAAGGAGTGTCTGAGGAAGTGCTGGTGGGAATGACTGGTGGTGGATGGGTGAGGAGATATCGCCGGATAACATCCTCCAGGTCTGGGAAGGGGTCATCGGAGCTCAGGGCTGTCATCCTTTAGGTAACGGTCCAACCTTAGTAGGGGAAACCCAGGACACCAAGATGGATACAGATTCATACACATTCTTTATTTAGATGACAGCCCGAGAGTATTAGTTTATAGTAATGGAAGTCCATAGGAGGGAAGATTCACTGGAGACAGGAGAAACGCTGGAGACAGGGAGATTACTGGAGATAGGGAGATCGCTGGAGACAGGGAGATCACTGGAGACAGGGAGAATAAGTGTTATGCCGAGCAACATGTAGTGTCCTAGTCAATAACGAGGTCAGACATACAGTGGTGTGAAAAAGTGTTTGCCCCCTTCCTGATTTCTTATTTTTTTTGCAAGTTTGTCACCCTTAAATGTTTCAGATCATCAAACAAATTTAAATATCAGTCAAAGATAACACAAGTAAACACAAAATGCAGTTTTTAAATGAAGGTTGTTATTATTAAGGGAAAACAAAATCCAAACCTACATGGCGGTGGTGTGAAAAAGTGATTGCCCCCTAAACCTAATAACTGGTTGGGCCACCCTTAGCAGCAACAACTGCAATCAAGCTTGCAATGAGTCTTTTACAGCGCTGTGAAGGAATTTTGGCCCACGCATCTTTGCAGAATTGTTGTAATTCAGCCACATTGGAGGGTTTTCGAGCATGAACTGCCTTTTTAAGGTCATGCCACAGCATCTCAATAGGATTCAGGTCAGGCCTTTAACTGGGCCACTCCAAAGTCTTCATTTTGTTCTTTTTCAGCCATTCAGAGGTGGACTTGCTGGTGTGTTTTGGATCATTGTCCTACTGCAGAACTGAAGTTTGCTTCAGCTTGAGGTCACGAACAGATGGCCAGACATTGTCCTTCAGGAGTTTTTGGTAGACCGCAGAATTCATGGTTCCATTTATCACAGCAAGTCTTCCAGAACCTGGAAGCTAATACGCCAATGCTGGGAGTATCGTTTATGACCATAAAGCACTCAAATTAATTCAAACATTATTGTCTAAGGCTTTACAATAGGAACACACAATAAAGGAACAATAAAAACACCACATAAAATCCTAATAAATCTACACAATCAATCTCAACATTTATCATCTATTGATAAGACTGGATAGGAAGTCACTAGCTCAGTGTCTTGCAGTAAAAATCCACTTATCAAAATACAAAGCTCTCATCCAGGCATGAAATGCCACCTCATTTCATGTGCAAATGATGCAATCAAATTACAGTGCAGATAAATGAGTCCCTGGTTCTTTTAATCTTTAAACTGCCCTCGACCACTCCAGTGCGTCACTGTCCCTGTATGACTTTTCTGAGACCCATTTCTCCACAAAGCAGCACTGTTCATGGTAACCCAGAGGCAAACAAAAACCTGATTCATTCTGACACCAGCGCTTATTTTAGGCTGCTATCAGGGACTGTTTGATATAGGATATTGATCATTTTCAGCCATGCATGAAAATGTGATGCCCTCCCAAAAAGGTCAAATTGAAAAACTATATATTGTTTTAATAATAATTTTCACGCTATTTGTATTTAGTATGTGTTATCATCAAACTGTTATCAACAGATTGTGTTCCCAAAGTCTTTTCACTGACTTACTCTTTTGCTTGAAATTGTGAACACAATATGAAAGCTTTCTAAGGATGCAGGCGTGTTTTAATTACTGATCTTTAATGTAGAATGGTAATTGTAATTATTCTAATATTAATGACATGGTTATAATTGATTAAGAAGGGCCCACATTCCCTTCCTTCCTTATGATGATGATAGCCAACAGCCCATCTTATGCTGATCATTCTTTCAATATTATAAGTCAATCAAGAGAAACTTGTATTCGGAAGAAGAAACAATCAATGAGGAGATTTGATTCTTCCAGCAAGTTGATGAGAATGAAACTGAACAACTAAAACACTTGGTTTAAGTTGGGGAATGATTGTGGTCACAGTTAAAAAAAATATTTAGAGTCAATAACCATGCTAGCGTCTCTTTCAGGCTGTACTTAGACACAGCACAAATTTTAACTGAATTTCGAGAAAACCGGCAAAAGAAAATGCAAATGAATGTGTTTCTATCCACCGTTATGCGATCATTTGGTTCGTCAAGCTAAACAGCTGGTGGCGCTAATTTTCGGGTGCCATTAAACCATTGCAGATGAGAGGGTGCAACAAGATGATTGTAGCAGAATCGTGCTACCGTGAGTTTCCTTGGCCCTGAGACACACGCTGAGACCACGTTTTCCGGCAATAGTCTTTATTTATTTCTTTTTCTCCACACACAATTTTTCCTTCATGCATCAGCTGTTACTCCGACCGCCTCTGCTTCTTCTTCTTTGTCCAGAAAAGCCAGCCTCCCTGGCTGGCTGTTGTCTCCCTCAGGTCCAGCATGCTACTGTATTTAGGGAGAGCATAGTTAATTCACTGGTTTCAGCTATGCCAATTACCTCTCCCTGATGCTGCTCACCTGAGCCACTCCACCACCTCTCCCTCTGCAGCTGCCAGCTACCCATACCCACCACAATGATGAAATTAAATGAGCACCAGGCAAACCTCAAATGGTGAAAACAATGTAGAAAACATGATGGAAATATGGCATTTATGTTTGTTTCATGTATTAATTTGAGGAATCTTACAGTCTCCACATCACTCCACACATCTGATTTTTTTCATTTGCCTCTATTTTTCATCTTTTCAGTGGAGCAGAAACTTCAGAAACTACATTACATTTTGCTTTTATTGATAAACCAACTTTTCTACCTCAGCCAAACGTGAAAACTTAGCAATAGTTTGAGATTTTTTCCAGTTTTGGATGGAAACCCACTTAATGCTATCATGATGTGTAGTAAAAAGTTTAAAAAGTTTACCATGTTTTATCATCTTACTGAGCTGTACAATTGGTTCTGGTACTGATGTCAGATTTAGGTCTGAGATCATAAATCACATAGGTCATAATTGTTTGTGTGAAATGGTTCTTAGATGAAAAATATTTTGGTCTTATTAAACATTTTAAAACAATATTTTAAACAAAATTCAGAAATGGCTGGCTAACACTGGTTAGAGTTTTTCAGTATTTCAGGGCAAGTCTCCAGCCCTGTTGGTAACCTCAGTGGTTATTTTGCTTTATCTCAAGCTGTCAAACCAGGCGTGGGCACAATATTTAAAAACAGATTCAATAAAACTGTGATTTAAAAAGTCATCATGTTACCAGACATGTTAATGACGTTCATTTTCTGCAAGAAAAGCAAACCCTCAGGTTGGCTGCATACTGGCTGCATCTGTATTTGCCTTCAAACAACAATCTGCTCTTCTTCAACTGTCTGCCAATTCAATTTCCTTCCCTTGTATTAAAGGGACTTTGGAAACCCATTGTAATCTTTAAACTGCCATGTCTTTAAGCTCCTTAAAGAAGAACACAAAGATATTAACAACATATGCACTCATTTTCCCATTCTGGCTATGAACCTGCTCCACTCAGATACACTAAATACACTGATGCAAATACTACACAGACCAGTCTCCACCCTGGCCTGTATGCCAGCTGGCTTAGCTGTAACACATTATCAACTTGTTTCAGAATACATGTTTTTATCAACATTTTCATCTGGAGGGAAGTGGATGCCACCAGCATGAACTCATTTCCCTCCCTGGGGATGCTCTCTGTGGGGATGGGAACAACATTTTTGTGTTTCCAGAAGCTAAGCACTCTGTGTGATGCCTTCCATCAGGCTATATGTTATGCTGGGTTTCTCAGTATCACATGGAAATGTTTACACTAGTGAAGGAGAAACAAGACTTTCTGAACCAGCGATCACTTCTGGAGATCACTATTTCATCACTAATGTGAAATAAAATCTTGAAACAATGTTTTCTCTCTACATCTGCTGGTCAAATGAGTGTAAAAGCAACAGGAACACCAAAATGAATAACCAAAGTTAGAGGTATAAGACATATTGTATTTGTATGCTTCTGCCTCACTCAGTTTGTAAATGAAACATTTTTGTATTAAAGTTGTGTTATAAATTGATGAGTAGTACTTCTGTGATTAAAGGATTAGATTAAAGAGTGTTTCATAGGATTTATTGTTGAAGAAGAAAATTGTGTTTTGGAATTCAAAGGGTTTCATTTTTGCTGAGAACATTTCTTGGTGCACAAACAAACACTGATCATCATTGATGAGATGTTATTGCAGTGGGACAGAGGCTACCCACAAGTGCTATATTTTGCAAGATTGTACTGAACAACCTGAAAATGCTAACAGACCTCGCTCTTTTGTTGCTCCCTTCTTTTCTTTAAATTATAATCTAACACTCTCGGAATATCACAAAACTCCACCTGTCTCTTTCCTGCTTGACAACTGCCACAGATTTGACCTTTTTCATTCACTTTGACCATAGATGGAACATGAAATGGTTGATTGAAGACCAGTCCACACCCATCCAATCAATCTCTTAGTATGAACCTAAAGGTGCGGTCACATTACACTTCGGTCCTGTGAATATTCACTCTCCCATGCATTTCACTACAAACCACAGCATCACTTTCACACACTGTTTACAGTTTGTGATGGCTCTGCTCAATATTAATTTGTGACACACATCAAAACAGTGACATCATGTAGTTATTCTGGCCTGAGTGAGGAGCAATTGTGGCTAATATGAGTGTGCATTAAGTTATGGCAACTGTTTTGAGATGAGTAGTTGCTGTATGTTTGATATAGACTCATTTGGGAGATTGTCCTCACCCGATCTCCTACATTGGGGTATTTTAACCATGACCAAGAGTTTTTCCTAACCTTAACCAAGTAGACTGTGAAAGTTCACTCTTGACCTCAACTCAAGGGTGACTTGCTAGCTTGTTCCAGAGATTTCAGTTGCATCTTGAAGTCTTTCTCAGTGGATGGAATTTGGTCAGTTGCCATGGAGATACTTTAGGTGTCATTAGGTAACCTAAGTATGGAACTTCGGTCATGTGTGTCAGGAATGAACTTTCACACTCTACTGTTGAAAGGAGACTGGTTGCAAAATGTGATCTCAGATGTGGTTGAAAGCTCCAGAAAAAGCTAGCGAATCGAACTTGAGTTAATGTTGTTTGTTTGTTGTTGTTGCATTTTGGAAGGCAGTGACAAGCTGTGCTGTCATGCAGATTGGGCTGCTGGATCAGAAATCTCTCATATGGGTCATTTAGATACCTGTTTTGTCATTTAGGTTGGAGGACAAGTTGCACTACAGTCAAACCAAAAGTGGCATTAAATAACCAAAACTGCAATAATCTTCCAAACACTACAATGTAATGAAGCTTTGCCTCTGAAACCATGTGATTTGGCCACTTAGATATGCAACTTGAATCTCTAAAGTTTTTGCCACAAATGTTCCAAAGTGCTAACAAGCTGGACCAAGACATGTCACAAGTGTAGATCAATATCGGCACCAAATATCAGTCACACACATTGACCGTCCTTGAGTGCCTCCAATATGTGACTTTGTGCTAAGTTTGTGTGCTTTTCCCTTGCTGTGCAAGGAAATATTAAGACTTGAGTGAGTAAATGAGGAAGCTAATGGACGATTAGATGACTGGACAGCTGTTCTGAGGCCTCACAGGAGGATTGGAGCTTAAAATACTCGCCATGTGATTGCAGCCTCATGCTGCTCTTACTAATGTTAGACTTTTCTGGGCCCTTCTCCATCGTTGCTACTGCTGGTCTTGGTGGAACTCACAGGCCGTCACTGCACGAGCTGCCTCGCCATGCTAAATCTTCATCCTTTTCCTCTTTCAAGCGCTGTATCCTTGCATGCGGCGCAGAATGTATGCAACAGCGAGAGAGTTTGTGTCTTCTGTGTTTAGATGTTTCCTGAGTTTTGTGTTTTAAGCAAGACATGCCATGCGTGTGTTCGGTTTTTGAGAATACTAATGCAAATGCATAAATCTTGAAGAAGGCCTGTCTCGTCATCCTCCATTCCCCAAGTATACCCCACCAACCCCCACCCTATCGTTATCAACACCCCCTCTTCTGTCTCCAACTCTTCCTCCTTCCCTGGCTCACTCTGTCACACAGATTCGACGGAGCTGAAAATACATCTCTGAATTTGGCATTGGGGAGGCAGTGGGAGAGAAGGCTTGTCAGCAGGAGGGTGAAGAGGAAGAGGTGGGGGTAGGGGAGAGGGTGCTTGCGGTTTTATCTGTCGGCGATAAAGCCCTATGCCCCAGACACTCGAACACATTGCCTCACCCTTTGATTCCATTCCTGTCACCCTGTTTCCTCATATGTTTTCATTGGAACAGTGGATTGAATTCCTTCTCCTCCACCCCTTCCTCTCATCTCTTATCATAATTCCCCTCTGTTGCCGGTTTCTTATTTGTCTTTTTTAAACCCCTCCTTCTCCACCTTTCCCTTTATTTCACTTCCTCCTCCTCCTCCTCCTCCTCCTTCTTCTTCTTCTTCTTCTTCTTCTTCTTCTTCTTCTTCTTCTTCTTCTTCTTCTTCTTCTTCTTCTTCTTTTTTCCCCACAAGTGTTCTGAGGCAGATGAGGCAGATGAGTGATAAGGTGATGATGAAAATGATGAATGTACTTTTTATTCATTTTCATTGTCATTTCATTGTCATTGTCAGAATTTTGAAGAATTACTGCACTACCCATATTCTGAACTCTGCCAATAGCTGATATTCATTCTTGTGTGACCACCTTATGAAAAGTTGCATTAGGTAATGCAAATGGTTACCTCAAAAGGCAGTAAGATCTAATGTTTAGAATTTTTAGGATGTCATTATTAAGACATAATGTAAGACGCAATCAGGAAATATTACCAAGTCAGTTAGTGTTTTCCTCTGGTGAGTCCATCTTTCTCTGAATAGAACCCTCACTTGTTGCTCTTCAGGAGACACTTTGTAATCTAGTTTTAACTTTAATTCATCATTTAAAGATGCACTAATCAATATTTTTTTTACTATTTAATGTGAAAAGGGTTGCTTTTCAGCTAAAAACCTTGGATAAACCCACTGTACACTACCTGCTCAGCACCAGACAGCAAACAGATAAAGTTAGCAACACAGTGGAACATTTAGCACATAAAGAGCCATAATGAGGGACTACACCGTCTTATAAAGAGCCAGATATTTTTTTCAGGAAAAAACCCTAAAACGAGATTGAATATTGGTCTTAATTTGTCAGTTGGACAGAAACACGCCTCCAAATGAATGCTAATGTTGCTTCGTGTCTTCTGGATATGTAAATAGGCAACTATTTGCTGACATATTTGCTTAACATGTTTTCAGCTTGTTCCACTGCCCTCAAGAGGACAAAAATATCAATTAATGCAGGTTTAAAGATGATGTCCCAGCACAATCCAAATAGGATTAATCTTGCATCTCAGCAAGGATAGTGAGGAATAGTAAGGATAATTGGTAGTTGGTTAGTAGAAGTGGTCGGCGTGTTGGTCCATGCAACACTTTGGTACATGACACTGTAGCTAAAAACAAATGGCCATACTTTCATTAAATTTGCTGTGGATGTTGGTGATCACCAGAAGATTAATTAATTCATGATTTCCTGGTGAAAGCATCAGGCCAAATTGGCTAATTGTAAAGAAATATTGAAATCTTGTGGTCCTCCCCCAAGAAAATAAATTTGACTAAAAACTATGCATTTTCCAATAATTTTAGACTATTATCATTACAATATTTATAAATTAAAAAAACCACAGGTTGTGTTCACATTAAACTCTGACATTTGCAAGAAAAAAAGTGAAACAAATATGCTCACTGATGAAGTAAGTGCAATGTCCTGAAGTTATCTTTCACATTTTTGTGAGTGATCGCACTGTGTGCCATAACAAATAATAATCACAAAATAACATTGTATGTAACAATTAGCTATTAGCTTAACAAGTGTGCTGTGGTTCTAATAACAACTGCGGACAAAGGAAGTGAAAAAATCGCTTTTCGACTTTTTTTACTCTTTAAAACATTAACCTCACTTCCCTGGTCCACCTCGGCCTCTCTGCTGTCCATTGTGTGTGCCCCGCCCTTGGTCAAACGGGGTCAAACATGCAGAGGAGAGGACAGAGAAGCTAGTGCAACCATAAAATACTTTTTAATGTCCGCTGTAGAGCAGTGTTGATCTCCTCTGAGGTCAGTGGTAGCTCAAGGTCAGCCACTCAGAGAAAAGAAATTGAAAACAGTTATAATGTAAATTTGTTTGTCAGATTATTTTAATTGTATTGTTTGAAATTACTATTTCTGGGTGGTCTGGATTGCTCTCACTAAAATTGTAATTTAAAAAGTAAACTTTCTTGCCTCCTTTATCATTTCATTAACAGTCTTATTTTGTTCCTCCCCACAGACCACAGTGTGTTTCATATCATATTTTAGTTTGGAGCACACATTGTTAGTCAGTGAATAATTACACTATGTCAACATTTGGGCTTGGAGATGTGATGGAGAGTTGATTGTATTGCGTATGCCATCCAACACCAAGAGAAGTATAATTATAGGTGTTTAGTGCAATTATGTCTGTCAATAGGGGGACATTGAACAAAGCAGGCACAATGCAAATGAAATCAATGGCATAAAGACTGTGAAACAGTAGCACTTGGTTCACTGTAGTTTGTAGTGAAATGAGGAGTGTTGTGTAAATCATGTTGTATTGATCTGAACACTTTGTCCTGCCCTCTCTCATATAGAAAAAGAGACTGTCCTGGAGCCATTTGTGCTGAAGGACCTGCTGCCGTCCTCGCTGGGAAGTTACTATCGCTACACCGGTTCTCTGACCACTCCGCCCTGCAGTAAGGTGGTGGAGTGGATAATCTTCAGCAGACCTATCTATGTGTCCTACAAACAGGTGAGAAACACCTTAACATTTACAACACAAAAACAGGATGAGAACAGGCTGTTTTGGTAGAAAAGTATGAAACGTAAGTGCAGCCCTATTTAGGCCTGGTATCTCAAGATCAAAACTGAAACATTGTTACTAGAAATATAAAACCATTATCATTATCTAGAGATTTAAGTCCATTATCCTGAAATATCGATTGTCTAGAAGTCACTCTTGCCTATGCAACAAATTCCTCTGTGTCCCAGAAACATAATTTTACAGTTTACATTAGTATAATTTGATAATTAAATCATGATCTGGAAACAGTGAGATAAAACTGACTAATGACAATAAATGGTCACTGCTTCTGTAGAAAAGTTCACTGTGTTGCCTTTTTGTATTTAGGTTCACACTGACTAGTTAGAAACAAATAAAAAATTAAATAGAATCCCCTTAGACCCAACCCTCAAAATGTGAACTGTACCCCAAATCAACTTCACTGGGAGGTTTTAAAAAATGGGATCATAAAAAAACATGAAAAATTTTAAGATGAAAGTCAAAGCCTCACAACATCAATCAATCAATCAATCAAACTTTATTTCTATAGCACCTTCCAAAAACCGAAACTGAACCAAAGTGCTGTACAGCATTAAAAACAAGATAAAAAAAATAATAATGATAATAACAAATAATAATAAAAGTACAAATAGGTCAAACATGTTAAGCAGCTTCTCTACCAGTCCCTCCAACAAATCCCAGGGACCCCTGCGTTTGTAAGAAATTACAATTTTATCCAGTTTTTGCAATATTTATGTAAAGGAAGAGTACAGGTACTTGCATATTTTACCAATTACCACACACACTAAAAATTATCCAGTCCATAACTGCAGTTTTGCTCTCACACTTGTTATTATTGCAAACTTTTCAGCCTTTCTTGTATTGCATAAAAGTTTCAACTATCTGTTTAAAATGAGGAGATCCTTTCTTATTTGTGTACACTAAACACAAGACAATGGAGGGAAGCCCGATTTCCCTACAATGTTTATGGGATGCCATCCAAAAGAAGTTCAGATGTTGGAGACTTAACGACGGTACTCAAATCTTCGCTTTGTGTGGGTTACTGAGCCTGTGGAGGGCTGCGATGTTCTTGGCTTTATGTTCCAATTGATCCCGGAGCTCCTGGGGTGAGATAATTTCCTCGATCCACCAGTCATTGAAAGGGCTTACCGCAGTCCTGCCACTTGGCGAGATGACAGTGCCAGTCCTCGGCCCATCTCGGTTAAATACCTTAACTTCCAGGATAAAATGTAAATCCTGTCTTGCCAGAGAGAAGAAGGAATTGCTGCACAAAATAACTCAACTCACATTTATATGTATCCACACTTCAGTGCTGAACTGATGAAAAGGCACCAGTGCTTTGACCCAGTCAAGAAAAGCTTTGTGAACTCAACTTTTAAGTTCTCCCTCCATCATGTACGTTTTTGATGTCACAAAGATGCTGAAGCTGCCTTCGTGTCCTCCATGAACTCTCCATCTTTTATGAATGTGCCATCATAACATGGACCTGCTGTGCGGGGGAGCTGCTTTCTAAATTTTCTTCTAACGTTATTCTTTCCATTCTTTCCCAGCTGGTAATGATAATGTCCAGACGATAAATGATGCTGATAAAACGCAATAAAATCAGATTTCACATTTCATTTGTGGTTTAGTTTATTAATTTTTATTCTACCTTACTTTATAAATATTGTACACACACACATATATATATATATATATATATATATATATATATATATATATATATATAAATAAAAAAATAAAAAAACTTCGTCCTTCACCCTCCGCAGGTGGTCTCTCATCCTTCGAGCTCGGGTCCTCTACCAGAGGCCTGGGAGCTTGAGGGTTCTGCGCAGTATCTTTGCTGTTCCTAGTACTGCACTTTTCTGGACCGAGATGTCTGGTGCTCTGCCAGGGATCTGCTGTAGCCACTCTTCCAGTTTGGGAGTCACTGCCCCGAGTGCTCCGATGTCCACGGGCACCACTGTCGCCTTCACCTTCCAGGCCTTCTCCAGCTCTTCTCTGAGCCCTTGGTATTTCTCTAGTTTCTCATATTCCTTTCTCCTGATGTTGCCATCACTTGGTATTGCCACGTCAACCACAACGGCTTTCCTCTGCTGTTTGTCCACCACCACAATGTCTGGTTGGTTCGCCATTACCATTCTGTCAGTCTGAATCTGGAAGTCCCACAGGATCTTGGCTCGGTCATTCTCTACCACCTTTGGAGGTGTTTCTCACTTTGACCTTGGGGTTTCCAGTCCATACTCCATGCAGATGTTCCTGTACACTATGCCAGCCACTTGGTTATGGTGCTCCATGTATGCTTTTCCTGCCAGCATCTTACACCCTGCAGTTATGTGCTGGATTGTCTCAGGGGCCTCTTTGCACAGCCTACACCTTGGGTCTTGTCTGGTGTGGTAGATCTGGGCCTCTATTGCTCTGGTGCTCAGGGCCTGCTCCTGTGCAGCCATGATGAGTGCCTCTGTGCTGTCCTTCAGTCCGGCCCGCTCTAGCCATTGGTAGGATTTCTTGATATCAGCCACTTCGGTTATGTTCCGGTGGTACATCCCATGTAGGGGTTTGTCCTCCCATGATGGTCCCTCCTCCAGCACCTCTTACTCTGTTCCCCATTGCCTGAGACATTCACTGAGCACGTCATCTGTTGGGGCCTTATCTTTGATGTGCTTGTGGATGTTGAACGTTTCATCCTGGATAGTGGCTCTCACACTCACTAGTCCACGGTCGCCTTCCTTACGGCTAGCGTACAGTCTCAGGGTGCTGGATTTGGGATGGAATCCTCCATGCATGGTGAGGAGCTTTCATGTCAAAACGTCTGTGGTCTGTATCTCTTCCTTTGGCCACCTTATTATTCCCGCAGGGTGTCTGATCACTGGCAGGGCGTAGCTGTTTATTGCCTGGGCCTTGTTCTTGCCATTGAGCTGACTTCTTAGGACTTGCCTTATTCATTGGAGGTATTTGGCAGTTGCTGTTTTCTTTGTTACCTCTTCGAGGTTTCCATTTGCCTGTATATATATATATATATATATATATATATATATATATATATATATATATAAAACCCTGTGGTACATGTCTGACTCTTGAATTAAATACAAAAACTACATTATCTGATTGCAAAGAACATGTTTTCATTTTGTAAGGATGATTGTCATTTTGATGCATATACAAACTGTTTTTGTATAAGAACATGCAAGAGTGTGTGTTGTTGCACAGTCCTGGGGGTTGTCCACAATGCAATACATCATAGTGTACCAGTCATCCAGTGTGTTGTTCTCAGTCCTTCAGTATGTACTTCTTTCTGGCTGCCAAGACTCAAATTTCAGTGTATGTCAGTGGAAATAGTCGTTAGATGTTGGGTGTCTTGACTTTGTAGGTTTTAATAATCTTAAGGTCTGCTCCCAACTTAAGTGTTATAGTGCTAGCAACCAAAACAGCAAGGCAGGAATTATACCACAGCCAAATGGCCAGTGTTAACTTAAACATTACCAGCTAACCTGCCAGCTAACATTAGCTAACAATTAACATTATGTGAAGCACAAACAGCTAAACACTGTACAGTATAAGTATTAATACACATGTTTTAAAGTTTACCAGGATATCGCTGCATAGTGTTGGCTATAACTAAAACGTACATAGAGTTTATAACTTGTTATAAGATCTGACAGGTTGCTACTTTTTCAGTGCAATGCCACAAAAGGAGCGCAGATGTGGTATTTTCCCCTTGTTAATGCTAACATTACATTGTGAACAACAAATCTGTGTTGAAATCATAGCAATAAACAAAAGAAACCTTACTGTCAGAAAACCTTTTTCTAACCATCTGCTCATATATCTTTCCAGCACCAAACGGGAAGCAGCAAACCCGTCACACACACACACACAATAGACGGTGAATTAACAGTGTTACGTGTCAGTGTTTAATTCGGTGTGTATCTGATCCACCAACCAGCATGTATTTTAGTGAGAAATCTTAATTTCTGAAAGGGTCGCCTCTCATTCCCACAGTATTCTCCCACTAAAATAGCGCGGTTGACCAACAGAGGGTGGCAGCAAGTGGAGTCATTTGTGTGACTGCTCCTGTGATCTCAGACGCAAATGCTAATAGTTGCATGGGTGTTGAAAGTTGTTCAGATTAATTTTGATCACCCTTAGCCCATTAATAGATTTTATTTTATCATTAAAATATAACCATAACAATTAATACAATGAATTGTTCACATTTTTTAAAAATCAATCAGACAGCATTTTGTGGAAAAGACAAACATCCTGTGTACAGTTTAAATAAACTCAGTACTGTGTTCCAATACACTGACTCCTAATTGCTGATACATCAAAATGTGCCTACACAAGCACCATTGACATCAACCCTCAACTGCACACTGTTGAAGAAATATAACTTTTTTCTGACCCTCAGAGCTATCAGTAAAAAAAATGTCCATCCCTGGTTGCCAGACATATAAGTGTAAGACACATCTCAAGGATAATCAGACAGACAGAATGCAGCTAACAGAAGGCAGCTAAACTCAATTTGGAGAATATCTTGAATTCATATGTAAATTAAGTAGTTTGGATTTGCTGTAGTGTTTTTTTTTTGCAACAAAGGAATATTCAATAGATAAATGCAACCAGTAAAGATGAATACAGCGATGAATAATTAAAAAATTTATAATGACCAGTGTACCAGATAAAGCAGTGAATGAAATTAAGATGTCTTAATTTGTGGAAACACGGGAGACTGAGAGAAGTTTTGGGAAGCACATACTACAAATATTTTACGATTCCATATCATGATTAGGCTATAATGAAGGGAGATTCTATTCCTGTATACTTTTATACTTCCTGAAGTATTTGTTGGCAATATAATGCTTCCATATTTAAAAGCGTGAATAGTTGTTGAATGATACCAAACACATATATGAACAACTGGATATTATCCACTTATATGTGAATAACAGTGTTAATTAAATGTCATAAATGGCAATCATGTTACCTCTGTTATTATGGCAGTGCACATACATATGTCTTCACTTCAGGGTTCACTAACTTTTTCCACTGCCATTTTGAATGATGAATGACTGTGTTCAGTAAAGACATGAAATATCTGAATTTTTTTGTGTAATTATTTTTAGACACATTATGTTTGTCAATACCCTTGACTTAGATGAAGATCAGATCACATTTTATGACAAATTTATTCAGAAAACCATGAAATTCCAAAAGATTCACATACTTTTCCTTGCCACTGTATTTCCTGCACACGGTACCACTACCTTACCGCCCAGCAGGGGACGGAGCGATATCTTCCTTATGTGCATGTTGGGTGTGTCTACGGTACATGTAATATGATGAAAAACTGAGATTTCTCACTTGATTTGAACAATTGCTCCATATGCTGTTGAGGGCGTGTAGTCAGTAACTCAGCAGACTGCCATATTGTGGAAATTCCCAGAGGGATTTTTGGATCACTCAGGGGAATGTTGTCAGCTTCTTCTCTTCCTGGTCAGGGTTTTGGCTCATCCCACTGGTTGTCCGCAGTTTCCTGCCGTGGTTATGTGGCTGGTGGGCAGTTGTCGGGAGATCTTTTAATGTATCTACATGTCTTGTTCCGCTACCGTCACTGCCAAGGCTGTCATCAGCAGACTCTGGAATGGTCCTGTCGACCGAGGTGCCCTCCAGCCTTTCCTTCTGGAGTCCTTCCCCACAATGTAGTCTCCTGGGCTCAGGTTCAATTCAATTAAATTTTATTTATATAGCACCAATTCATAACAGAACTTATTTCATTGCACTTTTCCTATAGTGCAGGTCTAGACCATACTCTTTATAATATTATTTACAGAGACCCAACAAATCCTGGTTATGGAGTTTCCCTTTGGCCTCTTGTCTTTCACCTGTTTTTGGATTCCACAAAGCACAGAGGAGAGGTTTGCACAATAACGAAACATTTCATCATCATATTCTTCAGTAGTGTGGAGTTGTCTCCGCTGAGGCCCAATCCCTGTAATATGCTGTGCACAGACTAGGCACTTTTTACAAAAAAATTAATTTTTTTGGAGTAATTTGAGAACCCCTTCGTTTACCAACATCTGTTTACTTCTAACACGTTTACTTCTAACAGCATTCCTCCCTTTGACACATGGTCTTTTCCATGTGTCATTAGCACAAAAACAGATATTTAGGCAGACATGGTTTATCATTAGAGCCATACCAAACCCCGTTTTTGTAGTAAGTGTGTGCCTTTTTCCTTTTTTCTTTTTTTCTTCTGGTGTTGCTCGGCTTTGCAGGTCTTACAGGTCTGCCTCTGGTGTTATTTCCTGTGAAACACTTGTGAGCTGTGGGGTAGATATTAATTTTGCTGCGCATTTTGCTGCTGCGTCCACTTTTGCGTACCATGAGAAATAGGATCATTATTTTTAGTATGCGTATCACATTTGCATATGGCTACTTGTTTGGGAAGTAGCACAGCCTACTTCTGCATTAAGCAGGGGTGTGTTTTGCAGATCAGGCCTAGGAGAGCAAACTTCAGTTATTACTGCAACACAGTCATGTGTTTTTCCTCCTTCAGCAGTTGGGTAGAGAGTAGCTAGGTTAAGCACAGTACATCTTTTCAGTTATATTTGGCATTTCCAGCAGTATTGTATGATATCCTAGCCACCTAGCTGCTGACAGATGAGCTGTCAGAATACATGAGGAACCAGAAATTTAGTTTTCAATATTCCACTAATTCTCTTTCTAAGTTTTTTCCCCCAATGTTCCAAACTAATCATAACAAAACTAATCATATAAAACCATTTTCCTCACATACAGTTTACATATGAATGGTTGTGTTGGGTTGGGTAGCCCCAGTGTAGGAGCTCTAGTCAAAGCTTGTTTAAGTTTGATAAAGCTTCTCAGTCCTTTGTCAGTCTAAACCAAGGAGTCAGTTGGATGACATTTGGAACTGTATAATACACAATTGTGTTGTTTCCGTCAATCATACAAATATGATAATTATAATGTTAAACTCACCTGTGGCTGCCTTGTAATATACAACAAAAACAGATCTCATTATGGACACACCATGATTAAAACATAATGCTTAATAAATTAGTGAAAACTATTGTGAGTAATTCACTTTTCATGGCATCAGTTGACATGAGTTTGCCTCATGACAATCTAAACTAATAACTCTGAGGGCTCCAGAAGCTGCTGACAAGCATTTGGACCGTGGACTGTATAAAAAATAGACGTAGTCACAGAGACTACCTCTATAGGTTTCTGAAGAGCCAGTGTAAAGCTCAGTGTGGTGGCTCCGGCCGACGCTATCTTGGCAGTGCCTGACTCTGCTGGGGTCGTGTCTAGATGGAAACCATTGATTTGTGAAACTCTCACAAGATTTGTACATGTTGTTTCTTCTTTGTGCACGTTCAGTCCATGGTCATATGTCATTATTTGCAGAGGCTTGTGCTATTTCAGCATATTCAGGTATCTGCTGTTTACAGTAGCCGGTCTTCCTGAGGAAAAGCCATCATTTGTTTTTTTGTGAGGGGTTTTGGAATTTTCAAGATGGCTTAAATTTTTTAACGGGTGAGCTACTTCCCAATTTTTTTATTATTGTTATTATTTTTTTAGATTCAATGGCCTAAAAACATTATTTCCTCTCAAACCATTGTAATTTGTTTAAGCTAGCTCTGCGGCCTTGTGCTGCTAAATATTGAAGCAGTGCCAGTGTCTCTTTCGCACAGGCCTGTTTGTTTATTTATTTTTCTCTTTTGAACACAGTGTACTGAAAAATGCATTCGCTAGATCTAAAACAGAAAAGTACTTGATTTGTACTCACAGAGTTGTTGTAATTCAGGTGAGTCAGTTGTAAGCTCAGTCTTAGCCATGATGTTCATGTGTGTTTGTTTTGCTTGTTCTGATACTAATTGAATTCCTCTTTTTTCATAAGAGGTTATGCATTGTTGTTTTGTGTGTGTTTTTTTTTTTTTTTTGGTAGGAGCCTTAAGGCGTTATAATACACAGTTGGTGACTGTGTTTCTTCCATACAAGTTTTAACCCACAGCCCCACATCCTCCCATGTTGAATCAGCTGTTTCTAGCTAGTGAAATGTGTGGTACAGTAATACATTTGAAACAGTTTTTCTTTCAAATCTTTATTCAACTGCACTCATCATCATTTCAATACATCCAATCCAAGCATGTCACTTTCGTCCCTTCTCTGAACCATTTTAGCTCATATTCTGTATCCAGCCCTAGTGAAACGTGTTGTGCAATGTATATGTATATGTAAGGTATATGTGGATCACACTATCATTTGCTAAACAGTTTTTTCCTGCCTAACAACCACTATCCCTGTTTTGCTACATAGCAAATGTATGCCTAAGACACACATAAGATAACAGGTTTATTGGACAGCAATTTGACAATATGAATAACTGTTTGAAATTTCCAGTTACTTTACCATGAACTTTAAGTGGAACAATGCATTTTTATTTATTGAACTGCCTGTTGCTCCAACTGTTTATAATGTTCTACTGCTCAATATTTGGGGTTGAATCTGATATTTTAATAACTGACTCTGCTGCCCCTGAGTCTACTAAAAAGGTGACTGCTTGGCCTATGTGTGAGCATAGCATGTTTGATGTTTTCTTTAATCTGTTTTTCCCCTTCTAAATATGTAATAGGATTTTGACCTGACTGCTGAGCATTCTGTGTTTCTCTGTTTGTGTGTTTGTCTGGGTGTTCTTGGGTCTGGGTGTTGCTCATCTAGACCCCGACCTATCTCCAGCTCCTCACACCATCAGTCTGCCTCTGCTTTTCCACTTCTGTGATTCTTTGGACATTCCCTGGTACAGTGGTTAGTGGTTCCGCAGTTAAAACAGAGCCTTCTGAGTACTTTCCGGTCTGACATAGGCCCTTCCACCCCGTCTGCTGGAGCTTGGGCGATCCAAACCACTGTTGGCTTTCAAGTCTTAGTTAATCGGATGAGATAATCTGTCACAGTCTTCTTTAGTCTGTTTGCCGGCAGTTATCTTTTTCAGATCCCATCCCATCCTTGTCGCCAAATTGTTGTGAAAATTTTGCAATAAACTGGCTTTTCTGGGTTTTATTCTTACACTTGCAAGTGATACCAAAGAACAACACAAAGCTGTCTCAGGTAAAAGGTAAAGCTTCATTCATAGCAGTCAATCTTTATACACTAAGAAGTCAGATACCCCATACATTGGAACAATCTCATTGGTTATGACAAGCTGTACCAATAGAAAGAAAAACATATTACATGACTTTACAGAGAAAACCATCCCATTCACATTGCTCAGAAGTTCATGTGCTGAAACACAACACTGTCTTATCTGTTTACTATCCTGTACCTTTGCACAATGTCAGTATGCTCTGACACGTCATTGTGTCTTTTGTGTCAGGTGTATTTTCCCACTACAAAAATATTGTAAGTAGTCCCCAGGGCTCTTACATTCCAAAAGTTTTTGAGACATTTTGGCCATGTGAGGGCAAATTCCTGCACCACAGGAAAAACAGACAGAAAAAACAGAAAAACACCACAGATGACATGAAAGCTATGCCGTATACCACTACACCTCTGCTGTCAGAGGATATATTTTGGCTCTGCAGATTATAGCCATTATGAATAATTCTATGTGATATGGAGGCTACCATGTGACCCATTTCATAGTTGTTTTAATCCAACAATTTGACAATTTTTTCAGTGTATTTCACTTAACTATTGTAAAAAGCAAAGGATAAAGACTAAAAAGGAGTCAACAAGGAAGCAAGCAAGCGACAGAGGCATTATTCATCCTTCCTGTTCTCTGGCTGTTCCTGACCATTAGCCAGTTTTTCTCAACATGTTTAACATGAGAAAACGTTATGGAGAAAGATAAAAGGAGGAGGTTTGAAAGAGAATTAACATTAATGGTAACTCTAGTTATTGTCTCTCTCTGCCTCTTTGTATTTTATTTCTCTCCCCTCTTGCTGCTAGTCTTTTGTTTTGGATGATAGTTGAAGTAGGTCAGCTGGAGTGACAGCGGTTGCTTTGGGCCTGCTTTTAGAGTGGATCGATGCTCGGGCTCTTACACAACAACTAACCTAAAATGCCTTCCTTTCAAATCAGACATGTGGACTTGCCACACTTGTGTGTGTGTGTGTGTGTGTGTGTGTGTAAGTGTGGGAGAGAAGAAAACTGTCTCTCAGATGTTACCAACCTAAGATGGCTTGTGCCACGCAGATCTCACATCACATTTACCGTAAATTTGAGCTGCCAACTGGGAAGTACTGTTGAGATCAGCCTCCTAGTAGCAATTCCAAGTGGGATTTTTTTAATTATTTCCCTTCTGGCATTGTGTTCAAGTGTGCCAACATTTCCAGAAAGTATCTAAGATGTAGCCACATGGGTTTCTTTTTCTCCTTGAGATCGTTCATACAATTTAGTATTGTTTGATTCTAAAATACCTCAGTAAGCACTGATTTGGTGACTGATTTGCATGTTTATATACATTTACACATCTAGATTAAATCTGGGCAAAATATGATAGAAAAAAGGTATTTTTAGACATCTAGTATACATATAACTGTTTGTTGAAGAGCATATTAATGATTAGATTTTATTGTGAAGCAGGTCATAATTACACATTGATCTAGTAATTGAAATGATATTAAAATATCATTAACCTAATAGGGGTGTAGCTGTACACAAAATCATAACGTACCATTCAGTACATGGTTTTGGGGGTTTGGTATGTTTTTGACTCAGTAGGGAAAACAAAGGAAACTAAAGATAACTGTTTTTGTCTTTTATTTTGAAAAATGTGAACATTAAAATGTGGCCACAATTCTTTTTGTAAAGATTACAGCACACAAATGCTGGCATATGGTCAGCAAGACTCTCTTTCTCTTTCAAAGAATAGTCTGTGACTCAAGTTTACCACAGATCATAAACAGATTTAATATTGTATATAATTTATATGCAGACAATATCCAACTGCACTTCTCGTTCAAACCCAGTGAGGCTTTCAGATTATCTAGGCTCCTAGACTGTATAAATGCCACAAGGGACTGGACAGCAGTAAATTCTTTACAGCTCAATGCTTATAAGACGTAAGGTTCTTGTTGTTGCTCCAGAAAAAGTTGCCCCCATGATTATGCCCCCTCTTTCCGCTGCTGCCCACTCCAACCTGTGTAATTTAGGGGTAATGTTTGATTAGTCCTCATAGTTCGACACCCATGTTAAGCAGCTGACCAGATCTTGTTTACAACAGGTTAAAAGAACATCACTTGATTAGCCTTAATGCAAAACACTTCAAAAAATCCTGTGTGACTAGACATCAAGGGAATTGGAGTCCTGGGTATGATGGACTACAATTTAAAGACACAGTGTCTATGGTGACTGTAAAAAACACAATTAGCACATAGAAAGTACAAAATTCATAATATACACAACCAGATAGAATATGCAACAATAGAGATAAATGCTATGTAATCATCAGGCTTCAGCCGTCCTAAAATGCGAACGAGCATGAATCTATAGTAGTTTATTCATAATGAAACATTCATGTCGAAATCCTCATTGAGACCCAGTAGTTGCAATGTTCCTAAGGAATTAATCCAAAAAAGCTCTATTTGGCATAACCTCCAATCAACATCACCACCATGAAGAGCAATCTGCTCTATGCCCTGGAACCTAAGGGAAGAAATGGGATGTCAGTGCTTATTAAAGTGACAGTCTACAGGAGAGTTATATCTTTGTGTCTTATGGAACATTTGTGTTCACTAATTCTTTGCTTAAGAGGGTGGGTAGTTTTACCAACATATATTTTATCACATGGGAATTTCAACAGATAGACAACATTTTTGTATTGCATGTGATAACTCCCCTTACTCGAATATTTTTCCCCATCCTAGTATGTCTGAAGTCATTGGTTCTCCAAGTATTATGGCATTGGGCACAGTTACCACAGGGGTAATTTCCTTGTTTAAGGGGAGTCAGGAGAGTCTGTTTAGAATTAGGCAATGTGTGTTATGTTAGCGCTATCCAATTTATTTTGCAGGTTAGGTCCTCTTTTATAAACAAAGAGAGGTGGGTCCTTAAAATGTTGAGTGAGGACTGGATCTGTGGTCAAGATATGCCAATATTTCAGGATAGTGTTCTTAACCACGTGAGCCTGAGGAGTGTAAGTAGTAATACAAGACGTAATTCTTTTTTGACACTTTTTTACAATAGGTCAGATCTAGACTTAGATAAAGCAATATGGTAAGCCTCATCTATACATTGAGTTGAATAGCACCTTTCTAAGAAGCATTGTTTCATCTCCAGGGCCTTCTCTATTAAGTTTTCATCAGAATGGCAGAGGCGTCTTAGTCTGTAGAACTGTCTTACAACCATTTAGATACAAAACAATTGTCAACACCTCCTCATTTTTTCCTTGAAAAAGGCCAAACACATCCAAATATCTGTACCATTTGAGGATTTGTTTGACAAAAAGGATTATTATCAGGATTGAAAACAAATTTGTGCTAAAAGAAACCCATATAGAGGCTGGCATAATCTGGAGCAGATGTAGAACCCATAGATGTGCCTTTAAGTTGTAAGCAGAAATCTCCTATAAAAGGAAATATAATTGAGCTTGAGGACCAGGGAGGCTAATTTACAGTGCAACCGTCTGAAAGTCTTGAAGAGCTGTATCAGAAACTCTTTTTGTTCCATTCATGTGTACAGGGAATCAGCAGGAATTGAGCCTTCACAGCCAGAACGACTTTGATGTGCATGCACCATGGGCCCAAAAAACAGAAGCCTAAAGCGACCTGAAAAACGTTTTTGGTGTATGTGTCCAATGAGCTACTTTTTTTGGAAAGATTGGGGCATCATCTTGGAACACAGTATCCAGTTTGCTTTATGCATCAATGTTTTAGCTGCATTGGAACCACAGGAAGTTAGGCCCTGGAACCAAAACTGAACCTTGGTCAATGGACCCCCCCCAAACCAAAACACAAATCAGCAGTGAACAACAAAGCTACTCCTAGAAAACACTGAAACCTAACACAAAGGAGTAGGCTAAAGAGCTGTGCACGGATCTGTGTTTATTCATCATGCACCTCCATCTTCAGTCTTTGTCCTGCCTACACCCTGAGGGTTTACAACGACTCGGTAAACAGTGGAGTCAGACTGGGGTTGTTTCTTATTAATCCTTTGCTTTGATGCTCAGATTTGACTTTCATCATCTCAGAAAGTCACCCCTAAAACTGGTCACCAACACTGGCAGGCTGATGTTTTATGGCCGTTTTACATTTGTTTTGCAGGAGCTTGGGGAGTTTGGGATTTGGTTTTGCTGCAATCACATTCTGCTCATGAAAAAACACTGGCTGACTTCCTCATCTGCTGTTATTTTTTCCATGCAAAAAGTGGGGCCTAAGGATGGAGATGATTGTCAGTTTATCCATGCATCAGACTTTGTTCCAGAGCAAGATAACTCAACACCTACAGTCCACATGGCCATAACATTTGGTATGGATGTCAATGGTCCCCAGAGGATTCTAAAGAGTCATTTCAGTGTCATTTCAATCTAAATTAATAAATGCTCTGTCTAGTGCCACCTCCAGAAAAACATGCCATTATATACACAATAAATATTAAAATCTAATGGACAGAATGTCATAAAACTTTGACAAAATTAGCTTTCTTCTAGTGCCACCCTTAGGTTCTCAAGATGCATCCGGATCAAAATCGAAGCAAATTTATTTCTTGCAAAATTGACCACTGGAGGGTTTGTGCACTCTATTTTTTTTCCTAAAAAATACCCAATTTACCAACTGCTCAGATGTTATCTGTTGCCAGATAGCAATATATGCACCAACCATGTATGTGGAGTAAGTGAACCACAGGACTAGCACAACATTTTTGCTGCTGTAAAGTGTGTCTACACCTGTACTAGAATGAATTCAGGTGTTCAAACCCACTTGCCTTTCTGTTGACTTATGCAATCACGTTGCCTCAAAAGTTCACTTGATAGTTTATAGGGTTTAGTTCACCTTTAGAGTAGCATTTCATCTGTATATTTTTTTATCCAACACTTGTATATTGTAAGGTGAGCATTTTCTCTAAAGACTATTAGCATTCTTTTTACTTTAATCAGTGATCTTAGTTTGTTTACATTCTCTGGTTTGGTCTTTGGTGTTTCATTCTTTGTTGGGAAGTTGTTTGGTTAACTGGTGGAGGAGCTTTTTCCACAAGAATGGTTACAGTAGGTTGGCAGAGAGGATACAGAGTAATTTCTTAAGTCCAATTTACAATAATAAGTCAAGGACAATCCCTTCAAAATTCATACCCAGGCTCCAGATAGATACTTTATTTTGCTGTTAAGTTTCAGTTTTCTATTTCAGAGCACCTGATTGTTGTACAGCACACAGAGACTCACAGGAAGAATTTGCTGTCCTCAGACATCACCTCACTGAGACATTTACCTTCATTAAACTAAATGTGCCCCTCAGCACCCCCTTCCCTTTGCAACATTCCTTTGCACACAAGCTGTTTGTCTGTGTGCCTTGCTTCCAAACACATTGTACAGAGTATCCATCTGCCAACACAGACAGAAAGATGACACTTCAATCACACAGTGCAAATCTGTGTCTGATCGCACGTCTTGCCACCCAGCACACGTTTGACAAATGGCAACATGCAGGAAGAGGCCAACTTCAACATCAACCCAAAGCAGTACAAAATGTTCACAGCTTGCTAGCATTAAAGCTAAATTCAGATTAAAACTGCTTTGGGAACAGTTTCACTGTGTTAAATACTAACTTTCAACAATGACAGCACATCAAGAAAGGATACTTGTTGCAGGTCATGCTCAAGAGCGAATTTTAATTCAGGATTACAACCCTTTAGATATAAAACAAATGTCAACACATCCTCACTTTTTCCCTGAAAAAGGCCAAACACATCCAAATATCTGTACCATTTGAGGATTTGTTTGACAAAAAGGATTATTATCAGGACTGAAAACAAATTTGAGCTCAAAGAAATTCATATAGAGGTTGGCATAATCTGGAGTAGATGTAGAACCCATAGATGTGCCTTTAAGTTGTAAGTAGAAATCCCCTATAAAAGGAATTATAATTGAGCTAAGGGAATCAGCAGGAATTGAGCCAGCACAGCCAGAGAATGACTTTGATGTGCATGCGCCATGGGCCGAAAATGTTTGTGATGTATGTGTCCAATGAGCTACTTTTTTTGGAAAGATTGGGGCATCATCTTGGAACACAGTATCCAGTTTGCTTTATGCATCAATGTTTTAGCTGCATTGGAACCACAGGAACTTAGGCCCTGGAACCAAAACCGAACCTTGGTCAATGCCCCCCCCCCCTTCATTACAAAAGCCACAACAAATCCCTGCCTGTTTACAAAGCTTTACACAGTCATAATGGGAGAGAGAGAGGAGGGTAATGGGCTAAACCAAAACACAAATCAGTAGTGCACAACAAAGCTACTCATAGAAAGCTCTGAAACCTAACACAAAGGAGTAGGCTAAAGAGCTGTGCATGGATCTGTGTTTATTCATTGTGCAGTGTTACCTCCACCCTCAGTTTTTGTCCTGCCTACACCCTGAGGATTTATTACAACTTGGTAAACAGTGGAGTCAGACTGTAATATCAGTATCTATTGAGTGTTAAATTTGCTTCTTGGAGCCACGTCTGTCCTTCCAGAGGTACTTCCTATTTTCACAAACCCAACCAAGTATTCAGCTAAATCCAGGTGTGACTTAGTGTTCTTTTCCCAGAAGACTGAATGTGAGCCAGCTTTGGCCCATATATGTTGCTAGATTTGGCCAGGTTTTGGGGGATGGCGGAGTTGGGCCAGTTGTGTCTGTGAACCAGCCCCTTTTAGCAGCACTTGTAGTATCTTTGTGCCACAGATGGCCCCCATCAGACCAATGTACTTTTGATATTTCCAATTCATTATTCATCACGTGCCTGGCATGAGTTTGCAAGTAGATTTACCAGATCTAGACTGCTGATGGGCTGAGCTTTTTTGGCAACCATGGCACAGGCGCATTCAGATATATTTGGATCGAAACCCCGAGGTCTGGATCAGGAAGTTTATTTTTCCTCTTTCCTGTGATTTAATTGTCTGGTTCAAAACCTGTATATGTGACTTTTGAAGAATTTCTGAATTATATGAATATGTAAAGATTATTTTGATTGTTAGATTGTTGTATTCTTATTGTCTTTCAAGACCAGTTGAATATGATTGCCCTCTTCTGTCTGTATCTTTATTATATCTATATAACATTTCATCATGCTTGTATTGAACTTCCTGCAATGACATGTATTGTATCAGAATCAGAACCAGGTTAATTGCTAAGTAGGTTTTCAACATTCAAGGAATTGCCTTGTTTTTTGATGCATAATGGTCACAATAAACATAGTAAGAGAAGAAAAGAAACAAGTACTGCAAGTCAAGAATCTTAAATATAAAATGTACTATAAATTACAATTTTTACAATACAAAAAAATCTGTCAAATATATCTGTTCTAAACTGAAAAGAGCAATACAGAGGATTGAAAGTGCAAAATATTGACCAAGGAGTGTGCAAATGTTCACAGTATAAAGAATATAAAGAATATGTGTGTAATGACCCAGCTTAAAATAAAGTTACTTATTGCAAGAAACTTAGATTTACAAATGACAAAAAAACAAAAGAGGCAAACTACAAAGGAAGAGGGCCTGTAGGTACTGCTCAAATCAAATAAATAAATATAACCGAAAGAGAACTCCTAAACCAGAGCATTTGCAAATACAAACTCTAACTACAAGTATAATAAAACCTCAACTAATTAACCAAACAATCAAAACAGCACCCTTGCTCCTAGTATCTCTATACAATAGGTTATCTATATGCATGTGTACTTTCACTGAACAAAACTATACCTGGCCCAGTCCCCAGGTAGTTAAGTCAGTGCCTCAGTTCTAACACACAACAAAAGTCTGCACAGTTCATCTATCAAATACTGGTCAGGGAGTCTGAGATGTGTTTCCCCAGGTTTACGTGCTGCCTCCTGTCAGTGAGGAAGTCTGTGATCCACCTGCAGGTGGGGTAAGGCACACTCAGCTGGGAGAGCTTGTCCTGCAGCAGAGCCAGGATGATGGTGAAAGTGAATCATACCTGCTTACTGCCCATAGGTGTGGAGTATATCAATAGAGAAGAAGAGGGAGAGGAAAGATGCCACCCAAAAGGAAGCTAGAGTGTAGTGTTAAATGGAAATGCGTAATATTGTCAGTTATTTTACTGATGCAGTATGTGATTTAGTTTTAGATCCCCAATAATTTGCTTCATGAATTAGACAAACGTGTTTTTGTCTTATGGAGCAGGTAGAGGAACCAGAAAGTGCAACAACAGAACCATGCAGGTCCACAGCAGACCAAGACACGTCCACAGAGCCAGACAGGGCAACAGTAGACCCAGAGCCAGAGCTATGCAGATTAAAGAACATTGTCTCTACATCAGTAGCAATCGCTCCTCGCTGTTGGAGGAGTATTTTCCAGAAGCAATGAAGAGTAAGACTCTTCACTCATCTTACACCTGCTTGGGTGTGTGCTCTGCCCTTTCATATACTGAGGAGTCCAGAATTAAGGAAGGAAGGGGCAAGGCCAGCTTCAAACATGGTTGGCTCACTAAAAGGGATATTTCTTATTCAGAGGGGACACATCTTTTGTGGTTGGTCTACATTGAAGGAAAGGGAATGTTCTGCTTGCTGTGCAGAATACACAATGCTTCCAATAAGTTATAAACAGAATAAACAGAGCACTTTCAACCTCTCAGCCTCCACAAATTTCAAACAGAGTGCAATAAAAGTTCATGCTACATCTACATAATCTCTTTGGGCCAGTTTATGTTATAGCTTATCACATTTTGACAGATGCACGAGAAGATAGATACCACTCTTATGTCTGTGCATATGGAGCTAGAGGCATGAGGCATTAGCTTAGCTTAGCATAAAGACTGGAAGCAGGAAAAAAATAGCTTCATATAGTTCAAAGTTCAAAAATATGCCTACCAGCACCTGTAACGCTCACTAATCAACACATATCTAATTTGTTTGAGCTGTATACAAACAGAAATGTAAAAACTATTTCTTGGCAAACAACAACAGGGAGCAGTTACTTACACTGAGTTCTTTGTCAGGAAATAGTTACACTACATAACTCCCGCTGAAACCACTAATGTCATTTTTACATTTCTGTTTGTTTACAGATAGCTTTGGAGAGCAGGCTAGCTGTGTCCCCCTTCTTCCATTCTCCATGCTAAACTAAGCTTGTCATCTCCTGGCTCTAATTCCACACATAACCTACAGATATGAGATTGGTATCAATCTTTTCATTTAAGTTATTATTATTCCCTTAGGAAAATTAAATACTAAACCACATTATGAACATTTTGAACCCTCGATGCTGCTGGAGAACTAGTATTTTGTTTACAGCTTGGTATTTTAATGCTGTCTATACTATTTGAAAAGTGTCCAAGTGATATTTTTCCTGTATTTAGTAATTATTCATCTTCTGCACTGATGCATAGATACATTGTTAATTGAGTTCTTCATTATTAGTCATGTATTTCCAATATTCTCCATTGAATTCTATGTTTTTATGTAAAGCCTTTGCTTTGCTGCAGCAGTGACCCAGTTTCCTCATGGGGATCATTACAATTTAATCTTACCTCATCATGTATTTCAATTAGATGTATGTGTTGCATTCTCATATTGTGTATTTTTTTGGATTGAGTGAAAGTGGCTCTTACTGCTGTATGATGGATGCAAAAATCACCAATTCAAAATCACCACAGGATGTGAGTTCTGCCTCGCACTAACTCTTTTTGACTGTACTCCTCTGTTTCCATTCCTGTGTCTCTGCCATGCTCGCTCTCCCCGCCGGCACCAGTTGGAGGCTTTCTACTCGATCTTCACCACGGAGCAGCAGGACCATGTTAAATCTGTGGAGTATCTGCGCAGCAACTTCAGGCCCATTCAGAGCTTGGACAACCGGCAGGTCTTCAAGTCAGCAGTCAAAGACGCCTGGCTGCCCGACCTGACTAACAGCGGCAGCGTGCCATATGGCACGGAGGCTTCCAAAGGTAGGGGTGCTGAGACTTTAAGTTTCAGATGTACGTGTTGACTTTTTCCCCAGTGTCCTTACCGCAGTGGGTTCAAAATCCTATTTTATTCACAATTGTACTTGGGTAGTTGTTTTTCATGTCAAAGTATTTTTAGCTCATATTTTTAAAGTTTTAAATCTTTAAACTACACAGAAAGTAAAAGTCTTGAAAACCAGAAATATTGCTGCTTCTAGCCATTTAAAAAAATGTATTATATAATATTTATATTATATTTAGTTCTTGAATTAATCATTTAATTATTTTATAATAATGAACAGCATGATCATGATGATAATGTTTAAGTAGGTAAGTAGTAAGTAAGAAGGAAATATAAGATAAATTATATGTTCTTAATCTGAAATGTAGATTTATTTCATTTGATTTTGAGCTCAAAAGAAGGAACATACGCATCAAGGTTAATTATTTACAAAAAAAGTCCAAGTGGCATATGTTGTACTCTTGCATATTACATCAACTACATTAATGATTTTAACACTACAAACACTTTCACTTTATTCCTATTACATGAAAATATGTTTAACTTCATCCACTAAGACACTCTGTTAGTGCTCAGTGCCATACTCTTTTTAAATAGCATCATTAAAATTTACCCTCTTTTCTCCCTAAACTGGTCAAGTATTCTCACATTATTCCTGCATGGTGACATTTCTTAATGGTAATAAATGAGGGATATTCAGTGTTGCTCATATGCCCAGAGGAAATTGATTGTCTTCTATTTGTGTGTGTGTGTGTGTGTGGTCTGGGGTAGCTCTGTGTCATTTCACCAGGGAGCTGCGCAACTCCCCTAGCATAAGGCAGTGGGAGGCACACCAGCCATCCTCCCACTCCTGCCTCATTACTACTCAAACAACACTGCATGTTGTGCAGTGTGTCTGTGTGTATGCATGCATGTGTGTGAATGTGCATGTGTTTCTCTGTGCATTTGTGTGTGGCCTAGCACCTGTGCTGTGTCAACTGTCCTACCAGGATTTGTCCCCTCCCTTCCTCCATACACACTTCCATATGGTCAACTAAGAGAGAAGTGCATTACACACATACACAAACCCACTCACACGCTCACACTATATATATATATATATATATATGTGTGTGTGTGTGTGTGTGTGTGTGTGTGTTGTCCTGGCACAGTGTGCTGTATGCTCGTGCAGTATGTCCTTTAGTGCTGCAGTGGCACAGCTGTAAGCAGATCTATAAGACTGGCAGAGGAAATGCAGTAGAGGTGGAGGAGGAGGAAGGATGGCTGCGGAGAAAGGCAAAGAGGAGAATAAGAACTGAAAAAACAACAGACGCTGCATGTCTGTAGCTACCATAGCTATAGATACAGCTGAGTGGGCTAAGGATTGAAATCTGTTCATGTATGTGAGTGTTCACCTGGCCTATAACCCCTCTCCACTGATTCACCTGACAACATACAAACACACATCTTACAGCTGGTATTGAAGAGTGAAAACCTGTACAAAATCCATATAGCAGCAGCTTAATTACATGAGTCATTTTCTTTCCAGTCCCCCCTCCCTGTGCTAATTTATTCCATTTTACTGTGGCTCAGCCTGAACACCTTGCTCCTGCTAGTGAATATTTCCCATCAGCCATGATGCTTCATTTACTTTGGGTCCCTGAATGACTGGCAGCACACACATTCAGCCTCACATTTAGTGACGGATATAGGCTATGTACTATGAATACACAAAACAGAGAGGAATAGTGTTTGGGTGTTGTTAAAGCTATACCCAGTACAGTCTTTCCAGTACAGAGAAATGTCTGTTATGTGGTTAACAGAAAAAAAGGCAAAGGTACAAGACTGTATAAACAATTATTTTAAGAGTGAAGGAACTTCACATCCCATAAACCATTGCAAATGGTACCTTTCCAACATCTTCCAACCTAACGTTAGTAGCGCGCTTCTTCTTGAATTTAACCTTTGTCATTATTATAGCGTTGTAGTGATTCTCTAAAGAAACGCAGTATGTCAGAAAGGGAAATTATGGTTGCTCTGTAATGTAAATAATCGTAGAGTTCAGTGGTAGTAGTAACTCACTAGCTAAACCTGTTGTAAGTTGTAAGTGTGTAAATAATGTAAAAAAAAGCTCACTCGCTGTTCACAGGTTCGCATTTGTGCGTGCGGTAAACATTTCCATGGTAACAGCTAGCTTCACCAATAAGAGATGTCGCTTGGCTAACCGGGCAACTATGAGTGTCAAACTGTATGCCAACATTGTTCAACTGAAGATGGGTAATGTTATGTCTGTGGAAACACTTCAAACATGTCATTTATGACGGCATCACCCGAATGTGTTGATTAGTGGAATGAGACAAAACCATACTGGAAGGTGAGTCCTTCTCCCCACAGCGTTCAGGCAGCCTCTCCCTGCAGATTCAGGCCGTGCCAAATCAATAACTAATGCTATAAGACTGTTTATCGCTGTAGATGTGTGTCCATACTCGATCATAGAGAACACAGAAATTAAGCATATGGTCAAAGTGCTTGAGCACCACAACAATGTGCCTTCATGTGTGTATTTCAGTCTGTCCGTTGTGCCTGCCCTGTATAAACCAGTGCAAGCTGAAATTGTTCAGGAATTATCAACAGGTCAGAGTCTTACAATGGAGCATTACTGACATTTGTGTTATTTATTTGTTATTTTGTTATTTTTCTTATTGACAATATGACAGTATTTCAGTGTATTAACTGTTACAGTAAGAATCATGGCCAATGAGCTACTGTTTAATGTTACATAACATTTAATACAATTCTTCAAAATAAATTAATTTATAAACAACTTTTTTTGTTTTCCATGCCGTACTGAAAACATACCGAACCTTGACCCTAAAACATTCCAATAATATAATATATATTATTCTGAAATTGGCCATTCTGCTTAATGAGTACTTTTACTTTTGGTACTTTAAGTATATTTTGATGCTAATACTTTTGTACTTTTACTTAAGTAAAAGATCTAAGTACTTCTTCCACCACTGTTCAACACTGATCTGTGGGTACAAAAGTGGCCAAAAGACTATTTCATTTGCAGAATCTTATTTATATATTTTTTTATTCAAGCAAATCTACAGTGCACATTAATGTCAGATATATGTCAGCTGCAGACAGAAAGAAATTGTTTTTGTGGCATGAGGTTTTGGTCCTGATGGACTGCAGCCTGCTGCTGGAGGGGAGTGTCTGAAGCAGTTTGTGTCCAGGGTAGGAGGGGTCAGCCACAATCTTTCCTGCATGCCTCAGGGCCCTGGAGGCGCACAGGTCCTGAAGGGAAGGTAGTTTGCAGCCAATCACCTTCTCTGCAGAGCGAATGATACGCTGCAGTCTGCCCTTCTCCTTGGCAGTGGCAGCAGCGTACCAGATGGTGATGTAGGACGTGAGGATGGACTTGATGATGGCAGTGTAGAAGTGCACCATCATTGTCTTTGGCAGGTTGAATTTCTTCAGCTGCCGCAGGAAGTACATCAAGGAAGTCATACAGGGTGATGGGAGTGGGTGGGGCTTTCTGTGATCCACAACCATCGCCACTGTCTTAACAGCATTAAGGTTGTTCTGACAGCACCAGGTCACCAGGTGGTCAATCTCCCACCTGTAGGTGGACTCATCCCCATCAGAGATGAGCCCAATGAGGGTGGTGTCTCCCGCAAACCTCAGAAGCTTGACGGACTGGTGACTGGAGGTGCGGCTGTTGGTGTACAGGGAGAAGAGCAGAGGGGAAAGACTGCAGCCTCGAGGGGAACTGGTGATGATGGTCCAGGTGTTATAGACATATTTTCAATTTATTCAGTGATAAATAAGTGAAATATTCATATATAAATTTTATTAGTACTGTATCAAGTATTTTGAGCAATGCAAGTGCCAGTCTAAGTGCCACTCAATTTACAGTCCCTCATGTTATTGAGTGGTTGCCTGTTATAAAACAATGACACACAGTGTCGTATATGCACAGCACCCAGATGAGCTGTACTACAGAGAGTTGGACAGAGAATAAATATAAACTTCACACATAATACATTTTTCACATCAGAAGTTTTTTTCCAGCCGCATAAAAGCAACAGTTAATGTGCACCAAAATTCATTCCATTATCATGCATTTTGATGATGTTACTACTCAGGAAAGTTGACATGTCAACTAAATGTCATCAGTAATCAGGGCTGGACTGGTAAAGAAGAATGGCCCTGGATTCATCATCGCATCAATCGACTTTATAAAAAGTTTCAACAAAATGCACATGATATAGCTAAATAGCCAGCTAGCCAAATCCCAAACATATATCTTATCTTATCCCTAATGTCTTCTGTCTTACCGCATCAGGTGGAGAACCTTGACCAACTGTTCAACTGGTATTGCTGGGCTCACTGGGCTGTTCTCTCTGCTCTCTCTCCTCTCTGCTGCCAGTGCCTTTAGACTTACTAGGCTGAAATGACTGACTGGTAATGGCGCCAAATGAATAATTAGTTATTTTAAAACATTTGGCTGCATCAGCCTCAAGGGACTTCAACCTTTTCTCTCAGCTTTTCAGCACCATCCTTAAGTTTTTTTTTTCTCTTTTTATTTGTCCATCTTACTCCACTCCATGTAATGTCACCACAGATGGGAAAGGGGTGGGGCCCAGGTAAGTTAGAATGAAATGGACCAACAGTAATTGGCTGGGGGAAAGAGGCTGACAGATATAATACCCAACCACAGCCACACTGTTGCGTAATCAAAGACACATCTCTCTCGCTCTTGTTTTGTATAGTTTTGGCACTCTGTTTTTGCAGATGTGCTGTTAATGAAGGCACTGAGCCCTAAGGCCAGGGGAGGGGTTTAAAGATGTTATTGGGCCATCCCAGCATCAAGAAAAAACCAATGGGGTGATCTACCAGTTTTATGGGCCAACAGTTGTGTCAGCCCACTGGGAAAGTGCCCGGTCTGCCAGATGGCAAGTCCAGCCCTGTCAGTAATGTACTGTAAATGTCTTGTTTAATGTGTACAGCCATCATTGCTGACTGAAGTTTCCCTGGACAGAGGTCATTGTTAAAAGATAAATCTTTTTTTTTTCTACAACCTGATTATTATTTTTATAGCTTTGGCTATTGGTCCCATTGTTTGTTATGACATTGTAAGACATGTTAAGTGTTGATACCTGCCAATGCAAAATTATTACACACAGTTTGAAGCAATGTAGACTATCTTCCCTCCCTTCTTCACGTCCCTCCCATTTTCTTCATTGGATGACTGCCCTGCACAGTGCTTAATAATAGCAGTTAAAACTGGAGTTTGTGTGTCCTGCTCAGAGCATCTAAGTTGGTACTGATGGATGAAAAAAAAAATCCTTCCCAACTATGCTTTAACACTACAAAGGTAGGAAAAATATGAACACCAGCACTAAGGGTTTTGGCTGCTCAGGAATAATAACGCAAAGGAGGATTTGGCACCAGCCCTTTTACTATTGGTACATGTCCAACAGCAGCGCGGCCTCTATATGTTACGGACAGAGCAGACCGGAGACACTGAGATGAGACTGATATAGTTTATTGCACACAAAGGGAATTTGGAAATGTGAAGAGGATTATGCTACCATCCTTTAACTGGTAGAAGAGGAGCTCTGGGGTTGAGTAGACACACACTGGAGAGTGGAGACACACGGAACCGGGATCGGGAGCGACACACACTGGAGACTGGAGATGGTCGGGACCGGGGCTCTGGAGACAAGTAGACGTTTTGCTGAGACGTAGGTGAGTCCGTGGCTTTGTGGAGGCAGGATATGGAGATCTGTCCTTATTCCAAACGAGACCGGACACTGACTGAGGTGAGGGATGGTGTTTTATAGGGGAGTGGAGTGATGATTAGGTGCAGGTGTGTGATAGGTGACAGGTGACTGGAATTAGTACTCGGGTGAGGGAGTGCGGTGTGTGTGTGGTGTAGTGGAGCCTGGCGTGTCTGTGACACTATAGTACTATAACTAAGTTCTCACCCAATCCCTACCAATGCAAAAACCCGCAGACCGACCCACAATCAAGACCCGGTCATCGATCAACTGTGGTCAACATGCTGCAAGGCCAGAGAGCGAGAGAACGAGAGAGCGAGAGAGGGTTTTACCTGTGTCAGATACCCTCTACCCATGTTCTCTTCTGTGTGATTGGGCCCTAGTCTCCATCACTTACTGCCATCCAGACCTCTCCCCTGTGTGTGTGTATGTGTGTGTGCGTGTGTGTGTGAGAGCCCGCTTATCTTTGATGAAATCTGTAAGAGGGTCTCTTCAATACCCTGCCAGACACACAGGGCTACAATACCTTTTCAATTGTGTCACACACAGGGAAAATCAGTTGTAACAATTCTAAGGTAGTGCATGCAGAAAAACACACACACATACATACAAAATATAGCCTACCCCTGACAAGGAGGTGAAAGGACCATGTGAATGACAATAGCTTTATCCGAGGATTTGTTCAGATTGAGGAAAATATCACAATTCAGCCTATAGGTATGTTGATTTAGGCACAAGCAATTAGATAGATTACTGATATTACAGTATTATATTACAGTATTAAATGAAAATATTAAATGAAACCTCAGCATTTTGGGAAATATCCTTCTTTGACCGTTTGCAGATGAAATATCCCTGTTCCATGTTTCAGGCTGCGCTGTCGGTCCCATGGGGCGACTCAGGCCTGAGTCAGATCTCTTCCTCCATATGCGTCCATATGCAGACTGATGAAGTTGTGATGGTAATGCGGTATGAGCGTCTGCCAGCTTTTGGCTTAGTTTAAAGTTTGTTACAGTCCTTGTTAAGACTTCGGTGCTGCAACTGGATGTAGCAACTTCTGTAATCTGGTATCAGTAAGTATCATTAGTTTGCTAATAGAGTTTCTTTTTTAAGAGTTAAGTCTTTGAGTCTCTTTCACTCCTTATCTCCATCTTTCTCTATTTCTCCTTCTCTGCACTGACTAGTGCGTAAGGCCCATGATTTCTTCTTTTCTAACCTTGTTAGATCTCAGAAATGGCATAGGTCTTCTTTTAGCAGGCTTCTTTTTTTCAGACATGGATATCAGCATTTTTCATGTTCTGTGTGCTTTTGGTCCCACGGGCTAAGTTGAGGCCTGTTGGGCCTCTGGTCTGGTGTTGTCGCATCCGGGGAGGGGGTGGAGATCCACTGTTAATCGGTGGTCATGGGGAGCAGCGTAAGTATACAGTGCAGAGGATAAGAGGTTTCCTCTTGGTTTCACTCCACTCCCACCATATCTTATCATGATTCTTTCTGATTGATTAATAAAGTTTTAAGTTTAATTGTCCCATGTTAAAGCTTTGTCTTATCAGTTGTTGGAAGGCACCACATACGTTTATCGATAAAACAGGATATTGTCCAATTATAATGGACTATTACTAAGTAAAAGTAATTAACAGACAGCGTTAATTAAATGTCATACATGGTAAGCCTAATATATGTTACGACATCTACTATAATGATGACACACCATATATAGGTATACACATATATCTGCAACAGTAAATGAAATAGTAAAATAACATGACACAAGTTAGATGTACATATATTTCAATAATCTTTGTATTTCATGAATGTCTTGTGTCTGCCTGCTTGCCTCTTCTCTCAGAGGGGTGAGAGGTCAGCAGACACACACACGCGCATTGAGGGTGTGTGGGATGCCTGTCATTGATTGCTTCTAGTGTTTTCACCTGTGTCAGTTGGTTTCACCTGTGTCTCGTTGTCTCCGCTACCTGAGTGTTTTTAGTCTGTGTTCTTCCTTTGTTCTGTGTTAGATCGTCGTTGTACCTTGTGCCATTGTTTCCTGTGGGTGTATATCATTGTACTGTGTTTGTTCACCTGGATCTCACCTGCTCTTCTAGTTATTGGACTTCTGCGTACTGTCATGTCCTGCTCTGCCTCTTAGTTGTAGTTTTCCTCAGTTTCATGTTTTCTATCGACGTTTCCTGTTTTATTTTGAAATATTCTCCCTCCCTCATGTGTCTTGTAGTTTTGCTTCTTGTCTTTGATTGTGTGCCCTTGGTTTCACCTGTGTCTCGTTGTCTCCCCTACCTGAGTGTTTTTAGTTAAAGAGCATGTGTGTCAAAGACTTTTGTTTGGGATAAGATAATTTAAGTTCACCCCAAAATCAAAAATACATATTTTCCCTCTTACCTGTAGTGCCATTTATCCATCTAGATTGTTTTGGTGTGAGTTGCTGAGTTAGATATTGGCCGTAGAGATGCCTGCCTTTCTTGAATATAATGGAACTATATGGTAGTTGCTTATGGTGCTCAAAGTGCCAAACATACATTTGAAAAACTCAACAGCAATGTCTCTTTCCAGAAATCATGACCTGGTTCCTCAAGATAATCCACAGATTGAGCAGTTTCATGTTCATGTCTACATGAAACTGCTCAATCTGTGGATTATCTTGAGGAACCAGGTCATGATTTCTGGAAAGAGACATTGCTGTTGAGTTTTTCAAATGTGTTTTGTTTTTGTTTGTTCTTTTTTTTTGTTTTTTGTTTTTTGGTTATCAAGAAGTTTTACTGTGTAGGCTGCTCCTCTAACTCTAGTTATAGTGGTATTAATGTTCTAACTTGTGACACACACACACACACACAGGGCATGGTTGACTGGGCCCAAATTGATATAATCTGTTAAATACATTTTCCCTGCAAAGAGGTCATTCACTGATTGACTTCCAAATGATGTCTGTGTATGTGTGTTCTACTTTGGGAATGTGTGTGCTTTGTGTTTATGTGACTAATGGTTTTAGTAATGCTAAGCCACATGGGGCTCGACTGCAGGTTATGAATAGAAAAACTCCACTGCAGCTCTATGAGCAAGCTAATCAATTTGGTTCCACCAGGCACGTGAGCGCTATTCTCAATCAACCTATGTTCATCATCAAATTATCTTACACATTTGCATAATATGATACAGTGTTTGGAATAATCATTATGTGCATCATTCGATGGTAATACGCTACTCCCTCTTTTCCAACAGTGAATAGTGTAACAAATTGCTGCTTAACATACACTAGAAATGCTAAGACTAAAGAATGTGTACACCCGAACATTCCACCCATATGTGATTGTTAAACGCATCATTCCATTATTAATCTGCTACTATACTAGCCTCCACTCCCATTTGAAAGCTTTTCACCAGATTTTGGAACTTGGCTGCAGGGATTTGCACCCCTTCAGCCACAAGAGCATTAGTGAGGCCCAACACTGATGTTGGGTGATGAAGCTGTCGTATGATGTGTAGTGGTATGTGGACCCAAATGCAGATGACCAGGAAGCGGTATAAAGTGAAGTAGCCAGATGGCTACAGTGTTTATTGGGGTTGATGGTTTACAGGCAGGTAGACAGTGCAACAAACTGACAAAAGGCAGATAGGTTACCGGCTGGCAGTGGTGAACAATCAAAACTGGAGTGAAAACAAAGCCAGGAAGTAAAACCACAAGACACACAAGGGAAGGAGAATACTACAAAATAAAACAGGAAATGAAAAACCTTAAACTACCACAAAGGCCTGGTCGCAGTTGGCGTTCCAGTTCATCCTAAAGGTGTTGGATGGGGTTGAAGTCATGGCTCTGTGCATGCCAATCAAGTTCTTCCATAGCAAACTGGGAAAACAATTTCTTTCTGGACCTGACGGGGCATTGTCAAATTGAAACAAGAGAATCTTCCCCAAATTGTTGCCAAAAAGAACACTATTGTTTGAATTATCATTGTATACTATAACATCAATATTTCCCTTCAGTGGAGTTAAGGGGCCTAGCCCAAACCATGGAAAAACAACACCAGACCAAAAGTACACAAAGGGATGTACTTAAAATTAGAATTACAATCAGGTTTATTGCCAAGTAGGTTTTCACATACAAGGAATTTGCCTTTTTTGTGCATAACAACAACAAACATAGTTAGAGTGAATTAGAGTTTGCACTCATTTTGTCTTTATTGCTGATTAAAAATGTTTCACATTTTAGTCTGACTTACCTGCACACTGAGTAGTTATAAAACGCCCCAGGAGGTATCAATTATTTGTGACATTGCAAACTCTGAGAAGGCCATCCTCAGGCAAATACACAAGTATTATGAGGCTTATATAGTGAGGCAAAAAGAAACATAATCATCTAAACAAATAGGTGCATTTTCTGAGTGAATGTTCCACATGTGCCTTAAAGAAATATCCAAACAAAACCAACACATAACATTATCTTCTTTTTTTAACTTTCTGCTAAGATCTGTGCAAAATGTTAAAAACCTATAAATACCATCTTAATATTTTCATTTGTAACTATTTTGTTAAAAGTTTAGATCACCACTATATTTCCAATGAACATAGGAAACTGATGAATGACAACTTATAAGAATGTGCTTTTACTTTAAAGTATATTTAGTCTGATCGCCGTGATATACAGTGGTTTGAAAAAGTATTTGCCCCCTTCCTGATTTCTATTTTTTTTGCATCTTTGTCACACTTAAATGTTTCAGGTCATCAAACAAATTTAAATATTAGTCAGAGATAACACAACTAAACACAAAATGCAGTTTTTAAATAAATGTTGTTATTATTAAGGGAAAACAAACTTTAAACCTACATGGCCCTGTGTGAAGTAGTGATTGCCACCTAAACCTAATAACTGGTTGGGCCACCCTTAGCAGCAACAACTGCAATCAAGCATTTGCAATAACTTGCAATGAGTTTTTTTTACAGTGCTGTGGAGGAATTCTTGCAGAATTGTTGTAATTCAGCCACATCGGAGGGTCTTCGAGCATGAACTGTCTTTTTAAGGTCATGCCACAGCATCTCTATAGAATTCAGGTCAGGACTTTGACTAGGCCACTCCAAAGTCTTCTTTTTGTTCTTCAGCCATTCAGAGGTGGACTTGCTGGTGTAACAGCAATATTAAAGGTTGTAACTTTACAAGTTGTTTTGTATGACTTAAGTACACTTGAAATAATTGAAAATATGTATAACAGTAATTATAATGATAGAACCTATTGATAATAACCCAGTGTCATAATTTGTCAAAATCAAGTGATGCCTTCAACCTCTTTACTGTGGAGTACACATCACATTAGCCTAGACATTGTAACTTTACTGAAGTGTCTGTCATAACCCGGTCCATAGGCCATGACAAAACCAGTAAAAGACACAAAATGCCAATAAATACAAGTTATTTATTGTAATAAAGAAAATAAGTTGAATTGTAACTTTGGATATGAGGTGTGTCAAATAAATCTGTAGTGTTCACGTGGATGTGTGTGGATGTGTAGGAGAAGGTGTTGTGGGATAAAAGTAAAACAAAATGCTAAGCAAAGCAATAGAGTGCAGGCGTTGACAGGGAAGAGAGCGAGCCACGCTGGAAAGCTGGGACTTTTATATCCTGTAGAGTACTGCACCCAGGTGCTCCAGATCTGGCTGGATACTGCAATCAGCTCTCTGGCACTTAAAAGACAACATGGGTAGACATAGTTATTGACAAAGCAGACACACAAGTTGACTAAGCAGGGGCCGTCACACGTCCTAATACTACTAATCTAACCTTACCTAACTCAGGAACCTTGCCCCACAGCCCAGCTACCTTACCCGCCAGCAGCCCTAACTGGCATACGAACGGCACCCACCCCAAGCAACGAGTGCTCTGCTAGACTTGGGCGTCCACACCAAGTGCAGTGAACATTATACCCACCTCAACTCTCTCCTTTTCAACGCTTCGCAGTCCGTCCCTCCAGTCCTCATTAGGCACAGGCGCAGCCACTTATTCTAACCAGTATCCGCAGAAACTCCACATTTACAAAGCATATACGACATATACAGAGGAAATGAGAAAAGGCCTATGTCTTCTTTAAACCTGTTACAGATAAAGGTCTGGTCCCCAGCCAATATTTGAGAATTGACAGTAATAATTCTAAAATATTCAATATCTTAAATGAAATAGTCCATCTATAGTATTTCCCAGCTGTGCAGAAAATCTCACTGGTCAAACAGAGACGTCTAGTGGTCAGTAGCAGGCATAGTAGGGCTGGTCCTATCAGAATGAAAGGAGGTTTAGTATGCAAGAGTGTGTATTGTTAAATTCATAATAAAACATACAATGTTTATGTGTTTGCCTTCATATCTACCACTGCCAGATATTTGAAGGCTGCATTTTGCCTGAAGGTGACTATATATGAACTCATGTGTTATTGAACCTTTTAGACAAAACCTGTGTGTGTGTTTCTGTGTGTCCGTGTGTTTTTGTGTGTCTGGATCACAGTCTCACAGCAATATTAATAACACATCATGAATACAAGTCACGCTCACATGACACTCACACACTCTCTCTCTCTTCTTGTCTGAGTGTATTTGAAAGATAAGCTGAGCCGATGTATTCTGTCATTAAATTGTCTCTCTTTGTCTCTTTCTCCCTTCTCATTATTTCCTTCATTCTCCCTTCACATCCATCCTTCTTTCCATATCTTCACTTCCTTTCTTTCTTCATTTCCTATAAATTGTGCTTCTCCCTTTCTCATCCCTCCTTTCTTCATCTGACTTTACTTCTTTCTCCGCTCTTTCCTTCTCCACCCTTCCCTTTCTTTCCTTCCTTTTCCTACTTCTTCTTATCTCCTACCAATTCTCCCTCCTTCCCTCCATCTCCTCTATTTCCTTTTTTCTGTCTATTTACCCTTTAACTCCTCTCTTTGTCTTCTTTCCTATCTCTACTTCCCCCTCCATCCTCTATCCTTATCCACTATTTTGTTTTTTCCTTCCTTTCATGCTCATCCTTTCATCTTTGCTCTTCTACCTGCCTCATTGCCACCTTTTCTATCTGACCCATCTCACCCTCATATTTCTCCTCCATCCTTCCATTTCACATTTTTTTCCTCTGTCTTACCTCCTTCCCTTCCTCTCATCTCTTTCCTTTTTCTGTACATTTCCCTCTCCATTCCTTCTTTCTTTAATTTGTTCCTGCCTCCATCCTCCTCCCAGTATGCAGCAGCGCTCCCATCAACATGAAGGTGCAGCATGTGAATGGCAGCGCTCTGGTGGTACGTTGGGCTCGTCCGGAGGTCACCTACCACCCACCCATCCTCCACTTTCTGGTGTCCTACAGCTGGACGGCCCACGACGACAGCTATGAGGAGACGCACCTCACTGACGGCAAACACAAACTGGTGAGACTGGAGCCTGTAGTGGGAGGGTTAGCCTGATACAATGGGTTGATACTGAATCTTGTGATTATTCGGCAACAAGTACTGAACCAAACACCACATATAACATACAGTAGGTCCCAATATTGGGATTAAAGCAGGTCGGATGTAGCTTTGAGATGAGATTGCTGCTCACATTGCTGGACTGCATTGATAACATAGAAAATACGTGTGTGAATATGTCTTTTGTAGTAGTATTTCTGAGTTACCTTATTGTTGCATGGTAAAGCAGCTGAAAAGTGCAGACTTTTTTGAAAAGGCCAACGCTGACTTATGGTGCATTCAGGGGGAGAGGCTCTGAAATGTGAGATATATATGAGAGTTTGCTGCTGAACAGTAATGACATGCTCTGTTGTGGGAGAATCAAATAATTTTAATAATTAAAAAAAGCAAACATGAATGCTATCCAAATGATGCACACATTAAAATGCTGTATGCTTATACTGTAATATTCTCTGATTATTATCATAGCTCATTGGCGAACAATGACTTTAATGCATTAGTATCGGGAAGGAATTATTTAAGAACAATAGAAACTTTAAAGGATGGATGTGATTAGGTCAACTGTAGACGGACTTAGTTAGGGTTATCCATAAATACTCAGTGATGGAAGAAATTTGAGTAAACTGTGTTTTTGGAAAATGGGTTTAAAAATTAAGAGAGTAGAATTTGCTGCTTTGTATTGAAAAATTGAGTTTGAAACTTTTTTCACATTGCTGGATTAAGCTGAATCATTTGAAAAAATTCAAGAGGTTGGTTGAAATGTCAGCATATTTATTTTTCTCGTACATTTCTGGAGCCACTATGAATAAATATTGTATTTTAAAAACATATGACAATGTTGTTTTGTACATTTAATATCTATGGTGATCTATAAGTCACATCACTGATCGATGGATTGTATATAAATGAAACCACAAACAACCTCCCACACCTCCCTTATGAAGGCAAGATAGCCAAAAACATTTGAATAAATTGTGGTGCGCTGGAGAAGAGTTGTGCGACTAGTTGTAACTACTGGCCTTAATAACACATGGGACGAAGGATGTCAAAGTCCTGCGCTTTGTACATCCAACCATATACCCTTACATCCTCCCTATGGCTTCTGTGAAGTACAACAACATCACACTTTGTAGACTGTAAAAATCTAATTATTTTGAGCAAATCAAATTAGTAGGCTAAACTAGGAGACAGGGTTGCAATCACAGATCAGATACAATTAACATCTGTGAATCTCAAGGATCTCTCATGGTTGCGGTGATTCACAATTTTAGAAAAATGTATTTTATCAACTGAACCTATCTTAAAGCTGACTTTCGTCTATTCAGCAGTATTCGCCATTTTACGCTATCAGAATCAGAAATACTTTATTGATCCCTGAGGGGAAACTCTTTTGTTACAGCTGCTCACTATCATGTCGATGCACACTTGAGAATAGAAGGAATAGAAGTACTAAGCAAATCAAAATATAATACACTGTAATACAGGTACAGTACAAAGTGGATATAAGTATAAAAGCTAAAACAAGTCTAAGTACCAAGTGGATTTAGAGGTTGATAAGTATGTATGGTATAATACAATGTAATAATATAAGTAATAAGTAATAGTGCAGTAATGAGTACTGTCAAGTTAAGTGTAGCTTATTAAGATGATAATGAGACGGTGGATATTGCACAGCAGTAATAAATAGGGAATTTTAAACTGAAAACATAGTATATTGTGCAATTATTTAAAGTAATGCAGTGATGTTAATGATCCAATGTCCAATTAAGTGACTTAGGGTCATATAGACTGACACTTAGAGGGAGGAGTTAAAGACTTTGATGGCCACAGGCAGGAATGACTTCCTGTGGCGCTCTGTGGTGCTTTTTGGAGGGATGAGTCTTCCGCTGAAGGTACTCCTTTGTTTGACCAGCACCTCATGGAGTGGGTGGGAGACACTGTCCAAGATGGCATGTAGTTTGGCCTGCATCCACCTCTCTGACACCACTGACAGTCCAGCTCCACCCCCACAATGTCACTGGCCTTACAGATCAGTTTGTTGAACCTGTTAGCGTCCACTACCCTCAACCTGCTGCCCCATCATGCAACAGCATACAGGATAGCACTGGCCATCACAGACTCATAAAACATCCTCAGCATTGTCCGGCAGATGTTGAAGGAACTCAGCCTCCTCAGAAAATAGAGGCGGCTCTGGCCCTTCCTGTACAGAGCTTGAGTGTTCTTAGCAAAGTCCAGTTTATTGTCCATGTGTACTCCCAGGTACTTGTAATCCTGTACAATGTCCACACTGATCCCCTGGATGGAAACCGGGGTCACTGGTGCCTTGGCCCTTCGTAGATCTACAACCAGCTCCTTAGACTTTGTCGTATTGAGCTGCATATGGTTCTGCTCACACCATGAGACAAAGTTACCCACCACAGCCCTGTACTCAGTCTCATCACCATGATACCTGATACATCCCACCACAGCAGAGTCATCAGAAAACTTCTGAAGGTGGCAGGACTCTGTGTGGTAGCTGAAGTCTGTGGTGTAGATGGTGATGAGGAAGGGAGAGAGGACGGTCTCCTGAGCGGCCCCAGTGTTGCTGACTTGTGCACACTGTCCGACACACAGTGCTGGAGATGCACATGCTGTGGTCTGTCAGTCAGGTAGTCAACAATCCAGGATATGAGGGAGGCATCCACCTGCATCGATGTCAGTTTCTCACCCAGCAGGGCTGGCCGGATGGAGTTGAAAGCACTGGAGAAGTCAAAAAACATGATCGTCACCGTACTTGCTGGCTTGTCCCGGGGGGTGTAGATGTGGTTCAGCAGGAAGATGATGGCGTCCTCAACTGCCAGCCGGGGCTGGTAGGTGAACTGAGGAGGGTCCAGGAGGGGTCTAACCATGGGCCGCAGCTGTTCCAGCACCACTCTCTCCAGGGTCTTCGTTATGTGGGAGGTCAGTGCTGCCGGTCCGTAGTCCTTGGAGCCACTGGGACGTGGCGTCTTTGGCACAGGAACGAGGCAAGATGTCTTCTACAGAACAGGGACCCTAGACTTAGGCTCAGGTTGAAGACATGTTGAAGGACTCCACATAGCTAGGGGGCACAGGCTTTTAGCACCCCAGGGCAAATGCCATTGGGGCCTGCAGCCTTGTTTGAGTGGAGTTTCATCAGCTGTCCTCTCACCTGGTCCACCCAAGCCAGTCTGATGGCTAGGAGTCTGATGGCAGACAGCAGCTGAGTTAGAGGGGAGATGAGCAGGAGCTGGTGTGTCGAATCTGTTAAAGAACTGATTTAGTTCATTGGCTCTGCCCAAGCTGCCTTCAACTCCACTGCTGCCAGTCGGTCTGAAGCCAGTGATGCTCTTCATGCTGCTCCAGACCTCTCTCATGTTGTTCTGCTGGAGTTTCCACTCCAGCTTCCTCCTGTACTTCTCCTTGGCCTCCCTGATCTTCACCTTCAGGTCAGCCTTGATTGCCCTCTCCTCCTCACTATTACCATCACTAAAGGCCCTCCTCTTGGCATTCAGGATGTCTTTGATGTCCTTTGTTACCCACGGTTTGTTATTTGGATAACAATGGACCATCTTAGTTGGGACATTGCAGTCCGCACAGAAGTTAATGTAGCCATTGATGCACTCAGTAAACCCGTCAATGTCCTCTCCATGAGGCTCACAGAGTGCATCCCAGTTTGTCACCTCAAAACATCCCTGAAGTGTCTTAAGGCCTCCTCTGACCATCTCCTCACTGTCCTTGTGGTCGCTGCCTTTTAACCAGAGGCACATGGCAGGGTTTGATATGTGCTACAACATAGCAAAAGGCATTTCCAGCAATCAGCTAGGCTAAAAATAAGGCTTATGTCTGTTGCAGGCCAAATTTTGGCCTTTGTCGTGGCTCAAAAACTGACATCTGCAGATTAATTCCATACCGATATGTTATGATCCACTACAGTTAGGCACGATACGAGATTAATAAATCTCTGTTCTTTCTGTGGTGTGTTACAACAAAATGTTCTAGATAAATAAGGATTAATTTCAGAAGTTCGGACTTATCTTCCCCTTTATTTATTGTTACCTTATTATGTTTATACAGTGAGATAAATCTAGGATGCTTGGTTACAATACCATTACACTATTCTATGCATCTTAAAGAAACTATACTATACAAAAACACTTTATTAAAAACTTTGTATACATCTATATAAGAAAACTTAAACTATACTATACAAAAAAACTTTCTCCCCTTCATTCCACTACTCTCATGCATATGCTCTGAACACACAGCCAGCCCTACACTCCCTGTTCCCCACCCACATGCCCCCAGACACACCTGGCATAGATCTGCACTCTGCTGAGTGCACTCCTCTAGTCTTTGGTACAAAACCAATTTAATCATATTTGTAAAATATATCAATATATTTTATATGGGGAGACATTAATATGTACATCAACAGAAGTGAAATGTCAAATGTAAAAAAATCTATGCATTTAAATGCACATGCACATTCATGACATTTCTTTTTACACCTGGCAGTATTGTATAGTATAACATTAGGAAATCACCAGTATGGACTAAGATTTGCTTAACATCAAATATTTGTGCATATATAATGAGCTCAGTACATCAAATACTGTGCTTTTTACACATACTTATCTCTCCTCTCATTCCACACACACATTTGCAGCCTTTCTATGATGCGCTTCCTCGGGATGGTTTGTGTGAGAAAAAAAAGGAAAAGCTCTTTTCAGGATTTTCTGACTCTTAGCTTTCGTTAGCCATGTCTGTACTGCCATGCTTTCAGTTCTTCCTCACACACAGCTCAGGTTTCATGTCCACAGCTGTGCCTCATCACACCACTGTGTTTTAGGCTTTGTGAGGAAGTCCATGTGTGAAGTTAGTTTCAGCTTCCAACCATGTCAGTCCATGGCCTTTCTAACACTGAAATCAAGCAGCATCCACCATGGCTGAATATTGAATGAATTTTGAATAATTAATATTGAAGCCAGTGCTGGTATGTTTCATATTGCAGTTCCTATAACAGCTAGAAATTGAAATTAATTGGGGGGGGGGGGACACACACAGATTGTTCCTTGAAATCCATTGATTTTGTAAAAATGAAAGCTAGTATTTAGCAATGGCTAGTCTCAAATAAAGGCCAGCAGGAAAAAGAGGAATCACAAAATTCCCTATTACCTGTCATTACAGAGTCATGTCATACTACCCACACTCTTGCTTTCTCTTTTTAACAAGAATACTGTGCTCCCCGAGTGTTTTAATTCTTAAGATTTTAGTCCTTGTTGATTTAGTGATGTCTGTGGTTACGGGTGGTAACAGAAAATGCATTTCAATAATACAGCTGCCAGAGTTATTGCTGCTGTTATTAAAGGAGATCATTATTTTAAGTATCTTAATATGACACTCACATGCCATGTACACTGAAAGAGTTTTTGATTGCTCTAAATAGAGGTGGGTAATATATCCTAGAATGGTATTTCATTTTACATTGCAATATCCATATACATTATGATAGTACATTTTCTGTAAAATAAAAAAAAATAAAAAATCTTTGGGGATTTACAAATCTGTATAGTCTCACAGTACTATCATATTGAGCAACCATAGCTGTAATAATTCCTCCACTCCATACTGGCTAAACAGAGATACCTTTGTAGAGCCACTACTTTACAAAATCCACAGTCCTTGTTCTGTGTAAAAATGCATTCTGCAGTTTGAAAGAAGCTAAAGTGAGGCACTTCAATTGTGAATCTTCTAAAATAACAGTTGTGTTAGTACAAGGGAGAGGAGGAGAGAGAGAATGGGGGGAGGGAAGCATAATGCAAATTCCACCTAGAATTTCAAAATAACAATAATGTAATGGTAGTAGTAATATTAATAATAATAAAGTAATAATAATAATAATAGGAATGACAGTGATATGAATAATAATGATAATAACATAGTAATAAGACTAATAATAACAATTGTGGTAGCAATTCAATTTTATTCATATATCACCAATTCATAACAGAAGTTATCTCATTGCACTTTTCCTATAGAGCAGGTCTAGACCGTACTCTTTATAATATTATTTACAGAGACCCAACAAATCCCATAGAAGTTGTCGAGCAGGAACACAGCGGCAGCAGGTGGCCCACATTCACAGATCCAGGAGAAGAGAGGAGAGACGAGAAAGCACAAAACTTTGGGAGAGAGAAGATGTCAAGTTAGTAACATGCATTAATGGGAAAAAAATGCATACAGGTGGAGAGGGAGAAGAGGAGAGGAGCTCAGTGCATCATGGGTAGTCTCCCAGCAGTCTAGGCATATTGCAGCATATCTAAGGGATGGTTCAGGACTCACCCAAGCCAGTCTTAACTATAAGCTCTATCAAAGAGGAAAGTCTTAAGCCTACTCTTAAATGTGGAGATGGTGTCTGCCTTCCGAACGCAAACTGGGACCTGATTCCACAGGAGAGGAGCTTGATAACTGAAGGCTCTGGCTCCCATTCTACTTTTGGAGAATCTAATAAATAAATAATAAAATATGCTTACAAACCAGGGGAATTAGAAATAAATCTGTCTGTAATAGCCTGTCTCAATTAAAGGTCTGGTTCTGTCTTCAGCTGAGATAACAAAAACAGCCCCTTACTTATGATTTTGTATTAATGATGATTTTTATAATTGGCTTAAAACAATTATGCCCAATAGTGCCTCCTAATCTCTCACTATGGCTGTTTTTCATGTTAATATTTGGCAGCTTTGATAGCTTTGAAAGTACAGGCCTTGAAAAACCCAAATGGGTCACATCAAAGTCCAGATTCCAGATCAGCCAACCATCAACTACTGATCATCAGCCAATAATCAAATGATTTCCCTGAGCACCACTACACACCCTCTCACATAACAAAGTGCTCCATATTACTACTTACTTTTGACCCCCTTTGTCCTCTTTTGCTTCTTTCCTCTTTCACTTTCTTCCTTTTTTTCTTCTGTCCTTTACTCCCTTCTCCTTTCCATTCTTTTGTTTTTCATGCACCATACTTTCCTTTTTTTCCTTCTTCATCCCCTCCCTGCTGATACATTGCAAGATGAAAAGATCAGCTATATGTTATTTGGTTAACTTTCTTAATGAACAGTTATTTAACCTTATCACTATGATACACTGCACTTTTAAACAGATTTTAATCATCTAGTATATTTCCATGTGTACAGATATCACTGTTCAGATGAATTTCTGATGTGACAGTGAAACTGCTTTGAACAGAGCTAAAGTCAACTTTATTTGCTGTAATTGTAAATTATGACAGGAATATTTCGGACTAACAAATAGTCAAATGCAGTTGCACTGGGAGGAAGCACAGTGTGTGTGTGTGTGTGTGTGTGTGTGTGTTTGTTTGTGTGCGTGTTATTACAGAAAAACAGAGGATTTTACATCATCAAAAATTTGAATGCGAGGGCCTTGAAAAATCTAATAACATTTTTTAGAACAAAACAACTCACAAAATAAGCAATGATTGCATCATTAAAACTATGAATTTTTTGTTTAACAAAGGTACAAACACGTGCAGCTTTGGCAAAATACAACTTATAATGAGAAAATAAGTCAGCAGAGGTTTTAATAAAATAGTTATTAATTTGTCGGGGGACAAAAGCTTTTTACAAACACACACACATGCCAACACACACAAACCAAGCAACATCCTTCATCAGTTCCATTACAAATAAATGGTCTCATAAGGAGCAAAAATGAGCTATGAGAGAAGGATGTGGAGCAGACAGGAGGTTTCATTCCCTTACATTGTGGTCTGCTGTTCGGCTAGCAGAATACTAATGCTAAGCTGGAGGGGATCCAGGGCTGTCAGCCTGTGCAAAAAGCATGACCTTGGGCCAGTGAAAACAGGAACGGCTGCAAAAAAGGATCAGAATGCCCCCCTGGCTATGGAAGCAACATTGGCTTTAGAACTGGGAATCTGCCATAATGAGAGATAGAGGGAGAGAGGTGGGAAGTGTTTTATCCTCCCATTATTAACTCAAGAGACTATCCTTCCCTCTGAAATCTACTTCACTCTCCCTCACCCTTCCTCCTCTTCCTCCCTGTGCCGTCTACTCCCAACCCCCCTTCCCACACACAATTTTTTTTCTCCCTCTTCCTGTCAACCCTTTGATTCTGCTCTTATTCCTCATATCCTCCCTTGATGCCTCTATCTAGGTCACCACAGGGACTTACATGGCTTTGGGACCCCCAAATCCCACACACACGTCCCCCTTGTCACAATCAATGGAGAATCCCCATGTAATAAAACACTCGACTATTTTATAAGAGGGAGCAAATGAGGGAAACAGGTTCCTAACGAGATTCAACATGACAGAAGTGGCGTGAGTAAGGGAGTGCGGGGGGGGGGGGGTATCGATAGATGGAGCACAATAATGTGCCATATGAATAAATGAATAAAGATATTAGTTTAATGTGATAATGAAGTTAATTGGTGTGAGTGAAGAGGATGCAGCGAAAGGACAGCCGAAAGGAAAAGAAGAAAGAAGATTAGTTTAATGTGATAAAAGCCATCTTGAGTCAATGGAAATTTGATTCAGTCCCTCATAGAGAAATATGCACTTTTAGGATGTCATAGATCCCCTGAATGAATGCTATAGAGCCTGTAGAAAAGGGATCTCTAACATTACCCGTAGAAGGCAAGTGAGTGTGTCTTGTGTGTTAACACATGTAGAAATAGATAATAAGCTGGATGCAGTGACCGTATGCTGCATCTCAAAAGTCCTGTCCTGATAGTGGAGTTGATAGTTTTGAAAACTGTTCAATAACGTGATGATCAGAAAAACTCATTTGACTTTTGGCTTGTGGGTCTATATCATTCTGGACACCCACCTTCTCTTTTGTCTCTGGGCAATACAGCAAATAAGACGGTTTACCAATCTTTGGAATGTTCCTTTAAAGTTGGGCAAATATTGTGTTAACACTCCAAGACAGAATGTGTGTGACGTACATGGCAAGATGTCCATATCTAAAGTTCTTACATACAATACAATGTACACTCAGCTTCCAGTTTATTAGTTACACCTAGATAAAACTAATGCAGTCTAATACAACAGTCCGACAATAAATTCTCCCTTCGTGAAATGACGTTTATAATGTTCAATTTTTGTTGAAACTGTTTTAGAGTGGTGGCGATTCCACTGTATGATCATTTAAGAACATATAGTTTGTGGTGCTGTTGAATTGTATTGGGATATAATGAGAGGTGTTTTGTAATATTTAGTCTACACTTATTGACATAAACATGGACAAATATTAGAAACACTTCTCAGTATAATGCAATACAACTCAACAGCACCACAAACTACAGCCTCCAATTTAACCATAAAATTGAATCAACACCTCTCTGAAGGTATTTATTGCAAGGCTGTTTAATTAAACTGAGTTAATTTTATCTAGGTGTACCTAATAAATTGGCAACTGAGGGTAGATTTCCATTTCCATTTTATATTTAGCAGAGTCTACAGCTAGCAGCTGTGTGTGGCTGTACTTAGGCAAATTGGTGCTTTGAGCTAAATGCTAGCGTCAGCATGCTAACATGTTCACAATGACAATGTTAACATGCTGATGTTTAACAGGTATAATGTTCACCATCTTAGTTTAGCATGCTAATATCATGCAAATTAGCACTAAACACAAAGTACTTAGGCTGATAGGGATGTCATTAGTTTTGCAAGTATTTGGTCAGAAACCAAAGTATTAGTAGTATTTATAAAGTAAAACGTTAGGCTTAGCAAAATGTCAGAGAAAAGCACCTTTTAAAGTTTATTGATGCATGCAGGCACCATCACTGCAATATTATTACATTTATTCATCTTTGGTGTTTCATTTTAACATTTCCTCATCTAAATTTATAGAATGTCCTACCTTTCTATACTACTGTCTGTGGTCTTTCCAGAGTGGTGTGATTCCAGACTCCTCAGACATTCTGTTTGCTGTCAGCTGCTGTTGATGCCACTGTACAATGAAGCCCTGAGATGTTTACATGAAACCTTTTAATTTACTCAATCTTTGCCACCCATCTGCGTTCTCCACAGCATTAGTGTGAACAGCAACACCCATGTCTGTCAGAGCATTACCTTCTCATGAAATCTATCATTTGCAGGTCAGATTTTCTGTACAGTCCCACGGTGCATTTGTGGTGATGATATCTATTTCCCTCTGAATACATGACAGAGATTAATGGAGTTGTGTGGCAATTCACAGCTTAGTGAAAACTTAGTTGAATTTTCAAGACTGTTCCATTACAAAGGCTCCAAGAGATGAGGGCGAAAAATACAGTATTGAACTCCTGATCTCTGTTAGGCTTCGGGTGGGAATTGGAAACAATGTTGAATCCTCGGTAGATCATCTCATTTGGGAGGAGGTGCAGTTTCAGCCTACTAGCCTTTAGTCCTCTGAAGGACGCGCATTTCTAGGCTGATCATGCTTCGAAGGAAGCCTGAACTGGACACAACTACTATGGTACTATAGAGATTGTCTCATGGCATAAATGAGGGATACGGAGCGGCTGTGCCAGCATGGTAATGGAAGAATGTTTGAAGTGGCTACTATATGAGTAGATTTCTATGTGTTTTGGCATGTTTCAAATTCACCAGACAAACGGCCATATAAGTCGATTGTGAAAGCAACTTATTACGACCCATATTTACATTTATTGTTAGGCCGGGAACTCTAGTGGCCTTAGTAATTATGAAGGGAGCAAAGAAGGAAGCCAGGTGACGTTGTATGAAGAGCAACAAAGTCTGCGTTGGGAGGTGGATGGGTCAAACAAACACATCCAGGATTCTCATCCAGGATTTGTGTCCCGTGTGAAACCAAGTCAACGGCTTTCTGCTGCTGCTAGAAACAGGTTGATGACAGACTGAATCAAAATGGTAAAGTTGTTGGCAGTAAAACCAAAACAATGAGCTAAAAGAGGCTAAAACACTCTAGAGCTAAGCGGAATTGTAAAGTTGATTCTCTGTAGGTTTGTCACTACGAGCCACCCCTTTCACATTACACACAGTAATTTGATCCATTGTTCATAGAAACTTATTTATTAGTGTGAGTAAAAAGAGTAAGAGTAAAAAATAATTTCCTTCATGTATGTTTTCTACATGGAGGGGGATGGGAACAGGAAGGAATGTATAGGATTATTAAAAATGTGTGTTGAAAATGATTTGTCAATTGTTAAAATGGGATAATAAATAGTATTATAATCCCATTTAAAATACAAAGTTTGGTTGTGAGCAGTATAGTTTAATAATGTGCACATATAGACGGGTGAAGTGATGTGATGGTGTAGCTGACATACTGTGTATAGGGATGGTTAAGTGTCTCCGCCTGACTGACTGGCAGACTGAACTGATTTTACCTCTTGAAACCATAAAACATAGCCGAGTATGATATTTTCCAGTGGCCTACTGTATCCTTGCACTTTGTAACTCTGTGATTCTGATTAACTGCAGTGATAAAACAGCGTATGAAATGTCTTGCAGATAAATTTGTCAGACTTGATTAAAAAATGAGATTTTAGTAATATAATGAAATTGTCAAAAGACAATGACACAGTAGAGGAGTCAAGTCAGCGAGTCTAATATACCATTATAACAGGGCTCTACTGGAATTGATCTGTTACTGGTCTTAAGATTAGTCTTATATTTTTACCTCCTTATGTGATAGAGATGGATGGAGATGACTGCATGTACATGATATCTTTTATTATTCTGCTGATCCAAAGCAGTATGACTTCTTTCTATTAACTGGTTTTGAAAGCTTGGCGAGGGGTTTTACACAATGAGAGGACACTTTATTAGACCGAATAATTTGGCGAATACCGCAGTGCTGGCTTCAATATTTTCTATTTAACTGAGTGACGGTGAGTTTATGAAGGTGAGCTGATGGGCTTGAGGAGGACATGCTGTGACCCCCCATACTAAGCCAGTCACGATCCTGGATGCTAGTGCTGTTAATGGGGAGGAGGAGGAGGAGTCTTGTGGTTTTGATACGATGATGAGCATGCATAAAGGCTCTTTTCTTGAGAAAGAGAATCTTACCTCAAATGTCTACTCTCTAGCTTTCTGAGCTTTCAACAGAAACAGGGGTTACCATCTCCCCACATCATACAATCATCTTGTTTTCATATGACTAAAGAGCCACATTAGGGAATGTGATTTTACCTGAGCCAGCTCCATCTGCTGAAGAAGACAGTAAGATGTGGTTGAAAGCTAAAAAGTGGACCTTTGAGCTCATGTTCTCTTGTGTATTTGACAGGGAGATTATGATGTGGGAGTGACCATGGGGAAATGAGGAGCTTGGATGAAAGGTTTAGGATGAGAGTAGTATATTGTCTGGTTTGGGATAGCTGCAGTAATAATGTGAAGTAAACTGACTGTATTAAAGGCTGTAGAGAAATAATACTGTGTGGGGACGAGATGGCCTTTCTGGTTGACCTTCACTTTAGCTTCATTAGGAGAACACCAGACTACACTAGCCTACCTGCATACCACAACACTGCAGTCTGTTTTTTCTTGTTCTGCACTCTTGGTGCTGTTGCTTTTTTGACTCTTCCTTTTAATTTAGAACTGTTTAAGTTGTGTTATGCATACCTTTTGATATATAATTAAAGCCGGCACATTGGACACCACTTTGAAGGACATTTAAAAGTAGATGGAATAATTAATCCCAAACCATTATTTTCTCCCTCCTTTTGGTGTTCCTCCAGGCAACCAGTAAGTTGACCTATGCCTAAAAGTCAGCCACTGTGAAGTGGACTATTTTTGTTTATGTTTGTGTCATGTGTGTGTGTGTTATTCACTCTCCCCTCAGATGTGGATGTACCTGTCTGGAGTCTACACCTGACAGAAAACTAATAAGGATAATATAATTTTATTATTTTAAATTTAATTTCCACAGGAAATGCATATAGACCACTTATAGAAAGGTCAGGTTGTAATACAAAAACTTTTTTCCTAAAAAGTAAAAATGCTAAACAAAGAAAACAACGGCGGTGGGGCCCCTCAGGAGGGGGGTCAAAACAAAAGGTGAAATATTTGTGTTGCAAAAGAAATTGTTAATTGTTGACCCACCTGTGCATCTAAGGGTTAAGAATCAAATTCCATTGTTCTATCCCTTAAAGTTACTTATGTATGCATATTTCATATAAGTCTTCATTTCAAAAGGTAAATATTGGTTTTCACATCCTTTAAAAAGCTTAAAAATGTATGATACAAACTTAGAAGACCATGCTGATTTTGGTTGTGTGTATGTTGTCCAGGAGGCCATCATTTCTCCCGTCTCCCCTGATGTGCTGTACCTGTTTAGAGTCCAGGCCGTCTGCATGAATGACATGCGCAGTGACTTCAGTCAGAGCATGCTCTTCAGAGGTAACACAGTAACACACAGACACACACCTCTTAGACCTCAAGTGCTCATGATTGCCGCCACATTATCTCTAATGTCATCACAAATGTCAATATGAGCATCAGAACGTATCTCTTTCATGTACACAGCCCTCTCTCAACATGCCGTACATATTGTCTTACATTGGGCAAACAGTATTATTTGACAGGATTCTTTTGATCATAATATCACAAAATCTTTCATATTCAGGTTATTTATTTGAGCTCAGGCTAAATGAAAAATAACAAAGGGAAAGGAAAGAAAAAAGTAAGAGCAAGCAGCTGAAATGCAGTGAGATGCATTCATTTAATCTAACTACATTCAGAATATTGGCTGGCTCATTAAGTTTCCAGCGCCTTGCATTTACATTCTGTCATGTTGTGATAAATGTGTTTTCAGTGCACTCATGGATGTCTTATCATCCCTTCAAGTGATGTGTTGCCTGGTTGTTTCTCCTGTGGATTGTTCCATTTTTTTCCTTTCCTGTGTTTCAGCAAACACCACCAGGATTTTTGAGGGGACGAGGATTGTGAAAACTGGAATGGTAAGGGAAGCAGAGGTGAATCACTACTATTGTCTTTTCACTTTTTATCCACCAGAGAGCAGTGTCTGTAATAGCATCATTCTTCTCTGTGTTGATGTCTCAAAGGGAATTAAAGTCATGAGAAAGTAGTGTTCACATGTAACAGGATACCATAATTATGTCTAAATCTATGCACACACAACTTCAATAAATTCTGGATATTTTATTTTGCTTAATTTTATGCCTTAATCTTCCTTCACTTTGGCAAAAGGCTGCATAAATATACCTAAAATTAAGTTATAATACTACAAAAACACTTAAATCAATTTGAGAGAAATGTTCAAACCTGCCTATGTTTACATCTCCACACACCTGGCCAATCACTGTGTAAAGTGGGCAAGTTTGTTGCATTGTCGATTTCAAAAAGTTAAAAAATGGATGCAGTTCCCCATATTCCGACATCATAAAGGTGGAGAAAGCAGTTTCAGATTCTGTTTGACAATCCGACAACCACTTTGATGGAAGCATACTGATATTACTTCATGACAATAAAGTAACGTCTACTTATGAACCCTCATCACAGTTTATGGCCTTAGTGTAGATATAAATTTCAAGCAATTTAACCAAAGTGAGTTATCCTTCTCAGATTGTTTGTGTGTTTGGAGGTCAGCAAAGAGCAAGAGGTAAAATCATCCAGTATTTCATGAGATAAAAGCTCAACTTAATTGTATTTAAATGTCTTTTTATATGTTGCTTTTATGTTTTATGTAAAGCACTTTGAATTGCCTTGTTGTTGAAATGTGCTATACAAATAAACCTGCCTTGCCTTGCCTAAACTCAGACAAGTCAGAGAAAATAAACACAATTGTGTGTAACAGAAATGTATTGTTTTCTTTCTTAACACCTTTAATGACCCCTCAGGTTTATTTTGTATATATTACCCCTATATACCCCTTAAGGTATTCTTATATACCTTAAGGTATTCTTATATGCCTCACGGGGTTAAACTCTTTAAGTCAATAATGTCAAAGTTGACTAAGGAGGAAAAACAACAATTGATTTCAAATTTTAATCAATAAATTGTTTCTTTCTCAGCCGACGGTGTCTCCAGCCTCCTCAGCCGACATGGCTCCCATCTCCTCTGGTTCATCTACTTGGACCTCTTCGGGCATCCCCTTCTCCTTCGTCTCCATGGCGACAGGAATCGGCCCGTCCTCCAGCGGTAGTCAGGCAACAGTGGCATCTGTGGTGACCAGTACTTTACTGGCTGGCCTGGGCTTCAGCGGCGGTGTCATCTCCTCCTTCCCAAGCTCCGTTTGGCCAAGCAGAGCACCAACTCATAATCCCACCTTTACACGCCAGACCAACGAACCCACCGAGCCCGCCAAAGATGCCACCACCTCTACCTCTGTTGTCGCAGAAAAAGACAACAGTGAAGGTGGTGGTGAGGACAGCGAGAAGAGCAAGGGTCAAGGAGAAGACGGAGAGAGAGAAGGAGAGGATAAGGATGAAGAGGAGGAAAAAGAAGAGAAAGACGAGAAGGAGAGGAAGGGATCAAGAGGGGTGGGTAAGGGAGTGAGGAATGACAACAGCACAGCAGTGAATGCGGTGCCCAGCGAGACACCAGACGCCACTGCAAAGGAGAAAGAACAGACTGAACCAGATCCAACTAACATACCTAATGTAGAAGACCAACGCAAGGTGTATACCCATAATCCACTTGACTCCAACCCCACTACCACCACAAAGGCAGCCAATGCATGTGTTGCGGCAGCATTCCCTGCCCCCAAGTACCCAGCAGCGTCACTCAGGCCCAGCACAGGGGGGAACAAGAAGTACTGGCCTTTCTCCATCCATACTGGTGAGGCAACTAATGTCTTCAAGCCTCATGTTAACAAGCAGTTAGCTTTGATATTTTGTACAGCAATAACAAGAAAAGTGGAATTTGGTGACTTTGCAGAACTGCAGAATTATCAGCTTTCACTCTCTTGTACTAATGTGATCACTTGTCAAGAAAAATGTTCCAACACATTTGGTGACATTAGCTGCAGTTACATGAGCCAAGTTTTTTTTTTTCTTCCAAATGTCCACAATCTTTTTGAGGAATCACAACTAACTTCTTAAATGATCATAAAATGAAAATCTGAATAAGGTCCACAGTAAGCATTCGGAAAGTCGTCAGAAGTACTTGTCTCTCCAAAAGGCGTTTCCTTTATCAAGTGCTCTCCAGTCAAGGATCCAACGATGCAGACTATTTGAAGGAATCCTTTGAAATGAAATCCAAATGTTTAATATTTATGTCTGAAGAACCGCTTAACATGAGGTTAAACTGACAAAGTGTTGAATGAATTGAAATCGTTTATGCTCCTTTATGGATTTTATGCATCTCAACGTGGTAAGGCAGTGATACCTTGAGTCTTTTTAGTGCAAATAAATAAGGTAATAATACCACTGATGTGACAGAGAATAACAAACTCTTTTTCTATCGACACCGCAATGTTTTCAAATGTTCCCAAAAGTAAGATAATAATCAAATGTCACTATTGCTGCTATCTCATTTCAGTGGAAAGTAATGAAGATGTTGAAGAGTGGCTGCTTTGATCACAGTTACATTCTCTCCACTTTCTCTCTCTCTCTCTCTCTCTCTCTCTCTCTCTCTCTCTCTCTCTAAGATTAAGATAAAGAAGGATGTGGAAAAAATCTACTGCATCAGCTGGTTCTGGCAATGTATATGTCATGATAGCCTCAACGGGTCCAAATTGAGAATCAAGATTAAGTAAACATACAGTATTTACCCCAGCCAAAGGACCAACACCACAACTAAATAATACTTTTATTATTTATTTACTTTTAATACTTTTTCTATTTTTCAGTTACAACTCCATGTTGTACTTTTCTTAAGTATTTAATGGGTTTTGGATGTTTGTCTACAAAATGATAAAAAAATTAGGGGACTGGCTATAACTCAGAGTTAAGTGAAAGTACCATGACCAACACATTTATCAAATAAAGGTCAACGACTTATAGTTTATCTGTCAAAGAGTTGTTGTGAAAAAGTTTAGGAGCATAAACAAAATAGAGTTGGATAGTAGAGAGTTGAGTGTGTTGTATGCAAGAAGTGGAATTATCCCCTCCCCAGCCAAGACTATTAGCTCTGCATTAGCCAAGCCAACACCATGGGACAACAATTAAATTCCAAGTGTTTTGAAACAAGTCTAAGCACAAGACCAGACATTATTATGAACAAAGCAATCTTCTGATATTTCCCAAAAATGTCTTTCTTAATCTCTTTGTTAAAACACATTTGGCACATTTTATTCATTGTGAGCTGGTGGGACTCCAGGGCAAAAGCTTAAAAGTTGTTGCACAACTTTGTAAAAGTATTAACTGTATACATTCTGCTCAGAGCTTTTGTAGTAGGAAGTGTTTTTATGCAGAGTGCATGCTTTCAGTTCTTCAGAAAGCATAAATCTTTAGCCAAGCTACAAACAACTACAAATTCAAGCCAGAGAAACGTAAAACAAAAAAAAGCTCCATTTCGGACGTCTATTCTTTGGAAGTCTATCTGAATATGAGTAGCTACTAACTAAATGTAACTCATAAAATTTTATGGTGGATAGGCCCTGTCATGTTGATTAAATTATGTGGTACACTTGTTTCAAAATGTAGACAATTTTGATTCAATAACCTTTAACTTAATCTTAATCGCTACTCTGAAACACTGAGCTGTAGTTTGAGAAGAGTCAGCTCTGTTAACGTGAACAAACTGTTAGCCAGATAGCAAAGATGTTTACTGTTAGCCTTCAGGCTAACCACCAAAAACATGTGACTGCTTATTACAATTAATGCTATCTTACAGTATCAAATACATTAACCAGATGTGTTAAGATAACATTATTTTTTTACTTTTTAAAACCTGGATCAGGTTTCAGGATTTTGGCCATCATTCCTATTGGTTAGAAGAACATTTTACATTTTTACTATCATAGCTGACATCTGGAGACAAAGTGAATCTGCCAGATCCAGCTTTAACTTACAACTTACAATGAGCAGTTAAATGACTAGACAGTTTTAAAAAAGTACCAGTTTAATGTAAATGATCTAAACCACTTATTTGGATGTGAGAATGAAAATGAATGCACCCAAAATGTCCGTTATAATCTTATGTTTTATTGTACAACTGCATGTGCTGAAAATTTTGGTAAATTAGGTCAAAGCCAGCAGGTAGTAGCACAGGGTCTCATACAGTTACAACAGATAGTTAGTAGTTAGTTTTGTGGTACTTATACTTTATTCCACTACATTTCAGAGAGAAGTATTGTACTTTTTATTCCACTACATTCATTTGACGGTTGGAGTTAGTAGTTACTTTTTAGATTAAGATTTTACATACAAAATAATATGTTTATAAATGCAATGCTAGACCAGACTACCCCTACAATGTAGTCATAATTAGTTCTACTTCACACAGAAAAAACATTGAAATGCTGATTACATGAATGCATCTGTAATAATATTTCAACAATAACAGTCTGAAGGGGGAGATTCTGTATAATGAGTGTTTTTACTTTGGATACTTAAATACATTTTGTTGATAATAATTTTTCCACCACTGTGAATCTTCAGTCCACCTAAGTAATATTGTAGAAGTGTGCGATAGTGGAAAGTCAGAAGAAGACACACAGTTTTACTAGGGCCACACAGTGGGGGATCCTGAGTCAGCAGCCTGTGGAACAGACTGCCCCCCTCTCTTTCTCTCACTCCTCCAGCGCTCCCTCATCCTGTCTCGCCTCTCCCTGTCTTCTTTCTCTGATCTGAGTTCTGGCCTACTTTCAGACATGGTGAGAGGAGATGAAACTTGCAGGCTAGACTCAGCTGCAGGGGAGAAATAAAGTCTCTGCTCGATTTATAGTTACATGTATATGTATGGAGTGTGTTGCATGTGTTAATGCTTGTACAGTATGGGTCTCACTGCACATTAGTGACTGGCTGGGTGTGTGTTTTGTGTTTGTGTGCTGCTGGCAAGGGCAAATACAGTTTTTAATTTATTTTGTCAGACCGTCATAATCGTAAGAGAAAAGCAGAAGGAAAATAGAGGAGAACAGAGGGAGGCAGCATCTCTGGGTTTTCTGTGTGCATTGTGCATTTCTGTGTGTGTGTGTGTGTGTGTGTGTGTGTGTGTGTGTGTGTGTGTGTGTATGTGTGTGTAGATGTAAGGAAGGAGATGCAGAGTTAGTGGAAATGCGAGCCAGCTGTGGTGCAGTGCAGGAGCCTGGCCTGATGTAGCGTTTCACTCCAGGCAAAGCTGCAGATTGAAGGCCATGGGAGCCGGCATCAGGTCCAGCAACGTCATGGCTGCAGAAGCTGAACTGGGTAGGGGTAGTGATGGTTGTGATTAAGGGACCAAAAAGCAAATTGGATTTAACAAATAACTCAATTTTTTCAGAGCTCTGTGTTGTTTTGATGCAGTTATTTGGCTGCACTTCCTCAAAGAGTGTGCAGAGTATGCTGGGCTCAGGGCAGGGAGAAAGTCAGCTGGGAACTGGCCTGGCAGTCTGTACTGATCTGTATTAATTTGGATTTATTTAATGGTTTGTATTTGCCGCAGCACCCTCAGTTTTTCTGTTAGATGTAGTTCAAGGAACTACCTCATGTTTTCAGAAATATGCTTGTTTGCAGTCTTACGCAGCATGAGATATTGATCTGTTTCATCTCTGTGTGTCGTGTACAGAGATGCCGTAGGTCCAAGACATGTTGATCCTAGCTTAGCAAATAAGCTGCATCCCAATTCCCCAGTATAAACAAATTCTCAAACAAAGTACACCCCAGGGCACAAGACTAATGACGTCCCCGTCCCGGGGACGAAAGAAAATGTGTTTGGGACAATTTTGTTGAGTTTGAGATCTTCCCCGGGACGCCACCAAAACGAAAGGGATTTTTGCATGTGTGTATGTATGTATAACTATCGCTTAGCAAATGACAAACTGAACCAAGCCCTGCCTACGGCAGAGTGCGTCTTCTCATGCTGATACTATAGTTACTATCACTGGCTGACTACTCAGCACGAGATCCATGAAAAATATGAAGATTCTGAAATGTTCCTGCAGTACTGGTCCATCTGTCCCCTAAGTCACAAAGGGCTTGCTGGCAGGACCTCGGAAATATGTTGCGCTGGTTATAGATTGAGCATATCATTTGATTGACAGTCGAGCCAGCTGCTTGCTAGTAGCTAGCTAACTTTAGCCAGGCGCTACCATGGCTGTGTGTGAGTATTAGTCATGTTTTTTTCTCTTTTTTTTGATAAAATAGTCAGTAGCAATCTATAACAAAATGATATGCTTATTCTACATGAACTATAAAAACTATAACTAAAGTATAAAAAAATTTTAATTAAATGAATAATTCTTTGGAAATTTTTTCATATACAGATATGCAATAATGATTGCTGGGCAATATGTATGTTGATGTTGTCCAATGTCAAGTCTATTTGATCATTTGATGAGACAATATGATATACAGAAGCTAGTTTAGGCGCTATCCATGGTTATGATAGCTTTCTCTGACCTCTCTACTTTCCCAATACAATAGCCTAAGTAACTCATTTAACTGTAAAATCCAACATATCACTGGTAAAACATATATACGCCTAATGGTGTGTGTGTGTGTGCTTTACACTAGTAACTAGTGTGTACTAGGGCCCATCATAATAACATGCATTTGTTTAATATGTGCTTTGGGTTTTCTGCCAAATGAATGCTGTTGAGATGCCCAATCCTACCCCTTGTCTAACTCTGAGAATGAATCACATTACATTTTCTAATTAATACAGTGGTTTTCTAATTAATCTACATTATGGTGCAGGCCACTCGTCCCAAAACACATGTAGACCTAATACCTCATTTGCATTTCTATTTGGAGACAATAAACACATCCATTTAAAAAAAAAAAAAGTTCTCTTAAGATATGTTCCCTTTGATTACCAATAGAGTGAAATGAGGTACAAACACGTTTTGAGTGGAGTATCCCTTTTATTCTTGTAATTCCATGTAGGGCTGCACCGCTTGTTTTTTCGATTAGTCGTTTAATCTAACGACTAATTTATCAATAATTCTAAAGATTATTTTGTTATTTTTATTACTCGATTAATATAATGATGTAGCCTATCGAAGTGATCGGAACCAACGTACTGAATGAGATCGGCACCAACAGGTGCACTTACAAGCTTTCCCTAAACAACAGCATAATTAGGCCTACATTAAACAGGAGAGTGTTCTTTCTGTGTGTTTCTCTGCAGAGCATGTGCGACTGTCAGTAGCCCGCCTGGGAGAGGTAGAGCGAGGGGAGACTGTCCACTAGTTAATTCATCAGGGTGCTAAAATGGATTGCCAAATTACTTGTGTGAGCCGCCCTGGTATATTAACGGCCACCAAAGTATAAGTGTATGTGTGGGAAACACTGCTTTAGATTATCGTGGACGAGATTTTTCAGCTGCTCCAGGGTGTTGGTATTTACAATGGTTAAAGGGGGGCACCCATTTGTGTAGGTGCTGTCAATTAATTATGGCTATCAGAGTTATCAAAGATAATCATAAATAACTTAAAGTCCTTGGGGGGCACCACTCTTCTTACAGAAGAGAAATGATAGCCAATTAATTGATTGAGTCTCATAAAATACACTAAACTATCAATTTGGAACTCAGATTAATAATTAAATTAATAACTATAACCAGAATTACCACCGATAGCTAGTAGGTTGAAGGATTTGGAGTTCGACATAAAAGAGGTTGGCAAATTACTCACTCTTGTGCAACACTAAACTGACTGGGCGCAGCCATACTTCATTATGATGTGCCCGCACACCTTATGCAAATCGACGTATTTCCAAAATCAATGACTTGATTATGTCTGAATCACACCAACCCTAATACCTTGATATAATACTGTCACCGTAAAAAAAAATAAAAATAAATGCCAGGTTATAAATTTTTAGGTCATATCGCCCACCCCTACTGGGTACTTATATTCCCCTCACTATTATGCCCCTGGCAGCAAAATGGCAATTCAGTCTGATTTTCAGGCTAATGTGAGCACACCAGACACTCAAAACTTGGTTTGATGTGTATTAAGTATGGAGTTGGGACGCAGCTAAACTGTAATGTGCAATCTTGCATGTTTTAAGGACTACATTTGCCAGAAATTCTGCACATTGACATGCTGTAAACGCAGCTTGTGTGACCACATCAACCTCACATTGCATGAAGAACTTTGTGCTCTTGTAAACAATGTTGTGCTCTAGTAAACAATCAGAAACACATTCAGGGTTTTCCCTAGGTTTCTGGAGGGCTTAGGTGCTGTGGTTGCGGTGTCAATAATATCTCACTGGAAACAAATCTAAAATGTCAGTAATATAATAATATTCCTGACATCACAATACTGAGTGAAGTTTAGTAAGAATGCAGAACAGACAGCCTGTATCAGTCCTTGCTCATGTCCTCTGTCCTCCTCCCTCTGCTGCTGTGATCAGTGCTTGTAGAGAGAGGAGTAGAGAGAGAAGGGGCTGGTTTGTTTCAGCCAGCAGCTACAGTAAGTTTACAACAGTTGCCACATTTCAAGATTTGTGGCAAACTAAGATAAACAGTTAGTCTACATACAGACAGCTTTCATTTTAGCTTGTTTGTAACACTTCACTATTAGCTTAACAAGCGTGCTGTGGTTGTAACAACAACTCAGGACAAAGCAGGAGGAAATATTGCTTTTCTACTTTTTCCTCGAGTTGTCGCCAACTCGAGTAAAGCATTACCTTCACTTAACCTGAGGTCTCCACCGTGGCCTCTCTGCTCTGCCATCCATTGTGTTTGTGGGTGAGAGTGTGCGCGTGTACAGCGGGGGGAGAGGGGCTGACTGGGAGTGAGAGATGCTTTGCTGAAGCAATGGCGCAAAACACAACGTTAAAGATCTTTTATGTTAATATGAGAAGTGTAAAATATTTTCGGTTCATTATGAAACTGTGGCAGGACAAATTAGACCATGGCGGGTCACCACAGTCTAGGTAATTAATAGGAAACACTGTTTCAGTTGCTTCCAACACTTGATCAGTGGCGTACAATGATAAAAAGAGGAAATTATGTCAACCTTTCTTTCAACTTTTATTTCCCTTTTCAATATAACTGGTTCAACAACTAACGATAAGTAGTAGAGGCTTTCATATGTTTGTCTTGTAATATGAAGGCACATAATGAAAGCCTGAACCACTGATCATGTATGATCCAAGACAAAGGTGTTATTATTCACATTAACTCAATCATTCCTGTTCGCTTTCTTCCATTTTCTTCTTTCTTACAACTTCTTTATTACTTTCACTCTTATCCAATCCCGATTTCCTCATATGGTAAGAATCGGCCATCCTACTCGATTTTACTCCTTCATCCTTCTCTACTAAATGGCATCCATCTCTTCCACCTTCTTCTCAGTAAAATCCTTATTCTACCTCTCCCCCTATGGCCTCTGCCTGTGGACTTCATTTCTTTCCCTCATTCATTTCTCAATATTTTTCTTCCAGACCGTCCCAGTGCTGTGACCAACCTGACCCATCAGGCAAGGCCTGGGTCTGGGGCGAGGCTGGGCTGTGTGGAGTGGCTGGTACCTTTGGTGGTGGTTTCAGCTCTGACTTTCCTCTGCCTCGTTCTCCTGTTGGCTGTTCTCGTCTACTGGAGGTGGGTACAACAACACCATCACTTATCAATTACTTTAGTGTTGGTGGTAGCCTAGATGTTGAAAGGTGGATGGATGACTGGAAGATTGCATATCTGAAGTGGTTAGCACTGTCGCCTCACAGTGAGTTTGCATGTTCTCCCTGTGTTTGCGTGGGTTTCCTCCAGTTGCTCCAATTTCCCCCAAGATCAAAAACATGTATGTTAGGTTAATTCTCCTGTCAGTGCCCTTGACCAAGGTGCTGGTGTTTGTCACTGGGCTGCATAGTGGCTGCCCACTGCTCCTAATACTTAGGATGGGTTAAATGCAGAGAACAAATTTTATTAGACGTTGTACTGTGTATGATTGTGTATGTGACAATTAGCTTGATTTAATTTTAATCAAATAGAGAGGCAAATACTTTATGTACACAGGGTTGGACTGCGTCGTGTTCCGGCTCTGTCACAGTTTGCGGACGATCCTCTGACATTCTAGCTGGTGCGTGTGTGTACACAGGGTCCGTGTCCAGAGACGTCTAACGCCTAGCAATTTTCCGACTCCTCTATCTTTACTCGGCAAGTATATATAAGACTGCCTGTATTAATTGGCAGTATATATAAGACTGCCTGTATTAATTGGCAAGTGACCTAAAATAAATTTTTAATGACACATTTCATTTGTTTCTGACTTTTCCTTGATATATACACAGCAAAACTAGTTTTGTGTTTTTATAATTAGTATTGAGTATCTCGATATTGCCAAAATAAACAAGTACAGGTTAATGACAACAGTTGTGCTGTGAGATCTGCTTTATCGAGATTTAAAATGAGTTAAGTCAGAGAAAGTTTGAAGCAACAAAAGATTTTCATATTCAAGTATAGCCAAAAAGCATATGTTACCACATCTACTGTGTATGACCTGCAAATGAGTATTTATGCTTTTAAAACAAGAAAAATGTTGGCAAAACAACTCAAAATGATATTATAAATGTGGCTACTGAAAAAAAGACGCTCCTTCTGAAACATTTCCAGTAAATGAAAGTCATTCAAAACACAAATTACTTGTGTTATTGATTAATGCCACACTAATTACAACCTACTACATCCATAGTATAATCTAATACTACTAGCTAGGTGTTTGGCTGACTGCCGCGTAATATTCTCAACATGATTAAACTATTCATGAAGTCAGTCTAACAATTGATTGTGTGGTCAGTTATAGTTGACTAATGTATGTATACTTGCCACCGTAGGAACAGTGGTTACATAACCTTCTAAACGAGCCACAACTTCATCGCTCTGGTACTTGAAAAAATTGCATTGCACCTACTGTGTGTGTGTGTGTGTGTGTGTGTGTGTGTGTGTGTATGAGAGAGAGAGAGAGAGAGCAGGAGAGTTTTGAGTATCTCTGTCTGGAGCTGGTTTGCTGACTTGGGGAAACGTCTCATTCTCTCTGGCTGTTAGCAGCAGAAACTGTAAGGACATTTTGCTAACCCATAACCTAGCTAAGCTAACCCACAAGCTAGCTAACGTTAGTTACATTACCTGCTGTGTCGTTGTTCGCTCTATATCATGCAATTTGTCATGGTATTGGATTTCTCCAGAATCGCATACCCCACCTTTAGAAGTTTAAATATTTACCTTATGAAATAAAGTAGCCTATTGCTTGAATATTGTAGATCTTGTTTTATTATTTTTCACCTGCAGTTACACACTGGCTTTGTTATGACGATTTATGCTGCCTTGTCGAAAAACTACCTTATGTGTTTCCATTTCAAGTTATCCCATAAAGGTATAGCTCTCACAGTATTATGACGGTATATGTTTTTTTTATTACAAACAGGGGTAAGTGTACTGTAAGAATATGAGAACATATTTTGATACTCTATTATAATTATAATATCTTTATCTATAATATCTTTATTTAAGATTTCAGGGTTAGGGTATTTTTATAGACCAATATCCCCTATCAAATAATGCTCCCACTACAGAATCATTTTATATTACACCATTAGTGATTCCGTGTATACTGTAAGAATATGGAGAGCATGTTGAAAAACTATATTATAATATCTCTAGTCTTTCTATAAGATTTCATGGAGACTGTGGTTCATGCAAATGTGCAGAACAGCTAAGCAACACATCTCAGTAGATAGCACATATCGACAGAACACCAGTTAAGAAAGTGGCTGGTAAAAAAATTGAGTGGCTAGTAGATTTTGGTGGCAGGTGGACAAAAAAGTTAATTTCCAACACTGGGCAGGACTGTTCTCTATATCATAGAGGTGTAGGTTGATTGATTTAAATCTAACTTGGAGGCATTCTAAAATTTTGCAATCAGAAGTAATTTTCATTTATCTACAGTTGACTGTGTGGGGTTAGGATTAGCCATTTTCATTTTACATGCTGTTGGCAACTGGAGGTTGACAAAACATAATGGGCATCCTGTGTTTTCCCCAACTTCTATTACATTACATTTAGCAAACGTTTTTGATCGTTTTTGCCTTACAATAAGTGTATTAGATTTAAAAGTTTTTTTATTTTTCCAAGCCGAACATACAGATTCTGAGTTCTGGCATATCAAAGTGAGAGGACTGGCTGAAAAGGTGGCATGGCCACCTTCAACTGGAAGAAATTAGTTGTTCTTTGTGTGACCAATTATGTCCTCCACTGCTGGAATCCATACTGTAGCTAGTGGTGCTGTGCAAGACACATGCAAGTTTGAACAAGTAGTATGTGCTTGTTCCAACACTTCATTGAAGGAAAGGATCCAAACCTGACATGCCACGTCACTCCATCAAATGAATATATTCCAGGTGCATTGTGCATCATTTTATAACCAAAATTCAGCCTGACAGATTTTGTTTATTGGCATCTCCACTAGAATATAAAATAAATGTCTGTAGATTTGAACAATGCTTGGCTGCACAACATGGGTTTGTAATCAGGCAGTGTTAAAACATTACAACATAGAGAAATGGTGTACAAAGTATACCCTCATGTTTGGTAGTTTCTGTTTTTTGAAGGATGAGCTGAGGGCTAATAGTTTAGAAACCACCTCACTGGTGACATCAGGGTACATCACCAAACTTGTTCCCAACTTGTAAACGGGGGATGTGTGACTCCAACATTATTCTTACACTGTACATACAGGAGGTGGGGATCTATACTAATGCATAAATTAGGGCCTCCTCCCTTTAAATAAGTTGATTGATTCCATTCTTAATTTTTTCCAGCACTGTATACACTTACTGCACAGCTTCAATGCAGGCTGAGAGTCACTGGAAGTCATTTAGTGTCAATTGGTCTTTTTAGTTATGGTGTCGGGGGATTTGTTATGTTAATTAAAGCTCAATAAAATGATTACCTGAAACCTCCAGGGTGGCCTATTATGGGGAGAGAACACATTTACAAGATAATATTTAGCACAGTTAATAAGCTTTTTAGGCATTCAAATGACACCCAAGAATTAGCTTAATTTATCTTTTCAGAAATAATTTCCAATAAAGTCAGAGACAAAACCAAGTCCAGATATGATATGAATAGCTCACAGACTAGTTTTCTATGAAAGTTATTAATCTAGCTTTTTAGGATTGATTCATATTTTCTGGAAAATTCTGGCAACGAAACCAGTGAGGAATTACACGTGTGTGTGTAGCAACTACACACACTTACAACATAAATTACCTAAACAAAGGTTTACCGTTTTCATTCGTTAGCACAGCGGAGGTGGTGATTTTTAGGGCATTGTGATTTCAAACTCAGAGCCAGTCACACTATAGCCTCTAGCTTCATAACATCTTGTCCAACGTTTCTGACATGAAATCCATAGGCTCCCCTGAGCTCCAGATAGAGATGCAGCAACATGACATCTGATGTCTGACATGCAACAAAACCATTACAGCCACCCTTAACTATGCTAAAAACTCTCTATATAAATGAGACTGGCCTCACCAGAAAAACTACAGTATCAGTTGTTTTTTCAAACACTTAAAACAACCTGTGTTTACATTTTCCTGATATGAAACTTGTTGTAGCTATGCAAATAATAATGGGAGAAGCGAAGACAGAAATCGCATGACATTATTATTATGTTGCACAACCTCTTATGCAGGAGGTCGGGCTTGATGTTTAGGTGTACAAAGTGTCTGACAAAGAGTCTCCTACCAACAGTCAACATTGGTTTCTTTTAACCACGATCTACCCCTAACCTTAACCAAGTAGTTTTAGTTGCCTACCCTTAACCATAGAGGTGGAGGATCAGTTGATTTTGTCAATGATGATAGGTTGTTGATTAGGTATGAGGACTTGTTGGACATGTCATCCTGCTGATTGGGCACCACATCACTTTCGAAACAAATGTCAAATGACCTTTTTTGTTATTCAGGTTGGAGGTCTTGCTGCTATGTCGATACAACACAAATACTGTGCAAAGAGTAAATATATCAAGATGTATGTAATGGAAAACTATTACCAAGAGCATATTTACAGGCCTATATTTAGAGTACATTTCACAACTGTAGGATTATGATGATGATGAACAATTGAACTATTCCACAGAAAACTGATGCCCTCTTCTAAACAGCATGCCTCTGACTAATAAACAAGCTCTGTGAGAATTCCATGATAAACTTCCCCCAAACATCCTGTCTTACTCTCTTTTTGGGTCATAAAATGACCAATGAAAGTGAAGTGACAGTGAGCCAATTTATGACCCTCACTAATCCCCACTCGGGATGATGTCTGGATTTAATCAATAAAGGGAACAAGGAACAAAAGAAATCAACTTTGCAATTCAGAGTCAAATGTACATTAATTGATATACCATGTTTAATTAATGTTATTTATTATATATATATATATATATATAATCTAGGGTGGGAGTGAAGTGTTGCGCCGATGACATCACATCACCACGCCCTGGACAACTACTAATATAAGATAAAGCCCAAACTCACTAGTCTATTCTTTTCTGCCCTTCAATGCGCTTTTCTCTTCAATACTTTGCAGACCCTTATTAATGACATACGATGATTTTCTGGTCTGCCATCTCTATGGTTAAGATGTGGTTAAGTTAAGGTTGGGGAAATATGACGGACATTGTTAAAAAAAATGCACATTGACCATGTTGACGATAGGATGTGAACAGTGGTCTCTAGTGTCAAAGTCAGAAACTTTGTATACCCAACAGACCATTTAAACATATGACCAATGCCATTGTTTTTCTGTTAAGGTTCTTAATCAAAGTTTAAAAAAAAGCATTAACCACAAGGAGGTTGCCCTCACAAAGGTTGACCAAGTGGCCAATAGGGGCAAATTCAAAAACACATGAGTTCACAAGTTGAGACATTTCACATGTACTGTACCAAGACATAATGGACAATTGGCAGCGTAGCAGGTTAATGGTAAATACATGTATGTCCATATGACTTCCATTTATCTGTAGTGACAAACGTGTCCGGGCTGCTAACAAGATCAAACAGTGGAGTGTTTGTAAAACTCTCTACCTATGGAAATGAAAGACATTGTTAAAGTGTAATCTCTCTTTATTTCTGTCAGGCGCTGTTTCCAGACAGCTCATTTCTATGTGGAAGACAGCAATTCACCCAAGGTGGTACCCAACGAGACGATCCCTGTCATCCCCATCCCAGGTAACAATCAACCACAGCACTTCTCACATTTATTATCCTCCTGCAAAACTGCTGGTTTGATATACTGGTATACCTTGCCAGGGTAAGAGATTTCAATCCTACTTGTTTGTTTATTTGTTTGTCCACTGTTGCTGAATGAATAACACTTTGCTGCTTTTGCTTACAGTTACCGGCTTGTGACAGAATTTAAAACTTGGTTAAAATCACTGGGTGCTACCACCCACTAGTGGTATGTAGGCTGTATAGCTACTGAGGCACACAGACAAATCTCCACACACATTTGCAAATTGCCACATGCATTTTCAGATCTTTGCCATGGCAGAAGTGTAGCAAAAGTCACATGTAAAAAGATAACTGATGACGTGTCTGTATTTCCAGCTCTTGGAGCAAAATACAATAGAAAATACTTATAATGCCATTAATATCTACAGTATGTACACATTACAGATACATATTTATTGACTGTGTAAAATCTGATAAATGTTCTCAAGTGATGTCACTTGAGTCAGCGTTGGTTGGGGCTGAAGACTACAAGTTTGAAAATGAAAAAAATCTGGGGGTGTGGAGTTAGAAAGAAGTGAGCTTACCAGACCTCTGTAACCTGTACCTCATCTCTGTTACTAGCGCAACACACCTGAATCTATGTCTTAACTGTCAGCACTTAGAGTTGGATTGGATTGTGGGTAATGTAGGCTCCCATTTTGACAAGGGAAAACATGGATGCATGGAATAAAAAAGATATATGGTTCTGCTGCATCAGTTTTGATCCTTTTTTAAACTGTCCATAGTGAGTTCGACAGTGTTATAGGAGTGCAATGCTAAATTGGTGGAGTACTCTAGCATTACAGGGTTATGGTTTAATGCACTCACTCAAATATTTTTTTACAAAGTTTTACTGAAAACAAACTATGAATAGATTCTGCATTTGTCCTTTTTTACCATCTTAGTTTTCTGATTGATATAAATACATTGAATCGTGTACATGTTTTAGAGAAGATCCTGATAAAAAAATATTGTGTAAGTGTCTTGGCTAGCATTCTCCAAAACACATGAGTTAGCCACAAATCCAATTATCGAAGCAAATGTGGTGAATGAGGCTGATCAGTTGTATTGTACAGCATGAAGTGATATGTAGAGGTGGCATCAATACAAAGTGGAAAGACAAAATATATGCAAATGGATTCACGTAGCTTGAATTGAAGACATGTTCACTCAAGTTGGAAAAGTTTCACCTTGAGTGAAAGTTTGTGTTGTGTGAGTTATCTGACTCCATGAATGAGAGAGAAGCCAGACTGAGAGTCTCTGGAGGAAAATGCATTTGGAAATCAGTCAGTCTTAGTTTTCCATGCTTGTTATCATAGAAAACATCTGTATTGTCAATTGGGGAACATGTCTGTTTGTAGCCAAAAGACTAAAAGAACGCTCCACCTGTCAAAATTAGACAAAATTTCCCTTCAGTCATGCATCACGTAGACATCTTGTTTGAGAGGCAAATGACAAGATGTACTTGATTTTCAGCTGACTGATATATTGTTAATATATATTGTTGTGTTTTAGTGTTGTGAAATATATTGATAGAGCCCTAACTGATAATGGAAATAATAATTTACTTGAAGCTGTAATTTTTGTGACTGGTATTGTACCCAAAGTGATACATATAGATAAGTATTAAGTTTATTATAAATCAATCATACGTTTATTGAGGGTATTAGGTTTACTGATGATTTTTATTTTTGAGGAAACCAGGTTATTTTACCAAACTGGTGTTTTAGTGCTGTTTACTGCATGTATTCTGGGACAAAAGAACAAATATATTAGATACAATACTATACATGTAAGTGATTGCACTCTACTGTCTGTTTTATATGTCAAAGCAATAAAACAGATTGGATCAGTTCTCCGTGTAGCTAATTGGCTTTTCCAGACCTCTCTGGTTAACACTCAGCAGCCTGCTGTGTTTACTGACACACAAATAATTTTGACATATTTGCATACCTAAATGAGCGTCTAGCAAGACACAAAGTGAGAGCAAGCTAGTGTATGCTCTTGTTAATATTTGATGAAGACTAAACTGAAGGGAGCTGTGAGAGAGTTTTAGCTGTTGTGTAATGTTTTTGCATACTTTTAACTGAGCAGGCTCCAGTCATCTAGGTCAAGTTCAGCTCTTTATGCTGTCAGTGTCTGAAGATCAACTACCACTTTGCAACTCTTTGTATGCAAGTGTTTGCCATCTAATGAAACATGCACTCCAGTCCTGTGCAACCCGCTAAATTGCTTGCTACTCTTTGGTAAAGCAGTTGAACTGAAACTTTACTGAGTTTGTATTATTCTTGGCAGAGACCATTCAAGGGAATGGATTTACTCAAAGCACCACTTAGTACCATGAGTGCATATGTTAGGATTTGCCCCTAACCCTGGCATTTTGATTCATTAATTTTTTATCAATCTATTTCTATATTGTATCTAGGGTAATTAAATAGAAAACACTGAATGCAAATTAATACTAAATTGGCCTGTCTCCATCAGCATTTATCATCACAACACAAGCACACAATTTTCTCTTTTTGCGGTTTAGTAAGGCTTATTAGGCATTTGTTGCAGGCAGAGGTAATTTCCAGTAGACCGTACAATACATTAATGACAAGGAGATTGAAAGTAGTTCATTTGCTGAGGAAGATTGTGTGATACAACTGAAATCTCCAAAATAGCTGCTTGTGGTGAGATTGTTTTGTCAACATTATTGACAGTTTTCTCCTTCAGTCAGGCATCACCATCCCAACCCTTCTTACATCTGACATACTCGCTGGGCTGTCATTGGCTTTTGCATTCAATTATCAAACTGGAAGAACATGGTGTTGTTCTGGCAATATTACATTTCTCCTAAACCACCAAAATAATTTCCTCAATCAATTTGAGGTGAGAAATAGGGCATGCAGTTGTCGCTATCTCTAACACTTGTTTTAAATAATTGCTGACAAGGGGGGGTTCATGCCTTGCTCCAAGGCAAGTTACTGTTCCTGTGAAGCTGGTTTAACCCTGGTTTTGTCTTTTCTCTGCAGATGACATGGAAGCCATTCCAGTCAAGCAGTTCATCAAGCACATCTCTGAACACTGCTCAAATAACCAGCATGGATTCTCTGAAGATTTTGAGGTGAGCAGGAAACTCTTGTATGTACGCAAACCAAACAGGATAATGCAACCATGCAGAAAATTGTGGGGTTTTTTTTTTGGTCACTTGTGGTCAGCAGAAACAAAGCAAAATGTCTCTTTAGCTGCTACATGCTCCCCTTCAATCACCAGTTATTCACTAACTATTTCTGCTGTTTAGTGCTGAGCAGGTAGTCTACAGTGGGTTTTTAGAGCTATTTCTCTAAAAATGACTTCCGGATGGGAGCCGAAACGTCTTGATTCTGAAAACAGTGTCCAGATGACTACGACTGAAACCTTTTCTACGATAGAACACTCCTGGACGAATGAGGGACTACACCGTCTTGTTATGAGAGTGAACTAAACTAGTTAAGTTGTGGGCTGGACGGCTAAACAATAAGCTTTAACTCACTATAAAGTGCCGTAAAACAGAGGGGAGCTGCAGATTCAGATACTTGGTATAATGTAAAAATATCGCCTATAGCCACTAAATTTTCATTGTCATTTTTCCAATGTGAAGCTAATTGAGGCAGGTGTGAATTGACATCCCTTGTAGTCACATGACGTTACTAAAGCCCAGCCAATAGCAGACAGCTCAGTATAATGCCTAAGCTCTTCATCACCTGCTCTGTCCTGTTTCATATTACACCAGTCCTTCAGTACATTTTGGGAACACACCTGCACATGAACACACTCTCTTTCAGACACTGAGGGCCATGCTATGATAAACTAATCAATGATTGTGTGAGAGCAGGTTACCACCACAGATCCTTGCACAGCTCGTTGTGTCAGATCAGAAGTAGGTCTTATCTTATTCTATTGTATGTTTAAAGCTCTAGTTAGCATATTATTCACAGTACATCAGTATGTACTCAGAAAACTCAAATGTAGCTGGTTACTTACAGATATTGTTAAGTCATATTTGTGTTCCCCTATGTTTAATCTTGAAGGGGAAGAAATATGGGCTCTCTACAGTCTAAATACCCTCCCACACCAAATAAATGCTGAAAGCAGAGATGGTAAGAGATAATGAAGACAAAAAAGGCTGCATACTGAATGATTATGGTTATCACAGAGAAAACGAAGGGGAAGTTTCAGTGATGGGCAATTTAGTTTAGTTATAACCCTTGCATGCTTCATCACACCAGCCAAAGCTCCCTCTGCAATTGTGGTCTGTGAAAATATCTAGCGCTTTAGTTTTGTTTGTTTTTTGTTCATCATCCTTATTCGTCGCTTTGTTTCCTGCTTTCGCTTCAATCGCTCTGCATCCCTGGTTCATGCTCTTCCTAGAAAGAGAAAGGGGGGATGCACTGAGCTGGACCCCCTGAATGAGTAACTTAATTGGTAAAACAGAGCCCCTCACACACTATTAATGTGTCCGTCCTCCCCTATGTCCCCATTTAAGCTTGATGGACACTGGAAAGTGCTTTAGGAAGGGAGCACACTCTCAAATGAAATTATCCTCCTCCCATGTCCTTGCCATCCCTGGTGTCCCATTTTCTCCTCTTGTGACAGAGTGGAGTTAAGGAGGCATAAAACATTACTATTTAGTCTCATCTACATTGTGATGACATTGTCACCCAGCCAAAGAAACAAAAGTAGCAGTAAATGCTCCAGAGATTGAAGGAAATACTTTAAACATGCTTGGTGTAAATGTGCCCATCCTATAGTTATCATAGATGAAGATGGGGGACAAATGAAAGGAAATCCTGAATTAAAAAAAAAAAGTAATCTGGCCATCCCACTCAGCAGATATCAACCCAGTTGAACACCTATTAAGTGTCTGGAGCAACATGCTACAGTGTCTACACAGGATGCATCGAGTAAGCAGGACCAGGATCTTGTGTGACATGTACATGACCTTTCTGTCAGCTTCTACACAGTGACGTTTTTCAGATGCATTGTTTGTTTTGAGAGTACTCAGTATCCAAGAACACAGTCCAAAACACCAAAAACTATGAAAATATACTGTAATTTGTCAGTAGATTTGTCAGTAGATTTGTAAGTACCTGAGGAGATGCACATCGATAGCCCATTAGCTGGTAAAAGTGTCATAATAATAACATGGCAAATAAAATATGGATAATATGGAAATAATGACTGCATTTTGAAATAATGACTACAAATCCAGCGCCTGCCTTCACTGCTGGCCATGCTGAGATAGCAGCCAACAGCTGTTTTCTTGGCAGGAGCTGGACATTAAACACTGACATGTATTCACAGGCTGCTAAACCCAGAATTGCTCTCTGTAATTTAAGCAACAGCCATAAATCAGTATCCATATAGGAGAATAATTATGAAATATATGAAGTAAACAAGAGCTCCAGGGTAAATCCTGTAATTGATTTTTGGTCATAACGAAAGCATAATTTCTCTGTAGCTGTTAATACCAACATGCTGTACTGTGCCCTCAAGTCAAAAAAATGTATGATTATGCCAAGCTAGGGATATAGCTTATTTAAGCACAAGCTAGGAAGAGGGACATTTGCTATAGCCAAAGAGGAAAAATGAATGAGGGAGTTGGAATCAGCCCAAACAGGTAGAACTAGGAGAACAGCTTTTGTGCAAGAGATGTAGATTTTTAAGTTATAACAGCAGTGCGTGGTGGATGTGAGACACCCAAAACATACAGTATACATTAACAACAAAAATCACTATGGTGATTTATGAGAAGAAGTCACATACATTTAAACAGAAAACAAGGCAATGTGTATCAAGAAATGTAGAACCAATTTTTTTTCAAGAACTATTGTACACTTATTTGCTTTTTTCCATCTCTCATTGATGTGTCAAATGCAGCATTCATACATGTCAAAACAATTATGAGCCAACAACTGGGAAACAAGGCTTTAAGTCTAAAGGTAGTAGCCCCTAGAGGCTCCAGTGTTCAGTGCACCACACAATACAAATGTGTCACTAGAGGAAAAAAAAGGTGTAACCCCTACAGAGCATGAATATGTTCAGTAAATTTCATTGGAAATTTTGTCTAGAGTGTGATGCTACAACAGAGCTCATAGCATCCAAAATGGAAAGGGTTCAACCTTTGAGGAGCATGGTGTGTAAAGTAAATTTCATAGTAATTTGTCCATTAGATTTAGACACTTCTTGCATACATTCAAATTTTGATGTGATGGTGATACTAGATGAAAGGTTAGGGGCTATGTCACCCAAAAAAATTAGGATTCACCCCCTTGGGACATCCAATTTTAACCATTCATTTGTACAGACATATCAGAATGATTATAGGGGTGTGTCTGTGTATTCTTATCTAGGAGGTTCAACGGTCTACTGCTGATATGAAGACCACGTCAGAGCACTCCAACCACCCTGACAACAAGCACAAGAACAGATACATCAACATAGTGGCCTGTGAGTATACACTTCATAGCACACTATAGTGCATACCCTGCACTTTATTCTTTATGTAGTACACACAGTCTTAAATTCTATCGTAAATTCCAGATGATCCCATTTTTTTTATTGGTCGGTACCTTTGATACATATTGTTTAGAAACTTATTGCATATGTCCAAACCATTGCTAATTCCACACTGTGTTTTGTGTGGCAGTTTTTATTTAACGTCCAGTTAGCAAAAATGTTTCTCTTTGGCCAATTTCTATACATCTCTTTCTAGGAGCTGAATATAATCAGAATAACAACTTGATTAAACTAACGTAGGTTTAGTTGAAACACTAAACTAATCAAATGTTTTCCAGTTACAAGCTTAGTCATGATTTGATTACTTAAACCAGCCGATAGGTAAGGCTAATTGTTCTCAGTTTTTACCAATTTTCACTGAAACACCTGAATTTTTTTATTTTATTTTTTATTTTTTGAAAAGAGCAGATTGGTTTAAACTTATTTTGGTGTTAAGTTGTGTTTCCCCTTCCAAAAAGACACTTTTCACCACACTACCATATATACGTCTACTATGAAAGAGGTTGTATCGCAGCAAGGACTGCTCGGGAAAATGTTTCTAGGGGTAAAATGTGAAGCGACACTAAGCCGTGCAAGTGGAAATATTGGTGTAAGGGTGGTTCTAGAGGAAAAGGCAGCTGGATCATCCAAATCGGTAGGGTTCATCCTCTGGGGACCATGAATATCAAATGCAAATTGCCCATCTCATCATCAGTTGCCTTGTTGATTCGTCCAAATGGTGGTGTGAAAATCTAATGGGTACATGACCATTCCTTTAACATATGTACAGATGTACACTTGTTTAAATTGACGTGATTACCGCTCTAATGCTGCGGCGGCAGTGAAGGGGGTTGATATAATTTATCCAGGAGTAGCTGCAGTGCACACCAACAACCACCAGGTGGCACATGTGAGCAGTCCAGATGCAGTCTCTGTCCCTCTACTGTAGGGTAGTCATAGTGACCGTGCTTGGCAAGCAGATGACAGGGGAATGAAACTCTTTAGGAATGAGCACTCATTTTCTGCTGTATTCAGCCTATACAGTATACTTACATGTTAGGGTACAGTCTTCATTTCATAATGGACATTTTTATTTTGCTATTTAAACAAACCATCCGTCAACAGTTTAGACTTGTCTATCAGACAGTTTTAAACAATTCAATAATAATATTATTCGTCTGCATTTTTGTGTACCAGCCAGAAGCTTCGTCTTAAACCATCACAAATTGACATTTTATCGAGTTTTTAAGCCAAGTTTTCTATGCTACACTGTTTCCCTGGACATTGTTTTACCTATATGTTTTAACTTGGTAAAAGTTTTCAGGCATCGGACGTATGGATCTTAAGTGATTTTAAGCTGGCTGCAACTCAATGTGGTTTACCGGACTGCCTCTGCTTAGCTAGGTTTGTTTTTAGCCCGGCGACTAGGCTAACCGGATACTTTTATTAAGGTTTAAGCTTTGAAGCACTCTCGCAGACTAACTGCAAGCCTGATGGCTGAGTGTGGATCTTATTACCTTACCAAAGTTACTTAAAGTTGAAGTAAAGTATCGCCTGCCTGTTCTCCACTGTCGCCTCGGCCCAGGCAAAACACCTTGCAGTCCTCAACTCCTCTGGCTGCGGCAACCAGAATGCGACCATCCCCTCACTCCCCTGGCTTATCCATCCCAGAACTGGACAACGAGCCACTCTTCTTCTCCTCATGAGTGCAAAGCCCAATGCAATTGCCATTTCTACTCCTTGCCGAGCCCCAGTGGATGCACGGTCACTCGTCAGCAGGGGTGGTGAGAAGGCTCCGTTGAGTTCGACTCCACGTCAACCGGAGCACTGGGCTGTAGCCTGTAAGGACAGACATGGTGCAAAGCGGCAGAGAACACATCTGCAAAGAAGGATGCCGCCCCCTCGCCGCAACAGTCCCCAGCCACAACTACCCCAGGCACAGCTGATGGAACTCAGCGGTCTCCACGATCATCGACTCTGCCTCCTCACATCCCCCCAACTACGCTGCTAGTTGGAGATTCCAAGTAGGGAATATCCGCTTTGTTAATGTGGTCACACACATATCAATATAATTTAAACCGGTGAGTTTAATTCACCCCCCTCACAGCTGTCATGAAGGGGTAAATTAGCTATAAACCAAAATCGTTTTTTGTACCAGGCTGTAAACATGTTTATTTCTGCTGTGAAGATGGGCATTTTAACATGGGGATCTATGGGGATTTACTTGTGTTTGAAGCCAGCCTCAAGTGGCCATTTGAGGAACTGCAGTTTTTGGCACTACGTTGGCTTGGGTTTTCAGGCCCGGAGGTTGCCCCTTGGGACCTTATTAATTATAGAAATCAATCGCAGACCGTGCCAATTAGGAGTTAGTTATTGTGCCACCTACCGGCAACAGGAAGTATGACTTGTCACAATTTTCATTTGATTTACATAACATTTTCATGGTGTGGTGTACACTTGATATATTGGAACATGGCATATAATTAGTGGGTGTTATATAGCGCCACACAGTGGACACAGGAAGTGACATTTAACTCCTTCATGCAGTGTCCAAAACACCTGAGAATTTAGAGCCGTTGATGAGTATACAAAGTAAATACAGACATGACAAAGTCTGGCTGGTTGTAGTCCTATCAGTGCTAGGGGCTGAGGCAGCAGTCTGACCAGAGGATGTATGGAGGTGAATTTATGTGAAATATTATCACACAAGTGCAAACCACTCCAATGCCACTATGGATTCATCTGTGAAGAGCACATCATCAATCTTTTCACCAGCCGCTTTCTATTCATGTGCTTGCTTCACACACAGCTCCCTGTTCTTCACACTTCTTACTCTAATCACCCTATATACATATATTATGTACATCGAAGGGGCGGCTGTGGCTTAGTGGTAGAGCGGGTCGTCCGTCAATCGGAAAGTTGGCGGCTCGATCCGGCTTCCCCCAGCCCACATGTCGAGTTGTCCTTGGGCAAGAATCAGAATCAGAAATACTTTATTGGTCCCCAAGGGGAAACTCAGTGCACACAGGAATAGAAGTACTAAGCAAAACATATAATACACTATAATACAGGTCAGATAAATTAAGTACCAAGTGGGTATAAGTATAAAATTAAAATAAGTGTAAGGTACAAAGTGGATTACCGCTTGATAAGTATGTATGGTATAATAATACAATGTAATAATATAAGTAATAAGTAGTAGTCCATGTACTGTCAAGTTAAGTGTAGCTTATTAAGATTATTATGAGACGGTGGATATTGCACAAGACACTGAACCCCATATTGCTCCCTTCGGTGTTTGTTAGTGTGTGAATTTGATATGTGATAAGCGCTTTGAGTTGTCAGAAGACTAGAATGGCTATACAAGCACAATCCATTTACTTGAGATAGTTTTTGTGTGTTTTATGTGTTGTTAAATGTGTCCGGCACCCTGTGGACCACAATGCAGGGGATCATTTGTCTCAGCTGCTATCCCAGAGAAGAAAGGAACTTGACGCAGCGAAAGATCAAGCAGAGGCACTGCGTCCAGCTGAGGAACAGCGGTTTGAGACTGACTTGTCAGCATCGAAGGCTGACATGGCAGCCTTGAGAGAGGAGAGCCAGAGGACAAACTGGTATCAGAACTGCAGGCGGCTCTGGACACGCAGACAATGAAGCAAGATTTCTCCGTAAACTCACCAGAGAGACCAAAATTAACCCACAGACTCATCTCAACATCAACATCGTCAGTTTGCCCTGGGACTCATTCGTTAGGCTATAGGCCTGCTGAATTTGTGAATGTGTCCAGTATGGTTTGCCTATCATTTGTTAGTCAATTTTTTTGTGAAGTGTTTTCTTTTAATTTTATAATAAACACCTTTTTTGTGAAGGGCCTTCTTGTGAATACACACGTACACATTGTCTCTTCTTACTTCTCTTGGCCAGTAATTGACCAGATATTTCTCTGACGAAGCAATGTGAAAATACACTTCTTTCTTCTTCAGGTGCTGAGTCCAAAAATTGTACAGTGATCTCTGCTGTGTTTTGAGCCCAAGTTGGCTGAATTTGGGCTTAAACCGCTGTACTTTTTCTAAATGTAATACAGCACAAATCACAGATCTTTGTGTAAGTGTTAATGGTTAAACAGACAAATTTACCATAAACCCTTTAGTGCTGAAGCAGCACACACAGGCTTGGTGCTTGCTACATCAATCTGTAATAAATATTTTACATGTCTCATACATTGGCTGTGGCTAACAACAGCTTAGTCTTGTGTTCATTAGAGTATGCTGAAAGCAAAGGGCAGGTGCCATGATGTTTATGGCTGCATGTTTAGCTGTTGGTACAAAGCTACACAACCCAGTTTGACCATTGTTTTAACCACAAATATTACTGTGCTTCTTAGTTGGGAGCAAGTGATTTGGCAGGTCACCAAGATAAGAACATTATCATGCACCGTGCTAGGGTTAGCGTTAAGGTATCTTCATGCCATGGTTTCAGTCACACAAACAAACTCACTGTTTTACTGTTCTGTTTCCTCCTCAGATGACCACAGGAGGGTGAAGCTGAGGCCGCTGGCTGGGAAGAACTCCAAACACACCGACTACATCAATGTCAACTATGTGAATGTGAGCATGTTCTCTGGGACAACTCATACTGAACTGTGGCTATGTGTTTGTATGATAAGTAAAATGACTTTGGAGATGATGACGGCAAGAACAAATAGAAAACAACAATAAAGAATCCAGAAATCTATCTTAGATATATTCTCAAGTTTTGGAAGGACTTTTACAATCAATTATATAATTTCTATATGCTACGTATTGCTAATAATCTGTCTCTTTGTCATTCATACATTAGGGTTATAAGAAGCCTAAAGCTTACATTGCAGCCCAGGGACCTCTCAAGTCCACTTTTGAAGACTTTTGGCAGATGGTGTGGGAGCAACATACTGGCATCATCTTCATGATCACCAACTTAGTGGAGAAAGGCCTGGTATGTTCTGACATACACACAAACACAATGTAGATTTTTGGATGTTTAAGGCAAGGTTCTAAAATGTTTCATAACTTTGAAGGACTATCAACTACTTTAATCAAAATATTTACACTCTAATACTCTTGTTGGGGCACCACCTGGTAAACCGGGAAAACAAAACCGAACTAATTAAAATTGATCATTAAATTGACAAGTCTCTAAGAAGGATTGAATTCTTTTCAAAAGATTAACCTTGTCTTCTGCTTCAAAGAAAACACAGACAACTTATTACTGATTAAATGAGCCTAATGATGTGTAATAACTGAATAAATGAAGGATTATTAAGGTATATAACAAAGACAGACAGATGAGTACAGATATGGAATGAGGTAAACCTTGATGTGTTATTGGCAATAGTAAAGTATGTGATTTGACAAAACGATCAGACGCTATGGTAACGCTAAGGCAGGTGACTTATCTAAAGAGGAATTCATTTCTTATTTGACATCAACTCTATCACAGTGAAACCGTGATTCAACCTACTGTTTTTGAAGCGTTGGCATAGATGAGGCGTTTCTGCCGGCTTTCTGGTATCTTGTGCATGGTTGAATCTGCTGTGCAGCGGAAGGTGCCGGGTTGTCTACCTGAAGCTCAGACTCAGATTTAGGATCCCAGCAGGCCGCACCCAGGTGACTCTGTGAAAGCAGTTGGTTACCAAGCTGATGAGGTCACCTGGCTGGTCTGGTGGTCTCGTTTCAGGGCCGACAGCAAAGGTCCGAGCCAAGTTGCTGCTGACACAGTTCTCTGGGAGATGCAGGATTCAAAGTTTCTTCGTTTCTAACCTTTGCTGTGTTTAGAACACAGATGTTGTGCAGGCTTCTTTCAGAAGGGCTTTGCTTTTAAAGTTGGCTGGCTTCAGTGACTAGGAGCGGCTTCCGTCGAGTCTGTGATGTTGTGACTTGTCGAATAAAATATATCTGGCTACACTAACTACTTCAGCTAGGTTTCAGTAACTAAAAATATATATTTTTGCAAAGTTAATACTAAGCCTTGCGATTTTTAAAACAATATATATAAGTCAAAAGAAACAACTCTTTAGTTTAATACTTAGGCATTAAAAAACACTTGCTTAGAAAAAGTGTGAAGGGACTTTAGGCAAGGAAAAGAGAACTTATTTTATTTTACCTTTAATAGTTTAATACGTATAACCGTTGAGCTCAAAGTCCATCCTCTAAGAGAAGCGGTAAGGGGGCATCTGTCGTTTCGCCAGGCTCTGTGGAGACAGGAACAGAAGGATAAAATGGTTTCAGTAATGAGACATGGAAAGTAGGATGGATCTTGTACTGGGCTGGTAACTGGAGTTTATATGTGACAGGGTTGATCTGTTCGATTATGGTAAAGGGGCCAATGAATCTGGGACTTAGCTTTCTGCAGGGCAGGCGCATCCTGATGTCGCGAGTGGATAACCAGACCTTCTGGCCGGGTAGGTATCTTGGAGTGGTGGATCTCCTAAGATCGGCCGTCAGCCTGCGCCTGCAGAGTGCTCTCCGTAGTTGATGATGAGCTGCGTCCCAGACCCTCTCTCGGAACCAGTGATCCACAGCTGGAACTTCTGAGGGTTCCCCAGACCATGGGAAGAGAGGGGGCTGGTAACCGAGTACGCACTGGAAGGGAGTGAGTCCAGTAGATGGTTGACGTAGGGAGTTCTGGGCGTACTCGGCCCAGCCCAGGTACTGGTTCCAAGAGTCCTGGTGGTCATGGCAGAAGGTACGTAAGAAACGCCCAATGTCCTGAATCTTCCTCTCCGTCTGACCGTTGCTCTGAGGATGGTAGCCAGAGGAGAGGCTGACGGTCACACCTAGGAGGGAAAAGAAGGCTTTCCAGAACCGGGAGATGAATTGTGGCCCTCGATCAGAAACTATATCCTCCGGTAACCCGTAGTACCGAAAGACATGGTTAAATATGCATTCGGCAGTCTCCATAGCCGTGGGCAGTCCTCGAAGTGGGATGAGGCGGCAGGACTTCGAGAACCGGTCCACGACTACAAGGACACAGGTGTGATTGTCTGAAGGAGGGAGATCTGTGATGAAGTCCACCCCCAGGTGTGACCAGGGTCTGTTGGGCGTCGCCAGGTGACAGAGTTTGCCTGCGGGAAGATGACGTGGAGATTTAGATATGGCACATTCTGTACAACCCTGGACGTACCTTCTCACATCCCTCGCCATGCTTGGCCACCAGAAGCGTTCCCGTAGCAGCGAGAGGGTTCCATTGGCCCCTGGGTGACCAGTGCCCAACGAGGTATGAGAAGTATGGATGAGTTGATTACGCTGGAGTCTCGAACGCACTGTAGACCGGGGACAGCCCGGCGGAGTACTGGTGGAGACATTGGAGGAGGGAACTGAATTCTCGGACCATAGTATGGGATTGACGAACACGTGCTGAGGTATAATGGGTTCAGGGTCATCTGTAGTGATCTCGGGAGCGTGTAGCCGGGACAAAGCATCTGCCTTGATGTTCTTAGAACCGGGACGGTAAGAGATCTGGAAATGGAATCTGGTAAAAAACAAAGCCCAACGTGCCTGGCGGGGGTTAAGACGTTTGGCCTGTTTAATATACTCCAGATTTTTATGATCAGTTAGAACCGTAAAGGGGTGCTGGGCGCCCTCCAACCAATGCCTCCATTCCTCTAAGGCCAACTTCACGGCCAGCAGTTCTCGGTCACCGATGTCGTAGTTCATCTCCGCCGGGCTGAGTTTCCGGGAAAAGAAAGCACATGGGTGGAGTTTAGCTGGGTTACCATGAGGTTGGGATAGCACCGCTCCTACCCCAGTCGTAGAGGCGTCTACTTCGACTGTAAATGGTTTTTCTGGATCTGGATGAGTAAGGAGCGGTGCGCTGGAGAAGGTCCTCTTGAGGAGGTCAAAAGCTTCTTGAGCAGCTGGTGGCCAGGACAGAGACTTGGGCTTATTACGAAGGAGGTTGGTTAAGGGGTTGACTATCTTGCTGTAATTGCGGATGAAGCGACGGTAAAAGTTTGCGAACCCCAGAAATCGTTGCAGTTCCTTTACCGTAGTTGGTGTGGGCCAATTCCGGATGGAATCCACCTTCCCCTCGTCCATCTGGATGCCACTACCACTGATGGTATAACCAAGGAACTGCACTGTAGTCTGATGGAATTCACACTTCTCCGCTTTGAGAAAGAGGTGATGACTTCTCAGGCGTTCTAGGACCTCCGCAACATGTAGGAGATGATCCTCTGGGCTCCGGGAGTAGATCAGTATGTCGTCTATGTACACGATTACGAATTTGTGAAGGAACTCCCGGAGTACCTCGTGAATAAAGTCCTGGAAGACAGAGGGGGCGTTGGCCAGACCGTAGGGCATTACCAGGTACTCATAATGGCCCGTAGGTGTTATGAATGCCGTCTTCCATTCGTCCCCCTCACGTATTCGGATCAGGTTGTAGGCGCTGCGGAGGTCCAACTTGGTGTAGATAGTGGCACCGCGTAGTTGTTCCAGCGCAGCAGGGACGAGGAAGTGGATGCGGAACTTGACTGTGATCTTGTTGAGGGCTCGATAATCCACACAGGGCCGCAAGCCTCCATCCTTTTTGGCCACGAAGAAGAAGCTTGAGGCTGCTGGAGAAGTGGGACGGTCGGATGTAACCCTGAGCGAGGGCTTCCTCGATGTACTCCCCATGGCTTTCTGTTCCGGAATAGACAACGGATAGATCTTTCCATGGGGCACTGGTTCACCCGGGATGAGGTCTATTGCGCAGTCCCATGGCCGGTGCGGTGGCAACTGAGAGGCTCTCTTAGGGCAGAAGACATCCTTATAGGCGGAATAACATGGCGGAATCTCCACTGACTGCTTCTCTCTGGGACTTTCGACGGATGTGGTGCACAAGTGGAGACTCTGAAGGCGGGATGTCGATGGTTTGGGTCGGCGAGGAAGCAGCCAGGAAACAGGACTGACCCCATTTCAGGACTTCTCCAGTAGCCCAAGAAACGATGGGGTCGTGGTGTTCCAACCATGGGCGCCCTAAGATTACCTCTACAGTTGAACCCTCCAGAACCATTAAACGTTGTTGTTCCTCATGCAGCAGGCCTACCCGGATGGTGACAGGATGGGTAGCCCTCTGTATGCCACGGCGACTGATGGATTTACCAGTTATGGCTCGGACTTGGTAACTGGTGGGAGTGATGGACGTCTTGATGCCAAGCTGACGGCAGAGGGAACCGGAGATGAAATTGCCGGCTGACCCGGAATCAATGAGGGCTTGTACTGGAACGGACACATTATGGGTCACCAGAGTTATTTCAGTAGACAGGGGTTTACTGCAAGGGAGACTAGGAAGAATCACACTCACCATAGGACGTGGTGGTCTCACTGGACAGGTGGCCCTACTATGTCCAGAAGCTCCACAGTACAGGCAAAGTCCTCGGGTCAGCCGTCTCTGCCGCTCCGTAGGGGTTAGATGATAGGAGTCCACCTGCATGGGTTCGGATTCAGGTTCTGGAGGGCGGAGTTTCTCTGGCGGACGGAGGTTGCGTGTGAGTGATGGCTGGTCCTGGTGTTCTGGGTAACACGTCTGCATACGAGTAGCCACCCGAATGGCTAACTGGATAAACCGTTCGAGGCCGATGGTGTCCTCGTATGCAGCGAGATGCAATCTGACCCGGGGTTCCAATCCCTGACGGAAGGTGGTAATAAGGGACTGCTCGTTCCATCCACTAGCTGCCGCGAGGGTTCGGAATTCCAGGGCGTAGTCCTGGATCGACCGCTGACCTTGTTTCAACTGATATAATTTCTCTCCGGCCGAGGAATCTCCAGCTGGTCCTCCGAACACCTCGCGGAAGTGCTCCAGGAAACTCGTCAGGGATTGAGTGACTGAACTGTTCTGAGACCAGATAGATTCGGCCCACTGCAACGCTCTCCCCTGTAGCTGAGAGATGACGAAAGCCACTTTTGAGCGTTCAGTGGGGTACAGGGAGGATTGCATCTCCAGGACCAGGGAACACTGTAGGATGAATCCGTTGCAGTCCTCCGCCAGGCCAGAGAATGGCGCTGGTTTGGCCATGGGACTGGGACATGGCGGAACTGCTGGAGTGACCGAAGCGGAAGCGGAAGCATCGGAGGTGGAGGAAGATGGCGATGAAGCGATGAGACCCCGGCGTAGAATCTCCAGTAACTCCTGTACTGGATCGGTGGTACTCATGCTGAGTATAGTTGTCTTCTTAGGTCCGGTCTTCTGTTACGGACAGAGTAACCGGAGACGATGGTAAGGATACAGAGAAAGTTTATTGCAACACAGAAGTATAAAGGAGTGAAATAGATACTGTCCTTTATCTTACGGATGGCGGAATCGTGTGTGCACTGGGGCGACACACACGGAAGACAGGAAACACACAGGAGCTCGGGATACAGGAGACAGACGGGAGCCAGGAGTAGGAGCAACACACTCAGGAGATTAGTGTCAGACAGGAGCCGGGGTTCGGAGTTCCAAGGGGTAGGTTTCCAATGAATCGTAGTGGTGAGTCCGTGAAGTATACGTAGGAAGACTGCTATAATCTGTCCTTAGTATTAACGAGACCGGACACTGACTGAGGTGCGGAGCTGGGTTTTATAGGGAGTAGGGTGGTTGATTAAGTGCAGGTGTGTAATGGTTGACAGGTGTTGGGAATTAGTACTCCGGTGAGGGAGTGCGGTGTGGCTGTGATGAGGTGGAGCCTGGCGTGTCTGTAACACAAAGGTCCAGCCTGTAGCTGATATGTCAGTGAAACTGGTTTTGTCAGCTTGCCAAAAGAGGGGTTTTGGGTGTGGAGGAAGGCTTTCGTGCCGAAAAACAATTTCTCTGTTTGAAACTTTTAACATGACTCTTTTTCTGACTAGTGAATTTAATTTAAAGGTGCAACTGATAACATTCAGCCAGTAGATGATGCACTACCCCTCCCCCCTATTCCATTCCATTCCAGTGGTTGCCAGTTTGTTGGGCAACCTGCATATTTCATGGTCGGGTGGAGTGAGACCCAGACAGACTCAGTCATGTCAAGTGATAAATCTTTGGTGATAGAGTAATGAATTCATTTTGCAATATATAGCTATACATTAGCTGTAGATTTAGATTACTTTGTGCAGTGGTGTTTCATGTAATGTTATTTATGGTATCTTAGGATATGGCTAGCTAGCTTTAGGTAACGTTTAGCTTGTCATCTAAGTGTCCACTCTGTGTCCAACATAACATTTTTTCACCACTGGCTCACTTGGCCAGTAGATCGGTTTTACTGGCCCCTTGTAAATTTTCACTGGCCCAGAAGCCAAAAAATGAAAATAGCCCTTTTTTTTCCCCCATCATTTAATAATTATAGGGGCCCTATGTTGCAACAATTACTGTAAAAGGAAATTTCAATCATCCTTACACACATTAGGTAAATATTTACATTTTAATCCAATCATACAGTACATTGTAGGGATGCTATTAAAACCCACAGTGCTCGACATTAGACAGACAGCTACAGTAAAAGTTGACATTAGCTAGTGTTAGCATAGTGTTGACCTAACATTAGTTGTATGTGTGTTCTTGCTGAAAACAACAGCTATATGAGATGACACCCTCAATAACAGTCACATTTTGAGTCTAAACAGTATATTGAGCAGATTTACAGTAGTTCTGAACCTTAACTGACCTTCGGCATGCTACTCCGTTCCTAAAGAAGAGTGACAGTGTTTTCATAAATGGACCAGTCCGACCCTGGCCCCCTTCTGAATCCCCTCTGATACACATCTTTGTTATAACGTTACGTTGTTTGAGGGAACTATAACATTAGGTAACTGGACGTAACCATCACTACCGCTAATGTAGCTCCTCAGGGATTTACGCTGTTATTTTTTTTATTTTTGACAATCTAACTGGTGACAACACATTAGTTAAGGTTTTAAGGACTATGGCTGTTGGTGGTTGTTGTTGTTGTTGTTGAATTTGTTTAAATACGCAGAATTGTAATTTTATGGGTTATTGTTGTTCGGACGACTAAGCTAAGATAGCGAATGTGCTAATGTTGTTTTTTTCCACAATAACCGGCAACTAAACCACGCGATACCAATGTTGTTATACTACCCTTGTTAGAAGCAGGACCCAAACTTCAGACGTCTCACACAGAGAAACAAAACATTCATTTTGGACCCGTCAAAATTTATAAAATGATTAATTCACAATCAATATTTATTTTGAAAGGGATACTTTTATTCCTCACCTTTCTAAAAGCTCTGTAGATGTATAATTTTTATAAAATATTCGTCTACGTAAAAATGTTATCAATAAAAGTTTTACACGCAAAATATCACATACTCAAACTTCACTGTGGCCATACAATCATGATTTGAGACATAAAAATGTCATAGTTGTTATAAAACATTAAGAGGTAAATAACTCCACCAACAACATTTTCACCTACCTACCTGAGACTTACTGTCACAACACAGATTTTTAACACTACTAAAAGGTGGCATAAGATTAAGCAATACAGTTTGCTTTACATAATACAGTATAATAGCTACAATATTACACAGATTCATAATGGTGATGGTTGCAGAGACTGTCTATTAGTCAGTAAGTGGCAATGCTGTCACCTAGTAAACAAGAGGTTAACTCCCTGAATTAATAACTTGTAGAACTCATGTCCTACAAAAAAAAGTTGGGTTACACATCAAGGAAACATGGGCTAATTAATGTTAGCTGGAGTACTGATAGATTATATGGCTAATTCCCATTAATTCAGACTTGGGTTACAGAGCAAGAATATGGTTGAAGCTTTTAATCACAATTTCCTCTGGTCTTCTATTTGTCTGCTGATTCAATATTCTTCTAATCTGGTAGTCAGTGCAGATGTCTACAAAGCTCTGGTTAGATCTCTGTTAGATCTCCGATCTCAACAATTACAAACCAATAACTTCCCTTCTTAGAAAAAATCCTAGAATCATTGGTCAGTTTACAACTATGTGCCTTTATTGAATCACTAAACTTTAGCCACAGCAGTCAGTCTCCCGGGTCACTCCACAAACGACAGTCTATAGGTTTAGATGAAGCCACACTTAATTGGTTTAAGTTGTAGTTGCTGATGGTACTCAGTCAAGCCGTCTTACCATCAAAAATGGGTTGCCACAGGGGTCCTTGGTACTTTGCTGTTTACATTATACATAAATAACATAATTCTTCCAAATCAATACTTCAGTGTCCCTTTTTTATTGCTGATGATACTATTTTATATGCCCCAGGCACTACCCCAGCCCAGGCCCTGGCTTGTCTTCAGTCTGCCTTTTGATACTTTCTAAGTATCACTCTTTAATCACAGACCAGTTTTAAATGCAGAAAAGACCAAGTACATGGTATTCTCCACCTCAATCAGTGACTCTGATTACATGGCACCCATATTACACTTGCTGAGTCCTACAAATATGTAAGAATTTGGCTTGACAGCAGACTCTCATTCAAGATTCATATTAACATTTGGCTCAAAAATTAAAAATCAAACTAGGTTTCTTGTACCCACCAGCACTTCACCAGTTAAATCCTGTGTATCACAGTGTATAACACTTGATCACAAATGACAAATTTCGGTTCATGATGGACTTCCTTACAGTCAAGAAGAAATAGCCATCTTATTCATCTATTAAGCTCTACTGTAGAAGCTTCCAAACTACCTCACATCTCCTCTCTTGTTTAAATCTAGTAACAACAGTACATGATCCAATAACTACCTAACCTTAGATATCCCTCACGTACGCACTAATGTTGGCAGAGATGGTTTCAGGTTTCAATACACCTTTTTAAATGGAATGAACTGCAAACTGCCCAAACTACAGTCTTACATTCCCCTTGAAGATTTTAAAGCTTAATTATCTGATGTTTTCTTTGATTCTTGTAACTGTCTTTTACAAATTCTTTATTTACTGTGTAGTCGTATTGATTCTTTGTGTTCTTGTGAATTTTTCTTGTTCTCAGGTCTCTTCTTAATCTCTCTTGAGATCTTAATGTCAATGAGACAATGAGCCTGATTAAATAAAAAAATAATTCAACATGAAACACCCTCTACAGACTCCTGATCGTATTCAAATAAACACACTGGTAGAAGTACAAAAATCAAGGGAAATGATCAATTCTTCAAAATTGGGCAGGCAAAACGCTTTGCTTCTGAAATGCTCCCAAAACTGGGTTGCAGACGCAACGTTATAGAGCGGTGCCCAGTGGAATCAAGGCGTTACACCCTCCACAATTTGTTGACAGTAATTTTATCTGATTTGTGTATGTGTGTTCTACAGAGAAAATGTGACCAGTACTAGCCAACAGAAAACAATGAAGAGTATGTCAACATGGTAGCCACACTGAAAAGCACTACAGTTCATGCTTGCTATACTGTTTGCCACTTCACATTGCACAACACTCAAGTCAAAATGGTGAGAATGAGAGGAGGGAAGTGGGACTTCCTTTCTGGACAAAAAGTATTTCTGAAAAGGATTTTATGTTTTTCAAAAATCTGATTTCCAGTTTCATAATGAGCGTCAATTAGGTATGGCAAGGTGTGGCACTCTCCAGATCAAGGTTTAGGGCATCGTTGGGGGGGTTTGTTGAACCGAGCCATGTTGTGAATAGCCGTGAGCAGTCAAGCCACGCTGGCACGGTGCCGCGCTGGCATGGTACGAGTTTTTTTCTGCACCACACAGCAAGGTTAAGTTGTTTACCTTGATGACATGTTGCTGTTGCTCACAGCCCTTTTCAGCTCACTGTGGCTGCTATTATTTGAACTATTTCCCTGCAATATTAAAAACTGATCAGCTGACCAAAAGCACAGAATATGTATATCTTGTTGATTAGACCTGTTTCTTTCTTGAAGAATAGACCACTAATGAAAGTCTGTTAACTTGGTGACAAAAACATTACATTTCCTATACCTTCTTCACAATAAAAGCATCCTTCTGGTTCGCCAGTGGAAGGCTTTTGAATGTGAAACAGCAGGAAAGGTTCGGTTTGCATCAGCAGTAACTTAAAGGGAAAATTCTGCACTTTTTATGTGGATGTCCAGTCAGCGTTGATGGAAGATGAAGTCCATTGAAGCAATCAATTCCTCAGTGCATGTTACATTGACCGAGAAAGCCGAGTTCACCACATAGTTCTTCTTCCATCCAGCGGCATCATTTGACTTGACAGTGACATAGTTGGAGGCACAGAAGAACTACAACATCCCTGGGATGTGCATCGCAATGAGAGACAACATGCACATGCTGCTCCATGATAGCAGACTATGGGAGAGAGAGAGAAGGGGAAGAGAGTGTGTCACTCCCCGTTTGTTTATGTGCGTAAATACACATGCATTGTTGCTGCGCACCAGAACATGGTGTTCCGACAGCAGACCCATATCGTATAAAAATGTCAGAAACACAGTATATAGCTCCAGCCGATTGACATGCCATGCCCTGTCCTTGTCTGACTAGGTCCCATTCACATGAGCATTTCTGAAGATGCTTCCCCAGCCCCATCTGGATGTCTGTGGTGACTAGAATGTGCAAGACGATCCGGCCCATATGGGCACCCCCTTGTCTCTTTGATGTGAGGAGAAAACCAGGCATGTACCCAGCGCTGGAATTTCCTCATCATCAGCAAGTCCAGAGGCACCGCTGGAATCATGGAGGCCATAAATCCCAGTGATCTGGCTGAAACAGCAATAGACATTGTCTGAAGGCGGCTATCCTCCGGGACGATAACCGGACCCGATGATTTTCTATGGAATCCAACTCCAGACCCAGAAAACAATCTTTCTGAATAGGAGTGAGACAGCTCTTCTCCCGGTTTATGACAAATCCCAGAGACTGCAGGTGAGCTATCAACCTGGATGTGTGGGTATCGGCCTGATGAGCCGCGTTCGCCATAATCAACAAATTGTCCAGATAGTCGAGCGATCCTATTGCCTGACTTCTCATATCTGATATCTGCCTGATCACAGCAGGTCTGAATTCACTCCAAGGCCTGTCTGAACAGTCCAGTGGGTTCGACTGCTTGGTAGACAAATTCAGATGCACTGCGTCTCGTTAGTCACAGATGATGCTGGAAGACCACTGCTTCAGCCATGCCTTTCCCCAGGGCTACGGCCGCTGTGCTGGAGAGCCGGAGAATGAAATCAGCCATTCTGTGTACCCCATCCAACAACCCAGCAGGATTCTCCTTCTTCGACAGGGTCTCATGTAGAGCCCGCAACTTCTCCACCTGGTAAGCTTGCAGCATCAAGGCCATATTCATGACACAAGTGGTCAGCCCCTGCGAGCGGTATATTTTCTCAAGCTGAAAGGCAGAGAATGTAATCTGCTTGCTGGGTAGAATGGATTTGCACTCTATGTTGAGTTGTTTTGGTGCCAGGTGGATAGCCAGCATCTCATCCATCAGACGGTTGGTTAGCCCAGCGTACTCTATACCTTCCAAGTCCAAGAATTGAGTAGTAGTAAACAGCAGTGAGAGTGGAGCCTTGGGGAATGCTCAGGACCATGAGAGCTCCAGTGTGGGGAAACTGGCAGTTTATGTCTTACTGTCGCTAGCTGCTGGGGGGAGAAAATAGTTTTGCTGTTGTTGGGGAGGTGGAGGTGGCCATGGCACTTTGAGGCGCTCGCTCGGCTGCTCAGCAGCACAAGTTTATTAAGGCCGGGGTGGTACCATCCATCTTGGTCGGAAGATCTCCAGCACCGAGGACGTGGTTAGGCTCCTCTCCATCCTCCTCCCCTCAAGTTCCACCTCTGCAGAGGACTCAACGGCTTCGGACAACAGAAGGTCTCCATGAGCGGCTGAGCTTCCCAGGACCTTTGACACCACACATCTCTCCAGGGTTGTCTTTCGGTCTACCTAGCAGGATCACAGCAGCACGGCTTGGCACGGCTATCCCGCGCTGTGAGGCTGTAGTTTAAATGCATGTAATCATGCCTTGACTTGGCACGGCCAGGCTGAAGCGGACTGACCAGGGTCCATGGAAAAACCCTTTTGGATTTTGTATTTGTAATCATTATGATAAAGACTAAGAATTAAAAGCCATAGTCAAGACAATCATATCAATTCAGGATCCATGTTTCCTTTAATCTTCTACTACAGGAATCTGAAACGATTGCTTAAGTACATTGACCAGATGATGATATCTCCATCATAAGCTATTACTTCATTTTATTTCCTTTCATAAGTTGGTTTTAAAGGTTTGTGGGTAAATGCAAGAACCTAATCATATAATAGAGGTTAGTAAGTTACTGTAAATTGTGCTTGCTTTCTCTGGATGCCCACCATTGAGTCTGGTTCTGCCCAAGGTTTCTGTTTTTTTTTAAAGGAAATTTTTCCTTGCCACTGTCGCCAAGTGCTTGCACATGGTGGGATTTGTTGGGTCTCAGTAAATATTGAGTACGGTCTAGACCTAACCTATAGGAAAAGTGCAATGAGATAACTTCTGATATGAATTGGTGCGATATAAATAAAATTTAATTGAATTTGTACCCCTCACTTGATGCTTTCAAAATCATCTTGTATTTTAATTTTTCTCCAACCTAACAAACATCTTCTCCTTCTCTCCTTTCCTTCTTCTCTTCCATCCAGGGTGGGAAGGAGAACCCTAAGGCACGGGCCCAGAGTCAACGGACAGTGCTCCAGTATCATTACACCCAGTGGCCAGACATGGGTGTTCCTGAGTACACCCTGCCCATCCTTACCTTTGTCGGCAGGTCCTCAGCCGCCCAGATGTCTGACATGGGACCCATGCTTGTCCCCTGCAGGTAATGTCTCTACACTGCTTTTACTTCAGTGTAACTAGATTAATTAGACTGTGTTGTCATTGTACACATTAAAACAGTTTGGCCTTTACACACTTATGCCACTGACACTTGCATTACTTAAACCTTATAGAATAACCAGTAAACACTTGGTGACCAGGTGGTGGATAATATGTGTAACGTCTGTGATTACAAATCCCTGTTCATAGTGAAAGCAGAACATTTGTGGTCAGTCTGTGCCTTTATTTTGTGCACTGTTGTAGATGGTAAAAGGTGTTTTTGGATTATTGCGAAACAAAGGAATCAGTTTCATCCTTCATATGTTTGTGAAGAATGCACTTTTTATACTGCCCCAACTTATAACTGTTAACATTTGTGCTTTTCTACACCTACAGCTGCATATTTCAGTAGCATCACTGAACCTGCAGTCACAGATTCCAGCTTGTATTTAAGGGCATTTTACAGTAAGACAGGCAGGAAAAGTACTGGTAATTGTCTGCTGACTGTGGACCGGGGGGAATTAGTATGAAGCTCTGTATCATCTGCACTGAGATTGTCAATAATAACTTGTCACACTGCCTCACCATTGTAGCTGCACACACTCATTACTACCATTTTGTACTGGGACACACACACACACACACACACACACACACACACACACACACTCCCCCCTCATTATGCAAGAAGCAGAGCAGACAGAGACACACTTCACATTCACCCTGATGCCCTGCTGCTATAAAGCAACAGGAAATTTAGTCCTGTATTTGAAGTATAGTATAGGTGTTAATTGTATCGGTGGCCATGCTGTCAACTTGTAGAAATCAGGAAACAACACTTTTGCTGTTCTTTATATGCTCTTCTTTTCCTAGTGAGGAGCATGGCTGGCAGGCAGGCAAACAGTGATCCTAAGGCACAATACACAGGTTAGCAGATTGCAGGAAGCAGAAACAAACAAAAGGTTACGTTTAGTAGAATTTGGCCAACTAGTTACTACCGCGGAGATTGAAACAACAACAAGCTGGCGATTAGTGGATGAAGCGCTGGAGTAGATATACTGCAGGAGATGAACTGATAGGAGGCAGGTGAGTAGACTGGGTGGGGTGATTGGCAGATGGATGGCAGGTGAGTGAGAGCAGTGGAGCTGAAAGCCACTAGAGAGCGAAGGGAAGGGCAGCCACGCCAACAGACACATACACAGAGACACAAACGGGGAAAAAAACAAGAGAGACAGGGAAGGGGAAAAACAACTGGAAACACTGTCACAGCTGTAACACTGAAGAACACTACCCACACCCAAGAGTCAATGAACTGTTTACAGTCTTTTCAGTCCAGTTTAACCACAGGCTTTCTGGTCCACTCTGACCTGCACAGTTGAACAGGACACTGTTCTCTCTCTCTCTCAAAACCTAACACGGCAGCGGCGGATGGCCGCCCACCATTGAGTCTAGTTCTCTCCAAGGTTTCTTCCTCTTAAAGGAAGTTTTTCCTTGCCACTGTTGCCAAATGCTTGCTCATGGTGGGATTTGTTGGGTCTCTGTAATTAATATAATAAGGAGTACAGTCTAGACCTGCTCTATAGGAAAAGTGCAATGAGATAACTTCTGTTATGAATTGGCGCTATATAAATAAAATTGAATTGAATTGAACCACCTTGGATGTGTCCATTACGGTCATGTCAGCACCACACAGGACCACTGTCACATTATCACTTTTGTGTCCTTTGTCACTTTGCACCATTGCTCTTGTTTCATCACTGTCTGCTCTCCATTATCAGATCCTCCTCTCTGTCTACCTGTGGTTGCAATGACTCCGTGGTTTTCAATAGATGCTTCCTGTTTCTGCAAAAGACATCGCCAGTCTCTGTTATGACACTGTATGACCTGGGAGCAACATGTTGCACAACGATGGCTCTTTTAGAACATGACCTAGGCCTGCTGTAGAGGCACAATAGCCGTGGCTGTACGATCATGACACGTCTTTTGTTTCTGCTGTAGTCTTTTGGCTTTGTCTGCCGTGTACTGACTGGGCACTCGAGTACAGATCTTGCCACCCAGCAATAGCTTGGCTGGAGACTTGCCACTTCCCAGCAGGGCTGCCCTGTATGACATCAGGGCCAGGTACGGGTCAGTGTTGCTATGTGCTGCTTTCTTTAATAATTTTTTCACAATCTGTATCCCCGTCTCTGCTTTTCCGTTGGCCTGAGGATAAAGAGGACTGGAGGTTACTCCTACTCTGAAGCAAATGCCTGGAACTCACAATTGACATAGGGAGAGCCATTATCAGAAACCAGAGTTAGAGGGATGCCCTGCCTCGAAACAACTGACTTCAACTGCATTATCACAGCTCTTGATGTGGTTCTACACTAAATTAATGGATACAAAATTAATGGATACTCAAGGCTCCTTTCAGGGTTCCTCAGTTTGCAACACTGGTGGAAAACTTTTGGGAGCTTGCAGGAAGGCATTTAAATACATCAGTTCTCTGAGGAACTTGGGGTAGTTTCTGGTTCCTTGAGGAACAATTTTTCCAGCATTGTCTGGAACCACTTAGGAAATGGTGCTTTGAATCACCCAAACAGTCTGAGGTTCCTCAAGGAACTTCAGCTTATTTGGGGGTTTAAGGTCTATTATTGCTCCTGCTGCAACTACTACTAAACCAAAAGATTACAATACCAAATCAAATTTAACGGATCGGATCATTTGATTTATTTTTTCCTGTAATACCTTAAGAATTTAGAGAATACAATAATGAGGTGTCAAATTAATAACACATTACTGAACAATTGACGAGGGAGACAGGCAGGCAGTGATCCTGAGCATAAAGAGAGCAAGGTTAGCACAATCCAAAAAATACAAGTGAGGCAAAATACTAGAACATATATTCTTCGACGTTGATATACTGCAGTGCTTGATTAGTGGATGAGTTGCAGGTGTGTGGCTTGGGGCAGGTGTGTTTGGATGATGAATCAGTAAAGGTCCACAATGATTTGAGAGCTAGGATTTCCCACTAAGTGAATACACAGTTATGATCCACCAATGACTGTTAACTACTGTCTCAGTCCTGGGTCAGTTCATTTGATAGTGTAAGCTCAGAGGCACCACTAAACTCCAGGTCATTAGGGTGTAATTCCTATCACCTAGTAAATATGTTCACAACAATGTTTTATGAAATATGTGGAACATTTACAAAAATGCAAACTTCAAAGAAAGTTTACTATTTTAAAATGTTTTAATGGGATTTAACATTGAATAATACCCAAAATGTATGAAAGATGTGGAACATTTTAAGATTTAAATGGAGTTTCTAGCTGAGAGTATGAATGGGTAGATAAGACTTGAAAAAATGTGTGCATGTGCCTGCTTGGACACATGTATGAATACATGACAGAGCGAGAAGCTTCCCCCCTACTGAGATATAAAAAAATCACTAACCATTTATTGAGCTTATTATTTTATTTTGTTTATTTCCTTTCAAATCCAAGGAAACACCCGCAGTAGACCAACACAGTCATGAATATAGTTCACAGAAACCTCAGTTCTTCCAGAAGCTTTCTTGGGTAAAAGGGGTTATTGGGTAACACTATAAAAGAACCCTTTTAGGCACTTGGTTCTTCTAAACCTCCTCCAAGGTTCTCGAGGACTCATTCAAATTAAAAAGAGTTCCTCCAGAAGCTGTGAGCTGAAGAAAAGTGCTTGTTGGAACCCATTGTGGTGGTCAGAGGTTCCTGCAGGAGCTTATAGGTTGTCGAGAGTTCTTCCAGGAACCTCATCCTATGGAAAGGTTACTTGAAGCAACTCAGATATATTTATAAGTTCCTTGGGTACCCTATTGGATATTCGAGGCACTTTTAGTTTTTACGGTGTAGACAAGATACATTTCCAGACAATTGGAATAGTAATGTAAAACCAAATAATTTGACCTCATGGTGAAATATATCAGTTCCTAACTTTACCCAAGGCTGTATATCAGAGTTCATGTTTAGCCAGTAGAGAGCCTCACATACTTTTCTTTTTTACTTTTCTTAACTCAGGTGCCCTTCATGTATCCTGGTGAGCATTTCTTGTCGCATAGATGTGGGCACCACAATCCTGTCACATTTAAGCCAGAAATCCGTCCACCACATGTGATAATATTGTTTACATGACACCCCCCCCCCCACCTCGCCAGATTCTTGCGTTCCTTCAGCTCAGAACACGGTCAGCCCGTTGAGTGGTTGATTCAGGATGTTGGTGGAGCAGGTCTCTGCAAATATGTGGGTCTCAGATTTCCCGTTGCTTGGCCAGCCTGAGTCCCATTTCGACCAGACTGGACATTAGCCAGGAAAATGAGAAAAGGCATGGTGCTAACCATGTAATTGCAATATCTCTGGTTGAAGTCTGAATCCCTCATTTACTGACAGCTTTCTGCTGTCACCTCTGTAATAAAGGCATAACAATTATGTTATATTCATTTGAATGCTAATCTCCCATATATAAACCATTTCTCTCATGTTTCATCTGTTTGGATTTTCCTGCTGTTCCTCAATGTTACTGTATTGTGTTGCAGTGCTGGAGTGGGTCGGACGGGGACGTACATCATCATAGACTGCAGGCTGCAGCAGATCAAAGACAAGAGCACAGTTAATGTAAAACTTGGCTTCCGCAAACACATACACACCCAGCGCAACGACCTAGTCCAGACTGAGGTTTGTATATCTGTCTCTGTGAAACAAAGTTTGTGAGACTCTTGTTAGGCAGTATAGCTCACACCTTCATAGCACACATTCATGTACATCATTGTTTCCTCTGGTGGATTTAGCATTAATAGTCTTTGCTAAACATAGACAAACACAGTGATGCCCATTATGGAATTACCAAATCCCAACAGTTTCACATTTGCTGAGGAAAAAATTTACTCAAATATTACCATGACTATCAGAAGACTACATTATGCAACATCTTGTGTTTAAGTGGAAGTTTTGGTGTAATGAGGAAATGCCACGCTATCACGATTATAATTCATTTTGTAGGGACCATGAATATACATACGAAATTCATGGCAACTTCATGCCCTGAAAAAGTTGTCTTGGTTACAAAGTTAATAACTTGACTAAGGCACTAAGCATGAAAGTGTTCAGTAAATTTTGTGTTCCTGAGGATTAATTAAAGGTAAAAGGGTCATTAAATGTATAAGTGGAAATTTTGTCCTGAGGATGGAAATAGAGTAAAGGTCACAGGGTCACTAAAAACATTAGAATTCATCCTCCAGGGACCATGAATACCCAATGTGAATTTCATAAAAATGTGGTCAGTAGTCGGATGAACCATGAATATCCAGTACAAAGAGTTGTTAATTTTCAAGGTATCTTGTTATGAACCACATTGTAATGGGGAAACTTTGACGTGATAGGACTGATCAACCAGTGTAATAATTTTTTCACAAAAAAGTTATGATGTCACTAAACATAGTGTATGCTAAAGCTAACATAGAGAACCAATCAAACAATCTATCATGGATGATTTTACTGCACAATTTAAATTTAAAAGAACTACATCTCCACTGTAAGGCTTATGAGTTCAACATGTGTGCTGAATTCTGTTCAGTCTTTTTTTGGTAAATGGCTACATTTATATATCCAAAGAGCTTTAAGGCTCATTCACCCATTCATGCACATACTCACACAACCATCAGGAGCAATTTGGGGTTCAGTGTCTTTCCCAAGGACACTTCAACACATGGACAGGATGAGGTGCAGATCGAACAGCCAACTCTGTGATCAGTGGACGACCCACTCTACCTCCTCAGCCACAGCTGCCCCAACCAAACTGCATATTTAGAAGGGTGTATGTTCAGAATGTGTGTGTGTGTGTGGTGTTAGACCACTACATCATTTTACTTGGCCTTTTTAAAACCCTTTGCACGTGGAGGATAGTCAATTTATCCTATGCTGCACACTATGTTTCAAGTCTTAAGAAAAATGTGGTTATAACTGATCCTCTTATTGTAGAATTGCAGCTGCAATGCAAATCTATGTTTCAGGCATGCCAAACACAAAATTATACATTTGTATTTGTGTGTATGTTAAGTCAACCTACCAGCTGCTAAACAACCTTTTTGTCTTTTGTCACCTTTTGGCTGATTCAGGAGCCGTACATCTTCATTCATGATGCCTTGATGGAAGTCATTTTGGGGAAAGAGACGGAGGTGGCGGCCAGCCTGCTTCACAGCTACTTCGACAGCATCATGACATCAGGACACAGCTGCCGGACACATCTGGAGAAACAGTTCAAGGTGAAAGGACTGAGATTTATAATTAACTGCTTATTTTGCACATTTAGCATAAATGTTTTACATTGTCTCACAAAACAACAATGAGTCAGGTCATGAGTCATATCTGGTTAGATTACAAGCTAATTTTATTTTAACTGTTATCTTACTAGCTGTATTAGCTTACTATTAGCTTTTTGTATTGGATTACCAGATGATACAGTTTTTAATATATTAAAACATATTATTTAATTACATGTTATGAATTTAGATAAAAATCGGATCAGGATCAAAAGATGCTTAATATCAATGGTCTCAGATTAAGTGCATCCCTAGATTGTATAGGAAACTCCTCTAACAAAAGAATATTGTTTGTGTGAGATTTCATCAAGATTAATACTATGTTGCTCCTCTATGGCACAAATGAAAATCAGGGTATCAATTAAAATAATAATAACATATTTATTGATAATTTAGTCCTGAAATAAATATTCTCCTAATCAATTTCTCAGATTTTCTTATCATCCAGCTCTGGTTAGTATTGGTTGTGGATATGATTAGGGTTGGTTGGAAGTCTTGACAACAGGAAGATAATTCCTGCTATTTCATCACAATTGCCACAGTTGAGTCCGAGGTCTAGACTACATGGAGTGTGTGTGCAAAACAATAGCTTTCATTGTTATGGTAATTCATGTATGCCTTCATTACAGGATTAGAATCAAGTCATTGTTTACTGCTGAATTTAGTTATTGTTAGTAGCTCTTTTTTTCCTCTGGTCTTTATGGTTGTTTCCCAACTTCTTTGAGCCAGTTTGGTTTGGTGTGTTTTTCTGCCCTCAGCTGGGGATTTTCTATTGTAAGCTCCTTTCTGTTTTACCTTCAGGTTTCATTACAGAACTCTTCTGACATTGTTGAAGTCTTTTGAAGAATCTGATGCTAGTATGTTTACTGATACTGTTCAGTGAAAGGGTTAATGATACACAGCCATACCACACGTTATTCTCAAAAACAGTAGTATGGGAGTAGTACATTTTTGTACTGACAAGTACATTTTTGAGTACATTTTACCATAAAAGACACATAATAGGCCCTTGCAAAAACAGATACATACTTTTTGATCCATAATAAAAGGTGCAAAGGTACAATTACTACCATTTACTAAAGAGTACAACATTTTGGAAAGTACGCTTGTTTGCTTAACAGGAGTTCACCTAGATAGGGAAAACTGATATCAGTTTAATTTATGTATGGACCACGCAGAGGAAGTTCCAGACATGTTTAGTCTAGTTTAGCACAAACACTAGAAGTATAGGGGAACAGTTAGCATAACTTTGTTAAAGCAAGGTGTCCTCAACAACTACAAAACTGTCTTTTCTGAATTTTGTATATGTGTTTAACATGTAGAAATAGACAATAAAACATTGTAGCTTGAGCAGTTAGCTTATGCATCAAAGCTATTTTACTGAAAACAACACTTCTGTAACTCTGAACACAAAACCTTTATGATTATTTTATGTATTAGTGACTATCTTTCTAGCTTCAAATATACAACATATAAACAAGACTTTTTTGAAATTGTTGCAAGGTATATTTTTCCTTATTTGGTGGGGAACAGAATTCAACAAGATCTGGACATGTTTAGCCTATATTAGAACAAACATTAGCAGCAGTGGGAAACTATTTGCCCTTTGAATACTTTTTTCTGTAGTTGGAGTCAGGCTTAGGTTAGGTTATGGTAAGCCGTTATAGAGATGACTGTTGGGTTCAGGTTAAGGTAAGGAGCAAGATAAATCAAGATCAAATACAAAACACCGGGACACATAGATCAAATCGATAACAACCTTAGCTGCTGATTCTGTTTAATGGAAACATAGCAGTGTTTGTGTGAAATGAAACAACTTTAGTTGGTCTGCCATTTGAAAGTTTGACAAACTAAACTTTATTTATATAGCACTTTTCAAAACAACAGTTTCAAAGTGCTTCACAGTTAATAAAAATGCATAATAGTACACAGCATGAAAACAGCAAGTAAAATACAATTTGTAAAACAAATACTCAACATCTCAAGCAATATAACAAGCAAAGCAATGTATAATAATACTCAGAAATGCATAATAGTAATCAGCATAAAACAGCAAGTGAAAACTACAATTTTTATAAAATGGAAACATACTCAACAATAAAAGCAATATAAAAAACAAAATGAAATTAAAAGACAAATGAAACCAATAGGAATTGCAAGCAGCAAACTTATAAAAACACCAGCATATACAAGTATAACGCACCCACCCACTCTCTCTTCTTCTTTTGTGTTTTAGTTGGTAACACAGTGTAATGCCAGATTTGTGGAACGCTTCAACGCTCAGAAGGAGTGCAACAAAGAGAAAAATCGAAATTCCTCCGTGGTGCCATGTAAGTGTTACACTTATACAAAGACGTATCAAATTTTAAATGAAACTTCAACCAGCAGCAATAACCAAACAGCTGAAAATAAAGCTCCCAGTAAAAACAAAATTGCAATTAGAAACCACTGACATTATTCAATGAATAGATTGCCTATTCATTTAGAGCATCTACATTATAGAAAAATGGTACATACTGTAGAGAACCATAGAGAGTATTTCTGTACTGTTCCACACTTGATTTTTGAAATCATGAATGAAATTTTTATGAGTTGCAGATGCTTGGCACAGAGCATTTGATAGTAACTCTGAATAGGCTTGGAAAATGGGTGCATTACAGTGAGAGATGATGTTTCTGTTGATGTTGTTTGACCAATATTCAAATTTGACCACATGCTGTAAGTTCATATTTTTGGATGAAGAAACATGGCTGCCATCAGCTAATTGCCAATTAATTTCCAGCATCTCTTTAATTCTTGTATATATGGTCAGTCCTCTTGAAACTATGCAGCTGCTAGAATTGAACCAGCACCAACCTTTAAAATTCCATATGTAACAGTAACAAAGCACTCCAACCATTAGGGGTAGAATAAAAATCCTACATACATCCTACATGTCAAGTTCTGTTAGCTTTCTATGATTTGCTTTTCCTGCCATTTGGAATTTTCAGGAAAACCTATTTTTGCTAACTCCTCTTAGACTGATCATCAGGTCATCCTCAATTTAGCACTTCGTGACAACCATGACTATCTTTATTTAGCTATTTGATAGTCACTTGCTGTTCCATCTGAATCACCACCCAAGAATGACCAAGAACTGCACACACTCAACAGCAAAAGGATGAATGAACAAATGGTCTGTTCTAATAAACTGGTAAATGTCTATTCCCCCCCTTCTGTCTGTCTGTGAGCAGCGGAGCAAGTGAGGGTCGGCCTAGCAGCTTTGCCCGGCATCAAAGGCACCGATTACATTAACATCATGGTTAGCACTTTCACTTCTTCTGTCAATTATTGATCTTTCCACTCTCTCCTTAATGTTTTGACTCAGGGCAGGTTACATCAAGTCAAAATGCACTCAGTCAATGTCACTGGCTGTATGTTTTATTATACACTCCCTGATTTTGTTATAGTGATGCCCAAATTTTCTCCCAGCTCATGTTGATATTTTCACTCAACACTGCTCATAGTTAAGTTTCAGAACATCAAGTAAAGTGGGAGGAATTTGGAGACTTAGGGTTGCTGTAACAAAATCAGGTTTAGTGCTGCACGTCCATAAAGTTAGCCAATTTGCAAAAGACAGAATCGTCAAAATCAAAGCAGCAGAGGTCGAGATACAAGTGACCCACAGACTCTCCGGTTTGAATAGACCTGATGATACTTAGTCCCAAATACTATATGTGGTTGATCTAAACGTATATAAATTGAAAACAATGCACTTCAAATTCCACACTCTCTCCTCCTGTGGTGAGTCACCACATTATTTTAGCTGACTGGGAGTCCACTGAGAACCACTTAGTATTAGACATATTGACATACAGATCTGAGACCCACAGCAATAAAATGGGACTCTTCCCAAACCCAAATAAAATTAATATAATTTTCAGTAACCATGAAGACCGCTACTCCATGCCCCAGTTTGTAACACAAGCTTTCCATTAAAAAATTGTATTTTTTCAGAGTTGAACAAAACCTCCTCCAGAACCACAAAAGACAGTATACAGCAGGCTGAGTAGTACTCTCCATGACTAGTAAACTGACCTTGATGTGTAACATTGTGGAGTGTCCCTTTTAAAGAGTAACTAAGAAGTTAAGAGTAACCCTTAACCCAAAAGCCTGGTAAAAGCAGTTAAGTTGCCATGTGCAGTTGTCAGGTGAGGTCACTGTAGAGTGTGAAGTCATAGCTCAGCTAACAGCAGTTCAGTATTTTCCATTCACCAACAGATGTCAGATTTGACACAGATTTGATTTAACCCCTCAAAGCTCTGTTTAGTCCTTTAAAATTAAACCAAATCCCAACTGTATAGATGAATCTCTGATGATGAGCAGGTGATTTACTCAGTAATGTTAACAGTATGTGTTTACACTGTTTTAAGTGGAACCTAAATCCAAATAAATGTGGCATAAACGGTGCGGAAAAACTCCCACTGACCAATTGTTGTTTTTATTTTACTTTTTACAGGGTTACTACTGGAGTAATGAGTTCATCATTACCCAGCATCCTCTGCCCCACACTATAAAAGACTTCTGGAGAATGATCTGGGACCACAATGCACAAATTACTGTTGAGCTGCCTGCCAACTATGGACTGGTAGGAAATACACGTGTGTGTGTGTGAAAATAAAAAATAAAACTAAAAGCCACTTTTCACAAATTGCAAGATCACAACTGATGGGAATGCAGAAGTAACTTGTAATTATGTAGCCCTTTAAAGGGAAAGTGCACTGATTTTCCAAACCAAAGTCTGTTTACAGTTGTGGGGGAGTACTACTGCATTTGTTGAAAAGGTTTTATGAAGCTTTTTGTGTCTCCAGAGGGAGCTGTGTGAAATCTGGGGACATATTCACAAAGGATCTTATCTTACCTAAAAGTTCCTAGCTAAGAGTTTCGTCTTGAGACCTATTCACAAAGCTACTGAGAACATTTTTTACCAGGGACTGAGAGAACTCTTAAGATAAGAGAGAGGTCAGGGTTGACCCTGTTGCTACATCAAGTTTCATGAATTTAACTTCCTGTGTCCACATGATTGGTTGACAGGTGACTGGTCTGTGTCAATGAATTTGTATTCATGAATACACAGGAGTGTAACAAACAAATTGTATTAGGCAGGCACAGGCAGGCAGACAGGCAGGTGTTGATATTTATTTTCAGTACAAATCATCATTCTTGATTAGGGTAGTTCTACATATAACACCAATTTTACCTGGAAATCCAGAGATGGCCATGAAACTAGCTTTATCCATTTGATTAAATTTGTGTTGTTGTGCACTTAATATACTGTCAAACTAATTGGAATCTGAGAGTAACAATTCTGATAGACAGATGAGCCCCAAGTTCATTAGTGCTGCAAACTGATTTTTTTCCAGAGTCACAGTAGTGCAGAGTTGTGCAAACGATCATCTCCTGTTATTGGATTGTTTTGACTTTGTGGTGAGCTAATTGGATTTTTAATTCCCCACCATCAAAATATGTTTTCAAAAGTTATTTATCGTTGTATTGTTCCAAAACATTTGCTCGATGAGGCACATTACCTGCAACAGCTGCCTGGCTGTGAGCAGGTTTTAGTGATTCAGGAGTCCTTTGGATGGCCTCTCAGACAGAGGAGCTACTTTTCTAGTTAAAATGCTTTGTGAATTACTCATAGACCAAAAACTTGGAGTCCCAAAGTTAGGATTGACACAACCCTTTTTTTTAGGAGTTTCGCCTAACTCAGCCAGTTAGGTACTACGTTTAGTCTTAGAATGTTATATGAATACGGCCCCTGATAAATTGCCTCAAGTGATGTCACTTGAGTCAATGTTGGTTTGGGCTGAAGACTACAAGTTTGAAAATAAAAATATCTGGGGTGTGGAGTTAGAAAGAGCTTACCAGACCTCTGTAGCCTGCTCTTCATCTCTGCTTGAGGCAACATTGTGCGCTACTATTATAACACACGCGAATCACCAACCAAACTGTCAGCAGTCAAGTTGCATTTTGGGTGGCCTACATTTTAGGTAATGTAGGCACCAGGTTTTTGACGAGGAAGGTTTCATTGCAAGAAGCTTTCATTAGGTTTAGATCAGCAATAGAGTCTGTGCAATGTGGCTTTGCAAATTGCCAGTTATATGGTAAGTCAATAGGTGCACTTTAACTAACTGGAACATTGCCTAATTGGGTCACCTTTAACATGCCTGTATTTGAACACTTGGGTCACAGCTACGCTCGACATTTTCCATTCCATCCTGTAACTCTTGAACATGGGATTTCCTCGATTGCAACATCAGGGAATAGAAATTCTGCAGGAATGGAAGAACATCCAATTACTGCAGATTCAGAGACTCATAGGTTTTATGCACTAGAGGTGGGAAGCAGCAGTATATATTTAATAATAATAATTTTAATTTAAAGGGTTTTAAAATACACTGCAGTAATACTGTATCCTGTTATAGATTGTTAAACAAAGTGAATGGATAAACACAGTAATGAAACAGTCTCTGTACTCTTCTGAAGGCGGAGGATGAGTTTGTGTACTGGCCTAGTCTGGAGAAGGCCATGGACTGTGAGGCATTCACTGTCACCCTCATCAGTAAAGACCGACTCTGTTTGTCCAATGAGGAGCAGATCAGCATACACGACTTCATCCTGGAAGCAACACAGGTTAGTCAGAGTGTGTGAGTGTGAGAGAGATAGACCGAGAGAGAGGGAGATCTAAAACATTGTCAAATTGACTGAACTGTACTTACCGAATACAGTATGAGCAGTGTTACAATCATGTAGTAGAACAATAGAGGGACATCATGTATACAGTATTTATAAAGTCATGTGCTTCACCATGTTGTACTAATGTGAACTGTAATAATGTGTGCACAGACAGAAGAAATACATGCAGAACCTTTTTTAAAGCAAGCAAGTAAGTTTGAAGAACAGGAAGAATAACACACTTAACCTCCTCTCCGTCCACTGCCCACTAACACAGTGACAATTATGGTTGGGATAGTAGATCGACAACAGAGACCAAAGCAAATTTAAACAAAGAATGAGTCTGCAACTCCAGATTTGAGAGCAAGCATGCAGGGAGAGATTCCTAAATGCAGTACAAGTTTTGAGAGTGGTTGAGGATGTGAGCGATGTTTTTAGCCTCCAGAGGAACTGCGTCTGTAGATTTGAACAAGAAACAAGACTTTCCCTGCCCACCATCTTTAAAGCTGCTCGCCCTCAGGTTTTGCATCCCTTGTGTGAAAATTTCACTTGAGAGCAAATCAAACTCATTGACCTGAATGTAACACCTTCTAAGTAACATCCATGAGACTAACTGTGAAATTGAATTAAGCCCAGACAGACTAAAATGTTAGAAGACATGTATCAACAATTTCTGGCTGTCATTCTCCAGTGCTTATCATCTGGTCATGCACAAAATTTGAATTTTCTCCTTCGCAGATTGATTACAATTTCAAGTTTTTGGCTTGTACAGTCAATTTGTCTTTATTGGACTTCTATATTTCATATTCTGCCATTTTTGATCAGGTATATAAGCCTCAATATACACTCTGAAAGCAAAAAAAGTATATTTGGCTTGTCAACCTTTTTAGCCCATTAATGAGTTAAAAGTGAAGATGCAGTACAGTCCATTATTTACTAAAGTATCAATACCTTAGTAATTAATGGACTGTACTGGTTCCAGTAGAATATCTCAATCTCATTGTTTTGGTCAAAGCTCAAGTAACATGGATGAGTTGAATTTAACTGTTCTAAACCAAACATCCTTCATCTAACATTTGTCTCTCTCTCTTTTGTCTTTCTGCCTGTCTCGCCCTCTGTCTGTCTACCAGGATGACTATGTATTAGAAGTTCGTCACTTTCAGTGCCCTAAGTGGCCGAAACCCGACACACCCATCAGTAGCACGTTCGAGCTCATCAACGTCATTAAAGAGGAGGCGGCCACCTGCAATGGACCAACCATCATCCACGATGAGTCAGTTTGATATTTTATTTTATGTCACCACATCACTAGATGGGTTGATTTCTAAGTAGGTACTGCAAATTATGATGTGTCAAATTATAAAAGCTAAGTGAAAATACAATATTACAGTGGATAACACTGTACTTCATTGGGCTCAGTTGCATATTTAATTGTAGTTGGAAATAACAGAATGAGAGGAACTACAGTACTTGCTGTCGCTTTTATGCATTGTGTCATGATATATTGATAAGCCTTTGGCAGTCATTCAATAAAATTTCAAATGACCTGTTCTTGTACATTTTAAGTCAATTTTATTTATATAGCTCAATATCACAAATTTGCCTTAAGGGACTTTACAATCTGTACAGCATACGGCACCCTCTGTCCTTAAACCCGCGATTCGGATAAGGAAAAACTCCACAAAAAAAAACCTTTTTAATGGGGAAAAATGGAAGAAACCTCAGGGAGAGGAATGAGGGAGGGATCCTTCTCCCAGGACGGACAGACATGCAATAGATGTTGTGTGACTAGAAGAAGAATAGACATAATAAATTTACAGTATGCACAATTATGATGACAAAATTATGAATAGTCTGTAACATATGTGAAGAATGGATCCGGGAGCACGTTGAGCAACTTCAGGTGTCTCCAAACAGATAGGACCTAAGCCACACGACCTCCTCTCCACCATGGAAACCTGGAAGAGGACAGACTACACAAACACACGAGGCAAAACTCAAGCAAACCATTCCCACAGATAGGAGAAAGAAACAGACACACAGAGGGAGAGAGACAAGAGGAGAGGCTGAATCTCCTGGAGGACGAAGATCCAGATCCAAAACATCTGGAGAGGTATTGTGCCATGGAGAGTGAGAAAAGTAGTTTTGATTTGTGCCATTTACGTTCCATTCTCCAGCAGGCCTGCTTAAGAGCACATGTTTCTTCGGTAAACCAGGGTATAGACCTCTTTCACTGTCTTGCTTTGGAAGTAAGAGGTACAGCTGAATCCAGGAGCCTAGAGAGGACTGAGTTTAGGTTACTAGGACAATATTCAGCAGGTCCTGTTGCTGCAGTGAAAGGAGCCAGGACCACAGGTAATTGCTCACCAAATGCAGCTAAGGTTGACGGACCGATGTGGCGAATACATCAGCACCAACATTACGACAGGCTAGTGTCGCTTCAAATTTATTTTGAAAGTGGTCGGACATCACGGATGTGATAGGAGAGACAGAAAGCTTTGACGGAAAAGAAATTCATCCAAGGCTGTAAAGCCATGAAAGATCATTTATAAGTACAATTCTATAAATGGAAGCTATACCATAAATCTAACAAGCTGGGCAGTCCTCAGGCCGGTTAATTTCCATCACGTCCGACAGTTTACCACCACAGTACTCACAGCTGATTCCCAGCGATCTGGAAGCGGACTCCCTGAGTCCTCTACGTTCTTGTATGCTGCTATGTCATCTGAACACACACAAATACAGACATGCAAATGCCACCAATAGTGATTTTATTTTTAAAACATTTGATGAACTGCAACAGGTGATGCAACGACATGACATTCCCCATCTTTTTTTCTTCACAGTATCCCAAATCAGGTATTTTGAGAATCCACTGAGATTTTCCTGCAGCCAATTTAATCAAATCAGATTTCGATATAGAAACAGACAGTTTCTTTGTGAAAGATCATTTATAAGGAGTACAATTCTGCAAATGGTAGCTATACCATAAATCTAACAAGCCGGGAACAGGGCCATGACCTGGGTAGTGGAGGCAAAGTGGCATATGTTGCAATGATGACAAATAGACATAACAGAATCTGCTTTTAGTAACCCTCAGCTTGCTGTGAACCCAATGACTTTTTTGGATAATAAATGAGACACAGACCCGACATGATGAGAAAATTGTCTTTCTCCTTAAACGTATGCTAACACCTTTATGAACAGTGTTAGGGGTTGATGAAACACATAATAATAACATATAGTGTACATACTGCTGCTGTCAAAATATTTAATGATCGGTGGGGCGGCTAGTCTCAAATATAACTCATGTGGTATTATAATAATGCTAATCATAATCATCATAATCATAATCTTTTTTTCTGTAATAACACCCTCAAGCCAAAATGTCGATAGATTTAATTTTGATAATTTGTCAAGCCCCAGAATCTTTCTATGGGGCCATTATTGAACCAGAACTATTTACAAGGGTGAGTGGAGAGTTGTGTAACTATCTAAATCTGTGTGTGCGTAATCAGATTTGTAAATGTGTAAAAGAATCTCTAAATCCGTAGTGAGATTTGTGAATGTGTACAGAAATATGCAAATGTGTATTCATAATTCTTAAACGTGTAAAAAAAATAAAATAAATAAATTTAAAAAAATCTCCAAATCTGTATTCAGATTTGCATTTGTATTAAGATTTGTAAATGTGTAGACAAATCCATAAATGCATACATAGATCTGTAAATGTGTACATAGATATTAATGGCTGAAAAGTATTTTGCTCCAAGAGTTGCCGTGGCAGATCATCAAATGCATGTGGCAACTTGCAAAAGTGTGCAGATCTTTGTCACAGCAGAAATGTAGCAAAAATCACTTGTAAAAAGACAGCCAACTGAGTTGTAACTGATGACTGATTGGAGCAAACTACTTAGATATTAATAACTGAAAAGTCTATGTACACATTTACAGATTTGTCTACACATTTACAGATTTGTCTACATGTTTACAAATCTCAATACACTTGTAAATCTGAATACAGATTTAGAGATTATTTTACGTTTACTGATTATGCACACACTGATTGAGATACAGCTACACAACTCTCCACTCACATTTGTAAATAGTTCTGCTACAATAATAGCTTTCCTCATGTGTCATCTTCAAGACAAACATCAAGTTTTCAGCATTACTGATACACCTGTAAAAACAGGAAAATCAGCAGGAGAAACATTTTGTAAGAGCTTTTCTGATATTATTGTGGAGATGCATGCTAACCCCGGATCCTGACTGTGTGTGTTTGTCTGTCAGGTTGGGAGCAGTGTCAGCCGGCATGATTTGTGCCCTCACCACCCTGTTTCAGCAGCTGGAGAGCGAGGTTGACATCTATCACATGGCCAAGATGATCAACCTCATGAGGCCAGGAGTCTTCACAGACATTGTGAGTCTGAAAACTGTAACTAAAATGATACCCAGCCATCTCAGAGATATACTGTATTCATGAACAATCCCTAGTTATAGGATAATGCTTCTTGTTCAAAAGGAGTGTAAGTTAATATCATTCATTTAGTGAACTTAACAGGGATTTGGCAACTTCTGTCAAGCACAAAACAGTTATATGAAAAAAGATGTACATGGTGAAAAGACTAGTGTAAGCGCTTTGAGTAGTTGGAAGACTGGAAAGGCGCTATACACGTACAGTCAATTTACCATTTAGTGTAATTTTTCATAACCTCACAGGTCAGATTAGATTGTCCTGCTTATACCTGGCTACTTGCCAGTGATAAAAATGAGACATAAGCATCAAACTGAGAGCAAATTTGCTGATACAGTGATGCCACAGTTTCTTGCCTTTTAGGCTATGTACTGGCTGCTACTGAATGGTTAGTTGAAGTGCACATGCCAATTTGCTAGAATTGTGCTAAGAGTTTAAGAAGAAAATAGCATTTAAATCCATTTCGATATGGTGAAGTAATGGTTGGTAAGACAGTATCAAGGCACCTGGTAGCTTTACATCCACATTCAGCAAACAAACCTATTAAGCTACAGGATAACTACAGCATATAGCTTGAGGAGGAAAAAGAATGGTGTTAATACAGTGTATTGTTCTTACGTGTTCTCCTCTCTGTCTTTGTTTTCTCTGTCTGTCACTGATGGGTCCACAGTACCAGTACCTATACCTATACAAAGCTCTGCTCAGCCATGTCAGCACCAAGGAGAACGGCTCAGGTCATCTGGCCAGAGACATTAACAGGATGGTGGCGTCTATGTCTGATCAGTCCGACCAGGCAGAGAGCATGGAGTCGCAGGTCTGAGAGAGGCCCTTCAGGGGGCAGTAGCTGAGCTGAGGGCATCCCGTGGGTCCAAACTCCCTGCGAGGTCCCTGAGCCCACAAAGGAGGCACTAAACTTTGTAAAACATCAACTATTGGTGGACAAGACTTTTTGAGGCCTTTTTGCCAGACTCTTGGTTAAAATGAATACCCTGATTACTTTTTTACACTGATAAAGTTTTTGATATTTATTTTTTTCGCCATTTTATGTCTTAATGTTCTCCTACTGAAGGGTTTGCACCTGCGTTTTTAAGTTTCACGCCAGCGTTGGTAGGCAACGAGGAACACTTTTCTGTCTTTTCTTGTTTGCACTATATAATGTCAGTATTACTGCCTATACTAAAGCTGACTCACTTGGCTTTTCTCCACTCAAGCTCTGATTTTGTTTTTTATTTTATTTTATTTTTTTGACATTCCACAGCTTTGGCCCTTATTAAACCAACTGCTTCTGTGAGAAGAACATTGTTCTGCCTGCCACCTACCAGTTGATTTATGACAGTGGACGGAGGAAGGCACGAACTCTCTGCCTCAGTAACAAAATGCTGTTAGACTGCAGCGCAGCACAGCGCAGCTTCCTCCACCCTGCTAATCTCTAGTACTTGTATTACCACTCATTTATCTTGAGAACCAAGATCTTGGAAACTATTGCCACAGACAAGTAGTGCTCGTTTTCTAAAATTAATTTCCTCTTCACCTTTTTTTGTTTTTGTTTTTTGACTTGTTTTCTTGTCACACTCCCTCTTATTAGCAAGTCACACCCATGTTAGAATACCTAAGGTGGTGTAACAACTGCTACTGTGAAATGTTAATATTATTTCTTTGTATAATTCATATTATGTTTATATGGAAATATTGTATGTATACATATATAAATATATCCTTATAATAACTTTGTGATTTTTGTACATGTCCTTTTGTGGCCTACAGCCTCAGGCCGGTTAATTTCCACCACGTCCAATAGTTTACCACTCCAGTACTCACAGCTGATTCCCAGCCATCTGGAAGTTGACTCCCTCAGTCCTCTATGTTCTTGTATCTTGTATGCTGCTATGTCATCTGAACTCACACATACACAAATACAGACATACAAACGCCACCAGTAGTGATTTTACATTTAAAACATTTGATAAACTACAACAGATGATACAACAACATGACATTCCCCATGTTTTTGAAAATCAAGTTTTTAAATGTTTTTTTTTCAGTCATAAATTCATTCTGACGGACAAGCATGGATTAAGAACACAGAAGCCTGTATGTGGAGCCCCCATTTACTCACATGCACCTGTGTGTGTCATTACAGGGTTGAATCAGTATGATCTGCAGTGGAACAGCAGACTCAAACAAGCTCTATGCAACAAGTGAGTTAGGTTTTAGAAATCTGACACAGGGTTTAAAACAGTCTTTGGGTTCTCAGTGTTAGCCAGTGCTTTGACTACCACATCTGTTTGTAATTTATTTTCTGATGAATCGCAACAAGCTGCTGCATTTTCCATCTGTCTGTGACCTCTGTAGGGTTATATATGAAGAGCTAGAGTTTAAGAAACATGCTTTTTGATTCTACTTATCGATTCCTGACTTCTTGACTTGAAATTTGGAACTGCTCATCCACACAACATGTATGAACTCCCATGTATACTGTTTACAATATGGTGGATGAGAGTTGATGCTCAAAGGTGTGGCAAAATTTCATAAGACAGTAGTGTCAACATGTCAAAGCATTTCCTGTTGCATGGAGTAGCATTGTTAATGTCCCCAGTCATTGTCATAATGTCCCAGAATCAGTGAATGCTAATGAGTCTAGCACAAGTTAATAAAAGTGGAAAACACTCAGTATTCAACATTCAAGTTGTGCTTTGCAAGAATATTTACATTTCTTTATTTGAATTCAAAAGAACCACAGAATGCCTGATCATTGATGATACATTGTTAATGGCTGCTTAAATGTGTTGAAAGTAAAGGTTGTATTTGCTCTCAGCATATTTTGTTTTCTTTTTTTACTCAAATAATATGACAAGCACCTGAAAATGGATTTGATAAGAAATGGAATCGATAAGCAGATCATTAATTTAACTTCCAGCAGTACCCAACCTTTCCCCTGTCAAACTTGAAGGATAAGTCTGACGTGTTTCTACATTTGTCTTATTGTTGACAGATTCTATGAAAAGACCAAAACCAATGTTAGTTCATCTCTCAATACTTTCAGATTTCCCTACCGTGTCTGTGGCACTCAGTCCAAAGTCCATTGGTTTCTAATCAAGACAATAACTTGAAAAAAGCCAATGCTTGAAACTTGTTTATAGTTCTTTTACTTGCTATCTGCGTGGGGAAGCTTCAGTAGGGAATCCTGCATAGCACCTGGGCATGACGGAACCCCCTCAGGACCCGAAGGAGAGGAGAGGAGGAGAGGGTAAGGTGGGTATCCTGAGTAATGGAGGGAGAAATGCCAGACAAGGAGAGAGTATGTGGCGGAAGTGAATTGAGTAGCCACTTGTCTGGACTCGGAGATGAAGAGAGGATCTTTCATTGTTATGCTCTGGGATTTCCTGAATTGCAAGTAGTTTGAAAGGGTCTCAAGGATTCAGCAGTGATTGGACTTTGAAGTAATAGCATTACAACTTTACAGTCAGTAAGTAAGCTGACCGGATTTATTGGTTTTAGTTCACTTTAAGTAGAATACCATAGTGTTGTCTGAGAAATAAGACAAGTCTGAAATGCAGGTGTGATGGCATGTGACAAACTGTAGGGCAGAGGCGATGAATTCAGAGAATCTGAGGAAACCGAAAAAGTAAGCAAGAACATGGCTTCTAAAGTTCAAGCAACATGAGGAATGCTGTATCCAGAACGGATGGTGTGGAGGCAAGTCTGCAGTAAAAGGAAGGCGGCGAGGGTTTTGAGCTGGCTCTTGGCATAGAAGTCCTCTAAAAAGTCAGTTTCCAGCCTGTGGATGGCTGGAGGCCAGGCCCAGACTGCCAGTTGAGAGTTTAGAGAAGAAGCTAATGTAAATGGACTGTACTTGTATAGCACCTTTCTAGTCTTTCCGACTACTCAAAGCGCTTCACTCGACATTTATCCCTTTCATACACTGATGGCAGGTGCTAACTGCTCATCAGTTCAAAGAAGTAACTAACCATTCACACACACTCACACACTGAAGGCACAGCCCTCTGGAGCAATTTGGGGTTCAGCGTCTTGCCCAAGGACACTTCGACTGGGGGAACCTGAGATCGAATCGCCGACCTTCCGATTGGTGGACGCCACTAAGCCACAGCCGGTTGGTAAACTTAAATGGTATGTGTTTTAATGTTCATCACGGAATGGGCATGGGTAACGAAACTTTCAACTAAAGAGAAGAGAATGGAGGAAGCGACCTGGCATTCACTTGCGAGCTCTGCGGCCATTCTGCTGCAAACAATCTTCCATTGGAGAAACCCCTACAAATGGCGATCAGAAGGCTGATTCTGTTGAGCTTTTCAATTGGGAGTGAAGCCTGAAACAGATTTGTGTCGAGCGATTCTGAGGAACTCAAGGAATGTGGAGGGACCCTCTGTTTTCGCTGCAGACAGTGGAAACCCGAGGTCAGAGAAAACTGAGTTCAAAGTGACCAGACCGGAAGCGGGTGGCAATGAGGGACGGGATATGATGAGGAAATCGTCCAAGAGATGGACAAAGAATGGATTCTTATTGTTAGACAGGCTCCAGTGGAGACATTCAGCAACTTGGGTGTGCACTTCCCACAAACAGCATCCCAGCACTTCAGGCATTTACAGAATGTTTTATTGTGTTTGCATTGCGCCTTCACCATACAGGTAATTTTCTCCTGCGCTCTTCTGCACCTGTGAAGGGCACGTCCATGAGCAGTGGCTCTTTTGATGCCATCCACTTGGCGCTGTTGTAGATGTCTAAATTTAAATACAGCATACAATTAAGAAAAAACTATTGACTATTGCAGTGTTTTTATAGGCCTACATCATAATAATAATAAGAATAATAATAATGCAGAATAAGAATCTAAGGTGTTCTTCCTGCTTGTTTGTTTCGGACTGGTGTGATCCAAACAATTATGCATATATATTAAAAAGAATTCAAAGTACCCAACAAAAATAATGATCACTTTTGCTAAACAATAGGCCTACACTGCGGTCGAAAACTCCTACTCTCCTCAGGTCAAAAAACACATAAAAAGGGAGCCTCACACCACCTGAAGGGACTGCAAACCCACCTGTGTCAGAGGGAAAGACTACTTTAGACTGAGTCTATTTCATAAATGTTTATAGGCTACAGTTGATAATATTAGTATAATAGTTTTGCCTCACTTTTCGCAGAGGCTCTGGATCGCTGTCAGATGATGACCCGTCAGAATCAACCCAGGACGCGTTGCACAGTCCTGAAACCTCCCCACCATCAAACGCTCCTTCACTCAGTTCACTGAGCAAGTCTAATCCCTGTTTTGCATTCATAACTCTCTTTCTCTCATCCAAATTGAAGGTTAGCCTATGACTTGACACAGCTGTATCACATATGGTATTAGACAAAAGGTGCCAATAGAATGTTTATCTAAATGCGTGGAATTAATCGGGCGAAAATGACTGCGTTCTATATTGGGGTAAATTTTACCCTCTGGCGCTTATAAGTATAAATGCCCATTTTTTAAAATCTTTTTATGTTGACAATTTTCAACAATAGGAGGTGCTATATAACACATTTTTAGGAAAAATCGAAGACTGGGGGACTTGAATATTGTACTGAAACAAAGTTACATATAAATGGAAAACAGCCGTTAGATAAATTTTACCTGTTGGTGGTTCTAGTGTTAAATCCCTTGATGAAGAACTGAACGAAAGGTTGCTGGTGTTGAAAAACCTGATGGGAGGTGGAGGGCCCCGGAATTCTGGTGTTGGGTGCTCTGTCTGAAGTAGGTAATTGTGTTAAATATTGACGAGAGGTGGTTGCTGAAGACCTAGTGTCTTTTGTTCTGGCGGATGACCCTTGTCTTTGCTTTTGTTGCTGGCCTTTCTGCTTTCTTTGAGCTGGAGGATATAGGTGAACTGCTGTCCCTTTAACATGGGTGCTGACGTCATGGCATGTTGTTGGGGTGTGTGTGATGACATCACCCGGAAGAGAGCTGGTGTTGACGGAACAATGAGCATGACAGGCTGACATGTGAGCGTTGAAAAGCTTTGCTTTGTTGTCTGTTCTGTGAAAAGAAATTCCTTTGTTTTAGAATTTTGTGCAGTGGCTACAGTCCAGTGAGACATTTTTCATGAAGGCTGCTCATCAGGGGAACTTGATGCAGTGTGGTAATGCTACGAACAGCCACGTGTTGTGAGGCCAGAGTGGTCTGGATGATGGCGGGAGGCTGGAGTTCTCCTTGGAGGCGATGGAGATGGATAACTGCAGCAATGGACTGTCCTTTGAATTGCCTCCTCCTCTCTTTCCTGATGAGGGAGGTGGGCTGGGAGACGTAGAGGATTCATCAGGTGAATTGTAGTAGTCTTGTATGTTGAGGAGGGCTGAACCGGGCGGGATATGGTCCATGGAAGAGACTGTGTTGAGGCTTGCGGGACTCACTTGCTTTCTGGACAGCTTCTGGATTACGGAAAGCAGGGTCTCAGGCATGTAGGTGGAGAAGTTTTCTGCTTCTGTTGCTGGGTCTACTGGGGTGGGTTGATGGAAACTTTGAATATGGTCATCCTGATTTCATCCGAATAAATGATCGTCCGATGGGGATAGTGAGATGAAGTCCATACTCAAGATGAGATGAGTGGATGGATGAAGTTGCTCGTAGGATGAAGTAGAAGCTCACTTTTCAGAGTGTGCTTGAGGCGATGTTGCATGATCTTGGTTCTGGTGCAGTATACAAGAGCGAAAGAGGAGGAGAGGGTTAGGTGGGTATTTATAGGAAGTGGCGCAGTAGATGTGTGGTCCTGTTCCTTAAACTCTGCTAGATAGCTTCAATAAACACACAGAAACAGATACCTAAACTGTATTACCTTACACAGGTGTTTCTATCACCAATTTCTAGACAAAACCTTCTACCATGTCATTAAAATCGAGGGCTTTGACCAGATCCGATTTAGCTGCCATAGTACATGGTAAAGAAAGTAGGCACTCTCTTTAACAATTTGTGTCCACTGTGTATTATTAAAGTGACTGACTAGCAACAACTGCATTCTGGAGAAAACAGAACAGGTGGAGGCCCGTTTGAGATCCGTGCTTGCTGACAGAGGTGTGATCACTTACTCCAACCTCCTAAGGCCTTGTGTACATAGTTTCCGTTCCTCACTCCCTTTTCTCCAGAGATGTATTTTTTTACTGACATTGTGGCCTAAGAGCAAAGAGTAGAGTCTGAAATGTTTCCTGCTTTAGCTGCAGTAATCCTTTACACACACACATACATATACACACATACAGTGGTGTAAAAAAAGGGTTGCCCCCTTCCTGATTTCTTATTTTTTTGCATGTTTGTCACACTTAAATGTTTCAGATCATCAAACAAATTTAAATATTTGTCAAAGATAACATAAGTGAACACAAAATGCAGTTTTTAAATGAAGGTTGTTATTAAGGGAAAACAAAATCCAAACCTACATGGCCCTGTGTGAAATAGTGATTTCCCCCTAAACCTAATAACTGGTTGGGCCACCCTTAGCAGCAACAACTGCAATCAAGCGTTTGCGATAACTTGCAATGAGTCTTTTACAGCGCTGTGGAGGAATTTTGGCCCACTCATCTTTCCAGAATTGTTGTAATTCAGCCACATTGGAGGGTTTTTGAGCATGAACTGCCTTTTTAAGGTCATGCCACAGCATCTCAATAGGATTCAGGTCAGGCCACTCTAAAGTCTTCATTATGTTCTTCTTCAGCCATTCAGTGTTGGACTTGCTGGTGTGTTTTGGATCATTGTCCTACTGCAGAACCCAAGTTTGCTTCAGCTTGAGGTCACAAACAGCTGGCCGGATATTCTCCTTCAGGAGTTTTTGGTAGACCGCAGAATTCTTGGTTCCATTTATCACAGCAAGTCTTCCAGGTCCTGAAGCAGCAAAACAGCCCCAGACCATCACACTACCACCACCATATTTTACTGTTGGTATGATGTTCTTTTTCTGAAATGCCGTGTTACTTTTACACCAGATGTAATGGGACACACACCTTCCAAGAAGTTCAGCTTTTGTCTCGTCAGTCCACAGAGTATTTTCCCAAAAGTCTTGGGAATCATCAAGATGTTTTCTGGCAAAAATGAGACGAGTCTTAATGTTCTTTTTGTTCAGCAGTGGTTTTTGTCTTGGAACTCTGCCATGTAGGACATTTTTGCCTAGTCTCTGTCATATTGTGGAATCATGAACACTGACCTTAACTGAGGCCTGCAGTTCTTTGGATGTTGTTGTGGGGTCTTTTGTGACCTCTTGGATGAGTCGTCACTGCGCTCTTGGGGTAATTTTGGTCGGCCGGCCACTCCTGTGAAGGTTCACCACTGTTCCATGTTTTTGCCATTTGTGGATAATGGCTCTCACTGTGGTTTGCTGGAGTCCCAAAGCTTTAGAAATGGCTTTATTTCCAGACTGATAGATCTCAACTACTTTCTTTCTAATTTGTCTAATTTGGATCTTGGCATGATGTCCAGATCTTTTGGTCTACTTTGTCAGGCAGGTCCTATTTAAGTGATTTCTTGATTGAGAACAGGTGTGGCAGTAATCAGGCCTGGGTGTGGCTAGAGAAATTGAACTCAGGTGTGATAAACCACAGTTGTGTTTTAACGGGTGGGGCAATCACTATTTCACACAGGGCCATGTAGGTTTGGATTTTGTTTTCCTTTAATAATAACAACCTTCATTTAAAAACTGCATTTTGTGTTTACTTGTGTTATCTTTGACAGATATTTAAATTGTTATTGTTTGATGATCTGAAATATGTGTGTGACAAACATGCAAAAAAATAAGAAATCAAGATGGGGGCAAACACTTTTTCACACCACTGTATTGCCACACGTACACATTTCTTTGACATGCTTCTAATTTAGCTGCTGATTTTGATGATATTCTGTACCTCTGTGATAAATAGCATGAAATGAACACTTGTTGTGAAACTTTTGAATGAAAATGTGAAAGTTGGGACAAATGTATTTTGAATTTTTTTAAACTTTTACCAAAGACATGAATCCCTTCTTAGCAGAAAAAAATGTTGGGCGAGCTTTTCTCTCTCTTTTGCCAGTTTCCTTACGAAGGTTTGCTTTAGAGTCTCACTTCAGTATCAGTTTGCTTTAACTTCAGCATCAAAGTCCTTACTTGCAGTTATTGTTATACACCATCATTTGGGATAAAGATGCATCGAAAGATAACAGCAGATAGAAGAGCATTAAAGATACAAAACATTTTTATTTCTGTTGCACTTGCAGTGTTATCTCTTTTTAAAATGGGGGCCATATGAGCTAAAATCTTCAACTTTTAGGGAGACATCTACAAAACATTTTCTGTTAATATGACAATTGAAATTTCTTTAATTTTTTTGTAAAAAAAACTAGAATGTGGCACAGCGAAATTAATTTGCGCATCCTCAAAAAATTGGTGTGCTATTACCACTTTTGAGCTGACTTTTAACATGCTAGCTTGCCGAACATGCTAGTCCTAGTCAGTCAGCGTAGCTTGCCATACTAGTTGGCTTGCTACCAGTCGCTAACAGGTTAAAATGGTTAATTCAAAGAAAAACTATCCACTATCTACATGTGTATCCCGACTGATTGCAAACCATGCTGCATCTCTTTTGTGGAACAATTTATTCTCTGACAGAGCAGGGTGATATCAAATTGTGTGTCACTGTTGATATGATAGCTGCTTTCATTTTGAACTCTCTGGAGCTCCAATCCCACAAAGTTTAGTACTGTCAAGACAGTATGCAGTTGCTTAACAGCTTGGATTTGCACATCGAATGTACTGATAGAGTAAAATGAACTTATTTCTGAAATTTTGATGCTGTAAATGCTGGTGTGATCGGGCCCTTAAGATGGTCACTACCATTTTTCCTGTCCCCATTCCAAGAGATTCTGATCCTTGTGATCATTCAGAATGAAAAGTGTTTTGTGTTGCCTTTGAAGAGCACACACAGCTGTACTGTCAATAAGAAATGTGCATATATTCTCTGGAAACTGTTTGTATTGACTATGTCACAGGAACAAGACGGTGTAGTCCCTCATTCGTCCAGGAGTGTTCCATCGTAGAAAAGGTTTCAGTCGTAGTCATCTGGACGCTGTTTTCAGAATCACGTCACAGGAAATGTTTCATCAGATGTTTCATCAGATTTTGAAATTCCATCTTTCCATTTTTCAGTATTTCTCTTTTGTCCTAAGATGATTTTGTAACCCAAATTGAATTCTTTTACCTTTTCTTGACTTTACATGTACCACAAATCTCTCACAAGGTTTCCAATCTGACACACGTGTCTGGTCTATAACCACAAATATTTTCAATCTGTTCTCTCTCATTTGAACTGTTGTTTGTTGTGTATCATGTGGAAGCCAGGTGTCGGTGCATCCAGCTTGTGGTCATCACCACATTCCAGGTTCCGGCTTCACGCCCTCAATTAACATTCAGGCAGTAATTGTGATATTGCAATGTTATCCCCTCTTTTTTTGATTTTTTTGGCTTCTGGTTTTCATCCTCTGGAGGCTATGATTCTGGTGTCAGACGTGAGCAGACCAGAATAGCACTCTTGTAAGTAATTAGATAATTTTGTCTCCATTGACCCATTTTGGAAAGTAGGCTGTTCCTCTTTTGTAACATGAAATAAGACAAAAAGACGGATTTCTTTTTTTCATTGAAAGGTATATCAAAGCATTCTACTATAGTGTTATTTGAAATGGTATTGGTATACATAAAATAAAATATGGGTTTGATGTAATTTTCTGAAATCATTTGTACGATAATATTTGTGCTTTTTGTGTATTGTAGTTTTTTCTACAGGCTTACTCTCTTTAGCTACCAGCTACTTGTTTCTAATTTCATTGACTGTGCATTACAGAGTCTTTTTAATGACATTTTTTCTACTATATGACCAAAGACAGAAGACAAATATGTGTGAGCCTCCATTACTGTTCGAACAAAATCATTAATACTTTTGTAATGGGATGCATATTATGAATCTGCCCCTGTTTATCAAACTGCTAAAAGGGACTTAAATGAAAGATAAACACAAAAATAGTTCTTCTCACAAACATATGAATAAAAGCAAATTTTGTTTTATTTGAAATGCTCTTAAATTTCTGAGAGCAGCATTTTAAATAACTCCAGAGGTCTGTGGGAAGAGCCTAGATGGCTGAAGTACAGAGACAGAACCTTATGAGTCATGTTTTGGAATAACTGTACAGTATATTATCGGTAATTATAAACAAAATGTTATCTGTAGATATGTGTAATTCATAATAGGGTAGTTATCATTGACTGTTTGCAGCTGCTGCTGCATTGTAAACTATTGTTTCAAAATGCACATTTGATATCATGGTCAACTAATTTTTTTTTCGTTGATTTAGTTTGGAATCACTTTCCATGCATCTTCATTGTCTGCACTTGTCATTGTGGTGCTAAATTCCTCTTATCTGTTTTTTCACATACCTCCTCTACCAGCATTTTTATCCATGCTCCAGTTTGATTTTCTTGTTGTTGGAATTTCAGCCAATTTCTTATAATTTCATCCCTTCATTAGATTGTTGTTTCTTTCACATGTTCATTGCAAATGAAGATACATTTACTTATCATATAGGCTTTTCCAGTATAACATAGAAAAACAATTTTTTTTTTTAAAGAACGAACAATGGGGCAGATGAGTACCGTAAATCTTTGTGTCTGATTGGCTGTTCCTGAGCCTGAACTTTTTACTCCTAAGTTGGCTCTTGAATATATTTCTTAGAAGTTTAATAAATAGGTTGTTCCATATTTGTACAAGGGAGGGAATCCCTCAGAAAAACATCCTTACATCCTTCACACTTGTCCATGCACCTGTATAGTGTTAACAATATGGTGGTAGAATATTAAGAATAAGTACAACACATAAACTGCCTTAAGTGTAAGTCTCTCTGTCTCATCTGAGCTCCCAGTTCCGGAGGTCTCCTCAGTCAGTTAGGAGTGACCAGCAAAGGCAGCAGCTGTAGAATAAAAATAAAAATGTATTATAATGACTTCATAAACAATTCAAGGTCTGTCCTAGGTGCCTGAGTCCAGGATATAGAATCCAAAGTCCCACAGCTGCTGGATCAAAACCCATCTGCCTCAAGCATTGTCATCCATGTGGAAATTAACAACCTCAGGAATAAATAATTGGAGACACTTAAGGAACCTTATTGACATCCTTCTGCAATCAGACTGCCAGTTCATCATCTCTGGCCCGCTTCCCAGTCCCAGCTTTTTGAGACATCAAATTCAGCTGTGTCCGTCAACTTCATAAATGGCTCAAGGGATACTGCTGCTCGCTCAGCATACTGTTTGTAGACAACTTTGTTACTTTCTTGAACTGCCCATACCTCTTCAGACACGATGTAGTACATCCAAATTTTCACATGGAACTTGCGTTAAAGTCCTCTAACGTGTTGCAAAACTGATGTTTGGTGAGTCCGATTCATTGGTAGACTAAGATGGCAGCTAGACTAAGCAGGGAAGGTGCTGTAGGTATAGGAGCTGCTAACCTCAAGTCAAAAGTTGACAAACTAATTTTTTCGCCAAACAAAGGCAAATGATCACTGACCCACACACAGAATGCCATTGAACCTAGTTACATTGTTAACCTCCTGATTATATCAGTGCATTGCTGTTGGGATACAAACACACTGTTGGGCAACAAACACAGCAGCGGCGGCAAACAACGTTACTACCTTTGAATCATGGAGCCAGTTTACCTCCTTCTCCATGAATACCGGAAAATCGACTTCTCTGACAAAGCAACTGCTATCCACAGAGATATATACTGACAAAAAAGTAAAAATGTGTCAAACATCATACCAAATAGATAGATTTGAATGACATTTAAACAACTAACCTGGAGAGAGATCTTGTCCACAGACTTTCTTCTTCTTCTTCTTCTTCTTCTTCTGTTGAGTTTTATGGCGGTTGGCATCCATAATTGTGCATTACCGCCACCTACTGGATTGTAACAGCTTCACAGTGTAAAGTATTTACAGTTTCCACCCAAAGTGATCCCATTACATAGTCCATTCTATAACCCAGACCCAATTGTCTGAGTTGGTGCAACTCCTTCCCTCAATGTAACATCTAGATCCTCACCGGATATGTCGACAACATTCAAGAGCCTTCTTGCAGCGTCTTGCACCATATTAATATTTTCCGACTTCCCCTTTATTTCAGCCGCACAATTTATAACCATGGCAATAAATGCCAGAAATTTCTGTTTCTTGTCCATACTGATGCTCTGATCTTCTCCATTCCCTTTCATCTCCTTTCCTTTTGCACTGCCACCATTTCACCGTTTCTCTCCATTCTCTTAGCAGCTTCAGCGTATGACAATCCCTTTTCTGCTCTGATCTTATTCATATTTACTTCCTTAAATCTTTTTGGGCACTGTACTGATCCTGTATGGTGATTTCCTTTGCAGTGCAGGCACTTTGCTTCCTCTTTCTCCACTTTGCACTCCTCTACATTACAGTCGTCCTTCCCACATCTTCTGCCTCCTCTACATACTGCAGCAACATGTCCATATTCCTGACAGTAGAAACATCTGAGAGGAACTGTCTAATATGGCCTCACCCTGTAACACACAACAACAACAACTCTAGATAAACTCTTTCTGGCAACTCCCCCTCAAACGTCAAACACACCGAATTACTGTCCTCCTTCTCTTCTGAATCTTGTCAGCCTTCTTGCCTCACACACATCTTTAACCTCCTGAAATGACTCTGCCTCTACTGTCAATGGCACGCCGCTTACTACTCCCTTCTTCTTCTCTGCTCCAAGTGGGAAGCAATTCACACTGCTATAATCTCTAAATGCATGAATCTTCAGGGCTTTATCTCTCTGACGCTTTGATACACAGTCAATGATAACCATCCCACTTCGTTATCCTCACTGATCTTACATCTCCAAGCTTTCCTCCTACAAACTTTCCGACCTCAAGTGGATCCTTGAAAATGCCGTCTGTTTGTGTCACCGCTACCATCCCGACAAGATACTTCTCCTCTTTCTTCATTGTCTGACTGGATTCACTTGAACTGTTCTTCTTCCATTTCTTTTTATTTTCAAATCCTCTCGAGTCCTCGTTTCCAATTTCGCGCTCCGATTCCTCCTCTGACTCCATTTCCCCTCCTTCATGTTGCATTTGCATCTTCTTCTTCTTCTTGTCCACAGACTTTCTAAAGGCTGCTTCAAAGTGCTTAATGACCACATTTAATAAGGTTAAAGGAGAATTCAGTAAAAATGTTACACATTCCGAAAATAAGCAGATTAATTGTTAAATTAACAACTATGGAATTTAATGAACGGAGGGACCACGTCTTGAAGACCACACTTAAGTCAGGGTTAGCCCATGATAGGAGGACTTTTCAGCATCTACATAATAAAGTTTTAAATTAATTGAGAAAGGCAAAATCAAATGTCTTTATTAATCTTATAAATGATGCTAAAGGGAATAGCAGGCAAACTTGGGAAAACAACAGAGTTTTAGAGAAAGATAGCAAAAAATTAGGTAAAGGGTTTGAACTACAAGTTTTTACCAAAATTTTAACTCAAGACAAAGACTACATTTCTTTCATGTTTAATAATTATTTTATAGATTCTGTTCAAGATCTGGCGTGATATTTTGTCTTAAGAAGTAAGGTAGTTTATACCATCAAATCATAATCTCCTGTTTTTAACATCTCTTAAGTGTCAGAGTCCTCTGTAGCATTATAACTACTTAAATTTGAATATTTGCACTCGTGTGAACTTTCGGGGGCACCACTTCCAATTGGAAGAAAAATTAAAAAAATCAGATTAATCAGTCTTATACCTGAATTATGAATTCTCAATAAATTGATCTTCATCTCTGCTTTGAAGAAATATTCACAAAAACTTGATAAGTGAAACATTTATTTATAGCTAAATATCTATAACAAGTGAATAAAGTGAATAAATGAGGTATTAATGATGGTTATAAGGCATAAAATCACAATCAAATAAATGCAGTAAATGGGTAATTTAAATGTCAGTTTAGGTTATTATTCAGTTTGGCAATAGTTCAATTCAATTCAATTTTATTTATATAGCGCCAATTCATAACAGAAGTTATCTCATTGTACTTTTCCCATGGAGCAGGTCTAGACCGTATTCTTTATAATATTAGTTACAGAGACACAACAAATCCCACCATTTTTTTTAAATAGTAGAATAGTATTTGTAGTGTAAATATTAATAAATTAGTAATAATAGGAATGACAGCTATAGGAAAAATAATATCAGTATTAGTAACAGCGCCAATAACAACAACTGTAGTAGCAGTTGTCGAGCAGGAACACGGGGGCAGCAGGTGGCCCACAACCACAGATCCAGTCTCTGCAGCTCTGGAGGCAGAAATATCTGCTGAAAGCGACAGAAGGAGAGAGGAGAGAAACAAGAAAGCACAAAACTACGGGAGAGAGAAGATGAGTTAGTAACATGCAGTAATGGGATAAAAATGCATACAGATGGAGAGGGAGAGAAGGAGAGAGGAAAGAGGTGCATCATGGGAAGTCTCCCGGCATAACTAAGGGATGGTTCAGGACTCACCCAAGCCAGCCCTAACTACAAGCTTTATCAAAGAGGAAAGTCTTAAGCCTACTCTTAAATGTGGAGATGGTGTCTGCCTCCCAAACCCAAACTGGGATCTGATCCCATAGGAGAGGTGCTTGATAACTGAAGGCTCTGGCTCCCATTCTACTTTTGGAGACTCTAGGAACCACAAGTAACCCTGCATTCTGGGAGCGCAGTGTTGTAGTTGGATAATAAGGTATCATGAAATCTTTAAGATATGATGGTGCCAGACCATTACGAGCTTTGTAGGTGAGGAGAAGGATTTTAAATTCTATTCTGGATTTTACAGGGAGCCAGTGCAGAGAAGCTAATATTGGAGAAATATGATCTCTTTTTCTAGTTCTTGTCAGTAAACCTGACGCAGCATTCTGGATCAACTGGAGAGTCTTAAGGGACTTATTTGGGCAGCCGGGTAATAAGGAATTGCAGTAGTCCAGCCTAGAAGTAATAAATGCATGCACTAATTTTTCAACATCATTTTGAGACAGGATGTGCCTGATTTTTGCAATGTTACATAGGTGAAAAAAGTCCATTGTCTGATGCAATTAAAAGGTCATTTGTAATTTTCACCAGTGCTGTCTCTGTGCTATGATGCACTCTAAACCGTCACTGAAAATCTTCAAATAAACTATTGTTATTTAGAAAGTCACACAATTGACTGGCGACTTGTGATTGGCTTTCTCCAGGATCTTAGAGAGAAAGGGAAGGTTAGATATAGGTCTATAGTTAGCTAAAACCCCTGGATCAAGAGTGGGCTTTTTAAGAATCAGTTTAAATACAAGTACTTTAAAGGATTGTTGTACATAGCCTGTTAATGAAGACAGATTGATCATATCCAGTAAAGAGGTGCCAACTAAGGGTAAAACGTCTTTAAGCAGCCTAGTTGGAATGGAGTCCAAGAGACAGGTTGATGGCTTAGATGAATTAATCATCAAAGTCAGCTGAAGAAGATCGACAGGAGCAAAGTAGCCAAAACAGCTGTTTCCAAGGTTCCTGTGTTTGAAGACAAGTCGGCACCGGATGAAGGCAGGACTTGATGATTTTTTTCTATAATAGTTAAAATTTTATTATTAAAGAAGCTCATGAAGTCGTTACTACTGAGAGCTATAGGAAAACATGGCTCAATAGAGCTGTGATTCTCTGTCAGCCTGGCTACAGTGCTGAAAAAAAACCTGGGGTTGTTTTTATTTTCTTCTATTAATGATGAGTAGTAAGCTGCTCTGACATTACGGAGGGCCTACCTATATGTTTTAAGACTATCTTGCCAGACTAAACAAGATTCTTCCAGGTTATTGGAACGCCATTTCCTTTCAGGTTTTTGTGATGTTTGCTTTCATTTGCAGGTTTGGGGGTTACACCATGGAGCTAACCTTCTTTGTTTTATTATCTTCTTTTTTAGAGGAGCGATAGAATAGAGTGTCGCTTGCAGTGAGCCTACAGTGCTAGACTAGATAAACTAGACAACTAGATGGTCAATTTGGGAGGGGCTGCGATTTGGAGTCCTCTGTTATATTGAGACATAACATTGAATTAAATGCAGATGGAAGTGCTTGCTTAAATTTAGCTACAGCAATATCAGATAGACATCTAGTGTAAGAATTTTTGCCTAATGGCGTATAGTCCAGCAATAGCAGTTCAAAAGTTATTAAATAATGGTCAGATAAAGAAGGATTCCGTGGAAAGATTATTAAATGTTCAATTTCAATGCCATATACCAGAACAAGGTCATGGGTGTGATTAAAACAGAGTGGCTTCATGTACACAAAAGCCAATCAAATCTAATAATGAGATAAATGCAGTACTAAGGCTGTACTAATCATTTTCAACGTCCACATGACTATTGAAATCACCTACAATAATTACTTTATCTGTTTTAAGGACTAAACTTGATAAAAACTCATACAAATAGAATTGGCTGTCGTGTTTTCAAGGTCGGGTGTGAAAGACTAAGAACAAGGCTTTCGAATTAGTTATAATTTAGTTTAGGTTTAGGGTTGATTAATAGGCTTGAGTCGAAGATGGCTGCAACTCCACTTCCTCGGCCCGGTGCCTCGAGGAATATGAGCATTAATATGACTGGGCGGAGCGGATTCATTTAGGCTAACATATTCTTCATGACCCAGCCAGTTTTCAGTAAGACAAAATAAGTCAATATGATACTCTGATACTAAATCTTCTGTTAACTTTAGATTTAATTAATTTAAGTGGTCGGGGGGCAGACAACGTCAATAAGGAGATTTGGGTGGGTAACTGCTCTGGAAGCGCAGAGAAGCGGGTAGGACTGCAACTCTGTCTCCTGGTCTCAACTCTGAATTTTGGTCCACTAATAAACTCAGCCAAATTTCTGGCTATGACAGCTGCTCCATCCAAAGTGGAATGAATGCCGTCTCTCCTAATAAGACCAGGTCTTCCTCAAAAAGTCTGCCAATTATCTACAAAGTCCACATAGTTTGCTGGACAGCACCTCGACAGCCAGCGGCGGAATGAATACATGCAGCTAAACATGTCATCACTGGTCAGGTTTGGCAGGGGCCCAGAGAAAACTACGGAGTCCGACGGTAGTGAAAAGGAGTATATGATTTCAGATATCAGAGGGAACGAATGATCGCTATATTATCAATTCAACTTCTCTAAGACGTAAATTTTGTTCTATCCGACATGAAACTCTTATCACACTTTTGCAGTGTAGTTTCAGGCGAAGATCTTTCAGGAGGGACCCCAAACTGTCATTCGGGCTCCGGTTTACTTCACAGCCTCCTAGCGAGATTATGCTCACTGGAACGCTGTGGTAGCAGAGCAGGTCAGGTCAGACATAGGTGTTTCTTTGGTGGTCCTCGGATGCCCACTGTCGTGGGATGCAAAAGTCTTTGATGCAACTCAGGATGCCGTAAGAATTAGGGCAGCTGGCAGGCCGGTGCTGGCGGCTGACAGAAGCTCTGCTAAACTTCCTTTCTATACTTGTTTAGATAAACTTGAAAATAATTTTGTTGGCCGATCGACACTACTTTCAAAGTTATTATCAAAGCGAGATTGCTGGAATACAAAAAGGCTTAACAAAAAGAAATTAGGTTTGATTTCACTAATTAAAATACACATAACTCAGACAAGAAAGGAAAACAAAGGAAAAGGAAATCTCCGCAGAAAAACGAAGATTGTATAATTTTTTTTAACCCAGTTACAGTGTATTAAAATCTCCATGTACTTATTTGGATATGTTATTTAGCATCCTCTGTTAAACTAAACTAAATTCTAACTTAAATTTTAAGAAACATATAAAAAAGTTTTCCAGAAGTGTCAGAGCTAACCTAATGAATTTTAGACATATTAGACATCGACTGCCTCTAGCCATTGCTAAGCTCTTTATGCACTCTATTGTTTCCTTACAGGTGTAAAAATTAGTTAACTCAGGATTACAGAGCGCCGTGCATTTACATTTAAAAGCTACAAACCACACATTTGAAGACAGCAAGGTGAAGATTCTTAGTAGAGAGAAGAGTTGGTTTGAACGGGGTGTCAAGGAAGCCATTTTTGTGAAGAAAGAGAACCCCTCTTTGAACAGAAATGGTGGTCTGAGATTTAATCTGCCCAAAGTCTATCAGAGTGTATTATCACCTTGGTCACGCCTATCACATGCTAATCAGGCACTTAACAGTGATGAAGTAGATGCAGCCAGAGAACAATAGGCCTGATTACTGATTACTGGGCCATCTTGAAACTATTAGGTCAGTTTCAGGTGAAACTAGCTATTAACAGATACTCAGGCAGATTCCCTCCTGAGGGCAGGGCTTATGTAACTCAGAGTAGCTTAAATTTCCAGTTCCCGTCCAATTTTTTCACAATTGAGAATGACTTCCGGATGGGAGCCGAAACGTCTTGATTCTGAAAACAGTGTCCAGATGACTATGACTGAAACCTTTTCTACGACTAACCTGTATTGTTTTTTTTTTATATTTTCCTGCCCAGGGACCGCAGATGTAAATTAGCTATATAGCTAACTCTGGCTCAATGGTTGTATTGTGTATGGCCCCTGTTAAATAAACAAATTGAACTAAAAACTAAACTAATTCTACTAACATTAATGACTGTCACTCTGCTATACAAATTTCTATAACTATAAACCATAGACCCTGATCCCATAATTGACCTGTAACATACAGTAATCTGTAATGACTCTGGTTAGAATAAGGACTCAGAAGCAGAGAGAAGCACAGGACACAAGTCTTTACTGAAGAGCCATGCAGTCATACACAAGAAGTCAGTCTAAGGCAAACAAACAAACCAGACAGGGAGCAGGCAAAATCCAATAATCCAAAGAACCAAGCAAAGTCCAAAACCAAAGACACATACACTAGGAAATGCAGGAGAACGATGAACACACGGTTTAGAACAAAGATAAAGGCAAAGAGCAGTGAACACAGTATATATGGGGTTGAGTGAGGAAGAACCCAGGGGCAGGTAATAGGGTGTAGGTGTGGGTGATTAGGGGCAGGAGAGACACAAGGGCAGGAACTGAAACGACAGGAGAGGTTAGTGTAAAAATAAAACAGGAAACAGTAGACAAGACTAACAGGATGTTACAGTACCCCCTGCCCTCTCCAGATGGCCCAGGTTGGTCTGGGTGGTGTTAGTGGAAAGCCCTGATAAGAGACTGGTCCAAAATGGTTTTAGAAGAAATCCAAGACCTCTCCTCCGGCGCATATCCTTCCCCGTCAACCAGGTATTGGCGACCCCGGTCTCTACGGCGGACTGCCAACAGATGCAAGTTCAGGTAAAATCAGGATATGCTTTCTGATAAAAATGTGTTTTGAGAAGAGACTTAAAAAACAGTGACTCAGACAACCTAATTTCTTGAGGCAAGTTGTTCCAGAGCCTCGGGGCCCTGATAGCAATAGCTCTGTCCCCTTTAGTTTTCATCCTGGACTCAGGAACAGACAGAAGATCCCTGCCCGAAGATCTCAAACTACGTGGAGGTTCATGTAAAGGCCAATGTAAAGAGGCTAAAACAGGTGTGATGTGATCGTACCTGGTCGTTTCAAAGTTTTTTGAATAAGACAAGTGAACAGGCTGTTAGAATAATCAAAGCATGAGGAGATAAAAATTTGTCATCTAACAGAACATTAGTGCCTCAAGATCTAGAAAGAAACCTAACCTCCAGTTCTCCAGGAATATTACTGGTGGCATGTCTCATTTTGACCCTCTAGACCTAAAAAAAAATAAAAACAAAATTGTTAAGCAGCTCAGGTCCTCCACCTGCTTCTTGGACCCTCTCCCTACCACATATTTTAAAACGATTTTTAATTGCTTAACACATGAGTTATTAGAAATTATTAAATGCTTCAGTAACGTATATTTCCTGCAGCACTTAAAACAGCTGTCATAAAAGGTCCAGTATGTAGGATTTAGTGGCATCTAGCGGTGAAATTGCAGTTTGCAACCATTTGAATACGACTCGTTTCACCGTCCCATTCCAAGCGTGTAGGAGAAGCTACGGTGGCTGCGAAACTTGCAAAAAAATGTGAAAGGCCCAATCTAGAGCCAGTGATTGGTTTGTCCATTCTGGGCTACTGTAGAAACATGGAGGTGAAAGGGGACCCGCTCCCTCTGTAGATAAAAATGGTTTATTCTAAGGTAACAAAAACACAACGGTTCTTATTTTCAGGTGATTATACACAAATGAAAACATATTTATGAATATTATATTTAATTTCTGCCAATAGCTCCTCCTAAATGTTACATACTGGACCTTTAACACTAGAATGACCACAACGGTCATTTTGATCGTTTTGAAATTTATATGTGCAATAACCTTGTTGAATAAAAAAATACATTATATTATATTACATTATCACTTGCCTCAGGCAGTTCTTTGTGTCCATTGGATACTTTGCCTCAGACAAAGTAGGTATTATGTGTGGAGTATCTCAAGGTTTGATTCTTGGAACATTACTATTTAATATCTATACAGTATCTATTTATATTCTCCCACTCACATGTTATACAGAAACATTAAATAAATTACCATAATTATGCAGACGATTCACAACTGCACATATCCCTGTCTTCTGATGACATAGTTCCCATACACTCCCTAACTCAGTATATTGATGATATTAATCTATGGATGTCATAGAACTTTTTACAAGTAAACTAAGACAAATCAGAAATACACATCTTTGAGCAAAGGCTCAGAGACAGAAAATTGTAGGTCATCTCAGTTCTTTGTCTCTGGAGAGCAAAAGTGAAGTCAGAAATCTGGATGTAATCATAGATGTGATTTTAAATTTTAAGAGCCATATCATCTCACAAGATCAGCTTTGTACCATCTAAGAAACATTTCAAAACTAAGGGACTTTCTATCAAAATAGAAAATGTCTGTCCTTCCGATCGACTTCATACTTGGTGGGTGTATTGCTGAGGACCCAAGGAAGTGCAGTGTTGAGTGTGAAGTAGTTTGGATGAGCAGTTCTCGAGATTCAATCTTCAATTAAATTTTATGTATATAGCGCTAATTCTTAACAGAATTTATCTCATTGCACTTTTGTTATAGAACAAGTCTAGACTGTACTCTAGATTCTACTCTCTTTATAATATTTAAAGAGACCCAACAATTCCCACCAAGAGCAAGCACTTGGCAACAGTGGCAAGGAAAAACTTCCTTTTAAGAAGCAGAAACCTTCATGACAACTGTGAGGTGGATGATTTTTTTTATAACTCACCTCACCTGTTTAAATAATATTTAGGCTTAAAGTTCTGCATAATTAAGGGCATGGCTGCTTTGAGTGACAGGTGGGGGGTGCTGGTGCCATCTCCGCTAACAGTCTGCTGTCTGCTAGCCGCCCATCACCTCAGCGAGTCACCGAACTTGACCTCTCGGCCGTGTTTGTGCCTTTTGAAGGCTTTTTCATGAAAATATCTGAAGAATAATATGGCTTGCTGTGCAGTTAATTGTACCAACAGACCATCCAAGTAGTCTGTGCTCCAGTTTGGGTGAGTGAAATTCTAGTATTTTATATATGTTAGCAATAACTAGCAGGTATTGTGTCTGCACTCACCATCTGACAAGTAGACAAGTGAAGGAAGCACACAGACTGAATACACTCAGGTGAAGGGCGATAAAGAGACACAGATGAAACTAATCAGGGTGGAGCAAACAATCAAAACTGTCAGAAAAAGCAAACAAAGACAGAAAGTAAAACTACCAGACACATGAGGGGAAAAGAGCACAAAATAAAACAGGAAATACTATACATAAACCCTCAAACCATGACAATTTGTATATTCTGCACTGATTCTTTGTATAATTGCAATTGCAATTATTTTCTGCACTTGCACTTGTATGATTGTATTGCGATTGTATTGTATTGTTATGTAAAGGACATTGTGTTGGCCGACCTCACACAATTTTTGAAAGCTTAGGCGGATTGAATATTTGCCTACATCTGTCTGTTGTCAGCAGTCATGTGGACTTCTATGCATATATAGTTATATGTGTAAATAAATGCAAATTCAATGTGTGCAATTCCATTGTGATAAAGCAAACTGAATACACACTTACACTTCTTCAGACCTGGGTTCAACCACCATGATCCTTTCTGGTGGAATAAACAGCTCAGTCAGTCAACCCAGCATAAAAAGGATGAATCATCATAACCTTTTCAGAGACTCACATTCTGTTCAGCTTCACTAATATCTGCAATTACCATCAATACCAGAGAAAGTATCACACTATGAGTTTTTGTTGTCTCTCAAAACCTTAGAGTGCCCAGTCTCCATTGTGGATTGCCCAGTCCAGCATAGAGCAGCCTTACTCCTGAGTTTCCTGGATGATTGTAGCTCAGGTCCTACTCTCTCATATGGGAAGGTTTGGAACTCAGAGTTGAGGCCCGGGTAGCATAGACTTCCTCTGTGATCAGATAGCCCGATACCCTGCTCACACGCATGCACACACACACATACACACAAACATTATTCTAGAGGAAAATAATCCACAGCGGCCATTTTATCATTATTATTATTATTATTGTTATTATTACTATTATTATTATTAGTAGTAAAATGCTAACACAATGTTTTTGAAAATCATACTTGCAAGAACATCCAACAGATGTAATACCATTTACATTAACCTGTATGTAGAGCATTAAGATAACATTTGAATTTTTTCCAACTGTTGAACAAATCCTTACCTGACTTTTTCCAGTCACAGTGTGGACTCTAGGCCATTAAAGAGCTGCTTCACTTCTGAATCCTGCAGATCATTGTTACTCAGGTCCAGCTCTCTCAGACTAGAGGTCTGGGAGCTGAGAACTGAGGACAGAGCTTCACAGCCACTCGACCAGAAGTAGAAAAATAATTATGACATAACATCTTTGTAGAAAATGTGAAATTTCATATATTCTGTTCAGTTATCTGTGCGCCTACAGAGCAAGTTTGGTGGTTTTGAATACTGGCAGGAGCCTCAGAAGACCCTCATCTGAAGCAGAGTATATTTTCAGGTCAATCATGTCCATGTTTGTTTCTGGTAACAACAACATGAAGACCAGAGCTGACCACTGAGCAGGAGATAGTTTTGGAGACTTCCTGATCTCAGTTACTGCTGAGTCTCCTCCTCCAGGGAACTGTCCTTCAACTCAGACAGTGGAAGAGATAGATGCTTCTTTCTGGGGAGGAGGCCTTCCTGATCTTTCCCTTGATGTACTGAAAAACATTCTGACTGGTCTGTGAGATACTTGTAACTGTCTGTGTTAGCAGGCCTTGTAGAAAAAAAAAAGAAGAAGTGAAAGGCCGAGGAGTAATCGGACGAGCAAATCCAGGTGTCCATTTGAACTCTGAAATGCCTTGTCCACAACAATTTGGTAAAGATCTGTTAGTCTAGAATGTCTTCTGAGCTGTTTACAGCAAAGGATGTTGATTGTGCTTTTGACAGGTGATTGACACTGGAGTTGATGAATGTCAGAAAGACAAAAGTAGCAGCCAGAAACTCCTGAATGCTCCGATGGATAAAGCAAAACACCTTGTCCTGGTATAGTCCACTCTCCTCTTTAAAGACCTGTGTGAACACTCCTGAATACACTGAGGCTGCTCTGATATTGATGCAACACTCTGTCAAGTCGGATTCATAAAAGATCAGGTTGCCTCTCACTATATGCTTGAAGTCAAGTTTCCCCACCCAGTACAACACCATACACGCTGTCTGCCGTCTGCCCAGTACAGTGAAAACCGGGATTCATCATTTCTCCAAAGTACCAGATGCCATCGAAGGTGAGCATTTGCCCACTCAAGTCGGTTACAACAACGAACTGCAGTCAGGTCAAGATGAGCAGATGAGCTTCCCTGAGATGGTTTCTGACAGTTTTTGCAGAAATTCTTTGGTTGCAAACCAACTGTTGCATCAGCTATCTTGGCTGGTCTCAGACGATCTTGCAGGTGAAGAAGCCGGATGTGGAGGTCCTGTGCTGTTGTGGTTACCCATGTTCTGCGGTTGTGAGGCTGGTTGGATGCACTGCCAAATTCTCAGAAACGACATTGTAGACAACTTATTCAATTCAACGTCAACAACTCTGGTGGACATTCCTGCATGCCGATTGCATGCTCCCTCAAAACGTGCGACATCTGTGGCATTATGTTGTGTGATAAAATTGCACATTTTAGAGTGGCTTTTTATTGTAACCAGTCCAAGGCACACCTGTGTAATAATCATGTTGTTTAATCATCATATGCTGTGGATTATCTTGGCAAAGGAGAAGTGGTCATTAACAAGGATTTAAATGTAGCAGATTAAAGGTTTAAATGCATTAAACATTATACTGAATTACCTTAATTTTGGTAAGAGGAAGGAGCAGGTTTACACTCACTTTCGGCTATCAGAATCAAATCTGCATTCATATTAAATAATAGTGTTGAACTCAGTAAATTCATTTTAAAACGGGGCACCACTCCTTTACAAGGAGAACATCTTGATAGTCATTTATAATAATTCATTAATTCATTAATTATCAATTTAGTTTTGATCTGAAGTTGCTACAGAGTTTTTGTCTCGTGACAGTGACAGGAATACTTCATACACACAAACACATAAACAACATTTTATAAATGTTTATTTAACTACTAACTACACACACAGGACTATAACTACTAGACTAGACTAACTATACTACTATACACACAAATGAGCGGATAAATGCAACCATGAATGAATGATATGAACACAGTGATGAATAATTAATAAGTGAATGAATGACCATTTGACACCAGAAGATGCAGTAAATTATTATTTTGGTTAGCGTTATTAACTTGTGTAAACACAGGAAACCACTATGTGGAGAACTTTAATAGTTATCAATTAAATAAACTATAGGCACCATTCAGCAACTGAAAAGTTTTGGAAAGTCGAGGGAGATTATTATTAGGAACTATTAATCAACTGAAGTAATTTAGCTGTCATACCTATGTTGATGGAAGATCCTAATCCTACAGCATCTAATTGTTCCTATTAAGCTAAAGCATCAAACCCCAATATCACAGAAAAGTATCTCTTGTTTCACCTAAGCTTGGTTGTGCAGGGCAGGTGTTGGCCTTCAGGGAAGAGGAAAGGAGAAGCAGTGCCGTTTCTCTGGGGCACTTGGTGGCGATTGGTTCCGGATGAAACTCCCCTGAGTTCCATGTTTCAGGCCGTGCGACTCTGGCCTGAGTCAGATCTCTTCCTCCATAAGCAGGCTGATGAAGTTCGGTTGTGATGACAACGCGGTGTGGGTGTCTTCCAGCTGTTGGCTGAGTTTAAAGTCTGTTATGGTCCTTGTTAGGACTCCGGTGCTGCAACTGGATGTAGCAAGTTCTTTAATCTGGTATCAGCAATTTAAGTTTGCTAATGGAGTTTCTCTCTTAAGAGTTATTGGTCATACTGATAAAAAAATAAAATTGTAGATGCAATTGTACACAAGTGAGTGCCCCCCTTTAAACATTGTAAATCACAACAGTGTCAAAATGATCTGCTCACTAACTGTCCTCCAGGATATAATGAAGTCATGGTGCACTCTGTAAAATTAAAAAACATATGCAAGGGCAGAACATCGGGGGGATCTTGGTGTGGTATAAATCTTTGCTATCAGATCTCACCAGTTAAACAGGGTAAATCACACATTTGTTTAAGATTAGATCAAAGCCTGGGCATAACTGATAGAGAACTATATCTCTGCGCTATTTATATACACCCAGTAGATTCTCCTTATGTTGAAGAAGACATTTTTGAAACTCTCCACTCAGAAATCGCCTATTTCCAGGCCCAGGGAAAGGTGCTTAATATTATAAAGAGTAAGGTCTAGACCTGCTCTATAGGAAAAGTGCAATAAGAAAACTTCTATTATGAATTGGCGCTATAGAAATACAATTGATTTGAATTGCTTCTAACTGGAGATCTGAATGGACGAACAAGAATGAAACCTGATGTCATCGACCCACAGGACAACAACCATGTGTTTGGTCAGTCTCACCCATCGGAACAACCTTGACTCTGAAATAAACCAAACTGGCAGGGAGGTAGTGCATCTCTGTCGGGCCTTAGGCCTGTACATAGTTAACGGTAGGTTCAGAGTGGACTCTTTAGGGAGAGTCACATACTCCTCAGCTCTTGGGTGTAGTGTAGTAGACTATGTAATCACTGACATGGACCCCTCCACTATCAGTACAAATATAAACGTACAATTAGGAACAAATAACTAAATTATACCCACAAGAAACTTGAAGAAATAAAGAAGAAGAAACCACCATTAATCAAAATCAATTCTGGGATATGTGGAACAATTTGAACACAAAGCAACCACAAGCACTACCCATCCTAAATGGTGACATCTGGAGAGCACATTTTGAAAATCTTTACAAAACATACCAATAAATCTAATTAATTCAGATCAATGTATTATAAAAGAAAAGCACCAAAAATTAAAGGAAACAAAGACAACCAAAACCCCCTTGATCTCCCAATTACTTGGGAAGAATTGACCACACAGACAGTCTCTCCAGCCAAGAAAAGCTTGTGGTCCGGACAGCATTAAAAACAAAATGCTCAAATGCAGCACCCCAGATATAATCCTTGACTGCAGGCATGATGATAGGTCGTGGATGTATTATCAGAACTGGACCACCAGACCAGATGCAGGGTGCAGTGTTGAAGTTGTTCAATATCGTTCTACAGTCAGGATGTTTTCCAGACATCTGGTTTAAAGGGCTAATTTCCATCATTCATAAGAGTGGGGACAAATAAGACCCTATTAACTACCATGGTATCTATGTTAGCAGTTGTCTTGTTGTAGTTTGAGGTTTTGTCATTTCTTGCTTTATTTTGTAGTGTGTTCCTTCCCTTGTGTGTCTTGTGGCTTTACTTCCTGTCTTTGTTTGCTTTCCCTCCAGTTTGGCAGATTGTTGGCCCTTCCCTGATTGTTTGCACCCATGTCTCGTTGTCTCACATCCCCTAGGATATTTAGTCCTGGTCTCTTTCTTTGTTCAGTGTTGGATCGTTGACATTTGTGTGTGTCCCGCCGTTTGGTGCACTTTTTGTTGTACCTGGTTCCTGTGCCCAGTTCCCTGGCATTCTTACCGTGAGTTCTGTTTTGGATTCTTTGTCTCCCTTGGACCTTGGCTGTATTATGGATTTTGAATTTTGCCTGCTCCATATTGGACTGTTTAGCCACATTGGACTCATTTCCCTGTTTCCACCACTGCCAGCCGGTAACCTATTTCCCCGTACCTGGACCTATCTGCCTATTTTCCTGTTACCTGTTTGTTACCTGTCTGCCTACTGGTCTGTTTACCTGTAAACCACATCACTCCCAATAAACACTGTAGCAATCCGGCTACTTCACCCTCATACCGATTCCTGGTCATCTGCATTTGGGTCCACATACCACTACACAGCACATGACATGTCTAGGTAAACTATTCTGTAGTGTTCTAAATTAAAGAATACTAGATTTCCTTGAAGAAAAATCCATCTTGAGTAAAAATCAAATTGGCTTTCTCCCAAAACACTGCACCACAGATCTTTAATTAACAAACATGTTAATCTATTTGGCATAAAGGGCTTTATTGCATGCTTCTACATTGTGGTATAGTGGGCAAAATGTATGATCTGGTTAAATCAATGTATTTGGAAAATAGGTGTGCTGTTAAAATTTAAGACAAACTGAATTCTTCACCCAGAGAAGAGACGTTCGTCAGGGCTGCAATTTAAGTCTGATTTTATTTAATGTATATATAAATGAACTTGCTGTACAGTTGGATCAATGTCCTGTTCCTGGCCTCTCTCTCCTAAATAGGAAATGTTTTACACTGATGACCTTGCTCCATTGTCTCCTACTGAACAAGAACTACAGCAACAGCTGGACATAGTAGAAAAGTACTGTCAGAACTGGGAAAACCATCTAACAGAATCGTTACATCTTACACGTACACAGAAAAACACCAACAAATGCATGTAGAGCAGAATTAGGCAAACAACCGCTGATAATAAACATTCAAAAGAGAGTACTCAAATTTTTTAATCACCTTAAACCCAACCCCCTAGACATCCTCCATTCCAAAGCCCTCCAAACGTAAGAGCTGAGCCCAGAAAAGAGTGCCTTATGTCAGCTGGTGCTGAGACTAACTGCTCCCTCTCAGACACACTCTGACCAGTCTCACAACAACACTGCTTTCCAAACACCAATCAACGTAAACCAAATTAGAAAGAAATCTATTTGGAACACTGAAAAGAAGAAACTAAAAGCCAAAGTACATCAGAATGTTATCTGGCCCTAAAAAGAGATTATGAATTGGCAGAATATCTCTACTGTCAGAGACAGAAGCAGATACAGATACTAACCAAATACAGGCTCAGTGACCACAAACTGGCAATTGAAAAAGGAAGACACAAAAAATCATGGCAACCAAAAGAAAACAGAATATGTGGTCATTGTTCAACACGTGAGGTTGAGACAGAGATGCACTTCCTCCTACAATGTACAACATTCAATGAACATTTACTTTAACAAGTTAACTCACAGATTTCAAAGAGGTAAATGACTTCTCAAAACTAAAAATACTCCTAGGAGAAGGAGACAGGGCAGATCTTGCTGCCCAATATGTATCAACATGCCACACACAAGGACCCACACTCATTCATAAAAATAAAAAAACTTGCAGTGTTTATGTAGTTTTCACTTATCTGTATTTGTATTTTAACTGCAAGTCTACAGTTTTTATTATTATTTTTCTTACTTATCTGTATATTTTACTACTGGGTACTACTGTTTTTGTTTATTTGTTTTTATTTGTATTACTGGTTTGTGTATTGTCTAAATATTTGACCAATTTGTACTTGGATGCTTTGGCAAAATTGTTTTTCAAAACTTTCATACCAATACAGCCACTTTGAAAAGTTCAACTTTGTAAATGTATTTCTATTTTTTAACTGCAGAGCACTAGTAAAAAAACTTGCAACATCTTCTCCGTTGCCTCTCGCCTCCAAAAAATAAAGTTTGGACTTGGAAAAAGGATCAGATGAACATATATTATGGTTGAAGTACTTCAAATTCAGCAAGAGCACATCTACTTCCTAGTGTGGAGTCTTCCTGTTTCCTTCAGATGACAGGAAGGCCTTCCTTTTTAACTGTAATGCTAGTATTCTGTAGAGGATATTTTTGGTCTTAATTCAAATTAAAGTGCAAATAGAAAATTTAAAGAGATAAAATTAAAAAGATTATTATTTTGCTACACTACTAGGAATAATGAGGCCATAGTAAAACTTAAAAAGAAAATTGAAAAAGCAAGTTTAAAATGTAAAATGATAATTTGAAAATGTAAAGTGACAATGAAAAAAGTGAAATTTTAAATGCAAAAGCTTAAATGGAAATGCTCAAACTGAAAGCTTAAATTGTAAAGATGAAATTGAAAATGGCAATGGAAATAAGAAAAGAGAAACATCAAATATGAAACTCAAAATGGGAAATGGAAAAGCTTAACTGAAAATACTTAAATTAAAAGCTTTTAAATGTCATCTTTTCCATTTCCATTAAGTGTTTGCCAATTTGTATTTGACATTTGGATTTTCAAGCTGTATGTAAATGAGGAGGTGTGGCTCAAAGGCTGGAGGGAGGGTTTGAAACAGCTGGGGAGCAGAGGAAACTTATGGACAGCAGGGGGAGCTCTGGCTGTTTAATGAGCACACTGAAATGAAAACAGAGCAAGTACAGTGAGCAGGATTGGAGCATGGGGGTCAGAGGGAGGACTAGACACATGCATGTCTAAGGTTATGTTGATACCATGGCCACTTGCAAATAATAGGAGATGCTGGCTAACAGTGAAGACCAGCTGATTGGGCTAATGTAACTTAACCGGTTTACAGACATCTGCATTACCAGTGCAAGATTTACAGCATAGACTACTGCAGGTTATTATTTAGCCAGACTATTAGTTGTCCCTAATGTGTAAAGGAGTTTTCTAATTCACTGAAGTGACCATTAATATGTTTATGTTTGATGCTAGCATCACCGGCCATGGTGACTTGGCTGCTGTCAGCTGATCTTCTGCTAGGCCTGCGGCATTGGGTCACTAACATATCAGAATCAGAATCAGAAATACTTTATTGATTCCCGAAGGGAAACTCTTTGTTACAGTAGCTCGCCTTCACGTCAGTGCACACAGGAGAAAGTACTAGCAAAAAATATAATTCACTATAAAACACTATAAAAACAGGTCAGAAAATAAATTAAGTAGCAGGTGGGCATAAGTATAAGATAAAATAAGTGTGAAGTACAACATGGGTTTACCGGTTGATGATGATAATACAGTATAATAATACAATGTAATAAAATAAGTAATAAGTAGTGGTGCACGTACTTTCGAGTTAAGTGTAGCTTATTGAGATTATTAAGATATTGCACAGCAGTAATGGAGGTATATAATATCAATATCAATAAATAGGAAAAACTAACATGGAAAAACTAAATATTGCACAGGAGTAGTACACAGAATATTGCACAAATATTCAAGTATGGCAGAGATGTAATGATCAATGTCCAGTTTAGTGACCTAGGGTCATACAGACTAACCCTTAGAGGGAGGAGTTAAAGAGTTTGATGGCCACAGGCAGGAATGACTTCCTGTGGCGCTCTGTGGTGCTTTTTGGTGGGATAAGTCTTCCGCTGAAGGTGCTCCTTTGCTTGACCAGCACGTCATGGAGTGGGTGGGAGACACTGTCCAAGATGGCATGTAGTTTGGCCAGCATCCTCCTCTCCCACAATGTCACTGGCCTTACGGATCAGTTTGTTGAGTCTGTTGGTGTCCGCTATCTTCAATCTGCTGCCCCTGCATGCAACAGCATATAGGATAGCACTGGCCACCACATACTCATAAAACATCTTCAGCATTGTCCGGTAGATATTGAAGGACCTCAGCCTCCTCAGAAAATAGAGGCGGCTCTGGCCCTTCCTGTAAACAGCTTGAGTGTTCTTGGCCCAGTCCAGTTTATTATCCAAGTGTACTCCCAGGTACTTGTAATCCCATGTATGTGTAGTATGTGTGAAAACTTTTCAATAGTTTTCATGAGAGCACTACAGCTGTGTAGTTGAGTGTATCATTTATCAGTTGTGCATGAAAAAGCATTCCACTTGTATGTGTGTGTGGTTTTCATTATAGTATGCAAATAGGTTTGGTTTCATATGTGTATGTGAGAGGTACATTTTCAGTTGTGTATAAGCACATTTTACTGGTATGTGTGAAGGCTTTTCAGTAGCTTATGTAAAAGGTTTTCACAGTACCATATGAGAGCATGTAAGCATTTTAATAGTTTATATAAAAGCTTTTCACAATACTATATGAGAGCATTTTAACTGTATATGAGCCCACTTTACTGTTTTTTTTTAGAATATCACTTAACGACCATATAAATATTCTTTCATGTTTTAGCCCATTTATTACAAAACATGTATACTTAATAATTTATGTGACTGCTGACTATTTTCTAAAGCAATTTGTTTTAGATTTGTATCTGTATTTTTCCCTACCTTCGAGGCAGTTTAATTTCAGTTCAGTTTAATTTTGTCAGTTACATTTTTGTTCTGTGATGACCATCACATGATACTGATGATCAAAGGCCTTGTGATTGAAATACCCATTCAGATCTCCCAACCAGGGTTGGAGACTTTGGTGAACAGGTGTTTCTTTCAGGGATGGAAAATTGATTCAGTGATACCAACATTTAAATGCTATTTAACCGACTCACCAAAAAGTGAGAGAGAGCAAGAGAAGGAGAGAAAGGAAAAACAAGACAGAGAAAGGCAGAGAGAAGTAAAGCGTGCATGGGTGAGCAAGAGAGAGGTAGATTGCAATTTGGACAGACAGAGAGGTGAAACTTAACATTTCTTTGGTAATTCTTTTATGTAATTCATTGTAATTCTGTGGTTGATCAGTCAAGTGTATAAAATACACTGCAGACTGGCATCTCTGCTGTGAGAACCAGACTGACAGCTGTCTCATAAGAATGGGTCCATTGTGTCTCCTGTATGAAAGGGGTATCAGAAGGACATGCACATTCTATGCAAAGGTGTCAGTCCACTAAATCCACTCTTATCTAATATTTGATATCAGAACTTGGGTTCTGCAGCAGGATAATAATCCAAAACACACCAGCAAGTCCACCTCTGAATGGCTGAAGAAGAACAAAATGAAGACTTGGGAGTGGCCTAGTCAAAGTCCTAACCTGAATCTTATTAAGATGCTGTGGCATGACCTTAAAAAAGGCAGTTCATGCTCGAAAACCCTCCAATGTTGCTGAATTACAACAATTCTGCAAAGATGAGTGGGCCAAAATTCCTCCACAGCGCTATAAAAGACTCATTGCAAGTTATCGCAAACGCTTGATTGCAGTTGTTGCTGTTAAGGGTGGCCCAACCAGTTATTAGGTTTAGGGGGCAATCACTATTTCACACAGGGCCATGTAGTTTTGGATTTTGTTTTTCCTTATTAACAACCTTCATTTAAAAACTGCATTTTGTGTTTACTTGTGTTATCTTTGACTAATATTTATATTTGTTTGATGATCTGAAATATTTAAGTGTGACAAACATGCAAAAAAATAAGAAATCAGGAAGGGGGCAAACACTTTTTCACACCACTGTACATTTCAATGCACAAAAAAGAGCAATGACTAACAAGCTTGCAAATATGATCAGTTTAGAATACCACTAGAGTAAAAAAAAACATGTTGTTGATGCTTCTAATGATCAGTTATTCACTTAAATGTCACTGTTTAAATTTAATGTATTGTTCTTTAAGTGTTCTAAAATTATTATCATAGCATATCATAATTCCTTGTGTTCAGTTCAATTTTATTTATATAGCACCAAATCATAACAGAAGTTATCTAAGGGCACAAGTCTAGACCATACTCTTTATAATATAATTTTCAGAGACCCAACAATGCCATGCTCATTTCTTTAGTTTAATTTTTCACTGTTCTTATTTTTCTTCACTTTTTTAATTAAATGAAGATCATGACTGAAAAAATAAATTGTTGAAATTCATGACATGGTTTTTGTATTGAAACCAAAATGTTGATATTGTGACACCAGTGTTGTGGAAGCTGTAACATCATGCAGAATAACCTCATACTCTGTTCATCCTGACAGTAAGTTGGGCCTGCTGTCTTGGTCTGCTGACCTTCAGTGCTACTGAAAAGTATCTTTTACTGAGTCCTTGAGTAGATCTGTGCTTATGTTGGCAGTGTTGTGTCAAAACCACTAGAGGGAGCCAGTTTCATAGATAAGAAAATAACCTTTGGTGTAGGAAATGTCCACACAGTCTGTTTGTAACAAGCATGATTTATATTCATATTTATAGATTACATGCTACCTTTGACTCTCAATATGACTGGCAGTATCATGTTTGGTTCAAGTTACTTTTAACAATACTGAAATAATCTAAAAAATGTCAACATGTTGCTATGAGTTGACTATTAAATTTGTCAAAGAAGGCTTTTCATCGTAGTAATTATATATAATAATATAAAATAATAAAACTGATGTTTAAGTGAAATCTGTATTCGCTCAGTTAATTTGGACAATAGAATTTTAACAATATGATCATATCATCATGATATGATTCTACTGAAAGACAGTTTCGGAGTCAGACTTTCCGTCTACTCTCTCTATATATAAATTTGTTACACTGTTAATGTTAATCTTGTACAGTTGAAATAAAAGTTTTTTTACATGTAAATATATCTTGATACTAAAAAAAAATAAGGGCTTGAAATAAATATTACTTTGGTATGAAGATCAAAATCTATCTTTGTGAGCACTGGTAAATTCTTCAACATCTGTGGCTCTCCAGCTGTATGAGCTGCACTCTGAAGTGTTTTTGGAGGCCTCAGCTTTGTCAGCTGCCATTTACAAAATGAGCCTACGCAGTAGGACTGCTTCCATTCATGGGGTTACAGGGGTCACAACAACAACACATCCCACATTTTATCTGGTTTATATAATTGAAGTCGTGTGTGGATGTATGGAACAGAGACATGGACTGCAGCAACAGAGGAATAATGAGAAGAACATCCCACCAATGTGTCACCAAATGCAAAAAACATGGCACCTGCTTCTTCACTGCTAGGGTGGATGAAGACCCTCCCACCCCCTCATTTTTTACCTTCTTTCTCTACACCACCAGAGATAGCACCCCCTCCTTCTCTTTAACCCCTAATTGTCTGTGATCAGACCCGCGCTGGGCTGACGCGGAGTGGCGGCTTGACAAACGCAATCATCCGGACAGCCGGGGTTGAAGTGGCCGGTGGTTGGCAGCTGCCGCGGCTCCTCAGCTGGGGCCTCAGTGCTGCAGGCCCTCAGGGTGTCAGCTAGCCACCGGCCACCACTGACTGACTGACTGGACCATTCTGGACTGATAGGGGCTGGGTGGTGGGGTGCTGATTCAGTGAAGGTTGCAGGATAGGGGGCAAGTGCTTTGAGGTCAAGGCCAGGATTCAAGGAAAGTAGGGGTGGGGGAGGTATTAGGGCCATGTGTCCAATCATGGATGACATGATTGGTTGTTGGGAGGGTGAGAGGGAGGATGATGCGATGTTGCAAATTATCTAAAAGGGTTTTGAAGAGCACGATCTGGAGCCCTTCCAAATGACTGGCCCTGCATTATTCTAATGGCCAAAGCCCCAGGGTGCTGGATCCCAAGTCGCTGCTGTTGTCAGTGACCAGACCTCGTTTCACCCTGTCAGCCACCGACGACAACAATGACCCCTCAGACAGCAGTCCGGCTTTCCTCCAGCCCTCCTCCATCTCTGGTGGCGTGTCATGAAACTAGAGCCAGATGATTATGCAATGCGTTTCGGCTATTGAGAGCCCACTGATAGCCCTGACCGATAATTGGCTGAGCCCAAAGCCGTGCAAATGGTTAAGTGTCGACTCCAGTTGATTGGATAATGGGTAATTGCACGCTGCATTTCATTCAGTGACATGCTGCTGGTGTAGCAGGGGCGAGTGAAGGGGAGGGAAAGAATGGAGGAGGGAAAATATTTTGGCGTGCTGCGTTTTTACAGCCTGTTATTTCACACTTTGAGTCTGTTGCATTTGTTTGGATCTCGAGCCTGGAGAGATCACAGATTTGTATCAACTGCTGATGCTATTCAAATTGCAAATTACATAATTTTGTTGTTGAAGAGTTACATTTTTTCTCTCAGTTTCTGAATTCAGATTTCACAGATCAGAGCGGCTGCTGAACGTTGTGCCTGGTGGCTGTTTGAGGCTTCCCTCTGACCCTGTGCGAGCTTGTAAGTCCTGAGTCTCTCCTTTGATCATGGCATGTCACCTCTACTTAAGAGCCCGGGCTGCCAGCTCTTTTTCTTTTCCTTCACAGAGGCCTTGACTGTTGCCATGTTGTCTCACATTAAATAGAAGGCTTCATGTTGTACACTAAGAGGAAGCAACACTGGCCTTAAGGTGGCCTGGCCCCACTACACGTCAACTGCACAGGCACAAGTGTAACATTTCCTCTTTAAGAGCCCCTAACTTCACTTATTTCACTGTAATCACATACCTCTTAGCTCTCCTATAGCTCCTTCCAACAGACAAAGCTGTTTTTATTTTTCAAATTTTGTGTACTTAAGCAGAACCTAGCTTTCTGGAGCTACTGTGAAAATTCTTCCCCAGCTGGACTTGAATATACTTGAGTTGCATTATTCCTCTTAGAGAAGCCCAGTGGGGGGATTGTGCTTGCTGAATTCCACTTCAGTCACTGTATCGATTGTGTTTCCACGGATGTCTTTCTGGCGTTGCCTGGTAAAGTCAGAATGTGCGGTGCTATTCATATCGACGGATGGATTAAGTGGGCAGCTGAAAGGACACGTATGAATTTTGTGTTTGTTTTGCGCCTTTTGTTGATATTGATTCTGGCTTGGCACATGGCACCAGCATGTTGTGTTGTGTTTGATTCTTAATGAAGTCCTTTATCATGCTCTAATCAGTTTACTATCTCTCACACACAAAGCAAACACTTAAATGGGTTTCTTAGTTAAGAAAGAGCTCACAGGTGATCACTCTCTGTCTGTTTGGGTTTTATGCTGCAGTGCACTGTAAAAAAATCTTTAACTTTTAGGCCAGGGAGGGACATCTTCTCACACTTGTGCCTGTTTGGTCTAATATATCACACACAGTTTGGACACAAGCTAAATGGTAGAGAACATGCTTGCGTGACCAGTTGAGTTTGTGTCCTGTCACAGACCTGCAGTTAACATTTGATTTTTATCACTTATTTCCCATAACGATGATATTTCCCTTATCTTAACCATACCATAGTTGCCCTGTACAGATATTATAGAAAAAACATTTTTAGATCTTGGCATTGAACATAAAAAACATTGTCACTGAACGCAATATGGGGTTATGCAGTATCATCCAATGTCAACATTATGTCTGTCGATAGGGTTGATCAACACACAAACTTTAGCAGATATATACATTAATTTTTCTCATTTTAAAACGGTTGTACTTAATTGATTTTGATTGACAGAACAAGTAATCCATAACTATTGGATAAAAACAAGCTTAAATGTGGGGATTTACAGCTTTTTTACATAATTGTAAACCTGTTTGCTCTCTGGGAATTTGAGAAGGGCATTTGTCCTAACTTATCATGTTTTTATAGTGGAAATAATTAATAAGCAATAGATGATCTGATTAAGAAAATCATAATTAACTAATTAATTAATTAGCTGCATTAGCTGCAATTAACTGCAGATCTAGTTTCATGTGTTGTCTTGCCCTGCAAGTATTGATACATGTTTCCCTAGGATGCCTTATGTGCTATTGATAGCTAGACTTACTAGCTTTGCCATATATATAAACACAGCTGTCCTCTTCTCATACATTTGCAAAATAGAGCATATAATTAATCAGTTAGCTTTATTGGCCAAGGAATTTGACTCTGGTTTTCAGTTGCTCTCAATGTACTTACACACAGTTCCAAGAACAAGAAATTATATTAAATAACCAAGATTAATTAAATTAAACATACAGGTACTTATGTTTCAAGACATAAGTACCTGTACAATGTTTTCTCATTTAAGGTTAAAAGTGATCCTGCCAACCTTAGTGTGATCTAGATCTAGAGTGGTCTGTCTCATTAAGTGAGTTCATATTAGTCAGGCTCCTGTTGGCTTAACCTGGCTAAACTAAACCTAACATCAGTGATCCTGGATAATCAGTTTCACAGAGATGGTTAATTCCTGGGTTTTTACAAGACAGCTAAGAACTTGTGCTCAGAAAAAAGGTGGGATTTGTAACAAACTGCCAATCACATACGAAAATTACCAAGAGGTAAATTTATTAAGAGATGAGACTAAACTGTTAAGTCCCGTGGGACAATTTTGTCATTGTACTAGTAAAAAGTAGAAATCAGCAAGGTAAAAGATGCTAAATATATCTACAAAACCTCAAAACTACACTTCGATTAAACCTTAGAACCACAAGCCCACAGGTTTAATTGTCTTAAGTTTAACAAATGAGTTATATGACTTCAGTCACTGACCTCGGTCCTCCTTTGGTATTCAGCATTATTTAAGCATGCACTTTCAATGAAAAACACGATAACATGTTTTTACTGTTGTTGTTTGTTGTTGTTTTTTTTTTTACAGTGAATGCTCATCCTGTAGTGACCTCAGCTTGCTGTCTAGCATCATGTAGAGTTTCATTAGGTCTGAGGGGGTCTTTTAATTGTGTAAGCTAGAAGAGTGGTTCATCATTAACACGGTGGCCTAAAGTGACGAAGGAGAGGACGTTTCCCAGCAGGGCCAGGTCAGGTCAAAAGGATTAGCCGTGGCACCGGACATCCCCAAATCAACTGATCCTTCCTAACAATGACACACTGCTTTAATGCCACTAGAAAAGGGCTGAGTGCAGCCAGAGCGTGATGGGGAAAATGGCTCATTGGTTTGCAGCAGGAGAGGATCAAATTAATTTACTTGTAATTAGCTGTACAAAGAGATACATATTTGAATAGATTGTGTTATGTGTTTTTTACACAGCAGTTGTTTTTTACCATTAAATGTAACTGTAAATGTAAATATTTTTTAATAGAACCCAGTACACCTACTATTGTCTCCCAATCTGAAAATGACTCACCTAGCCAGTATCATCAGTCTCTGACATGGTGAATATGATTGCATATCTAATACACTTGTATTATTCTCTGGGACAGTGTGTGCCAGCTGTCTTCAGTTAGGCAGTAAGTTCAGTCTGCTGCTGGTTCAACTTGTTAATGTTTAATTCAGTACTAAACTAGGCCTATACAAGCACTGTACATAAGATCAATAGCTCAGCAGCCAATTATTTGCTATAGTTGCTATAGTTATCGCATCATGAGTCTTTCTGTGGCTTTTAATAAGCTTTAAACCAAACAGTAAGATACTGTGAATCACAGCTGAGCTGACAACGGCTCTCAGTCAACAGTGAGGAGGTCCAATGCTAAAAGCCACTGATTCAGTCAGTGACAATGATGATTCAGTATAGTTAGTTCAGTTTGTAGATTTTGTGTTAGATTCATTTGTACATGTACTGCACACCTCTAGCAAATGATGTGATATTTTTGCACATGGTTAGCCATAAAGGCCTTCTTTGTGTAAATCTGCAGACGTTTTACTTGACAGAAGTAGAATTCCCTCAACTGTCTGTGGAGTCTCTCAATATGCATATATGGTTTGTAAATTTCTAGGGCTGCTATATTAATATTATATATATATATATATATAAGCTTACTGTGATTAAAAAAAACACAGTAAGCTGGGACAGAATTATATCATAAATGTGCAATCAGAAAGCCCAAATTTAAGAATACAATTTGTTATGTTCAGTAATGCACTGTACATTTTCAAAGTATTTATCCTCATACTTTTAAAGGTGGCATACTTGTACGTGATTGAAACGACATGAAATTTCTGTCGTGGGTGCAAGAAAATGTGTCACACTGCAACTTATGATTCTTTTCATTATAGTTCAAACTGTCACTTGTTTTTATCAATTAATCATTTAATTATTTAGTCTATAAAATGCCAAAAAATGGTGAAAATGGCCATAGCAAATTTCACAAAGTCCAAGGATAAGTCTTCGAATCTGCTTGTTGTGTTCGACCTGTCCGAAACCCATAGATACTCAAGAGAAGACTAGCGAATCTTTAGCATTTGTGCTTAATCAATGACTGAAACAATTAATCGGAAAAGGATCTTACACTGTGATAAGAATGAATGTGCCAGTAAAGCAGTGAATACTTGCAAGTTTTGGGATGTTTTTTGGTCATGAAATGGGTTAGACATCATTAAAAATAATGGTATGAGCCTTCATTGTCAGCCCTCTTTAGTTTGTTTAGAAACAGCAAAACCTGGGGAGGTCAGGCCTGCATCACCCTCCTCCTCCTCCACCTAAGTGAGATGGAGTTTCCCCTCAGTTCCTCACCCTGGAACTACAGACCAGATGGACAGAGGGATGGACGGATGGTTGGCTGGATGGATGGAGGTCAGAGAGTGGAGTCTGACAACAGATCAGCGATGAGAGCTCCCTCCCTGCTCAGTTCCCAGCAGCCCACCACTTCCCCTCCCAGCCACAAAGCACCTTCTCCCGGCCCGCTGTGCCCTTGACATGCCAAGGCAGGCAGGCAGGCACATCCCAGGGACAAGCTGCTCGCCACCGTCTTTAAGACATTCTGATGAGGTTTTGGTGGAGAAAGGCTTGGGGTTGACTTTGTAAAAGAATCTAAATGAGGTGCGAGTGAATGCCGTGGCTGTTCCATTTTAATCTGTGTGTTCGGCTGCTTCTTGAGTGGCTCATTTCCATGCATCACAACCTGGATTCCTCAATGCTGGTACATTCAGGGCTTTCTGGTTATGTTTTTAAGCCAGGGTCAATGCCAGAATTTTCTTCAATAAAGATAATGTCAAACTTGCTCTTCATAAGAAATGTAACAGATATGTGTTTTGAAACATAACATCTCAACATTTTTAAATCCCATTGTGGCCCGTCCCATCCTCAATCCTTTCAACGGCTTCTCATTTAAAACAGGAATAGAGCCAAAGAGTGAAGAGAAGCCACTGCTCATTAACCCCTCAGTACTTTACAAAGAATCCTGGAGACTCATTGTGCCAAAGGGCCAGTGCTTCTCTAACGAGGGGGCAAGTCTTCTCTAACATCAGGGCCAGTCCAAGCCTTTTAGGTTCCTAAGCAGAATTTTTTTTTTATCTCAATATTAAGAACCAGACAACAATCAAATACAATGAAAACTACTGAAAAAAAAGAGTGAAACTTAATATCCATTTGCCTTTGCCAAGTGCAAATATAAAAATGGATGGAGATTATGTATGAAGACGGTCATTGAACATTCTTAAAACATGCTAAAATTGCAATTAGAAAAAATTCCAACTCACCATTCTTGACATATTTTAACTTTTGCAGGGAGATTTTGTAAATCTGTGCTTTGGATACATCCTCAAAACATTCTCACAATTTTACTGTCAGAACATTCCACCACAAACAAGGATGATCTGTTCAATGTTTTCCCTGATGAAATCCTGACAACATTTCCAGAAAACTATTACACTCAGAATATTCAGATATTATTATGTAACAAATGAAAAATCTATATGTAAAGATGTAAGAACATTCTGTAAAAATGCCTCTCAAAAACATTAACAGAATGTTAAAGGCAGACCGTTACACCTGTAAAAATATACAAATGCAGGAGTACTGTAGTTATAAACATCCACAAAACATCCTATGAACATTGAAATTCAAACCTTTACCCTCTGACGTTGTCACCAGTACCCAAAAACTACTTTTTTATGTTTTATTTATTTCCTTAAACAGCTTGATGTTTGTATGCTGATTGCAGATTCAGAAGCTGAATGGACAGACTTTTCTCTTTGTTTTTTCTTTGCTTTGCTTTATCGCATGACCCACATTTTATATGAAACTGTAAAAGTTCTTATTTTGTTGCCTTTACATCTCATTTTATTGATATTTATTTTCAAATTAAGTTGGGCTGACCAGTTTGTGTCATGTGATTTTTTTTGTTTTTAGATTCAGACTGACTGCACTGCAGGCTATCAATTCAATTACCCTTATCCCACTGTCAATATCTATATAGGATGCTAGTATTATTGTTAGGCTACACAAAATGTTTGTACTGCTATCCAAATGGCCCGTCACAGAGCCTGTAGGTAATGTTATCAGATGTTGTGGGAACGTTGTCTGCTGGCTGTAGACACAAACTGTCACCCCTCCACCCTCTTCTAAAGAATAAAAAGCTGCTAGTGCGGGGACGCTTTAATTGGAATTTCATGTGGGCTAAACTGAGGGGAAACTGATGTAAGTTAACATTTGGTAGACTTAATTGGTCCCTTTTTCTCCCTCCTCCTCGATCGGCCACTTACGGGCCGCTGCTGAAGCTTCCCCGCTAATCTCCCATTTACAATCAATTCAATCGGCCAGACAAAAAGTCCGCCTCTCTCTTTTCTTCTCTTCCTGTCTCAAACGAGCTCCTTTGTGGCCCGTAAATTGCCTGAATCCCCGGTGATCCCTCGGCGGCGGAGGGAGCACAAGAAAGATGTCCTCATGTTGTTGACAGCCGATTAGAGCGCGCTCCCGCTCTCGCGCTCCCTCCAGGACCCTGGCTCTAATCTCCTCCGCGCGGGCGCGCCTTAATTAAAGCTCCGTCAATTAACGTGTTTGTGGATGTTGAGGCGGTTGCTCAGATGTTGGAGAGGTGCAGAAAAAGATTGCAGAGAAAAGGGCAACCTGCCTGCCTTTAGGTTGTTTACTGCTCCGACATTGTTGTTCATGTCCCGTAGTCTGCAGGCTCTGGACTCATGTGCACACACGCACACTACTGCTGTGTGTGTGTGTGTGTGTGTGTGTGTGTGTGTGTGTTTTCTGTTTCTCACCACACATATAGCTTTGAATAGAAGTGAAACCTGCGTCTTATACTGATGTAGGTCAAATTGCTCCCTCCATGTCATGTGGATAGCACTAAACATCATCATCAGACATAAACGCTGTTTGAATGACAATATGCACACAGACACAACAAAATGCAGATTTATGGATTATCTGCTCCAGAGGAATGTGTGAAGATGGACAGGGCGTGCACCAAGGTTATGTCTTTGGTATTGTTTCTGTGAATCTGGTGGTTTTGCCGACTTGGGGGGGTGGATATATTCTACACATATCTTTCATGTTGATTTTTAAAAGCAGATAATGATGTTTTGGGGGTCAGTATTTTATTTAATTGTGGAGACGGCTTTGAAACAGCATAAACCATTGTGTAAGGAGATAACGTGACAAAATTATTATTTTTAGATTGTGTTTTGGCATTTTGCATTTCGTTTTCTTTTGATAGTAACAATGAGACAGGACACATGAGGAGAAAGAAGGGGGTATGACATGACAAGGTTATCAGATGTAAAATAAAACGAATTGAGACAATTGTATCTCAGAAATTGTTGAATTGAACAGCCTTGTTGCAGCTTCATCCTTTCAGAAGATAATATAATTTGAATTGTAATGTTATTGGAGCTAAAGTAACGTGTGCTGATACCTCCAGGAAAAAGTCGGTTTTCACGTTTCCGTAGGCCTACCCAACTTATTTTCTTTATTTTAACAGACGAGCCCTTTAGTCTGTTTTATTAAAGTTTACAGTTTGGTGGATTTTGCTGCAGATGTCTGTGTCTGTGTCTCTGGTGCAGACTGATGAAATAGGTGAGCAGGGCATTCATCTGGCAATATTAGCCCTGCCAGGCTTCTGCAGGCCTGGCCGGCCCGGCTGAGCGCTAATTGGCTGTTAATAGAAAGAGCACCATTTGGGAGCACGGATCTGCCTCTCGACAGAATGTGTGCAGGGATAATATTGTTCCAGGAGCCGTGAGGAGAATAACTTGTGGTCTATTAACACGGAGGCCCAGATGAGGAGCTGCGGCCTGAGTGCTCCATTATCTCCTGCTCTGATGAGCGGCTCCGGATGCGACAGTAGCCCTACCCCCTTTCCACAATCAAGCCTCCCCAAGCCGTTTAGCTGGTTAATGTAATTCGCTTTCAAGGACCCATGTTATCTCTGATCATTTGCGCCATTACGCCGCAGTCAAGTGTAAATGCTGTATTATTAAGATCGTGTCTGTCAATAAATGGTGAGGCAAAGTGGCTGCAGAGCATACAGTAGCACCAGACTGAGTCTATATGTGGGTTTCTAACAACACTTCAAAATAAAACACCCACAACGTTTAGCAGACAGATGCCTCCACAGTAATAGATACGATGTAGTCCTATGCCTTAATACTGTCACACTGAGGGCATCATATTTAGAATTCATTCTGTTACTGATACTGTCTTTCACCTAGAAATTAACCTAAGTTTTTTAAAATATGTATTTAAATAAAACATCTGGCATGTTGACATATGGTAGATTATTGGTCCTGAGGTTTAGAACACAGCAACAAATCTAAAAAAATAAAACAAAACCCAACAAAATGAAACAACATGCTAAAACAATTCAGAAGAAAACAAATTACATCAACCAAATCAACGGAACAAATTAGAAAACAATTCACAAAACAGCTCAGCTCAACTTTGTTTTTGAAATGTTTTCTTTCATTGATTTGTTTTGTTAATTGCCATTGTGCATTGTCCCTGCTCCATGTTTATTCTCTTATTTTTTTCTAAAAATGTTTCTAAAAGTGTTTTTGAATTTGTCCATGTGTTTTCTAAAATGTTGTCATGTCTTCCACCAGTCATCAAAAAACCCACACCTAATTTTGTTTTCTTAAACTTAGTCAATACAACTGTCTTCGTATTATTCAGTTTTATTTTCAAATGCCTTCAAAAAACAGAAACAACATGGCTCAAACATTCAGTTTTCATTATAAGTTATAACTTTTTAATTCACATAAACATTTTTTTTCTGTGAAATACACAACATGGCAATGATTAACATTTTAAATAACATTCTTTATTTCCATAACCTATTATTTACAGTTCCATCATCGATGATTTCTCCCCTGTTTGATGCTTGTAACTGGCAATGCAGGAAGAAATTCTATCTGGGCAGGAAAAAAAAATCACTATAATATTCCCACAGTATGGGACCCAGTGCTAAGTGTACGATGTTGTTCTGGTCTGTTCTGTATACCCTACAGTATCACTGCTGGGACATTTAGGCAGGATCCTAACACTTATAGGATTACCGCAGTTCTTTTTAAGGGAACATGTCCAATTTTATTGGACTACCCAACCTTCTCTCTGGACGTTCAGAAACTGTTCAACTTGGCTACAAATGCAGGACATGAGCCAGTCTTTTTGAGGCCTCACAGTCCGAGGTGGAATATAACATGGAGTTATGGGGAATAAGCAGTATGCCTCAGCTCTGCAGGTCTCTGGAGGCCTCTGTGGCCGCGGAGAAGACGTTGTCGTGCAGCTTCCTGATGTGCTTCTTCAGGTCAAAGTTGCGGCAGAAGCCCTTGCCGCAGGTGGCACAGGTGAAGGGCTTCTTATCGTTGTGTGTGTGCATGTGGAAGGTCAGGTTATAGATCTGGTGGAAGGCCTTGTTGCAGATGGAGCACTTGTACTGCTTCTCCCCGCTGTGCGTCAGCTTGTGGTTCTTGTAGTTTCCTGGGAAATTAAAAAAGGCATAATGAACACATGCATTAGAGGAATTGGATGATTACACAGAAACATAGCTATTATTTTCATTATTATGTATTGATTATATTTGTATTGTTTAATCTATAAAACATCAAAAAATAATGACAAAATCTCATCTCATCATGAGTTCCCAGAGCCTAAAGTCATGTCTTCACATTTAGTCTGGCCAGTGATTCAAAAAAGGATTAAATGGAGAAAAAAGCAGCAAATCCTCAGATTAAATAAATTACAACCAGCTGTTTGGTATTTTTTTTTTTTTACAGCTATCAAAACTGTAACTCATCCTTTTAGCAATAAATGTAACATGAACTTTCTTGCAAATGCGTGTGAATAACATCACATCAAACTGCCGCAACTTCCTATGACTTCAAGTGTAAATGACATTTCATGACATACATTTTCCTGTGTGAAAACAGCCCAAAATTAAGATGTTAGTTGACCGAACATAACCTTAATTTTCTTTTCTCTGTAAGATAATGCATGGAATCAAAATTGGACATGTCTTTATGTGAATTAATAAAAAATAAGCACGGCATACTAAACAGAACAGCAGCATGGAATAAAAAAGAGGACAAAAAATAAAACACATCATTCCTCAGAAACTATCAGTGGAAAAGATAAAGCCAATATGCATTATAAGAAGCCAGTCTTGTTTTTCTTGAAATCATTGAAAGCATCTGAATTTTTTAAGGTTAATTCCAGCTGTATGCATTGTAGTTTCGTGACTTTTTCTAAAACCGAAATATAGTAAATGACACTACTTGAAGGAAACTGCACAAAATTTGAATGGAGTGATTTCTCCCATTGGCAGATTTTTTCCTGTGAGATCACAGTTGAAATCACTAGAAAAGAGAAACAATTTTTAAAGGTGGGTTAAAGAAAATCAGGAGGTTAAAGTGAGTCACTGTGCTGTTTACGGTATCTTCTGAGACAGGATGAACGAGGACTATTTTTCTTCTCTTTTCTTTTCCCCGCCAAGGTCAACAGTTCATTGTGAAGTTAGAGCTTCCTCAGTCCCTCTGCTCTGCCCAGCCTTCATTAATCAGGGTTTTGTGTGTCGAAGTCAAGAAGTTGTCAAACGTTGTCAAAATCAAACGCAGCGACAACTCAACAAAAAAGCCCGGATTCCTAACTTTTCTGGGGTCTAGCAGCTGACCCAGAGCAAATGCTGCTGTCTTGAAGGGAGAATTAGTCTGTATAAAGTGACATGTCCTATTTCCACTGATCGTTTCATGCTCGCCTACAATTATTTCTCCTTTCATTACTCTCAGATAAGTAAGAGCAGCAAATATTGATTTCCCTGCAGTTTTACTGGAATTTGTCCACACAGAGAGTTTAATTGAAACCATAGCATGGCTGCACCCTCAAAGGAATAAGTGTAGAGTATAAACTGTCATTGTTTAGAAAACAATCCTGTTTCCTCATGCCAAATTAAATGCAATGAAATTACTGCACTTAATAACCCATTTTTTTCTCTAAGTCTCAAGTACAACTATGCAGGAAAAGAATGAATGAATGAAAACATGAAAATGAATACACAGGACTACTACATCAACAAAATACTACCCAACAGCAACATTATAGGAGTAGAGTAGGCTATTATAACATTAGGGGGGAAAAGTATCTTTCTTAGTCCTGAAAATCATATTGCATTAAAAGAAGTGAGATTATTTCACCTGTTCACAGTGCAGGAATTTTCTAGAAACTGTCACTATCTTAAAACAGGAAGATGATTAATTGATGTCAAGAAAAATGACACTTGATCCTTGAAAGTTAATTAATATGGGAAATGAAATAATTGCAGCAAACGCGGAGATTATTTTCTCGTTTTGAGAATACATTTAAGACGCAACAAAACACACAATAAAGATTCGATTTTTTTGCTTCGTATAAACACACTTCGGAGCGCAGGCACCACCGAAATATTAATGGAATATTATAACCACTGTGGGGCCTAAGGACTAAGAACAACAATAAAAGCTAAAAAAAACAACAACAACAACAACTAGGAAAATCTGCCGAAAGTGTTTGGAATAATAATGCTCATTCTAATTCGGCTCATGTAGAAATTAAAGATGACATCAGGGTGGATTATTTACCTTTCTGGTGGAAACCTTTCCCGCAGAACTCACAGACGAAAGGTTTGTACCCGGCGTGGATCCGTACGTGAGTGTTGAGTGTCGAGCTTCTGTTAAACGCCTTCCCACACTGGTTGCATTTATGAGGCTTTTCCTGAACAGGAATAACGAAAGAGAAAAATCAGTTAAAAATCAAAGGTGGGATTTTAAAAGCCAGATAATGATAAGGAAAACAAATGTCTTTGTGTGCTCCACGTCTCACCTGTGTGTGGATGATCTTGTGTCTGCACAGCGTGCTGGCCTGCCGGAATCCTTTCCCGCAAACTTTACATACGAAGGGCCGTGCCCCGGTGTGTACCGGCATGTGTCTGGTCAGATTGTAATGCGCGTTAAAAACCTGCGGAGAATACAAAAACATCCAGGACATTATTAAGAATTTGATATCAACACCAGCGATTTAGAGTGTGAGTGCGTCAGAAATCTGCTTGCTTAAAATGATCTAATATATATAATCTGGAATTTAATCTGACTGCTAATGAAAAAAATCCTTTTCTAGTTTTTTTTTTGTTTTTGAGGGAAGTTTTTTGTAGATCCTTTTACTTAAAAATATTGAATCTAAATTCTATATCTAAAAAAATATATATATATCAAAATAAACCGACCTTTCCACACACTTCACACGTGAAGTTTTTGGGTTTTCCGTCTGCAGCGCTGCTGCCGCTGCTGCTGCTGAGTTTGCTATGCGTCTTGATGCCGTTCTTTTCGGCGCTCAGGCCGTTGTTCTCCTTCACTATCTGGTCCAGCTGCCCCGGCAGATGTTCCTTGTGCGGGTACTGTGGTGTGGGCAGCTTGTCGGCCCCCACCCCGGCCAGCTTGGCGTTCTCCAGCAGCAAGAGTCTGTGGTGCGCCGACAGAGAGGCCTGGGCCTGCGGACTGGAGAACCAGTGTCCGGCCAGCAGCTCCGACTGCTGGTACGCAGAGTCCAGGTAGTTGAGATAGTAGAGCGAGCCGCCGCTGGGCACTGCCACGGCCTGGTGGATGACCTGTGGTTTCACCACCCTGCTCCCCGACGTCAGCAGCGGCTGCTTCAAGCCCGGCTCCGCTTTGGCGCACATGTCGCAGTTCCCTTTGCAGGGAGCGGTTGCGGAACCGCAAAAAGTCCCCCTGAAACTGGCTCTCCACAGCTCCGAGTAGTTCATCAGCGCCTTGGCTTGGAGGTCGTAGCTGAAGGGCTGCAGCGGGATCATGCAGGGGATTGGGGAGCAGAGCCCCAACAGCTTCTTCGACTCTGAACGCTCCTCCACGCTTCCCTTCGGCTCCGAGCTCTTGGACATGATCCGGTCTATGGAGAAGGCCAGGGTCTTAGGAGCCACGGACGGTCCGGTCCTACCGCAGGACATCACCGTTTCCAGAGAGGCAGAACTTGCCATTTTGTTGTTGTTGTTTTTGTTTTTGTTTTGCTTGCAGCAGAGCAGGACTTGGTGTGAGCAACTCCCGGTATAGTCCGACCAGCTCCTCCAGCTGCCCCGCGTCTTTTCACTCTCCTGAGCTCCCAGCAGAAAAGACAGGAGGACACATCAGTTTAATAAGCACCTTGCTGTCACAGTGTCACTCACGCATTTGCATTCAAATTGCGACCCCTGCAACAATAGCATCCAGGGGTGATGGATTAATGCTCATTAACTAGTGCACACAAAATGACCAGGACACTACAGAGCTAACGTTAGTTAGGGAGAAGAGGATGAAGAAGAAGAAGAAGAAGAAGAAGAAGAAGAAGAAGAAGAAGAAGAAGAAGAAGAAGAAGAAGGTAGAGAAGGAATAAAGACGAAAAATGTCCTAGTCGAAGCTCCTGGGGAATGCGAGAGCATGAAGTTTAATCAGTGTTGGAGTTTACCTCTTTAATGGTCAGATGGGTGTGGAGAAACCAGCCGACTGCTCTCTGTCACATGTTGGCAGCTCCCGCCCCTGCTCAGCGCGGATCACTGTCTCCTGACATCAGCGGGCACCCAAACTCTTAACTAGGTGACAGGAAGACGCCCTCATCAATCTGCATGCCCTCAGAAAACAAAATCTATAGAGGGGGTGGCACGGGTTACATACCATATGTCATCAGCGACATAAATATGAAACCATTTCCCTCAAGAAAATGGGTGAAAATATTAGCCTATCATAATTGTGTTTTCATCATTAAACACGCTTTGGAAGAGTTATATAAATCCCTGCTTTCATTTGTTTAACAACACAGTAATCTTTTTCTTTTTTCAGTGTCAGAATTTTTTTCAGGAGAAAGCTGCTAATCCTTGGGGATGTGATCCCTCCTTTTCCACACCAGGCTTATATACTTACTTACTATTTGTATAAATTCGAGAACGTCCAATGTCCACCTGTTTATGAGCAGAGACTCCCTTTGGATCCTATTAAACGTTGTTCCTCCTTCCCTCTATTCAACAGAAGCAATTTTCCAGAGCGATTCATGGCTCAAACTCAGCGCAGGGAGGAAAAAAGAAAGAAAAAACACAAGCTCTTTCACTTTTAGCCACTAAAGCACTGCGTGAACCTGGTTTTGTGTTTTTTTTTTCTTCCTGAAATAGAGGGACGGATTAAGAGGGAGAGAGGAAAAAGAAAAGATTTAGCTTGGACAGAGGTACACAAGGACAAATGAAAAGAGAGGCTTTTTTTTTCTCCAAAGAGGCATACAAGAAGTTTGCTGGAATCCACAGTGTTGTGTGGGAGTTACAATGCGCAGCACCCGCTCTTCTATTCGCCACACGGGCCATGTTGAATTCATGTGTTTGCAGGGCCATTTTACCTGAGAGACTCCCAACAAGTTAGAGGGAGAGAAGAGAGTTCATGCCACACGTCCGCTGAGGACGAGGAAGGGCAGGGAATAAATGGGCAATATGAAGAAAATTTATATATAATTATCATAGCCTTACCTCCATGCAGCTCTGCCATGATATAACATATTTAATTTCACAACTTTCTTTTTGTTAAGGCACCCTATACAAAATACCCTATAAACCCTATGAAGGAGGGTTACTTATAGTTACCTTATAAATCCTATGAGGATTTATAAGTGGTAACTAATGGTATAATTAATGGTTAATAAGGAATTTCCTGTATTTTACAGACCAGTTATGAGCCTGAACTATGAACTGCTTTCTGGATGGTGTTTATCCTGCTCCAGCAGGACATTTGCTTTGTCTTTTTAGCTGGCCCTTTATTTAATCAGGAATGTGTTGCAAAGCAAAGCAAAATCCATCTATTTTTAACATTTTTACAATCACAGACTGGATGTCTCATTTAAAAAAGTATCAACATCTATGACTGCATTATTGCCAAATACAAAGGCTCAACACCTGCCAAAGGGATTTTTCCCATTTTGGCAACCCAAAACTTGTTTTTCTTAATGGCTTCTACTGATCTACAAAACATTAGTGAATGATTTATATTGATAATGCCATTATACACTACATATAACCCTTAAAGGTATTGGAAAGTGGTACCAAAAAGTAATTCTTCAAAAGCAATATCCATGACACTTTTTTGAAGTTAGATGAATGTGCATCGTTGTCAACGTTGTAATTGCCCATGTAGGGAAGTTTTATGTTGCTGTTTGGTAAAAGATGTAGATTCTCCAACAATCTATTGACACTTTTAGAACCTTGATGAAACGTTCTAACATCTAAGACAAATATAGGCCTATACACATATATGAGGTACTGTGAAGTGGTCTTGCTAGCCCAAGGATACCCTCATGTTTGAGCATCCACACACAGTCAATTTACATGAGGAGACATAAAACTCTATCTGAGGTGATTTTGGCCACAATGACTGTTTATTCTTTGTGGGGTTTTCTAACCTTTTGAACTCTCATTCCCACGTAAATTGTCCCTTAAATAATCTCTAACTGCTTGTTCCACTGCTTGTTTTTTGTGACTGTTTTATCTCATCAAATTGAAATATTCTATTCTATTCTATTATTGTGCATCATTTTACTCTATACACATTTACCCATATTTCAGCCTGACATGCCTGGTATCTTAAAATGTTGCAGTCGCCACCAGAATTTTACATAATGGTCTGAAGTCTGTGTCTGTTTTTCAAGAGAGATATTGAAAAAAAGTGACATTTTTTCCACTGAAACTCAGGTTTTATGTTGGTGACATCACAAAGTTTTGACTGAAATCTAGCCCTGTTCAACTGAATTGATCCGCCACTGTTTTTAATCACTGATGGTCTATGTTATACTGTAGGTGGAGGAAGATGATGATTAACCTCAAGCCCTATAGACTTAGTGCCATACTTAGCCCAGCATGTTGCCATCCTATAACACTAGTTTTCCTGTTAATAACCTTAAAAAACATCACTATTCTGTTTTGTTTTACACCTGCATCTCAGCATGGAAGGATTAATGCCTGTTGTCTTGGTGCTACTCATATGTAAATAGGGCAAAAATACTTTAATTTGAGTTTATTCAGGCACAATTGCCAGCTCATCCACACAATAAACATTGATCCTATTGCTAACCCAGGCCCCTCTTATCAGCTCTAACAGCAATTAGCTCAAGCACTGATTTAAGGGACTCATCTTCTCACTTCTTGCCTGCAGGCATGCAAGGGTCACAAATACTGGCTGGATGTGGCAAACCTTTCCCCCACAATGTTGTGGTTATGTCATTTTCAGTGCTCCATGTTTTTTCAAACAATTATCCAATACCATGTTTAGATACCACATTTGGAGCCAATGACATATTTTTATAAGCTTATAGGTTGAATAAAGAGTCTTCATTGATCCATTCACAGTATCCAGTCTCTGGGGTGAGCTTCTTCCACTCAGTTTCAGTCCTCCTTTTATCCATCCATCAATTTCTTAAAACTTCTTGTCCTTATCGGGGTTTGCAGGAAGACCCAGTCAGGTTATAAAATACTGCAATCAGCATTACTAAACCAGTTTTAAATATGAATCTAAATATGGTCTTATTGTGAAAATCCTGACTTCAGTTAACCTAAACAATGAACTTAGTTTAAGCCATTCCACAAACTTAATCTATGTCTGAAATCACTCCCTCATTCACTACTTCCTACATAATAAACACTCAGTAGTTCACTCTATATAATGAGTATATGATGAGGGCTTCCATTACTGTAATTTACATATATCAAGGACCACAATGGAAATAAGTCTTGGATTTATTGTGTCATCCTTGACATTTTTAGATGTGTGAAATTGAATTCATCCCTTCTCAAAATGTAAAAATAAACTAAACTAGCATGACAAAAATAATTCTCATCACAATGTCCCTCTTACTTTTTTTGAAGCAGCAACCACATCTCATGGCCTTCCATGAGATGGCCAACTGGAGTTGCTCAATTGTCATCAAAATGGTTAATTTGTTATCAAGTGACCTAATTATGGAATTTTGGTCATGTGATAACATGTTGTATATGGGGACAGAGAGCAATATCCCTGTCTCTGTTCTAGTTTTTGTCAAGCTGCCATTTCCAAGGTCATGAATGAGCATTGCTTAACTCAACTCTGATTAAATCATAAGACACTGTAAGACTGTCTGGTGTGACTGGATGCAGAAATAGATATATACCCACACAATGTTTCCGCTTGTAAATGTTTCAGTGAATCATGAAGACATTTCAGCATGTCACAGTAGGAAAAGCACACATGTAAATGACAAAATTAGTAATGTCTGAATTCCATTTAGCTGCTTTCAGGGTCCTGGTATTGTGTATGCTAGCTCACTGTCAGACTGTTATGGCTTAAAGGAACACTTGGCTTGAACAGGATGGAACCATCATTAAAGTTATCAACACATGTTTTTTCTATTACGTTAAGTCAAAATGTCTGCTGTGAAGAAGGCCTATTACTGGCCTTTATGCGACAGAAATATTTAAAGGCCCCTCACACTCACATTTGTTTTGACTTGCTTGGTAAGACCTCCTCACAGGACTGTGTGGGTATGTACAGATGTGTAATTATTAACATTAATGATGTCTGTGTTCCATTTAGGTATCCCAATTCCAGCTTTGGTATTGTGCAAATTGACTAACTGGCATGGCTTACTGGCACCTAGATACCTACACTATGTCACATCTAAAAGGTGAGGACATCCTTGTATTATCATTTGGTTTATTGCTGACTGCAAACAACCCTTGTTCAGTGATGTTGTGTCCACTGTAGACTACTTAAAAGTTGTGTTTAAGTTCAGTGTGTATTATTATTATTATTATTATTATTATTATTATTAACAAATAACATCAGCAACAAACAAAGCCAGGGGTTGAGACAGAAATAATAGATCACAATGACATCACAGTGGACAAAAATATTACATAAAAATATTAAATAAAGTACATAACATTAGCATTTTACAAGCTGGTTTGTACTCCACCGTTTGGATCTACTGCTTGCAATGTATTTCAAATATTAAGAAAGATGGTCTATGATTGGAGAACTTAGATATATTTATGTGTGTTTTTGCCAACAATAAAGTCAAACTAACAGTATAGAACTCATTGGCTTGAGTTGGAAAGTGTGTCTTTTGTGAACTGACGTGTTTGTCACGCTTACTGCTGTGGTATCCCTGTTTTCTTTTCTTCCTGCTCTCCTCACACGTGTGCACAGAGACACTTAGCGTTATCTGACTCTCTTGCCCACTGAAAATGAAGGTTTGGAGGATCAGACTGCCATCTTATCGTCAACTAAACTAATCTTACATGTATAGTTATCTATTTTGTCTTCTCTGCTCTCTTGCTAACTTGTTAATATCTCAATTGTAACAAGTTCTTGCTCAGGTGTTATAGCCAACTCAGGTGGGAAACTGAGGCATGCTGGTAGTTTATGGGTGATTTTGACAATAAATATACTAAAGATAAGCCTCACACAATTTGTAATCCTATTTCTGTTTATATTTCTCCTAAACACAAATATGTGGATGTCAGATTTGTAGTCTTGTTTATTTCTTTAATGAGATTTTTACTGATTTAAAAGATAATTTTGCCAGTTATAGACTGTATTTTATTTAGTCCAAGTTCTTGTATGGCTACTTGTGTTAGGACAACATTTGACAATTAAGAACTTTAACTTATTTTGTTAAATGAAAAAGGGCTTTGCGAAAACATTTTTACATTTCACAAAGTATGGGTATTGGAAAAAAAGTATTGTTTTGGTATCAGTATCAAAGTACTGAGTAGCTACTGAAAAAAGATTCCCAGCCCTAGTATAGCCTACTCTAAATCTTTGACATAGCAAAGTGTTAGTTCTGTTTGGAACAGTTGTAGCCGGACACAAACCCCTGTCTCCAGTGTCAAACTCACCTCAAAACATTAAGTCTCTCCATATATTCCCCAGTAAGTACAACAGGTCTCCAAACAGGTTTCCATGTCAACCTACTGCTGATGAAATAACATGTTGATAATGTGCCCAACTGTAGCCTCACACATCTCAGTACAGGAAATCACAGACAGTTGTCCTCACACTCTCCACCCGTGGTGACAACTTTCACTGACGTTAAACCTGAGGAAATGAGACAGGAACGTGTGACTAGGGAGGGAATTCTCCCACGGAAAGTGTTCATTTCATCTTGCTACTGTTACATATGATTTCACTTAAACATTCAGGCACAGACTGTTTTTGAGGGAAATTGTAAAAAAACAATTTGGGTTACATGTTATATTGCATCTGCTTTATATTCTGGGAAAAATTACTATAAGTCACTATATAGTCACTTTAGATACAATAATAATTGCCCCAAACAATTGTCTATCCTTTCTGGGGGGTTTTTCTTCAGTTTAGTATCTGATGTTTTCATACAATGATGAAAATCATCATCTTATGAATGTATGAAGCAAGTTGGAAATTTTAGTACATTCTGCTGTATTCCCATCAAATGGCCAATTTAGATATCTCTGATATTCCCTGACTCACCTACAGAATCTATCAGACTTCTGCATTTGAAATATACTGGTCCAAATTCCATGATATTCCAGGAAGTCCACAATTCATCAAAAATCTCATTCATTCTAAGTGAAACTGCTGTGTGTTCATTCTTAGAACCAGCACTTTCAAAATCTTTAATGAGCACACAGTGGAAATGGTGGCACTTGATTTCAGTATGGGCTGTCCACAGAACAGTCAAAAAACAGTTCAGACCTACATTATTTACAGTTAACACAGGGCATTTTGCATTGCATTACATTGCCAAAGTAATACATGGAGGACATCATGGGCATTGTGCAGGATGTAAACATGTGTTGGGCCTCACCACGTGTGGGGAAACAAAAAGCGGCCTGTATGTAAAAGGTAAAGGCTGAAAAGGAGGCCTGAAGGTGAAAACTAATGCCTGAACTACGAAACAGTGCCAAATCCCCTCAGGTTTGTTAATTCACACCTGAGTGTGAGATTTAAGTTGAATCCAAACCCTGGATTCCTACTGGACAAGCTGCCAGTAGGAAGTTGCCTGTGGTTATTTTGTGTATGTGTTGCAATAACAGCTAGTTGTGACGGTCAGTGCTCGGATTCACCCTTCACTGTCTGCTTTATTAATGTAAAACAGTACTTAAAATATTGACATTTTTTAAATGGATAGCCACTTTTTGAGACTGCTTTCCATGTTAATAAATATCTTCAATATTTGCCAAACCTGCCATACCAGATCCCAACATATGGCATTAGCTGGTGAGAAAGGAACTACCTAGAGACTTTTGTGCCCATTGCACTTGACGGGCAGTCCGTGTTCCACCTCGACAGAACACAAGACTCTGTTAAGACGAGGGGAGGCGGACTCTGTGTTTACATCAATGATGCTTGGTGCTCAAACGTGGTCAATGTTGATGGACAATGTTTCCCAGATGTCGAGTTTTTAATGTTAAGATGTCAACCATATTATCTGCCCAGAGAGTTCGCCAGTGTTTTTGTTGCTGCTGTTTACATTCTCCCAGACGCAAATTCAAAAAATGCACTACAGGAACTGTATGAGGTCATCGGTAGTCACAAGAATAAACAACCAGATGGTATTTTTATTGTAGCTTGTGATTTTAATCAAACAGACCTCAGTCCACACCTCCACCAGGGAAAGTAAGACCATGTTTATACAAACATTTTTTGGCAGCGACAAAGCCCTCTCTCACCCCCATTTTGATCAATCAGACCATATTTCCCTGCCTCTCCTGCCTACTTATACCCAGCTGAGTAAAAGGGTCAAACCATCAGAAACAAACAGTTAAAGTGTGGACAGATGAAGCTTCAGCAGCTCTACAGGTCTGTTTTGAGTGCACAGACAGGCAAATGCTGCCACCCAGGAGAACCACATCAATCTTGAGGAATATACATCATCAGTGCCATCATACATCAGCAAATGTGTTGATGATGTGGTGAACACAAAGACAATAAAATAATTCCCCAACCAGAAATCCTGGATGAATGGAGAGGTGAGTGCCCTATCCAGAACCAAAAAAGCTGCCTTTCGGTCAGGTGACAAGGAAGCTGACAGCACTGCCAGAGCGAGACTGAAAACTGGCATCAAGGAGGCAAAGCGGAGGCATCAAGAGAAACTGAAGAGAGACCTGAACACCAACAACACCAAAGATATATGGCAGGCGATCAAAAACATCACAGGCAAAAAAGCATCATCATCATGTGTGAGGCCACATTGCCAAATGAGCTTAACACATTTATGCTCGCGTTGATCTCCTCAACAAAGAGTCAGCTGCAAAGTCTACTCTGCCTCCAGAGGACCGGTCACTGTCAGTATCCTGCTGAGAGTGAATATGAGAAAATCTGCTGGGCCTGATAACATCCCTTGCCATGTACTAAGAACATGTGCCAACCAGCCAGTTGATGTCATAACTGACATTTTCAACATATCACTGTCACAGGAGAGTGTTTCCACCTGCTTCAAGACAGCCACCATCGTCCCTATACTGTCTGCATAAGTCTGCAATGCCTAGTCTAAATGACTACAGCCTTGTGGCACTCACCCCCATTCTGATGAAGTGCTTTGAGAAACTGGTTCTCCAGCACATCAAAGACAACATCCCAGCCAGCTTGGACCTTCACCAGTTTGGTTTCAAAACCAACAAATCCAAATAGGATGCCATCTCCACTGCCCTCCACTCAGCCCTCACTTGAAAATAACTACACCTACCTGCCTACACCTGATTTCAGCTCAGCATTCAACACAATCTCCCCCATGAAACTGATTGGCAAACTTTGGGCTTAAGTACTGCACTCTGCAACTGGATATTGGAGTTCCTCACAAACAGACCCTAGACAGTTCAGATTGGTGGCCACACCTCGTCTACTCTAGTGCTCAACACCGGAGCCCCACAGGGCTGTGTGCTCAGCCCCCTCCTGTTTACGCTGTACACCCACAACTGCAATCCCCAACATGGAGAGAACTCTGTTGTGAAGTTTGCAGATGACACTACCATCATCTGCTGGATTACAAACAACGATGAGAATTGCGCGAAATCAACAATCTTGCAGAGTGGTGCACATAGAACAACCTACTACTCAACATCAAAACCATAGAGCTGATCACTGATTTTAGAAAAAAGGAGACAAAGACATACACCCCTGTCTACATCAGTGGAGCTGAGGTGGGGCAGGTGAACAGTTTTAGGTTCCAGGGACTCAGCATCACAGAGAACCTATTATGGACATCACACATCTCCACCCTAAAGAAAGCTCAGAAACGGCTGTATTTCATAAGGAAACTTACAAAGGCAAAATTCCCATGCCAAGGTCTAAACTTTTACAGAGGAGCAATAAAAAACATCCTGAGTGGAAACATTACAAACTGGCATGGGATGTACACGGCCGGGGACAGGAGGGCTCTGCAATGGGTGAATAAAACCACCCAGAACATCATTGGTACCCAGCTACAGAGCAGCAGTAATATTGGTGAGTTGAGGTGTCTGCACAGAGCCCAAAGGATACTAAAAGACAATACCCACCCCAGCCTCTGCCTTTTTACCCGACTGCCATCTGATACGCTATCCAGAAGTATCAGTGATAGATACGTGATTTTTTTATATTTAAATTTTTTATTCTGAACAAAGAGCAGGAGTCTAGGATTTAGTATTTTTGGTGTTTTCATGGAGAGCTGATCAGCAGTTCTTCTGTAACAGTTCTTAATTCAAATTATCTAAAAGTGTCCCTTTTACTGTGTTATAGGTTGAGACGTTGTCTGTGGTGGTCTAAGCTCCACATTCAACATTCATTCACAAGCTAACTTCTGACTAGAGATTTTTCCGGTCTATATACACATAAACCCATCGTGTTGGCAGACTTTTCTTTCATTCTGCATTTTTAACTGCAAATCCATAAAGACTTCATCTGTTTGGAAAATCTAATTCAGTGGGCCTGATATTTAGCTTCATTAATTAAGCATGACTTGTAACATTTTACAGAAAAACAATGAATTGATTCATCTTATTTAGCACGCTGGTATTAATAAAATCACAGCTGTGGTTTTGTGGCAGCACAAACTAAGTGCTGACCATGGACGTATAATAAGACCTTGATACGGTGCTGCTGCTCAGCCTTGCTTCCAATTTTTTCCAGTGCCCACTCGCTGTATTGCAGCGAAAATTTCCCCTGCAGCCCAAAAAGCATTTTCCTCATAGGCCACCATTATACAAGAGACGTCTGTAAAATGGTTGACAGGACACCTCAAACTGCAAACAAGGCCAATTATGACTCTGTAAAACTTTCCTCGAGCCAAGAAAAGCGATTTAAAAATGCCTGATGTCATCACAATGTAAAATCTATGGGCCGAGCGGGAACTCGCTGGCAGGGCCAGCAGGAGAAACACTACTGCGCATGTTCAGTGGGCTGCATACATACACATACGGAAGCTTTTTTGACGTATGCGCCAGGCAAGAAATTCTCATCTCTCATTCTTGGACTGAATAGGCACCATCTTTGGGTCCGGTATCCAATTCTAATAATACATCCATGGTGCTGACTTGATGTCCAGCACTCAATGTCTGCTTACTTCCTTCTGCTGTTCTGAAAGAAAAGTTTTTGGCAAGGGGTGCCAACAAAGAGGAAAACCTGGTGTGTCAAGGTGATGTGGCGTGTTTGTGCTGGGAACAGCAGAACTGACTGTTTGACTGGATTCTTGCTTGAGTCTTTTTGTCAGCCTGAGTTTCCGTCCTGAAGCGCTGTGGAGGTTTTTTTCAGCCTGTCATGTCTTCACCTGGCCTCCTGAACACCATCCCCACCCCCCATCCCCCAGCTGCCATGTGGCCTGTCACACTGTCTTGCCTTTGCCACCACACACATACACGTATTCGTTTTACTATATTTGTGAAGAACTTTCACTGCCAGCTTCCATTCACGGTTTCCTCACTCTAATCTTAACCATATCACAGTAAATTAATCCAAAATGTTTCTTTTGTAATTGTATTTTAAAGGAATGGGAAGTTTTTTCGCCCCAGTCCGAGTCCTTTAATATTGGGTATCTGCTGATACAGACTCTTATATTTGCTTAAATAACAAAGCTGCACACTCAAGCTATAACCTGAAAATTAGATAAGATAGAACTAAATTCATCCCGTAAAAAAATGTTTGTGCCAAAGATGCTCTATAAACAGAGTAAAATTATTTAAATTCATAGCAGCGGAAGAAATGCAAAGTTGACTGAACATATCTGGCACATTGAAATAACAGAAAAAAAGATTGACGCAATCTACTAGATCTTTTTACTAGAGAAGATGCATCACTCTGTTGTACAATTCTTTGTAATTTCTTTAGCAACCCTTTAGACTATGTCTGAAGTTTTCATTGTTTATTGATGCTGTTAAATGCTTATTTATATAAATGATGTTTGTAAACATAGCAGTTAAATAGGCTTATAATTTCATTTATAGATAGTTCCAGCAGAACAAACTCTTTAATGCTTGTGAATATACGGTGCCTCATAATTATATGGTAAAAAAATTACTGTTTGAACCTTTCACTTAATTGTAAGTCTAATCTTAATCGTGGAGCCTAATGTTGCTGAGCCCTCTCCCTGTTGAAGAAAGCGGCAACAATGACCTTACTTCACAAAAATGTCCTACAACACATGTGCATAGTCCACACACACACACACGCACATACTTGTGACATACTGCGGAAGTGTATGCAGAATCTTTTTCTTTTGCTCTGTGTGAGAGAGTGGAGATAACAGACGTTGGTTCAATAAACCAACCACTTGAGCAACCTGCCCCTCAGTTCATTTCAGTCTTCTATTTCCTCAGCAGATTGTCAGCACACATTTCCAAAACCCCCAACACCGCCTTCAACATTCACCCCTGGGCCACTTTTACACTCCAGCCCTTTTTTATTCTCCCCAATCATCTATTTTTGTGACCCCTTCTGGCCCACGGCTCAGTAAGGTGTGTGTGTGTGCCCCCCGCCTCCTTGAGTACTGATGTTGAGATGAATGCAGCCCAGAGACAAAGAACTGAACATCCAAAGCTGCCCTGACAACTTTACAATGTGGCACACAGAATGATATGTCAAACTTATAAGATGAGTATTTAGTTAGACTGCTTTCACTAGGGTTCCTGTGGCTGAGGAGTTTGTTACTACTGGATTAGTATTTAACAGAGAAGGTGAATCACATACAAGAATTCCATTTTAGCTTTTGATTTATTCAGTGTAGGCAGACAGAATTGTTCTAGCACCAAGACCTCCAATAGTGTCTGTAAATGTTCCACATGTGCCATAAATAAGCAAATGAGTACGGGTGTAATCAGTACATATAACTCAAATACAATACAACCCTGCATCTCAGGATCATTATATTGATATATTAGTTAAAGCTTAACATATTTTTAAGGATGGATAATTGACTGTATTTCAGCAGGATAAATTATGCAGTATCATTACTGCTTTCTATGGGATCCTGTGTACATATAAAAACATTATAGATGAAAATTAACAAATTTACAGTCTGTCCTTTAGAAAGATTGGAGTTTACATCTGAAAATGTGTAGTTGGTTTGTTCCCTTGAACAGCTGATTTCACATAGCAGCACAATAATGGAGGTTGCAGTTTTGGCTGTATAGAGATTTCCAGGGGATGCTGATCCCGCTTATCATAAGCTTTAACTGCTGACTTTTCTTTTACTTTTGTTAAGTATAGGTGGGCACTATGAGACACAGAAATGACTTCATTTCTGTACACAGTGGTATCACTAAAACATAACTTTATCAGTATTTACGTATATGTTAGTAAGTCTGGTCTATCATGGGACATGCAACTCTGTCGATCTCTAAATCTGGTTTAACCCTGTTTCGTTACACTGCAGCAGTGCTGGGAGCCATGGTGAAAGAATTGTTTGTGCCAAAGATGCTCAGTATACATAGTAAAAATATTTATATATATATGCAATGTTGATTAAATATGTATCTGGCACATTGAAATAACAGCTGCAGCTGAAATAAATTTGGCACAACTTATTTTTCTCAAGCTACTTAATCCAAATATTGAAGGTCCTGATTCAAAACTATAACGATCAGCTTAAATTATAGATACACTATGAATGAAAGTTTTAACTGAAGAATGCTACTCCTGTAATTGAAGTGATGTGATCAGCTGATCGTTTTACTAGAGAAGATGTATCACTCTGTTGGAGTTGATAGAACTACAGTCCACTTGCAATTGTACAGTGGTGGATTTTCTTCCCTCACAAACGGTCTTTGGTTGAGTATACACACCTTCTGAAGATAGTACACAAACCTGATATCAGCCAAATTTAAGCCTGTCATCAGGTTACTCAATATTAATTAGTGACAGGTGAGATGACCTGCCGCTGGTGACATTTGTGATTTTAACTGGCGAAAATGACTGTCAGCACTGGCTAAAAATGAGAAACTGCTATCTGAATGTTTAGCACACTGCTCTTTGCTAATAAGAGAGGAGTGATAACAAATTCGGTAACAGATTTGTTAACGTCAGAATTTAGTTAATCTGGGTATTTTGACAATAAAACTGTCAGAACTCGGAGTCACTCACCAACACGACAAAATCATTTTTCATATTCAACACTCTGATTTTCACTCACTGTGGAGCCCACCTGGCTGTCATAAACGAGAGCAGCTTTGCAACACTTGCTAGCTGAGGTGGACAAAACACAGTAAAGTACAGTCAAGAAATGATTAGCATTTAATTGGATGTATTTTAGCCGATACCAATCCATCAAAATATGCCTGGATTGACTTCAGTACAGATCCCGTAGAATCAGCTCTAATATTGATGGTGAGCTTTGTGTTTAAAATGCCTTTTCTCTACCAAATGCACTAAAACGAGTTACTTTTGATGACCTTAGTCTTGCACAGTCTGTCGTCTGCACGATCTTCGAACCCCAAAAAAATGCAGAATACCGAGAAGTCTCTGTAATCCAAAACACACTTTATTCGTAATAAAGTCGAATGGTGAACGAGCAGTGTAGATAGATGACGACAGGCAAGGTGAAGCTGGCTGGAGAAGCAGGCAGACAGGAATCCAGGAAACCACAGGAGCGGCGATCACCAGCACCGGGTAATGCCTTAGGCAGAGCAAAAACACGAAGGAAAAACCACACTTGCAAAAAGTACTTAGCTTTAGCAAGAGCCTAGACGTAGTTGTCGTACAATGTACGGGGACGATCTGGCGTCGGAGTAGTGGAAAAGCCTGGTATATAAGCTGTGAAGACTGATGAGTAGATAGGAGACAGGTGTGCTGGTAATCAGCCGCAGGTGGGAGGTTCCTAGAGCCAGGCAGGTAACATACACACACATACACACACACATATCCAAAGACAAGTAGGGGACCCACAAGACACACCAGGAAGGGGAACACAACAGAGAACACAGGGCTGGAGAGGAAAAGGTGGCAGACTACCACACAGTCCCACTGTAGATAACTCCAATGTCACCCCTCAATATGTAAAGAAAACCTTACGTATTGACCATGTCTCTGATAGTCAAAGAAAGGATGTTGAGGGCGCTCTGCTCATGCCACTTCCCCCAGAACCACCAGAGAAGACTTTATGATGGAAGAGAAAGTTAGTGATTGCTCTGTTGGTCTTGAGGAAGACAGTGACTGGAAAAACTGGGCAGATGAAGCTTGTTTCAGAGAGTCCTTGTTGTGAGCAGCTCCACATCTAAAGCTACAATTTAAACATATTATCTAATCCACTGATTTGGAAACAAAGGTGAACATTACCAGTCCAAGGCAATTTAGTTTTCACCACTTCCTGGCTCAAGTTTGAACTACCAACACTGTGGATGTTTGTAAATGCACCTTTACAAAGTAGTACAGTGAACAGTACAATGCACAATGCTTCTGATTATGTTAACTGTGAACAAACAAACAAACATCTTGACATTAACTTGTCAAACATAATGGTTTCTGATAGATGCAAAATGGGAGTGTTTGGCCATTTGAGAATTTTGTGCCAGAGGGCATTTTGTTGAATGTTTATGATTGTGACCCATTTTTTTCATTTCTGCATCAGTTGAGGATTGAAGCAGCTCTGCATGATTCCTTCAGCTTTATACAATTGTGTGTGTGTGTGTGTGTGTGTGGCCTCTGGCTCTGTAGTGAGTCAGGTGAAGACAAGCCTTGCTCGAGAGTCCTTGGGCAGTCATGAGGGACAGAGACAATCCTCAGAGCATCAGTGAGTAAAGGGCCGTAGTCAGAGCTTTTGAACTCACTAAAATGAATTCTGGAGGATTTGAGTCCAAAGGCTCTGGCTGCAAAGAAATAACTGGTACAGGGATCAGGGCCTTGTTGCATTTGGCAGAAAATATGCAGATGATGCATGCTTGTCCAAATTCATGCGAATCTCTCAAAACTTTAAGGTTCATTGACAGGACCGGCCGTGGCTATTGGAGCCCTTAAGCTGCTTCAATTCAATTCAATTCATTTCAATTTTATTTATATAGTGCCAATTCATTACAGAAGTTATCTCATTGCACTTTTCCTATAAAGCAGGTCTAGACCGTACTCTTTATAATATTATTTACAGAGACCCACCCACAACAAATCCCACCATGAGCAAGCACATGTCGACAGTGGCAAGGATAAACTTCCTTTAAGAGGCAGAAACCTCAGGCAGAACCAGACTCAAAGGTGGGCGGCCATTCGCCGCAGCCGGTTAGGTTGAGAGAGAGAGTGAGTGAGAGAGAGAGATGGGGGAGTGGGGGAGGGGGAAGCACAATACAAATTCCAGCTAGAATTTTTAAATAATAATAATGTAATGGTAGTGGTAATATTAATATTTATAAAGTAATAATAATAGGAATGACAGTGATAGGAATAATCATGATAATAATAGTATTAAGACTAATAATAACAATTGTAGTAGCAGTTGTTGAGCAGGAACATGGGGGCAGCAGGTGGCCCACAATCACGATCCAGACTCTGCAGCTCCGGAGTCAGAAATACCAGCTGAAAGCGACAGAAGGAGAGAGGAGAGAGATGAGAAAGCACAAAACTATGTGAGAGAGAAGATGTCGAGTTAGTAACGTATTAATTGGATAAAATTCAAACAGGAGAGAGGAGCTCAGTGCATCATGGGAAGTCTTTCAGCAGTCTAGGCCTATAGCAGCATAACTAAAGGATGTTTCATACAGTGTTTGTACAAAGCATTCTAGTCATTTGGAGTGGTGCCAGTCCTCTTAGCTAATGTCACAATATTAAGAAGAATAAGCCTTATGATAAGACTATGTATAATGACATTACTTGATTTTAGGCTGTGTTTCAGTACATTCAGTTTCCTTCATTTGTTGTTATGTAAATGATTCAGCTTACCTGGATAGTACTGTATTATTAAACAAGGAAGAGCTATCAATCTGTCAATCCTTTCTGTGTCTGGGCCGGGTGAATTAAGCAAACTGAAGTGACTTTGCTCTGCTTTGAGAAGCCCTAAACCTGCTCATTGCTCATTGCTTCCTGCAGCTTTAATTTAGCCGATCTAGACGAACCCAAAAGAAACGTTCAGTAAGGCCAAGCCTTCAAATTCCTGGTAAAATACTATCCCTGCAACAATGGCACTGCCTCCCAAATTTCACACATCTAGGTGAAACGTACTGCGGGGCTGCTTCGTTGAAAGTTTGTAGGGTATCGAGCTATTTTAAATCATCAGGTTCAGGCTATTGGAATTCCCTAGTTAGTAAACTTATAGCAGAATTAAAGTTACATGTGTGTTTGATGAAAGCTCAAAATAAAAACAAAATCAAAATGCATGACTAAAATTATAGTAAATTGTAAATATAATTGACAATCACTGACAAAATAAAAATGTTCTTATATTAGTCAGTTAAGTCTACACTATAGTCAGCTAAGTCTACACTATAACTGAAGATTATTAAATAACTAAAATTTGACAAACTCATTCATGTGTCAAAAGACTTAGACTGAATCAAACTCCAGTGCTACAATCAACACTGGACATTTCTTCAATATTTGTGTGTGGCAGTATGGTTAAAAAGTTTCTGCAGCTAAAACCACTTGGTTAAAGTTAGGGGACAGAGGTCATGGCTAAATACATCTCTGAATCCTAGTATGATGGTACATGACCCCAGGGCACCAGTAAAGGTTAAAACTTACAGTATACACCAATTCACCCCTTTGAAAACCACAGCTGACACTACACTGCTCTATATAAACTTCATACTATTGAAAGTTGACAATGACTTTAAATTGCCAATGCAGAGTTGCACATGAACCTAATTTTTGTATGAGATTTGTTGGGTTTGTACATGCAAGCAGGTTAAAAAAGACACTTTTTTTCAGTTACTCGTTTATATTTTGTGAACTCTTTTTTTCATGCAAACCTTGGTGCTGCGATTGGCAGTCACACAAAATGTAACAAAAAAATTATAATGGGATCATGATGACTTCAGGTATACAGTACTATATGTATACTGTATAACAATACAGTGTTGTGACGGTGCAACAATCACTAGGTTTCCCAAATTGAACAATAGATTGCATGGTACATGGTGGAACCACTGTCTCACCTTGACTGTGAAGAATAAAGCCAAATTTATGCTTGAAGCAAGGGGTTAACAGGAGTCCCAGTATAGATATCTATGGCGTTCACATTCACGTTGTGTTATACGAGTGACAGTGGGAAGGTCCGCCTCATTTCATTGCTGAATTTGAGTCTATTCCATGCAATTGCCATGATTACTGTGGTAGTTTTGGTGTTGACACTTCCTGTTGTATTTTGTAGTAGTCTCCTTCCCTTGTGTGTCTTGTGTTTTTCCTTCCTGTCTGTGTTTTCCCTCCAGTTTTGATTGTTGGTCCTCCCTTGATTGTTTGCACCTGTGTCTCGTTGTCTCACCTCCCCTTGGGTATTTAGTCTGGGTCTTTTCTTTGTTCTGTGTCGGATCATTGTTGTACACATGGTGTTGTTCCTTGCCAAGCCCTGTGATTGTGTTATCTTGGATTCTTTGTTCTCCTGTCGACCTTGTTTGGATTTTGGATTTGGATTCTGGATTCTGGATTTTGGATTTTGCCTGTTCCCTTGTGTACTGTCTTTCTTCCTTGGACTCACGCCACTGCATTCCACCCAACAATAAACACGGTAGTTATTCGGCTACTTCACCCTGAGACCGCTTCTTTGTCATCTGCTTTTGGGTCCACATACCTCCATACAGCACCTCGCCTCACGACAATTACATTGTTTTACTGTGATAGTGAGTGGGGGTGGCAGTAAGCAGATGGTTTGCAGTAGAAATGCCAGTAATGCTTTAGATTACGACGAATTGACTTCATGCTCATTCAAAGGATATTTTGTTTGTACGCCCCCTGACGTGTTGGAGAATACTTCAATGAACAACGCCTGTGTGCATGCTCGCAGCTTTGTGGAGGCCCTCCCCACGGAGTCTCGCGCAAGTATAAACAAAGCTTAAAAACTTCCTGATGACATAATTCAGGACTGTTTGCGCCTATTCATTTTGAAAGAGCAACGGCCAATGGGGAAATTCCATCACTCGACCGACCAATGGCGCAACTTCATCACTCACTCACTCAGTAGGTCAGGGACGGAGTTTATAGGGTTGGCCCCACTTTGCTGTGGTCCAGCCAAAAACAGAATACATTCTTTGGATGTTTGATTGTTAAGATTATAAATCAAGATTGTTCCCCCTTTTTCCCTGACTTCACAACTGGTTCCCTTGTACTTACATGTATGTAACGATATGTACTGTACTAGTACACCATTAGTATAATTTATATGGGAAGAATTACGCCGTACATTGCGGTCTGTAATCTAAAGCGTTAGTAAAATGTCTTTGCTAGGTGTGTGTTACTGAAAGAGAGAACTTGCTTCATGTTCTCCACTCTCAACAATCTCTACCAGTATCAAAAACACCAGCAGCTCATGCTGATCAATCTCTGACCAATCTCCGTTGCCTTGATGTGTAGTAACATTTTTTAGGAGGTGCACATCAACTACAGCCTAGTGTATGCTGTAGCTTCGGAGAAAACACATGTTGCTGTCGTAGGTACAGCCTAACCGCTTAATCCAGAAGCATAAATAAATTCAGTTTAATTCAACCTTTAGGAGAATGCCGACCTTTAGTGGAGTGGGGGCCAGTACAGTGTCAGACTTTGAAAACCCCTGCCATACAGTGTTCTTTATATCGTATGTTACCATTGGGCTGCAACAATTATTTCCTCTATCGATTATTATTTTTCTCAATTTAATGGTTATTGTTTAGTCTATGAAATATTAAAAAATAGTGAAAAAATGGCATTCACAGTTTCTCAGTGGCCAATTTACTGTCATTTACAACAAAGAAAAACAGCAAATCATCACATTGGAGAGGGTGGAACCAGAAAACATTTGGTCTTTTTGCTTGACAAATTACTGAAACAATTGATCGATTATCAAAATTTCAATATCAAAAAATGCACTTTGCAATGTTCAAAGATGTAGGACCACAATGTATTACAGAACTAGACAGAACTGTTTAACTGAGTAATTAAAAAAAATATATGTCTGATCAGAATAGCCTCAACAAAAGTGCAAAACGAAATCATAAGACTTAAATAAATACCTGAAAGACTGTGATGCTGTTTATCCCCATATGGGCTTTAACTGTATACGACCACGAAACAGGTCAAACAGTCCTGTGTAATATTTATCCCTGAGTTATAACACAATCTGCCCTCATGTCTTGTCTGACCATTGAGTGAGATTGCTTTAAACTGTAAGCTACTGTTTTCATGGAAAAGATCTAAAATTAATCAGCGGGCTTGTTGTCCCCTCTTAAGGCCATGATAAGAAGGTTTTGGTGCATGGGGAGGGAAACATAAGAGGCTTTGGGGGCCGCTTTTATTAAAAGGATCTGACATCTACCTGCCCTCTCAAATGGCAGGCAATTTTAACACTTCTGGCACGCAAAGCAGCCGTATAAAAATAACCACGTCTCCTGGGCTGTAGGCCTACTCTGTTTTGATGTTGTTTACCTTAAAGGACACTGTGAAAAGCATAGTAAATGAAATGCCTCTTCATAACAAATCACAGACCAATTTATTTGGCAGCTTGAATGTCTACACATGGGCTGATTTCTCTCTTCATCTTTTCATTTTCCTGTTGTCATTATCCACACGTATCATGTCGGAGACGGCTTGATGGACTCAATGTGTCGGAACGGCTTGTTCTCACATCCGTATCACTGCAGGACTCCCCACAGTACAGCAGCGGCCTGTCAGCCCTAAGACTTGGGGCCAGTTCTCACCGTGATGGTCAGTTGGAGATTCTTTTTATTTTGATACAGTTATTGTTTCCCATTTCCCCACTTGATTGGAGCTTAAAAGCCAAAGCAGCCCAGATCGTGCCGGCATAAATCTCCAGGCCCATTAATCCGTCCTGGTGTCGTGTCTCACACAGAACTGTCCAATCGTCTCTGGATATTCATGGGGAAATTAAATGAATGATATTCTGAGGCAGCTCAGCGACACTGCAGATTGGATATTAAAATAGGGCTGCTTTTCGCGTTTGCTGTTGATTATTCTCATATGTATAGGATATGAAGGAATAGCCTCTGTGGACACCGTTAAGAGCATGTGAAGTCTCTGTTACATTAACTCAAACGGCCCTTTGCCTTTTCTATTCTACTTCACATCCTCCAACAATGTTGGCAGCCTTCATTTCTGAGGATGAATTACTGGGTATGAGAAACATGATGTTAATAGTTTAACAGGGTACTGACTAAATAATAACGAACAAAATATGGAGCACCAACCTTTGAAATATAAGTTTAATTTTAAATATATTTTAATTAACTATAGGATACCTCCTTCCCAAATAAAATCATGAAAAATGTCTAAAATGTGAATGCACACTCACTGTAATGATATCTGGTATAGAAGAATATAACTGAGTGTTTTTAATGTTTGCATTACCAAAAAGCAAGTCCCACATTAACATTATTTTACACTACAATTTATACAGAGTTGTGAATCTGTCAGTGAAATCCATATTGGCATATTGTTACACTTTCCCTATAAATCCAGTTTGTATTGTCTTCACTGTAAAGGTCCTATGAAATGGGGCAACCGTGCCAACCCTTCCTCAAACAAGTCTTAATGAAATCCCTTTCTTTTCCAGTGTTAAGGCATCACTTGATCTGGGTAATTCTCTTGTTACCTGTTTTTGAGTCGATTCTGATGAGAAGATTAATATCAGTTATAACTCATCCAGTTTAGTGAAGTCTGGAACAGGCTTAGCATAGCACAAAAACAGTTGGTCAAGAAATAGCTCCAGTACTACGTACCGAAACTACAGATTCTATGAGTATAGGCGCAGCCCTCCAAGCTATGGGTCCCACTGGTTCCTTTAACTTGCTGAAGAAAAAGCTGTGTTGGGGAGCAGATTGTCTGGTCTCAGCTCAACTTATACACGAGGTGAGACTGAGGTGGGGCCCATGTAGTAAGTGGGCATAGACTAAAAGTCTTCAGTGCTGCGCGAGCGAGGGATGAACCCACTAGCAATAGCTGTGCCTATACTCATAGAATCTGGCATATAGTACATAGTAGTATATGCACTAGTGTGCTATTTTGTAGTCTTCCCCCTCTAAGGCTATCGCAAGTGGGATATGGGCAAAGTAAGATGTGGTCCATACGCCACTGAGTCTGTCCGGTACCCACAAGCACAAACACATACCCACTTCACAAGAAATCAACAACCAGTCCATACCTCGTGAATGCATCACAGCTCAACGGTGCATCACAGTATCATATGTGCATAGATGTCACAGAGATGGTACAATACCTGATATTCACCATGAGGAAATGAAACTGGAAAACAGCATAAAACCTACTGCTGTGAGAAGCAGAGACGATGGTTACTGTTGGGATTTACAATGGTTAAAGGGGGGGCACCCCCTGTGTAGGTGCGATTAATTAATTATGGCTATCAGAATTATTAAGGATAATCATAAATAACTTTAATGAATAAAGTCCTCGGGTACACCACTATTCTTAAAGATAGCCAATTAACTAACTGAGTCTCATAAAATATACTAAACTATCAATTTGGAACTCAACTTAATAATTAAATTAATAACTATAACCAGAATTACCACCAATAGCTAGTAGGTTGAAGGATTTGGGGTTCAACATAGAAGAGGTTGGCAAATTATTCACTCTTGTGAAACATTAAAGAAGTTATAGAAATTATACACAGGCCTTTATTAAACATAATAAAGCAAAAACACACAATGTGAAGTCTAACTCTAAATACTAAACTACAGAACAAAGGGATGAGCATGTGTGTATGTGCGTCCAAGATAGCTGCTTGGATCTAAGATGGCTTCAAGCAAAAGAATGTGCGGAAGTTTCTTTGTTCTGCCTCCATATGTCTCGCGTAAACAAGCACCTGTGGTCAGCGACAGGAGGTGTGAGCAGGAGCTTTAAAGTTTCTCTCCACCGTGTGTGGTTGTGTTTAAGTCAAATTAGAGGTGTATGTGTATGTGTATGCCAAGTTAAAAGGATTTAGTTAGCATGCAAGGACTGTCTGTGTGGAGAATAACATAACTAACATCAACTTAGCATGTGGCTACCAAATTAACCTAACAGATACACACGTCACAACAACAAAACGTCAGAAAAACACATCAGTACATGTACATCATTAACTAAACAGTCCTGTGCTTAGCCAAGTACATTCTATGCTATACCCAGTTGTTATGTTACCCGTCCATGAGAGGGAAAGCGAGGTGGGTTTGGTGCTGCTGTTAACAGGCAGTCAGTCTGTTGTAGGCAAGCCAAGCTGGGAAGAATTGTGGTTCCGCTGTGGCAGCATCTTTTTCTGCACAGTGTCCGCTTATAGAGATCAAAGGAAGCCAGTCACTCCGTCTTTGGTTGTCCTTACAGAGTTAACAGCTCGCCGTTAACTTGTTTCGTGCTCCCGTTAGCATGTGAAGTAAGCTAGCAGGCTTTGTGCGTGGCAATCATTGGCGCTAAACTTTGTTGCAGAGATCTAGCAGGCTCTCGTATTGCTGCAGTAAGATCAAAGACTTTGGTTCTGCTGCGTGTTTCTGCTCCAAGCAGATTACACTGCAGTGGTGGCAAACAACCATCTGCTGCATGCTGGAGGCGAAGCCAGGAGGAAAGATTTCAGGTGGGTGTCTGCTGGTGAGCAAGACACACTGAGAGGGAGACAACCATGGCTGTCTGCCACAGTGAAAGATTCCAGGAGACAGAGCATTCTTCTTCTTCTTTTTCTGATGTTTTATGAGAGTTGGCAAACAACTTTTGGTGCATTACCGCCACCTTCTGAAATGGGGTGTGGATCAGAATGGTTTCATGCCTAACCTATATTCTTCTTTTAAGTCCTGTCTTTTCCAAAAACCTAAATATTGCCCTGTAGCCCACATGCCCTGAGTTCAATTGGAGTAACTCCTTTAGCCTGACCTTAATGCGATAGGACCTTTTTATTGACCTGGTAACATCCGGGTCACAGGTCAGACTTGCCAATGCAGCGTTTAATGGCTCTCAGGATTGTGGGACAAAAGAGAATGCAGTCTCCTAACAAAAGTTCCACAATCAACAACCAAATGAATGAATTCATCTGTGGAGTCCCAACAGTTACACACTGTAACAGTCCAGCATTGAGCAGAGTAGGAGAGAAAACAGCTCTCCATGTGCAGCGAGGCATGAGGGAGAGCGAACAGTTAAAGCACCCCAAATAACAATCACTCTGACAAAACACTCAATACACAGTGGGTCATAGAAAAATTAATGAAAGAGACGGGGGAACTAATAGATTATAACAGTTAATTATAACTATAATAGTTAAAATTAGAACCAGAATAAGTTATCTTTCATATCAAACATCTTGAGATATGAGTGGAAAATATTGTTCTTGCAACTACATTTATACAGTTTTTTGACTCAAACGTAGCTTAACCATGTCATCTGAAATTCTACTTCAGTACACTTTAAGAACAAATATTACTGGGACCACTACAGAAATTGCAGATGAACATTTAATATCCAGGAATTCACATTATAAACACTACCACTGACTAGCTGTGTAACAATTTGGCCACAATATAGCACAATGGCCATCATGATCCAGTTATGAAAACATACATACATTTTTGTCCTTGAGTGTTGTCCTTGGCAATCTAGACAGTAAGCTGAGTAAGTAATAGAGAATGCTGCGGCACGTGTACTGACAAGAACTAGGAAAAGACATCATATTTCTCCAATATTAGCTTCAATGCACTGGCTCCCTGTAAAATCCAGAAGAGAATTTAAAATCCTTCTCCTCACCTACAAAACTCTTAATGGTCAGGCACCATCGTATCTTAAAGAGCCCATAATATCTTATTACCTTATTAGTAGAACACTGCGCCCCCAGAATTCAGGGTTACTTGTGGTTCCTATAGTCTCCAAAAGTAGAATGGGAGCCAGAGCCTTCAGTTATCAAGCTCCTCTCCTGTGGAATCAGGTCCCAGTTTGGGTTCGGGAGGCAGACACCATCTCTACATTTAAGAGTAGGCTCAGGGAGGTGGACTATGTAGAGGGTCATCAGTTGGCAGATGAAGATCTCTTCATTGGAGCAGAGACAAATGCATTCATCAGAAATGCAAAGCGCCCTGTTTCAACAAAGAAAAATATCTTTCAGTGAGTGTATTACTCTGTAGTTTAATATAATTATGATTTCATCTTTTGTCAGCCTGAGAGAAGTCTTATAGTGTGCCTGAAATGTTTGCCACTATCTAATGCATATTGGGTTTTTTTTACTATTACTCTGTTGTAGAACTGTGAGAACCTTCTATGAAGCAGTTCTGTGAAAGATGTTCACCTCTTTTCCACTCGACCTCCAACTCCTGAAGGACCTGAGAGTGCTGGACCCTGCATCTCGGCTTGACATCACTCCAGAGACAGGTAGAGATTAAGGACAGTTTCCAATTGACAATAACAAAAACAATTGGCAAGATATACTTTGAGTGTTATGAAGTATTGAATGGTTTAGATAAATCAACAATGTTCAGTTAGCAATGTTGTTGTTGTATTTTACAGTGACAAGGCTAGGGGCCCTGTTCCCTCACTTGAATGAGGATAGGCTGAGAGAGGAACTCATTGACTGCCAGGTGACAGATAGCAAGCAACTTCCTCAAGAAGACAGAATTGACAGATTCTGGGGCGTTGTAGACAAGGACTTGAGGTTCAGTGAGCTGACAAGGCCTATGAAGGCTTTATTATGCATTCCACATAGCAATGCAAATTATGAAAGGGTATGGTAGTATGGTGCAAAAGATTGTTACAGAAAATAGAATGTCATTGAACAACAGTACTGTTTGTGCTTTACTGTCATATACAATCAACCACACTGGTCAAGTTCACAAACACACTCCTTCTCAGAAGGTGTTGAGGAATGCGAAGTCTGTGACCTATGTATACAACAAGTCCCTTCCATCCATTTTTTGTAAACACCCAGTTTTCTAATTTACCAGTAGCCTTTCTCAAAATCACAATTGAAGCATAATGTGTAAGTATATATCCTCATTCAAGTAATACATGAATAAACTTGTGCTAAATTCATGTGCCCTTTTGTGTTTTCATTTATATAAAGCAGGGATGTTCACAGAATTTCACTTTTAACCAGGTATCTGATTCTGACCACCTAATTGTAGTCACTTACTTAATGTAGGAACTACCCAATGCTTGTTCCACTGATATTTTTTACAGCAAGTGGTTGCCTAGTTGTGTGTTTAGGATTCACTGTGTGTATCCTTGTCTAAATGTAAGGGGTATGTGGACAGTGGTTGTTTTCAAATTGCCTCTTTTCTGCCTCTTTTGCCTCTGATGCACACATGCATGCGGAGTATCTTCTTCTTTTGTTTCTTTTGTGGTACACCACTACACTTAGTACAATGGGGGGGATAAGTCCCCCGGTCCCCTGTGGCAATTACACACATGAGAATTAGTATTATCCAGGGAGAAAGTAAAATTTTACTAGTAGTTTTATTTATCTCATTTCCTCCAAAATCTTCTTTTTTTCTATTCTTCTAAGAAGGATTTGTTTCTCCCCTTCTATAACATAATTAAAAAATATCCTGTCTTCTTTTAATTTGGGACTATATTATATATATAATCCTCCCGATTTTAGTCTTAGCTTCAATCTTGGGCTCTTGATTTGATTTTGGTCATTGCCTATTTGATCTCTGGCAATTCTTTCAATCTCCTTCTCAACGGTAATATCAACTCTCAAGATGACTGATGCTTTAATCCACAGCATTAATCTTAAGACTCTCTTTCTTAAGAAAATGCTGCCGTCGGGGAGGGAAGGAGGTCAGGGCCATGGATGAAAAATATATATATTTCTTGCAGTCTGCTGACACAACATCGCTGTCCACTCTAAGTGGTTAGCTCTTTGTCCAAAATAGTACAAGTAATAGTCAAGTGTTGAAACTAAATGTATTACTTATTAAAACCTTTCTTTAACAAATACAAAGATTTTAGAATTGTTTTTGAACAAATCATCAGGATGGTTTCAGCTGAATTCTCTCCTGAATTCACATTAAATCAGTCAATTCACAACAACAACAATGAATGAGGCGATAAGTTCTTTCCACTTTTTAAATGTTCTTCACACAGTACTTATGTCTTACTAACAGGGCAACACACATCTTTAGGAGTACATTATAGAAAACAGTTGACAGTGGGAAAATACAAGCAGATTTCACTTCCCATCATCCATTATAAAAATGTGGATTCCCCCTATCATACATCCTGGAATGAAGTGCAGGGCACATACAAGAACGTACATAATAGATGGCAAATAAACTCTAATATTTAAAAGATTTACTAAAAATAGAACATGTGCTTTAAAATTGAAAATGTGAAAAATGTTGAAAACAGGTATAGACCTGTTTGGTTTTATGTGTATTGCCTTACTAACTTATCTATTAACCAAAAAAGAAAGGAAAGCGTCAGAAGTGTTATGAAGAAGGGTTGATGTGGAAATCAAAGTTCCAATGTTTGAAGAAGAGAGACCACAGGCAGTTAATGTTTATTTCAACAACAAGATACAGCTTGTGTTGTCACTGATAGATTTATATGTTGGCAGCTTGACACAGATTCTTAAATTAGTAACATGGTATCACTTTCTTTGTAAATGATAAATGCAGTGCTCTCACTCTCTAATGGAAGAACTTGTGGTGGTAGAAGAGTAAAATGTTTTCAAGGCCATAAGTGATCATAGTGAAGCCTTTAAATTGTAAAAGAGACTAACCTCCCATCCTCTTTGACTCAAAATCCTCTCTTTCATTTCATTTAACTGCACAAAATACAAACCATTTCCCATACATATTTTATATTTTTTTCCTTTTTGATGAATGTGTGCCTTCACTTTATTTTGTGTGCACAGTTTCATATATGCAAATAATCGATCTGCTTAAAGATTAATAACATTAGTGCATGTTTCATTTAGCTCCTTGTGTAAGTTTCAACAGATTTCTTACTTGTCACAATTGCAAATTAGAGTGATGTTATTGACATATTTAGGTTAATTGCGGTAATGTTTTGTTAAATGAAGATGACATTTTGCCTGACCTAATGCCAGTCCTAGGGATGACAATGTCAGATCATAGCAGGATATTTTAACAACTATTTGCTGTGGGTATTCCTGCTCTCCAGAGGATGATTCATTTTTTATTTTAATGACTTCATGGCCTTTTCATCAGCACCACACTCATTCAAAATGTTTAGACTACTACTGGTAAGGTTCTAACAATTGCTAAATTGTCATTATGTTGTTTGTTATGTCTTTGTTTTATAAGATGTAATGAACATTGCAGCGTCTATGCGCTGCTGTCAGGGCTTTGATCATTTTGTACTGTATTGTATTATCATATTGTTAATTAAAAGCCATGTACTAAAGTGAACATTTGTGCCAAACGGTTCGGCGAGATGGAATTGATAATATTGATAATCTCCTCATATGACACCAGGTAAGAGGGCAAACAATGGGTTTTCTCAAAATGACAGAATGCACCCTTGAGATGTAAACGTTTGAAGGCTGAATGATGTTCTTACTAAATTTTTTGCACCCATCAACTTTGGTGTTGACAATGCCTTGGATTCCATTTGCTGTGTGATAGTTGTTGCAACCGTTAGAGAAACATCAGGCATGTTTTGAAAAGCTGGCAGAGAACAGACAGAAACCATTACTATCACATCATATCACAGCACATCATTTTAAACATTTTGTTAAGTTTTAATGGTTGAGCTATGATGCAGACTCATTACCGAAAAAAAGTCATATGAGACACAACATTAACAACAATGCAACATGCAGTAGCTGCTCTCACTGCACATTTTTTTAGCATAACACAAATAAACTCATAACCTTGTTCATAAACTTAGGAACAAAATGGTCATCCATATTGCTTGAGAACATTCAGGAGTAATTTTAGAAATATCTTATGAATGTTTTAGTTTTAGTTTTATTTTGGACTGGTCAGTCTGACCTTAAACCAACTAGTAACCATAATTTCTAGTGCATTTTGGATCAATTGCAATATGACTTCAACAGTGAATGCATTTGTTGGCAGGCAAACAAAAAAAAAACAACAACAACAACATATGTATCCATTTCACTATTTCACTTGGAACCAGAGTATAGTGGCCTGGATCACTTGAGTGTTTCATAAGTTATTTTCCACCAGAACTGCCTAAAGTAAAAAGAGCACTCTATACTATATGTACTTTTCCAAATGTGAAAGAGAAATCTTAGCAACAAGCAACAGGAAAGCTCCCGTACAAAGACTGTAGACATTTGCACAACATGAAGGTACAACATAATATTTTTCATGTCTTCAAAAGATGAACTCAGTATAGATGCAATCACCTGTCTTTCTTTATCATCTTATTTATAAGGCCGCTTTGCATGGTGTGTATTCGCAGTCATATTTGTGCTTGTGTCACACTCCTGTCACATGTTGGCCTCTTTCGTATATTCTGGACAATCATTTGTTAACATTTCAGGAGAAATCAACTATTGATTGATTTAAGGTACTAACCTAAAGTACTTGGCTCTTATGAATTTTAGTTTTGAGGAATTAAAGCTTGATGAGCCTACAAGGGGAATTTCAAAATCAAGAGCACTGATAGGACAGACTTGTGTCATGCAAGTGTTTGTAGACACAAAATGCATTTTCTTCTAATCAATTCAGACAGAAATGTGGAACTATTACAGGAATGAAAAACTGACAAAGCAAATAATGGAGGGAACAAGTTTGATTTTAGGCTAATCTGTTTTGACCTCACGGAAGGGCTGCATGGATTCTTAGGCAGTATTCTGCTCACCCTCTGAAAAGCTTTGATATTTGGGTAGTTTTCAGGCCCTTTTTTAGTTATCATTGTCCTCTTCATCGCTGTCCTTCATGGAAATGCCTTGCATCCCTCCTTCCCTCACTGAGGCAGTGGCTTCTTCCAAAGTCAGCCGGTTTCTCACGGTTTCATACATCTTACTGTTTAATGTGGAGTCCAGCACTCCTTGAAGGCGGAAGTCACGGTACTTTTTCTATCACAAGCAAACAAAAGAACTATAAACAGTTGGCATACATACATGTTTTGTTTTTTTTTTCAAATAAAAAAATATATAATAATGACACTGCAAAACCTGCTTCCACCTACTCTATTTGTTTTATTTCAGGTAGTATACAATGTAGTGAAAGATACAACATCAGTGTACTGCTGCCACTCACTATTAAAAGCCTCGACCAGAAAGACCATATAAAATAGTGCAACTGACAAAAACACCACACTGTGTGAAGAGAGGACACAAATCCATTTTAAACATAATAAATATCAAATTACAAAGTAGCAGTGAAATGTTATAATGTATCAGAGTTATAAAAAAGTCACTTAATTTTATAACTTCATCATTGATTCTTATATTCTATTATTCTAATAGTTGATGCATTTAGATATGAGGTTTAGAAATGTAAAAGGAAGCCATTCTCACCTTGACAATCCTGATGAGAATCTTCAGCTGATAAACATGGAGCTGCAGGTCCATACGGTCAGTCAGCCATGTTCCTACAAGGTTCATAGTGCTGGTGTACCATTGCTGTAACAGACACACAAGCACACGGTATATCATCATCTGATACGCCATGAAATAAATGCACTCAGTTTGTTTCAGAAAACACACATCAAAAAGCAACAGTTTAACACAAATAATGAATCCCTGGGAATCTGTAAACCATTTACTTTGCTCATGGTTCGTTTGGCAGAAAAACCATGTGATGTCATCCTTGCAGTGTATCATCATGACAGAGTTTCCTTGTGGATCACTGAGAGGCCGGAGGGACAAAGCTGACAAACACATCCTCAACAGAAAGACGTCTCTAATCTGAAAATGTTCATGTCATGTCGGTCACACAGCCTCATCAAGCCATTAGAAAATGACACATGGCACAAAGCAGGCACTTCTATATAGCAGGGGGTTGTTCTGCTGCAGTTCAGCGATGCCCATGCAGTCATCCCTGGGACCCAAGCTTAGGAAACAGTTTCTACTCTTGTCATGCAGGTCACCATTAGATAGTAACGTAGGCTTAGGATCTATTTAAATCTGGAGCATGGATTCAGGGTCCAGCAGCCAATGAGGCATCAGTTAATGGGGACCCTAATAAAGAGTAAGGCTTATGATGCTCTTGGTGCACTTGTCAAAGTCCATGAAACAAATCTTTCAGGTGTCAGTTTAGCAGTATGTTCAAAGCTGCCTTTGACAATTGAGATTTCTCTTTATTGATGAAAACATGTCTCTTGAGTGTTTTAATGACAGAAAGGTAAGTGATTCTGAGGAAAGAGGGCATCAGTACACAACACATTTATTCAGGTATTCTGGTATTTTCTCATTACAGAGTAAGCCTGGTTGGTGAAAGTGTATTGCCAAGTGCCTGACTGTCAAGTCTATTGAAGGGAGGCCAGGTGAAACTGGTATTAAATAGTAGGTAGGCAACCAATTAGATGGGGTCACTGTCAACTGTTAAACTGTGAATTGTTGAAATGAAACAATAGTTAACTGGTTTCCCAGAAATGCTAGTGGTATCCTTGGTAAGACAGAGCAATGGATTAGATTCAACTTTATTGTCATTACACATGTACAAGTACAAGGCAATGAAATGCAGTTTAGGACTAACCAGAAGTGCAATAAGCAAGTGCAGGATATAAAGAGTGTGCATAAATGCAGGATAGAGCAGTATTATGAAAATATTTTACAAGTGGTACTAGTGACATTACATACAGATGACAGAAGTATATAAACAGAAGTATACTGATTTATATGTACAACAATGAATTGGACTGGGCAGAACAGTAGTGCAATGCAAAAGTAGAGAACTAAGGTAGAGATCTTGAGTTTTGTTGAAAACAACTTACCATCACAGCAACAAGTGAAGTGATAAATTATTTCATGACCTGGTTATTAAGCACTTCATCAACATAAAGGACAGAACAACAACATCCCTCTTCAAACAGCACTTACAATTTTTGATGACATGAACGCACTTATTATAGGTCACTTTGGACTTCAATCAAATCGATGTTATGTAATGTAGTCAAATGCTCTGGTCACCCAGTGATTTTACTGATGCCATATAGTCAGGCCTATACACGCATGTAGTCAAGTGACTGATTTAGCCATGTGTAATTCATTAATGTTTGTAGTGTGTTTCAGAAAGCCTGGTACTGTAGTATTTGCTGTATACGAAGTAATTAACTTTAATAAGTAACTAGGAAGGAAAACTGTGTTTAGCATGCCAAACATAGACAAAAGGAGTTTGTATGTGTTTTTGATACATAATGAGAAACATAAACGTTTAAATGTCATCTGTTTGTGTTTGAATGCTGAGTGGTTTACTATATTCAACTATTGATCTCCAGGTTGTATCTGATTGGTAATACATTTTGCAGTACTGTATTTTTGCTGGAGAGCTAGAGGGTTGTATGTTATTAATCTGTATGACGTGCACTTTTACATTAGATGTCTGTCTTTACACAAGCAACAGTGCAAGAACTTTGCTTAAATAAAATAGTTAAAAATTGGCAAAATATTTATTTAAATCAGTAAATATCTGATTAAAAATAAGTATGACTACAAATCTGACCAGGCATTTAATGCCAACTTTCAGTTGCCTTAGTTCTATCTTCTCAAATTTGAATTTGAATTTTAAGCTCCTGCGAGGGCACTGAGCTGGTGTAATAAACACACATACGTCGAAATAGGACGTGGACTCCAAGTCCAGATCTTCAAGCTGATATATGAGTAGAAATCAGTTACACAGCAATATCAAGCTAAAGTTAGCTAACATTAACCATTGTTTGTGATGATTAGTGTTTATTATTTATTTATTATTTGTAAAATCAACATTATAACCTTGTATAAGAAATAATGTGCCAATTCATCATTAAAAAGTTACACAGACTGATTTTATATCAGCTAATATATGATGAAAGAGTTACTATCCTAAACAAGACTAAGAATATCACAAAGTACCCAGTGCTGAGTGTCAGTACTAGTCAGTTTTTGCTTTGCGATGCAACGGACACAATTAAGTCAGTGTTCATTAAGTAGGTTCCATAGCCAGCCCTAGTCCTGTTAATACCATTTACACAGGTGTTACAAGCTTCAACCATGAAAATTCTCCCACTGCTCTATTTAGACAAGCCTTCTCTAAACAGTGACCTCTGCAAGGCACAGCAAGCTCAGAGCATGGCAACCATGCAAAAAACAGAGCCGAAAGGCTGCAGATGTTTCTCTGTGGGCCCTGGCTGTTGCCAGTCTAATTGATGGATAATGATGAGCGTGGGCTGATACTAATAGAAGCCGACTGACTTTCAACAGTCAGGGTCACAGCGGAAAGGATGGGGGGCTGAAGAAAAATGGGAAGAGAAATGAAGAGGAAGGGGCTTGCAGTGTGTATGTGTGTGTGTGTATGTGTAGGAGGGATGAGATGCCAAGGGGTAATTTCTAAATTGTACTATTATGAGCTCTATTGTCCATCAAATTTGACAAAGTAGAAAGTCAAAGGCATGTCCTGCTAATTGCAAAATATTAGCTGAACAGTTTTTCAACCAGAGGAATAATTTATTTACAATAGTAACAGGCTTGTAAATGTATATAAATATTAAGGAAATAAAGACACAGAATAATAAGCAATGTCATATCTGTGCTTCATAGCTGGTGCTGAATAATATCTTCATTTCAAAAATACTTTTTAAAGATGAAGTCTGTCTGTCCAATCTAATTACCTGAGAACAGGAGGTTTTATGTTGTTTCCCTCAGCCCTAGACTTCTCTGGTACGTAACATAAAACCAGTGTTCTCAGGTAATTATCACCATTTATTGTAAAGTGATCAACTTTAACAAGGTACAACACAAGCTACTTAGGCGGGCAAGTACAGGAGAAAAAGGGCAGCTGGGTGACTCTAAATAATCCGGTAAAGTTCGGACTGAGTTCGGTAAAGGTACTGTAACTTATTTAGGAAAACAAGTTGGACAGGGTCAGGTGTGCCCCATTGATGCAAAAGTCACTGCTATCACCAAGTTTCCTGTGCCCACCCCTAGGGGGTCACTTGGACGATTCCTTGGTATGGCTATTACCGCAATTTCTGTAGGAATCTTTCCACAGTTGTTCACCCTCTAACTCACCTCATTAGTTCTCAATTTCAACCACCCCTTCAAACTGGAGGTTGACACGAGTGCAGTGGGAGCCAGAGCAGTATTAATCCAAGACAGAGATAAAGTAGATCACCCCATCAGCTACTTCTCCCGTAACTTTAATAAGCACCAAAGTAGGTATTCTACTATTGAAAAAAGAGACTATAGCTTTGCTGTTGTCTCTACAGCATTTTGAAGTGTACATTGGATCCCGCTGTCTGCCACTCGTACTGTAAATGGACCACAACCCCCTTGTCTTCCTTTAACGCATGTACAACCATAACCAAAGGCATGCGTTGGTCACTGTTGGCACAGGAGTTTAATCTAAACATAAACCATAAGAGGGGATGAGTGGGTTACACACAGGACCTTCCCCTTGGGAAATAGAGGTTTGAATCCTGTGTGAGGCTCATTATACTTACTTTCAAATTAGAAATTTGGATGTGTTTTTTTAGTTACGCTCCAAAGTGACGATAAGCTATATTTGCACAAAAGTGAATCCTATAGTGAATCCTTTAGCCATTATTTTATTAGAGGTATATATGTAATCGTTCAATAGCTGTCTAATTGATAGCTAGGCTACACTTGTGCTATGGTTAGATGTCTAATAAACTTTTACTGACAGCACAAATTTAACCGTGTTTTAGCCTAGATGTAAGGTCTACGCATAGTCAGCTATTAGACGTCTTTTAAACATTGTTGAAGTTGATCACTTTACAATAAATGACGCTAATTACCTGAGAACATTGGTTTTATGTTGCTTCCCTTATTCCTAGACTCCTCTGGGATGTAACAGAGTGAAAGGAAGTTCCTGTCATCCATCTTTGTCTGTCGGCTTTTGTTATCACAGTGACCTCAGCCTTTGGTGAATACTTATAATTATTATTATAATTCACCAAATAAGGACTAGGTGTAGTATGTAGGTTTTAGAAACAATGACAAGCTCATGCTGTAGCCTTGCACTCAATCTCATAATGTCATTAAACAGACAGATTTCATTGGTCAAAAGCTCATTTATGACAGTGAAATTTTGAGAAGAAACAACACTTTTTGGTGTGTAAGAGGCAATAGAAACACACACATTGCTTTTGTGCAAATATCTTGCATGTAAGTTCACTTGGTTTGGAAATACTAGACTGACAGTCACAATAACAGCCAAAATAAAATCAGACTGAGAGTTTTTGCAGAGCTATAGATAAACTTATGGAATGTATCTTTGACATCTTACTTAACCAGAGTATTAAGTTATTGGTCTGCACTAACAATGAATCATCATAGTGCAACAAAATAATTTAGAATTTTTGTCCAATTTTGAATTGCCAGACCAAACACAAAAGACCAAAAGCTGCTCAGTGGACACCAAGATCACCGCTATTTCAGACCCGCTGAGGCTTTAAGAAGTGGTAGAGAGCAGGTCTACATGTAGGTCAAGCTCAGTCAGTGGAACATGGGTGAAAGAGAAGATGGCTGTGCCGAGGCAGTGCTGGGGTGAATCAGTGAAGCGACCTGGTGCCAGCAGCTTCCTATCTGTCGCTGTGTGCCTGTGAAGGCTTCGGAGTGGCAGCAGGCCTGTGATCTCGCCCCAAGCATAACCCCCTGCCGAGAGGCCAGGCCTGGAGTGACTGATCCACTGACTGGCTGCTCTCCTTCTTTCCATCATCCACTCCTCCTTCACTTCTTTTTCTTTAGACTTTACACCGTGCCACACAGCTCCCATCTGCAGCCATTTTTGCAGCAGCCATTTTGTGTCCTGTTCTGCTTTACTCCTTTTCATTTTATATAAAAAGTCTTCTTGCTGCCATGACTGGCATTTTGGAGGTCTGTCAGGGACATCTTGTCTACACATAATGGCTGCAATTTTCCTTTTTCATAACTTGCCAGTTTGAATGTAATACCAGTTTCATCATTTGAAAAAAAAAATGAAAGTGACTTTTGATCCATCAGAAGATATCTGCATGACTAAATTATCACCAGGATACCAAAACTAGATTGAAAATAAAAATAGAATGGCTGCATGTCAATTCAGTGACTAAAATTCAGTAATGCAATTAAAAGTAGACAGTCTGGAGTTTAGGATACTATCACAGCTAACTTGTCTCCAGCAAGTCCTCCAAACTACAGTAAACAACAAAATAGAACGTTGGTCATTGCTTTCCATATCAACCCATATGAGCATTTTCTTCAGTTTAGGCGACTAAAACTACTTGGTTATGGTTAGGAAATGTGGTCATTGGTGAAGAAATCCAACATGACTGCTGATAGAACACAGGATGCAAACAGTGGTCGCCAATTTTAAAGTCATACACTTAGTACACCCAACCATCTAACCCCTAGTCAGGTTGGTTTCAAAAGTGAGTCACATAGTGTGAAGGCAAATGAAGCAGTTTACCATACCTTTAACACTGGTTTAGAAAAGTGGTTAAACTACTGACTGAAACTACAGTATATTTGATATGATTATATAGTATTTTCCAACTGTCATGGTATAAACTGTCAATACTGTATATAAACTCAAAATCCATCAGATGTCCAAAATGAAATGGTCCTGAAAAGTCCAGAAATCAACCACATCAATGGAATTATGTCACAAGACCACACTCTCTGATGTAATCAAGGGTGATAATCCAATCCATGCATACAAGGCTGATACTTTCGTCCTTGTGGAGAGCATAATTCTCAAGTTGTCTTGGAGAGAGTTATCTTCTTAGGAAAGTAATCATAGAGATGCTTCCATGCAGATGGGCTATGTGCTTAACATTGCATGCACAAACAGGTACACAGCTGTTCATTTTCCCAGATGTTTCAACTTGCCATGTCCTGTAGACTACAGCTTATGTGATGCATCAGCCCTGCTCTGAATCTTAAGGATTCCCTGAAGTCTCCCTATGGTTTCCGTGTATAAAGTTGCAAAATGGGAGGAGCCATTGGTTTCAGAAGTGTTTTTTCCCATTCTGTATTCCCTTTTCAAATTTGTCTTTCTCCTGAACAATGTTACGATCCTATAGGTTTATGTTATGACCAACAGTTTCAATTATTTCAACTTAGTTTCTGAGAAATCATGTTTTGTCCATCATTTTGGTATGGCGGATGGCTCTAAATACTACAATACCCATGAGCCTCGGCTGCTACGGAGAAGTCTGGCAGAGGCATTAATCAGAGCTGTAGCAAATTAAAAATGCATTACAGTTGTAAACAAAACAGTAAAAGTAAATTGATTTGTTGTAGAATGTAAAAACACCATAATCTTTAGCTCCCACCCATCATTAGCAGTGAACATGACATAATTTGAAGCCCTGTAATTGGATTTTTCTTGCCGAAATGCACATTGGGAGTCGTAGTTAACTTCTCCCCCGACATCCATAGGCTTGTACATTCAACTTTTTATCAAGGACCAGATATTTTCTAATACTGTTGTTAGTCTTTTGGATTAATATTTCAACCAAGTTTCATAGCAATCCAAGCCATAGAAGTGCTCCAACTGTATGTCACGTAACACACACACTGTCTATGGGAAAATTAGTAGGATTTATACTTCTGGAACCAGGGGCGCTGAATTAGACTATAGTAAAGCCTGGAAGTGAACATTGTGAATGCATGTCTGAAAATTAAAAGTAATAGTCTCTACATTATAAAGCATTATAGGCTCTACAGAGGTAGCAGATAGTTTGAAATCATTAAATTTTTTTAAGCCTTCAACCTGTCCCATTGTGCAACACACCAACACACACATAAACACAAAGCTGACTTAGATGAGCTTGCTGTCAACAAACAACAATGGCTAGATTGCTAACTTATAGCTCAAAAACTATGTTGATCATCACAGAAAGAAGGAGGGTTTGGCCATGTGTCATGTTATTGAAATGTTTGCTTGCAAAGTGCCAATAAAGGACACTTTGGAATCTTTAGTCAACTAACCACAGTTTCTATGACTATGAGGAAATTTTTCATTACATAAATTTTGCTGATGCTTTTATCCAAAGCGAATTACAATAAGTGCATTCAACCAAGTACATCAACTTCATCAAATATACTGAACTGCTTCAAGTGTTACATTTAGAAACAATAAGCAATAGAGAGTGTTTTTTTATGAGCTAAGGTGCAATGTGGTGCCAGGAACACAAATAGTTGTGATTTTGTTGAGCGGTAGCTGGGCCCCCCTCGTAGTGAGTGAGTAGCAAGCTGATTGGCAGTAGCAGAGTGTAGTGGATGTGCTGGCGTGTATGGTTTGACCATGTCCTGGATGTAGCATGGGTCTGAGGCATTCACAGCACGGTAGGCAAGTACCAGTGTCTTGAATCGGAGGAGCTGCCAGTAGACAGTGCAGGGTGCAGGGTACGGAGGAGCGGTGTGTGGGATAACTTGAGTAGGTTGAAGACCAGCCGAGCTGCTGCATTCTAGATGAGCTGCAGAGGTCAGATGGCACATGCAGGTACACCAGCCAGGAGCGAGTTGCAGTAGTCTAGGCACAAGATGACAAGAGCCTGGACCAGAACTTGCACCGCCTCTTGGGTGAGGAATGGACGTATCCTCCTGATGTTGTAGTGAATTAATCTGCAGGAGTGGGTTGTCAGTGGTTGGTTTTCTCTCATAGTTTCATCCTTCTCCTAACAATGATGTTCAATTCTAGCATCTTTGTATGAGTATATTATAATTACACACTGTCACCTCTAAATAAAAGCATAATGATGATGATGATGATGACATGTCGATGATAAAGGTGGGCAGCCTGTATGCAGCCCGAGTTGAAGAGGTTAGAGTTAGAAGCAAGAATAAAGATTCTGGAGGAATTAGAAATTGAGGGGCAAAAAAGTTCCCAAAGCACCTGCTGCTGCTCATGAAGCCTTTTGCCATGAGGGCAACAGTTGAAGGTGGCTTGGATGATTGTATCTGCTTACATCCATTCTCTCAAATGGATTATAAACTCTTGGCAGACAGAAAAAACAAATTGTAGAACAGACAAGTATTTGTAGCTGTTTTTTAAACGTTTTCTGCTTGAATCATTCTGCGAAGGCATTCCTAGTGTTGCACTCATTTGTAGATACAAAGAGTGACAATAGTTGTGTGAAGTATGACAGAAGAGAGCTTGAATGAATTTAAATCCTGCCTACTTTCTCTTACCTCAACACACCTGGCCAATCACTGCTGCGTCAACCTTTATTATTTATAATTATAATTAAATTATTAACCTTAAATTATTAAATTAAACCTTTTCATTTTTTGTTTACTTGTCTTTTGCCTTTCTATGAAACAACTGACTGCATCAATTCATTCTCAAATCTTTCACTTTGGTTGTCTCAACATTGATCTTTCACTTGACATTGTTTCATCTTTGTATGTTTTTCCCTCCTTTTACCTCAACATGTGTAGTTTTTACATGGATATTTATTGGGTTTTCTTCTCATTTTATCAAGTTACCACGTTTCTTATCCTGATCTGCTTTCATTCCAAACAGAATGGTTAATTGTTTTTTTGCTCTAACTTTATCCCTTTTCCCCTTCAAATGGTATTCTTTACACCATTTCTGGAGCAATCTTTTCACTTTCTCTGACAGGCAACTATCTGTGCCCTTCAAACCAACTCTGTCTACTTCAAAATAGCCACATGTAAAAGCCACAGTTTCACTTAAAACCCCTGGACAAGGTGACTGTCCTTCAGGGCAGAATTAAGGCATTATAGCATCCACATGTTGATAAAGTTGAAAGCCACTTTGTTTAGCTTGTCAAATGAACAGTGATGGTCCCTCTTGCTTTGTTCCTCTTGGCAGGAACTAACACAAGAAAATCTTCAGAACAGACAAATTCACACAAGCTCTCTTTTTTAGACTGCATGGGGATCAGCAGGGGGCTAGCACTTGCTGACAGCCAAAACAAGCGTAATATGGCTCTGAATACATAATGCCATAACCCGACAGGGATCAAATCTGTGACATTCTAGCGAGTTCCATCTGAAGGAAGGGCTTCTATTCCTTCAACTGGGTTATCTGTGTGTGTTTTGTCACCTCATGACGTGCTGACAAACCCCTACCTATACACAGGCGACATGCACGCCCCGCACAACACCACACACACACTCCCACATACACACGTATACATCTGCCGGTCCATCCCCCTTCGAGCGTGAGCTGGGAGACAGTACGACCTCCTGCCCCCATCTGACACCAACCCACCGAAAACCCCCACCCACCACCATACACATGCACAAACCTCGCCTTGAAGCCAGCGTTCACACCCAAGTCTTCACATGGCGCTTGGCAGGGGGGGCCTGCCACCAACAGGATTTGATGCAAAAAATGGCACACCTCTCCTTCTCCCCCTCCCCATCCACTACTCACCTTTTTCATGACCCTTTTACATATACTTGCTGTGTAGTGCAATCAGAGGGAACTGGCCTTTTTACATTTGAACAACACATAAGACTTGTGGCTTTAAGTTTCACCAGAGTTGCAATGTGCCCATGTCAGAAGACAACTTTCCCTTCACTCTGAGAGCACTGTGAAGAACGACAAGTGAATCAAAATAGAAAAATGTACCTTATTTTTAACTAAAATAATGACGTGACCTAGATGTGGGTAGAATATAGCCAAGCCCTACATGCATACTATGTATTAATAACCCTTTTTTACAGTTAGTTCCAGGTACTACGGAGCCACAGGAACTAAAGCCAGAACTAAATCAAGAACTAAAAGTCCTTTTCGTGCATTCCTGTTAGCATTTCCACTGCATCTAACAAACCATGAATATGAGGCACATTAGTTTGGTAATGGATTGAAAAAATAACATTGCACTGCATTTGAGGCCCAGTTTTTACTCATAAGGAAACAACAACACAGTTGTATTGTTCATGTGTTCTTTGTTATTACTGTGGTACAACGCTGTTGTTGATGGTTATTTATTTCTGCATTAGAACATAACCACAATGGAATCATTTGCAAATTTCTCTTGTTCACTTGCTTTGTTCTGTTAATGCCGCTCCCTCTCTCTGTCACTCTGTCACTTGCTAGCTCCCTCGACCAAGTTTAGTTTATTTTTGAATTTATGACTATGTCTTTTCTAGTAATTACATTTAAAAAAGTGTCCAGGTCATGTTGTATTTGAGCCAACACTCTACATCAAGTTTTGTATACTTACTAGCAAATTGGTGCACTGTCATGCGCATAATTGCCATAGGGGACCGGGAGACACGTCCCCCCCCAATGTACAACAGAGGGAAATTTGACCTCCCCCTAAAATTGTCATGCACCGATACAAGTGTTTAATTACACTCGGTTGGGTGGAGGCAGCATTCATTGTACTAAGCGTAGTGGCGTACTACAAAAGAAACAGAAGAAGAAGATACTCCGCATGTGTGTGTGTGTGTGTGTGTGTGTGTGTGTGTGTGTGTGTGTGTGTGTGTGTGTGTGTGTGTGTGTGCGCACATGCCTTCCAGTAAAAAGAGACAAAAGAGGCAGACAGAAAGCAGACTGATAAGATGCGGGTTCAAGGTGAGCACCAATACATTGTATTACTCAAACAACTCTTGCATAATAATATTGTTGGCAGCAAGTGTGTTGTATTGAAGTTCATAATTTCAGAGTTTGTCCAGGGTAAGAAAAAAAAGTTTGTAGAACTTGGCTAGCAGTCAACCTCCATATCGCTAGCAGTTGTCCTGATGTCTCTATCTCTCTTTGGGTTACCTGCTTCACTAAAACCAACATTGGTGATCCTGGGTAACACACACACACACACACACACACACACACACTCTCTCTCACTCACACCCCACTTGGACCACCCAAAATCTGAGTGAGGATTTCTCCCTTGTGCACTGTCAACATTAGTATACAATTTATACTTGAAATATATAGCAAAGATGTAACTTAAGATACACGGCTCTGCCATTTTAAAAGGACATTTAAAGGTGTCGGTTAGTGTCGTTGTGCACTTTGAGCTGTCAGGGAATTTTCACTTCCGAAGTTGTCAACACCACAACAGTGCATAAGTCATACAACTCCTCTGGTAAACCTACATTACCTATTACCTATAACGTTGGCTGACTTCAGCACTACAAACCAAATTGTTTGGTGACATACAGACACTACAACATCAAAATAATGCACTTACTTTGTGGCCTTTACTTTGGAGTTCCAGCTTGTTAAAACAGCTCCAGTCCTCTGTTGAGGCACTGTACAAAGGTAACCTTTTAAAAAATAAAAATAATAATAATATTCTTCTAGTGCACTGATTATGTGTGGTTGGGGTACTGCTGTCACAAAAAGGTTGCTAGGATGTGGTTAATAGTGCAAAAATTCTGCAAATTCAAATCACAAATGAAAGTGGAGTACATTGAAATAACTTTCTGGAGGGTGGGTGGACATACCCAATTAAAGGAAGGGCAACCACCCGTAAGGAGTGCACTGAGGTCAAAAACAAGCGCCCCTCAGTAGTTACACAAAAATTCAACAGCTGAAGTTTAGCGAGCGTGCAGAATCAGCTCAAAAGTAAGGAAAGGGGTTCAAGGAGGAGTATAGAAAATCTGACTGCTATACAGTTTTGATCAAATCTGCGGGAGAGCAGGGTATGTTTGAGTGTTAGAGCAGAGTTTTGAAGGGGAGCATTAAACATTTTATATTAATAAACTCATGGGTACTATGCTCTAAAATTAAAAGACCATGCTTTTGATTAGGATAAAGACACCATTAAAGTGCATTTGAGTGAAAGGGGATAATAAAACAAGCATAATTACACACACACACACACAAAACCCCAAAAAAGCCAACTGATTTGTTAGGTCAGAGGCCCTCTTTTGTGGGGCCGCTCAGGAGCCTTTGTGTTGCTGAGAGCCAGGAATGTTGGAGCTGAGGAGGGGCCTTACCACAGGGGGTACACAGGGATTACAAGCAACCTGGGACTCTGCCTCTTTCTGCCTCTGCTGCTGCTCCTATGTGTGTGTGTGTGTGTATGAGTGTGTGTGTTTTTAAAATTTAGGACTGAGTAAGAAACCACAATACTTGTTGAGTACTGACTGGAGTATGTCAGGAGTATTGAAAACTGTCAAGTACTAAAAGATGACATTGAATGCTCGGTCAGATTATAGTCTTGTTTACATATTGTTTGTTCAGATAGTTACTGATTTACATTATAACTTTATAATTTTGTTGTGTATTTTACTTGGTTGTGTTTGAATTAAGACAACATTAATCACTTGAGAATTTAGTTTATTTTCTAGATTAAAATGTTAAAGTGTAAGTATTTGTAAGTTTTTATAGTTAACACTGTAAGGCAATGAAAGAAAGCACTGATTACCAGTATTGAAAAGCCCCTTTTATGAGAAAAATAGTCCCTACAATGAAAACACATGATAACATTGTGCTACTCCACACTTCTTTAAGTGCTTATTTGCAGTTTGGGATTCATATTTGTGGTGTAAAATCAAATTAGGATCATGGTTTTGGTTTGTGAAGGGTTAATGTTTGGCATGTAGTTGAAAGGGTTAAATTACAGTTTGATGTTAAGTGAATATAGTAAATGAAAGTCTTCACACATTCAGACATATAGAAGTGGAAGCACAGGTTGTTGATTCTTTGGTGACTAAAATACTTTCCGCACTCAGAAAGTAGCAGTAGCTAATGAACTACCCTATTAGTATGCTAATGACTTTGGATCTACAGTAGACCCAAGCTAATCCTTAATTTTACTGTGAGTGGAGGAGTCAGCCAAGATTCAGGCTATGCCCTCAATGATGAGGATAAAATGCAAACACCTGTTTTTCTACTCACACTCAAGAGTTTTCAAACTGATAAATGCCCAACTACGGCTGGGTGTTGAACCTCAGTACTGTTTGAGTACCAACAGAAATGTGTCCAGCGCGAGTATCAAAAAGTGTCAAGTATTGGAAATTGGAACTGGCATGAGGTGAATTGGAGTCAAAAATCGCACCCCTTCTCGGAGACATAACTCACTGACATGAAACACATATTGATATCAATCCATGTAACTTACACTTCCCGAGGATATCATTATGTCCAATGTCTATCGCAACAAAATAGGACTTGCCTGAGAATCTTCAGGTTCTTTAGTTTCAAAGTAATCCAGTGTCTGTATGTCCACGGTCCATGGGTACATTGCAAACAGGAACTGCTAAAAGCTAATTCAGCATACTTTTAACAGTACCACAATGACAAAATGTAAACAAACATAGGCTAAAAAAATGCAAGCCATTACTGCAGATAGATCTGCATATCTATTCAGACTTTACACACAACCTTCGATAATTTTTTCACGTCTGGAGTGTCATATATGCAGATTTCAAGACAAGGAGTAAACTATTTTTTGTCTCCTCTTGCTTTAGTCACAGTGACTTGGTCTGCCCTTTTAGACATAATCTTCATTCAAACTTGACCAGAGCTTGAGTGAGATGCACCATTCACGACTAAAACTCACAAAGACAGAAACATGCATATGCAGTCTTTTAGCAGATTTATAAAACTGTGCGTGGTTCAGTTTTATAAACCTCAATCATTGTGGAAATGCACACACATGCACTAGCCTGATTTCCATTATCAATACTTCTGCCTGCTCCCCCACTTTTTAGACCTGTCAATATAAAGAGCAGCAAAGAAGTGACATTTTACCAACTGTGCCACATCGGTGAGGTTCTCCAGCAATGCCAGAGCAGCTGTCGTTTCACACGACCATTACGCAAAGCTGTGGCTACTTATAGTACTTGTACCATTAATTCATTACACACACACCTGTAAACCATCATTGATAAATGATCACTGGCAATGATATACTGTTATATATAGTATGTAGTTTATAGCACTCATATCTAAACAGATTTTACGAAGTGCTCCACAATAAATTATCAAATGAAAAGAACATTAACGGCAGAATGAAATGAAATAAAACAAATGAAACAATTGGTCGCAAAATAGTAATTAATCATGTAATTATGAATTTACCTGTGATTGTCAGTTTACAAATTGCTGCAGACTCCAAAAAATCACTCAATCAATGAAAACAAATATCACCCTCAGATAGCTCTAGAAAACCATGGGTACGCCTCGTCTTAAGTATACGTAAGGTGCGCACATTGTTACTCCATTCTCTGTCTTTATTAATACCAGTTTACATGTGGGAGATGGCGTATGCATGTTTTTTGTGCATAAGCGTCATTCAAACATCTGGACCCTGGTCTTGAAATTGACTGTACAGTCCTGTACAAAGTCAGTGGAGGTTTGTATATATTTTTTGTTGTTGTTGAAAGATATGTAAGACAAGAAACCGATACCTCATCACTTCCATGTATGACCTACTCCCACCAGAGAGCACTTAAACACCAAATTCAATTAAATTCAAATGAATGCAAAACGAATGAAAGTAAAACCCATATTCCAAATAAATTCATTATCTCATTCACAGTTGAATTACTGGTGACTACAAACAAATAATCAGAAGTAATGGCTATTGATTGGGATCCCCTTTTCCATGGTCATGCGACCATTTAGCTGACCACTTGGTGCAGACATCTGAGCTTCTACTTTAAAGATTGAAAGTCTGTATTGCCATTGCTACAGTAAGGCCATGTATGTAAGCTGTGTGTGTGTGTGTGTGTGTGTGTGTGAGAGAGAGAGAGAGAGAGAGAGAGAGAGAGAGAGAGAGAGAGAGAGAGAGCATGTCCTGCTGAGACCCTGCAATTAGCAGGAGGCATGGAATGATGATGATTGCTGGTGCGGCAACACTAATGCCAAGTGACAGGCTTCCTTGTGAAGGAGAGGAAGGCCGCTGAGTGCCATAAAGCAACACTACATTTTCTTTGAAACACACATGCTTACACTAGTTTACACACATAGCCCACATATGCACACACACACACAGACAAGGAAACAAATACGGATAAGGTTGGTGTGGGTGGGGGGGCTTTAAATCTGACTGCAAGACATTATGCACTTTGGACAAAGGGCTTGTCTAATCCTACCTGCTCTGCCTTTCAGAGTCCACCGCTGGCCTATTCTAGTTCTACTCACCAGCACAGCAGAGAGGGCCCATTGACGACTATACTCAATTACCATAGTAACTCACACAATAGATCAGGAGCCCCTCTCCCAACCCCAATCTCTACCAACACCAACAAGCCCCATTCCTCGAAGCTCCATGCTCACCTTGTCATCCAACAGCAGGACTAAGCTTGACCCTCTGAGAACAAATGGAGCTTTTCACAGGAGGCTAATAGGGCTCACCATCTTGCAGTGGATGATGTCATCCCTGAAGCCAGTTCCACACTAATGTAGACAAAGTTGGAAATGCATCTTTCCTCCCTGACCTTCTATCCATACTAAGCTGGCATTTCAACCCCCTTTCACAAATATCAGTTCATGGTGGATACATTTAAAAACTCAGGTCTGGTGTTGAAGTGTGGATGCTAATGTATAGCTGTCAGTCTAAACAGACATGATTGGGCAGGCACACTTTCGCGTAGCAGCACCATTAAGGAGCCAACTTTCTGTCACCTCAGTGATTGTTCATTTTAAATGTCAGTATAGCATGTCACACACTACAGGTGTTGTCACTGACATGTCCGACCTCTCTTTTCAGACATGAAACCATCAATATTGCTAGCTTTATTATCCATCTAATCAACACTGTAAATTCCCTAATACATTTTCTTATCAGTGTCATCATTTATTAGATTGAATATAGAATTCTTCCTATTTTACAGCCTACAATCTGACAGCGCCCAAGTAGAGTTAAAAATGACAAGACGTTAGGCTTAAAGGGATTGTTCGGTACTTTGAAGTGAGGTTGTATGAGGTACTTATCCATAATCAGTGTATTACCTACTGTAGAAGGCGGTCAGCTCGTCCCCAGTTTGGAGAAGCAGGCAGGAGTGCAGGGCACTGAAGCAGAGCAATGCACTGCTGTGGACAGGTACTCCTGTCTGCTTATCCAAACTGGGGGCGAGCTGACTGCCATCTGTAATACACTGACTATGGATAAGTACCTCATACAACCTCACTTCAAAATACCCGAATTATCTCTTTAAGCAAAAAAGATGAAAATTTAGGGAGACTGGTGGTCTGATTATAGTGTTTTTTTCCCTCTTTTGTTGTGCACCAAGAGGGGTAAACTATGAATGAAAACCCATTCTGGGCTGTGGTCTGACTTTTTCTCTGTGCATAAAAATTTGTATTTTATTACAAATTTATTACAGTGCTCTTAAAAGTAAGACAACAAACATTTATTAATTCCTTTAACCCCACACAAGACATGCAGGATTAAAAGCCCCTCACATTTAACCTTGTGTGGGGCTTCATGGTGGTCTAGGATTTTAAGATGTTGACTATGTAATTACAATGTTGCCTCTTTCGGCCGGGACCTTGCTGCAAGTCATCCTGCAAGGTAGTGGATAGCATTTATGATCCCTAGTCAAATCACTGTTTTACTTGTGCAGTTCTCTGACAACAGAAACAGAAAGATATCAGAGAACAGATCGGACCATTGTTTTGCTGAGACCATTCAGGCACATTCTATAACAAATGATAGCTCTAGAGCACAATTGCGTTTGCCACATGAAGTGGCAGTCCCCTCCTTCGATTCCGCCATCGCAAAGGAGGTTTCAGACATTGTTAGATGATTCAACAAGCACTTTGTTTGAACTGTGGCCTTCAGGAAGGGATCATAATATACCCAGTATGGAAAGGAGGTTACGTACTATGTTGGGAGGATCATGCAAAAATTTGTGCCTTCTCTTTAACCATTTTCCTATTATAAGATCGTGTGAAAATGCAAGTACGAAGGGAACTCTGTGTGACACATAAACATGTTTTCAAACGTATTTGCCCCAGTGTGGACAAGACAGGTTTTTCACAGAAGCTCAGTGGGCCTCAGCATCTGACTCTTTCTCCTTCTCTCTCTGTCACTCTTTTCATTCAAGGTAGTGGGTATGTTAGAGGAGGAGGAAGGAGCAGAGGGGCTCTGAAAGTACGACTAAAGTAAAGTTTTGGGCTCAACGAGCTCACAGGTCTCAAACTGTTTTGATTGTGCTGGTGACACAAAAAGCGAACCACAGCTGACCATTGACCACAGTCTGAGCACAGCTGGCACAGCAACAAAATGATCTCAGTGGGCATTTCAGCCAGGCAGCTAGTTAAGAAAGGATTGCTGAGGAACAGGATGGCAGTCAACCCCGGGCGTAGCATCACAGGAGAAAGGTAAATGTTTATCTCAGGTCTGGGTTTCTTTTCAGGCAAGCAATCTGGGTCTCTTACAAAACACCTGTCTCCTTCTTCCCGCAAGTGTCAGTTCAACAGACAAGAGAGACTAAATAAGGAGAAACTTTATAAAAACACAGTGGTTTGGAGAGGAGATGGGTGTATATTTGGGGCAGTGGGTGGAGGGGGTTGGGGGCCATGTTGTGAGGAACTAAACAGTTGGAATTACGGTCAGCGACCAGTCATTGAGTAAACATACAATGAGCGACAGAAAAGCTCTGTGGTGGACAATAAAAAAAGAAAAAAAGCCGCCAGCTTCAGGCCCTGAGAAAAGTGAGCCATTCTACTTACAAAGAGCCGCTTAGGGGTGGATTGAGGGAAGGAAAAGAGGACTAAAACACTTGTGGGCTCAGGGAACTCTATAGGGGGAGTGAAAATGGAATAAGCCAGCAAGCACTTGAGGTTCCCGCAGAGCACCTGAATGGGATAGAGGGGTGGAGCACCAGAGGGGGGTCTGGGGAAGGTGAATGGCCTTCTTTTTGGGTCCAATTTGTCTCTTTTCACCCTGCTCGCCCTGCTCCGGCTCTGACAGATGTACAAAGATGGAGCGGCGCTGGGCCACTCATCCACATACGCCCGTGAGCAGCTGTCACTTTTGTCAGACAAGTTAATCAAACAAATGCCACCGTACCTCCCTTTTTAACAAGGCGCATGGAAAGAGGGATGGAAGGGGGCTGCAAAAGGGTGATAGAGACCCGAGAGATGACATGTGTGTCCTTAATCAATTCACCCTGTCGGCCCTCATCAATAAACCAGCGGGACCTGACAAAGGAGAAGTCTCCATTAAACTTGTATTTCCCTCCTCTCGGGATGATCGGGGCTTTAGTGTCCTTAGCTGTTTCCTCCTGGCAACACTGCACTGAGAATGCTCACAGAGGATTTAGACCCGAAGGGAAACAAAATGCTCTGTCTCAGTAATTATTAAGGACTCTAAGCTGCTTACAGACTTCATTAAACGGAAGTGAAACCTTTTCAGAGCATGTTTTGAACAGTCAAACACAGTAAATCTAACCTATCCTTCTTGTCTGGCCTTTTTTTTTATTATTGTGACCTAGGACTATGACCATTATTTTCCTCCCTTTTGGTTGTGTAATCCTTTTACCGTTATTTTACTTCAACCTAAAAGAGATTACTGACTGCCATGAAAAACAACAAGAGGACATCAATGCAGTATTGCAGTCATATTGTTGTTGAGGAAGGGTAAAGGACATCTGCTCATTGTCTCTCAGACACAGCAAACTGATCTAGAAAAGCCAATCCTAAAGCAAAACATTGCAGAGATAAACAGCAGCTATAATGTTGGTTGATGTAATGGGTTATGATTTTCTTAATGGGCATCAGTAAGAAAAACAGTATCAGAAAATTATCAGATCAGATGTTGCAGGGTAATATATCAATTCATTATTAATTGTCTATGAATGTGATATATCGACCTTCTGTCAATGGAAATGTATCGTTATAATATGATAATGTCATGTTTTATGTCATTTTACAAAATTCTGTTGTCTATATTCATGATTCAAAGCAAATTTTAAAAAATTGCTGAAGGTTTTGTGAAGACTTTTGTCTCACATCCGTGAGGTACAGGTAGTTGTACATTTGCTATCTTGTTACTGGTCGATCGATCAATTAACCAAGTAATCTTTTGAGCTTTAATTAAAACATATACATCAATATCAGACTCTATTTCAGATTCTTATAAACATCCTCATACTGATCTCAACAGTATCAACCAGCCCTAAAAAACAATTAAACAATTAATCTTTTGATAAAAACAGGTGATGGGCACATTCCTTGAGGCACCGGCCGAGAAGGTGGAGTTCCAGCCATCTTCGACTCAAGCCTATTAATCAACCCTAAACCTAAACTAAATTATAACTCATTCAAAAGCCTTGTTGTTAGTCTTTCACACCCAACCTGGAACTATTTGTTATAGTATGCCGCACTCCTGGTCCTAAATTTGAATTTTTATCTGAATTTTCAGAGTTTTTATCAAATTTAGTCCTTAAAACAGATAAAGTAATTACTGTAGGTGGTTTTAATATTCATGTTGACATTGAAAATGATGCCTTAGTACTGCGTTTATCTCATTATTTGATTCGATTGGCTTTTGTCAGAGTGTACATAAACCCACTCACTATTTTAACCACACCTTTGACCTTGTTCTGGTATATGGCATTGAAATTGAACATTTAATAGTCTTTCCACAGAATCCTTCATTATTGGACCATTATTTAATAACTTTTAAACTCATATTACTGGACTACATGCCAATAGGGAGGCATACTCTAGATGTCTATCTGATAGTACTGTAGCTAAATTTAAAAAAGCGATTCCATCTGCATTTAATTCAATGCTATGTCTCAATATAACAGAGGACTCCTATGCTAATTTCAGCCCCTCCCAAATTGACCATCTTGTTGAAAGTGCTGCAAGCTCACTGTGGACGACACTTGATTCTATCGTCCCTCGAAAAAAGAAGATAATAAAACAAAGAAGGTTAGCTCCATGGTATAACCCCCAAACTCGCAAATTAAAGCAAACATCGCGAATACTTGATAGGAAATGGCCATCCCAACAATCTGGAAGTAGCTTAAATTAGCTTAAAAAAGCTTAAGTTCCCGTTCCATTTTTTCACAATTGAGAATGACTTCCGGATGGGAGCCGAAACGTCTTGATTCTGAAAACAGTGTCCAGATGACTACGACTGAAACCTTTTCTACGATAGAACACTCCTGGACGAATGAGGGACTACACCGTCAATCTGGAAGAATCTCGTTCAACCTGGCAAGATAGTCTTAAAACATATAGGAAGGCCCTTCGTAATGCCAGTGCAGCCTATTACTCATCATTTGTTACGGACAGAGAGGCAGGAGACACCAATAGGGAGACAGATGTAGGTTTATTAGGATTATTGCCAGAACAGACAGGTGAGCAGGTAAGGAAATGGGGAAGTCCATTAGAGTGAAGACTCGCTGACGTGAAGATCGCTGGAGAGGAAGGTCGCTGGAGAGGGAGATCGCTGGAGAGGAATGTAGGGGTGATAAAGAATAACATGTGGAGTCCTTCGATTAATGAGGTCAGACAAGTGGCTGAGGTGAGTGCTAAGCCTTTTATGCTGGCTGTGATTAGGTGCTGATGGGGAGCAGGAGTGTGATAGGGACCAGGTGTGGGTGATTAACAGACGGTGGAGCCGAAAAACCGAAAAACCCTGCCGATGTGGTGGTCGTCCTCTTCCACGGGAGCAGATGATCCGGGCAGATGGCCCGGGGGTTGGGCATGTGTGGAGCTGGGAACTTCGGGTGGATGACCTGGGGCCTGGACAGGTGGGGAGCTGGGAGCCTCGGGTGGACGACCCGGGGCCTGGACAGGTGTGGAGCTGGGAGCCTCGGACGGATGACCCGGGGCCTGGACAGGTGTAGAGTTGGAAGCCTCGGATGGACGATCCGGGGCCTGGGCAGGTGTTGAGCTGGGAGCTTTGGACGGTTGTCCCAGGGGCTGGACCTGGGTGTAGCAGGGAACCTCGGGCGGATGACCCAGGGGCTGGACTTGGGTGGAGCTGAGGATCTCTGGTGGACAACCCAAAGGCTGGCCTAGTGTATGCAGCATGACGTCCGTGAAAAAGTTCAAAGCCATCTACAGGCCTGACAGAATGCCGGTGGCGAAGCTGGGACCCTTTGGAGGCCTTAGGCGAAGGCGGGGACCCTATGGAGGCTGGAGGCGAAGGCGGGGACCCTCTGGAGGCCAGCTAACGAGATCAGGAGTCGGCAGAGAGACAGCCAGACAGGGAGCCGGCAACAGGAAGATTGGTAGAGGAACGGGCTGGACCAGTGGTGTCTGGGAATCTGAAGCCTGCCACTCCGGCAGAGAAGGAGGGAACTGCTGCTGCTGCGAACCAACCAATGGTTCAGCGGCGTGCTGCGACCCAGCTGATGGCTCCGCAGCATGCTGTGATCCAACCGGGGCAGGAGGTGGCTGTGATCCAGTGGTGACTAGAGATGGTTGCTGCTGTGATCCGGCGGCGACAAGTGATTGGTGCTGCTGCAATCCAACTGGAAAAGGACGTGGTTTCGATCCAGCGGCAGCAAGGGATTGGTGCCGCTGCGATCCAGCCGGAAAAGGAGTCGACTGCGGTCCAGCAGGGAGTCCGGGAACGGGGAGCTGCTGCCGGCAGGGAGTGATGGCTGCTGCGATCCAGCAGGGAGTGATGATCACCGCGGCGCTGGAACTGGAGACGGCAGTGGAGCTGGCGGGTGCTGGGCTGTGGAGCAGGCGAGCTGCTGGGTGGCGGTGCAGGCAAGCTGCTGGGCGGCGGTGCAGGCAAGCAACTGGGCAGCGGTGCAGGTGAGTCGCTGGTTTGAAGACTGGCAGGTCGGGGTGCAGGTCGGGGTGCAGGCTGATGACTGGCAGGTCAGAGTCTAGGCTGATGATTGGCAGGCCGAGGTGTCAACTGAGGACTGGCAGACCGGAGTGCAATCTGGTGACTGTGTGGACCATCTCGAGCCAGGCGTGTGCCCCGGTATGGATTTGGCCCTGTGGGCTGCTTGTCTAGCGCCAATGGATAAAGCCACAGGACGCCGTTGCTATCCACCTCCGAACCAAAGAAGGGCGCCGGTCTGGCCCTGGGCATGGCATAACGGGAGGTGACGGAGCGACTAAGGGAGTGCTGGTTATAATCCTTCGGTATGGGTCAGAGCTTCTGTTACGGACAGAGAGGCAGGAGAAACCAATAGGGAGACAGATGTAGATTTATTAGGATTATTGCCAGAACAGACAGGTGAGCAGGTATGGAGATGGGGAGGTCCGTTGGAGTGAAGACTCGCTGATGTGAAGATCGCTGGAGAGGGAGATCGCTGGAGAGGAATATAGGAGTGATAAAGAATAACGTGGAGTCCTTCGATTAACGAGGTCAGACAACTGGCTGAGGTGAGGGCTGGGCCTTTTATGCTGGCCGTGATTAGGTGCTGATGGGGAGCAGGAGTGTGATAGGGAGCAGGTGTGGGTAATTAACAGACGGTGGAGCCTGGCGTGATATTATTACATAATATAAGAAAATAAAAACAACCCCTGGTTTCTTTTCAGCACTGTAGCCAGGCTGACAGAGAGTCACAGTTCTATTGAGCCATTTATTCCTATAGCCCTCAGTAGTAATGACTTCATGAGCTTCTTTAATGATAAAAAAATTAAACTATTAAGAAAAAAATTCAGCACATCCTGCCCTAAAGAAGTTTTACTCTTAGTTGGCACTTCTTTACTGGATATGATCAATCTGTCTTTATTAACAGGCTATGTCCCACAGTCTTTTAAAATAGCTGTAATTAAACCTCTTCTTAAAAAGTCCTCTCTCTCTCTCTCTCTCTCTCTCTCTCTCTCTCTCTATGTCAACCCAATCTGTAACGGTGGATGGCCGCCCACCCTGAGTCTGGTTCTCCCCGAGGTTTCTGCCTCTTAAAATAAATTTTTCTTAGCCACTTCCACCAAGTGCTTGCTCATGGTGGGATTTGTTGGGTCTCTGTAAATAATATTATAAAGAGTACGGTCTAGACCTGCTCTATAGGAAAAGTGCATTGAGATAACTTCTCATTATGAATTGGCACAATATAACTAAAATTTAACTGAATGATATCTTAAAGAGCTCATGGTACCCTATTACCCCACTAGAGCGCAGTGGTTTCTAGAGTCTCCTAGAGGCACCCTCTCCACATTTAAGAGTAGGCTTAAGACCTTCCTCTTTGATAAAGCTTATAGGGCTGGCTCAGGTGAGCCCTTCCCTTAGTTATGCTGCTATAGGCCTAGAGCCTAGAGCTCCTCTTGCCTCCTCTCCCTCTCCATCTGTATGCATTCTTATCCCATTAATGCATGTTACTAACTTGACATCTTCTCTCTCCCATAGTTTTGTGCTTTCTTGTCTCACTACTCTCTCCTCCTTTTGCTTTCTGCATGTATTTCTGCCTCCGGAGCTGTAGAATCTGGATCTATGATTTTAAGCCACCTACTGCCTCCATATAATTATTATTATTAGTCTTATTATTACTACTATTTTTATTAACATTAATATTATCACCCCTACCATTATCATTACTATACTTTACATCTCTCTAACTTTCACTGTGCTACTGTATGTTTCCTCCTACTCTGTCTCTGTCTCTCTCTCCCCTCTTCCCCTCTCTCTTTCTCTCTCAACCCAACCAGTTGAGGCAGATGGCCACCCACCTAGAGCCTGGTTCTGCTCGAGGTTTCTGCCTGTTAAAAGGGAGTTTTTCCTTGCCACTGTAGCCAAGTGCTTGCTCATGGTGGAAATTTTTGTCTCTCTGTAAATAATATTAGTAGAGTATGGTCTAGACCTGCTCTATATGAAAAGTATGTTATGATTTGGCACTAAAATTGAATTGAATTGAATCATAAAGAATAACATTTCCTAAAATGAAATAAGGCACAATTTTTTTGTAAACTTTTCCAACTTTCTATTGGTATACATATGTTTACTTATTACTTTCTAGTCATGAAGTTGTGTCAATTATGATTCAATGCTCTGTTATTTCTGAAATTGTTGAATAATAGTTTCACTTTTTCCATGATCGTACTAAAAAAAGAAACTTGTTCTTTTTCTTCCTCACATAAATGAATCATTTGAGCAGAATAAGACTTCTAAGTTAAGTTTGTGTGTTGCCTGAGCTCAGTGTTGATTAAACTGTTCACTTGGCGTGACTGTAGGGCCAGCAGTTCATGACCAGAGCCGGCAAAGTGGTGAAGCGTCCCCGGACAGCCAAGTGGTATGACGACAGCTCCATCACTCGCTAGTCTGCTGGCATTCTGTCACACCCCCATCCCCACCCCCACTCGTCCACAAACCCACCCGCCGTCACCAAAGTACAGTGGCAGCGATGACAATTTCAAATTCCCCAATCTGCAGCTCAATCAGACCCCTGCCCTCGCTCCGCTCTGTCACAGCCGTCCAGCATTTGGTAAGCTGAACAAGAAGGGAGGAGCAGCAGTGATTAAAAACTTAACTTGCCACGCTTGAGAATCTGATAACTACCCAAGGTCAACAGAAATACTTCAAATCAATCAATGAGCCATGCTCCTAATCCCTTTCGGGCAAAGGCAGATTAAGTGTATAATTGACCTGTGTAATCCCAGTATCTGCAACTCCAGACCCCCGGGGGGGGGGGGGGCTCCAAGACTCACTGCCTCTACAGCACAATCTCTGTCTTCCTCTTTCTTCCTGCTCTCCTTTCTCCCCAACCTGCCTGGCAGGGGGAGTGTCATGGGGTAGGAAGCTGTGGTATATCAGTGCAGGGCTGGATTTGGCTCAGGCTAAAGACATGACTTTTTTTAATCAATGATCCCCAGGCTTTGCTGTACTAAGTCCCCCTCTTCAGTATCATTTAAGCACATCTGTCTCAATCTGGGCCTCTTCAGCCACTCTTTCAAGGACTAAACCCTGGTGGGGAGGGGGGAAGTGTGCATGGGACCAAATTAATTTCTCACTGTTCCCCTAACTCACACACACAAACACACAGATCTCATCATACCTAACAAAATGTCAAACTACAGTAAAAGTTTCAGGCCATTTTTAACTCATTTGAATGTTAGCCAAGAGATTTCAATGCTCTGACTAAATAATAAATAAAAAATAATAAAAGCACTTGCAAACAGACAAAACAAGCAAATAAAGAAACCATCTTTACCAATTTGACAACATACTGTATATGCAGCATAAATAAATGCAGCACAAATAAAGAAAACACAAGTAATATAGAAAGCTGCAAGTTGTACCAAACAGGTTTTTAAGACTGATAACCCCACTAGTACTTGTGTTAAATGTTAGTAAATTGTTTGTCTGAACTTACTCATCAGTTGATCAAAACAAGAAAACTGTGGATAGCAATCATCAGGTAAGATATGAGGTTAACAGTTGTCTGGTAAACAAGTCATTTCTTAAATCTTAAAAATCGAATGCGTGCCTGTAGATATTAAGCTATCTAATTTTCAAATCTAAAGGTAACAGTAAGAGGCATGAAGTTAACTTGTGCTCTAGATGTAATCGCAACACATTTTCTTTAAGAGGTCAGAGAGTTCAGAGATAGCTCTCCTTAAAGTGACTAATGACCTTCTTTTAAATGCAGATGCAGAGCTCTGTTCTATTTTAGTTCTTCCTGATATCAGTGCGGCCTTCGATACAAGAGATGGTGAATTTATTATAAACCGTTTGAGGGATTGGATCAGTTTCTCAGGTTCTGCTTTTAACTGGTTTAAATCATATCTGTCTAATAGAACCTTCTCAGTACTGCTTGGTAGCCTCTTATCCTCATTGGCTCACATCACGTGTGCTGTGCCACAAGGTTCTATATAACATAATTGTTTAACCGAAATCAAAGAGTGGATGCATCAAAACTACCTGCAGCTAAACAATAACAAAACAGATTATATTATATATTACTAATCGGTCCACTGAAGTGCTCAAACACCAGCTGAGTTCCTTAGCTCCCTATTCCCAACCCGTTCTCATTCCCAGGTTGTCAAATACCAATGTTTTGTCACGTACCCTTTATGGTCTGTATGAGATGCACCAGGCTTTAAATGAACTCCAATGTAAACCCATCCACAGCAATATTAGACGCTCAGAGGATCTGCTTCAGCTGTCCATTCACTCCAATATTAACCTGACCACAGCACTATAAGACGCTGAGAGCATCAGTCCTATTGGAGAACCGAGGACCTGGCACCCAAAAGTATTTTCCTCATGTTAAGGTTTTCTTTCAAAAATATCTTCAACATTTCTCAACAAAAAAAAAACTGGAAGGTGTCCTTGACAATTCAACAATACGATTACAGCCATCAGTTTTAATTATTTCTCCTTCGATTCTGAGAAATAAAGTTTTGGTTGTCTTATTCTTTTTTATTGGCCTGCGTCCACGTCATGTGACTGCCAAGTTTCTTTTGTGAAAACCAAAATGGCGGACATTCCTTTTATTCTCAGTGGAAATTAAAATGTGTTTTGATAACATTTCTAGCGAGAAATGTGCATTTTATTTTCATATTTATTATTATTATCATTATAAAGAGTACGGTCTAGACCTGCTCTATAGGAAAAGTGCAATGAGATAACTTCTGTTATGAATTGGAGCAATATAAATAAAATTAAATTTAATTGAATAATTCAGTGAATGTATATGATCCTTAGTTTGGTTAGTTATTACAAAGATTCTCTCAGGTCTCAGATCGTTGCTATGGTTGTTGCTATGGACGCTGCTACATGTACGTAGGCCATTGTGGGTGGACTTGCCGCGTTTGACACCTGTTTTGGGCTGTCTGCTATCAGTGGGCTTCGTTTTTTGTATGCTTGCCTTGGCTAATAAAACAGATTCTGATTGAATGGGCTATGTCATACTGACATAAAATCTCAAAACCAAGAATCATAAAGATACAAAAAATCTACAGCGTAGTAGCCTATGTATGCCTCGGTATTTGATGACCTGTCAGTGAGAACGAGTTGGTCTTTTCGGCCATAACCCAAGCACTTCAGGCCTTCCTCCAAACCTGTAGTAATGCCCTAGATTGTCAGCAATATTGTACAATCTCTGAAGGTGACATTTCATTTTATATTGGGCCTTCAAAGTGCTTTCTGAAATTATGCCTGGGATGGCCTGTGTCCATGAAATGAGAAAATTTTAAATTTTGGCATAGAGCTAAACCAAATACATAATTGGAAACCTTGACCATGAAGCATGTTTGAAGGCTTAAAATCCAGCAACAACAGAGGCTACAGACATACAGACACCTGTTATAGAGAGCTCTTGACTTCAGCTATCATGTGAGTATAATCAACAACTGGGGGTGCTGTCAAATAAGATGAGATAAACTTTATTGATCCCACACCGGGGAAATTCGCTTGTTACAGCAGCTCAAGATTCAACATGTACAGGAATAAGGTTGATAGATAAAAAATGCACATGAAATAAAAATAAAATAGAAAAAGAGAATATAAAATACGAGCTATATAAACTATACACCTGTCATTTATACTGATGGATAATTGCACAGAATAATTGTACAGATAGGGTGAGGAGGGCTTCCTTGTGTCTTTTTTTCAGAAGATTGCCTATTTTTAGCCCCTTGAACTGAACTTTTTGAGGGCATTTACTAAACTCTGAAACAATGTATAATAATAACCACCCAATTTGCGGCACAAAGATGAGAACAAGTGAGAAAAAAAGAAGTTCATGAGCACTCAAAGGCACTTTTGGTCCAAGCTCTGTCAATTTCTGACCTGGCCTCTGTCATGCTGCTGCCACACTTTCTCCTTTTAATGGGCATTAACAAAAGGGAGCACATTTTAAAGCACAACTTGGACTGGCCCCAGAGTATCTAATAGATCTTTTAACATCCTATGAGTCTGAACGTGGTCTTAGAGCATCTAATCAGCTTCTTCTTGCTGTTCCCAGGTCCCGGTCCAGGTTCGTGACCAGAGGGGATCAGGCTTTTGCTGCCAGGGCCCCAAATCTCTGGAATGCATTAGATTAAATCATCATCTGTATCCACTTTTAAAAAACATTTAAAAATTTCCCAATGATGATATCCCAATGTTATATGTATGTACATATCCATTTATGTATTTACATATTTTTTTTTATGACTTTGTTTTACCACTTTACTATTGTATTAGTATTTTTGTTATTGATCTTTCTTTCTAGGCTACTCTATTTGGCCTCAGGAGCTTAAAGCTTGTGTAATTTGTTATTTAGTGTTTTACATAAAAGGTGTTGTAATTGACAAGTCTGTCTGTTGTCAGCTGACTGCAGTATAGAGTATAAATTAATTGTAATTAATTAATTAATAATTAATCTGACTGAAACCCACAAATGCTACCTTTTCACCAAAGCCAATACAAACTGCTGGACAGCTGCATTGAGACCTTCCATCAAACAATCCATCCATTTTCTGCCAATTATCTGGGTTGTGGTGGCATGAGGCTAAGCATGGTAGCACATATGACCTCCTAACCACATACATCCTCCAGCTCTTCTTGGGGAATCCCAAGGCATTCCCAGGTCAGATGGGATATGTAATCCCTTCAGTGTGTCCCGGGTCTGCCCCAGGGTTTCCACCCAGTTGGATGTGACCATAACTCCAAAGGGGGCGTTCAGGAGGCAGCCTTACAAATTGCCTAAACTACCTCAATCTGGCTTCTTTCAAAGTAGATGAGTAGATTTCCAGATGCCTTTACTCACCCTGTCTTTAACCCCTAAGGATGAGCCCAGACACCCTGCAAAAGACAACTCATATTGGCCAATATAACAATAGACCAACCCACCAACCTAACTGTCTTGTGTTCCATCTTACTCTCACTCATGAACAAGACACCAAGATTCTTGAACTCCTTCACTTGGGGTAGTAACTCAGCAAACCACTGTTTTCTGGTAGAGAACAATTGTGTCACACTCCCTTAACTCTCATCCCAACTGCTTCACACTCAGTTGCAAATTGACCCAGTGTGCACATGGTCTGATGAAGGCAATAGAACCACATCATCCACAAAATGCATATGCAATCTTGAAGCTAACTTTCTGGACACTCTGCCCACTTTGGCTGTGCCAAGAGATTTTGTCCATGAAAATCACAAACGGAACTGGTAACGAGGCACAACCCTGCATGGTGGAGCCCAATACCCACTGAGAACGCGTATCGAGAATGCGGACAAAATCACTCTCACATAGCTTTATGAGGACCAAATGACTCGTAGTAACAGCCTTGGTACTCCCTACTCCCGCAGTACCCCCGACGAGATACATCAGGGGACACGGTAACAAAACACATGTAGACTGAATGGGCAAACTTCAATGACACGCTACTGAATAGTAGCAAGGATAAAGTGCTGTTTATCTGTTCCACAACCTGAATGGAATCCTCTTTGCTCCTCCTGAATCCGAGGTTTGACAACTGACCAGAGTATCCTTTCCAGCACCTTGGTATAAGGTGTCCCAAAGACACTGAGCAGCATGATACCTTGATAGTAAGAGCACATGGTCTGGTCCCCTTTTTTAAAAATGGGATCCACCACCCTGGTCTACCAGTCCACAGGCACTGCCTCCAACCTCCACGTGACACCACTGTTTTATATCTACATAATAACGTGAGAGAAAGATCAATGACAACACACTTCAATGCAAAGGTAGAATTTTATAAATGTACCCACTCCGGAGAATGCTTTTGAAGAATCTCTGTTTCTGATGGGGAGAATGCTGTCTTAGTGTGGATGCAAAATGTTTTCAAATGTATCTTAATATGGACTTGACCTGAGGCAGCAAGGTCAGAAAATAAAAGCAACTTCACAATAGCCACCTTTCTGCAGGGGATTTGCATGAAAGTTTAATCATGATGCCTGCCTTCAGAGCAATTTTCACAACAACAGAAAATATAATATTAAAACAATTCTATGATTGGATTGCTTGTCAGGATTTGGTTAGTAAAATAGCATGAAGTAAATCTGATTTAAACACCAAAACGTAACACATTCATGTTATGAATGAACAAAAATAACAAGTGGAAAGGTTTTTTTCCCTCAAGATTGGTCAGAGAAGTGGGTCACATATCAATTAAAAATGTCCTGCTCCTCAAGCCCCCCTACTCGCCAATCTATGTCAGAGCACTTCTAATATGTCTCAGATTATGATTCATTTCTTAAGACCCTGTTGTTTGTTTAACATTATCAGCACTAGACCACATATGGGCCTGTCTGCTGTCACTCTAGGCATCAAATTGTGTGTTGACACATATTTAGAAATTATGAGGCCATAGTGAAATAATCTGCTTACTCTGGTTGATATTAGAAGTCATCTTGAGATAAATGCATGTCAGAACCCCAACTGAAATGAGATATAACCTTAGGCTTACTGTCTCTGGTGGAGACAGCTAAACATGTTTAAGAATCCTAAATTCCTTGCAGCGCATACCGTTAACCTTCAGTTTTGTAAAGGCAGGATCATATTCTATTCTATTCAGCAGGCTGTAGCCAGACCAAACACACTTTGCTGTTTATCTTCAGATTTGGCAGGGATGTGTAAAATGAAACATGCACAAATTACTTGATGTGTTGATGTGATTTGAAATGTAATCTCTTCACAGTCAACTTTTATGGCATTGATCAAGTTCTTTTATTCTACATTATGGCCCATTGAAAGATTTAAAGACTTTAATCTTGTCAACGGGCATAAAAAATGTACTGTGGCTGGCGACCAAAACATCATAAAATGTCTTTCTAGTCTTGAAAAAGCAATTTGAATATATATACTGGGGTGATTTTTTCCCCCCAAACACTTTGTTGTCGTTGCAGCTTTTTATTTTTGGTCTTCTTTCTTTGTTGTTTACTTTTTCATTGTCATTTTATTTTAATTTTTTTAAATCATTTTTAAATCAATTCTAGAAAGTTCTTGAAACAGGTGAAAGAGGTTATCTCACCCCAATGACAAACCTTTGTAGGATTGTTAAGATTAGATAATAGACAAAGTGCCTTGCTAAGATGGAGACAGTGTGACCCTTGTTTCAAAATTGCAAACTTACCAACAGTATGTCTAAAACAAATTTATGGTGGAATGCCATTTTAGGAAAGGACCTAAATAAAACCAATAAGCCATAAGACAATAATTCTATGTAACGAGCTGCCTTATTGTGTGCAGGTATGGGACACAGGTTGTAATCCTAACCAGGGGAAACGGACAAAACAGATAAATAAATGAAGTCAGCAGCCCACCAAGGGAGGGGAAGGGACGCCTAACAAAGCAAAGATTAAGGGGAGTCCTTCCTGACCTTATTTTAAGAGGACAACACCCCCCAAACGCAACGCATATACACACACACACACACACACACACACACACACACATACTGAGGTTTTAGTGGCCTGTAACACTCTAATTTGTGAGGGTTCCTGAACATTTGCTTTGCATTTGAAACCTTAGGGTAAAAATCAAACAACTGTGTAATATCAACCCCTAACCCTTAATGACCATACATACAAAGCTTATTACCCAACAGGAGTTTTTAAAGGGTTTCACTAACCCCTAATGTCTTGAGAGAATCCTAAGTCAGATGAGATTTTTTTTTTCTTTGTTTGACAACAAAAGATAAAAAGCATCATGTTTGTAAAATATTTGTATGTTACACTTCTATTCATTTTAAAGGATAATTATGAAATGCTCAAGTTATTTCCATTATACATATTTCAACACTGACATTTGTAAGCCGGAATTCATCATTTCGCGCATTAAGTCAACGCTGCCCTTGCTGCATCAAGATGCCTTTACAAGAGAGATGAACAGCATTTTCTGGATGTACTTTTCTTACTAAACCATGTCATCATATTCACAGAACAACCATTACTAATATGACTTACAGGTTAGCTAGTCATACTGTGTAGGACTACATTAAAAATGCATACAAACAAGCATGGATTAAAAACACAAAGTCCAACACACTCTCAAGGCCCCACTGCCAACAGCCAGTATGAAAGTCCTGATGCTCGCCAGCAAAAACATAAGTAAAATAAAGTTTCAGTTGTAAGTACCTTTACATGTCAAAGCAGGATTGACTGATACTGATAAATCATCTAATTACAAAGTAAATGGTAAATGGTAAATGGTAAATGGCGGCATTTATTTTTATCCAAAGCACTTTACAATGTGCCTCTCATTCAACCATTCACACACACACACACACACACACACACACACACACCAGGTAGTGGACTCATCAACATGCTCTATCATCACAAGTGAATTGCTTATTATCATACATGTGAAAAACTTTGCCAATGTGCCAACTAAAATTGCAACTTATACCCCTTTCACACTGGGCAAAAACCCTGCTAACACGGCTTTTGTCTTCAGTGTGAAAGGGTAAAATCGGCATTCACTCCCGTGTCAAATGACTCTGCAGAAGGCACGGGTAATTATAGGCTCCAGCTCCGACCAGCAGTGATGTAAATATGACACCCAGGTGAACACATTAATTTTGACCCCTTTTCCGGAGGACTCAACTGTTTCTATCTGCGGATGTCTATAAATGATTTATCCATATGTTTATGTAGTATTAACATGCTAGGCTAACAGTATGTCAGCTATGACTTTATAGCTGCACTGTGACGTCTTTTAGAGCACACAAACACCATGAACACACCTGTCACCTGCCCAGCATGATGTTGTTAACCAGAACTGCAGTTGCACCTTATTTTTCTACACTCTATATGGGCTACACACAGCAACCACCGTAACATTGTCACTGGCCTCCATGCTGCTTTCTGTTGTTTACTAACCTTGTTTTCCAGGCGCGGTCGACATCATGAAACATCAGAAAAAAAAACAGAAAAGGCTAACTCGTCTACTGGCAATGTGAAAGTAGTCAATCCCCTATTTTTAGTAAGTTTACCCGTGTTTAAAAAAACCTGCATATACACGCTAATTTTGGTGTAAAAAGGGTATAAATGGAAGCTTCATTTGCTGCATTGAAGCTCTTAACATCATACACAGCCTGATATGCTTTTGATCAGTTTATCATTGATTCAATTTATTTATTTTTTATCTATATAGCGCCACTTCATAACAGAAGTTATCTCATTGCACTTTTCCTATAGAGCACGTCTAGACTGTACTCTTTATAATATTGATTACAGAGACCCAACAAATGATCATAGAACATAGAGTGACAGTGCTTGTCAGTAAACCAGCCATGAATATCAACTGCCTTATCTTAAATTAGGCTAGGTGTTTTTGCCTAAACTTTGTCTTGGCAAAATCATCTGTCTTGATCTTTAGATATTTTGTATCACAGCACTATGAGATTCATATCAGAGAAGCTTTAGAACTCTTCTACAGTTTAAGCAACCTCACTGCTTTTTTAGATCTCAGGAGTGTCCCATTCTGGAGGTAACTCAGTAAAACGCATCTAATATTGCTGCGGATGGTTTTACATTGGAGATAATTGAAAGCCCAGTGTGTCTCATACAGACACTAAAGGGTACCTTGTGCGTCTGTATGAGACACCAAGGGGCATGACAAAACTATGGTATTTGACGACCTGGGAATGAGAAAAGGTTGGGAATAGGGAACATGGTTCCAATGAAATAGAGTGAACTGCTTTCACTGGACCACGCTGTATATGTATAAATGCAATACTTAATGCAGTACTATAAATCCCCCTTTAGAGAGAGATTGTGCCCTACTTCCCAGTATTTAGGTTTATGTGTATATGAGAGAGACTAATTTGATAATAATGATAATGATAAGATGTTGTCGACCTGGGGCCAGTTTATGGTCAGCATTTTTGGGCCCTAGTAGTAGTCTACTTTCATTGTAAAGTCTTCCTTAAGTGTGAAATATGTTTTTTTATTGTATAGTAAGCTCCATAATGGTGTGGTGTTAACATTAGCACATAATGTATCCACTCTAGTTTGGTTTAATAAAAAAACAATAAATATAATAAATAATAAAAACATCAGACACAAAAACAGCTCTGCTTTTAAGCCTAGAGTCAAGCACTAATGTTCCATCTTGTGTGTTGCCATCTTTAACCAGATAAAAAAGACAAGAAAGAGAGAGGAGTAGATAAAAAAGGGTGGAGTGACAAGAAAAGCGCAACAGAGCTGCAGAGAGCAGCCAGAGACACCTTCATCGGCCTTGGTGATGCCGCAGGGAGAACTGATACGGAATGACAACAAAGAGAAGCTAGGATGAGACAAATCCCGGCAGAAATGCTCTTGCGGAGGAAAAGAGGATATATGGCAAAGCAACAGGTCAAGGTGCAGCAACAAACAGCAAAGATCCAGCACTATGCACCTCTCTGTCACCTGAACAGCAAGGAAGAGGATAGGAGACGGATTACACCTCAAGGCCTCGATTCAACACAATGGCACAGGCAGATAGATGCAACTGCATACATGCCTACACTGTTCAGTCTGTAGAGAGTCAACCATGAACACACTCACACAGTTAGAGCGACAGTTATATCAGTTGCAGAGGAATACACAACCTGAATGATGTCCCTGTCCCTGTCAGTTTTCTCAAATTTTTGTTCTTCACATTTTTACCTGTATGTGTTTCAGGTCATCAATCCTTCAGCCCTCATCAAAATAATTAAAGTTGCAGCTAATCGATAAAGCAATCTATTATTTAATCAGTTATCATATTAATCATAAAGGACAATTCTGTGCAGTGTTCCCAGATATAAGTAATTAACTTAGTGAGTATATTATCACAACCGGGCGATCCAATAGCCAACTCTCAAAATAAGATCCAATGGGAATTATCTTTTAATTAATGTTTATAAAATAAAATTAGAATAGAAGTACATTAAGAAACAAAATAATGAAAACACAGCACTGCAACTGAGAAGTGTTTTGGATTAGCTAAAAAGAGGAGACTGCCTTTTGTCTGAGCCCTGGATAAAGCAAATTCCAAAAGTCCAACAAGAAGAGGTAACAGTATAGATAGTTGGTAGTTAGAGCAGCATTAACATTTTTAAACTTGCCAGACTCACCTGCAGGTCCATCATAACAAACCCAGTTTTATTTTGCAATGTAGTAGAGATTCCCAAGATACCAAATATATCAGAATTCACTTTTGGTTAATATGATCCAGCCAAAAAACATTTTTTTGGACTATTTAATTTTACTGTTACTAGTTACTGTTATGTAACTTGAAGTGTTGGAAATGGCCAAGTCCTCCAAACTAAACAACAAAAAAGTGAATTTGTCATTGCCCTCCAAAACAACCCAAATGTGTGTTTTCTGATCTGCCACCTCTATGGTTAATGTCTGTGTAAATTAAGACAACTGAATCTACTTGGTTAAGGTTACGAAAAGATGGTGGTCTTGGTAAACAGAAACTAATACTGAAAATATAAACATAGAAGGTTTTAGGTATTTGCACAAACAACCAATGCAGTATTTTTTTTCTGGTGAGGACAGTCTAAAAGACACAGATACACATGACTTTTTCAAGAATTGTCAAGTTTGAAAATGACTTGATTTTGGATTTTAGATTCTGCATGGAAGAAAATATGTTTGTTCAATCCTGTTCACAGTAGGAAATCTGGGACCTGTAAAGTATTTCTGAGATATTTCTGAGATAGTGATAGGCCTGACAAGAGAATGAAGCAGTGATCAGTGTGTTGTGGATTGTTACAAGATCTGATTGCATATTTAAAAGTTTAGTTTTATGTTCTGTGTGCTGTGGCTCTGTTTGGTCTGACCAGCTGCGGGCTGGCTGGAAACCTAAACACAGGACTTTCAGCCAAAATAAATATTCAATATGTCAATGAGAATCTTCTATGTCAATGAAAAGCTTCCGAAAAAGCAGCAATTTCAACACATTTGCTCCCTGGATTGACACATTCTAGCTAATCTACCATGACTGCTTCTTCTGTCTGTATGATATATCCAATGTGTGCTATGGCCGGTGTGATGCACCTTTACCGCCATATGACATAAAGATTGAGCTATCCCGCAAATGTACCGGTTCTGTCTTTTCACAGAGTAATCCACAAGTCACTAACCTCAATGTTTTAGTGCTTCTTTTAAAAGTACAGTAACCGGTGAGACAACCTGTTTGTAAGTCCTGGAAAAGAAAATCTGTACAGAATCTGTGGTGGATAGCTAAGCCATCTTACAAAGTGATCTTTTGTGCTCCTTTTTCAATTGAGTAACTGTTGTTTGCTGATTCAGAAAGAGAGCGCCGCTTAGGATAATCCCTCCTCAAGATCAACACAAACTGCACACAAACACCATGACACAAAGGAGTAAACAGCAATGTAGAAATATGTCTGACTTTGGAAAGAGACGCAGAGAGCTGTGGCTCAACATGCAACTCATCCCACTGCAAGGATTGTTTTAGAACATTTTGGGGAGAAATCCTCCAGTTTGACCTAAGAGGAGGCTCAGCAGCAAGGCTTAGAGATTTACTGATTGTTTTGGTGTTACTTGACCTCATCTCACGTAATGGAGGCAAACAGTGTCATGGGACTGTTTTGCAAGTTAATTACAGCTTGAGTTGATTACAGTTTGTCAGCTATGAAGACTGATGTGGCAGTACAGTCAGCTTCACAAAGTGACTCGCAAGGCCCCAAAAAGACATGACTCTGCATGATATGACACACAAAAAATACAGAAGTAATGTACCAATTAGTTTGGTAGTTAAAGCAGCATTAAAACAGATAAAGTAATTATTGTAGGTGATTTCAATATTCATGTGGACGTTGATTCGATTGGCTTTTGTCAGAGTGTACATGAAGCCACTCACTGTTTTAACCACACCCTCGACTTTGTTCTGGTATACGGTATTGAATTTGAGCATTTAATAGTCTCTCCACAGAATTCTTCATTATCAGACCATTATTTAATAACTTTTGAACTGCTATTACTAGACTACACGCTATTAGGCAAAAACGCCTACTCTAGATGTCTATCTGATAGTGCTGTGGCTAAATTCAAGGAAGCGATCCCATCTGCCTTTAATTTAATGTTATGTCTCAATATAACAGAGGATAATAAAACAAAGAAGGTTAGCTCCATGGTATAACCCCCAAACCTGCAAATTAAAGCAAACATCACGAAAACTTGAACGGAAATGGTGTTCCAACAACCTGGTTGAATCTCGTTTAGCCTGGCACGATAGTCTTAAAACATACAGGAAGGCCCCCCGTAATGCCAGAGCAGCTCATTAATAGAGGAAAATAAAAACAACCCCAGGTTTCTTTTCAGCGCTGTAGCCAGGCTAACAGAGAGTCATAGCTCTATTGAACCATGTATTCCTATATCCCTCAGTAGTAACAACTTCATGAGTTTCTTTAATAATAAAATTTTAACTATTTGAGAAAAAATTCATCACGTCCTGCCCTCAACCGGTACTGATTTATCTTCAAACACAGGAACCTCTAAACAACTGTAAAACCTGATATATATTTTGACTGCTTTGCTCCTATCGACCTTCTTCATCTAACTTTGATGATTAATTCATCTAAGCCATCATCCTGTCTCTTAGACTCCATTCCAACTAGGCTGCTTAAAAATGTTTTACCATTAGTTAGCACTTCTTTACTGGATATGATCAATCTGTCTTTATGAACAGGCTATGTACCACAATCCTTTAAAATAGCTGTAATTAAACCGCTTCTTAAAAAGCCCACTCTTGATCCAGGGGTTTTAGATGTTAGTGCTGCGTTCGACACCATTGACCATCACATCCTATTGGCGCTATATAAATAAAATTGAATTGAATTGAATTAACAAACCCGATTTTATTTTGCATTGTAGCAGAGATCCCAGAGAAACCAACTATATCAGAATTCACTTATAAAATATGCACACAACATCTAAAATATTTCCATTTAGTTAATATGATCCAGCCAAAAAAAATCATGGAAGCTTTTTTTGGAATATTTAATTTTACTGTTACTACTGTTGCTAGTTACTGTAAATGTAACTTACATGAAGTGGCCAAGTCCTCCAAACTAAACAGCAAAAAAGTGAATTTGTCATTGCGCTCCAAAACATCCCAGACAACTGAATCTACTTGGTTAAGGTTAGGAAAAGAGAGTGGTCTTGGTAAAAAGAAACCAACACTGAAAATTTAAACATAGAAGATTAGGAGATTTAGGTATTTGCACAACCATTCAATCATTGCAGTTTTTTGTTTGTTTGTTTTTTTTTGGTGAGGACAGTCTAAAAGAAGCAGATGCACAATATACTATATATATATATATATATATATATATATATATATATATATATATATATATATATATATATATATATATATATATATACATATATATAATGCCATTCAATGTGGAATAAATGCCTAAAATTGTGGGATTTAATTTGAAAATCAGGGTCCAAAACATTTCATAGTGACTCTTTGTATTTTCTCGACAATTTCATAGTGACTCTTGGCTTTTATGCCCTTTTACATCACTTTAGACCATACTATAGCATCACTACAAGTAGAACATCTTTTGATTTGTTTTCTACGCGGCTTGAAAATGAAAGTTACAAATATCAATCATGTTACATGCATTTGGAAAATAAATTATTATTAAGGAGTGAAAAATGTAAAAGCATTCATAAATATCCATAATGCAAATATTATTATTATTATTATTATTAAATAGTCCTTTCAGAGCTGTCTGAAAATGAAAAAGTGTCACAATCTGCTCCTCCCCAGTTCGCCTTGCCCTTGCTCACTTCTTCAGACCATGTATTTTCCTGCTCAGACCTTCTCCCCAGCTGTCCACCAGGTGTCCATCCCCCTTTCCTCATTTTCCTAATCAGCCTTTCACTACTTATTCCAGTTCACCTCCTTTGTTCCCTACCAGATCGTTGTTACCATGTGCTTCATGTCTCTCATGCTCTCTAGCCTCTGTATCCTGTTCATCTGTTGAACCTGAGACCTTGTACCTGCCTGTTTTGTACCTTGCCTGCTCCTTGTCGGATTTGTTTGCCTGTTTGGACTGCCTTCTCTCGTTTTGACCCTTGCCTGCCTCACCATCCTCTAAGCATTTGTACCTACATTTTTGTGCATTAAATCATTAAACTGCATCATCTCTGCCTCAGTCATCTGCATTCGGGTCCTATCCCCTGTGTTCCTGTTACCCTGCTAAACGACAGCCGTGACAGTACGATCTGGCCAGCCATGGACCCAGCAGATGCCTTATTTGAAGATGAACTGCATGAATTGTCTTATACCTTCTTGTGCTTCACAGGTTGTTGGAATAGGGCACCTAGTAGGGAGTACAGAGAAGTGTCATCTAAGCCTTGGCTGAGGAATTCGTTACCTGAGTGGGCTAAGGACTTCCTCAACACCCATGATGCAGAAAAACTAGTCCATGCATTTGTTACTTCTAGCCTGGATTATTGCAATTCCTTATTATCAGGCTGCCCAAATAAGTGTCCCTTAAGACTCTCCGTTGATCCAGAATGCTGCGGCATGTGTACTGATAAGAACTAGGAAAAGAGAAATGAATAAAATCCAGAATAGAATTTAAAATCCTTCTCCTCACCTACAAAGCTCTCAATTGTCAGTTACCATCATATCTTAAAGAGCTCATGGTACCTTATTACCCCACTAGAACACGGTGCTCCCAGAATGCAGTGTTACTTGTGGTTCCTAGAGTCTCCAAAAGTAGAATGGGAGCCAGAGCCTTCAGCTATCAAGCTCCTCTCCTGTGGAATCAGATCCCAGTTTGGGTTTGTGAGGCAGACACCATCTCCACATTTAAGATTAGGCTCAAGACTTTCCTCTTCGATGAAGCTTATAGTTAGGGCTGGCTTGGGAATTGTTGGGTCTCTGTAAATATTATAAAAAGTACGGACCTCCAGTCAGCCACCTCTGCCAACCCACAGCCAGACCTCCAAGATCATCAGTCGGCCATCTTTTCCGATGCCCAGTCAGACCTCCTGCTGCCCGCCTCCTGCTCTGCACTCCAGCGATCTGCCTGCCATGCACTTGGCCGCCGATCTGGCTCCCCAGCCGCCAGCCTCAAGTCCTGCACTCTCCTTCTCTGCCCCTGTCCAGCCCCCAAGCTGTCCACCTAAGATCCCCTGCTCCATTCTTCAGCTCCCAGGCCACTTGCCCCTGAAGACCTTTTACCTGGCTGTTTTGGACCTTGCCTGTTTATTGCACTTTTGATTCTTGCCTTCTCCTTATAAGATTTGTTTGCCTGTTTTGGACTGCTTTCTCTGGGTTTGCCTCACCATCCCGTAAGCATTTGTACCTCCATTTTTGTGTATTAAATCTTTGAACTGCATCAGCTCTGCATTTGGGTGCTATCCCCTGTGTTCCTGTTATCCTGCTAAGCACCAGCCATGACAAAAAGTACAAAGAACTCTGGCTGTGTTGCACTCCATTCAGATTAAAGCTCAGCTTTGGATGACTCTACTGAAAAGATCAACTTGGATTTTTTATTTTTTTTATCTCTCAAATGATCACAGGTGGAGTGAATGAAATGGAGGTGCTATGGCTTACTTACATCAAATAATCTCTCTATGTACACCTCCTCGTTGACCTTCTCCCGCAGCATGTCTTGGGAATGGCGAACAAACGTCACATAACCGTCAGCAACGTCCATCCCTGGCTTCTGCAAGGGACAGGGAAAAGAGAGAGTGAGCAAAAATTGTAATTTAATGGATTTTCAACATTAAGCTGTTTTTTAGCAATGCATGGCTCAAGTGATGGCAATGGCGGTCTGTCGGTACCTCCATCTCTTATCTCTCTGGTCCAGACTAAACTATAAACTACTGAAAGGCTTGCCATGGAATTTGGTTCAGACGTCCATGTTCCCCTCAGGATGAATTGCAATAACTTTGGTGATCCTCTGACTTTTCATCTATATATACTTATATATATAATTTTATCAGCTGTTTATTTGTTCTTTTATCAAATACCTGCAAAACAAATGGCAACCTATCAGCTGTAGTTCGTGTTTAGTGCTAATTAGCAAATGTTAGTATGCCAACACGCTAAAGTAAAATGGTGACAATGATTAACATTATACCTGCTTAGCATCACTATGTTTGCATTGTCAGTGTGAGCATTTTAGCATGCTGATGTTAGCAAAAAGCTAAAAGCACTGCTGTGCCTAAGGACAGCCTCATAGAGCTGCCAGCATGGCTGTAGACTCTTACTCTTGTTATAAGGTACATTAGGTGACAAATGTGTTTCACATAATTTAAGTGGAGGCCAATTATATTAACATTCAAATTAAGATGTTTTCTGATGGTAATTTCCAGTTATCAATTGGAGAAAAGGAAAGTTTGCATCTCCAAAGAAGTGTTTCATTTACAAGGATGCAGACTGTGGATTACAGGACAGTCATGTTCTTTAGTCAGCTCTTGTCAGAGTTGAGCTTGGCTAGAAACCAACTTTCACAGTCTGGGCATGTGCAAAGTGAACAGGGGCACTGGAGACACTCAGTTGGGTTTGATGGGGAGAGCAGATTGTTAGGAGGCCTGCCATTTTGACATCTAATAAAATATTCACTGAGGACAATGCATTTGTAAACGGCACCTTAGTTCTCTTTCTTACATCAACATATCTTACCATTTTCAAGATAACACACTCTTTAAACCTTTTGGTCTCAGTTTCTCTATCTTCTCTCCAACTCATACAGATTCCAAAAGTTATGCAAAGAACTCATCTGCTACTAAACTCAGTTAACACATCTGCAATGACGCTAACAATGTGTAAATGAGTGTCTTTTTTACCAGTGAAACTCTAATTTAGTACATTAAGGACACAATTAGCGTGCTGGGCTGGAAACTGTGACCCCTGCCAGCGTACACAGTGCCTCGTCACATTCACTGACAAGGCATTAATTTGAAATTTGGCATGTTGCTATGGTCAAAGTGTTGGCAGCTAATACAGATCTGATGCGCGTGCGCACACACACATATACAAACACACACCACCACCACCGCCACCCTGACAGCAGAATGGTCATGTGTTGTACAACATGGACTCACAATGTGTACTGCACGGAGAGAGGCACGAGGCATGGCTGCCTGTGAGTGTCTGGCCACATGCATATGAATGGACATTTGGGGGAGGAAACACAGGGATATTCGATGTGGAAATATGACACCCAATACCATCTGGATTATGATTCTACATGTGAAAGCATGGTCAAATATTTGTACATGCACAAGAAACACACACAAACACACACACATCACTAGGGAACAAAATGCTATTGTTGTTTATGGTTGTCATTCTACTTTCCTCTGAATAATTAACAGGTTTGACCACTGAGTGAATTTAAATTATATTTAGTTTGCACAATAGGACTAAATTGAGCCATTAAATTCACCTATTTACAGGACCAATTGTTTATATTACTGCAACTGTCTCTCCTCAAAATTATCTTCACATACAACTAATTTGCATGAGCAAATACATTTTGTATCTATCTGTATCTTCATTGCTAGTATTCCGTTTTTTATCAACATAATGAGCAAACATTTATATAGAAGAGGTCTTTAAACTGTTGACTGCCCACACAAAATATTCTTTTTGAATGGATCTGTGAACATTCATACCCCATTTACACCTAGTATTAAAGGTACCATGTAAAAATAAACAAACACAATGATTACATTACCGATATATTTTCCAATATTAGCTTATCCCAGATATATTGGGACGGGTGTCAGTTAATAAGCAATAAGAATGTGCAGTATAGAAAATTAAAAAAATATGTTTGAAGTCTACATTACAAAGTTTGTCCACTAGAGAGCACTGACAAGTTTATTTTTCAACTGTAAAATGTCCCACTAAGTACATATCTTGGTCATAGTTCTTCAATACCAAAAATTAAGGTATTCTTATTAAACATGTCTATGTTTAAAAAAAATTAATATTGGCTGAAAAATCATCATTTGATTTTTTTTTTTAACTCTCAAATATTGATATTGGTATTAAACTTAAAAATCCAGCATTGATCGGATCACAGTTCTGCCAGACTACAGTTCCAGTTGATTAGTGAAATAATGTGATGCCACTTTCAGGAATTTATGACATCACCTTAATAAAAATAAATAAGTCTTACTTACAGGTACATCCACATACTTTGAGGCAGCTTTCACCTTGACATAAAGGAGAGAGAAGTAGGTGAAAAAACAGTCAGGACTCCAGCTGTTGCACCACTTTTCAGAACACAGGTTGCCGTGGTGAGACTGTACAGCCTGTAGTTCAGAACTGCACTGCAACAGGGACTCATGTGGTGATTTCAACTGCAAAAGTGCACTCACAAATTCAATAACCTGGCTTTTGTAATACTGTGGGAAACCAGCTGAGGTGTTAAGTTATTTGGTGCTCAGGAAGAATTCAGAAAAGGTCAAACTGTATGAAAATTAGCATTAAAATTAACATGAAAAAAATAGATTTTAAAATACAGCATGATTGGGTTATGATTGCATTTAAAAGCACTTTTGTAATGATGGTGATTCAACAAACAAGATCCTGCTTCTAAATTCATTGTGAATTGATCAAATAGCAAGGCTGAAGGTCATATTAAAACAGCATGGTATCCCAAGAAAATGCCACTGAAATTAAATAGCATCACTGCATATACACATTTATTTAAAAAAGAAACCCAGAAGTGAAAACATTCAGTCTATTGTAATTGTTCACTACACTGTAAAACTTAATTTTACATTAACAACTCTTACAAGTATGGTAGGTCAAAGTTAAACCTGGAAGTGAATCAGCTAAATGTAATGTTTATAACAAACTAATGTTTTACAAATTCTAATATTGCATTGTTTTCATTTCCAAATTAGTGATTAAGATAACAGGGTTACACTGTGGACTTGTTTCAAAGGAGTCTGATCACTCATGGTCACCCGGTGCACTGCACTGGAAAGTTGTCATATCTCCAACAATGAAACTGGTGAGTAATCTGCTGGAAGGTGTTTTAGGAAGAAAAGGACAATGGTGATGGAAGCACGTATATGTGCTACTTACTGTGAAAGATAGGAAGGAAGAGAAGAGTGTTCCCTCATCATATCTGGAGAGCTTGGCTAACACGCTCTCTAGAATGACCACAAACTGAGAAAGATGAGAGAGAAAGAGAAAAAAAAAACAGCAGTGGCATTACTTTACTTATGGAGATGCAGCAGTACCACAAAGTTTAAGGAGGTCAGGAGGTATTAGCGGTAAACATACTTTAGTATCAAAAGTAAAGGTACTGATAGCAAAAAACTATTCATTACAGTTGTGAACAGTGTTAAATTAGTGTGTTAAATTATGAATGCATTAACCTGTAAGCAGTAGACTATTTCGTGATCATTTTGAGTGTCTTTGTAGTTGTTTTGAGTCTTTTTGTAGTTGTTTTGTGTCTCTTTGTCATTGTTTTGAGTATCTTTGAAGTTGTTTTGTGTCTCTGTGGTAATTTTGAGTCTCTGTCATTGTTGAGTATCTTTGTAGTTGTTTTGTGCCTTTTTGTCATTGTATTGAAGATGTTTGTAGTCATTTTGTATCTCTTTGTGGTCATTTTGTATTTCATCACGGCCATGTCAAGTCTCTTCGAGTCTCTCTGTAGTAGTTGTCTTTGTGGTTATTTTGTGTCTCTTTGTAGTTGTTTTGTGTCTCTTTGTGGTCATTTTGAAACTCTGAGTGGTTGTTTTGAGTCTCGAGTCTCTTTTTAGTTGTTTTTGTAGTCACTTTGGTCTCTTTGTGGTCGCTTTGTGTCTCTTTGTGGTCATTTGATTGACTTTCCAACAAGTAACCTTTGCATGTGCCTGTAATCCATCCATGGTGTAAATTTATACTGTACTATTTTGTACCTTAGCTACCAGCAGAGTTATCATCTCCTTCACCGTCTCTTCAATTAGATTGTCAATTTGGGAATGGTATTGTCTCTACAGAGGAAGAAAAAAAGACACATTACACCTCTCATTCATACTTCATACCCCACCATGAAGTGACATTAAAAGGAAACACTGGACATTTTTATATTAATTTATATCATATTTGTATTTATACTGAATTAATGTTTTGCCATAGGACAATTATACACTTTCTTCTGTAAGAGCACTGATGTGGCAAATTTGGCTATCATGGTTATGACATCACAACAACATGTTACTGATTCAGAGATTTTTAAGACAGGGTCCCCACTAATCACATCTTTACCACAAGTCTATCAGGACAAGCAGCACTAGCCTCATACAGGATTCTTAAAAAATCTTAGCAAAAACTTAACTAATTGTGTTGGAGTCAAAGCAAAAGCTGATGTTCAAAGTTGTCAACTGGAAATCCCACTCCAACGTTTTGTGGAATAGGCTTGTTTTTCTGTCTTACCCAGGCTCAGATGAGAAGCTCAGTCTTATCTGTGTGCCCAGTGCATGGCCCAGTAGATGCAGGATGAAAACCTATCTCAGCACAAAGCCTGTAAGCAGGGGTAAAGTGCTAGTCTGGACAGTTCTGGATTTGCTTCCTGTCTTTATGTTAAGCTAGGCTAAACACATTCCAGATCTACTGAATGCACAATAAATTGATATCAATCTTCTCATCTGACTCTGGATTGTGTAAGCGTATACAGGACTATATTCAAATGATAATGTAAACTTGAAAATGAAAATGTAATTCCACAATAGCATTATAATTTTTTCATATATTTTTTCATGTCTGTGTTATTTGAGTAAAAATAAAAATAAAAATGAAATAATTCAATTTCATTTTCACGTACTTACAGTATATGGGTGTTCTATGACCATATTAAAATGAAAATGAAAACGGCATTTGACATTTCATTTTCAAAGATTTAACCTGCTGTACAGTGGACAATATTCAAATGCAATAAGCAAAACAGTGCCCCCAGTCTTTGCATTTGCATTTACATGTCACCATGCTCTGTCAGTGCTCTCATCAAGGTGGGTCTTCAGTTAGTCACTTGCTTGAACATCTGCTGCTTTGCTCATGTGCGTAGTCCTCTTGAGAAGATGGCCGGGCCTCAATGACTACTGGGTTACTGTACAAAAACACACATTTATTCACTGATTTTGGTGAAACTGGAGATATGGGGCATTACATTTGATGAATTTACTGTTTATCAGACCACAAATGAGACAAGAATTAGGTTTGAAGAATGATAGACACCGCAACGTTTCTGGGGGAAGTTGTGTGTTTTTGTACAGTAATCTGTGAGGCTCGGCCACCAGAAACGCTGCAGTGTCAATCGTTTTTCAAACATAATTCTTGCCTCATTTGTGGTCTGATAAACAGTAAATTTAGCAAATTCAGAGCCCCATATCGCTAGTTTCACCAAAATCAGTAAATACAGTTATAAAGTTGTGTTTTTGTACAGTAACCCAGTAGTCAGTGAGGCCTGGCATCCTTCTCGCTTTTCTGCCACAAGTGGACTACGCACATGAGCAAAGCAGCATACGTTCAAGCAAGTGAAGTCCTAACTGAAGACCCACCTTGATGAGAGCACTGACAGTTGTCATTTTCATGTTGACTCCAAAACGTGTAAATGTGAATGCAAAGACTGGAGGCGCTATTTCGCTTATTGCATTTGAATACTGTCCACTGTACAGCAGGTTAAGTCTTTGAAAATGAAATGTCAGATGCAGTTTTCATTTCATTTTCAAATTGTTAGAAAATTGCATTTTCATTCTCATTTTGACTTAAATATTGCTTGCATAAATGAACAAATCAGGTTACATTGTTTATATTTCATTTTCAAATTTGAATTAGCATTTGAATATTGTCCACTGTACAGCAGGTTACAACTTTGAAAATTAAATGTCATACAGCGTTTCCATTTTCATTTTAATATGGTCATAGAACGCCCATATAAGCATGTGAAAATAAAATTATTATTTTTATTTTTACTCAACACATACATTTTTAAGTTTACATTATCATTTGCATATCATGAGTATTTCAACATTATTTCATTTGAAGCTGATATTCACAGGTGAAGATCTAAACCAATTGAAAGAGTGTAATCAGACACAGAAAGCAACATGCAGAATGTCCATCATGATTTGAGCAGACCAATGGTTTTCTTGTGACCATCACGTGCAGACGCATCACAGGAGGAGAGCCTGAGCTGAAAAAATTAAACAACCCAGCTAATGCAAGACAGAATTCATACAGGATTGAATAAGGGCTTTATTTTGTTGTAGAAAGGACAGAGTTAAGGCTTGTATTGCTTGCCCAAATGGATGCCATTCCCTGTGTTTGAAATCTTTGAGCAGCTAGTAACATGTTATAATAGCTGATTGTCATAACTATGAAAATTACTGAATAGTTGAAAACAGTTGAAAATGTCCTATGTTCCCTTTAAAGTAGAGATGTCCCAAACCAATCCCGAGGATCAGTATTGGGGTCGATCTGTCCATATTTTAATGGATCGGTATCGGCTAAAATACTTCCAATCAAATGCTGATCCTTTCTTTACTGTACTTTATTGTGTGTTGTCCACCTCAGCCTGCTAGTGCTGCAAAGCTTCTTTATGATAGCCAGGCTCTATAGTGCAGCATTATGCTACATATAAAACTGAAAATTGGTGTGCACGAATGTGAAAAATTATTTGTTCTGACACCCTGATTGGCAAATCTGATATCTATCCTCTCTCTTTCTTATTAGCAAAGCTCAGTGTAGAAAAAAGTCAGGTTGCAGCTTCTCATTTTTTCCAGCACTGACCGTTACTTTCACTGGTTAAAATGACAAATGTTGCTGGTGGGAGGTCATATCAGCTGTCACTAATTAACATTAATTACATGAGTAACTTGTTACATGTTCTTGTCTGTTGTCGGGTTTGGGAGCTCTCTGCAGCCAGTGTCTGTACTCAGCCATAGTTGATTTATCAGGGAAGAAACTCCACTCTGTGACATCACAGTACAGTACAATCACAAGTATTTTTGTATTTCCAACAAAGTGATAAATCTTTTCTTGGAAAATGATCAGCTTATCACGTCACATCAGTTTCACGACACACATTCTCCCAGTTAAATTGTTTCATTCATATCAATAATTTATACTGATCAACTTAAAAGCTTTGAACCAGGACCTTCAGTATTTGGATCAAGTAGCTCGTGAAAAAAATAAAGGCTGCCAAATTTAGTACCTACAGTTGTTACTTCAATGTGTCAGGTACATATTTAATCAACATTGGGAATGAATGGTGATGTGGTCTTAATTTTGTTAAACATTAGCACTAACACTACCACATCGCGGTCTGGTTTATTTACAGTAATTTTATTTGGTAGTAAATAAGAAAAAACAGGTATTGTAGTTAATTTGACAGCAGCATACTGATTATTAAGAATGATAAACAGTATGCAGCTTCTCCAACAAGGATTTGACTAATATGTGATTTCTGCACACCAATACTGAATCACAAAGAGCACCCAAAGTTTGTTTTAATGTAAGGGATCGTGGTGCCCAGTACTAGCGGTGCTGGGAACCCTGTTGAAATCGCTCAGATTTTTTTTTCACCCCGCTGGTAAAAATGGTACTACAGCCTACACCGTAAGAGTTATGCAGGTGAAATTCACAGTGGAGGTATAGACTGGTGCACACACCTCAGACACCAAAAATGACACATGTCCACCAGCAGGTGGCGCTAAAATCAAGGTAAATGTGTTCTGGTCAATAACTTCCACATAGTACACTGTACATTTGAAAACCTTACATGCACATGTTCCCCGAATTGAGCTGCATCTTGTGATATAGGCCACTCCCATTTCCACCTATAATTTTTTTCCGCAGTATTGCGAAATATGCAAAAACTACTTTTTCAAATTATTTAATCAGAATCAGAATCAGAAATACTTTATTGATCCCCTTGTAACGAAAGAGTATCCCCTCAGGGATCAATAAAGTATTTCTGATTCTGATTCTGATTAAATAATCTATTTCACATTTCACATTAAATAATCAATTTCACATTTCACATTAAATTATGTATTTCATATTTCACATTAAATATTCTATTTCACATTTCACATTAAATAATCTATTTCACCTTTCAAATTAAATAAGATATTAATCTATATTATTTATTTATCATTTTCCTATTGATGAATTATATTATTAATTTATTAATTTTTTTTTGTTTTGTTTTGTTTTTTTTTTTAGTTACATGTAAATTAATGAAGTGCTTTATAACCATTTTCAAGACCCCCAAGGTTTTCCTATAAAGCAGAGCCCAGTGAAGGACCTTGGAATGATTAGTTCTGCTAAAGAACTGCTGTCATGGAAACTCAGAGGCAGTATCACTGCAAGTAATCCTTTTGTTTAGCCTTGTAGTACCAACAGAACAGCGAAGGACTTAGCAATAATGAATTCATTGTCAGTAATTGGTATCAGTCTTGAGATTCTGCGAAATATGAGATCTCTCACTTCTACCCCATGTATATTCAATACTATCTACACATATGCTAATGAAATCCAAACAATTCAAGTGGAGGAAGACAGACAGGGAAAACTGATGACTAATTATACATTTGGGAACCGGATGGTGAGATTTCAATTGAATTCATAGCCACACTTACCCAGTCTCTAACAAACTTTCACAAGATAGAGAGGAGAGAAAAAAAAGCAGCAGAAAAGGAGAAAGATAGAGGTGACATGGCACATGTAAAATTATGTGAATACTGTAAAAGAAGTAAGAGACAAAGAAAAAAAGAAAGCTGTATTCAAGTAACAGAGAGAAAAAATAACTAAAAAAGATACCTGTATCTGCCAAGGCCATTCACACACACAAATTATTTTTTTTCATTTAACTCCAAAACTTAGTGACCTTTAAATGATATGAGGTTTAACAGGGAAACTGTATGATGTCCATGAGGAGTCAATGACTTTTAAACTTTTAAGTAAGTTTAAATGATTTTCCCAAATACAAGGGTCCTACTCAATAAAAAAAAGAGTTCCCAGGACACATTGGGTGTCTCCTACCTCCTGCCCTAGGTCCATGGCACACAGCTTGGCTGACTGGGCTTTGGCATCCACCATGACGTTGAACATAGTGCAGATGGACTGTGGCACACGGAAGTCTGTGGCCCGGCTGCTCTTCTGAAGCTTGGCCTCAAATGCTGCCCGTGTCCTTTAGAGAAGGAAAGAAATGTACAGGGCTGTAGCCAGGATTTTAGAATTACTGAGATCATGAGTACTATAGTCACCCAACCCACCCACCCCTCTAAATAAATAAAATGTTAATTCATACTTTCTCTAAATCCTATTTCCACACGTGAAGCTCTAAATGCTGTTTCAAAGCATACTCCACACTGTCAGGAACACAATTTTGGTGGAGAAATACTGAACCCCTTGTTTGTTTAATTAAATTAGTAAAGTGTAAATATATATAGTCTATTGAATACCCACCATGCATTTGGGTTTTTTTCATTGCAGAATATAAACCCCACCCAGGCTGTTATAATCCCCAAATTCCCCAAAATCCCAAAAACAATGACTGACCTTATTGTCATCAATGGTAGGTATGGCCAGTGGTGGAAAGTAATGTGCATTTCCTCAAGTACAGTACTTTTGAGGTATATGTATTTTACTTGAATATTTCCATTTATGCTACTTCAACTTCATTACATTTCAGAGGGAGATGTTGTACTTTTTACTGCACTACATTTATTTAACAGCTGTACAGTTGTGGACAAACGTTTTGAGAATGACACAAGTATTGGTTTTCACAAAGTTTGCTGCTTCAGTGTTTAGATATTTTTGTCAGATGTTACGATGGTATACTGAACAATACTGGAGGAGCTAACGGCGTTAGCCCAGAGTCAGACGGAGTTCTGTGAGTGTAGTTTGATGTGCTTCTCAGAGACATGGCTACACCAGGATACCAGGACACCAGGACCATAACGTTTCCATCGACGGCTTTCAGACTGTTCGGGCTGACAGGGATCACACCGGAAGCGATAAGCGGAAAGGCGGCGGGCTTGCTGTTCTGGTTAACAACAGATGGTGTAACCCTGGTCACGCTACTATCAAGCAGAGTATCTGTAGCCCGGACATTGAATTGTTAGCTGTGGGACTCCGGCCATATTATCTGTCACATGCCATTGTTATGGCTGTTTACATCCCCCCCTCTGCTAACCCGGCATCGGCGTGCAACGCCATTCACACACGCCATAGCACAACTCCAGACTCAACACCCGAGTGCACTCATATTAATCTCGGGTGACTTCAACCATGTGTTTCAACAACACTAATTTCACTCAGTATGTGAATTATAGAGAGGAGAGGACACTGGACCTGCAGTATGCTAACGTTAAGGACGCATACAGCTCTCCCCCCCCCACCTGGATAGGTCAGACCACAACCTGGTTCACCTCAAACCCTGCTATGTGCCTCTGGTTAAAAGGCAGCCTGCGACCACAAGGATAGTGAAGAGATGGTCAGAGGAGGCCTATGAGACACTGCAGGAATGTTTTGAGGTGACAAACTGGGATGCACTCTCTGAGCCTCATGGAGAGGACATTGACGGGCTTACTGAGTGCATCACTGGCTACATTAACTTCTGTGTGGACTGCAATGTCCAAACTAAGATGATCTACTGTTATCCAAATAACAAACCGTGGGTAACAAAGGACATCGAAGACATCCTGAATGCCAAGAGGAGGGCCTTTAGTGATGGTAATAGTGAGGAGGTGAGGGCAATCCAGGCCGACCTGAAGATGAAGATCAGGGAGGCCAAGGAGAAGTACAGGAGGAAGCTGGAGCGGAAACTCCAGCAGAACAACATGAAGAGCATCACTGGCTTCAGACCGACTGGCACCAGAGGAGTTGAAGGCAGCTTGGACAGGGCCAGCGAACTTAATATGTTCTTTAACAGATTCAACACACCGGCTCCTGCTCATCCCCCCTCTAACTCAGCTGCTGTCGGCCCTCAAGCTCCTCTGAGTACTCTGCTCCCCCTCCCCATCTTCCTGGGAGTGTCCTACTCCCCCTCAACTGGCTATCAGGCTAACGGCCCTCTTCACACTAATAACTCCCCCCCACCTGTAAACCTCTGCTGTGTGCCTGACTGCTGACCAGGTGAGAGGACAGCTGATGAAACTCCACTCAAACAAGGCTGCAGGCCCTGATGGAGTTAGCCCCGGGGTGCTAAAAGCCTTTGCCCCCCAGCTATGTGGAGTCCTTCAACATGTCTTCAACCTGAGCCTGAGTCTTCAAAGGGTCCCTTTTCTGTGGAAAACATCTTGCCTCGTTCCTGTGCCGAAGATGCCGCGTCCCAATGGCTCCAAGGACTACAGACCGGTGGCACTGACCTCCCACATAATGAAGACCCTGGAGAGACTGGTGCTGGAACAGCTGCGGCCCACGGTCAGACCCCTCCTAGACCCCGTCCAGTTCGCCTTCCAACCCCCGGCTGGGAGTTGAGGATGCCATCATCTTCCTACTGAACCGCATCCACACCCACCTGGACAAGCCGGCAAGCATGGTGAGGATCATGTTTTTTGACTTCTCTAGTGTTTTCAACATCATCCGGCCAGCCCTGCTGGGTGAGAAGCTGGCAGCGATGCAGGTGGATGCCTCCCTTGTGGCCTGAATTGTGGACTACCTGACTGGCAGACCACAGCATGTGCGCCTGCAGCACTGTGTGTCGGACAGCGTGGTCAGCAACACTGGGGCCCCTCAGGGGACTGTCCTCTCTCCCTTTCTCTTCACCATCTACACCACGGACTTCAGCTACCACACAGAGTCCTGCCACCTTCAGAAGTTTTCTGATGACTCTGCTGCAGCAGGATGTATCAGCAGTGGTGATGAGACTGAGTACAGGGCTGTGGTGGGGAACTTTGTTTCATGGTGTGAGCAGAACCATCTGCAGCTCAAGGAGCTGGTTGTGGATCTACGAAAGGCCAAGGCACCAGTGACCCCGGTTTCCATCCAGGGGTCAGTGTGGACATGGTAGAGGATTACAAGTACCTGGGAGTACATATGGACAATAAACTGGACTGGGTTAAGAACACTCAAGCTGTTTACAGGAAGGGCCAGAGCTGCCTCTATTTTCTGAGGAGGCTGAGGTCCTTCAACATCTGCTGGACAATGCTGAAGATGTTTTATGAGTCTGTGGTGGCTAGTGCGATCCTGTATGCTGTTGCATGCTGGGGCAGCAGGTTGAGGGTAGCGGACGCTAACAGACTCAACAAACTGATCCATAAGGCCAGTGACATTGTGGGGGTGGAGCTGGACTCTCTGTTGGTGGTGTCAGAGAGGAGGATGCTGGCCAAACTACATGCCATCTTGGACAGTGTCTCCCACCCACTCCATGACATGCTGGTCAAACAAAGGAGTACCTTCAGCTGAAGACTCATCCCCCCAAAATGCACCACAGAGTGCCACAGGAAGTCATTCCTGCCTGTGGCCATCAAACTCTTTAACTCCTCCTCTAAGTATAGTCTGTATGACCATAATTGTGCAATCTTCTGTTTAATACTCCTGTGCAATATTTTAGTTTATAATTCCCTATTTATTGATATTGTTTGTCCACCCGCCTCTTTAGGATTGACCACACTTTCTCAATGGGATTAAGGTCTGGGGAGTTTCCAAGCCATGGACCCAAAATTTCGATGTTTTCTTCCCCGAGCCACTTAGTGATCACTTTTGCCTCATGCCAATGTGCTCCATCATGCCGGAAAAGGCATTGTTCATCACCAAACTGTTCTTGGATGGTTGGGAGAAGTTGCTCTCAGGATGTTTTGGTACCAGTCTTTATTCGTAGCTGTGTTCTTAGGCAAAATTGTGAGTGAGCCCACTCCCTTGGCTGAGAAGCAACCCCACACATGAATGGTCTCAGGCTGCTTTACTGTTGGCATGACACAGGACTGATGGTATTGCTCACCTTGTCTTCTCCGGACAAGCTTTTTTCCGGATGCCCCAAACAGTCGGAAAGGGGATTCATCAGAGAACATTTTGCTGCCCTTCTTGACACCAGGCCATTCTCCAAAAGTCTTCGCCTCACTGTGCATGCAGATGCACTCACACCTGCCTGCTGCCATTCCTGATCAAGCTCTGCACTGGTGGTGCCCCAAATCCACAGCTGAATCAACTTTAGGAGACAGTCCTGGCGCTTGCTGGACTTTCTTGGACACCCTGAAGCCTTCTTCACAGCAATTGAACCTCTCTCCTTGAAGTTCTTGATGATTTAGGTGCAATTTTACTAGCAGCAATATCCTTGCCTGTGAAGCCCTTTTTGTTCAACGCAATGATGACGGCACATGCTTCCTTGCAGGTAACCTTGGTTAACAGAGGAAGAACAATGATTTCAAGCACCACCCTCCTTTAAAAGCTTCCAGTCTGTTATTCTAACTCAATCAGCATGACAGAGTGATCTCCAGCCTTGTCCTCGTCAACACTCTCACCTGTGTTAACGAGAGAATCACTGACATGATCTCAGCTGGTCCTTTTGTGGCAGGGCTGAAATGCAGTGGAAATGTTTTTTGGGATTAAGTTCATTTTCATGGCAAAGAGGGACTTTGCAATTAATTGCCATTCATCTAATCACTCTTCATAAAATTCTGGAGTATATGCAAATGTAATCATAAAAACTGAAGCAGCAACTTTGTGAAAACCAATACTTGTGACATTCTCAAAACCTTTGACCACGACTGTAGTTACTTCTTGTTACTTTAAAATTTTACATTAAACATACATAATTAACATATGAAAAACTAATAAAATACATCTAATTAAAACAGCTGTATCCAACCATTTTGTCTTGTAACCCCTTACAAAAAAGCAGTGTCTAGTTGTATTATAGTACTTTCACTTTTGAGACTTTAAGTACATTTTTTTCTGATGTAGTGTCCCTATCAGAAGGATGTCATCATTTGTCAGTGCCTTCGAAAACACATTTGACCATTAAAGACAAAGATTAATGATTAATGTTTACAGTTTGGTTAGGTTCAGACACTAAAACATTTAAAAGTTTCGATTTTTGATGCTGATACCAATACCCATGTATTGAGAGACTACAGTATATGGGAGAGTTTAGAAAATCCGATAATGATACATCAGTAGATATTCACTTTTTTACATAAACAAAAATATTTATAAAAGTCCTTTAAATTTGGTTATTAAAATTGTAACCAAGATACACACTGAGTGAAACATTTTACAATATAAAAATAAACTTGTAATGGACAAGCTATGAACAGTAATGGAGACACTGTTTCCACATACCTCAAACATATCTTTGCCATTTCTGTACTTCAGTTTATTGGTACGTATTATATCAGCTGGGTTGATTTATCAGTCTAGCTCTAGGAAACATCATGGTCACGGAAGAAACCAACAAAGAACAACCATCTCAGTGGAAGAAACCAATGTTGACTGTCTATAGGAGGTGGGAGACAAACAGCGGTCTCTGCTTTCAGTCTGAACGCTCGTGAGGTGTGCCATGTTGATGGTCACAGAGATGTGTTCCTTTCTTCCTTTCCCTCTCTTTATAACTCACTATCTTCACATGTTAAAGATACACTCCTCCAATAGTGCCCCAGTATTTCTTCTCAGCTCACTGCTGATGTTTTGAAACCCAGTTTACAACAATTCACATGTTACTACTAGAATATATAGATATTACTAATGACTGCTTTTTGCTTGCAATCAGAACCATATACTGTTTATTTAAACAGTATCTTACCGTTTTACACAGGATTCGATCATGTCACTGGACATAAGCTTCAGCCGGGTCTCGAGGTGTTTGCCAAACTCCTCCTCTGGCCAGTGGAGATCTCTGATGAAGGTCTGCAGCGCATCCAGCTTCCAGAAGAGATCCTCTGATGTCCCTGAGCCATTACTGCAAGGCCACAGGTCAGAATTTAGCATTTTAAAGACAAGAGCTTTGAAAAAGGGAAAACTGATGATGTTGGTTGTAAATCAAATGCTTGAACTGCTTTGAGTTTATTCACAAATCAGGTTATAAAGAGTTTCTGTTAGATTGTCTCATGAATACCTATTTTAATTTTACCTACTGAGACGGCCCAGAGTTTCCTTGTGTTTACTTCAATGATAAAACATGTAATAAAAGTTTTTTGTTAAATACTCTACTCAGATTAACCTTTGTACACTGTGTACCATGTGCAGTGTATAGACTGTATGCACTTCAACATAGTCTGTGCTAAGGGGAAGCAGGATCCATGCTAACACTGTTATACACACTACACTGTGAGTAAAGGGGAAAATTTATGCACGTTCCATCATGTCATTTACACACCAAGCAATATTAGTGCATACACTGCGTGAATGTGTGAGTGCAGGATACACATCTTTGTACTATATGTGTGATGGTACCGAGTATGTGCTCAGACAAAAAAAAGATTGCATTAATTTTGCAATGTATATTTAATTTACAATTAATAAAAACAGAAACAAGAGGAAAGACAAATGATAAATGTCTAGCCTTATTCTTTACTAGATACATAGAATATTATAGAGTAAGAGTACAGTCTAGACGTGCTCTATAGGAAAAGTGCAATGAGATAACTTCTGTTATGAATTGGTGCTATAGTAATAAAATAGAATTGAATTGATAGATTTAGGGTTCCCACTCATTTTAAGAAATCCTTTTTCAGGATATTTTCAAATCCAAGAGGCATATTGGTCAAGGACACTGTAATGTACTACCAAATGTTCCTATCTGCACATAAAAATCCAGTTCATTGTTTTCCAGGACATGTTTAGTTTTTGTGCAATTAGGTCATTTCCCAAGACTTTTTACTGCATTAAAACAACAGGTTTTACAGGATGTGTGGGAACCCTCAGTTTGTTATTGTCATCTGGAAAAAAGGGTTACATGTTTGGACATAGTGGAGGACTGCTAGGACCAGGATTAACATGCTGGTATCTTATTACCACTGACAACATTATTAAAACCATTACTTCCTTTAACAGCTCTAAACTCAACCCATTCCCAGCAGACTGAACAACAATGCAGGAACAAATTCATACACAAGGGGCCTCCTCAAGCATCTACCCCCAGTAAGTAGAGAGAAGCCAGGGCCAGGGCCATCAGGTAACTGGGGGAAAGGCTTTGGAATGGAAAGATGTGAAGAAATGCAAGTTCATAACCAGGACAGTAGTTAACACTGAGGTCATGTCTCTGTATTTTTTGTCAGTATTTACAGTGTTTAAACACTTTTAGTTTTGGTGGAAATTTGGCTGTTGAAACATGCTGCCAAAGTAATTATCATAGAATACATTAATTTAGATTTTGAGATGATTTTGACCTATGTCACATCCTGGGGTGTGTATGGACAGTTATACCATGGAAACTGAGGATTCTCGATTCTGATTGGCTGACAGGTGTGGATTAATGTCTGGCAACCAGACAGGCTAGTTTAAACGGACACCTAATACAATTTTTATTGGCAGTTCTAAATTAATTTACCAGTATTAACAATAGCAACAGCGAGACAGCTGCTTAGTGAGAACAACGCAAATGTATTTTTCAGTTGCTTTTGATGTTTGAGTGAATGTGGACATCCATATCCACTCGCAGTAGGAGAAGGAAAAATTACTTTTGAAATAAAGTTAGCTGCAGTGAAGCTGGTGGCTTGCAGGTCTTTCTGAGATTAGAGAAAAATATGTCATGATTTCCTGAGTAAATTAAAGTTATAATAAGTAACATATAAGTAGTTATATAATACAAAATTGCGTCATCATCAAAATTCAACTTGTCCAATAATTTGGTTTATGACCAAATACCTTCAAAACTAATGACATTCCCATCAGCCTCAGCTGTACGTTGTGTTAAGTGCTAATTAGCAGATGTTGTCACAGTGTAGCTAAATGCTAGCATTGCTGTAGATTCTTGTTAATATCTGGAAAACATTTTTCTACACAGAATAAACAATGTATGTATGATATGAATACAGTGTATTAACAAGCAGGGAAAGCATTATGAATGGAATAAAGATGAAATAAGGAGACAATTACAAAGACAGATATGTGTCTAGAAATGATGAAATAGTAAAACCACACATTTGCTAGTAATTTCTCTAAGGAACACTTCTTATCCATGAAAGCATTCCATGTTAATAATATGTAAGATTTTCTTCTTTTAGTTGCTCTTTAGTTTGTATTTTCTGTCTCATTTGTTATGTTTTTGCATCTTCAGTCATCCAGTCCATATAAAAATACATATGGGAGGAAAAATTTGGGGATTCCCTTTCCAAGTAACTGCCTTCGCATCCATCCACACACACCATGCCGTGACGTTGGCATGAACGTGGCTTTGGGCCTGTATAAAACCTCAACATTGCCAACAGACTACACCTATGTAAGTTCTTTAGTATTCATTTATGCAGTCCTAAACCTGCCTCTATGGATCCTTTTGGATAGCCAGTTTGGGCTTTTCTTACAACTCTTGTGATCTTGGAAAACGCAAATGAAACAAGTCTACCATCTCTATTGGCATCTTTTCTTTGGAGAGTGAATTATTTACTAAATATAAAGTGAAAGCTGAAATGCAGTTCTCATCATTTTTTACAATGAAAACTTCTGGTATTTTTTAATGTGTATCCACAAGATTCCAGATGAGGGAATAGGGATGGATGTGCTGCTGTGACAGCGTCACACTCTGCAGAATGCTGCAGCATATGAAGGAGCTTTTACACCTTTGATCCCTGTTGTTGGTGCAGACAATGTTTTGCTTGAGTGTTCAAAGTGCTATAGATGATGTTTCAAGTGTTTATTGAGATATGCAGAATGCACAAGATTGAAAACCCTCACTTAAATCTTATTTGAAAAACCTCACTGAAATCAGAGGCTATTGCACATTGTTCAAACAAATAAATAATGTTAACTGCTTATACCAATAAAGGGAAAATGTGTATTTAATTATAAATGCTGCCAAAATTCTCAGGGGGTAGTGGCTAATCAACTTTGGAACAGTCCTCCTCAAATCTCAAAAAGGCTAAATCATGAAAAGGTTCTGCTTCTATGCCTCTTCCTTTTGTCTGTCTTTAAAAAAGTATTGTAAGTATTGTTTTGAAAAGTGCTATATAAAGTTTACTTACAGTCTTACCTTACAGTCTTACCTTTAATCAATTAAGTTTCCTGATTTATGAATTTATATTATTACAAAACAACAATAACAAACTTTTCAATCTGGAAACAGCTGACAACAGTTTCTATACCCTTATCATGTGTATGAATCATAATAAAAGTAATTACAAAAAGAGCACATTCAAAATTAATTTGACTGATTTGGAGTACAAACATCCTGTTCATTTGCATAAATAGCTACAAATATGCATAAGACACATAATTAAAACCTTGTGTTCTTTGTCAAATTGTATTATTGATTTCAACTCCTCTAACACACAATGGACAATTTTACAGCATTGTCCAATACACGTATTGTATTATATTATATTTTTTAATAAAAGAAAACAGTTTTGGATATATAAATGTTACAGGTAATCCTGCTGCTTTGGGGTCTTATGACTGAGATGCCACGTTCATGCCAAGGACATGTGCGCATGTCTCAGGCTGTACAAAGCATTCTGTACACATTCTGAGTCATCCAGTTGGGTGGAGAAAAGCATGACATTTGTGGGATGTTAACACTTGGCACTGTCAGATTTTGTACTTTGGGCATTTGGAGGTTTACAATGGGCAAAGTGCTTGTTATACTCCTGTGGAGGGAAATAGAATACAGAGATTCAACGTCAAAGCTGATGCAAATGAGTTGTAAAAATCAACAAACTGAAGATAAGTTAAAGTCACACTTTAAAGATACACTCTTTGATTTTGTTATACACCCGTTAGCACCCCTAGATCCAAAACTTTATCCCAGCTCACTGCAGTTTTGAAATCCCACAATGGGAGTCCCATTTGCATATTATTTACTTATTTTGTATATTCACATGTAATATGTAGCTCACTGGAAAAAATACTAGTAGAAAAAAAGTGAAATTACTGGACCTTTGGGTGTGGTGCTGATGAACACAATGTCCCACAAGGCAACACAGTAGAAATGGAGGAGTGGATAAAATTGTGCAAAGCGTGCAGTTCAATACAGGTGTACTTAATAAAGTGGCCAATGAGAAGTCAAAACCAAAGCTAAATCTGTGCACAGATCTGCAAATCTGAAAATGGCTTAATCATACACAACGCATCCCTAATGTAGGTGAAGAAGATCGGTAAAGGTAAAGGAATTTAAGGCATCCTTACTTGACAGGTTCCCAGGATTCCCTTTCAAAGCCTCTGTAAATGGACTGAGCAATGGAGGACTCCATCAGGTCCACATATCGCACCACCAGCGGGGCATACAGGTCCTGCAGGTGTTTATGGAACTTCCCATTGCACAGGTTATCTGAGGTAGGGCATGGGAAGGAAGAAATAAGACATGGAAGTGACAAAGCAAACCTAAGCACATAGCAGGCAATGCTGAGTTACTGTGGTATCATGACAGTTTTGTGATACATGGCCTGTATATTGATCTGTTTGTAAGTTTTCTGTGAGTGAGTTAAAGGTGCCCTGTGGAGTTTCCTTGTAAACAAACAAGTTATTTTTACGTTCACTGTTACTCACCAAAACACATTGTGTGTTCTTGAGGTCTGACAAATGTGTTGAATGCATTTCCTTCCTCATAAAGCAGATTTTAAATCCTGTATTGTTTATATCCATGTTTATTAGCTGGTAGTCTTCTTCTCCCTGCCTTTGTTGGCGCATTGCTGCATATCTTGGTGTGTTACTGCCTCCTGTTGATTAGTGGAATAGTGTAAAACCATTGACAGGAACAGGAATGTGTACCGCATCTCTTGCGTGAGCGCATGCACATGCATGTTCTACCTCATGTGTGCACTAGATAAACAAAACGAGGACCCACTTATAGAAAAACAGCTCCATAGAACTACTAGAGGTCTAAAACACCACAGCAAACCTTTAAGTCTTCATTTTCAGCTGCAGAGTTTCTTCTTCTGCAGAATTATGGACACATGTTGATATCAACAAAAACACAGAGGGTAAAGGTCTGTCTACAGAGGTGGTGTTTCAGCCACATTTTCCAGTTGTCTTTCTCATGTGCATTTGACTGAACAGACTACTACATTAATCACTTCAGATGTCAGCATAAGCAGTGTAACAGCTCACGTTTCACTTATGCTTCATGCATATAACTGTGACCCAAAATGGCTTTTTACGCACTTATGTGATCATGTGCATGTCAGGTTGCAAGATAAATCTGAAGGGCAGCGAGACAAATACCAGAAAAACCCTGTCCTAGATGGTGATAATGAACAATGGTAGGAGATGTTGGTGTTTGTGGCTAACACTGGCTCTTCATTAGCAGGTATGACACAGCATATCCAGTTTTCAATTTTTCATAACAAAAGGTCAGAGTCCCGGGTATTTCTAAATCCAACCCGTCAAACACATTTCCCCCAGTCTCTGCCGGCTCCCAACTGGTAAAAAGGCAACACTGACAAAGACCACAGGAGATAAAATGGAGGCCAGTGTGTGCTAATGTGATGCCTCACGGCTCCATGCAGAGTGTCTGCTTTTCCTCTCCTTCGCTCTCTCTTTGTTTTTCTCTCCCCCTCTGAGCATGTGTGTGTTTGTGTGTGTTGGCATTGGAGTCAAGGTCGATGATACACAGTAGGTGCAATGTTTGTTGTTTTTTTCCTGATTGCCACTCTCCCAATTAGCCACTTGAGCGGCTGCTGTCCACTTGGATGTGTTGTGTCCAGGAGTGTGTTCGCAGGGCTTGCAGTGGCCTAGCTACCACTGCATTAGACCTCATTAACTCCTCGAATGGCAGTCCAACTTTGACGCCTGTCTAGTGCTAAGGCTATTTACTGCTACATAAGTGCACTGCTGTGGGGCAGCACAGCAGATGACCTTCTGTGGAAAAGTCCCCATGATGATACGCTCTACTAAAGTGTTCACTTGTTACACTTTGAGGGCAGTGGGGGCTTTGCTAGGTCTTATGTTGGTATTGAAGATGGTTTGTTGTCTGTGATGTCCTGCAAGATGGTACACTGGCATGATGAGCTCCAATGTTTGTATTTACACAGTGTCCTTGCATTTATTGCAGATTAAAGGTGAATTCCACTGATTTTACAAATAAGAGCAGTTTACTAGTCCTGGGGAGTACTACTCAGCCTGTGAAAACAGTTGTATAATGTCTTCTGTGGCTCTGGAGGAGCTTTGTCAAGTCTGAGGAAATAACCTTGGCTTGGACTTTTTCAACAGAAAGCCTGCATTACAAACTGGAGGAGTAGAGTATAAAAGACAACAAGATGCCACTTGTGCATTATGGGAAGTGTAGGATCTAGTGGTTTTGAAGATTGACCCATACTATAAGTCAGGATATCTTGACTTCTGCTGCTTTGACTTGACTTCAAAGTCCCCAAACTTTATGGAAGGGCAATAGAAAAGAAGGTCTTGAAAGGAGCATGAATCTTATCAGGGATATTGTAAAAAAAAAAATTATGTTGACTAATATACACTGTATTATTAATTCTTATTAATTCAGCCATTTCAATTTTCTATCTTATTTTAAATTTATTGTTTATACAGTTACACACTGCAAACAGTCTCCATCTTAACAAGCCATGTTGGCTAACATAGTCTTATTTTCTTGAAAAGGTTAAAAAAAATTAACTAAAATTGTGAGATTATTTCTGACTGTTTTAAAAAAAAACTGGATTTTTAGTGAAAAAAAAATTAACATGAGTATGGCGTGCATATATTGTAACAAGTATTGTGTGTATCCAAAGCCTGATATTCCGCCATAGAGCTCCATTGTTGTCCAAAAACTATTAAAAACACATCACTGAGCCACACTGTTGCACTGGGTGACATGTCTGTCATTGCAGATGACAGACTCAATAGTAGGCGGTATAACTCTGTGCTAGTTTTCAATATTTGTGTTTCGCTTCATATGAGTTGTATACTATTCATTCTTCATCTATATATTGATTTTTAATTAGTATTGTATCTAAATGTATGTACAGTATTGACTGGCTTCGAATTGTATATGAATGTAAGTTTTGATGTACTTGTATGTTTATTAATGCAATTAATGTTCATCTTGTAATGTGTTATGTATTGTATGTCAGGTGTGGACCCCGGGAAAATTAGCTGCCATGGCATCAGCTAATGGGGATCTTTTAAATAAACAAATAGACATGTTCCTTCATTATCATGAACACACACACTGTAGTTTATTTTGATTTAATCCCAAATGTATATTAATCCACTGCTTAAAACAAATGCAATATTTCTTCCTGTTTTAGTAAGATGTGCTAACAGTGTTTTGTTTTTTTTTAAATTAAACTATATACTGTATTTGTGAGTTGTCTTTAAAGATTTACATCTTCAGTAGGAACCAATGGGCTTGGGGCTGAGATCCACAGACAGGGTAGGGAAGTCAGAAAGTATTGAGAGACAGACTAACACATTGTTGGTTTTGGTCTTTTCATGGGATTTGATGACAGTAAGAAAAATAGAGAATAACACCGGTCTTATCTCTTAAAATTGCTATAGGGGTTATGGATGAAGACTGGTTTGTAAGAAAGATCAGATGACAAAGAAAATGATGTCATTATGTCTCAATGCATTCTACAATGATACATGAATTACAGGTGGTGGAATTCTGAATAGTTGTTTTTTAGTGAAAGAACTTACAATATAATAAAGACAGCCAGTACTACAAAGATGTTTTTACGTTTTAACCTTTCGCTATGATAGGAAATGCTTCTTTGTCCATATCTTACGTCAAAGATCCCAGCTGAATGAATTATAAACTCAATTTGTAGCACACAAGGAAATTTACACAGTCAAGGGGTCTGTTTTATATAGGCACTGTATTATTGCCTATTTCCTTCCCTCTGTTAACTGCTGGCTGGTGTAGCTATGTCCATTGCTATGTACTTCAATTACCATTTTCACACAATTGACAATATGTAGCAAATGAGAAGGTGGCCAATTTGATGACACTAACAAGTGAGCATAACAAGCTATTTGCAGTCATCTCTGTTCAGCTGAATGAGTGGACAATGCTTTGCCTTCTCCTTGACTCCCGACTGACAAACTGAAAAGGGGAAGCATTCCCCAGGGACAATTAGTGCCACGCAGATTGAGTCTGCATTGTGAACAGTAAAGTGTTTCCTTTACAGGACCACGGATAGCTCCACAGTGTTCCTGCAGGCAAGTGCATGCAGTTCATTAGAGAGATGGCTGGCCTGCAGCAACCTGCATCAAGACCTGACTATTATCTTCAGTCAGACACGCCTGGCTGTGTTCACACACACACGCACACACATTGTTCAGTATGTAAACCGCTACAGGCCAAAAGTACACATCTCACATTGACAGGAGATATTTTAGAGATGTTTCAGGGAGATCAGAGTGCACAGGCAACAGCAGCTGATAACCTTCATTAGAAATTGACTTGATTTACCGCGCACAGTGAAAACATAGCAAACACTGATGAGAAAATTAAAAACTTCAATATAGTGTCGAAAGGGTACATTGCTTGCAGCCAGTCACATCACAAAAAATCTAAATTCTAACCATCATATGGCAGTCCTTTAGAAACATCCCACTTTCCAAAATTGGCAAAGCAGGATTGGATGAGTTAGTGAAGCACATCAAATGATGATGTTTTGGTATCAAAAGTTGGAGAGATGGAAAAGATGAGCACTCCTTCAGCAGAAACTCAGCACAGCAACCTTAAACATAAAGAGCTGCTGTGGATAAACCTTGTTTTAGCATAAACCTTAGTGGTGAGGAGATACTTTGGCAACTTAAAGCCCTATTTGGTCAATGTATTTTATTTATATAGCGCCAATTCATAACAGAAGCTATCTCATTGCACTTTTCCTATAGAGCAGGTCTAGATTGTACTCTTTATAATATTATTTACCAGAGACCCAACAAATCCCACCATGAGCAAGCACTCGGCGACAGTGGCAAGGAAAAATTCCTTTATGGATCGGATGAGAGTGTGCCAAACAATGCTTGGCTACTGACACAAAACAGAAAGCTGATGCATGTTGCTAACTCTGTAGAAAATCACTGCCAACCAAGAAGGGTGCTGTTGTTTGACTGTGCAAGGGCACAGTCAAACAACAGCAATTAGATCCATTCAACACAGAGAAACACCTCCGTAAGAAACCCTAATGCTGATTAAACTTTTTTCAGGGTTGTAACCTACTCCAAAAAGCACATGAAACAAAAACAAATAAAACACAAATATACACATCAAACATTTTGTTGGTTTTTTTAAATGGCAAAACACATGGTGCTGATACGTACGGTTAAAAATTAGGGATTTAAGAGATAAGATATGAGCTCCCTGGCTGTAAAGAAGATATATACTGACAAGATAAAAATAATTTTGGTAAATAGATTATTGGAAAATAGCGCAACAAAAACAAAACAGATTTTGGTTCTGAATCTACTACTAAGGAATTTTGAGCTGAAGGGAATCTTGAAGCTCATCAGAAATATTGACTTAATTCATATTGTGATATATCGATTCTGACTGAATTTTTTTTATTGCTATAGTATTTTTTTTGCAATATTGCCAAACAGTAAATATAATAATCTATGAATAATCTAAAATCTATGCATAATAGTGTAAATATTAGAGTCAGAAACAACTGCATACAAAGTCGATGGAAAGATGCCACTGGATGCAACCAAGCAAATTTGTACAAAGCAGTGTAAACTATAGCAAAAATGCATCTGCAGTTGAAATGTTTAAATTTTGGCAAAAACTTCCTGCTTATTCTGAATCTGTATGACTCCACTTGTCAGGAAAAAGAAGAGAAACTAACAGACAGAACTGGAGTCCTGGTAAGTTTTGAGATCAGTCAGTGTCTGAGCTGTCACACAAACACACACACACTCCGCACATGGTTAGCGTGTATGTTTGCAGCTAGCTAGCTAACAGCTACAGAATGTACAGTCAGTAAATTAGCTGTTTGTGGTAAATAAACACTGACTGTAAAACACTTCTTCACTGATCAACCCTCTAGCGGACCTGCTGGACCAACTGCAAGACACCTACTTCAGTCCCCATGCTGACTGTTGAATATGTTTTTAATAGTTCCTCACTCACAGTCCATTCTCAGGAAGTCATTGAGCAGCTGGAAGAGGGGGAAACTGTCCCAGCTGTCAGGCGGCTGAACTTCAAGAGCAGCGTCCATGTCGGCCGAGTAGAGACACAGGAAGGTCTCTGCATGCTCCACCATCAGGTCTGACCACCACGCAAAGGCCTTCAGATGGAGAAGGAAGGGAGACACAATACAGGGAACAAAAGAAAATCATGAGGTTAAGAGTGACAGGAGACAAATTAGACAAAGAGGGTACTTATGAGTGCTCCCCAATGGGCACGTCTTCAAGATTTTACAGTTTACATTTTGAATCTCATTTACCATAAAGGCTGAAGATGTAATGTAACTCCACTGATCTATTGGAAAGGATCTTGGCTATCTCTTTCACTTTTCACCATATGAGATGAAGTTGTTGCCTCAACGGCTTCACTACATGATCTCGGAGGATTCTTCACAACTCGAAGCAGAAAAAATAGCGCTTGGGCACGGAAAATCACACGCTTTTCTGTTGGCCCACAGAGGAAACAGCAGCAGCTCCTTGACAGGCATGGCAGGGAGCTACTTAAACACTCACCCACAGCTCCTTAAGTGAGTCAATCAGAAGAACGGAGCTAGCGAGCTGCGCTGCGCTCATATCTCCTCATAAAATAAACGCAGTGGAGTGTCTGTTAGGGACTGGGCTACTCTCATGCACATCAAAAACACTTGCTCTCCTCCATGCACCCACACTCTTGCCAGGCCTCTTAAGAGGGGCCCCTGAGGATACATGGTGTTTGCTCATTCACATCAAGCTGTCAACACTGTAATGTGAATGTACCCATGGGCTTAATAGGTGGCAGTGGTAGTGGTAGTGCTGGTGGTGTGGTGTGTGGTGTGTGTGTGTGGGGCGGGGGGTGGGGGTGGGGGGTTGGGGGCATGCACTTGCCATGGGAGCGCTTAGCATTGGATAACTGGTGTGGGATAGTTGGCAAGAAGGGACACCCAGTCAGTGCCACTCATGTAATCATCAATTTTACATTTGAGACTTTTGCAGTAGTGTTAATATTCAAGTCACAGAAATAAACAAAAGTAAAACTTAAAATGCATCAGGATGTTTCTTAAACCTTACCAAGTATCTTAAAAATGTGTCTAGAAAGAACTCTTCTTTCGACACCCATTTGTCACTACAAACCAATTCCCAGCAGTGTACAAATGTTTTGAAATGTTTCATAATGCCGGCCTTAAACCAAACAACTTTTCAAGCGATTTCACTGTCACAGTCAAATTTCCAGTGTCAGAATAAAATCATGAGAGTTTTGCTAGAGTTGTGGCGCACTCCCATCATCTCGATTGTTTGGTGTAAGGTGGTCATAAGTTGCATTTCTATTTATTAACCCAACCAAAGATAGCAACCAGAAATGAAAACTGTTCACACCCCATGAACCTGGTGAGCTGTGCAGCTGTAAAACTGTGAAGACAATTTTGTTAGCACCTGCCAAAGCCATTTCACATAGGGTTTATACCAAAATTCTTATGCAAAAATGAGAAACATTTGTGTGGATAAATTGCCTAGAGAAACACTGCACATCGGATACTAATTTCTACTCTTGTTTGTGTTCCTATTTCACACAACTGGTCAGCAATGGCATCTCTGAGCTCTCGCAGTGATAAAGATATTTTGCTTTTAATGCTTCTTAACAGAAGGAAAAAAAAAGTTCACCCAATCCTGGCAAGGCGACGACCAACTTGAAGCAAGATCATAATGTCTTTATATGTTTTCAAGGCCACAAAGTCTTTGTTGTATTTGAGTAAAAAGACTCTTTGATGTTCCTTTTGTTGTTACAAGTGGCATCTACCTATTCACTAAATAACATGTGGATGAAGTGGGTTGAGAAACGATGACAAACTCATGCTGTTGACTCGACCTCAATCTCATAAAGTCATTAAACAGACACAGAGTTTATTGGTTACACGCTTGTTTCTGACAGTGACATTTCAGAAGAAACAAGACCACACTGCAAGAAGCAGCAGAGACACAAGGATTTTACTCCCTGCTTGGTTTCATGCGACTATCATGTAAATTTGGGCTTTTGTGTACTCTTTGAATTATGTTCATTTCAACCATTATGTCCTACATATATTCAAACGCTACCAAGAGCCAAGATTTTATTCAACATCAACATTTTATTTCCATGTCATTTATGTGTGTGGGTAGTCAGCCTGCTTAGCCAGGAAGACTCAAATGCATTATGGGACAAGACTACTGAAGCCTGACAAACTTTTCTGTAATATTTTTTTGCAATATGCTCCAGCTGGGCAACTTTTAATAAAATTAATAATAATAAAAATAATAAAATGTATTTGTATAGCACCTTTCATACAAGAAATGCAGCTCACGTGCTTTACAACAAAGAAAATACAGTGCTTCACATAAAAACCAACAGAATGAACATAAAAACAGGGATATAATGCCATAGCTAATGTAAAATAAAGTGAAAATAAGATGACAATAGAATACATAAAATAGAAACAGAATGATAGAATTCCATACTTATTGTAAAATAAACAATGAGGAATCCATAACATAAGATGGGAAATAAAACCCACTAAATAATAATAATAATAAAAAATAAATAAATAAATAAAGTTAAAAAGTAGAATACATAAAAAGCATAAAATCTAGTAAAATACAACATTTTAAAAGAAGTGCAGCAGTGCATAAATGTGAAACAAAGAGCAAAAGAGTTCCGTGCCTGTATCAGAAAGTCATATCTAGTTAAAGGCTGAAGTGAAGAGATAAGTTTTTAGCTTTCTTTTAAAAATATTTAGCGAGCTGGATTCACTGAAATCTACAGGTAGTGTGTTCCAGAGCTTTGGGGCGTAACTGGCAAAGGCTGCATCCTCGATTTTCTTTCAGCTATTGCTGGGAACCTCCAGTAAACCACCAGCAGATGATCATATCGCAAGTAGTGAACAAGGGAGTTAGTAATGTAGCTTGGTCCTAGCCCATTAAGGGCTTTGTATATATAAATGTTACAGGAAGCCAGTGCAGAGCAGCTAAACAGGACTAATGTGCTCTCTCCTCCTGGTTCTGGTTAATAGCCGAGCTGCAGAGTTTTGAATGAGCTGAAGTTTTTTTCGGGAGGCCAGTAGAAAGTACATTACAGTCATGGACTCGGCTTGAAATAAAGGCATCTTTATGATTTATAAATGGTCGTACTTTGGCTATGTTTCTAAGATGGAAAAATTATGTTTTCATCACCTTGTTTGAAGCTTAGATCTGAATCTAAGATAACGCCAAGATTTGCAACCTCAGACTTAATCCAGGGAGTTAATATCCGCAGATTATTAAACAGCATTTCTATTTTTGTTTTAGGGCCGACTAGCAGGATTTCAGTTTTGTCCTCATTGAACTTTAAGACATTTTCGCTCATCCATTTATTTATTGCCAATAGGCAGATAGTAATGGAGTTTATAGCTGCAGCATCATTTGGTGGCATGAATGGGGCACCATTTTATGACACTGTATCCAGAACTCAAAATACACCCATGCTGCTTACTTGTCCAGTTGCCATCTTTGTTTAGGCAGCTATCACTTTCCTGTCGCCATTTTGCTTGGAGATGCCCCATATGAAACTCCTTAAATTTTACTTCACTGTACAGCAGGAGGAATATTTTTATAGAGGCAGGACAGAAGAGTCTTAGAGGATTATGAGCATGTCATTAAAGGTGCAAGTTTTGTTAAACAACCTGCTGCAGTTTTACAAATTTTTGACATTTCTATAAATTGAATGTAGCAATCAGCATGAAAGTCTTTAAAGGGACAGTTCACCCCAGAATCAAAAATACATATTTTGCCTCTTACCTGTAGTGCTATTTATCCATCTAGATTGCTTTGGTATAAGTTGCCAAGTTTTGGAGATATTGAAGAGATGTCAAAGCAAAAAAAAAAAAAAACATCTGAAAAACTCATCTATTTTCTTTCTACCGATAGTTCCTACATGAAACTGCTCACAACAAATCTGTGGATTATCTTGAGTAACCGGGTCATGGTTTCTGAAAAGAGACATTGCTGTTGAGTTTTTCAAATTTAGTTTTTTGCCGCTTTGAGCACCATAAGCTGAGTGCCATCTAGCTCCATTACATAACAAAACTATGTATTTTTGATTTTGGGGTGAACTGTCCCTTTAAGTTAAAATTGATAATTACATGAGAGTCACAGAATGGGTCTAGTAAATAGGATGAGCTCTAACCAGCTTTAGAGCCACACAAGTGAAAATTAATAAAATATAATTGCATTGAAATATATTAACTGAATAAATGAATGTATTTTCATTGTGAATTGACCAAAACAAAAATTATCTGCCAGGGTTGGAGTCTAATGCTGGTTAGGCTGGTTCACCAATGTGCTCACATAATTTGAGCAGCGTAATGCATTTCATTGAAATGCAAGAGGCGATGTTATCTCTGATCACACAAAGCATGCCTCACACATCCTCCTTTGTGTGAAGGATCCAATGGAGAGGAATGGGTTTCTTTAAGGGAAGGAAAGGTGACACAACACCTTCCCCAAGCTTACTTACTGGACTTGGTAGTATAAAAGACACATAGCTAAACACAGGAAACAGGTTAGCATTTTCAGGGATGATTTGGGGTAGACTCCTAGAAAACAAGGTACAGAGTTGTACTCTTTGAGACAATAAGTTACACATTCAGCATTAAAAGTCACAACTCTGCGCTTTGTTTTCTCAGAGCGTTGGTTAATGAGTTCAACAAATAAAACACATTGCCTAAGTGCTTGTCTCCGTTCTTCATCATCAAAGGCAAAACTGTTGCTAGCTTAGAAGCTAACAAGCACTGCCACAAGCACTTGATTAGCAGTGATCACAAGCTGAAAGGGGTTCTGGGTCATTGGTGAGACGGCAAACATTAATGATCCTCTACAACAATAGCTGTATCATTAAGTGCATGCACAGGACTTAGAGTAAGGGTAGGGTAGGAGACGGGGTAAATGGCACTAAGACAATCACATACCTCTTTTCCCTGTTCAAACATTTCCCCGCAAACCAAATAAATCATTGAAATAAAAAGCAGAGAGGGAATAAGTCAATTTTGTTTTGGTTACATGACGAAGTGACACAAATAATGTGATTTACAGTAATGTAAATAGCACAGCATTCACAGTAAAGGGGCAGAAAATTTGACTAGATTAAGGAATCTTTACATCAAAACAAACCTTCAAAAATCATGTTTTCATTTCATTAGTGCATCTATTTTTCCTTTGCCTTCATTCCCTTGTTCTTATCCTTTGATATCTTTTCAGCTCAGTGTTTGCCAGATAAACAGAGACTCTGCTGTGATATAAGGATAGACCTGATTGATAACTCTCCATTGCTACCACAAACTTGCCACTTTAAATTGTACTTTGTGTCAGGCATGGCCCACTGTGCAGATTTGATGCAGAATGATGATTCAAAGTAGCATGTGGTCACTGGTGAGGGACTTTGTATTTACCATTTGGAATCTGAAAGGACAGAAAACTTTGAGACCCCCAGTGCGGGGGAATACAAAAGAACTTGCTCAATTTATCTTCTGAAACTAATCTTGAGATCCCCAGTAGGTATTTTGATGATTTTAAAAACTGTACTGGAGACAAAGGTAAACATATTCAATGGAAAGTATACAAATGGGATTTCTGAAGTCAATCAATATCCCAAACATAAACCAAACTCTGTGACTGATAAATCTGATTTAACAAATTGGGAAACAACATCTGAAAACACTCATTATGGCTGACAGAATACTCCACACTAAATGGAATTTGGCAAACACAGGTTTCCAACCAAAATAAAAATGTAGCAAAAGTGCAGTATGAGGCTCTCATTTCAGTGCACAGGCTGGCGAGGAGAACTTCTTGCAGACTTTTCACTGCCCCTCCTACATCACCTCCAACTGGTCAACAAATATCACAAGAGTGGGTGTGGCCCACGTGTTTTTGGTATAATTCCATAGAATTGAACTATTTTTATTTTGAGGAACCATATGGGTGCTATTAAACTAAATTTGGATTTCATTTGGAGTATACTGCCAGCCAAGCCCTATAGAGGGTTTGCAGGTGATGTAATGCACTCTGTGGCCATAGTGGAGGACATCAGCTCTTGTAAAAGGCTGGTTGTATTTCTGAATTAGCGTGATTATCTCAGTAGTTTAAAATGACGATTTCTATGTTGTTATTGACATTGACGGTGATATCGTAGAAAAGGTTTCAGTCGTAGTCATCTGGACACTGTTTTCAGAATCAAGACGGTTCGGCTCCCATCCGGAAGTCATTCTCAATTGTGACGTGAAACGTCTTGATTCTGAAAACAGTGTCCAGATGACTACGACTGAAACCTTTTCTACGATAGAACACTCCTGGACGAATGAGGGACTACACCGTCTTATTGACAGTGATACTTTAGAAAAAAAGCATGTCCACTTGTTGGCTAGCTAGTGAGTCATCCTGTCAACTATACACTAGTCAACATATCTTGAACAGGGCACTGTTAGTTTTCTCCTCTGTCCAGAAGTGTTTAAAGCACTTTGCTGGGTGTACTGAACAGTCATTTTGTGGGGAATATCCAGAATACTGCTAAATGTGGATAAAAGCATGACATATTAATACAATATTTGAGTGAGTATCATAGTAAAATCATATATATATATATATATATATATATATATATATATATATATATATATATATATATATATATATATATCATATATACGAATATTTTACAAGAATTTTGATGTATTATGTTTTATGTTATGTATTATGATCTTCAGAATTACACAGAAGAATGTCAAGGATGTCCTCATAGTCATTAAACATACCAGATATGTAAGATGCTATAGGGATATTATAGTAATATTAGACAAAGCTCGAAATACTATAGTAAGCAAAGTAGTTTTCATTTTTCAAATGATTCTTTACTTTCTGATAGTGTTTCCTACCCACACACACTTTTAATGCTGTCCTGTTCAGTAATGTAATACACTCCATGCCACTTTCATGACAGAAAACAACACATTAATTGTTATTTGTATGCATATGGACATTAAATTGCTTAAATAAGTCACTTAAGAAACTGAACACTAATTTGACTATTTTTTCTTTGTCACATAGAATCACTGCACATACAGTCACTGGTCTTTCAGCCAGCCACCAAACTACTGTGTGTGTGTGTGTGTGTGTGTGTGTGTGTGTGTGTGTGTGTGTGTGAGCACAGATGCATGCATGTATACCGGCACACTGACCTCAGCATGGTGTTCCTCATTCTGCTGAAGCACCTCTATCACCAGCTCGGCCAGGCGAATTGTGTCCTCCAGTTTTTTGGCAGGGGTGACTAACCGCCCTACATTCTCTGGAGCACAAAGGTCAAGGGTAAGTGTGGGCAGCCTCCGAGTCTGAGCAGTATCTATTCTTTCTTAAACAAAGGCTCTTGTTACAAAGTGTATAATAACATCCCTGGTCTGAGATATAAAAGTGTCTTCTTTGATACAGTATTTAGATTGTACAAAAGTAAACAACATGCATGTTATCCTGCCTACTCCAAAACACTGAAGCTAAAAGAAGTCACTCACAAATTTTTGATATAGCTGTTGCCTCAAAAGTGATCCTTAGTCCAGTCTTTAGCCTCATCCTAAACCACTGCGACAATCTCATGGTCATATTAAAAATACAAGCATGAAATATCAACTTGTTGAAATTAGGGCTGGGTATCAGACCTTAATAATTTCAGACAAAAGACTTAATTGTGTTTGTTTAGAAACCTGTCAATTAAGGTCAGATTTTGGCTGCTTTAATTCATAATTGGGTTAATTGTGTACTATATTTTCTTGAGGCAACACGTGTTTTACCCAGCCCTGGTTATACTGTAATTTCAGGATAGCTACATATTGTTAAAGGATTTTTGTTATCAACGCTATTCCCTTGAGTGCTGAAAGCACTGTTGGGTGGCTGTATGTAGCGAATGAGTCACATCTCTGTTACTGTGACAGAACAGTGATGACATCATCCAGAGAAAACATGGACGTGATGAGGGATGTAAACAGCATGTACATTGAACACTCATCATGCAGTAATGTGGTGGTTATGCTGTGCTTATCTCCACAATATCTGACTTAGTTTACAGTTTGCTAGTTTTTGGTGGTGAAGTTGCATCTCACTGTACTTGTGTTAAGAGTACATTTAGACTGCACTGACTGTGATTTTGACTTCTATACTATGCCTTTTAGTATGTTCAATAAGAGGACTGAATTTATACCACAGCCAGAGAACGTGCATATTTCTGATTAGTTGACAGATGCCTGTTGACATTAACTAAACATGGGTTCAAATAACTGGTGGTTTTAACATAGACTAGCTTTCTTTTTCCTTTGGTAAGAGGCCATGGTATAAGAATAATAATGCACTCCAAGGCTTTTTGATATAGAATATCGATGGATTCTGAGGTAGGAACACCACAACATACAGCAGAGTGCCTCCAATTCATCTATTATTCTCATATATCAGAACACCTTGCTGTACTTTATCATTTACTATAGAGGAGTGAAGTCAGCAGGGTTAAATTGGATGTCCAGGGTTCTAAAAGTAAAACTCATATTATTCGAGCATTTCCTGCATTTGGCCTCAACTGTGGCCTAGAGAGCATTGCAGTAAGAACCATCCAATCAGCAAGCTTCAGTCCATTTGCAGTGTCACTAGTACCGGGGTGAAGTTAGAGGTGGAGCTTTGAAGAAGACGGTGGATATATTCAGCACTTTGAATCAATTCACTTTTGGATTTTAAATTAGTTTTAAATCAGTTCAGCTACTATGGTACAGTGCTGTGTTTCTGTCTGCAGTGATGAAGCATTTTAAACATGCTACAATTATGATTTTGCCAGCTCTGTCTGAAGTCTTCTCCATAGTAAAACCTGCTGAGGCTACTGTATTACTCCCAACCCAGACACTGGTTTGCATAAGGTAGAGCATCGAATAAAGCCCATTATGTAAAGCATTACCCATCCTACAAAGCAACCAACAAGAATGCAACAAACTTTATCTATTACCCAGGTCCTGGTAGGATTGCTTTGCGCAATGTTGCATTTGCACATTTAGCATGAAAGCAGGGTTATGCCTTTCCATAAACCAAACTGACCCCCCGAAATGATTTCCCCTGATACAAAGGTGAGACAACCAATGGGCATAACATAATTCTCTAGTATTGTTAAATGTTCCTGGAGACATGTTTCTGTGATGAGGAACAGTGAGATTATCTTTTTAAGTAAACTAGTAAACTTTCTAGCTTTGGAGAATTGATTCATGCTTTTGTGTGTGTGTGTGTGTGTGTGTGTGTGTGTGTGTGTGTGTGTGTGTGTGTGTGTGTGTGTGTGTGTGTGTGTGTGTGTTATAGTCCGGTTTATGCTGTCTCACTCTAATGTCAGTACCAACATCTTGCTGGACAAGAACACATACACATAAACACAGTGCTTTATAGGGGTTGAATTGGAGTCTCAGAGTCTTGACTATGTTCAGTCCACCTGGCAGAGCTCTTGTGGCACAGTGATGTTGTGGAAAACACAGCAGGGTGATGGGTGACTGCCTACTGGAGCTTAAGTCATGCTAACATGGCTGAAAGCTTCCACAGAATGGAACTTTTGTACTGGTTCAAAGGGGGGCTTGTTAGGATCTAGTAATGTCTGTCAAGTCAGAGCTATTATGTCAGAGTTTGGAAGTGTAGTTTTGGAAACTAAGGAGCAATTGTTTTCTATTAGTTAATTATATTTTCTATAACCTTTTGTTTTATAACGGACTCCAGCTTTGTCAGATCTAATCAGGACAGCAAGTTGGCAGCTTCATTATGTCAACCTGAGACAGGACAGCCAGGTTTTGATGGTGATTTCTGACTAATACAGATATTTCACATGTTGGAAGTTTGAAGGTTCTTTTACCAGAGATTGTCTAACTTGTCCAGTTTTCAGTGGAGTGCTTGCTTAACATCCTAGATTTCACCTTTAAGGTGGCAAATATGATACCAGAGTCAGTATATGTTGTTTTGTATTCTTAGTTATGCAGTTTTTTAAAGCCACTTTGTGTAAAGCCCTCAGTGATAGTTTCAAAAAAAGACACTGAGATGAATGGGCACTGAGTTTCCTTTTTCTACAAAAAAAAAAAAACATTTGCCATTAGGAATAATATTCAATAATCACACATTTTACACATACTTTAAACACACATGAAGATTTTTTTTTACGCCCTTCTTAAAGAGAAAGCATCTGGGGTTAAAATACTTTGAATGCCACTTGCATGCAAGCCGCGTTTTGCATGCAAAACACGGGGGGGGGGTGACAGGGTCTTTCGTTTCGTGGTATGGTGTAAGGTAGACTAGGTGTTTTCTGGTCAGGAATGAGCTAACAGCAGAGGTTAGACATACAGTACAACGTCACCTGGATCCTTCAGTTTTTTCTGAGATGTCTCCACTAAGTAAGAAATTTACAAAAACAACAGGTTGCAAGGATGGACAGAAGGTAGACAGAGGTGGGAAAGTGTCAGGGAGAGGGAGAGAGAGAAAAGATCATTCAATATAGGTAGTATAAGCAGAGGTAATGGAAGACAGGAGTCAGAAATACAGGTAAAGATTAGATTGACTATTGAATAGCAACACATTTGACATATATCTGCAGCCTCTGAGCCAAAGATGTATTCTTTAAGCGCATTTTGTGATATAAGAGACTTTAGAGGAAGCAAGAAAAAAGGACACAAAATACAAAGCATCTTCACTTTGACCTAAAATCCAATATAGGACATCTGGAAAAGCATAAAAACCTGTTAACATGATTGTAATATATGCCATCAGTATCAGCATTTAATGGTGGTTTCATTCATGGACAGAAGCATGTTCACAAAAGGCCATGACCTTTCCTTTGACAGCTTGTCTAACCTGGGTCCAAAGATATTTCACTCAAAGGATTGAGAAATGAATAAGATGCCCTTTAAATAACTGCAGGATGTGGGTGTCCTGTTTGAATGTACCGTGATCTTAAACACTTAAGAGGATTTACACACAAGCAAAGTAAAAATGCATTCAAATCGCAGACAGACAAAGAACGGGTGGCTTGGGCAGGACAGAAAACCAGCTCACGGAAATATTAGAATGTGTTTTGAGTGGCTAAGAGACAAACTGAGCTTGAAACATAAAGACAATGTAACAAGATTAAAACCACATATACAAGCAACCCAAAGGACATCAGGGATGACAAAAATGTGAGGTCACTTGTTGAGGTTGGCGTGCATATTGGTTGTAAGAGAAAAATAAAAGGGTACAGAGGTGGGGGGTGAGGAAGGTACTCACGAATGGTTAAATCCATGACTTGAGACGCCAAGCAGAAGACAGGATGCTCATACATCTCTCTCTTTTTCCCTACAGAGAAAGAGGGAGGATACCGAGGCATGCGAGAGGCCAGGGTCAGAGAGGACGAGTACAGAGGTCCCTAGGGTTTGACCAGTATGAGGTTTTCGAGGCCCAGAACTGCATTTTTTGTGCTGCTATTTAGTATCTTACAATTTCACAAATTTCATACCATAAAAGCATATTGGTGTATTAAGTATTCAGTGAATTAAAATCTAAAATGTATTGTAGCAAAAGTGCAATATGTATCATTTTGAAATCTCAACATATTATTAGCAAATTAATCAGAATTATGTGGTATATAATTACAGTAAACAAAGCAACAAAATGATTGTACTGTAGGCTCTGTGTGACACCAGTGGTTTCTTTAGTTTTACTGAAGAGGAAATTATTTTTTTACGGACTTCTCACTGCTCCTGTGATATGACGTTGCCAGAAACTTAAGCTATGTCTGCACTGGGAGAACAGCATCGTCGTCTGATTTATTATCTTGCCATGATGAAAAAACTTTAAATTATATATATTCAATGTCAAATACAAGAGCCTAGTTAGTTTTTTTTTTTTTTTCATTTTAAGCTTTCTACATTTTATGCTAATATTAAAATGTAAATGGAAACTCTCACAAATTACTTTTTTTCATGCTCTACAACACAACTGGTAAAATTAATATAAATGTATTGCTATACTTACAATTGTAATGGTTAATGCCAAACAATTTATGTCATGTTTATGCCACTTATTTCTTTGGATAGTTCAATTAATCTGATCATATATTCCTATATTTGCCTGTTATTATTTTAAAACATTTTCTTAACCTTACTAAGTGTGCCACTCACTTTCAGTTCCTCACTACAACCTTTAACAGAAACACAATGTTTTTTCCTGAAACATGCATATTACTCTCAAATCATATTAACTTTCTTTAATTTTAAAAAAATTTGATACTTTCAGGTAGTAGTTTTGTTTACAAATCATATAGCTCATTTTGAAATTTATCAGAATTATCAATACATCAAAATCAAACTAAATCAAAACAGCATTTTGATTTAAATTATGTCATGGTTGTTATTCCAGGTTGTTCAATAAAGCAATCTCTCTTTGAGCTGTAAATAACCCAGGTTGACATAAAATGCCAGGTAGAAACTGACTACCTTACTAACTTACTAACTGACTAACTAACTAACTGACTAACTTACTTGACAATATTGTTTGTTTACCATAATAATACTGATGTATCAAAATGTAATGAGTAATGCTATAGCAATTAATTAATCAATTAAAAGCACCTTTGAGAGCCTTCCTTAGAAATATGTCCTCAAACTGCATCAAATCCTCATATCTCATATCTAAGTTGGATGACGCTGACTGTCCCATGTCCATGATTTTCATTAATAGGCCAAAGTCAGCAAAACAACATATCAGTCTAACCTTAGAGTTTACAGTTTCCTGGCTATGTTTTTAGCTGGGTGGGCACAGGTAGCCGAGACTTTGCAAGTTGACAGAGTGAGCAAGATGGCATCACCCCTGTTAATGTGAGATAGGTACCAGAGTACAAGTAGACTGTATCTATGTATGGAGATTATGGGCTGTCTACTTTGGATTAACCATTCGTTCCGCCAAGCAGAGGTAAAATCTGAAATATCAGAGTCTTTTCCCATAGGTCAAGAAGCACACCAGTATGAAGGACAGGGGTTTTGGGGATAATCAACAATCACAACTGAGATGCTAAGGTTCATCTTCCTTAGTGTCTTCAGGGAGGTGATGGTTTCTTTACAGACATCGTCTTAAATTGACCATTTAAAGTAGGTCAGCGTTAACTGAACAGCAACATTGTGGGAAATGTGCTTGTTTGCTGTCTTCTGCTCCTTGCAATGTGCGTTATCTGATCTACTTTGGCAACCTCCCCCTGATCTGGCTTGAATGCAGGTCAAACACTACTTGGCTTTGACCAACAAACGTTTCTAATTTAACTGACATTTAAGACCCAAGAAAAGGGACAGCGAGTGCATGGGTGGACAGAAGTCAGAAAGTGGAATTAAACATTAAACACTTATTTTGGTAATTTTATTCTTTGTAATTCTATAACTTTTATGGATTAACCTGTGATAGCAATCTCATATAAATGCAATGCAAGAAATGTTTGCTAGTGTGTCACATGTCTCATGTACCCAGAGATATTACCTCTGTGGTTCTGTACATGTTTAGCCTAGCTTTGCACAGAGCAGTGGTAAAACAGCAAACAGAGCTCTGTCAAATTGATAAAATAACTTCTGAGCTGTCATATTTATATGTTTTATCATGTGTATTTAGGACATGTAGAACTAGACAAGTTTAGGTTTAGGAACAGTTAGCCTTCAAGAAATCTTTTAAACAAATAACCAATCGGTAAAGTTACTATACGTAGCATCTCAAAATTCCGGTCCTCATAATGAGGTTGCCAGGTTTGAGCTCTCTTCTGTGATATCAATGTTATTATCTCACTCTGGCTAAGACAGCAAATAAGCATATTGCCCAAATGTCAGTGTTCCTGTAGAAGTTTAGAGTCACAGATACAGTAGGTTAAGTGAAAGAGAAATTTGAATAAGTATCACATTTATGTAAACAAAAAGAAAATTCTGCACTAAAGTAGTTTCCAGATAAGTGTTCTGACTCAGTTTGGGATAAAATGTTTGCAAAATATGTATGATGCCTACTAAAGAAAACCTGGACCATGCAACAGAAAAATAAAACTGAACTACCACAAGGTGCAGTCCCATCATGTCTTGTTTATTGGCCTTTCTGATTTCGAACGGCAGCTAATGAGAAGCAGCAAAAGCCAATAGACAAGGAAAGGAGAAGAGCAAGTATGGAAATCATCAGAGAGCAAGGAAGAGGAAGGCCGAGAAAAGGAAAAAAAAGGAGTATCACTTCAGCTACCAGGCAGGCCAAAGTGGGAGACAGAGGCAGTTTAGGACTTGCCTGAAAAAGAAGCTGAGGCATGGTGGACGAAATTCATCATTTGAATTGAATGCATTTTTACTTACTGTAGATTTGCTACTAAAATAGGCTGAAAATAAGGCAAAAGGCATTTGTCACTTAAAACTATGGTGGCTGACAAGGGCAAACGCACAGTTAAGAAAACACATGCAAATAGACAAAACACAAGCAAATTAAGAAAACATCTTCATTAATTTGACAGCACATGCGCAGCATTTGGAAAACACGCTGCACATACAGAAACGTCCTGCAAAAACACAAAACACAACCTAATACAGAAACGCGCTGCAAATACACAAAACGACAACATAACTGTTTCCAGAGGACACTAAGAAAGTGCTGAACACAGCTTGGACATGCTTGTTGTTGCCACGGTTTGTGACTCATGAAGTTATTGAAGGCCGGTCCGTTTATCATCCGTTCATGTTTATGTTGTGGGTAGTGTTTATGACAGATATTAACCTTTACTATCCTACCACCAGTGTTGACAGACAACTTGTAGCCTGCATGATAATCATATAGGCATTATTAGATCCAGGGTTATCCAGGGTTGGTCACTATCACTAATAAAGCTGCTTTGACGGCCATGGTCACAAGATGCTGCTGTATGAACTGAGCATGTCAAATCAAGGAGCTTTATTGTCTCCTCATAGTGCATCACAGTCTAAACTCCCATGCTTAAAAACGTACAGTATATGTGAGGATGAAAAAATTTCGCCGGTGGGTTTAATGCAGGAAACTTTGCTCACTGTAGGAAACGCTATTTATGTGCAGTTGATCACTCAACGTTCATAACAGGCTACAGTCATGATGAACCTGGTTATTATCTGTGATTAACAGTAGTTTTCCTTCAAATTCCTTTAGATGTACCTTCATTTTCACTTTCAAAAATGCTTTACACACGTTTTATTTGAATCTGCATGCTGCATATCAGACCGCGCATGCGCAAAGTGGAGAAACAGCACAAAACAAAATAATAGAAAAACAATGAACAGATGATATAGACCAGACTTCATGAGTCACAAACCTTTTTAGTGTCCTATGGAAACACTTCTGTTGTCGTTTTGTATTGCAGCACATTTCTGTATTTGGTTGTGTTGTGTGTCTTTGCAGCGTGTTTCTGTATTTGCAGTTTGTTTTCTAAATGCTGTGCATATGTTGTCAAATTAATGAAGATATTTTCTTAATTTGCTTGTGTTTTGTCTATTTGCATGTGTTTTCTTAAGTTGCAGCGCGTTTGCCCTTGTTTGCCTTGTAAAACAACTATCATGTCATTAAGTATATTATGAAAGACGATATCTGCAGCTGTGAAGAAACATTTTGAAGTTAGACTTTGTTTTGAAATTCACAATTGAAATTCATAAATGCAGTAAAATATACTATATTACTGTATAGTTGCCTCATTCTAATGATCCCCAAATGACAACGCACATCTGTGACAACTAGCTTTACGTACATTAGTTTTAACTTAGAGAAGTCAATCCCAACACAGGAAACCAGTGACTAGAGTAAATGTCCTAACTTATAATTTCATGTGTTTTTCCAAAAGCTTAGTGAAAATGTAAAATGTTTCTAAAATGTCATGCACAATAATGCTGTGAACATCATAATTTGACTGCATGTATGTAACATGAAAGTCCCACATGAGCATGGCTAATTTCAACTGTTCATTCCAATAGTTGGAAGACAATGATGTCTACACACCTTAGTTAAAAAACAAAAAACAGTACTTTCTTCAATTATTCATCAGTGTTTGACAATGTTACCTTTATTTATAATATTCTTGCTTGGTAAAATTTGGAGAACATGTATACTACTTTTGACTGACTACCCCACTATGTTCTTTAAGCTTTCCAAAAATAGCCACATAATATAATCACATTTTGCAAGCTCTGCCACACTGAGTTCAGAAATCCTCTCAACACTGCATTTAGAATCTCTCATGTCTGAATCCTTGTGTGACAGGAAACTCTCACAGTAACTCTAACTAACTCAGCAGGTTAAGAGTTGTTATATTAACAGCCGTATCAAGACAGAATACCCATGCTGTGTTTTAACTGCAATAGTAGTAACACACAAAGGAGCAGTGATGGAGCAGTAACTTACCTTCTAGTTTGGCGTACTCTGACAGGCGTTGATAGTTGACCAGAGCTGCCTGCTCCAGACACTTACGGATAACAGCCTTGACTTCCTCTTGTGGAACCGGAGTAACAATATCTTTCATCAGAACCTAGAAAGGAAAGATCCAGCAACAGTTTTTATTTTCAGTGTAGTGCAAACCTTATTATGACAAGACAAATAATGCCAAATTCCAACATGTTTGCCTACCGGTTGAAGACATCATAAACATACATGTGGATCAATGGCAACGCGTTTATTGTCTGATAGGCAATACTGGCATGAAATTGAGTGATTAGAGAGATGGTGACAGAAAGGTGACATAAAGTTGTATACACACTGCTACACAGAACCCAACTTTTTCTGAGCTAAATATAAAACGTATGCATCTGTCCAGCAGCAAAAGTGACTTACCCTTTCCAGCAAGGACAGAGTTGCTTTCAGCGCTCCCTCTGGCCGTCCAAATGGAAAGCAGTACCTGTGGAGCAACAGATTTGATTTTCATTTGAACTCTCATCAGTCTGGTTTGGCAAGAGTTCAGCACATCGTTGTTGTACACAGTTCTACCTGAAGTGTGTTATCTGGTTTTCCAGAAGCACCCGTAGCCTTTCCTTGATCTCCTCAAAGCGCTCCTTCTCTTCCACAGTGACTGTGCCAATACCATCAGGCCTGAAAGACAACAGCATTTACAAACAATAAAAAGGTTTTGCAGTCTCTCTAGGCAACCTGTTTTTCAGTGCTGGGGAATTGAGTAGAGAACTTCGATCTACTTTAGAAGGTAGATCGACCAGTAAATTCAGAGCTTCACCTTTAAGTTCAGCTCAGCTCAGTCTTCATCACAACAGTCGAGTAAACACATTACTGCTGACACAACACCAATCCGATTGTGTTCCATATTACCCTAACTCATGAACAGCACCCCAGGTTCTCCTTCACTTGGGGGCGGTGACTCACTCCCAACCCTTCATCATTAATAGTGATCAACGCCAATTAAAAGGCGGCTCACTTAATTAGAAGTACAAGTTGAGAAAATAGATACATGGTGGGCACACAGACAAACACATACACTCACACACTGTTTATTCTCTGTCAAAGATATCATCAGTAACTGTAAACTAATTTATTTGAATGAAAAGCCTGCCAAATTTCATATTGGAAAATTAACAGTGGAAATTTTAACGCATGTAATTAAGCCATCCTACACAGCAAATTATGAGGTTCATGGCATTATTGTATCATATTCTTATTATTATTTCAATACATGCATAGTAATTACAGCTTTAAAAGCAAGTATGTGTGTGTATCCAATGTGTTTATCATTTGTGACATGGTTGGGTCTGGGTGGAGTGTGAGCAGAGTGCATGTGACAGAAGAGGTGCTGGACTGGCGGCCATGACAGCATGATGAGAAGCAGAAGACATGACACTCCTCCTCCCCCCTTTGACATGTCATTTCAACAGACAGTGAGAAACTGTCTGTGTGTGTGTGCATGTGTTGGGCGGGGGGGGGGTAATTCTTGCTACACTGCTCCATGAGTGCTGTGTTACATTTCAAAGGGTACCTGTTTGCTTAGCATCAGTGATCATCTCATCCAGACTCCCCTCAGTTTTCACGGACATTTGAACAGACACTGTCAGTGTGTCACAGCCACCTGTAGGCCTCTGCTGCTGAAATGACGCTGAGGAGGAGATGACTGCATAGAGTTCAAGTTTTTGAGTCTGTAGACTGGTTGCTTTGACCTCATCGGCATTTATCAGGCAAAATCATATTTGTTTTTGTTTTTTAATTAGACACAGTGCTAACAGGATGGTATTAAATTGACAGGAGTTACCAAAATGGTAACAAGAGGTGCCTGTTTTAATTTTTTAAAGTTATAGCAAGCTGTAAAGGACAATAAACATTGTAAATACTGATGACAATTTTTTGTACCATAATTAGCAACTTGAGTTTATATGTTTACACTGCGTTTTTTGTTGTACCCTTTGTTTTGTGGCAAGTGATCATATGCATTAGAAATACACATTAGTATATACAAGCCTGACACAAAAATTGGAGGGGAATTGTCATGACAAAAAATCACAGTAAAAAGCCATCTCACCTTTCTCATTGTGACAGAAAATGAAAGAGGAAAATTTCACACTAATTAAGTCCTGCAGGGTTCTCTCTTTTTTTTTTTTCCAACCACGCGTTGTTTCTTGGCAGCTTCCTCATGTTTGCTTGGCCTCATGACCTCACAGCTTCGATGACGACAACAAGCAAATGAGCCATCAGTGACACTTTCACATCTTCTTTTATATACAGCGGACAACCACACCAAGTCCTTAAGGTAGATTACCATTTAACATGTTTGCTTTAGAAATCTCCTGCAATTTCATTTTCAGAATGTATTCTTTATTTGTACACTTATATTTCCAGAATCAATCAGTCTAGAGCTGAAAGGATTAGTTGATTAATCAATTAGTCTATTGACAAAAAAAAAGTATCAACTATTTTTATAACTGATCAGTCATTTAAATCATTTTCTAAGAAGAAATGCCAAACATTCTCTCCGGTTTCTCAAATGTGAATAGCTGGCTGTCTTCATTTTTTCTATGACATTAAACTGAATTTCTTCGGGGTTTGGACTGTGTCAACAAAACAAGACATTTGAATACGTCAACTTGGACTCTGATTGAGATTGAGAAAAAAATGTCAAATTAATTGATAAATTATATAAAATATAGAAAAATATATATAAATATATAACAATAATTGTTAGTTTCTGTATAAAATATTATAATTACTTGAGATGAAAAGTTATTTTCCAAAAATAAAACATTTAAATTTAGCTATATACAGTGACTTTGTGACTATTGCTAGCTTATTGTGGATTTTCTTTCTATCTTTCCAAACCACACTTCATATCATAAATCTATAATAAAAATCTATAAAGCATAATCGGTAGCTGTATAGCTGTAATATAGCTAAACGCTTCAGTTCAATTTTAAATTTACATTAATATTTAACATCAAATGTAATTTCATTATTCTTTATTTTATATCAAATAAAGAGCAGCTGATATTTTATTTGTTTATTTTAAAGCCATTTCCTAACAATCATTCTAAATGGAGTCGACATTTAGCTGGACAGAAGTCAAATCCTGACACTATAGCAGGCGAGCGGGCAATTGAGTCGAACTTGGTGCACCAACACCTCCAGGCCAGCAGGCTATTAGGAGGCAGGGGTGGGGGTGGGGTGTTTGTGTGTGTTTGTGTGTGTTTGTATGGGTGGGTGGGGGGTCGGGGGGGTGGTCTGGAGGTCTGGAGGTGTGTGCACTGGGGCACACGCAGCAGTGTTGGCAGTGGAGACATTCCGCCGTCACACATGACAACCTGTCAACCTGTCATGCCTCGACCTCCAGGCACGACGGTTGGACTGGCAGAACAGGTCTCTTGTTTGATGTGTGTGGATGTGGATGTGTAGATATAGAGGGCTCATTATTTTTCGGACTTTATGAAAAGAAAAATCTACATTTAGACGTGAATTTACATGTATGTGTATTTATTTTGAATATTAATAATAATATGTGCTGAACTCCATCCTCTGGCAGCAGAGAACTTTTTGATGCCCAAGTTTAAACCAAACTACTCCTTGCGTATGCCACCTTTTTTTTTTTGTGAAAAAATGAGTTTGATAAGATTCCAAATTTCTCTCTCCACAGATTTCAATCAAATTCTATTTCTTATCATATTTGTCTTCTACAGTATTTGTCCCTCTCTTTCCTTTTTTCCCTCTGTTTCTCTTGGAGCAAGTGTTGTCCATCTGTCCATGCTGATCAGAAAAGGCCTCAGTCCTCAGTCACTGTTTGTCAGCAGGACAGAGGGTAGGATGGATGGATGGATGGGTGGATAGATGGAATGAGGATGGGGTTAGTTGGAGGGATGGGGGGGGCACTGACAGACAGCCCTCCCTGACCTTTGCCCTCAGCGCCGGAGTGGCCCTCGTCTATCTTTGTTATGCTTTATCCGCAGACGACCGACTGTGATGTTGACAGATTTGATGTCCGAGCACATCACAGCAGATTAGACAAGAGGTAAATACTGCAACGTAGATAACAGGGTACATACTGGAATAAAGGCCAGATGACTCCCTTGTCACTTACCACAGACCAGGAAATTACACCATTTGAACTCTGACTGAAAACTGCTTCTCTAAAACCAAGTTTAAGAATATGCTACTGTATCCAATTTAGTTTTAAAACATTTGCCTTTTTTTACTGCGTCCTTGTACACAGAGCAAAACGAGAAAAAAGGATTGCAGGCTACAACTTTTTTCAAACATAAACTTGTCCTAAAATGACCAAACTACAAACCTAACTCAATGGAAATAAAGAAAGGTGATTGTTTCTTCACCCTTGTTTCTGTTTGCTGCTCCGATGCTCTCAGTTCTGGTGGTGAAAGTTAGCAAAGTCTAAACTACTTGTGAACCAGACACTACCAGACACTAGTAACACTATTTCTCCTTCCGGCTTGTGTCTAGCAACTTGGGCTGACAGCATTGTCACGAGCTATGCAGGAGAGGCGCTCCATAGTGCTTTAGGGCTTTATTACTGAACTCTGACCGGGACGCACCTGATTTGTTTCAAAGCTTGGAAAACTGTGATTAGCAATGTTGCTGCATCTCCAGGGTTTAGCAATGATTTTGGCAAATTAAAAATAGGAATGATGGCTAAAACTTTTTAAAGAAGAGTTCCCCTTAGTTAGACTGTACAACACAGGCTTTGAGATGACTTACCTTCTAATTCCTGAGAAAATTGAGGACCTGGGGTCCTTTTTCTTCATGAACTCAATGATTTTGAGTTCTTTCTTAGCAGTTTGGGCAGGGAGCTCAGGGGTAGAGGGAAACAGCGCTCGTTCGAGTTCGGCCTCAGATACCGGCCAGTTTAACAACTCAGACACACGCTGACTAGGTGTGGTTGTGTGGAAGTGCAGGTTTTGGGAACAGTGGAGGGAAGGTCATTATGTGAACGTGAACAAGGTAAAGGGGTTATACAGGAAAAAAAGACAAAAGAAAGAGGAAAAGTGAGCTTGTATACAACATGCAAAGTGAAAACCAATAGACATGCAAGAGGAGTCAAATTGAAGCATAAAACTCAAATACATAAAAAACTGGGGGGGGGGGGGTTCACACATTGCATCATATATGTGCCTGTATATGTTGCCTGGCCTGTTTGTCATTAATTTGTCATCATTTCCCTTCTCCAACTTCAGTTTTTACAATAAAAAATTATATTTTCAGTTTCAATAATTTCAGCATCCAAGGGTAGAATATGGAAGCGTATACGGGACTATAGTCAAATGATAATGTAAACTTGAAAATAAAAATGTAATTCCACAATAGCATTATAATTTTCCACATATGCATGTGTTATTTGAGTAAAAATTAAAATTAAAATGCAATAATCCAATTTTCATTTTCACATACTAATATGGGCATTCTATGACTATATTAAAATGAAAATAGAAAAGCTGTTTGACATTTAATTTTCAAAGTTGTACAGTGGACAATATTCAAATGTTAATTCAAATTTGAAAATTAAAATGAAATATAAACAATGTAACCTGATTTTCCATTTATGCAAGCAATATTTAAGTCAAAATGAAAATGAAATTTTCTAACAATTTGAAAATGAAAACGACATTGCATTTTCAAAGACTTTACCTGCTGTACAGTGGACAATATTCAAATGCAATAGGCAAAACAGCGCCTCCAGTCTTTGCATTTACATGTATATTAAAATGTAAATTAAAATTGGATTATTGCACTTTCATTAAAATTTTTACTCAAATAACACATAAACGTGTACAATTATGATGCTATTGTGGAATTACATTTTCATTTTCAAGTTTACATTATCATTTGAATATACTGTAGTCCCGTATGCGCTTCTTTAGTAGGACACGGCACAGCCAGCAGTTTGATTTATACCTGTTTCCATGGACATGGGAGGCACAGAAAGCGAAGCTGTAGTGCAACAGGGTGGGGTCGATCATGGCTCCATTCTCGGCCCTCTCCAGTAGATCGCTCAGGTAACATAAATGCCGATGGCAGCCTCGAACACCGTAGCGAGCGCAGTACTCGTCTAAGACAAACACCTGACCAGGACTGAACCAGCCCTGTGAGTAACATACACAAACACTGCTGTTTGTCTCCTCTGATGAGGTAAACAGATGTTAATATACACATACAAATGCCATACAAGACTGCAAGCTAGGCAGCTTGCTTCACAATACTGATATCTTTACCGTAGACACAACATAGATTAGGTGGACATATGGGTCTTTGACCGCCTCTGAATTCGACCTGAGTGACTGTGTCTGCATTCTCAGTTTGTCTTAAGGTGTGTTCAGAACATGAAGTGAGTCTTTGCCACTGGACTGTTTGTGCAGTCTTTGTGTAATCTCCACAAACAGCAGATGTACAGCCTTTACAGACATGAGCTGTGTTGGAGATGTATGTTGGAGAGTGTACCTATGCTGTGTTTGAGTGACAGCTCAGCCTGATCTCAAAACTTACAGGGAACCCTTGTTCTTTTTGTTTTCCTCCATACTGCTCTCCTCTATATGTTCATAATTTGCAGACATAAAGCCTTTGGATAAGCACAATGTTTTAAAACATTAAAACATTTTCAACTCACATGGACCTGGTGTTCACACTAGAGCTAATCAGAGCAAATTTAGACCTACAAATGTGCAAATTTTAAAGCCAAGTTTGAACAGGGCCTTAGGTCTGACACACTAATAAAGCAGGCTGCATCCAACACTGGGGCAGATCTAGAGAATTATTCATGGGTTGGCAAGAGGGCGGCATGGAGACTTTAAGGGGTGGCAGAAATAAATGTGCTGATTCAATCGCAAACAATCACATATATCAATATTTCCTTGGAAAAGCCCCCAAATAATTCAAAAAAATTACATTATTGTGGCACCTGAGTAAAGCATTGAATAGAAATATGTGGCGGCATTAGAAATTGATAAATTGTTTTATTTACAAATCTTTCGACATTTTTCTAAATACATGTCTTTTTGTCTCATTGAACATAAGCCCATCACTTAGCCTAAAATGTGGCCAGAACAGATCATTAAATTATATGCATTAATTTGTGTTTTTAACGGATTATTTTTTTAATTAATAATCTGAATTAATGTGTTAAATTTGACAGCCGTAAAATATTTATATACAGTATTTATACACAATTACAATATACAGTTTCAACCTCCTGCATGCCTCTAAATATTTACCAACACATTTCACATTCACAGTGATCAGTAATTATGTGAATGCAAGCTTTCTTCAAGGGTTTAAATGGGCTCCTAGGTAGAGACCTAAATGTAAACACGATATTCATTTGTGTCACTTATATTCTGTGAAGCTACACATTTAGTGTTGCCAACGATCCAATATATCCAGAGTTAATCCAGTAAAGCTGATTAAATGGCAAACATATTTTACTCTGAGCTTCTATTTGAAAATGTGGTGAAAGCGCTCAGGTACTAAGCTTTGAATGAACTGTCACTGCATTGCTGACTAATGTGGCTTTTTGTTTGGTGCTTGGAGCAAGTGATTTTAGTGCATTTTAAACTGGGTGCACTTGCATGACTGATCTGAAATTTGGACATTTGTCTGTAGAATGAGCAGTTTCAGAGATGTTGGTAGCTGCAGGCAATCCGGAGACACTTGTAAGTACCGGTGAATATTTGGGTTTAGTCAGGTTTAATCTGTCCCTCACACAATCAAACACGAGTTACTATTACTAAACAATCCTACACATATAGTTAGCAGGGAAAAATGCCATTAACAGTCATTGTTTGTGGCTGTCGTGGCCGGGAGAAAATGGAGCTGGAGCAGCCATGGATTAGGTGGGCTGGGTCATAAAAATGAACATTCTGATTAATAGCGGATGGGTTGCGGGTGGGTGAAATAGGGTCAAGCATCTCCCCATTAAGAGAGCGGCTGTGCGCATTTATGCACGAGGCACAGCAGCTAACTTCATTGATTATTTAAATCTACCGAAGCGCCGACAGGATCGATCAGGATCTAATGTTAATTAATGTTCTGTGTTCTTCTACACATCCAAAAGGTCACACACACAGTCTAGGTTCATACAGAGTAAAACAGCCGTCCTCCTGATAAATCCTGAGCTCCATCAGAGCTGTCTAAAAAAAAATTACAGAAGCTAAAAGTTTAATTATGTTTCCTCTGGAGAGTTTCCTCCGACCTGTCAAGTTTATAACTACAGTTTTTAGTTTTGCTGCTTAAATGTCCCACTATATTTGCTGTGACATTACTACATGCATCAAAACATTTAAAATGACTGACAGCAGCCAACTAAATTGTTAAAGAAAACACTCATACATCAATACAACATACAATAAAGAAAACACTGAGCTGTTCGACGTAATTTAAAAGGCAATATAGCCTACATTGAAGGTAGAAATTGAGTGAAATGTGGTTGCGGGTCTCTAAATCAGAGAAAATAATTTGTTCGGATGGGTGGCAGGTGAATGATTTACGCATTGCCTACATGTAGATTCGGATGAAGTCGAAGCCAATCTGCGCATCACTACACCACACTGTGGCAAGGCTGTTTGTTTGTTTCTAATTTTAGGGGGAGGGGTAGAACAAGGGGAGTGTCATCTCTTGCTGCATTTACTTGCACTCAGACATCGGAGTATCATTCCACAATTTTTCATATATGTATATATTTTTTAATTAGATTGTCCAAAACTGGGGTGGCAGCTGGGGTGGCAAGGCATTTTTTAGGGGTGGCAGCTGCCACCCTATGCCACACCAGTAGATCCGCCCCTGATCCAACAATTTTCCATTTCCAAAATGATTATCCAACAATCACGTCTTCTTTATTCAGTGACTGGTCAGATGTGTGTGGTTAGAGAGTAGGCAGGGTTTTAACTTCTCTCTCAAGCACCCTTTTTTATTCTTCACTCAAATAGTCAAATAGTCTATTTTCGTGTGTACAACCAAGTGCAACACCAGGACTGTTAAATGATATAAAGCCCTTCCTTACCAGGCAGGAGTAGGAGTCGTTGAGTCTATGGTCCAGAGTGAGGCGCTGTACCAGCTCAAACAGCGAGCCGTGGTCAAAGTTACAGGGGTTGGCTGAAATAAACTCATCCATGCCGTGCTTCTGGGCTCGATCAGCATCTGTACACACCCATTTACCCGTCCAATGAGTAGACAGACAAAAAGAAAAAAAGATATAAACAGAAGGCATTTGTCTGAGCGTAGCAGAAAAACAAGAATAAAGTTTGCCATGGCACTCACAAAAATGTAATTAAAACAAATGATCTTATGAAGTGGCAACAATAAAGCAATGTTGCACAAATTTTTATAACAAGGGTTAAAGTTAACTGCAAGATTAAGCTAAATAAAGTAATTATATTATAATTTATAGTGGGTACAAGTTTTGTAAAACTGCTCATAAATGTCTGTTTTGATGTAACAGCACTCTATTATCTAAATAAGTGATCACATTTAAAAAAACAAACATGCTAGTCAGTTATGACGTTATGTGTCCAGCACTGACTCCATTTTGGGTCCTTCATGAGGGTTACCAGCTTTGACTCAACAGGCAGGATAAAGTTAAGGTGGACAGGAGAGTTTTCCAGGCAGCTTTCAGGAGGTGACTGCTGATCTGGAGGTTGAAGGTTAGTTCTGAGGTCTGGGGATCATGTTCATGTTGTGTTCCTGCATATTCATGCATTCATGTCTACATGTGCCAATTTGAATCAATGCAGCTCTAAACATCTTTTTAGGTTCAAGTCTATTTTCTTCCGACTTATGAGTGTGACTACATTGATTTTGTAATGGGCTGTGAGTGCTGCTGAAACACTTGTAGTGCGAAGCAGTACACATCCATTGTAGATACTGACGAGTATTTACCATACAGGATGTAGACTACAAGACCAACTTAGAGTTTGTGAGTACCTGGAGGGAGCATTACAAACACTGACAGCTGGCAGTGCAACCACAACATTTTACTGCTGCCAGCTGCATAGGTGCCCTCATGTTCATAAGAGTTAATTGCCTTGATAAGTTTGTGAAGAAGGAGAAAGCATTCTTGGCATTACCTATTTAAGATTTTACCATGCTCAGTTCTTCCACTTTCACGTTATAGGTTAACGCAACAGCCAATCAAAATGCCTGTATAAAATCATGAAACTTTTAGTTCAGTAGTACTATAAATCAGCTGGTAGCATATACAATAACAATGGATGACAAAAATAAAGAAAGCCATCACAATCACCAGAAAGCAACATGTTTGAATTTCTCAAGATGTATGGATTAACACTGTAAACAAATCTTGCTTCTCTTAGAGTAGTGACTACAACAAAAAAAATATTCAAATAAATGGCTATGGATTCTGCAGTGAGAGCTTAACTGAGTTGTTCTTGTGACTGACATTTTAGTAACCAATGAAAGGAACGTAGAAAAGGTTTCAGTGGTAGTCATCTGGAAACTGTTTTCAGAATCAAGACGTTACGGCCCCCAACCCGAAGTCATTCTCAATTGTGAAAAAATGGAACGGGAACTCAGAAATTTAACCTACTCTGTGTTACATAAGCCCTGCCCTCAGGAAGAAGTCTACCTGAGTATCTGTTGATTAGCTAGTTTCACCTAAAACTGACCTAATTGTTTCCATGATGGCCCAGTAATCAGTAATCAGGCCTATTGTTTTCTGGCTGCCCCTCCCTCATCACTGTTAAGTACCTGATTAGCATATGATTGGCGTGACCAAGGTGCTAATACACTGTGGTAGACAGTTAAATTTCTGAGTTCACAATTGAGAATGACTTTCCGGATGGGAGTCGAAACGTCATGATTCTGAAAACAGTTTCCAGATGACTACGACTGAAACCTTTTCTACGATAGAACACTCCTGGACGAATGAGGGACTACACCGTCTTACAATGAAAGGAACGTTGCTGTACAGCTAAATGGACTGTCTTTATAAGACTTATGCTACCACTTCTCTATGCTTTAGACAAGTCTACTGCCTTATAAAACAGGATATTGCATTGACTACTAATTGGCCAGTTACACACACCTTCACCCTACAACTCATGAGTAACCAAGGTCCAGAACTACGTTACCCATAATACCATCCCACAGTCGCCCCACTACACCCATTAACCCTCCCCATTTCTAATGCCATTTCAATGCAGTGTCAGTGGCACCTGCCCCCTGGTGTGGCCCCTAATTAATCGCTGTCCTGAACATCTCAGAAAGAGCTGAGGATGTGATAGCTAAACACACTAATTTGTAATTTGATTGTCTGCAAAATAAGTGGCTTAAATAAAATTTGACAACAAATTTTCACTTGCTTTCCTGATGATGAGCTATACTTACATCAGGGTGCTGTAATGACTATCTTTTTGCAGGGTTGCTGGGGGCTGTAAATTGATGTAAACCTGCAGGCTGGCTCCACCAGGCTTTGCTGGGGTGCGAATGGGAGGGGGGCACCTGCTCTGTTTCCACTTTCTTGAATTTGGGATTTACAAGTCAATACATTAACAAATCCTATTTAATATGTTAATATGCTGTGCCAATGCTGCGCGTTATTGCTCTTGCCCCACAGCTCAAACTGTGTTTTGGAGTAGATGCTAACTAAAGACGAGTTTGATTTGTCATAGCAAAGTAACCTTATACCACCCACTATTCTGCCTGCCAGACACTAGCATTATATTAACTTTCACCGAATTACTAGTACTAAGATAGTAGTACTGATGAGACTCCAGGTACAATGCGTGAATACAACTGAAACTCTAAATATTGGGGGTCTCCAAGGGTATGGGAGTAAAAGGGCTAAATATGGAAATACAATCTACTTTAGGAGAACATTTACAACATATGAATTGATCTATGCCTTCACTCCATTAAGCTTTATATGGTGTCCCTAAGCTTCTATTGCACAAGACCAAAAACATGCATTTAATGTGCAGTAAAAGCACTGATTTGCTGTTGGGCCCCTGTTGTGTCCAAGTTCTCTTCAAGTCCAGTGTACACAGCACACTATAGATATTTTTACATCCAGACACCAACCAATACTCCTGACTACGCCCTATCACAGTATGACAATTGTTTATGGTAATTTGATTAAACCCACCTTTATTTAGGATTATACACCATGTAAGCATAATCTAAAAGTTTTAGAAACACATTTTGACACAAAATAAGGCCACAAGAGTGCGTAATAATGTGAGATCCAGTTGATATTGTGTCTCAATTTACTGCTTACTATAGAGTAAACTATTGAGTGTCTATTATGTAGGGAGTAGTGAATGAGTAAACGAGACAAACTTAATTGGACACAACCATAGTAACAACAGACAGAGTGTGTTTCCCAAAATATAAATAAACAATGTTCATGTTTTGACTGCTGGACAGATTTGGTATAATTTGTGGCTCAACAGCTCATTATAGATTCAATAAAACTTTGACAGTGACAGTGGAGTGTGGACACAGTCTGTCCCATCAGTCAGAACAAACCTGGGACAGATGTGAACGAAGGTTATACCGAACTACATAGCAATCAAGAGATTTGTCAGCCAACGTCCTCTTCACTGCCCAATGAAAGCACCCCAGCTGTCAATCTACAAACAAAACAAAGAGCGGGATGCTGGGAGCTGATTGTGTCCCCTCAACAAGTCCCCTCCACCCTCCCCCAAAAATCTAAAAAGGTGACATTGCAGTGCCCCTTTGGTCTGTAGCTGGTGGCCTGTCAGGTCTGTTTGATGTAAGTGAGCGGGAGTGGAGGCGGGAGGGCTGGACAGTAACATGCAGTGACATTGGTCACCCCCGTCCGTCTGGGCTCGGGAAGGATGGCCCTGACAATGATTGATAGCTGCTATTCATTTATAGATCCAGAGGAGAGGAACCGGGAGGCAGCAGACACACTGCTGGTCCTGGGTTTGATGGTCAAAAGCATTTGGGGCTATTTAGCACGTGGCTTGCTTTTTTATGTGGCCTGACCATGAAACACATCTAGATCTTTCTGTCACTAGTGACACCTAACCATTCCAACCTACACCATTGCATACCTAATCATGAAGATACACTTCCCAATGAAATTGTGGTGTGATTGCTGGCTGCTGAAAAATTGACGCTGAGCTGCATGGATGGACAGCCAGGAGCTAAAGAGCATTGCTGGAAAAGCTGGAAGCTGGGCTGGATTTCCTCATGTACAGCTGGGAGCTGAAAAGCATTGCTTGATAAATGGCTGGAAACGAAACTGCATTGCTTGCTTAACATTGTATGAAGGAGCAGCTGAATGAGTATAAAGAGTTTTTATTTTGAAAATCTGGGCTACAGAGCCGCCTGTAAGGTCCTGTTACCATCTGGGGGGTTTTGCTTTGAAAATCTGTGTCTGTGTGCATGTGTGTGTGTGTGCCCGCTTGGAGACACATGTATGCATACATGACAGAGGGAGAGAAGCTTCCCCTATACTGTATGTGGACACAAAAAGCAGCTGTCACTAACCATTATAAACATGATCTGTGAGAATTGTTCAAAGGTCCATGACTTGCTTTGTCTCTGTGTGTGTGTGTGTGTGTGTGTGTGTGTGTGTGTGTGTGTGTGTGTGTGTGTGTGTGTGTGTGTGTGTGTGTGTGTGTGTGTGTGCGTGTGTGTGTGTGTGTCACGTCAGTTAAGAATCCACCAACATATCACATCACATAATAGAGATTGACATGAGAGGCAGGACTTAAACTCTAGCTCATTACTCAAAGGAATAAAAGATGAAACAATTTGTTTTAGCAAGGAAAGGAGTTACAGTTAAAAATCTTAAAATGTTTCACAGAAATGTCAATCAAGTAGTTGGTAAACGCCATAGAGATGCGCCTCTCAAACTCTGGCTTATTACTCAAAGGCCATAATTCCTATTGGCAAAATTTGTATAACATTAGAGAGAGGGGACTCTGCTGAACACATTGCTGTAGAAAATGTGTTTGTAGTATAACAAATGAGGGAAATAGAGTGAGTTAGAAGAGCATTTTTTTCAGCTTCCCTCCTGAAAATTCTGGTCTCAGTTACATTGGAGTAAATGGGGCAGTTGGATGGTACTCCTGTCACTTTGAGACTCATAGCGAAAATGTGTAGGTTCATTTTAGATAGTGACATTATTTAAAAGAGCACAATTGTTTCTATGTTTTGATGAAAAATAGTTGTATGAAGAGTAAAATTTGTGGGAATTAACTCAAAACGTAAAATATTCCGTAAAGTATGAAAGATACAAACACTAAAAAACACTAAAGAAATTCTGATAATGTCCTCAATGAGCAGAACATTTTGAAGTTTGAATAAAGTTGAATGAATGAAATTTAACAACAGTGAAGAGCAGCAATTTTTTTGTTGCACTACTGAGCTGTTAGATTCATCTTCTTTGTTTATCTACTCATCAAGAGCTGAATAACTGGTGGATTAATGCATTCAAGTGAAAATAGAGAGATCGTCATACAGTAGACTCAAACAGGAAAGGGTTGTTTTCATTTAGTGAGATAAATGTGATACAAATGTCGGTTGCTGTTAGGTGAAAACCTTGTACTGTACAGTAGTCACTTATTTAGGTCTGCCACTTCGCTGCTGCAAGGCAATTGGTGCCATGAACATGTGTGTTAGAAGGGGGGACCCTGGGTAGCAGAGTGTCAGTATCTTGGAATTAACTTGAAGGATTAAATCCCTAGGTTATGACTATTATCTTAACCTCAAAGTGCAACACACATCAGACATGTTGCATCAATGTATATGCATCAATAGATGCCTTAACACACACCGGACACATCATACAGACAGAGGAAGTAGATGTGATACAGTAGCCGAATGTTTGTCATTTTCTCAAGAGTTGACCCATGTCTACGCTGGGAAATAGGTTAGTGGAGTATCCTGAAGAGTTGACGCTACAGGTGCACAAGCTCACAGAGAATCCAATGGGTGCAGTAGTTTTAACATGCTTCATACACTGTCGGTGTCTGTTGACCTTTAGGCTCATAATACTCATCAGATAATGTCATCACCTAAAACAAAGCAGTTTTTTAAGAGACATGAAGAGACTACATTGACCTGATAACAATGATATTCTCCATCAACCCTTGACTAAACTATAAACAAAAGGCTAATGCACTAAACTCCTAGCAATACATGACAGTAATTTCATAACCAGCCCGGTGAAGAATGTAAAGGGGCATTGAGAGAAAGAAGCAGCAGCTGTGATACTCAAACAGTCAAACTGTTAGAAGCTGTGTTAACAGAGTAGTCCATCTGTACACCAACTCCTCTCTGTCCCAACAGCATATTTCCAGTGGAATATCTGCATTAGCCTTTTGAGAATTGAATAAACTACGTGATAGATAATCTCTATGAATCAACACACTTGTCACCACATTTGAACACACCCAACACACATTACCATACCATTACCAATAGCATGTACAGCATCAACATTCACAGTTGAGATAGTGTAATATATCATAGAACAAAATGTGTAATATTTCTAGGCTTTGACCTACAGTAATTCTCTGCATTAAATGAAAAGCAGTTCACATCCTGTGTGGTATTTCAAGCGAGATGTTGATTTTTTCAGTGTTGAACCAAGACTAGCATCTTTCTCTAACCTTAACCAAGGACTTTGAGTTGTCTAAACAGAATCATAAAAACCATGCTTTAATCATGCTTTAGTTGCCAAAAGCATGGTGTAGGAAATCTAATAAAATATGTTAGCCATGTTTTGCAGATACAGTTGTACAATTATTTATTAATTATAGGAGAACCAGGATATCCTTCCCTTGTTAAAATTAGCATTCACATCAGACCATGTGCATATTTGCCAATAAAAAGAAGATAGAAGCAGAGAGATAAAAGAAATTGAAAACTATACTGGACAGAACAAAAAGCCTCTAAAACATTATAATTTCCCTCAAGTATACAGTATAATTATGATCTTGTTTTATGGCACTAAAATATGTCAAAACTAATTAAACTGTCAGTCATCATAACAAGAAAAAGAGTAAATTGTGAAGATCAATTTCACCTCTCAACAGGTGAAAACAAAACTCAACTTAATTCTATCTTTGTTGTTACAATGTTTTACTGTAGTCTATTTTAATTTGGGTAGGGGGGTAACATGATGTTATATTATTCATTGCACTGATCCAGGTGTGAACTGACAAGTAGTTATTTGGTAACAGTGACTGATTGCTGCCTGATTTAATTGTGCAGTTACCACACTGTATTATTCATGGGCTGGCACTTTTAACTTGGTAATTACCAGCTGCTGGGACACAGTGGGACACCAGTGGTTATGTGTCAAAAACAGCCCGCTCAGGAAATTCACTTACACAAACGCACACAGGAAGCAGTCATTTATTTATTGGGTGTATTGGTCTGCACGAATTTCTCTTTGAGTCAATTATGTTGTATTGTGCATTTTGTGTTCTACAGATAGTCTGTTAAAATTTTCTTGAAAACTTTTTTTGGGTAATTTTTTTTATAAAATTAAGGGTTTTTACAGTGTCTTACTAACTAAAGCAAGCCATCTGATAATGCTTCATATATGAGATAATATTTATATGTCATAGGTTGATGTCTGCCTAACATGAAACATGGATACATTCACATACATAAGGCTGCGTTCAGACCGACTACAGCTCAAAAAACCAGGCTCAACTTTTGCTGCAACACAACATCATGCAAGCGCATATTCCTGTTACTTTGTAACATGAAAGTCGTAATTCTGCTTTTTACCTTGATAAAACAGTTGCCGTGATAACTTTCCAGAGTTATACAATCCTGTCTGTGAGTACTACAAACCGTTGTGCAGCATTTTGGCGTCTAATAAGCTTTTAAACACATTAATCCAACTGAACTTCCTGGATTGTGTCTCACCGGTACCATAAACAACATGCCCCCATCAACAAAGTCCCTTGTTGTTTTCTGTCTGAATCCCCACAAATGTATATTCACACTTCCAGGTATTATCACATTTATTTATCTTGCAACAAAGCATATTAAAAATATTTATCAAGCCCTATAAGGACTTGTGGCAGAGCTGGGGAGGGCCTCCAGTGGGGAGTACAAGACAGCAAACTAAATGTGTTTGTATGTTTGCTTGTAAATATGTATATGAGGGGTGTATGTGAGTAAGTGTGATAGAAAGAAGTAATTTTTTTGAACACTTATAAGACTCACAGAACAGGCAGCATACATAAATAGTACTAAGTATTAGTGTACAACTGTACTGATATGTTAGAATTCAAGATTTTCAATGTGTAAGCACAATATGTCGTGCCTGTGCCTTTAATTCCATTGGGGGGCATCCCTTAAATGTACTGTCCACCTGACAGACTGCATGCCCTGTTGTCCTATCAGTAAACTAGGCTATTGTTCTTTCTTCGTTATTGCAAACTGGAGAAAACTAGTGTTCTATGCAAACCATCTGAGAAGTAATGTGAGTAAGCATTTTAGATTTAATACCATAGATGGAAAAATGGTGGATAAAGGTATGGTTGTTTGTTGTAAAATGCAGCTGTGGTAGTCAGCTACCTTATCCTCCCCAGCCCTGTGTTCTCTGTTGTACTCTCCTTCCCTGATGTGTCTTGTATGTCCCCGACTCATCTCTGGATGTGTGTGTGTGTGTGTGTGTGTGTGTGTGTGTGTGTGTGTCTTCTGGTCTGGCTCCGTGGTTTCCCGCCTGCTGCTGATCACCGGCACACCTGTCTCCAATCTAAAATCAGTCTCCACAGCTCAAATACCAGGCTCTCCCACAACACCAATGCCAAATTGTCCCTCTACACATGTATTCCCACTATGTCAAGGTGCCTGAGAGTTACAAGTTAAGTACTGTTTACTACCTGCCTCTCCGGCCACTCCACCAGCAAGACCCTTTGGATCCGACCTGCTCCTTGCTCTTAGTTCCCCTGTCGGTCAGTCTCCACACCCCACCACCAACTCTGCCTCACGGCCAGCCCAGGTCTACACTGCACCACCTGCTCCTCGCCTCACGGACCAGTCTGCCTGTCCAGATCCACGCGGCAGTTAACCCGAGACAGAAGAACTACACCCCTTCCCACTAATCCTGCTGACTTTCAATAGTGTGAACTGGTTGTAAAAAGACTCCTAGTGTGTTCTGCATCTGTGGGTTCGAAACATTGTACATTACGACGGCAGCAGCCTTACAGTAACTTAATTTACCTTACCTGTATTACATTTTGATTTGCTTAGTACTTCTATTCCTTCTATTCTCAAGTGTGCGTTGACGTGATAGTGAGCAGCTGTGACGAAAGAGTTTCCCCTCGGATCAAAGTATTGAGTAACATTTGCTTGTCACTCAGTGAGGCACAGAGAATGAACAGAACAATGTTAATTCTACAACAGCGATGAATGGTGAAGTAAAACAAATTACAACTAACACATAATTCATTTGAGCTTGTTTTTGACAAAGTGACAGGCCGACTGTGTAGTAATGTAGTGTCATTGGAAGACCGGGTTTTTTTTGGCGTTTTTTTTTTCCTTTCCTTCTTTAAACTGAAATTGTCTTCTGTCAACAAAAGTACACAAAACTTTAAACCATATATTCTTGCAACATCCACCAAGAAGCAAGCCCAACAATGGACAATCCCATTTCACAAAATCGCTGTGCACCTTCTTTAGATCTGAAGTTCTTCTGTTGGATATAAAAATGCACACATCAGCCCATAAGCAAAAAGTCTGATTATAACTGCTGCTGCAAACATTTTCCTTTCAAGATATTTTCCTAATCCTCATTAATTTGTACAATTTGTGAGGCAAAGGACTTTTACTAGACAACATGTAACTTCCATCAACTTACATTGGACACGATTCTTCTCAGTTTACAACATTTGTGAAAAGAAAATTAAAATTGTAAAAATAAATTATAATTTGCAGAGGAAGCAATTTCAAAACAACTAAATCCTTCTGCTCCAAATTGGATTTAGTATATCATCCAAAAAAAAAACTTCCCCATGAATAACAATACATACACCACATCTGCAAAATGGTACAGTCTCATCCTAAATGAGGCAAACATGTGAGGATTCCTTTTAATGGCGTTGAGCTAGCCACCATCACAAATCTCGTTCAGAAACAGACATGCTATAGCTCTGCAGCAATCACAAACATGTCGTCCTCATGAAAAAAAAACATTTATGAAACTTAACCCTGATCTACAATGCAGTACTTTTGTAGGCTGATCCACAACACATGAATCTACTCAATCCCTGTCATACAGATGGCAAATATGCAGACAGAAGCACAGCCAAAGCAAATAATTTCTGCATGCATGTTAAATTACAAAGAAGTTAGTATGTCTTGTATTTCTGTCCTCCAACAGAAATAACAGTTATTAAAAGAGGAAGAGTACTGGACAATAAAAGGAGGAAAGTGAAAGAAAGGGGAGGAAAGCACTTACCCTTTAATCCAGCTACAAGATAGCAGGGTCAGGGTTTAGAAGAAGAAGAAAAGGAAGAAGGAACAAACAGAGAAACATAAAGACACACAGCAAAGCCACCCACACTTTAACACTACAGTAGTTCTACAACAAAGAGCGAAGCAGCAAACAGAGAAAGAATAACAGTAACAGTTGACAACATGTAGTACATGGCCAGGAAGAAGACAAACTAAAGACATCATTGGCTGATATGTCAAAAATGTTGTGAGGACAACTGTACAGTAGGAGACAGAGTGAAACACCGAGCACAAGAAGGGAGAACAAGAAGCTGTGAGTTATAAAAACAAGGGCCTAAACTGCTTTTTATTCTACTTTTTGTTCACTATATATATACACTTGACAACATGAATGAAGACTATAAGTGGGCTTCTGAGAATACAATAGGAAAAATCTTCATGTAAAAACATTACATAGGGCTGAGTATCCTAGACAAGAGTTTCCCATTTTCCCACAATGAGTTTAATCAATCAATGTCACTTTAAGGTTGCTTGTGCTGCCAATTTCTGGCATGACAGGCCTTCGAAATAAACTGTTGAAAACACAACAATTAAATAAATGCAGCCTCAAATATTTTTTTCTAAATCATCAAGTTAGTAAATTAAAAAAATTATAGACAATGACATGGTTGAATCCTGTTTGGGGTGACGCATGTATGTGATGTGAGAACTAAAAGTCAAATAAGGATCTGAGACTTGAACACTCACAGAACTGAGATATGGGTGCATCAAGCTGTGGCGCTGTGCCCCCCCTCGAGTTGAGTTTCTGGACCTGGGTGGGAGGAACTGGCTTGTGTGATTGGCCAGTAGCTCTGTACATGGCTTGGACCCATAGGATCCGGTCCTGTTCATCATCACTGGCAAAGATCACAGTGTCACCCTCTTTCACAGCATTGAAGAATGTCCGACCGCCGTCTAGACCTAAAGGATGGACAGAGGAAGAGGAAGCTCTTCATTTATGTGTTAACAGGATCACACATCCCTGTTTGAGAGAAAAAAACAACACTTTAAAAAATAACATGAATAGACAAAAAAAATCCTTTATACGTGTCCGGTCCTCATCATTTCACATAAATTAATTGTACAGTAGAGTCACAGGAAGTCATGAGTTACAGTCACAAGCAGTATCAAACTGTATTTTAGTCACTTGCTCCTACATATACTCACGTATGCAAAGACCTCTCCAAAAAACTCAAGGCAAGATAAACATGATCACATTAATTATAAATAATGAGGCATGGAAAGGCAATTTGTCAGGTTTTAAAAATGGTTAAATATAAGTCTGTTTGAATCTACATTTGGACATGTTTAATCACTTCCTTGTTGGTGGATCACTTTCACACTGTGAACTGCTTACTGTAGACTGAGCTAACTTCAAACCTCCAGCACACATAATCAAGAATCAAAAATAAGAGCATGTTCACACTAAATCTGAAAATGCATCTTTCTCCTTTTTGGCCTTCTGTCCACTCTAAAAACACATGGTTTTGTGTTTTACTGTGGATAGGGACTATGTGACAATAAAGTTAAGACGATACCTAAATCTCTATGATCACTTTCAAACAGAAAGCTATGTAAATAACAACACCTGGATTGTTATTTTTTAAATACTCAGATTAGACCTCTAGTCAGGTTGAAGCTGGCTGAAATTATACTTGGAAGTATTTAATGTCTATCTATCCAATCTATGTACCAATAACAATAATAGCAGGGTAAGTTGCCAAGCTCTAACAGGTGCAACAAAACTAACAGGACATTTAGATGGAGATGATATTCAAGTGCAGTTTGTACACACCCACACAGTCCTGAGAAGAGGTATAATCAGGTAACATAAGTAAAAACACCTATGTGGGTGGACTATGGGGCTTTAACAAATTTGCACTTCAAATTGTGACACTTGTCCTCCCACTGCATTGCTTGTTGTCATGCACTGCACAGCTGTGTAATATGGTTGCTGTTACCTGGTTGAGGGTCAGTGTAGTCCACAGTGTAGCCATCCAGTTGCAGGAGCTCCACAGGCTCTGCCTTCTTCTCTCTGTAGCTGCACATGGCAAAAGTGTACTGACTCACCTGCAGCAATGAGAGGGGAAGGAGGAAATGCATTAATCAGTGCATTAATATAGTTGTAAGTAAGATGTTAACCACACCACCCATTACTTTCTCATTATCTAGCATCTTCTATATTACATCCATTAAACATGAAAACAAGAAAACAAAAAGTAAACAATACCACATGATGAATAACATCAGGATCAGAGGACAGAATTAGCAGTAGGCAATAACAAAAATAAAAATTCTTTAACAGCATTCAAAAAAGTGACCACATTATGAAATGGAAACTTCACTCTCCCTCAGAGGAAAACTTCTTCCAAAAAATGAATCAATAATCAAACACCTCACTAACCCTCTGCTACAATAAACTTGAATCTACAACCTTTCAAAGACATTTTATCATTGCACACTTTTTTTTTTTACAATATTTCCCTCCAAAATGAAATAACAAACGTTTTAAAGAGATAAATATCAAAATACTAAAAATGCACATCTTCCATGGAAATAGTATACGATGAATAATATAACTCCTCCTTGTTATAATATTTTCCAGGATCATAAAGAAAGACAAATTGATGTCACAAATCCATGTCAAGGCACATCTTTTCAACCTCCCTCAGGAGGCAGATACAACATGGCAGGACAAAAAAGATGAAGCATTGACTCAGATTCCAAAGAGCAAAACAACAATCATTTGAATCAGAAACACCTCAAATCTTTAGCATGACTTGCATAACTAAGTTTATTTAAGCAAGGCCATTTGCAAAGACTTGTCTGGAAATATTTAAATGACATAAAATTACATTACATTTCACAAGTCAAATTTTTCATACATATTTTTTCCAACATGCTGAGGATGGTAGAAGTTGCCACTGCATTACCATTTACTTCATCATCTGACACTTTATGTAAACTTTACAAAAAATTTAAATTTGTTATTCCTACATATCTTGTCTTGTTAGATCTTAGTCCTGCGTTCAACACCATTGACCATCACATCCTATTACAGAGACTGGACATGTAATTGGCATTACAGGAACCGCACTAAGCTGGTTTAAATCCTATCTATCAGATCGATCTCAGTTTTTACATGTTAACGGTGAATCCTCCGCGCACGCCAAAGTTAGTCAGGGAGTTCCACAAGGTTCTGAGCTTGGACCGATTCTATTCACCTTATACAGTATATGCTTCCTCTAGGCAATATTATTAGGAAACACTCCACAAACTTTTATTGTTATGCGGATGATACCCAATTATATCTATCGATCAAGCCAGATGAAACTAACCAGTTAGCTAAACTTCATGGATGACCTGCAATTTTCTGATGTTAAACTCTGACAGAACTGAAGTTATTGTACATGCAAAACATTTGCAAACATCAGGCACATCTTGAATCAAAATGATGCCGAAAAACTACATGCATGTATTTGTTACTTCTATATTGGACTATTGCAATTCCTTATTATCAGGCTGCCCGAATAAGTCCCTTAAGACTCTCCAGTTGATCCAGAATATGTACTGACAAGAACTAGGAAAAGAGATCATATCTCTCCAATATTAGCTTCTTTGCACTGGCTCCCTGTAAAATTTAGAATAGAATTTAAAATCCTTCTCCTCACCTACAAAGCTCTTAATGGTCAGGCACCATCGTATCTTAAAGATCTCATAAAGCCATATTACCCGACCAGAACAATGCAGTCCCAGATTGCAGGGTTACCTGTGGTTCCTAGAGTCTCCAAAAGTAGAATGGGAGCCAGAGCCTTCAGTCCTCTCCTGTGGAATCAGATCCCAATTTGGGTTCAGGAGGCAGACACCACCTCCACATTTAAGAGTAGGCTTAAGACTTTCCTCTTTGATAAAGCTTATAGTTAGGGCTGGCTTGGGTGAGCCCTGAACCATCCCTTAGTTATGCTGCTATAGGCCTAGACTGTCGGGAAACTTCACATGATGCACCTCTTTCCTCTCTCTTGCCACTGTTGCCAAGTACTTGCTCATGGTGGGATTTGTTGGGTCTCTGTAAATAATATTATAAAGAGTACAGTCTAGACCTGCTCTATAGGAAAAGTGCAATGAGATAACTTCTGTTATGAATTAGCGCTATATAAATAAAATTGAATTGAATTGAACTGAATATCTGAGCACCTATAAACACACCATGGGACAAAAAACCCTCTCCTACATAGCCCAGGATAACCATATTACAAGGTACAAGGACATTTATTTATCATTTTACAACACAAGGTTGTACAACGAAACGAGTTTGTAGTCCCTTCATGCTTCACACATAGAACATAACAGATAGCATAATTAAATTTATATTACAATATAATAATGATAATAATGAATACCATACAGAAATTAAGCATTACAGTGTCAATTAATTCTTTGCAGCGCATTTAGTTTAGATATTGCAGCGATGAAGACTGCACTAGTTCAAAAGCAGTTTTTTTTTTCATCACAACATCTGTGTCACACTTTTAGAGGGCGCTCTTTAGATCCTTTTATCCCCACACTCCACTGCCTGTTAAGAAACTGTTTCACATTTCTTCTTTCAGGTTTATCATGTGCATAATACATGATAAGTCTGTGACATTTGTAAGTCTAAGAGAAACTGTAAATGCGTTCAACATCAGTGTTAACATGTGTACTGTATCTAGGCAATGTTCATTTGTGTTGCTTATTTATTTATTTAAAAGTGAAATCTACCTGTGAGAAAAATTAAAATATGTGTACTTGTGCTGCTTGGAGTGTGAGGAATATTAAATATGTTCATGTGTTTGTAGTAGTTGTTTGTATAGTTGTGTATGGTTGCTACAGGGTGGTGGGCTGGAGACGTATATAGAGGTTGTTACTGAATTTTAGAAGAATTAGGCATCAACTTAAACATGACGTGCTGTAGGGGTGTAAGACCAGTGTACAGTTAATACTTAAGTGTTTTTCTTACTCATGTAGCAATGTTAATTATGGCTTTTTATTGTATGTTTTCAGTGGACCCCATTCTCCTTTTTTGTTGACATTATTCACCTGTCCATCAAGAATCCAGGCTTTGTTCTTCAGTCACTTTTGAATTATCAAGACTAAGAGTCTACAGCCATGCCAACATCGGTACGCTAACATGCTGATGTTTAGGTATCACTCCATGAGCTTTCCTCTCTCTCATGCTACCCTCAGGACAACCTTGATGTTTTTAACTAAGAAAATGACTAACCCTATATAATTCCTTTGAAGTGAGAAGTATCAGCCAAGTAAAAAAGATTTTAAACAGACACTTGCAAGACACACAGTATAGGAGAGACACACACACACAGAGCGAGAGAGAGGGGAGAGAGAGAGAGATGCCTGAGAAAAAAAGAGGGAGAGAGAGTGAGGCCAGAGAGAAAGACACAGAGAGACACAGAGAAAGGGGAGAGAGAGAGGTGTGGTATAAAGGAGATCTTTGCCGTCATATCTCACCAGTTAAACAGGGTAAATCACACATTTGGTTAAGATTAGATCAAAGCCTGGGCATAACTGATAGAGATATATATCTCTGTGCTATTTATGTAACCCCAGTAGAGTCTCTATTTTAAAGAAGACATTTTTGAAACTCTCCACTCAGAAATCGTCTATTTCCAGGCCCAGGGAAATATGCTTCTAACTGGAGATCTGAATGGACGAACAGGAATTGAACCTGATGTCATAGACCCACAGGGCAACAACCATGTGTTTGGTCAGTCTCCCCTGTTTACCACACCAACCATTACCCATCGGACCAACCTTTAGATACCTGAAATAAACCAAAGTGGCAGAGAGGTACTGTATCTCTGTCGGGCCTTAGGCCTGTTTCATAAGGCAGCTATTAAAGCTAATCTTATAAAACAAAAACGGAAGCCTGTTAAAAAGCAAAACGCAGACAAATGGTTTGATCAGGAATGCAAAACCATCAGAAATGACATAAGCAAATGAAAAATCTCACCAACCAAACAACCCAGCCTTATGCATTAGGTACAATGAAATTTTAAACAAATATAGCTGCACAATGAGGAAAAAACAAACAAAATTATACCCACAAGAAGCTTGAAGATATTAAAAACGGCATTAATCAAAATCAATTCTGGGATGTGTGGAACAACTTCAACACAAAGCAACCACAAGCACTACCCATCCAAAATGGTGACATCTGGAGAGCACATTTTGAAAATCTGTACAAAGACATAACAATAAATCTAATTCATTCAGATCAATGTATTATAAAAGATAAACTTCAAACATTAGAAGAAAAAATTAAAGACAACCAAGACCCCCTTGATTTCCCAATTACTTGGGAAGAATTGACACACAGACAAAGTCTCTCCAGCCAAGGAAAGCTTATGGTCCAGACAGCATTAAAAATGAAATGCTCAAATGAGCACCCCAGAGATGCAGGGTGAAGTGTTTTGTTGTTGTTCAATATCGTATTACAGTCAGGATGTTTTCCCGACATCTGGTGCAAAGGGCTCATTTCCCCCATTCATAAGAGTGGGGACAAATCAGACCCTGGTAACTACCGTGGCATCTGTGTCAGCAGTTGTCTAGGTAAACTATTCTAAGTAGTAGTATTCTAAATAAAAGAATGCTAGATTTCCTTGCCAAACACTCCATCTTGAGTAAAAATCAAATTGGCTTCCTTCCAAAACGCCGCACCACAGACCATGTATACACCCTTCACACTCTAATTAACAAACATGTACACCAAACAAAAAATGGTAAGATATTCGCTTAATTTATTGATTTCAAGAAAGCTTTCAACTCTGTTTGGCATGAAGGGCTCTATTACAGACTTCTACATTGTGGTATAGGGGGCAAAATGTGTGATCTGGTTAAATCAATGCATTTGAAAAATAGAACCAGAACTGGGCCCTGGCAGTAAATAGGAAGAAAACTAATGTCGTGATTTTTCAGAAACACCCCAGATGTCAGGAGAACAAATACCAGTTTACCATAAATAATCAAATCATTGAACACAGTATATAACACACCTACCTTGGTATAACCATAACAGCATCAGGGAGTTTCAACCTGGCAGTGAATTCACTAAAAGAAAAAGCTTGAAGAGCTCTAAATGCAATTAAGAGAAAATTTTATAATTTCCAAATACCAATTAAAATTTGGCCTAAAATATTTGATAGTGTCATCCAGCACATTGTGCTGTATGGTAGTGAAGTATGGGCTCTGCTCAGTCATCATTGCTATACCCATTCGGACAAACATCCAATAGAATCTTTACATGCAGAATTCTGTAGATACATTTTACATGTACACAGAAAAACCCCAACAAATGCATGTAGAGCAGATACCCACTGATAATTAACATTCAAACGAGAGCACTCCAATTTTTTAATCACCTTAAATCCAGCCCCCTAGACACGCTCCATTCCAAAGCCCTCCAAACCTAAGAGCTGAGCCCAGAAAAGAGTCCCCTATGTCAGTTGGCGCTGAGACTAACTGCCCCCTCTCAGACACACTCAGACCAGTCTCACAACAACACTGCTTTCAAAACACCAATCAGAGTAAACCAAATTATAACGCAATGTAAAGAAACCTATTTGGAACATTGGAAAGAAGAAACTAAAAGCCAAAGTAGATCAGAATGTTATCTGGCCCTAAAAAGAGATTATGAATGGGCAGAATATCTCTCTACTGTCAGAGATAGAAAGCAGAGACAGATCCTAACCAAGTACAGGCTCAGTGTCCACAAACTGGCATTCGAAAAAGGAAGACACAGAAAATCCTGGCAACCAAAAGAAAACAGAATATGTGGTCACTGTTTGACACGTGAGGTTGAGACAGAGATGCACTTACTCCTACAATGTAAAACATTCAATAAAATAAGGAACATTTAATTTAACAAGTTCAACTCTGTAATCTCAGATTTCAAAGAATTGAATGACCTTTCATTAAAAATACTCCTAGGAGAAGGCACACAGGGCATATCTTGCTGCCCAATAAGTATCAACATGCCACAATCTGAGGGACAGTGAATGGCTTAGACACAAACACACACACACACACACATTAATTAAAAAAATGTTGCAGTGTTTATATAGTTTTTACTTATTGTTTTTGTATTTTTAACAGCAAGTCTACAATTTTTATTATTATTATTATCTTATCTTAACTATCTGTATATATTTTAATAGCGAGACCAGAAAGAGAAAGACAAGATAAAGAGAGGAGGGGTATGTATGTGACAGCTGTGTTACTTTTAGTGGACCTCTCATTGTGTGTGCATGTGTGTTATGATAATCACATTAAGTGAAGTGACTGAATTAGAAGGTTAGCTTGAAGAGGTGTTGCTGAATATGGCACTGATAATAGAAGTAAAGATGTGTGTTCATGACGAGCAAGAGACATGTGCATGTGTGTGTGAATATGCAGCTACATTTTTTTATACATGCAAATGTGTATTCTAATCTAAATGAAAAATAGAGTTGAAAAGGGGTAAATGACTGTCCTGTGACACTCTCCCACAGAGGCTAATCCCACTTTCATGTCATGTGGGGTAGATATTCGTTAAAATGTGGTTTAATTACCTTGAATGATGGACTTTAGCTGACATGTGGAGTCAATGTTTGTTTGGTTTTCAGGCACTTCCATATTTGTAAATTATAAGAGGTTTAATTACAACCTGGATGTTGACTTGAACTCTAATTAAAGGTCAGGAAAATTCCAGAAGACTCCAGTATGGCATGAATGCAGCATTAAACACCTTGACTCAGCCAGCAGAACTAATGAGGCCTCTTGGATGGGTGGCAAAACATCTTGAAATCTACAACATGGTGCACTTTGTAACCTTGTTTAGATAGGTGCTATATAAATAATGTTATTATTATATTATTATATTTTCATTTTATCCAAGATGAATAAGATCAATATACACAGCCAAAAGAAACATGTGCAAACCATCGCCATTGTTTCTGAATATTCATATTCATATTATTCTGATAAACATCCAGGATTTCAGGATGATTAAATAAAATTGGTTGATTGGTGTGATTGTAACCATTACTGGAAGCTGGCAGGGCTTTAGACTTTCAGTCCTGTTAATAAAAGTCCAGTATTGGCCCACATATCAGTGCAACCCTGGTTTAGGTTAGTGGCTGTAGTCTTGCCATTGCTCCCTGTGTTGGTAACAGGAAGTGTAGTGCTCTGTTGCTAGCTGTAGCTGGCGTGCTGCTACTGTAGCTGCCAGTCATACCAGCCTGTCGTCACAAATCACCAGTCCTGGCCAATCCACTGCTGTCGTCACCTCTGCCGCTGCAAGTGGCAGCTCCCACTCTAGCTGCAGCTGCATTCTGTGTGTGTGTATGTGTGACAAATGAGATTCCCCACAACAACACTGATGAGACCTGAGGGCAAGTAAAGGATGGAGGGAACCGGACCGACTCTCCAGCAGCTCCCTGGCCTCCAGGACACCACAAAGGCAAATCAGAGTCTAAACTACCGACCCCCCTCCATCCATACCCCAAAACACCAGCTTTCTCTCGCTCTCTTTCTCAACTGTCAGTCAGCAGAGAAGAGAGAAAGAGAGGAAGAGACAGTAATGAAGAATGAGAAAAGAAGATGAGTGAAGAGGATTGCTACAGTATTTTATATTGACTCATTACAGGAAACACATGTGCATGAATACTGGAAATGATTTGCTGGATGTGGCATATGTGTTCATAAACAAACTTCAGAAGCCAAAAGGAAAAACATTCTATCCAAACCCTATCATGGGCTCAGAGTTAATAAGCACCAAAAAAATATATATACATACATATCAAACAAAAAATGTATGCAGTCACTATGGTTGTAATGTGAACTGCTATCTTTTAGAAATATTTTTTGGACATTGGTTAATATTATTTCTAATATTAAAGTAACTGAACTGAAATAAATAGAACTGGGTTAAAATTATTTGACCTGAAGAAGATGAAATTGAATGAAACTGACTTAAATTTAACTTAATCGAAGTGAACTGAAGTGAGCTGAAGCTAAATGAACATAATTCAAATTGGTTGAATTAAACTGAATTTAAGTGAAATAAATTGAACTAAGCTGAGATAAAGTAAAATGAAATTAATTAAAGTGAAATGAAGTGAACTGAAATGCATTGAATCAAAATGAACTGCAATACAGTGAACTGAACTGATTTGAATTGAAGTGAATTCAAATGTATTGAACCAAACTGAAATGAAGTGATCTCAAATAAAGCGAACTGAATTCAAGTTCACTGACCTGAATTGAAATGAAATTAACTAAATAAAGAAATAAAGTGGAAGGGAACTGAGCTGAATTGAAGTGAATTCAAATAAATTGAATTGATGTGAACTCAACTAAAGTGCACTGAATTGACATGAACTAAATTGAAGTGAATTAAACTGAAGCAAACTGAAGTGAATTGAAAGAAAGATGTGGACATATGTGCAATTAAATTCGGTCCACCATGAACACACAAGGTTCAGTTGATCTGTAATCTGCCTGGATGCTCTGAGGAGGGGCGACTCAGGCCACAACCACTGTACTGATTATGAACTGATGGAGGAGGAGGAGGGAGGAGGTGATTTAAGGACAAAGAGGAAGAGTGGAGGATGAGGAAGAGATGACAGGCAAGTGATAAATGACAGGGAGAAGAGAGAGAGGAGGATGAGAAAATGAGGTGGAGGAATGAAAAGAGACAGAGGAAGGGAATGGATAAACAGTGGGGAAAAGAAGTGTAGCTGAGATGTAGAAAGTGTCATATATTCCTTTTTCAACTCCTAATTCAGTCCAAACTATGCTGGTTGTACTAATAAGCATTAATTTAATCTCATATACAGTATAGTATGTTGTACGATGACACTGATAGGAACATTTTGAATCTAGGAATATTGTGCACATTCACTTCTAACATGATGCACATTTAAGTATATGATAGAGTCAATATTCTTGCATGAAAGCTACAGTTCTGTTTACTGCAGCTTTGCTGTATAGGGGGCCTGTGTACGGGAATAGATAACAACACAAACAGCTCCACTAAATAAATTTGCTGTTTACATGTTTCAGCCACACTTAGCCTTGAAATGTATGTTTGTCATAAGTGTCAGGCATGACACTTTACTATATATAAAAGGCTATCAAGAACTAGAGATGCCATAATCAAATTTGAAAATATACATTAGACAACTAAACATTCCAACAAGTTGGAAAACAATGAAAGATCAAAATAGTACAAATATATATTTGTACATTTTATTAGCAAGAAACTAAAAATAAAACCAGTACCTCTCAAAGTATCTGTTTGAATTTCCCCAAACAAAATGGAAAAGGATACGGAGATGGACAAATGGACACATGGAAATGGGCCTAAAAGCATATAGTAAAGCATAGTAGATTTATATAGTGAAAAAGCAATCTAAATACAAACTATTATAAGCACATAGCACGATTTATTAGACTTTTTTTTGCTTCATTTGGAAAAGGGCTTCAGGAGGCATTCCTTTCCAAGTAACTGCACCCAGTCTCATAATCCTGCTCTTGCTCTTTGTTCACCCTGTGCTACACTGATGTACAGATGTTACTCCTTTCAATTGATGCACTTACTGCCACGTTAACGCAGTGACGTCGTGGCGGTAAAAGGGGTTAAGTGTGGGCTGCACTTGATAACTGTAGACACAAGGTGGCAGCAGAATGCTTGAAACCACAATGTGGGTTGCAATTTCTGCTCAATGACTCCACGGGAAGTGAAGCAACTGCAGAAACAATGTTTCAAAGTTTATGACATAGTAACTTTGTTGAAAACTTTAGCCAAAATATCGTGTCTTGTTATGTGAATGTAACTCGCAAGACTTTTCTTTGTTTAAGCTGATTTTCATCTGCTGGCCTTCAGTAAGTTTGTTCCTCACATTGATTCAGCTGTTTATCCTCTGTGGAACCGGATGAACGGTAAGAAGAGATAATTTGTATCTGTGTGTACCTGTGTTTATTTATGTTTATTTACACCATGTGTACCTTTGTTTACAGGGACTGCCCAATGTATCTATTTTTAAAGCCTTGACATTTTTAGCCACACTAAAAGCAAGCTTTTTGTTAACGGTATCTTCGTGTTTGCTATACGGCTAATAAACTACTGTATACGACTGAAAAAAGAAAGAAATTACATACTTGTGTCAATGGGAATTCCCAAGTGATGTCATGCGTAATAGGGATCCCCTTGCTCACGGTGGCATTGGAGCAGTTTGCACTTGAGAGTGATCTTTTTTTTTATGTTATTAACCTCCATACATGATTCCTCTAGTCAGACTGCTGTCTCAGCCCCCAGCTCTGACAGGACGACAACCAGCCAGACTTTTTGTTTGCCATGTCTGTATTTACTTTGTGTATTCATCAACAGCATCAACATGTGCATAAGCCAATCATATTAGCTATGTTATATCTGATTTGATCAAATGTATTGAATTATAAGCCCAATAAATGGCTTGAATCTATCTATTGTTTGCCTTGATTAGTTGCGTGAATAACATCCAGTGATCTTCAGTGAAGTTAAGGTTTCTGTGATTTATCTTGTCTTGAGTTTTTGGGAGAGGTCTTTAAGCTTTTAGCTTCCTACTTTAACCAGACAGCAGCAGGAGGGCCATTAACAAAACAAAAGATGTAGCCTAACACATGGCCACACATGGCAGACGGGGGAGGTGTCACATTTTCATTCAACAATTCAACCTAACCCACTCATGAAAAAGGGGAGAGATTGGATTAAATAGTAAATATTTCTCCCACTAATTATCAAGGATTAATGTTTGGATTGATTACAGATGTCAAACTCATGTCACACTTGTTACCAAAAGTTTTATGTAATTACATTCACTTTGCATGTTGTTAACTGGGAATGTTTACTGTAGGACAGGAATTACGTCACTTCAGTTCGTCTTCCCCATTGCTTTTTTACCAGACAATGCATGGCTCCACGAACGAGACAGAATAGCGACCCCATGTGTGTCTTCATTGAAATGTCATCTTCATTCTTAAAAAGTGCCAGTCTATCTTCTGAAAATATTGTAAAATTCACCAGTCTGCCGAATTTTGCATTCACACTGTAACTTTATTTCTGGAGATCTATGAATCAAATTTTCCATTTTAGCTCAACAGTGTGAATTTCATACATTTACAAGACATTCAAAATAGGTTCAAAAGTGAAAGGTTTTTCACCTACTATTTATTTAGATATATTTCACTGGGATTTGCATTAGAGAAATTTTTTATCCTCTAAAATGTGCAAATAATAGCCTATCGTCACTATGGAGTTTAACTAAGAAAGCATATCCAAATTTCTCAGTTGAATGCCAGTATGAATATTAAAACATGCCTCACATGGGACTCAAACTCCAGTCTCCAGAGAGAAGGTCCTGTGTTTAATCCACTCATCCTCCACAACTGAACAAATGATCAAAATAATTAAACAAATTTGTGTTTTGTGATACACTGATGTAACCATATTTTAGCTGGTTGAAAAGAGGGCAAAAAGAGGTCTTAGACGTTCAGAACGAATATCACCCAGTTTTCACCTACAATAGGAATCAAATGGTTTTATGAGCACATACTTATTTGATCGACTTTGACAGAGTGAATTGGACACCCCACATTCATTTTTCCATACTTAAAAACCTCCTTTTAGTATAACTGAAAATCCTAAACACCAAAGAGATCGCCCTAAGAAATATTGAGAGATTAATCAAGGAAACCATGTAAATTTAAGACCAATCTTATCAAGGAAATGCCACTACTACTGAGTCTATAAAACACTGATCTAAACTAGACTTCAGATCATGTATCATCAATGATGAACCTGACAAAGAAGATTAGGCTATTATTAATGATTAGTCTCATATCCTAAGTCTAAACTGTGTTGATGGATAATTTAAATACCATAACACAAATGCCCATTATGAAATTAAGACCAATTAAGACCAATCTTATCAAGGAAATGCCACTACTACTGAGTCTATAAAACACTGATCTAAACTAGACTTCAGATCATGTATCATCAATGATGAACCTGACAAAGAAGATTAGGCTATTATTAATGATTAGTCTCATATCCTAAGTCTAAACTGTGTTGATGGATAATTTAAATACCATAACACAAATGCCCATTATGAAATTAAGAGTGTAGCAGCCTAACGTGTAAGTATACTGCACAGGCCCAGCAGAAAATGTATTTAAATGTTATTTTTGAGTGTTGTGACTCATTCCTAAAGAGTTTCATGGTGTTTCTCTATTCCCCCGTCGTTTGCTTGCCAAGAATGGTCGCCATAACTACCCTACAGTAGAGAGACAGAGCAGAGACTGCATCTGGACTGCTCACATGTTCCACCTGGTGTAGTGTTGGTGAGCACTGCAGCTACTGCAGCTACTGGATAAATTATTTCACCCCCCTTCACTACCCGCTGCAGCATTACCGCAGTAATTATGGTGTTATAGTTTGAGGGTTTTTCATTTCCTGTTTTATTTTGTAGTATTGTCCTTCCCTTGTGAGTCTTGTGGTTTTACTTCCTGTCTTTGTTTGCTTTCCCTCCAGTTTTGATTGTTGGCCCTTCCTTGATTGTTTGCACCTGCGTCTCGTTGTCTCACCTCCCCTAGGGTATTTAGTCCGTGTCTCTGTCTTTGTTCAGGGTTTGTTTGGGTCATTGTTGTTCCTGTCTTTTCCCGCATGCACTGTTTGGTGCATTTTTCGTTGTACCTTGTTCCTGTGCCCAGGTCCCTGGCATTCTTACTATGAGTGAGTTCTGTTTGGATTCTCTGTCTCCCTCTGTGTCTGGATTCTGGACTTTGAACTTTGCCTGCTCCCTATTGGATTTGTTTAGCCTCACTGGACTCTCTTCCTTGTTTCCACCACTGCCAGCCGGTAACCCATATTCTTGTATCTGGACCTGTATCCACTTGTTTTCCTGCCTACCGGTCTGTCCACCTGTACCTGTCTGTAAGCCACATCACCCCAATAAACACTGTAACCATCCGGCTACTTCATCCTCATACAGCTTCCTGGTCATCTGCATTTGGGTCCACATACCACACCACATACGATATATGCATGGAACAACAATTGACACATGGAAGTTTTTATTGGACTTTATTAGTTGTAACCCACAGAAGACAATTCACAAATGTGTACCATGAGCCATATATTTCACTATGCACAAATGTGTATTTTTTTATATCCACAATAAAACAGAGCAATTTGCAAATATGCATAACTTGCTCTGTAAAAAATTATTTTAATTTCACATAAAAACAACAGGTTTTACAAATGCAAATAGTTTCACCACAGCAAATACATATAAAGTGATATTTACACATTTGTGGATCCATTTTTACATGTGAAACGGGTTTTGCACATTTGTAAATTGCTTCCTGTCAGCTTTTGGGCCATGTGACATTTGTGACTTCCCTCCTATTTATTTGTGGCATTTTGTCCAATTTGTACCGCAGCAGATCTGTAAAAAGGAATCCGCAGTTACTAGCTACACCAGCAGGTTGCGAGATTCCCTCACATGAGCTGATGGAACTACAGTCTGTACTGGAAGAAGGGTCATCTGTAGATTCTTTATACAGAGTCTTTATACAACACAAATTAAAAAAAAAAACAAAAAAAATGTTTGTGCATAGTGAAATATTTGTAGGTCCAACTGTGGATTGTCTTCTGTGGGTTACAACTAATAACGGTAATCACGTCAAATGAAACGACACACCACACCTGACACCCAGTTGAGATGTTGGGTGTGGCAATATCTATTGCGGTTACTCCTTAAACAGTTCGGTATCAACCTTTTTCCTAACCCCATGATACCTTGCATGAATAATGGTCATGACTTAATTCAATTCAGTTTTATTTATATAGCGCCAATTCATAACAGAAGTTATCTCATTGCACTTTTCCTATAGAGCAGGTCTAGGTACTCTTTATAATATTATTTACAGAGACCCAACAAATCCCACCATGAGCAAGCATTTGGCGACAGTGGCAAGAAAAAACTTCTAAGAGGCAGAAACCTTGGACAGAACCAGACTCAATGGCCATCCATCGCTGCCGGGTTTTAAGTTTGTTTGTTTTTTGTGGGGGGGGGGCACAATGCAAATGCCACCTAGAATTTTTAAAATAGTAGAAATGTAATTGTAGTGTTAATATTAATAATAATAGAAATGACAGCTATAGGAATAATAATGACAGTATTAGTAACAGAGCCAAAAACAACTGTAGTAGCAGGAACACGGGGCAGCAAGTGGCCCACAACCGCAGATCCAGTCTCTGCAGCTCTACAACTTTACAATACTACTGTTCAGAGATATTGGAACACTGCAGGTAACTATTCCTTATTTCCCAAATATACAAAAACATCCAGATACCTCTTCCAAAAATTACATTGGCTTTACAGTGAGATTTTGACTGTAGACAAACCTTTGTCAAACAGGCATCAAATGAGAGGGTGCAAATGCACTTCTCGTGGCAAATCTTTTTAACTGTTGAAAGAAATCATCTTAAAATAATTATGTGAGGTATAACCTCAGCAAAAGCTGTGACACATGACTTTAGAGGTGTTTCATTAAACAGGAAGTACATTATACTGTAGTTTCAATGCCTCCTTCCTGTGGTATCGATGTAGGATCACCGGATCATTTCTAATAAAAAAATGTAATAGTTTTGTTCTGTTTTTAATCAAGGTATCCTACCCCTTAAATGTTTCTTTAAGTAAGGACTATGTTTCTTGATTAGGACTACAGTACTATAAATGGCAGATAAAAAACGGGACCCAGTTTTAATTAGCTAATTGATTTTATATTTAAGGGTATGGCCTGAAGTGTGACTGAAATGTTAGTACAGTAGAACTTTGTGTGTGGTTACCTTCATGGGACACTGCCATAAACAGCACCTAATTTTTTGGTTTGCATTCACCATATATGTTAATCTTAAAAACAATGATGTGTCCTAAAGAGTTAATACAATTGCACCTCTTTTGATATGTTTCTTACAGTTAGGACCAAAAACATTGTAGCTCAAAGCACCAACCAGTGTGGATACAGTCGTCAATCAGAGATAGACTCTGTAATACTAAGCTGTGTGTAAAGGATAGGTTCACATTTTTTCCAAGTCTGTCTTAAAACAATATTCATATGCCATATGTATACTAAAAGAGTTATTGGTCACTGTAACCATTCCTCCTCTCCATACTGGCAGCGTATCGATACCTTCTTAGGGTGTGTCTGTGTAAGAGATGGGGTAAAAAATTCACAGTCATTGTTAGTAAACTGTGCATCATTGTCAGTATTATCACTGAACTTTAGAATGCATTTTTGTGCATGCTGTGAATTTTGATCCTCATCTCTTACATTCGAGTTGCACTAGGAAGTGATCACTTCACAGCCAATATGGAAAGGAGGAATTATTAGAGTGACCAACGACTTCTTTAACTTACATATGGCATGTGAGTATGTGAGTACTGTATTAAAATATGAACCTGCAACTGCTGTCTTAAAATTCCATTTTAAGACAAAATAAATTAGTAAATTAGTAGGTTTTAATATGATTAACATCAGTCTTTTTTGGCCAAAAGGATGAGCCAAGCTTAATGAACAGTTTTGAAATGGGAAATGGATGCAAATCAAAGTGTGTAGTGGTAAAGACAGACATGGGTAACAAAATGGCAACAGCCAGTATTTACTTACAAGACTTTGCATGAGCAAAATAGACAGTGAGCAAAGAAAAAAATGCAACATCTCTAAAACAGCAACAAAAAGTACATGTGCACTCAAACACACAGCAATAACCAGATAGTGTCTGTGCTACTCAAGACAAACATCCATGCACACCCACAGACAGACATAAAAACAAACACACACACACACACGAGTGCGCAGTCTATTGACCAGTGTTTGTCACTTGCTATATATTTAGCTGGGAGCAATTGAAAGGCTTCAAGTTGGCGGGGCTCAGGCTTTTCTAGCTGCGAGTGTTAGGCCAGCTAGTGTTCACTCGACTTTGTCAATCCGCTGTCAACTTGTAGCTCTAAGACATATCCTCTGACATACTGGTGTGTGTCGCGTCCCCCCCGCCCCTCCTGCTACCCACCTCCCAATGCAGAGGAACACCAGGAAATGGCCGCTACCGTCGCCCACACCCACACCACCCCATCTCCTGACAAAAGCCTGCTTGGCCTCTCCATCATTCCTCTGACAGCCAAGGGAAGACAGCTTGGCTGCATCTCTCTTTCTTGTTGCACACACAACATGTGGCCAGTGAAAATATTATAACCATAAAGCAGAGCTGATGTTGAAGGCTGCTCAGGGTTTTCTCTTGGGTGTGATTAGATTTTTGAGCTCACTATACATTCACTTGAGTCCAAATACCAAAAGTATGATAGAGCGCAAAGATCAAGAAAAGACGTTCATATAATTGTTAGGAAGCTAATTCATGGATAATTAATGGAGCTATGAATATGAATTTATCACCTTAACTAGTCCATCGCTTATGTTGATGAAAACTGTAATATATATTTATTTCTATTGTAGTTTTCAAAAACTTCAATGCTGCTTTGGAATATACTTATATACTTTTGTTAGACATTATAATTCCATAACAGGGTTGTGTAGATTTTGGGAAAATGAAGGATCTGCATGAAAATGTGTCCCTCCATCACCTGCAACAACTTCAACATATCAGGGATTCTCAACTTTTTCTGGTTCCTTAGCCCCAGTTTTAAGTCCCAAATTCATAATAACCTGAGATGTACGTTCAGCCAAAATAATTATGTGTAAATTTACACCTAGGCCTACATAGGGCTGCAATTAAAAATTATTTTCATTATTGATTAATCTGCCGAATATGTTCTTGTAAGAAAAGCATCAAGTATTTTGGCAGGTGGAACCAGAGAATGTTTGACATTTCTTGCTTGAAAAATTACTTAAATGATTAATTGATTATCAGAATAGTTGCAGATTAATTTTCTGTCACTCAACTAATTGATTAATTGACTAATCATCTCTGCAAAATGTATATCTGAACAAAACGTATATCTGAGTTGACAAAGGCAGAGGATGAATGCTATGGCAGTTAGTATTTGGGTCAAGTATGGTTGCGCATGATGTCATGTTAAGTGGGCTCCAGATGGATTACATAGAAACAATGCTACATTTCAAACTATTTCATTTATATATATAAAAATTATATCAAACAAATCTCAAAATATCAGTCTTATAAATCTCCCATCTGCATAGGAAGTGACATCACATGGGATCCAGACCCTCAGATTAAGAGCTAGAGTGCACTAAGGCTTGCAGCTAACACAGTTGTAATGTCTGAAAGTTCATGAGAGATACATTTCCTTTCATGTCAAACTGGCAACCTAAAGACTTTAGTGATGCAACTGCTCATTGCCACTGTATATAGGCCATTGTACCATGTACCATTTTTTGTGGTTATTTTTTTTTTTAGCGTACACAGTTTGACTTGTATCTTGTAGGAACCAAAAAGAATCCAGTAAAAGCATGACTGCATTATCTGTGCTTACCTGAACCAGCACGAAGAATCTCTTCTTCCATCTTTTCCACACGTTTTTGCCAATGGCCCAAAGGTACCTGTGGGATTTAAAAAAAAAAACCCACTAATTTAGAGAAAAGACACTTTACAGAGATTGTTCAGTGTGCCCTTTATGCAGCTGTCGTAAACATTGAAATGTTTTTAGTTTTTTCTGTACTGCCATGACTGATATGACAAGTCTGATGCGCCAGGCCGTATCTACAGAAAGGATGCATATGAGATTGGTAGTGTAGTGCATTGACTGACCTCTCCTGGTAAAATGCCATTACTGCAACCAGACACATGTTTAAAAATCTTTTGTAATTACATCTCATTGTTCTGTTCTGTATTTGGTGTTTTATGTCTAAGCTGACAAACCTTTCTTTGGGCAGATATTTGTCACAGCAGGAAAAGCACACTAATGACACTAATGATGCCACTGTTCCATTTAGATGTGCCTATAAACCGTCTGTGAGGCAGCGTGCACAGTACCAGATACCCGGAACTGGGACATCTAAAATAAACAGCCATCATTAATTTTATTAATAACACCTGTGTTAAGATAGGTAAACATGCCTGCTACAAAGATCTTTGTAGAGTGAACTGGATTTTGGGCTGTTGGGTTACTGACACTAAGGGACACTAATGAATCAATCATGCGTCATTATAATTTTAGGAACAATTCTAAGTGCTTTTAGAAACTATTCGCACTCAAGAATAACTCAAGATGATTATTAATGTGGATATGAGGACTAAACAGGTAAAAACATTCATTCTGTGGTTTTTCAGCAGTTAGATAAGCTTAAAATTAACTTTGATACAGTCTGTGCGAAATCACAAAGTGAAGCTAAATCTTAGAACATAAAACAACCACACAATATGTTAGTATAGTTGTTTTTACTTTGGCACTAAATCATAGGCTGTGTTAATGCAATACAGGGAGATAATAGTGCTAAGATGTAAGACATGAGTCATCATGCTGACACATTTTCTAATTAGGACCAAACGGTTGGTTGGTTTGCTGAAGACTCCATTCCTGAAACTGCCCAACTCAAATCACTTTGCTAATCATGTTTTTATTAAATCTCCCCTTAAAAGTATTTCACTTTTCAATTAAGTATTTTCACTACACTGTACATCTGTCCCTTACAATAAATATCTACATCTGAAACTTGCAGATATGGGAGTTATTTGAATCCAGAACATGATCTTTATGGTGCATCATTGTGCATCAAATGGAAAAATCTTTTTGAAAAATATTTTTTTCTATGAAATTTAGCATTTCATATTTGGTATCTCTGGAAATTGAGATCTAGACTAGACTTTGATGTATAATAAAGGTCACAACTACAATTTAGAATCACAGAATTAAGTAAAAGACTAACATCTGAAAACAAATTAACAAACAAATATATCGAACATAAACAAAGTTCATGCCAACTACAGAGAACTATATCATTCAAATGTTCTAAAATCTTATATTGCGAGCTCAGAGCCTGTTACTTAAAAGAAAATCACCCTAATGATTCTCTCATTATTTAATTCAGAAATATAGCCCAAATAGCAGTCAGCATGCTATATCTAGTCTTTTCTTCATACAAATGTAAGTGTGTATTCTGTAAGTACTAAGGCTTGTTGTGTTGAGTTTTGTTTTAGATTTGACATGAAAACATGATGCAGAAGGAGAAGGACGGGAAAAGGGCTTTTGTTGTAAAAGAACATCTGAGGGTGAGGACCCCAGTTTGATTTGTCTCTGCAGCTCCCAGCCTAGCTGTGAGTCTCCCTGGTTAGCCCGCCTCAGTTTGCCTCAGTGTGCCTTTCCCCCCGGTCCCTCCCAGAGCTGCTTCTGCCTGTCGTCCTAAATAAACTTGCATCCATGAGGTGACACATGAGGGCCCTGCCTGTGTGCTGTGCAGAGTGGGACCAGTAGCATGGTAGGGAGGCAGAGTGGGCATCTTACAGGGCAGCCCAGCAGCCTCCTCCAAGGCTCCCAAAAGAAAGCATATGGAGGGGAGGGAGGGAGGAAGGCGGACAAGCATCTCCTCACAGCTACAAACAGAAGAGCAATGCTTTGAAGCAGGAAGTGTGTGGGCACCAGTGTGTCACATGACTCAGGTTTACATTTATTTTCATTAAACTCACTCATGTCGCATATAGTCAGTACTGTCCATCGTGTGTTTCAATGCAAAATACAGCTGCTGCTTGTTCAATTGTGTCTTTGCATCTTAGACTAGGCACCCCTAGACTTCGTCACACCAAAGTACAGCTCATTTACCCAACCATAGTCTTAAAGTTAGCCAGAGAGACAACACATTTAACTGCTCACACTACAAGAATGCCAATGACACCCCAGATGAGTTTGAGAGTACAGGATAGAAATAAATGGAGGATCGAGCCCCTGTTAGCATAGAGATGATACAGCACCATGATGACCCTGATGACATACTGATACTGAAAACATCATGTTTATGATGGAGCCATTACAAATTTATGACACAACTGCAAAACCTCTATAATCATTAAATATCTTGATGTAATTTTTTTTGTTTCACTGTAAACCTTCATGGAAAGAAAAATAAGGTGACAGCAATGAACACACACACACAGCACTGTAAAATGCAACTTGAATCCCAGGATCTGATGGGAATGTTATGTCCTCTTACTTTCAGTACACTACCTGTGCTTTTCCTGCTTTAACAATGGCTCCATTCCATTAAATGTCGCAGTAAGCCATCTCAGAGAGTGAGCATGCACAATACCAGAGCCCTGGAACTGGCTCACCTAAATGAAATGCAGCCATCATTAATGTTATTAATTCCACCTATGCTTTTCCTGTTGCACAATTTACAACCTTTTCAAATGTGGTCCATGGCCTTATATTGGTCTGCTGTGGGTCCATCCTCAAAAAAATTATTATTAATGTCATCTTTTACTACATTGGAAAATAAAGTATGTGTAGTAACAACTGACAACCACAAGAGGGAAGCAAAACATTATCTTTTGGGCAAAGCACCTCCAGTAAAACACCTATGACATAGTGCACATTGATGATTAAAGAGGCAGTGATAGTGGCGCGCATAGCAAATAAGACACTTTCACATCTGCCTGTAAGGCCTGTATCTGACATACTTCAAGGACGTAAAGGCGTCAATGCATCACAGAACACAAAGTCATGGCCTGGAGTTGGACATTAACCTGAGATTCAGTCCTCACATTCTTCTCTCTCTCAATAAGTATCTAATTTCAGAATCACTGGGGCCACCAGCATGCAGAATCTTCCTGTCACTTACCCACAGTGCTTCATGTTCTGTGGTTTGTCCATGCGAATGGCCAGTTTGATCTTGAGGTCATTGTCTGGGCAGCCTTTAGACACTGTCATCTTGTGAAGCTCAGACTGCTTGGGACTGTTGGGAGTCGGGTGGAGCACAACCTGGGAGCAGTTATATAATAATAATATATGTGAGCTATACAATAGGTTGTACCAATTTAAATGACCAAAATGTAGTAAAATGTTAATTTCTTACCTTCCCCAGCTCCTTATCTTCCAGAGCCAACACTCCTGTGCTCTCAGTAAACAGCTTCACCTTCACAGCAGGTAACGGCTGGGTGGTGGTAAAGTCACCCTGGGTACCCCAACTACACACATACCAACACACACAAACACCCAGGTACAAACACAAGAAAGCCGTGTGTTAGAGATGATGTGCTTTTGTGTTAGAGATGATGTGCTCACCTGTGCTTTTCCTGCTATGACAAGTCAAAATGTCTGCTGTGAATAAGGTGTATTGTCTGACTTCCCTTGGTAAAAAAAAAAAAGCCTAATTTTCATTTTTTACATTTTGCTTCAATAGGCTATGTTAAATCACGAAAAACTGAAATGACATGCAGACCTACGGAGATAATTTTAGACACTTCACTTAAAGGTCCAGTGTGTAGGATTTAGTGGCATCTAGTGGTGAAATTGCAGTATGCAACCATTTGAATGCCGCTCGACTCACCCTCCCTTTCCACGCATGTAAGAGAAAGTACGGTGACCTCGAAACTTGCGAAAAACGCGAAGGGCCCTGTCTAGAGTTTGTCTGTTCTGAGCTACTGTAGAAACATGGCAGTGCAACATGGTGGCCTCCATGGAAGGGGACCCGCTCCCTCTGTAGATAGAAATGGCTTATTCTAAGGTAACGAAAACACAACGATTCTTATTTTCAGGTGATTGTACATTCATGAAAACAGTAAATATACTTAGAAATACTATATTCCATTTCTGCCAATAACTCCTCCTAAATGTTACACACTGGACCTTTAACAAATAGTGAGATGACTAATATTTTATCCTAAATCCTGTCTCCTATTCCCAGTAGCAGAAATCAATATGCTAAAATATTTTAACTTATACTACATCCTATCACAGGTCTTTGTCTGTGCCTTCATCTCCTCTTGCGTTGATTATTGCAATTCCTACTCCTGTGGGAGCTTCTAAATCACATCACTGGTAGGTTTAAGTTAAACCTCAGATACAATGACCTCTGAGGACACAGCAACAGGGTTTAAGAGACCATGTGATTTGGTTACAAACAACACAGGTTTAAACTAATCCTAAAGTTAAAACTGCAGCTAAGCTAATGACAGAGCAACAGCCACCATGCATTTTCAAGTTTGCTTACCTGTTTACAAATCTGTGTTTTTGTGTATGCACATTCAGGGTATTCGCCACATTTAATCAAAACAATGTCATTTTAATATTTCGATCTGTTATGATGTGTTCAAAGAGCCTGAAATGGGACAATGTATATCACCGTGACCCTACAAAGTGCTGCTACTGTATGTGTGAACAAATGAAGAGATGGCAGATTCTTCCTCTGGGACAGTCTGCTGTCACTAAGCCACAGGGTTTTGTCTGGTTTTGATCCAGCAGCAGAAAACAGATCTCTTGCAGTGTTTCAGCTGGATTACTTCCACAGGATTCTACTGGGACACACAGGAGCGCCACGCTAGGTCATTTCTCCTGCAAGCAGTAGCCTGGCTGTTCACACCAGAAGCGCATTTCTCTGCACATAAGATGACTCACAGCTACACTGAGTGTGAAATAAAAGCTCTGCTCATCAAAGTTATTTCATTCTTACTATTTACCTCTGCTGTGTCTGCAGTCAGGGATAGTTTAGAGTCGCCTTTTTTCCTTCTTTTTTTGTTCATCAGAAACGCTGACCACCTTTGGTGTGAAAGTGTGATTCCACAGACCCTCTGTCCTGAGGTCTGCATGAGGTCTTTTCACATGGGGAGCGATTGACACAGCATTTTCACTGAGAGGAGAGGGGAGCGGGCACTCACATTTATATCGCGCTCAGCAGGGATACTTTCGGAGTCTGGTCTATTTTATCCGCGTGCCTGGCAAGAAAACACACTGATAATCTATTATAAACGATATAAATTGATATTATATATCATATAAATGTCAATCGTTCCCCATGTGAACAGACCTCATGCAGATCTCAAGACAGAGGGTCTGTGGAATCACACTTTCACACCAAAGGTGGTCAGCGTTTCTGATGAACAAAAAAAGAAGGAAAAAAGGCGACTCTAAACTATCCCTGACTGCAGACACAGCAGAGGTAAATAGTAAGAATGAAATAACTTTGATGAGCAGAGCTTTTATTTCACACTCAGTGTAGCTGTGAGTCATCTTATGAATCACTCTTTATCTCCATTGTAGTGCTACAAGTCTGCTGTTGTGGTTAAAGGCCCTGTCTCCAAATTATGCAAATGCAAACAGTTCTTTGAGAATAACTGAGGAGCTGTTTTTTTATTTAACGACAGCCTTTAAATACTGCATCCTGAGTTTCTATTATTCTGTCATTACAAGTTAAATAAAAGGTTTCAAATGAATCAGCATGGTGAGAGATCTGACACAGCAGTGGCACTGACAAGCTTACTGCTGCTGATTGTAGCTGTAAGCACTCATTTGTTGTCTCAATCAAACTTGTTATTTTCATTTCATTTCATTCATTGTAGTTAATTTGATTATGCGTACATGTGACTAATATCTAGGTTTCTCTACTAGCAATGGAGAAACAACAAAGGTGCTTGGGTGTCTTTGCAAGGAAAGGTGTAGTTGTATCTCATGCTTTGAAAGGGTCATACTATTTGAACTAGGCTATATTTAGCTTAGTTAAATAAGTAATACGTTATGGTTTGGAATATGGATTCCAGAAAGTTCTAATTCTTAAAGCTGCTCTAATCTAATATTTTATATTAACAAAGGGTCTGGTGACTATATGTAATATGAAAGGTGTCGCTTGTAGTGACTTTCATCAACGATGTTTCCAGCAGTAGCAGTCAGCTGTTTTTAATGAAAAAACTCTGATTAACCCACTGTACACAACCTGCTCAGCACCAAACAGCAGACACAGTTAGTGAGTAGCTGGTGAACATAGTGGAGCATGTAGTAGCTCAAGAGACAGATATTTTTCTCAGGAGTTGGTGGAGACCAAAACAAAGCCAAAAGGAGCGTATTGGGCTGATATGCGTTGGATAGCCAGAAACACGACTCCAAATAAATGCTAAATGCACTGTTTGGTAAGACATTTGCCATATCAAGCATTTTATCACTAAGAACTACTCACAATCAGTTGAATGACACAGACCAGTCACTTGTCAACCAATGAAACAGGATGTCATCCACGGCAACAGGGTCAACCCACCTCTTTTTTAAGCTTAAAAGTTTTCTCCATTCCTTTGTAGAAAGTTGTTCTCAGCCTCTCTTTGTGAATAGATCTCCAGAGGAGTCTCTTAGTTATGAACTTTCAGTGGCACTTGGAGGACTCCTAGTGGTAAGATAATATACTTTGTGAATATGGCCCCTGGTGGCTAAAAGAGAGGAGTTAGGAAACACAGTAGTTGCAGTCAGTGCTGCTGCTACTGTGTCAGTGATTAACCCTATGAAGAGATATCTGCTATGTTACAAATACAGCAACTGGGGCTTTTCATGTACAGCATTGCCACGTTTCTTTGTTGTTTGCAGAGATGTTGATATGAGGTCTGTGGTTATGTAGAGTAATGATGTTTCCACTGGAGAAATCCACTTAACATCCCGCCCACACCTCAGATGTTACTCACATTCTCTACTGAGCAGAGGACATAGAAACTCAAGAAAATGACCAAAGAGACTGTGGGTCAAATAAATATTGTGGATCGAAAAAGCAGTGAAGGAGAGGAGAAAACTATAACATCTATTTCATCTATTACCCTAGCCTGGCATCTCCGAGATCAATTGAGAAAACGTCAATCAACTGTAGAAAAATATGAAAGCAGTGCCTGTGACATTATCCATAGGTTTCTGTGTTATGGTTCAGTATAAAGTATTAAGCTACTTAACTAGCCATCATGCTGAGCAAAATTGAAGTCTGTAGAGGCCATGCCTGTCAGTGTGAGGCTGAACTGCTCTTCCTTTCAGGGAAGGCATCTCCTGTGCATGACCTCTCCATTGAGAACTCTGTGGTGTCCCTAGCTCGGACTGCGAGCAATCTGGGTGTGACACTGGATGACCAACTGTCCTTCTCTGCCAACATCACCGTGACAACCCGCTCCTACAGATTCATCAGGAGGATACGTCCATTCCTCACCCAGCAGGCAGAGTAGTTTCTGGTCCAGAAGTCATCTTGTGCCTAGACTACTGCAACTCACTCCTGGCTGGTGTGCCTGCATGTGCCAGCCGACGTCTGCAGCTCATCCATAATGCAGCAGCTCGGCTCGTATTCAACCTACCCAAGTTCTCCAACACTACACCGCTCCTCCGCACCCTGCACTGTCTACCCGTGGCTGCTTGAATCCAAATCAAGACACTGATACTTGCCTACCTTGCTGCGAATGGCTCAGGCCCATCCTACATCCAGGACATGGTCAAACCATACACCCCAGCCCGTCCACTACGTTCTGCTACTGCCAATTGGCTTGCTACTCCCTCACTACAAGGGGGCCCTAGCTACTGCTCAACAAAATCACGTCTGTTTGCGGTCCTGGCTCCACAATGGTGGAACAAGCTCTCCATTGACATCAGGACAGCAGAAACGCTACAGTCATTGGTTCAGAATGCACCAAAAAGAAAAACTCTCTGTCTCTTATTATTTCTAAATGTAGCACTTGAAGCTGTTCAGCATATTTGATGAAGTTGATGTACTTGTGTGATTCTTGCAATTTTTGGGTTGTATCCACATGGTTGTATGCACTAAGTCGCTTTGGATAAAAGCATCAGCTAAATAAATGGAATGGAATGTTTTTAGTATATATTTTTTGTGAAACACACACAGCTTATTTTGTCATCTCAACATTAACATCCTTTGTCTTCTCATGTGAACTTAAGATAATTCCTAACTGATCTCAACATAATAAGCTTTGTTATCTCATAACTGACATAACCCAACCTGCCCTCTACTGAATATTAGATTTACTGTATATCACACACTGTCTTTTCCTGATCATTATAGGTTCTAATGTGATAATCATTTGTAATTAGCAGACATAAGGCAGTCTCTGCCAGTTATGTTGCCACTCACATTCAACATGAGCAGATAATTATTATATTGTAGTCTTGTGAAACTGTGTTACTGTTACTGAACAAAGCGTCCCTGTAATGTTCCTACAGGGACAGATAATAACAGATGAACAGTTTACAGTAGCCACCAGTGAATTAGACAAAGTCCCTGCAATATTCTTTTAACATCCTTATAGGGACTAATAATGTGCCTGTGGTAGTAAATAGTTTGCTTAATATAGAGACCTTAGATTAGACAAACAGTATACAGCACTAGGTCTGCTGATTACACGATTACCTATCAGGATGATTTTTATCTAATGATCATGAGAAGACTGTCTGGTTTGTATTAAGTTCACAAAATATATATTTGGTTGAGGAAAATTCTTTTGAAATGTACATTTTTGAGGTCCAATTTATGGTCCATGAGGTGCAGAAGAAGAAGAGTAGGGATTTCCAGCACAACTTCGCCTACTTCCAAGGTGCATGGAGAAGGATATAGTATGCCATATAGAACCAGAAGACAGAACCAGTGTTGTAGCTCAGGACAAAATTGTGCGCATATGTTTTAATAAAAGTTTGGGTTTTTTAGCCAACTTATTTCCTTCAGTTACAAAGTGTATTTCTGCACTGACTCAATACAAGACAAGAAAGAATGTCTATTTTGGCACTCTGAGTCCTGAGTAGAATAAAAAGCATTTAATATTGCACAGCTGACACTTACGCGTTTCTCAAAGTCTCCCAATTGTCTCCCTCTGTTTTGAAGATATTCTCTTCTTATTTATCAAACATACCCCACGTAGTTAAAATTAAGTAACCTCTTCCCCTCTATCTGTGATATTGGGGTACCTCAGGATAGCATTCTTGGTCCATTACTCTTTCTCCTGTACAGTAATGATTTACCTACTGTACAGTCTTTAAACATTCTACTTGTCTCATATACAGATGATAAAGTAATTGTAATTGTTTCAGGCACACCATCTGATCATAAATGCAAAAAATAAATAAAACTGAAGGTATGTATTTCCATTCTCCTAGGAAACTTTTGTCTCTGCCTCATTCCATAGTTGCAGCTAACCAGAGCCTCACTGTAAAGAATTTCAAATATCTTGATGTTTATCGCAACACCCACTTTACATTTGAAGTGCATATTCAAAGAGTTGAATAAGAAACTTTATCTTTAAAGTCAGATCAGGTCATATCTTACACTCTCTGTTTCTAATATATATTTTCATGCAGTTATACTTTCAAAAATATCCTACTGTCTTCCAATTTGGTCTCTTAATGCCACAGAATTTATTGAACCAAAAGCTAGACTTTGCAATGGAGCTTAAAAGATTCATCTTATACTTTCTCCTTGGACTCATGACTGTGTAGTGTTTTCACAATCTAAAACACAATTTCCATACCTATACAGCACTTGAAGGTATAATTTGTTTGTACTAACAATAACTTAGTTAACTTCTTCACTTTGTAACATTTTGCCAAGACATTACTTTGCAAGACTTATAACCAGAGCCATCACAAACTAACTTAACCCCACACTTTTTTTAAATTGGTCTGTAGTTTAGCTCCTAAAGAATGTTTTTGTCTAACTTTTTACTTTTTTATTCTTGGTTTGTTTTGTCTTTATGCTATTTTATCACTCTTTGTCCTCACTGTGTGGGACAGTATGTCTGCTGGAAAACAGTTTGTCTGCTGTTTTCCTGCTAAAAAATAAAAATAAAATAAATTAAACAAAAATATAGTGTATTCTCATAAAGTATATTACTATGATATAAAATAAAATAGGCTCTAAAATGATTATTATGAAAATTATATACAGCTGGCATATAAAAATGTCCACAATCATAGACCAGTTCCTTCATGTACAGTCTTAACCTGATAGTGGTCCTGCCTGGCACAGATTCTGCACCCATGCTCAAAATATATTTCTATTTAATATATTTTCTGGTTTTCTAAATACTTCCCTCAACAGTGCTACTTAAATCTTCTCAATTGCAGAACATGGTGTATGAAGATTTTTTAGAAGGCCTGCAAATATATCTTTCCAATTGTGAAATATTTAGCTGAATTTCACCATATCTCAGTATTTAAAGAATTCCAAATTAAAGAACTCCAGTTTCCAAAAAGCTGCAGTGGGTTTTAGGAATGCCCTTTTGAGTTACAATTACCCAGTCCTCATGTCTGCCAGAATACAAAGAACAGGCTAGATTTTTTAGCATCTGCAGTATTAAAGCAGGCCAGGTGACAGAAATAAGCAGTGTTTCCAGCCAGAATCTGGTCTCCCGTGTTGGCCATTTTCCCATCACTTACTCCTACTGTACTAATATAACAACTTGAACTATTAAACAGTAACAAACAAGACTGAATCGAGAGAACAGGAAGTGTAAGTGATGAGACAATGAATGAGATAAGATGTGACCTGTGGTATTACATCTGACACTGAAGCATTTTCACTTTTATTGGTGCTTGATTATGGAAATAATAATGTAAATGATGAAGAGGCAAACTGCGTTGTTAACCTCAGTGAATCATGAAATTAAACGTTCATCCCCCGAGTCTAAACACTCTTACTCACAACACTTGATTGAACAGGAAATTGCCTGAAATTAAACCTAAATGCTAATGCTGGGGTAGTCTGGGGAGGTGGAGGGTGTTAAACTGCAAAGTACCAAGAAGGGCACGAGCGTCAAGGAGTGTTGCATGATGAGCACCACCCTGATTATATGGACTGCAAAGTTGAATCAGATAGGATATGGACATATAAATTACATACAGTATATGGAAGATGTGACCATAAATTGACTTTCACACCTTCCTGAACAACCACAATGCTTCATTTCATGAAAACATATAAGTCGTTGACACAAGAGGCACCAAACTTGGGTCTGCCATCTCAGATGGCAAATTCCTACCAAAGCACTAAATGCACAGCACACTACATACAGCATTCATATTTTATCATGTACACAGAGTAGTCTGCAGGTTTGATACATTTATTTGACCAGCAGATGGCAGTGTGTAATATTTTTGAAGTTCTGATTACTAAACCCATTTTCAACAGTGTGTTAAAAAACTGTAAAACTCCAGAAAGCTTCATTTCACAACATGTGAGGTGAAACAACATTAAGAATAAGCGGATTGTGTGTGTGTGTGTGTGTGTGTGTGTGTGTGTGTGTGTGTGTGTGTGTTTGTGCGCTTTACATACGTGGGTTTCGAGGCCTCAGCCTGGTCCGTCTGCAGTTTATGTCCTCCCTCCACCTCCATGGTGCAGTAAACAATCCTGTTTGGAGCCAACGACTTTAAACCCTGGACCTCCATAATCACCACCTGCAGCGCACACACAGACATATTTTATACACAACAAGAGAGGGGGGATAGGGGGAAGTTTACAAAGTCCAAAATTACAGGTTTGAACAGCAATTTAGAAAAAAAAAGAAAATAAAACCAACATTGTCTCGTCCATTTTGTATGTCGATATAGCTGATCAAACAAGAGATGCAGTTTTTGTCAGTGACAAACTATCTGTATCTTTATGCCGTGAGACGACTACATAAGTGCTGATTACATTTGAGGGTCAGTGTCTAGAAATTACTGTTAGCTGTGATTAGCAGGTAGCATTTATGAGCCTCAATCAAATCACTATTTTACTATTTACCAGATGGTGGCAGTATCGCACAATTTTGTTGTTTCCCAACTGAAACGGGAGGAACAGTAGCGCTATGGAGAAGAGATTTAATCGCTTTTCTGTTTTAGTTTTGGCGTTTCAACATAAACAACAAGCTTTTCAAAATGAAAACACCAGTGATTTTAATTAAGTATCATGGACTTTGCCTAAGGCACCAGGACATCTCTAATTTCTTCATTGACTCTTCCATGAACCACACATCCTAGAAATGCTGTATTTAACAGGCTGTTGTGGGCTGAAATGTCCACTCCGTGCCTTGTGTACAAATCAATCAATCAATCAATCAATCAATCAATCAATCAATCAACAATCAATCAATCAATCAGTTTTTAATTTAAAGCACAGAATCACCATGCAGCATGGTCCCAATACACTTTACAATTAAAAAGAATACATGGGACAACATAAAGCATGCAAACAAAATAGTTAAAATAAAACAGCCACATTAAAACATCAGTTAGTTTGAATATAATAATTAATACAAATTTAAATAAAACACCCACCTTAAAAACATCTGTGTTAAAAGGATGTTTAAAAAGATGATGGACCTGACCAGGCTGTATATGAAGTGAATAAAGTTTTCAGTCTTGATTTAAAGATTTCAAATTAACGTGCACGGTATGCAAATTTTTTGTTAACTGAAGGAAGGACCAGCATCGAGAGAGCAACGACTGCGTGACCGGTATATATGGGATAATTAGCTCAGATAAGTAAGGTGGTGCAAGTCCAGGGCAAGGCCTTATAAGTTAAAAGAAGACCCTTAAAATCAGCTCTAGCTTGTACTGGTAGCCAGTGAAGAGGGGCCCAAATGGGTGTTATATGATCAAACAATTTTGTTTTTGTCAAGATTCTAGCTGCAACCTTCTGACCAAGCTGAAGACCTCTGAAACCCAGAGAAAAGGTCATTACAATAATCAAGTCTGGAAGATAAAAATGTATGGATTACAGTTTCGGAATCACACAATAGAATCGCTAAGATTTTAGCAATATTACGATATGAAAGATATATCGATATATAAAGATGAAAAAATGCTGTCTTGGTAAGCAAATAGCCTTTATATGAGACTGGAATGTCAGACAAGAATCAAATCAATGTTAACACTCAAATTCTCAAACAAATACCCACATTTGGCTGGTCTAACAACTAATAATTCTGTTTTATCAGCATTTAACAGCAGAAAGTTCATACCCATCTATTTTTTAATTTCTGATAGACATGCCTCTAAATTTAGGAGTTCAAAGAGGTCATTTGGCTTTACAGGTACATATAGCAGCATATCATCAGCGTAGCAATGAAAATTAACACTGTATTTGAAAATGATGTCACCAAGGGGAAGCATTTAGACAGAAAAGAGCATTGGGCCAAGGACCGATCCCTGGGGTACACCAAACTTTACTTGAGAAAATTCAGAGATTGTATTATTATAACTTAGCTACACTTCAATTAAATTAAATTTTATTTATGTAGTGCCAATTCATAACAGAAGTTATCTCATTGCACTTTTCCTATTGAGCAGGTCTAGGTACAGAGACCCAACAAATTCCACCATGAGCAAGCAAAAAATTTCCTTTTAACAGGCAGAACCTTGGGCAGAACCAGACTCAATGGTGGGTGGCCATCCACCGCTGCCGTGTTAGGTTTTGAACGTTGAGTTGTATTTGATAAATATGAATGAAACCATGAAAGCACCGTCCCCTGCATACCAATATGCTTCTCCAAGCAGCTAAGAAGTATGCTGTCGGTGTCCGGTCGGTGAGTGTTGATTACATAAGCACAGTACATAAGATGAGATTAAATGTAATCACATAGGCTATATTATGTTTTTACATCTTTTCATTTTTTGTCAGTAAGTAAGGATTAGAGAATGATAATAAAAAAAGTAGCAATAACAATTTCTGGAGTGTTATTTACCTTAAAACATGACACAAAATGTGATAAACAATTTAATTAAACAGTTTAATGTCCACCTCACAGCTTCAGTCTGCTCCTCAAATATGTTGCTGGCCTCTTGTGGATGCTATGTCAGTTTTTTTTATTTGGAATCCTGTGCCTCTAATGCCTGATTCCTTTTTTCTCTGTTTTTATTGGCCCCTCCTTTACTTTTTGACATATTTTTTATCTTGTCCATCCTTCTTGTTTGCCGTCTCACTGCTGCGCGCTACTTTTGCAGGATGTTAACGCTTGTGCACCAGAGAGTTCCGCCGGCCAAGTCGGCTAACTTCAGGTTTAGCCCTATGCTAACTTGAATGGGGATCAAATAATTCAATCGTGCAGCTCTTCTACACTTTCCAAATGTTATCAGATCGAATGGGTCAAATTCTGATTGCAAAACAAGTAAGCCAAGCCTACTTTTAGTAGTAGAGGAAATTAAAGGAACACTCCACAAATTTTACACACGTGGGTCAATTTACTAGACATGGGGAGTACTGTGTGGCCGTGAAGGAGTTTTGTCAGGTCTCAGAAATTAACCTGGATGACATAATAATGTTATCAGGGTTATCTCAGCTTGGGCTTTGAGACTGCAAAATCAGAAACAGAAAGCCTGCATTACAAACTTGCTGGCTTAGAAAGAGCTGTAAGAAATGTAAGATCCATTGTTTTGTGGGCTTGATTCAGTCTAGGGACTAAAAGTCAGGATATTTTGACTTCTGCTGTTTCAATTTTCATCATTACTTATTAAAATTTATTTTTTCGTCACCCAACTTAATGGAAATTCAATACTCAATCTCTGGAGTAGCCCTTTAAAAACAGTATATACTGTATTCCACTAGTACAGGGTCAAACGCACCTACTTTTGGGAATTATTGTAAATTTTGTAAAAAAACAAACAAAAAAACATACTTGTTTAATATGGCTACATTGGGTATACATCTGGATACCACAGAAGCACTTTGATGTTACTCTTTTAAGCTCTCAAGAATGTACATTGTTGGCAAAATGTCAGTCCATGGAGTAAAGTCGGTGCTGCATAGCCATCGTTGCAAAGTGCTCCTACCTGCTATTAAAGTATAAATTCCTAGTATACTTGTCATGTTGTCTCATGCTTCCTTTAAGGGCACTGTGAGGCCCACAAGAAATATTCAAATACATTTTATGCTTCCTACCCTGTCCATTTTGAACAGTGCCAACCCACATCCAAACTGTCAGTGCTGCACACAAGCTGTCACACAATATATTAGGGAGTTACCATTTTCTAACCAGAAAGACCACATGATGATTGTTAATGTCAGCTATCTCTCACACATGGCCTATTTCCTTACACTGTTTAATGTATGGCATTAAAATAAGTAAACCAACATCAAGTCTACCAACCTCCAGGGTGAAGGACAGCACCACGTCAGATTTGGACAGCGTGTTCTCGTCCTCCTGGCCCATGTCCATGATGGAGGTGTTGTGGCCTCGTTTCAGCTTCTGCAGCTTGAACTCTCCTCCCTTGGACACCGGCATGCTCTCCAGGTTGGCCATCAGCAGGTTAACAGAAGATCGCAGTTCCTCAATGTACATGGCCTCCATCTCTCTGGATGCAAACCTGGGAAACCTTCCACCATACTGACAAAAACAGGAAGGCAGCCAATTAATTAATGAGCATGATTCACTGAACGTCCAAAATAACCTTATGAGAGAAAATAGCACCAGTTGTAAATAATGTTGCAACATAAAAAAATCTGTTTTGATCTGAACTCTAACTTGTGTCAAACATCAAAATAAATCAGTTAATCATGTAAAAAAAATCGGAATACTGTAGATCTAAAAATTCAAGGACTTAATTTGAATCAATATTCAATAATTAGTATTCTTTCATATATTCAAAGTTAATCCATGCATCCGTCATTCATTCATCCCTCCCCATCCATGCATTTATTCAGCCATTCATCCTTGTCCCTTACCCGAGCAATCTGGTCTGCCATTTGCAGTCGTCCATCCAGCTCTCTTCTGATCTGGGCTGCCTGCTCATCAGGGTTGTCCAGCTGGGGAAACACAGACAGACACAGTACACTTCACAAACGGAACCACAACAATATATGTTCTTAAATAATAGTGATTAGTAAAATAATAATAATGGTAAATGAAATTAATGAAAAATGGAGGAAAACCTGAACTTAAAAATTACACCAGTTTTCAGGGGTAGTTTATAATTAAATCAGATGGAGGTTAAGTTACTGAACTGAATCAACCATTTCTCTTGAGATATATGTCTTTACAAAGTGCTTGAATTGGAGAACTGGCACTTTAATCTCTGACTAAAAACTTTCCCAAAATCACACTGTAAACAGTACAAAAAATGACCTTCAAAATTGATTCAGAATGACAAAAAGAAAAAATGGAAGACTCCGAACCAGAGGAAACTCCATCATTATCCATCATTCAGCTCCTTCTGTGACCATTGCCCCCATTGCTAACTACAGTTGCTTGCTGCAGAAAAAGATTTCACATGGAGTCATACATAAGATAAAACCCACATTCTGTGCAGCTGATGGAGTATTGGCACCTTTTTAGCTAAATATGTTTTGGAGAAATGAAATGCCCACTAACATTTTTATAACTACTTAACTACTCATAAACTTCACTGTCAACATTTTTTTGAAATACTTACATACTAAACATATGCAAGGTGTGTATGCAGATTTTAACTGTCAGTGTTTTTCATCTGTACTACATCCACTCACAAAAGCATGTTGAATGTATTTGTGGTTGTATTTAAAATGTACCCCATGGAGTTTTTAGTGGCAAGTGGTGCTATTGAGCAATGTTGTTTCGAGTGGGTTTTGTTTTTATCATGCACACGGGCAAGCATGCAGGTGGCACAAAGGGGCAAACTTAAAGGGGATGTTGAAGAAAGCAGCACTGTAGGCCGGATTCCTTCAACAAAAAGGTGCCATTTATAAATGAAAATATTAATGAGGACAGAGGACAAAAAACACCTTTGGAAGTCTCACCTAACTGGAACCTACCATCTGCTCACATACAGGGTGAGTTAGATATAAAACACTTTGAGAATACACACTGACAAAAAAGCATTTTATTTGAGATTTCTTAATTACTGCTGACATCACAACTATGTGCACACATGCACACCAATGAGTGCCCAAACTTTATCAGAATGTAATTTACTGCAGAACAGTTTGACCCTTCCTTCAACTTGACAGTGCCCAGTCGCTCACTGCTGAGAGTACCTAAAGATACACAAAATCATAAAATCCTGCAGAACGCAAATCAAACTACACAACCTAAACAGTCTGGGGCCTGATCCTATACCAACCTTAACCATTACCATTTTATGTTTATTAGACAGGTGTGTTAGAAGCCTTGTGTAGCGCAGTGTTAATTTACGATATTTCTTCTCAAAAGGCTGTGTCCTGCAAGCCCACTTGTACCCATAATCACAGTGAAGAATAGCCTCTGGGGAAGATTATTGCTTCTGTCAATACCTTCCCTTTCCAGTTGGCCAAGAGAAATCTTGCTGCTTACAGAGGCCAGTGTTATAGAGAGCAGGGATCAATCAGATGACCATGTGGAATTCATCAGCTGCTCTCCCCCCAAGCTGCAGGATCAATACTCCCGCTGCAGCCCTGCCTGCTGATTAGGAGGGAGCTGGAGCAGGCTAAGGGTAGTGTTGTCTGTCACACAACTGTCTGTGTGTGTGTGTGTGTGTGTGTGTGTGTGTGTGTGTGTGTGTGTGTGTGTGTGTGTTGTGGTCAGTCAGCAGTATGATGTGGTTCCCTGCCATCTGCAGACAAGCACACAGAGGCCTGTAATACGAAGCAGGATTTGGGGTTAGCGAGATAACTTCAGATTTAACCCTGAGTTTTCAGGGTTATGATGGTGGTTAACTTCTTACCAGGGTATACTGCCATGGTAACTTATGCTGCACACCTAACCTGCTCCGGAGCAGTTTATGTTCAAGATAACAGATCAATGCGTATAAAAGCATTACTATACTGACCAATCAATTCTCTTGGAAAATGGCATCATTATTTGTAGAAGATCCATGGATGTATTAATAAGATCTAAGTTCTAATAATACATCCATGAGAAGATCCTGTGGAGCTTGGTGCGCGGATTGTGAGAGGTCTTAGAGGAACCGGCAAAGCGCTTTACTTTACCTGATGATTTTTTATGAGATATAGATTCTCGTTGGAGGGACTGACTTATCTGTGTCAACTTCTTGAGCCGTATGTGGCCAGTGCAACACATCGAAGTTGTGCGCTTACAGTCCTGTAGACTGCATTGCCTTGCATATACTTTGCTATGTATAGCCTACTTACATGCTGTGGTTGATGCGGAGAATGTGAGCATTGTGCTTTTGTATACTCATATCATCAAACAACAGAGACAGATTGAAGCACTGAAGCCTTGTACTTGTATAAGATATGAAATAAGCCTACTTACTGCTTTGAATTAGGCCTATGTTTTTATATTTATTTTTTATTTGCTCCCAAGTCCGTTTCACACCGCTGGGGTTGCAGCTAAAAGAATAAGGCTAAAATTGTTATACACACCATGAGAATACATCTAAGCAACACATTAATTTAATGGAAAACACAAAAGTAATTATAGTTAGACCTTGTGCCCTAATGATGGGGCAGTGATATTATAAGCCTATTAATTTAAGCATTCACTGTTACGGACAGACAGGCAGGAGACACCAATATGGAAACAGATGGGTATTTATTAGGTTACAGCCAGAAAAGACAGGTGGGCAGGTATGGAGATGGGGAAATCCATTGGAGGGAAGATCGCTGGAGAGGGTGATCGCTGGAGAGGAATGTTGCTGGAGAGGGAGATCGCTGGAGAGGAAGGTCGCTGGAAAGGGAGATCGCTGCAGTGGGAGATAGCTGGAAAGGGCCGTAGGGGTTATGCAGAGTTGCATGGGGAGTCCTTGAATCAAACAAGGTTGGACAACTGGCTGAGGTGAGTGCTGGCCTTTTATGCTGGCTGTAATTGGGTGTTGATGGGGAGCAGGAGTGTGATAGGGAGCATGTGTGCTTGATTAACAGACGGTGGAGCCTGGCGTATCCGTGACATTCACACAGTCAATGATTTTTTGCCAGCTTTTCATTCCTGCATTTGGTAGCTACAGCTGTGTTGCTTTTACCCTGAATTATGTGTTTAACTTCTTGGCATTTGTCTAATATTATAGTTTGATCTTCATTTGTAAAATATGCCACACTGCTGCCAGTAGACCTGTCCATGTTTGCGATTGGTCATATGCTACAAACGCTGCCCCTTTTATGTGAACGTGCTCATGGCTAGATTGGGAAAACTTGGGTGGATTTACTGAGTTGATAACCACCGTTGTGTGACCACTTAGCATGATTGCGGTTATTGGGGTTAAGGCAGCCAGATAACTAAAATATATCCTGGGTATGTTGAACTTGCTTCGTAGAACAGGCATAAGTTAGCAATTGTGAGCAAAATGCTAGTTACATCAACATCGTCAACATCGTCCAATTCTTCTAAACTTAAACCAGCCTTGTTCTCAAGAGACTTCCACAGGACATGGGATGAACATTAATCTTACGAGCATTTTCTGATCTGCCTCCTTTATAATTAAGGTTGTGTTAAGTTTATGCAACTAAAACTATAAGGTTAAACTTAAGGAAAGATTATGGTCATGGTTAAAAGACCAGAGCAAGCTGCAAACACAACACTGACATATTATCACCTTATAAAGTTGTTGTGGTTGATGTGTTGAAAGCTGAAAGTTGCCTATTTACACATTCAGCAGACACATGGTGTAAATTTCCAACTGGTTAATGTAAGTCTAATATTTACTCTCCTTTTAGCTTTGGGGGTTGGTTTTGGTCTCCATCAACCATGATTATCTGGCTCTTTAGCTGCTAAATGCTTCACAACTGTATGTTCACCCGCTAGTCTCATTGAAAACAGCTGCCTGCTGCTGCTGGAAACAAGGTTGATGGGAGTAGAGTCTGTGGGCCAAAAACTGAGCTGCAACGATTTGTCAATTAATCTATTAGTCTATCGACAAAACATTCATCTGCAACTATTTTTATAATCAGTTCATTGTTTAAATTTTTCTTTTAATCTTTTTCAAGCAAAAATGCCAAACATTCACTGGTTCCAGCTTCTCAAATGTGATTTGTTACTTTTCTTTGTCATATATAGTAGTAAACTGAATACCTTTGAGTTTTGGACTGTGGGTGGAATAAAACAAGCAATTTGAATACATCTCCTTGAGCTGTGGGAAATGATAACTTTTCTGACATTTTATAGACAAAACAATTGATTTACTGACAAAATAATCAGCAAATTAATAATAATGACAATAATGGTTAGTTGCAGCCCTAGCCGAAAACCAAAACAAAGAGCTAAAAGATTCGAAAAAGCTCCATAAAGCTGAAGGGAACTGAAGAGTTACATGATAATTCTATGTGGGTTTGTCACTAAGTATGACCACTTTAATAGTAACTATATTCATTGTTTATATAAAATGTTGATTAGTGCAGGTTTAAGGCTGGGGAAAGATTGTGGCCATGGTTAAAAGGAGCCAGCATTTACTGTTGGTAGAAGAAGGGATGCAAATAGAAGTCTCTGGTGTCAAAGTCAGTTTGTACATTTAACCATCCAACCTGTCCTCCTCCCTAAGAGGCTTTGCAGCAGTATGATAATGTCACACTATAATTATTTCCATGTCCACAAGAGGAAAACATAAATACAGGTTGTTTTATGTGTTTGACCAAACAACAAATGCCAAATTTTTCTGATGGGGACAATTTCCAAAATATATGTGATAGTGTCATACAGTTTGTTAAACACGAAAGGGTTAATTTAGGAACAGAATCAGGGATTAGGGGCTTGATAAACTGTTTCTACCAGTTAAGACTGTCTTAATAAAACAAGTACGTATTTTCAGTTTTACATGGTGTAGAATGCTGCTGCAGCTCTTGGAATAAAGGCAATCATAGGACAAATAAACTGTCTTCATACTAAATTAGACTGGAATTGAGTTCCCATTGACCATTGTCAGTGTTATAGGCTGCTGCCCTTCCCCTGTTTTCTATGTAAGCCGTTGTTTCAAGGAATGCCTCATGTCTTCACAGGGGGGCAAATGGTAGAGGAAGAGTGGGCAGACAGGGCCGTTTGGAGCAGGGAGATGAAACAGCCTGCTGCAGGGGGAAGCCAGGAACTGTTTTAACTGACGACCCACCACGAACAATGTGTCTAAAGACAAACTCTGATAACCTCATTTAACCTAGGCAAAAATATTATATTCTGTTCTCTCAAAATATGTGATTTACAGTTTTACCAAAATGATCTAATGATTATAATGTCATCAAATAAATGTATGGTATGTCATTATATTGGAGATACATCACCAGATTTAGTTTTCTTTCCACAAGGTTTCCATAAGCATTGTACCACATTTCTTCTCCTGTGTAGCGAAAGCAGCATGTTAGCAGAGCAGCAGCAGCAGCTTCAGTCCTCCGTCTGTGTCTACAAGGGATGCATTCAGGCACAGTATTTAGTAGGGATGGGGATAATTAATTTTTATTGATAGTGATACCATTTTCGACACTGTTTAACGATCCAAGTCTTTATCGATACCACTATCGATACTTTTCTAACTGAAGACTCTAACTGTAGACTTCAGTAGACTCTGAACTGTGAGTCTATGAACATTTGGGACCCTTTGGAGGCCTGAGGCGACGGCGGAAACCCTCTGGTTCAGCGGTGTGCTGCGACTCAGCAGATGATTCCGCTGCGTGCTGTGATCCAACCGGAAAGGGAGGTGGTTGCGATCGAGCGGCGGCTAGGGATTGGTGCTGCTGTGGTCCGACCGGGGGTCCGGGAACGGAGAGCTGCTGCGATTCGGAAGAGAGTCCGGAAACGAGGAGCTGCTGCAATCTAGCAGGGAGTGATGTCTGCTGTCGACCACTGGAACTGGAGGCCGCCGCGGCGCTGGAACTGGAGACGGCAGTGGAGCTGGTGGGTTGCTGGGTGGTGGAGCAGGCGAGCAGAGGGGTGGCGAAGCCGGCAGGCAGCTGGGCGGCGGTACTGGCGAGCAGCTGGGCAGCGGTACAGGCAAGCAGCTGGGCAGTGGTGCAGGCGAATAGCTGGTTATATTAGTAATTGACCAAATGAGAAATGAAGCGAACAACAAATGAAGCGTGTGAGGCAAGTCAATTCTTTTTCATTTAGTTTAATTGCGGTTAGCAGGTAATTCAATTTAATTCAAAAACTTTATTAGACATCGATGTATGTTTGTGCACCTGTGATTTGATTTAAATGACATGACTCTCGCCTCTCGAGACATAACGTTACATTATAGGACCTAGTGTCGATAGCAGTATCAATAACGTCTGACCTTATTGATTTTCGGGTTTTGAGAAATTTGGAACCGGGTCCTAGTATTCAGTGTAGGTCATCCACATTTGGCAGTGCTCAGAGCCCAACATACAATCACTGTAGTGCAAACGAAACAGAAGATAACTGACTAGAAGCGCAAAAACAGCTTTCGGGCAACGGTTACACACGTATAGCACAAGTGAAACGTGAGCTGTTACACAGCCTGGGTAGACAGCTGTATTGAGACGACTGAAAAAGTTTTTGAGGACAGGCTTTAGTCAAATTTCTAAATGTCCCATATATGTTTCATTTTGACTAACCTTACTGGATTCCTAGACTCATTTGTCATCTTGAAATTTTCATGTATCCTTTCCCTGATTGATACTTTTCTTTGAGGAATCTACTTTTTCCAGCTGTAGTGTAGTGACAGGCAGGAAAAGACAACAGACAGGTACAGAAGGCTGAGTTGATTGCTGTCTCTCATGCTGTCTCTCTCTCTCTCTCTCTCTCTCACCTGTCTGTCCTTGCCATTGATTTTCTCCCACTGTCTGCATTAACATCTTGCCAGAACACCCACCCCTGCTGTTACCACTGACTGAGGAGGATGTTTGAATTACTGCTGTCTCCCAGGCATGCACGACACACACACGCACACACACACACACCTCGATATGCACCACAGAACATACACTTCAAAAAGTGTGCAGTGTAATACTGTGTATGCACTCCCATGTTGTTCATCTCTCCCTCTGACATCCAGAGAGAAAGCAGCATCAAACAGACAGTGAGCCTGGTGTCTCAGATTGAAGGCATGCAAGGTTTTCTTTCTTCTCTTTTGTTCTCACATTAAAGTTACAGAGTTAAAAACAAAATACTGAATTTCACTGCCAATCTCAGTCTCCATTGAACAATCTGAGTCTGGACTTGTCTCTCCAAGAAGCTGCAGGCTGTCCCTTACCTAAAATAACCCCAAAGAAGTCATGCAAACATTTCCTGTATTTCTTTATGTTGTTTATGTTTTGAGTAGCTCACTTTTATCTGATATTAGCATGAGTCCTGGCTCCCTGTAGCAATAGCTCCAGTTTTGTCGTGCACTGTAACAAACACACTTAGCAGTGTTCACATTTGGGTTGGTCGCTACATTTGACTCCTACGTTTAGCACACCTGCACAGATGAGTTGGGAGTTAAGCTTTGTTCATACTTCAATACAGACATATTTCAATATATGCTGCAATAGGGGGTCTGAATACGCAGACACGTTCCACACATGCACACTCAAATGTTTAACGAGAACAAGACCAAGGATGGGGAACAGTCCTACAGTATATACATACAGCACACAAAACAAATCCAAGTTTGTCCAAAGTCCAGTTTGCTTTTCTAGCACATGCGCAATAGGTGCACTTGTCGTGCCTACAGTCTGCACAGTGACACATTTTGGGTGGCATCTGCACAGGGGTGACCCATGCAGACCCTCACAGTCAACTGGATGCAGCAACCCTGAATTGGCCTTTAATGTGATACCGGGAACCACCCATGCATTACGCCCTTCCAGTGATGCTCAACACTGCCAGGTGAGAAAAAAAGACATCATGATGATTCCATGGGGGATATTTACTAAGCCTGTCACAAATTACAGTCAGGGGCACAACATTTGGTATTTACTAAGACTAAAGATGTAAATAAGCCCTGCTGCAGTTCATTTGATGTGTCACTACATAAGATCGGATGCCAAGCTGTTTTGACGTTACTGATGAACTTTGAATACTGGTTGAGGAGAAGACATTTTTTGGAACTACAAGTGTATATTCATCCTGCAAGAGGCTATGAAGCTATACGCTAAGAAGATATATGTGAGAAAATATTTAATACTCTGATGTTGTTAACAGCTTAAGTATTATTGGCTGTTTCAATTAGATTGCACAGGACTGGAGCTGCTGTGAGCCATTAAAAGTCAGGAAAAATAAGCAGGAGGCAACTATGGGAAACAGACAGGTAAAGTTATGTGAAAAATAAGAGGTTGTTGCATTGCAGCTCTTTTTTCTCGTGTTGTGGTGCTAGGATCACTTTTTGATATGATACCTACATCAGAAAGCCTAATCTGGGCATTAGACATGGTGGAAAGGAAATTTATTTAGTTCCTGCAATAGTTCCTGAGACTATTCAATGAAAAAGGGTTAATATATAGCACCTGCTGTATGTTATTTTCCCCAACAAAGACATTGGTTAGGTAGAGAGTAAGAAGCTAACAAAGTACAACTATCTATCTTGAGACAGTCATTTGGGTTTAGTCAGTTGTGTTGAGTTCATAAGCAGTCTGTTAGATGTCTGTCCCAACGACACAACTTTTATAACTTTATTGACTGATTTTGGTGAAACTTGATCATACTTTATGGAGGGAATATTTTCTGGTCTTCCCTCTGATGTCCTCCGGCTGCTCTGCTTCAACTTTCTGTGATTTACGGAGTTTGCTGATGGACAGATGGCTTTAACTACTTGTTCTTAGCGGTTAGCTACTTCAGCTGTGCTGCTAGCTGCCCCCTTAGCTGACTGCCCAGACCGGGAGCTCAGAGCTGGGAGCGTCATTGTTTAATGGACCACAGCTGCACGGCTAAAAAATGTCCACAATAGGATTAAAAATGTGGTGTATTGTGTACACAACTTGCTTCGCCATTTACAGATGCAGAAATTACAGTGATGTGACAGTACACCAGTCAGTGATGATGCAACATGATGATTATTCCCCAAGTTGAGTCGAGTAAACCATTGAGGGTTTATTATGTAAGGAGTAGTGAATGAGTGAATGAGGTAGTGATGACACAGCACATGTATCTACGTATTTATTGCACGGTCTGATATTGATACTGAATTCTAATTCAGAAAATCACTACTACATCAAACATCTCTTTTTTCCTATCATGTATCACATGACATTGCATTGGATGAGAGCTTTCTGTGAGGCCAAAATGACATCTAAACCCACAAATAACAAAGGTGAGTATATTGACTTAAGGTTTAACTAGATTGTTTGCTGGCTAGTTTGGTGGGTGGAAAGGTATGTTAAGCAGGTTGACAGGCAACTGCACCATACCTGGCCCAAACATTTATATTTTAACAAAGAATACTGATAGATCTCCATCATCAGCACCAACATTAGATTAATAACCTCACTGCTTCCTCATCTTTCCTTCCACAGCCCCCCCTTCTTCCTAATCCTCTTCTTTCCTCTCTCCATTGATTTAAGGAGAATCAGCTACTTTAATCAAATAATTCAAATTTAATACTCTCGTTAAGGGGCACCCCCCAGTTAACTGGGGGAAAAAAACTAATTAATTAAAATGTGACCATTAAATTGATCAGTCTCTTAAGAAGGATTGAATTCTTTTCGAATGATTGACCTTGTCTTGTGCTTCAAAGAAACACACAGGCAACATCTTACTGATTAAATGAGGGCATTTATTTATAGCTAAATGCCTAATAACTGAATAAATGAAGGATTAATAAGGTATATGATAAGAAAATAAACACAACAGATGAAATATCAGATATTGAGTGATGAAATAAACCTGATCTTATTGGTAATAGTGATGTGAGGTATGTGATTTGATTATAAAAACAACTGCAAGATGCTAACGTAACGCTAAGGCAATTAACTTCTCTTCTTCTTTATCTTATTCAGTTCAATTCAATTCAGTGTTATTTACTGTATATAGCTCCAATTCATAACAGAAGTTATCTCATTGCACTTTTCCTGATGAGCAGGTCTAGACCATACACTTTATAATATTATTTACAGAGACCCAACAAATCTCACCATGAGCAAGCACTTGGCGACAGTGGCAAGAAAAAACTTCCTTTTAAAAGGCAGAAACCTTGGGCAGAACCAGACTCAATGGTGGACGATTGGGTTTTGGTGGGGGGCACAGTGCAAATTCCACCTAGAATTTTAAAATAGTAATAATGTAATGGTAGTGGTAATATTAATATTAATAAAGTAATAATAATAGGAATGATAGTCATAGGAATAATAATGGCAATAATAGCAACAAAGCCAATAACAACAACTGTAGTAGTTGTCGAGCAGGAACATGGGGGCAGCAGTTGGGCCACAACCAAAGATCCGGTCTCTGCAGCTCCAGAGGTAGAAATACCTGCTGAAAGCGACATCAACTCTTTATCACAGCACAAATGTGGTTTAGCCTACTGTTTTGAAGTGCTGGCAAAGATGAGCCGTTTCTGCTGGCTTTCTGACGTGGTGTACAGGGTTGAATCCGTTGTGCAGAGGAATTTGCGGGTGTGTCTGTTTGTGGCTCAGACTCCTTGATTTAGGAGCCCCACAGGCGGCTTTCAGGTGACTCCGTGAAGCAGTTGGTCACCGAGCTAATGAGGTCTCCTGGTCGGTCTGGCAGTCTCGTTTCAGGGCTGACAGCGAAGGTCCGGGCCCAGTCGCTGCTGGCACAGTTCTCTAGGAGATGCAGGATTTGAAGTTTCTTTAGTTCTAACCTTTGTTGTCCAGGCTTCTTTCAGAAAGGCCTTGCTTACAATGTTGGTTGGCTTCCAGTGGCTCAGGGCAGCTTCTGTAGAGTTTGTGCTGTTTTGGCTTGTCGAATAAAATATCTCTAGCTACACTAACTTCTTCAGCTAGGCTTGAGTAATTTTAAAAGGAAATAACGTTGTAAAAATTTGCAAGGCTTGAGTTACAAAATATACAGTTAAAAGAAACAACTCTTTAGTTTAATACTGAGGCATTAAAAACTTGCTTGGAAAATGGTTAAATTGTGAACAGACTTTAGGTGAGGAAGAGAAAACATTTTAAGAAAGTAAAAGGTAAAATAAAACAACCGTTTGGGACTGCTATATTGGTGAAAGTAATTTTATCCGTTTGCCAAAGGAGGAGGTGTTTTGGGTTCGGAGGACGGCTTTTACGCCGAAAATTCTATTCCTTTGTTTGAAACTTTTAGCAGGGCTCTTCATTTAAGTTTTACGTGCAAATATCACATACTCAAACATCATTATGGCCATAAAATCATGATCTGAGACATAAAAATACCTAACACGGCAGCGGCGGATGGCAGCCTACCATTGTGTCTGGTTCTGTCCAAGGTTTCTGCCTGTTAAAAGGAAGTTTGCTTGCTCATGGTGGTATTTGTTGGGTCTCTGTAATTAATATTATAAAGAGTACGGTCTAGACCTGCTCTAGAGGAAAAGCGTAATGAGATAACTTCTATTATGAATTGGCGCTATATAAATAAAATTGAATTGAATTAAAAATAGCATAGTGGTTATGAAACATTCAGAGAAAAATTATTCAGCCAACACCTTTTTCAGCAGATCATTCAACCTGAGACTTTTCATTAACTTTAACACACATTTTCAACACTACTAATGCAGTTTGCTTAATACAGTATAATAGCTACAATATTATACCGATTCATAATGGTGATGGTTGCAGAGACTTCTGTCTGTTGGTCACTAGATGGCAATATGGTCAACAACGGGTTAACTCCCTGAATTAATAACATGCTCATTTCATGTCCTACAAAAATACAAGTTGGGTTACACATCAAGGACATCACAGTCCTTTCACTTAGGAATGTACTTTCAACTTTTATGATAGGTGTCTGGCAAACCTTATCTCAGACCACCTCAGGGGGTGACAGAAGAAAGAGTGTGTTGGTTTGCGTGTGTGTGTGTGTGTGTGTGTGTGTGTGTGTGTGTGTGTGTGTGTGACATGTGTGTGAGACAGATAAGGGAGGAGGAGATATTGTTTTTAATCTATCCTCCTTTAGTTAAACTAATCCAGAGAGTCAATTATTGTCTTTAAATTTTGCTGTTGTTCCATTAGCATGACAAGACATGTCTTTCCTCCGGGGTAGAAAGCTCTGGTCTTGTCTGGCAAGTATCCAAATTGACACCTTTACTGTTTGAGAGGGGAAGCAGTCAGTTTCAGATCTAGAGGCCTAAGCAGAGTTTATTCAATCCATTGAATTCCACTGGGTCGTAAATGATGTGGCTGTGTGTTGGTGAATGTGGGCAGACATTTCACCCCCCTGTTCTCACTACACTATCTCCTCTGGATAGATTAACAGGCCCAAACCCTAATAGTGATTAAAATAAAAGCAATCACTCGCCCTTAATTCAGATAACGGGACAAAGGTTGGCATGACAAGTGGGGTGGGGGATGAGCGGTTGCCTCTGTGTACAGTTGCCATGACGACCACATACAAGATGATAAAGGGCACTGGGGAGTGTTTGCGTGTGTTTGTGTCTGTCTGTGCAGTGAACAACCATTTAAATGTTTCAGGAATGAGTTTGAGGTATATGTCATCAGTGGTACACATTTTATCTCTCTCTCTCTCTCTCTCTCTCTCTCTCTCTCTCTCTCTCTCTCTCTATCTATCTCTCTGAAGTCAAATGCCGAGCTTAACCATGGAGATGTACTTCAAAGTGTTCAAGGTCTCTGTTTGACCAGGACAGTAGCTGTTCTTTGATGAAGAATAGTTGTGGGTTATTTGGTCTCTCCTCCGTCATTTGTGTTATCAGAGCAAATATGTACAGAGTATACAAGGGTTTCACAGCAATACTGTTCACTTGTACTGGATTATCAACCACAGTACATGTCCTACTCTTGTTTACCTTTCACGAATAGCAAGCTGGGAGGGAATTTACACAGACAGGCACAGAATGAGAAAAGAAACTTGAGCTTACAAAGTGGAGAAAGCAGTGGAAAGTTGCAAGTAATGGAAGGCTCACATGTCTGAAATTGTATATTGTGTCAGACAGATAAATGGGAAATGCCGTTTTAATATTAGACAAAAGGGCAAAACCTTTGCAACTGCATCTTGACTCTAAATTTAATTTACTAAAAGTCCTGTCCCTCCTCAGAACTGTTGCACAGGGTGTGTGAATGGTGTGGCTGCACAGAGCCTAGGACCTTCAGGTGTCTCACAGTTATTTTTTGTTATGACTTGTTTGAACTAAGCTTAGAAAAAAATTATTTCTGGTGTCTAAAGTAGAACTAGAGGTAAACATCAACCTAGGTCATAATTAGGCATTTGAACAGCTGCTCCTGTCATTTTTCTTTGGAGGACAGTCTAGTCAATCCAATTATTCATTGTTTTAAATACTTTGCTGTTAAGTGTTTCCCGGGGGCTTAAAAAATGAGGAAGACCCAACAATATAATGATATAAAACAGAAAAAGCTGCAAATCCTCACATTTGAGAAGCTGGGACCAGGTAATTTTGTCATTTTTGCTTGGAAAATGACAAACGATTAATCGATTATTATCAAAATTGTTGCAGATTAAATAAATAATCGCATTGCTGAGTTTGATGACAAGAAAGCAGGGAAAGTGACTTTCAGGCAATTTGTTTCCTGAATGGTAAGTCCATCTTATTTGTTTCAGTTGTAATATTCCAGCCTTTTTTAAATATGCCAACATGAAAGCTAAGTTCTCATTTTCTTTGGCTTTAACAGCAAGCAATGAGCTGAGACAGAATAGCCTATAAATTATTATGGGAGTGCAAAATGCTGCTTTAGGTCAGAAGTAGTGTTTTTTGCATGCATAAGCAGTGGCGATTTAATGCACAGGCTTTCCTGGGCTGAAGCCCAGGAGCCAAAAATTAGAAAGGTCCTCTTAATGTCTATTAATAATATAATAATATTATAATAAAATAAGAAGAAGAAGAAGAAGAATTTTTTGGGGGGGATGAGGGTAGTTAATGTCATACATCCTGTGTACTGATTGGCCATTTTTCTGGTAGAGGAATTCCTTCGTATCACTCTGGAACTGCGTGCGAGGAGTTTGTGCACATAATAAACGTTTGTATTCTCCACATAAGCATGCAAAGCACAAACTGGACACAACATATGTAGCTGCTGTTCCCTAGAGCTTTCCATAAGGAGGCGGCTGGAAAGCTGCCAAGTCCACTGGCGAGCATGGATTGACTATCTTAGGGATGGAATCAGGATTAGCCTTCAAGGTCACCCCAAAGTTCCATGGGGTCAACCGCATACAAGCTGGATGCACAGACACAGTGTGAATATCACTCACATGCTTAGCTGTGGCTAAAGTCAACAGCAAAGCCACCTTAAGAGATAACACTTTCAGCGTCATGTCCATCTACTGCTCCAACCGGAGATGGCCCTGAGTCTGGCTTTGCTCATGCTTCTGCCTCTTAAAAGTAAATTTTTCCTTGCCACTGTCGCCAAAGTGCTTGCTCTTGTTGGGTCTCTGTAAATAATATTATATATAATATATGTACAGTCTAGACCTGCTCTATAGGCAAAGTGCAACGAGATAACTTCTGTTATGAATTGGCGCTATATAAATAAAATTGAAATGAAAATTGAATTGAATTGAATTTCTATGAGTTCAACCTGAGAGAGGTGGTCTCTGCGCAATGGCAGGGGCCACAAGCGACCACAGAGGAGTTGCTTCACTTCCACCAGCCAATGCATGGACCGCCAGTAAGGAGTGATTTAAATCAGGGACAGACAATTCTCCCGTACCCTGAACAATGTCAGGGGAGTCTTGGCCAGTGGAGGAAATGCATATAGTGGAACGCAAGGCCACCCGTGCGCAAATGCATCCACTTCCAGCGTTGCGCTCCGGTTGTGCAGGGAGAAAAACAGTGGGCGCTGTGAGTTTCCCCCCAGCCAATCTAATCCACTATAGACGGGTCCAGTTGCCATTCTGAGTGGATTCCCCCTGGAGAGATCTGCACCTAAATTCTGAATCCCGGGGCCACCCACAGACAAGAGCATCACTTCACAATATCAGTTTGCGTACCAGAGTGTGCAACTGTTGGGAGCGCAGACCTCCCTGGCGGTTAATATAGGCCTCTGTGGTCGTATTGTCCATCCTCACCAGCAAATGATGCCCTCGGAGAAACAGGAGACAATGTGAGACATTGAGTTAGAAACACTGCTAATGGCTCCAAATAGTTGATATGGGCATTATGGGGATAAGTGCTCCAAACCCCACACACCACCCAAGCCCAATAGGCTGGTGTCCGTCATCACTACTTTCCTGGTTAACGTGACTCGTTTCCCTATGACATTCATGAATGTGCCAGAGTGGACCCGAATGAAGTCTACTTTCTCGGCCGACAGGCGGGCTGTGTAGGTGAGTGAATTCAGCGTTCAAGCAAAAGTCTGCCTTGGGGCGGCTGCGCCGTGGCTTGTGTTCTCCACGGGAGACAGAGCTGTTTTTTGGCCACACACCTCTTTTTGGAAGCAAGAGTGAAGCCCTCAGAATCAACTGGGATGTCCTCCTTATCCGACAAGTTTCAGGTTGAGCCATCTCACCCTCTCCTCCAGAAATAACATTGACATACACTTCCCCATAGCCTGGACAGCGCAGAGCCGGACACGGAGACATCGGTGATTGTGGTTATCTCATCCCACACAAAAGTGTCAGTTATGTCCACCATGTCATCAAAAAGTTCCGCTTGGTATGCTGACAACATGGAGGTGATTTGGAAGGGAGGGTAGAGGTCTATACAACTCAGCTGATAACCGTGGGTGGATGTGGGCTGCCACAAGAGACTCCATGGGCAGCATGCAGACCATGGGTTGCTTATCCATCCCCTCAAAATCCAAGGAAGACGCTCCTTGAATAGGGGTCTTGCTGGAGTATGGATTCTCTTTCCAGGAGACTGTGACTTCTTCCAGTAGCTCAGGGAACACCAGGAGAAGCTGCCTCGCAGCCCGTTTGGCTTGGGGTAATTTCTTCCCTTCATAGCGGGACCGAGGAGCCTCCCCCACTCAGGGCTGGCATAACGGTATAAGTAGATATGTGCGAATATGAAAGAGAACCCAAGGTTTGCAGTGGTATGAAACAGGTAAAAAAGAGCTACTACTTGCACTGAAGTTAAGCTGGAACTGTCTAATGTTTAATACTTTTACTTGACAAATGACATTTAAAGGGTTCATCCCAATTTGAAAAAAATACTGTTTTTCTCCCTTACTGCTACTGGTATTTATCCATGCATATAGCTTTGGTTTTATTTGTCCAGGTTTGGTGATATCTGTCTCTGAGATTTTTGCCTCCACCTCAATATAATAGAGATGAATTGTTTGTGGTGCTCACAGCATTGAAAAATTGCATTTATAAAATTCAACAGCAACATGTCTTTTACTATATCTGTTACTCATAGGGTTTTCATAGGGATTATTCCTTCGGTAGGAAGTAGTTCCAATGAAAATGCTATACTTTGGATCATCAAGAGTAACAGAGAAACTGTTTCTGAAAAAAGATGTTGCTGTTGAAGTAATTTGTAATTTGAGTGAACTGACCCTTTAATCGATTAATGAAATCATCATTGATTATTTTTCAGTCGATTCATGGATGGACTATTTCAGCACTCACCATGCTTTCCAGTGTGTCTCCAGTATATTGTAACCAGTTAGATGCTTTCAGTGGCTTCTGACTCTACCACAGCCCTAATGGCTAAAACCCATCTGATAAAAAGGAAAGAACGCCCACTCTCTTCTTCCCTCACACTACATATCCGCTGTGATGGCCGGCAATTCAATTTGTCCCGGCTCAAGCTATCATTACTGCCAAAGGCACATTCATCAAAAAAGATGTACCTCGCTTTTTGACCCCTGCTCTTTATATGATGTGTACAGTTGTTGGAGAACAATCATCTAATTTGCTGCTCTGGGGCATTCACTGGCCTGTTTGAACTAATGGTACAACTAACATGGATGCAACATGCACGTAGCTTGCTCACACACACAACCACTTAACATACACATGTATGTATGTTATGTACAAATACAATACACTTAATTTTTTTAAATCTTAACTTTTCCTTTTATCTGTTATTGCTACTGTTAATATATTTTCTAAGCTAACTATTTCTTTTCTGAGTTTCCTGAGCTCCCAGTGACCACCAAATGACACAAAGAACAGCAGAATGATTTGTTTTCAGTCATTAGAATAAACTTGGTTTTGAATTTCCCCTGCGAGTCCAAGCAGCTGTCAGGATTCAGGACAAACAAAAAACTGAATGAGCTCCTTGCCTTCCATGTGACTTTATGGTTAAAAGTCTCACTTTGATGATAAAAACATCAGTAGGTATGTTTCCATTCACCTGTATTTATACACATTTTTTTTAAATTACCTTTGGCTGAGGTGGAAAAGTTAGCATATCATAAAAGAGAGGATGTGGAAATAAAGTTTTTGAATAGACCTTGGGTGTTGCAGTACCTGTTTCTTCTTCGTCTGCTGTAGACAAAGCATTCATGTCATTCTACCACTCACTGTTACAGGCCTCCACTGCACCAGAAAGGACAAAGACTAAAGAATAAAAAGAGCTGAGTTGTCAGGGGTGTACGTAACCACAACATACTAGAATATCTTACGTACAAGTACTGTTACTTTAAAGAAACTTGTGTAAAAATGTACTTAGATAAAAGTAAAAAGTAGGTCCATTAAAATGTAATTTGAGTAAACGTTACAGAAACACGGACATGTAAACAATAAAAACTCGACAGATGCTGCAGCCACAAACACACATTTTAAAGCAAAAAGAGAGTTGCAGTTTTTGCACAACTTGTAGTGCACACAAATGTACACAACGCTACGTTGCCTAGCAAGATTGACGTTCTCCATCACAGTGAGTGTGTTGTTTGCCTAGCAAGATTGACGTTCTCCATCACAGTGAGTGTGTTGTTTGCCTAGCAAGATTGACGTTCTCCATCATAGTGAGTGTGTTGTTTGCCTAGCAAGATTGACGTTCTCCATCACAGTGAGTGTGTTGTTGTACTCACCTATCTGAACGACATTCTGTATCTTGAGCCCTGCAAAGTCCTGGCTTTAGGTTCAACTTCTCAGCTCATTCATTCTCAAGGTATAATATAACCAGTCCACTCAACTTCTCTGTTCCACTGCGCTCCTCAAAGTTTTCACACATTTTGAGCTGAAAGACTTTTTCCATGTGACTTTTGTATACTTAAGTAAAAGTAAAATTACAGATTTTTGAAAATACCCCAAAAAGTACAAGTACACAAAAAATACTTTGTTACAGTAACAAGAGTAAATGCAATTTGTTACTTCCACCACAGGAAGTCGGATGATAATTCTCTGTAACCAATTATTCATAGTTACCTAAACTTAACAAAATCTTAACCATACGGATTAAAGATATAAAAACGGAGGCACCCTCGTGGTCTAGGGGTAAGACGCTGACCATGAACTGCAACATCCCTGGTGCAAGTCCAGCTGGGGACTTTTATTGCATCTCTCTCTCACTCATTTCCTATCATATAGCTACTGTATCTAATGAAGTCATATAAAAATATTTAATAGTACTGTTTGGAGGTGAATTTTAACAGTCATATGCATTTTGGAAGGCACTGATAAACAATGTTGTCCTGCTGATAGGGGCACCAGATGACACAGGTCATTCCGAAGTCACTGACAAAGGACATAATTTGTTGTTTAGTGTTGAGGACTGTTGATATATTTGCCAAAAGTAGTAGAAAACATACACGTATTCACATTTTAATTTGCTGACATTTTAGAGATTTGCTTAAAACATAGACTTAAACTTAGAAGGAAATTATAAATCATTTTCTCCTTTGGTTGGAACACAGCTTAAGCCATTGAGTACTCAGTCACTGGCAAAAGGGCTCAATATACAAAAAATGACTTGTTAAGATGTACACTTTTGCAGCTTCTACCTGTTGGAAAGTAAGCTTACACTATGATAGACCATATTTGCATGTCTTTTCGATTGAGTTATAGAGACATTCAGCATCTGGCTCATTGTGCGTGGGCCAGACAGCAGTCACTCTACTAATGAGGGCAGCAACATGTTGCTTTGAAACACGTTGCAAGGGGAGTGCACTGTCTGGCTCTTCAAAAGCATCCGACCCAAGCCACGGGTAGCAAAAGATGACAGCAGGGGACAAATCCCATTCCAGCTGCCATAACCTAGCTGTGCTTAACTGGTTCCAACCAGGGTTATCAGGTTACACACATTCTGCATTAGCCTGCTGCATAGCACCGAAGTCAAGACATACGCTTGTGTGGCAAAGGATGTTTCAACATCTCGTTAAGTGGAGGGATTTCAAAGCTCACAATGTGGATTAAAGGATTATGTCACACAATATGCTGTGGGTTTGGATTTAGAACCTGTTCAAATGATGTGCATGTGTTAGATGCACATTAAAAATATTTGTACAGAAATTACTTAGTATCATCTTTTAACTCGGCAAGCCATCTGTCAGTACTTTCAAAAGGCTTTACGTACTGTGAAATTACTTATTTTTGAGGAAAAGCAGCTCTTCTTGAACTGAAGCCTCAAAAATTGCCATTTCCACTCCCAATGAACAAACTGTTAGAGTAATAGAGTAATCATATGCCTGTGTGAGATTAGTTATTTAACTCTGGCTTGGTACTGTTGGATTTTAATTGGCAGTTATTAGCCACAGAGTGCAGCTCCCACACCAACAAGCCAATATTTACTCTCAACACTGATAACTGGAAAACAAACGGCTCATTTAGTGGAAATTTCTTTGTTTCTTGTAATGCCTGAGCCTCCCTTCCTGTCTTCCTCTTTCTAATCACCACCCCTGTTTAAACGGTTCAACTCTCTCATCCCCCTCTCTTTCCATTTTACACTCCCTTCCACACCCAGTCCTCTTTTCCTGTATCTTTTCTCTTCTCTCTCCCTCTCTCATTCTGCTTTTCTGCAGGGACTTGAGGGGGACTCGACGAGCCTTAACACACCGAAAATACAATTACTCGCCCTTGATTTCACCTCTATGTGACTGATTTCATGAGATATAGTATTTGTTATAAACAGATGATAATTAAAGACCAACTGAAATCAAAATTATTGTTATCGAAGAAAATAATGAATAGCTCCTTTTGTATTTGATTTGACTTATTTGTACTTATTTGTTCAAAACTGTAATAACCAAAAAAGAAGAAATGTAAATTATATTTATATTTGTGGAGTGATAACTCCCCTATGCTGGTGTTCTCCAGCGGTAGTTAATTTTTGGTGATGATGATCCTGTAATTTGACTGGTGCAATTTCATAACTAAAAATAGTTTATTATGTCACTTTAATTACAAAAGCATACCAAGCTGTTTTGCGCACACTACTGTATATGTTTGGACCAGCTGGGTGAAATGATATTGTTACTAGCAGTCACCAAGTCATGTGGTTGATTAAACTTCACACTTCTTGCAGATGTTTCACTAAAATGCATTTCAGGGAAGGCAGTACATTAACTGTGTTCCAACTCCAGACTACATAATTCTAAGGAGGTTTTGCGTATGTAGTGTGTTTACGCAAGTGCACTTCTGATATACTATATCTATAAACTATATACAGTATTAAAGCAAATAGCCGCAACAACAACAGCAAATAAGGGCAGATCAGAAAACATTACTAAATATATGATAAAAATACTTATTAAAGAAACTAGAAATAAAAATAGAAATAGCTTGCCTCCTTTCATGCCAGGTAAATGAGAGCGCCACACAATTTATGGTAGATGAGCACAAATTCTCCCTAACATCATGCTCATATGGCTAATAAGAGCACTGCATGGTTGTTGGATGGATCCAAAGAGCATGAAAACCTTTCACACAGCCATATGTATCAGGACGACTTAATGAAAATAGCATACATTAAAATGATAACTCATTCAGGATTGCAAAGCAGCATCATAAATGCATAGAAACAGCCTCACCATCACCAACAAGTCCTCCTTTTATCCCTTCCCCCATGTCTCCTTTCAGAGCTGTATTGCAACAGACAGCAGCAGATTTATCAGCTTACAGCTTATTAATTCAGAGTGGTTACTCCAGAAATGGCAATTGTCCAGGAAAAAAAGCTTCCATTTTGCGCCTCAGTCTGACATGGAAATTGTTTTTTAGGATATATTAGGATACATACTGAGTGACCAGAAAGCAAAAAAACGCTACTGTACCTTACTTACTTGATTCTATGATCTGTTTTGAAGCTGTAGGTGGAAACTTGTTTCTAATATTTTGTCTACCTCATTTACATATATGGAGAGTAACATTTTTTTTATATAATACAGCCCATTACAACACCACCATAAACTACAATGTAAAAAATTACCGTAGTGGTGAATCAACAACAAAATAGTTCATTTCATAAAGGTAGGATTAAATAAAAATAAGACTGTTCAATTGGATTGATTTAAATTGTACACGTTTCTATTTAAGGTCATGTTCATTAAATATGAATAACCATATGCCCACATTCACATTCACAGACACTGCTCCAACCTAAGATTTGGTTAAGTTCAGGCAAATAAAACTACTTGGTTAAGGTCGACAAACAAACTGCTCACAACAAGGTCTGTGGATTATCTTGAGTGACCGGTTCATGATTTCTGCAAAGAGACATTGCTGTTTAGTTTTTCAAATGTATTTCTTTAGCGCTTTGAGCACCACAAGCCGAGTGCCATATAATTCCATTACATTTAAAAAATGTAGATATCTCTACAGCTGATATCTCCAAAACTCGGCAACTCACACCAAAATAGTCTAGATGGATAAACAGCACTAAAGGTAAGGGAGAAAATATGTATTTTTGATTTTGGGGTGAGGTGTCTCTTTAAGGATCAAAGTTCAATCTTGCCCTTAGAAATAGTTTGACAAAACAATCCTAAATCAAGGTCCCCTTACTAGCTGTTTCCAGAGCTTTCATCCAAGAGGTCCTAAAGTATGACGGATGAGATCATAACAGCTACTGAGCTTGCATGTCAACAGATCCATCTTGATGAAGAAGCTCCAGAAAATGCTAATAGGTGGAATTTGGGTTGGGATCATTTTGTTGATTACTATTTTCAAGGTAAAAAAGAAATGTTGATGCTTTAATTATTAGGGAAAGACTGGGGTCATGGTTGATTGTCCAATGTTGACCATTGGTATGAGACAGGATGACTCCAGTGTCAAAGTCAGAAGCTTGATACGTCGACCGATCCATCCAAACCTCCTCTCAATTTGCAGTTATACAGTCTTATGACCACAAGAGGTTGCTTGTCAGAAAAGAGTAGTGGGTTGATTGAAATGTCTAAACAAACAACCAACCATCTTTTTTTCTCTGGTGAGAACAGTCCCTGTAAAGTCAAACTGGAGTTTTCTAGAAAACATTGGGACCTAGAGGAAATGCTAAATGGTACTTGCCTACCTCAGGCATGAGGGAAACTGCAAAAATAAGAGTCATACCGGCTCATACGTCACACAGGTGATAGGCCAACTAAATCAATGGTGTGCTTGTTTTTTTGGGGAGTTTTAACTATATTTGACCTGCATGCGTACTGGTGCTCATGTGCCTACCATGTGAATGTGCAGCACCAAACAGTTTGATCATGCTATAGGTGGAGAAAGGTCTGGAGTAGGCTACATGTAAGTCTACGTCACCCCACATATAGTAATAACAGTAATCCATACCACATACTGTATATCATGCCTGAAAATAAACATACAACAACTTTGTTGCTTGTTGTTGGAAATGAAAACTATGTTATCACTGTAGCAGGCTAATATATAAACAGAAATGTCTGTTTGTATATTTATACATTTCTGAAATGCGGTGTTACTTTTACGCCAGATGTAATGGGACACACACCTTCCGAAAAGTACAATTTTCAGAAAAAGAACATCATACCAACAGTAAAGTATGGTGGTGGTAGTGTGATGGTCTGGGGATGTTTTGCTGCTTCAGGACCTGGAAGACTTGCTGTGATAAATGGAACCATGAATTCTTCTGTCTACCAAAAACTCCTGAAGGAGAATGTCCGGCCATCTGTTCGTGACGTCAAGCTGAAGCGAACTTGGGTTCTGCAGCAGGACAATGATCCAAAACACACCATGCAGTCCACCTCTGAATGGCTGAAGAAGAACAAAATGAAGACTTTGGAGTGGCCTAGTCCTATTGCTATGCTGTGGCATGACCTTAAAAAGGCAGTTCATGTGGCTGAATTACAACAATTCTGTAAAGATGAGTGGGCCAAAATTCCTCCACCGCACTGTAAAAGACTCATTGCAAGTTATCACAAATGCTTGATTGCTGTTGTTGCTGCTTAAGGTGGCCCAACTAGTTATTAGGTTTAGGGGGCAATCACTATTTCACACAGGGCCTTAATAATAACAACCTTCATTTAAAAACTGCATTTTGTGTTTACTTGTGTTATCTTTGACTAATACTTAAATTTGTATGATGATCTAAAACATTTAAGTGTGACAAACATGCAAAAAATAAGAAATCAGGAAGGGGGCAAACACTTTTTCACACCACTATAAATCAAATATAGGCAATATATGGTTAGCTAGCTAATTGCAAAAGGCAAAGTAGAGACTCAAAAAGGGAAAATTGAGCAGGAGCCGAGAGGTTTTGTTGCAACTGTTTATGTGGGAAAACTGACATGGATTTTCTATGATTGGTTTGCGTAATTAATTGCGTAATTTTCATAATAAATATCAGAGAATAACCATGCCGTATCAGGAATTCTTGGATTGGAACTAATTTCAAATACTTTTTAGATACTTACTATTATATACATAAGACCATAAATTACATTGTTAGAAGGCTATTGTGGATTTGGGTTTCCAGTGGTTTTAAAACAATGTATCTCCAATTTTGGTGATTTTGGGCATTTATATTTCATTTAATGGCTTTCTAATTCAAAAGGTAAACTATGAGGTTTTGTTTTTTAACCTGAGGAAATCCGATAAAGCTGATCAATGTTTTGTTTAATTATTCATGTGATTATATATCCATGCTACTTCAGAGAAACCAATGGTCACTTTTGTAACATAGGCCCTACCCCTTTGGCTGGCAATGCAGTATACACTATATCTAAATTATAAGTTATAAATGCCTTGTGACCAAATCCAAATGAAGTGTAAAGATAGCAAAAACAAACACTATCTGGCACTCTAGGATTTAGAGTGTAACAGTTTGTAGTCCTAAAAGGAAAGCATTTATTTAAGCCTTGGACTCTCTTGCCAGATTTCTAGTTTTTTTTCTTCCTCCCACAAGCTTCTCAGCTTATGCCTACAAACATTTCACAGTTGGTTGTGTCACATTAATTATACAACAAGTTTGAATGTTGAAGCTGTACAATATTAGTTTTCTCTGTCTGTTTTCTATATTTATTGCTTATGTGGCTCAAATATGGTAAGAAACATATGGTAAATGTGTTGATTTTCAGAGATTATCTTCTTCAATCAAATCAAATTTGATTTTAATTCACTACAAAGATTTTTACTTCATGTACCTGTTACCCCTGTACAGATCCCAATATTCTCAGGACCCCAGAAACTAGCAATGTCTAGCTGTCATGTGTATGAATTTGACATACCTTAGTATTCTGTTTTCAATAAAACAACAGATCATTCATTGGAAATTTTTGACAATTTTGATAAACCATTAACCAGTACACATCCCAAACATTAGATGGTCCCATCTTCTCAAATATGAGGATTTACTGCTGCTTTCTGCTTCATATCTTAATGTATTTTAAACATCTTTGCATTTTTGGACTGTCAAAACAAAATAAACAATTTAAAACATCAATTTGGACTCTGGGAACTAGTGGGGGAAAAAATTTAAAATTGTATTGACTAATTGGTTAATCAAAAACTAATCAATATATTAAAAATGTTGAAAATAACCTTTTTCAATTCCAAACCATTTAGATTTTGAGAAACAATTTTCAATATAGCAGTCTTAGAAACTTCCTTCCTTCCTTCCTGTGGCCTTGTCTGTCTATTAAGTCACCCAGTGTGGAGTCCTGATCCCAAGACTGAGACTAATTTTGAAAACATTGTTTACGGGGCGACTGTGGCTTGGTGGTAGAGCGGGTCGTCCCCTAATCGGAAGGGCGACGATTCGATCCCAGCTTTCTCCAGCCCACATGTCAAAGTGTCCTTGGGTAAGACACTGAACCCCAAATTGCTCCAGAGGGCTGTGCCTTCGGTGTGTGAATGATTAGTTACTTTGATAAGCAGTTCTGCCATCGGTGTATGGGGTGAATGTGATATGTAGCTGAAGTGCTTTTAGTAGTCAGAAAGGCGCTATATAAGTACAGTCTATTACCATCTAAAACGATAGGTATGTATGCATTTTTGTAAAGATCTTGGTCAACACTAAAACGCTTGAACGATACAAAAATCTCTTCATCTTTGTTGTCTGTGGTGTTTTCATATCTATCCACATTTGAGAAAGTTTTCAAAAAGCTCTGTTTTTGGGTGTGAAAAATACTCGTTTAGTCTGGGCACAGGGTGAAGAACCAAGAGGATAACATGTGTTTTCATTATGCTCTGCATATATTAATAACTAATTTTCCATCCAGCAACACATTTTCCATTGATGCAATATCTGGCAGTTAAATAGTGGATAATCTATGTATAGAAGCCTGTCTTATTGTTCCGCCCCCGTGCTGAGACTGCTTCTCTGCATTCAGTTTGCCACAAAGCCTGAAAAAGCCTCCACACAGGTCTGATTTAATTTTATTCTACACATGAAGAAATTGGACATGTTTTAAAAATGAAGTTGGCTTCTTTTGCCTCATCAACATTGCCATATTTTTCAAATGCCGAGATGCTGCAGTGGTGAGAATACAGACCTTTCTCAAAAGCAAAGATGGAAATAACGTGACGCAAAGCATCTTGGGGAGGAAGTCGGTGTGGATGGTTTGGTGTCCAAAGTCTCTGACTCTGACACTGAAGACTGCTGTTTGCATCCCATGTCCTACCAATAGTGAATGCTTTTTAACCATGACTGAGGCAAGACAAGGCAGCTTTATCTACATAGCACATTTCAAACACAGAGGCAGTTTAAATTGCTTTACATAAGCATAGAAAAGCATTAGAATGACTTTTAAAATAAGTTTACCAAACTTTGATTCTATAATCAAAGTTTATACGACTTTTCTGTTTATACGACTTTTCTGCTGTCTCCTATAGAGGAGACAGCAGAAAAGTCATATGAGTTGTTTTTCTAAAGGTCATACTTTGTTGTTTAGGTATATGGACTTCAATAGCAGATTCAGTCAATAATCCTTCAGGTAGCATGGTGAAACGCCAATATTTCATGTTAAATTAACTGTTTTTATATACAAACAACACTATGGCCAAGAGGTGAGGTCAGCAGAGGCTGCTAATTGTAATCAATTGTCATGTTTTTAGTAGTAATAAAGATATGATAATAGCAGTGATTGACAGGCTGGTTCTTTTGGCTTTCTTTTATGTGGAACCATTTGCTGAAAATGATTATCCAGACGTTTGGAGTAGTTGCTCTGAATATGAAATTAACAAGTTCCAACGCAGCGTTTAGCGAAAAATTTAAAAGACTTGAACGAAACCAATACCAAAGTCCAGCACATTTAGCTTTCAGGAGCCTTCATGATCTGTTTGTTTCTCTCAATAAAAAATTAAAGCTCTCAAAGCTTCCAAGGCAATGTTTTGGCAAAATATTAAAAGGCCTTACTAATTGGCTACCTCTGAAGAATGTATCACAACTCCAGCTAATTTAGTCGATTAAAAATTTTCACTCTAAAATATATGGTAATCCAGTGCAAGGCCAGAACAGGGATAATATGATCCATTTCCTTGCTACCTGTTACGTCTTGCAACAGTGTTTTGAACCAGCCAGTTACATTAATCTTATTTTTTAGATTATTTTTTCTGGCCTTTATTTGATAGTGACAGCTGTAGAGATAGACAAGAAAGGCAGGAGAGAGAGTGGATGACATGCAGCAAGGAATCGAACCAGGTGAGCTACCAGTGCCCTCCCTAGTTACAGTAATGTAACAGTGAGTATAGCTCTAGTATAGCTAGAAATGATCTGAATGGAGCAGCCTGGTTCCAGACCTCTGGATTACTGTCCATATACTGTCTGTGTGCCGAAGGGCATACTTTTCTCCGCCCAATGGCGGCGTGTGTGATATGCTTGGCTTTAACCAGTGGCCACTGATTGGTTAACACCGCACGCTGAAAATAACTGGATCTGGGACAAATTTGTACGACCAAGAAATTTTGCCAGATTGGGAGATTTTCTGTACAATTTAGGCTTTAGGATGGATTATGTCGGTAAAAATTAGGTTGAGTGGGTTGACAAAATTTTGTCCTGGTTTGTAATAGTGTGGACATTTTTATAATTTTTTTCAATATTCACATTCTTTTCTGGCTAATAATAACGTTTTCGAACCAACCTGGCAACACTGCTCAAGTAGCTCGAAGGCTACTTAACCAGGCTGGTCAACCACCAGAGGCACGCCCGCCGGCTTCTAGCTGCTGGTCAGACTAGCTCATAGATGTATCCATGTACTAGCTAGTAGTAACGATGGCTGATATACCTTAAAATAATAACCCAAGCTTTTATTTGCTTCAATCACTGAACACAGCCTGCCTATATTTGGGACAGGCGTCTATGGGACAGGCCTTTCATTCCTTTCTCACAAAACTCTAAGATGAGAAATACTGCAGGAAGAAGATAAAATATTGTTAATGTCAGAGAAAAGTTAGCAGACATTGAGCTGGCATAAACACTCTATGCGGTTGTTTAGTGCACAGCCATTAAGTGGGGCCACGGATCAGTGAATGGACACATATTCAGACTTTATGACCGCTTCAAAGGTAGGGAGTCACCACTTTTTTTTTCAACTCTCTTGTTTACCATGCCGGTAAATCTGAATGAATTATACTTTGGCGCTCATGGTCTCTGGAAAAAAAAAAAACAACTTTGTTTGTAGTCTACATTCAACCAATTAAATGTTATTTAAGATATCAGTATTAGTAGTAGCTATAATGATGTAGTAAATAATGCATGCTCACGACCAAAATACACAGCGCTACCTCTAGGGCCACAGACCCACCTGAGGAAAAGTCACTGTGTTTGACCACTGTTTCCCTGGGTGAAAAAACATTCAGAGTTTTATAGGCAGGATAAAGAATGGGTACGTCATGTTCCTCTGCCAGAGCCTTACTGTTATTAGTCGACTTACAGAAATAATTCTTAAATCAGCACATTTCTTTGATCGACAAACATTAACTTTTCCTACCACCCCCTACCACAGCTTCTACATCAGCTGAAAATACCTCCCTGCTAACAAGACCTCTGGGTCAAAAAACAGGCCTGCCAATGGAATGCTGAGTGCCAACTGGTGATGAACCTAAGCCAGTTTATTAATTTATGACCTGCTTTCACAGGTCGTGCATGGCACAGACCCAGCACTGACCCTTTTAAGGGCCAATATACGAAAAAGTAACTTTTTCGTATATTGGCCGCTCGGTCTAGATGTGTTCTGTACCAAATATGGTGACCATTGCTAAAATTTTGTAGGAAGAGAAGCGAAAAAACAAGATTTGGACAAAATTCAAAATGGCAGAAAATGTATCTAGACACAAATAGCCGTGGCTTATATGGATAGATTCGTCTGGACCCACAGTTTTCCTGAGACTTACAGTTCAAAAGTTACAGGCAAAAATGTAAAGTTTGTTGTTATAGCGCCACCATCTGGCCAAATTGCACCAAATTCGACACTGCACTCCTTTGGGTGTAATACAACCACCAAGTGTGAGATCGCAGTGCCTGTTCAAAATGTGCCTGTTTGCGGATTGCTTGTCCTATGGTATTGCTGCTTCAACGCATAGAAAAATTAATACTGTTGATTTTAGGTCTGAAGTATATACACCAACAACATGAAAGAAAGAACATTTTATTATACACAGATGTTATGTTTTGTAACAGTGAATCTTTTCTTATTTCAAGTTCAAGTGCAGTACCCTTTCAGAGCGCGTGCCCGTTTGGATCGGGCCGATTGCTTGATCCCCGGAAGTACTGCTTGCAGCGTTGTTGAGAACCGCAGTATGACTGCTCTGATCTCCGGCTGCAGCAGAGCCCGAAGCCCCCGCCCCGATGCTCCGCACTCAGAAACAGAGCAGCTCGCTGCTTGCTTGTTAATTAATATTAAACATGCCGCGTCGTCAAATTGCAAATTCAACACTGCACTCCCTCGGGTCTGAAGTCAATCAGATAAACGGTTCTCGAGAAAATCGAAGCACAGATAGACATGCAGACAGATAGATAGACAGACAGACATTCCTTTATTTCAGGGGTTAATGTTAATTAACCTGAATTTGATCCATACATAAATCAATCCATCTTGCCGAGATATGTTTCACTGCTTTATCTGGTATACTGTGGTCCTCATTCATTTATTAATTGCCTATCTCTGTATTCAATTGGCTATCATTTTCCCTTTTCTGAGGTTGGTGCCCCGAGGGGAATTTAATGCAAGTTAAATTCTGTTACTCTGTATAAATACTGATCATTTCCGATAGCCCGAATTACTCTCAACATATGTTGGAGCCCTTTAGTAACTTATTCATGCTACATATTTTGGTACCCCAGTAGGCTATGTGTTTACGCTACATATAAAACAAATGGCTAGTATGAACACGATGTCAAACTGATTTATGAAATGAAATGACTGTTCCGTCTGATTATCAAGATAATTTTGGAGTTCTTAAATGAAAAAAACATGGTAAAACAGCTCTCTTGATCTGCTCCTCAACATTGCGATTTGAGTCAAGTTCCTGTAAAGATATTAGGCCACTGTACAGTTGAGGACTGACCTGGCAGGCGTTATAGAGGAGCTGGTGCTCAAACTTCTTGACGCCCAGGATCTGCTGGAACATCTCGTACAGCTGGTCCTTGCTGAGGATGAGCTCAGAGGCGGCACTGGCCGTCATTCTCTGCTGGTGCTTCCTGGGATCCTCTTCACCTCGGTAGATGGTGTCAAACTTGGCTATCCAGGAGCTCAGCACGGTCTCTTTGCTCAGGCCATCAATCTCAGGCAGGCTGCGCACCCGCTTCTCTATGTGCTTCTTAAAAACCTCCCGAGAATCGCTGGCCGAGCAGCCACCACTCTGCACCATCCGAGACACACGGTCACTTTTCAGGAAGACCTGCAATCAATTTGTGTATTGACAGATTAGTTTTTTTATCCAAAATATTTCTGATGTATATATATTGTATGTATAACAAACTCATCAGGAGGGCTAACTCCATCTTGGGGATGGTTCTTGAGAGAAGGATGCTGCTAAAGGTACAGCATCATGGACAAATACCTCTCACCCCCTTCATGCCTTTCTGGATGAACACAGGAACACCTTCAGCAACAGACCAAGGTACACCACTGAACAAGTTCCATACCCACAGTGTCCATCGGCCTGCACAACTCCTCACTAACTGGCTGACAATTATTATCATATAGCTAAAATTCATTCTACTGCTATTCCTACTGTTTCTATCCTGCTTGCCACCTACACCTGATTCCATCTCCTCCTACCCCTACGGGGCAATGCACCCCTTAAAACACACTTTTAATTTTCATTTTCTATTCATAATTGACGTAAAATTCAAACATTTACAATTTGTAACATTTGTAATGTAGTAACACTGATGCACCTTACTGCAGTTATTCATTGCTTCTGATATATAAATCAGATGCAATGAATCAGAATCATTTTTTTCCATTCCATGAAGTTCTTGTACTCGATAAAACTCATAGGGAGTAGCCTTAACAAAACCATAAAAATGTTAATTATGCTTTAGTTGCCAGAAGCAAATACTGTACAAAAACAAATGAAATACCTTGACATGTGTACATTTACAAATATGTTCAGAACATTTTCTTATTATGTTGATTAAAAAGAACCTAATCCATGTGGCATTATGTTTCTTTCTAAATGTATTTTCTGTTGCAAATTAGTAAACATCATTTTTAGGAGAGAGGGTTGCATTAAAACAGTTTTAACAAAAACCTGCACCTAGGTAGGACTTATTGCAAGGCTGCCCTACTGTTTTAGCTAGGTTAACCTAATAAACTGGCACATTATCTGTGCAAAAGTTTGTTTATATAAAGAAGAGCTTTTGTTTTTTGTTTTGTGTTTTATATACATGTCTTAGTGTATATCATAGTAGATATTTTGACATTAACAACTTTCTGTTTTAAGTTTAAAATTAAAATTGCAATTATTTTTTATTTTCATTGTGCAGAATGTACAGTATGTGCATTCATATAAAATAGTGAGCCGTGGAGTTGTTTCATATGCCTTTTGGAGTTATTATTACATAAAAAAATGTTTAATAATCTCATGTAATATCAATATCCGTGTTGAATGCATTTAATAACATGGCTTAATAACATTACATTAAGTTAAAATGGGATGAAAATGTAACAACTGAGCAGTATGTCAAAAGTTACTACAGTGGAATGAGTTCAACAAACTAGTTCTATAAAGTGGCTGATATTGATGACTCACCTTTTGTGCCAGAGAGACCTTGTGAGAGAAAGTTGTGAATGAACAGTGCAATCCAGACTGTTTACAAATGTGAAATGCAGAGAAGATTCTGGCTCTTCCTTTCTTACATTTTATTTCCCTCTTCTATTCTGGGTGGATGAAGCCCACTGAATCCTGGCCAACTGGGAGCATATTATTAAGACTACCCTAAGGAGCTCAGTGCACGCTCTTCATCATTTATCAAGACAAGTTATCTCCATTGAGGTTTGGATACTTTTTACTCCATTATTAGTTTTCCTTGGACAGATACATTTTAAACAAGAGGAGGCTCGCAATGGGAACTTAACAGCTTGCAAAACGATGTTTAGTCATCTGAAATGAGTTTGCACACATATCCAATTAATAAATAATCATATAGTTTTAACATATAGTATTTAAGTCAATCAATCAATGATTTATACTAAAAAAGACTACATTAAATATATGTTTTGTTAGTATACTGGTGGTGGAGTGAAATATCCATGTGACAGATAATACAGACTCACATCATAGTAGCTCTGGACAGCGTTGATGAAAGCCTCATCAGCCACGATCTGGGTTTCTCCGTTGAGGAACGCCTGGAAACGCTCTTTGACTGTCTGCAGCTGCTGCTTACTGATCTGAAGGAGACATTAACAGACAATAGGTTATTATAGTTTATGAAAAAAAACTACAACTTAAATATTCCAATTTAATAATTAAAATAAAAGTGAAACTGTACCTGTTTTCAAAACTATACAAAAGTTATACAAGCTCACCAAAAATGTACTGAAATCTGCAATTAAATACATTTTGTTTCTGTTTCTTTTTATTTTCTTTCTTTATTAGTCTTAAATATTGATCCTGATTCCCAGGAACTTTTCAGTGTCCAATCAGTTGGAGGTACAGCTGGCCTACTTACACAACCAACAGGACATTAAACAGTTAGCTAAGGCTGATAGCGCACAGAAAGATGGTATGGATCCAAACCACCAAAATAATGGTCACAAACAAAGAGAGCAATATGGAGGATTGTCTTGAAAACCAGGAATGGGAAGATCTACATGAGAAGTTTTTTGTTTGTTTTTTTGCTTTTAACTGCACCAATCGCAGAAGTAATGGTCGGAGTATATTCTAAAGTTCTGAAGGAGGAAGCTCCTCCGTCGACTCAGAGTGCAGATCTAGCTATTGGCATCTATCAATTTAGTCAGAGCCCTAGATTTTAATCCTGTAGTGGATAGTTTTGCACAGAAATGGGTGAGGAAGAAAGGCCTTTTTAACGTAAGATCATTCACACTGTTACTGTGTGTTTATGGTGGGACTTGGTGACAGTTGATAGCCTACAGATGGACGACTGATGGCTTTAGATGGAAACGTTATGCTTATAATTTTGCCAGTCAAACAGATATGCAGAGTCTCTTTTCATGATCACCTGTAGTTACAATACTTTGTGAATACTGTTTTGACACTAAATCTTATGAGCAAAGTTTTGCCTGTATACAATGCAGACATCAGATTTTATGAGATTTTGCAATAACATAAGACATGGTAACACTTTACTTTAACCCCCTATAAGCACCATATAAATATTTAATGAATGGTTTATAACACACTGTAATGTAATTCTAACTTCTCCTATAAATACATATTTTATATTACTAGAACTGTGTTTTATTATATTGTCATTCATTATCTGTTTATAAAGCAAACCTCTTTGCATTCTGCACCCTTGCACTATGTATTCTTTGTTTACAATTTACAGAAACAGTTTGACTTGCATGAGGACATTGCATGTTTATATACTGGATTAAACTTTTGGGATAAAAAATCCAAAAAGCCTTTCCCTTTTTTTCTCCAGTGTTCAGTGTGTGTTCACTGAACAGGAGCTCCATTAAGAGGAATGATGTAACCAATCCTGTTACAAGACATTTAAATGAAATTCAACGTCACATTACATCTTTATTTTTTTTCTAAGTTTTATAAGTGATTAAGTCCAGCTAAAGAGTTGGTAAGATCAATTTTCTGAGAAAAAAAAGAGAGAATTGTTTTGGAATTTTCCAGAGGGCATAAATAAGGACTTCTTAATAAATGAGTTTTATAGTGGTGTTTTAAGAGTTTTTAAAAATTTTGTCTTCTCTTATGTTTTTTTTTATTTTATCTTAGCTTTTATATTTTTAAGATACTTGCAATGTATATAGATATAACACTAAAGTATGCCATATTAAATAGGCCGTTTTGGGTTACAACCTCCTCTATACAAGCTTGAGTGCCTTCCCTTCAATGCACTTCTCCTGCTTATAGACCAAATATGGTGTCACCTATGTCCATTATTGGGCACACCCCTTGTCTCTCTGCCAGTTTGGGAAAGTGTTTGGCCTGAAGCCACATGACCATATACCCAGCTCATCTATGTATGGGTGCCCCATTGGCTGATATGTATGTGTATGTATATGATTGGTTGTCTTTTATATATTTTTATATGAATGAATTAACTTCATTTATATAGCACCTTTCATGCACAGAATCCAGCTAAAAGTGCTTTACAATTCAGCAGCAAAAATAAAAACAGCAATGATGCAAGTTTAAGGAGAAAGGGATAAAATTTGTGTTACTGTTTATAAAATAGCATTAACACAGTTTCTTTAGAAAGATTCAAACAGACAGCTGCTAGTTATAGGTTATATTAAAAAGATATGTTTTTAGTTGTCATTTAAAACTGTCCACTGAGTCAGCAAGTGTAATATCAAACGGCAGAGTGTTCCATATTTTGGGGTGTAGTGGCTAAAAGTAGCATCCCCAAAGGTTTTTGTGGCGACCTTGGGAATAGTTAAAAGAGCAGCTGTGGAGGATCTTAGCGTACCTGGAGTATCATAAAATGATAGGGAGTCTGTGAAATAAAAGGGGGCGAGGCCATTTAGTTCCTTAAAAAAGAGAAAGACTTTAAAATAAATTTTAAAAGATACAGGGAGCCAGTGTAGGTTGCGTAAAACAGGAGTTATATGATTTTATTTTTTATTAAAACCCTGGCAGCAGCATTCTGAATGGTCTGTAGTTTTGCAATAGCTGCTGTTGGTAGTGTATAGAGCATTAGAGTAGTCAAGACAACTAGAAACAAAAGCACAAACAAGCTTTTCAACAACTTGTTGGCTCAGTAGAGGTCTCACCCTCGCTATATTGTGCAAATGATAAAAGGCAGTTTTGGTCAATGAATTAAAATGGGCTGTAAAATTGAGGTCAGAATCTAAAATGACACAGAGGTTTCTTACTTGTGGTCGTGTCTGCGAGGCCAGATGTCTCAGTTTAGCAAGAACAACATCACTTTAAATTTTTTGGCCAGTTAGATTGGACACAGTATTTGAGTCATATCTATCTATCCAGAGCTAGCATGAACTTGGAAACAGACTGTAGCGTCATGCTTCAATAAAGCTACTGTGGTGAGAGCAGTCAGCAGAGAACAAGAAGAGGCAGCACTGTTGATAGCATCTGCTCAATGAGACACACTACCAGAGTAAAGAATGTAATACTAGTTTAAAGATACACTCTTAGATTTTCTATAAATGCCTAACAGTGCCTAAATTCCCCAAATGACCTCCTAACACACTGCTGAATTTTCAACAAAGTTCAAAATTCAATTTAAAAACAATAACAGTAATGTGAGCCATTTCCTGTCTGTCTCTTCACTGCCAACTGTCCAATAAAAAATGAAAATGCCAAAAAATGTCTAATAAAAAAATGTTAATGTCTCCACATGTAAAGTTAAAACAAATGACAGAAAAATAAGTATAGTCAAAAAGGAGATGGCAGTATCCAGTGTATATATTCATTGTATAGGTCTGTGGAGAGTTTTCACTTTGATGTATAGTTTAACAGCAGTAGTATTAAATATTATTTGCATTGTGACACAGACTGTGGGTTTGGGCAAAGCGGTAACAGACAAAACTATAATTACTGCCCCGCAGTTGTATGTCTCTGCCAACCAGTCAAGTTGCAGTTTACATCCATATCTGTCCAGACTCATATATGTAATGAATACTTGAAAGGAATTGAATAAAAAGGTATAAAGTGTATTTTTTGGCTAAATGAAAGTATATTACTATATTGATGATTCATTTGTATGATTCTAGTGAATATACATTGTTGAACTGATTAATGAAGGATTATCATAGTTAAAGTATTGGCTAAACAGGTACACATGTAATTGATTACTATGTAAAGATGGATACTTATAGAGTATAGCTACACAAAATGTGATGGGAAGCCTCTCTATAAGCTGTTGGTGAAATCTGGAATCGTTCAATTCATTCTTAAATTATGGCTAAAAACCTATTTTGAGGTCACAATGACCTCTGAGTCAAAAGTGTCACCTATTCAGTGTCTGTAAAATCTCCCCTTCTGTTCCTGAGTTACAGTGTTGAATAATGGCCAAAAAAGTGTTTTTCCAGGACATTATGATGTCTGAGTGAAGTTGACCATTTGGGTAAAAAATTTCATCACTTCATTGTTGTATCTCATTAAACATCTGTGTGAAATTTCATCATAATTACCGCATCAATTCTTGAGTTATGGCAAAAAACGTGTTTGTCAAGGTCATTTTGAGGTCACAGTGACCTTGACCTTTGAGTCAAAAGTGCCCCAATTCACTGTGAAATATGAGCATCAATACTTGAGTTATGGCCAAAAATGTGTTTTATGAGGTCACAGTGACCTTGACCTTTGACAACAAAATTACAATCAGTTCATCTATGTGTCCAACTGAACGTTTGTGTCAAATTTGAAGAAATTCCATCAAGGTGGACAACCAAAAAACATAACGCCTCCAGCCACAGCTATCATTGGTGTGGAGGCATACAAATTGTGCAGCATGGGTTATCCATGTATTAGAGGTGAAAATTACAAATCTACTGTATGTAGTTCACTTTTCTTACTACAGTAAGCTAAGCTATCACATTACCAATCAAACACCAGTAAGCGATCACATCGCTGTTCTTAACAGTGTCATGTTAAGGTACTGCTTCTGACTGGCTTTACTTCAGTCTGGGACCTCTAAAACCAAGCAGACATTGCATGGATTAAGCCTGATTTAAACCTTGAATTGGTTGTCCAAGACTAATTTTAGAATTGGGTTGAATTTCTGCCTGATTGGTTATTGTTTGACATGCAGTTTGAGAGGGGTCAAAATGCCTTATTAACCACCTGAACAATCTATGATCTGACTCTCAGATGATCGGTTGTATTGTTGTCAGGTCAGAAACTGGTTGGCTGTCTCTCATGGCAGCTGTCAAAAAATCGATTCTAAACTGTAGTGAGCTAGTTTTAATATTATTGCAGTCAGATTTGGTATTTTGATTTGGTCGGATTTGTTAATTTTTAACAGGGGGGGGTGGCCAAATGGCAGAACCCCACTACTATACGTTGCCTTTTGTCACTTTGATCATGACGGTAGCACTCTATAGCGTATATACATAGCATATGGTTTAGAGAATATTATAGATCAAAACTGACTAAAGGGCGGGACTGAGAGAAAAGGCACATTTACAAATCCATCTGCTACTTCAGCACCACAGACAGCGCCATGGATTTATCAATACACAGCACAGTTAGGCTACTGATATTTCAGAGCTAGGGTTGGAGCCATAGATTCTAACTTGCACAATCCTCCGTAGGGATCAATGAGTCAGGCAGACTAGACTAAGATATTCAACTAAACAACCCCTCTGCCCTGTACTGCTGCTACTAGGAGATGGAGAGGAGGGATGGCAGGTTAACAAGGGGGATTCATTTTGGTCATTTCGCGAACAAGGGGATGGCATCATGGCACATTGTTGAGGACGTGGTCGCCCGGTTTGAATAAACTTTATTGGAATTGTAAATAGACCGGGGTTCCGTATCTAATTTAGTTGTGTGTAGTCAATTGATCCATACAGTGTGAGCACAAAAGTCACAAGTTCTGGCTGTGCAGAAAGGCAAATTAAAACGTGTAGAGTGAGTTAACACAATATACAAGATTATTAAAAAACACAGTGTCTACCCAGCTTAAGTAAGTTTAGTCTTTTGCTGGTTCAAACTGTTCTGTTCAGTTCAGTACAAAATTTGGCTTATATGAACACAGTTTATAAGGTTAATAGCTCAGCAACCACCTAAATAATGTGATAAATTAAGGGATTAAAGGCAAATCTTTAAATAAACTGGCTAAACTTGATAATTAAACTTTATTAAACTGACAGTACAGATTGTGTTTTAGAGGCAAACATTCTGCTGGAGACACTCCTTTTGAAGACACACTTTTAATTAGTACTATAACATTTTATCTATAGTCTTCATTGGCCTACTGGTTTTCTACTGGTGATCTGGATCCCATTGTGTGATGGTCCCCCAGTTACAATTTACAATCTAACCATAGACACAGACACACAGTGAGATTAATATATGTGCATGCTGTGATGTTTTATATACTAAATTACCAAATAATACATTATTATATGTAATACTGAATCATCAAGACAATAGCACTACAATGAAATGACCAATAACAGCCTCTTTCCCTTCTAGAAGACTCCACACCCATTAGCCAGTTCCCGTCTGCAGCCCTGGTAACCGTTACCATGGCCACTGCAACAAAGGATGCAGTATGAGATTCCAGCTTCCTTAATGGGGGTCAGAGTTCACAGTTGAGATTAACTACATCAGAGCCAGCTGTTTTGCTACTGTTTATCCATAATACACCAGTGCATGCGTAATATTGTTAAAGAGTAGGTCAGTTAGAAATATGTGTAGCTGGTGGGTGGACTGTAGGTCAGTGTGTTATTTCATGGTTTAGTTACTCCTTCAGATTTGTCTTTAACTAAAAGAAATAAAATGCCCTAAAAACTCAAGCAGCTTAACCAGCATTCAGATATTCCGTAACATGACTTTAGTTGGTATAGACACACCAACATACTGTAGGACCAGAGTACCAGAATCTTCAAACCTGAGGCATGCTGTTTGTTGTCTATTTGGCATTATTTAAAAATACAGTGAGTTATTGTCAGTATCAGTGTGTGTAAGAGAGAAAGAGTGTGTATGAGAGAAAGAGAGAGAGAAAGAGAGAGAGAGAAGGAAGGAAATGGGAAAACTGTGCACATGCGTTTTTCACACTCTGCTCTGGGTAACATCAGATACCGTTCAGCTATTTCTCTAATGATATATGACTTATGAGAGAATGTCTATGAAATAAAATGCCCTAAAAACGCAAGGCTCCAGTCATGTAGGCACAAGTTACCTACAGTGAGTTATTGTCAGTATCAGTGTGTGTGTAAGAGAGAAAGAGTGTGTATGAGAGAGAGAGAGAGAGAGAGAAAGTAAGGAAATGGGAAACTATGCACATGCGTTTTTCACACTCTGCTGTGGTTAACATCAGATACCATTCAGCTATTTCTCTAATGACATATGACTTATGAGAGAATGTCTATGCAGTGCTTTCACAGGATGCCAAGTGATGTAAACATTCATTTAACATTATACAATGCTCAGCAGTTATACTGTTATTTGTTGAAAAGTTCAATTTGAACAGCCAAAATATGCTTCACTGGAATGAAGATAAACACTTCGCCTAGCAAGTGCAAGTGAAGCTGATAACCGCCTCTCGAACTGTACCTCCAAGGACTGCAGGGTTAAACATTTAACAAACAATGCTTGGTGAAGTTAACAGTAACCACTTATGTCATTGTGCTATGGATTTAAAATTTGTTTTCCACTAAACACTTGAGAATGCTTCTTGTGGGGTTTATTTTTCCCCTGGTAGCAGACAGCCAAAAATCATGGGGTCTGTGGAGCACACTGGTGTTCTGAAAACAACTGGAAGTTAGTTATTCGTGTGAATGCTTTCTCAGTATTCAGACTATTGTTCTTCTATGTTTCTCTTTATTATTATGACTTCTTATTCTTCTACCATATATTTTTCGATCGACTACTAGTTCTGCATACTTTCAGCTACAGAAACCATTCAAATGTTATGTTCAGCTCTTTAAGGACATTCATACTTTATACTATATTTTTCTACCGCTTATACTTAAAATATTAAGCTTTTTTCAACATTTTTAGGGCACGAGCAGCGACCGCTATTGTAATGGGAGGAATTATTATTTATCCAAATGAATCGCATTTATGAAGGGCTAAAGGTGCTCGAAAACTCATGAAACTTTGCACAAAATTCAGAAGTGGCGAAAATGTACATCTGATACAGGTCTTGCACATGGGTGTACAAATGTGGGGACTGCGATACAACTTATAGTTTTGGAGTTTGGACTTTTTTGAGTAGTACCTCGGCAGGGCTCTCTGTCAGTGTCTTTCTACCAAATTAGCTCTGGTTCTTGAACCAGTTCCGTTCGGGATTCTTGGAACCTTGGTACTATCTAGCGAACCAGCCCTTCTTTCCACAAGTTTTGAGCGGAACCATTGCAATCAAGGATGCATCATCAACGGAGTGTGTTGCACAATGCACAACAGAAGTAATCAGTAGTAGCAGGATGGCAGAATACACTGCACACCTGCATCCTTTTGATCTGTAATCACAGATGGCATAATTACATTATGAACTCAGGAGATGACCAAATCGTAACTAATCGTCCAATGATTTCTCACTTCTCCACTGAACCAACTTTTCGAGTTCCAAGCCAATTTAATTTTGGTCGAAATGTTCAGAACAGTTCAAAATTAGGTGTCCGAACCGGAACGGAACCGGTTCCATGTTCGTGGAAAAGGGGTGTGTGTGTTATCACCAGGTATGCGCAACAATCCAATCCAATCTAAAATTTAAAAACATTTAAAAACAGCAACAGTTGACCAAAGTGCTGTTCAATCAAAATATAGCAAAATAACACAGTAAAAACAGAAAGACTAGTATAAAAGACAAAAGGACAATAATAGAAAGGCAACTCTCATAGTGAGTACTTTTGTGAGTAGTTTTGCTTCCTGTCTTTGTTTGCGTTTCCCACCAGTTTTGATTGTTTGCTCTGACCTGATCTCACCTGTGTCTCATTGTCTCCCTTCACCTGGGTGTATTTAGTCTGTGTCATTCCCTTGTCTCTTTGTCAGATCGTCATTGTCCCTGTGTCCCGGCCTTTGTTACATACATACTTTGCCTGCTCCCTGTCGGATTTGGTTAACTTGATGGACTGATTCCCTGATTTTGACCACTGCCTGCCTCTGATGCGTGTAAGCTTTTTCTTATCATTAAAGTCTCTGAACTGCACCTGCTCTGCCTCCATTGTCTGCATTTGGGTTCAAACCCTTAGTTTCCCTCTGCTACCCAGCTTGACACCATCGCAACACTGTGCTTCAGCCTTGATCTTGGGACAACAAGGAGCAACTGCAGCATCAGCAGCATTCAGCAGCATTCTGGACCAACTGCAAGCGTGAAAGGGAGGCCTGGCTAACAACATGAACTGCATTACAGTAGTCAGGTCGAGATTAAAAGAATGTATAACGCTTTCAAAATCACTAAATGATAAAAAAGAACTTCACCTTAGATAATAGCCTCAGCTGGAAAAAGCTAGATATTATCATCTTGTACAATTTTAAAATCAATGTCCATTATCGCATCCAGATTTTTAACAGTAGATTTTACATATGGGACCAGGGAACACAGATTCATATGAGGGGCATCGCAGCCAGTAGGCAATATGAGGTGCCATCCCCCTTGTTTGCAAAATGACTAAAATCCGTCCCCCTTGTTAACCTGCACAACGATGCTCTGTGCTTTGTCTCATTTGTCTCGCGCTTCACATTGCCGCTTTTAATAATCACCACAGTCTCTGAACATATGAGACATACTGGTTTTGAACTGCCTGTGGGAAGACTGAACATGTAAGAGTATGTAAGTTCTTAATTAAAAGCTCTGTTTTCTTTGTCTAATTAAAATTAAAAATTATTTTTAGAGCACACCATCTGAAATAATTTCTGTCTCATCTCTACCCTCCCTGTGTGTGTACCTTATTCATTGACTCAACTCGCAGGCTGCTAAACCAGTGCCATAAAGGCTAGAAAAGCTGCAGTGGTTAAAATAGAAATGTTCCATCAAAATTTAATAATTCTCAGCAATGTATTGATATTCTCTACATGAGATGGGGGAAAGTGTGGCAGCAGCATGCCAGAGGCCAGGTCAGAAATTAAAAAAAGAATTTGGGAGTTTTTTGGCTGTTCTTATGTAACTTTTTATTGGACTAGTATAAAAGACAAAAGGACAATAATAGAAAGGCAACTCTCATAGTGAGTACTTTTGTGAGTAGTTTTGCTTCCTGTCTTTGTTTGCGTTTCCCACCAGTTTTGATTGTTTGCTCTGACCTGATCTCACCTGTGTCTCATTGTCTCCCTTCACCTGGGTGTATTTAGTCTGTGTCATTCCCTTGTCTCTTTGTCAGATCGTCATTGTCCCTGTGTCCCGGCCTTTGTTACATACATACTTTGCCTGCTCCCTGTCGGATTTGGTTAACTTGACTTTATAATTTGTAACCCACAGAAGACAGTCCACAAATGTGTACCATGATACACAAATATCTCACTACCCCACAAATGTATTTTTTGTGTAGTCAAATCCACAAAAATATGGAGCAATTTGCAAATATGCCTAACTTACTCTGTAAAAATGTATTTTAATTTTTCACATAAAAATGATATAGGTTTTACAAATGTAAATAGTTTCACCATAACAAATACATGTAAAGTGATATTTACGCATTTGTGGATCCGTTTTTACACGTGAAACAAGTTATCCACATTTGTAGATTGCTTTCTGTCAGCTTGCAGGCCACGTGACATTTGTGACTTACCTCCTATTTATTTGTGGAATTTTGTCCACTTCATACCATAGCAGATCTGTTAAAAGCAATCTGTAAATTGAGGTGCAGTTACTAGCTACATCAGCAGGTGGTGAGATTCCCTCACATGAGCTGACAGAACTACAGTCTGTAAGCTACTGGAAGAGTCAACGTACAACAGGAGAAAACTAGCTGGCTTCTACCAGGAGGTGAAAGACAAGGTGGAGCATCTTTATTTAACCTAAAGGTCGGGATTCAGGATGGGGTTCATCATTGTCATCTCCTGGTCCATGTGCTGTGCTTACTTACTGGCATTAACTATAGTTTGCTAATGTTAGTGTTAGCTAACTGTGGCAGTGGTGTAGAAGCTAGCCCATGTTAGATCATTTAAGTTCAGGTAACTTACAGAGCAATTTTTTATGTGAGGCATGAACAGCAGCAATATATGCTGACAACTGTAAACGTGCATGGTTAATGTTAGGTAAACATAGGGCTTGGATACAATAATTGTCAATTCACACTCCAACTGGAAGTACCAATCATTTCAATAGCCTACATTTACAGCTGTTAGGTGATCAGTAAATGTTTTTTTCTACAGATGAAACACAAAGAGAGAGTGCTGTTTATAATTATTTGGATGTTTGGTCCAATAGTTTCACTAATCTCTTTAAAAAGGCGAGGGATGACAACATCTGTGGGACAAGCTGAAGGTTTCATATGGCCAATAATTTCCTTTAGAAGAGTAGAGTAAAGACACCGGCTCAAACTGGTTAAAAACAGCAGCACAATGGACAGTGTTGGATGGATGGGTCGTAAGAAGGGGTTGAGATGTGTGCTTTAATGATCACAATCTTGTCAACAAAAAAGTGGAGGAAGAAACATCAAGACAAGCAGATTGGGGGAAGAATAGCATTAATATTAATAAAAAGAACACAAGGTTTGTGACAATAATTTCAAAAAAATATATATATTTTGTCGTAGCTTTGACAATTTTCTGATCTGCACCACCTGTCCTTTAAAATGTCAAAAGACACCTGCAACTTTTTACACTTGGGTTCAGCTCTCCTGCATTCTTGTCTGACAGCATGAGTAGTGTTATTCAACCATGGTTGGGGTTTAGGTTTGGAATGCATGATTTTAAAAGGTGAGACAGTATCTAGGATGTTTTGTCAGATGTAATAAAATAGTGAGGTTAACTACTCACCCAGCAAACATTTCCTCAATCTGCGTCAAGGCTAACAAGTCCAATAGACCCCAAATGTCACAATGGTTTATAGAGGGCAGCAGAGGCGAACTGGTGCAGATCAGAGATTTATTGAGCGTAAGAAATGCTTGCAGGCAGGTAGGTACAGGTCCAGGAAACAAAACAAAAGGCACAAAGCAAAACCCACATAGTAACTGGGACCAAGTGAGACAAAGGAACACCAAATCTAATACACAAGTGAGGGGACGATACCTAGACACAGGTGAAACTAATCAGGACGGGGCAGACAATCAACGATTGGTGTAAACGACGGTGTAAACGAATAAACACTATTTAAAATAACAAGATATAACTTTGTAACATGAGTGTGTGAACGGTAGTGTTTACACATGAATTGTGTTAGTCACAGATACGCCAGGCTCCACCATCAGTTAATCATACACACCTGCTCCCTATCACACTCCTGTTCCCCATCAGCACCTAATCACAGCCAGGATAAAAGGCTCATCCCTCACCGCAGTCAGTTGTCTGACCTCACTGAACTAAGGACTCCACATGGGATTCTTCATGACTCCTACCTTCCACGCCAGCGTGTTCCCCACTCCTTCCTACTCCATCATCTTACCCACTCCATCCTACTCCAACGTGTACCCCACAAGCTCCACGGACCCCGTTCAAGAGCGGGTGGATTGTATCCAGCGATACTCTCCACCAATATACCCACACCCACTCCAGCCGTCACTTCCGCAGACACTCTGTCACCACCGGTTACGCCATGCCCAGGGCCAGACCAGCACCCTTCTTTGGCTCATCGGAGGACTGCAACGGCATCCTTTGGCTGTATTCATTGGCACTGGAAAAGAAGCCCACAGTTTCTAATCCATACCGGTGCACCCTCCTGGCTCGAGGTGGTCCTCGCAGTCATCAGATTGCACTCTGGTCTGCCAGTCATCAGTCGACACCCAGGCCCGCCAGTCATCAACCTACTAACCAGCGACTCGCCTGCACCACAGCCCAGCTGCTCGCCTGTTCAGCCTCCAGTTCCTGCGCCGCGGTGGCCTCCAGTTCCCGGACTCCCTGCTGGAAAGCAGCAGCTCTCAGTTCCTGGACTCCCAGTGATCGACTGTGTTTTTGAACTCATAATTCATGTATATGGACACATGTATTCTCAACATACACAGTGTATGTTTAATAGTATAATGGCACACATGGTAGCATGACAGCACTTATTTTTTTCACAAGAAGCTTTTTCCCCTTAGGGCTACCACTTTTGGGCTCTATGCTCTCTTTCCTGAAAATATCGTTCCACTCCAGTTGTGCATGTTAAAAGGCATCTGTTGTAATGTAACACTCTGTTACCACTGCCACTCCAGGGAGAAGATGACAGAGAGAGGAAAAAGGGGAATGAAAAAAGAAAAGAAGGGAGGAAAACGAAAGACAGGCCCTGGATAAGAGAGGGGGAGAGAGGGACACCAAAAGGAAAACAGAAAGGAATGAAAAACCACATTTTACAAAGTAAAGGAGGAGGGAGTAAGAGAGAATTGAACAGAGGTAAAAATAGAAAGATAAGAGTGAGTGATGCATATTGTAGATATAGAGGGCCAAATTGACCCCCTATAACTATGACAGCAGCGCGTTTAATCAGAACCAGAAATACTAATACTAACGTAAACCAGTTTGCCAGAGGCAGACAGCAGTGCAGTGTGTCAGCAGAGTGTCTGGTGTGACTGAAGGGCAACCAGTCGCTACGACTGCCATCTGGGAGCTAAAAAACTGAGATAAGACTACTGTGTGTGTCTGTGTGTCAAGGTGTGCCTGCGTGTATGTGTGTGTGTCACATGCCTCTCTCAATGAGTGCTAGCTACCTGCCAGTAACTGCTCCAGCCAGTGTGGCTGCTGGAGTGGAGCTGGATCGGGCTTACACGTAGCTGAGCTCACAGCCTGAGACAGTGGGTATTTTAAAAGCAAATTCACTTTGTCAGATAACTTTGACTTAGCCAATATGGCAGTATTTGTCTTTCATTTAAAGTCAGGGCCTCATTTCCCCAGTACATCTTAGGGCTAAGATGATTGTTTCTGAAAGGCATCTTTACTGAGAACACTCTTGGAAATCATTGTAAATTAAAGGACTTGCCTGGGCTACCACTCAGAGGTCTGAGTCAAGTACCTCTTTTAAAGAAACTCTTCAAATACTTGTTGATGACTTGTTGATACTTGAAAATGGGCTTGTCTGCATCCATTGGCTAATAATTCACTGTTTCAGACTTGTTTTACCATGCAACACAGCTCGTTTTAAGGTGTCATAGTTTGGCTCTGCTCAAATAGGACCATAACATCAAGGGTCAACATTAGAAATGTATACTATAACGGCATGGCTCACTCTGTGTGTCATAATGGAAAGGTTATCAACCACCACTTGAGTCCTCACTCCACCTTCTGCTCCTCACTAATTAATCTGAATCTAGATCCTCTTAGCTCTTTTTGTTGGTGAATCAGTTTTGTATATTACAGGAAGGAAGGGGAAGAGGGTAAGCATAAATGTGCTTTGTATATGTGCAATTTAATCACTTCCTTGTGAGGCAATATTAGAACAAGCTCTGTCATTCTCTAGAATCAGAAACCGAGAATTATCAATGTAGAAGAAGTCTTCAAAGGTGCACGTGTCTCCATTTCACTGGGCCTTTCACAGTCTCCACAGATTGGTTCTGCTCTGTGGTTATGTCCTCTCATTAAATCATCAATTCCTGGCTCTCTTATTTTGGCTTTGGGAGCTGCCTGTTCTAGACTGAACTACCCAGGATACAGGACTCTTCACAGTGTTTAATTGTTTTGTCAGACTTTGGACAAGCATCTACGTAAGACAACACATTGAAGTTTTTTCAGTTACATAAAATATTCAAAGTTTATTCACAATCATGCTTAATGTAATTTTTGTCAACTAACCACAATCTACCCTGTGTTTCAAAAAAACATGGCAGACAAAGAGAGCGACCAAGAAATGTTTGTTCCTTTAATATTAAAGTCCAAAGTTTGGTTACATTGTGTCCTCCCAAACAAGTCAGACATGGAATACGCAACATTGCTGTCTTCACCCGTCTGTTAAAGTGATGGCTTTTTGTCATTCAGACACAGGTGACTTTTACATTAATGTTCCTTACGCTTTTATTCAGACATGACAGCACATTTAGGGAAAGTGTCACATGCTTGTGCAATATTTGGCACCTGGTGAGTGAGACGATGTTTGACATGACATGACATGAAGGAAGAAGAGTATTTTCTGTTTTCTCACAGGCTGCAGCGCTGATGAATTTTAAAACCTAATACATTTTCTCATCAATTTTCTCATTTAACATTAGATAGCAAATTCTGCTGCCTATTTTATCATGAAGAAGAATGGAAATTTTGTAGAGCTTTTTGCTGGATATTCACTCATTCATCTGTGCAGCTGGTATGAGTGAGACCGGTGGTCTGATTAACAATTTAACTGTGGCTGTATGGGGTTTTTGTAGACTTTGTTTGCCTTGCACCGCAAGGAGAAAAACTTTTTTTTAACAGATTCAGTGTTTCATAGTTTAATTAACTGATTTTATTTTCTTTGAGCGTAAAAGATGCTGCTTTATACAAGATAATTGTTTTTAATGTCTCTGTGCATTTAATCTTGTGCTGCTGTGACCTTTACGTTTATCTGACAACATTCAATTCACACTTGTCCTGTGTTGAAAGTGTTACAGAAATGTTACTAGGTCCGACCCCGTAGGATTGGTTAATGGTTTTAATAGTTCCTGAAGCAAAGCACAATTTATAATGTGAATTTAACAGAAAATCAATGATCATGCTTAAATTGAATAGCCAACCACCAAACCATGAATTGATTTGAATCACTGTTTAGCCAATTTCAAACTGTGTTTAGTGTTTTTAATCCAATTCCAGTTTTGAAAATTTCTTCTGATTCCTGCTCACATAACACCAGACAACATATGGATCAAAGGAAATCAAACATTTCTGTTTTGGACTAGGCAAAATGTCCACTACATCGTCACAAATGACATGATGCTTTCTGTTATGCTGGATTTGCATGGTACCATACCACTGCCTTGTAATATATGTATGTAAGTAACTGTATATATTGTTTTTATTTTTATTCTATTCATATTTTAAATATTTGTATTTATGTTCTGTGTGTGTAGTGTGAAGGGGGCTACAACTTTAATGTTATTGTGCAGCCCTATGTTATATAATGACAAATAAATGTACCTTGAACAAAAGCATGGGCATCTATAATGACCTACACATTAAGAATCCAATGAAACATGAGCACACACACACTCGTGCTCTCACAGACATACCGTAAAGTCCCTGGTGATGACATAACATCAAATGGATGGGTAATCTCAGATTACACACAGCACATCAGATCAACAAAGGATTGAGAAAGTGTTTATCAGGGAAAGAGATGCTATTCACGCACTCACACACAAGGCTTTCACATGAATACAAGGCAGTGACAAATGCTTACAGCGTGCACACACACACACACACACACACACATACACACAGAACTGTTCTTCCTAAATAAAGACAAACTGCACAACCTAGTATGCTTTTAAATCTTTCATGTGAAACTAAATAGTCACACTTGTCCAAAACCTCTTCTCAGAGCAATGACATTGTGATTGAGAGTGTATGGACGCTGCATTCAGACAGCTTCAAAACATACCACCCACTCATTACTGGCACAGGATCAGCTGCTGGTAAGTCATTATGTTAAAAGTTGAACTGTGGCCAACTTCTCCACACTGGCCAAAAGGCATTTAATGCCAAGATATACAGTGCTTCTCCCATTCAATGGCATTAAATTAACCTTTTGTGATTAGTTTCTTGAGCTGCTAATGTCATACCCAAAGTGTAGAGCTTTTGATTTAGATAGATTCCACTAATCTAGCACTGACAGATCAGGGATTAGTCCAAGAAGTCATCAGTAAATAGAAGCACAGACAGCTTGGAAATCTGTCTCTGTGTCCATTAGTCTTCTGCTTTCTGTGCTCTTGAAACATCCTACTTCATGGTCTTTGGTTCAGTTAATCCAAAGCAGTTTTAAAAGATGTATTACATCATCTACATCTACATCATCATTCTTTCTGAATGCTGTCTTTTTCTCTATAAATGACATGAGAGTGTAGCATGTAATTGTAGATGTCTGAGCAACCTGGACGGCTTGTTGTGTTAAAATCAAACTATGATGCAATGTGATTTCAGTGAAGCCCCTCATCTTTTAACAATGTTTTAGGAACAGATGACAGCCTCTTAAAGGGGCACTTTTACATGTTAAAGTCAGTTTACTAGTCACAGGTAGTACACACAGTTGTTATGAGGGTTATGCAATCAAAAAATAGATTTGAGAGAAAACTATCGACACTGCAATCAAAAACATTTTTATTGCAAGTAAAATTATTGTGTGATTTAAAATGTATTAATGAAAGACCAAACATTTTGCTTTTGAAACCAAAAGTTTTGGTTTTGAAACCGAAAGTTTTGCTCTTGAAACCGATGTATGCTGAAAGATGTAAGACATGTTCCTATTGGCTAGCCTCGATCAGAGCTTGGCAACATCCACTGTTAGTAGACAGGACGGAGCGCAAAACTCTGTCTCCTGTCTACTAACAGTGGATGTTGCCAAGCTGTTGAACAGCGATGACTCTGATGCAGGGGATCTATCGGAGGTGGAAAGTGACAGCAACCTTTCCTTTGTGCAAGAAAACACTTCATCCTCATCAGAGAGTGATTCAGAGTCTATACCGAGGAAAAAGAAGCAGCTACTTTCATCGGAGACTAGGGATCCAGATGTTCCATTCACGGCTGACGTTCCAGGTGAGCTAGGCTGCCCTGCGCTCCGCTATATACTGCTGTCCTGTCTTGTGCTGCCCTGCGCTAGTTATAGCCTGGGCTATTCGCTAGTTATTATTATTATCATTATGCTATTATTATTAGGTTATTATTGTTGTCCTAGGCCTTCCCGAACCAGTACCTGCTCTTGAGCCAACTGGAGTGCTCAGCCCGCCCTTGGAGTCAACGCGGCCAGAGGTCGCTGTGGAAAAGGGGAAGGATGGGACGGTGTGGACGGTCCTTCAGTCAACTTAAAGTCCAGGGAGAAGGCAGAGCTAAAATGTCCTGACTGAAGCTGCTGGCCCCACAGCGCACGTGAAGCGCAACATCAGAGAAGCGCTCACGGCCTTCTTGTGTGTGTTTGATGATGGCATGCTGAAACACATCAGGGACTGCACTGTGGCTGAGGCACATCAGCACCGTGGTGACAGCTCATGGGACCTGACAGTGGCTGAACTGAAGGCCTTCATAGCCCTCCTATATATCCGTGGAGTACAGGGAGCAAAAAACATGGAGTTGGGCAGCCTTTGGTCGGAAAAATGGGGCTTCACGTTTTTCAAGAAAACCATGGCCAGAAATTGTTTCAGGGAGATAATGAAATTCCTGAGGTTTGACAAAAAAAGAGACCCGACGTGTGCATCTGCAGGATGACAAGTTTGCCCTGGTATCGGCCACTTGGAGCAAGTTTGTTCAGAACAGCATAACCTGCTACAAGCCCGGTAACATAACCATTGATGAGCAGCTGTTCCCCACCAAGGCCCGGTGCAGATTTATCCAGTACATGGGAAATAAGCCTGATAAATTTGAAATAAAATTTTGGCTGGCTGCGGATGTCAACTCAAAATACATGCTGAACGGGGCTCCATATCTGGGAAAAGAGGAGACGCGGAGCAGAGGTCAGCTCGTGGGAGCTGTGGTGCTGAGACTGGCGGAGCCATTGGGCAAGAAATATTACTACAGATAATTTCTTCACTTCTCTCAAACTGGCTACCGCCTTACAGGCCAAGAAGACCAACCTTGTTGGCACCTGGGGAAAACGAAGCGTGAGTTGCCCCCCTCTGCAAAAGAGCAAGCAGAGCTGTTCAGCACAAAGGTGCTAAAATGTGCAGATGCGACGCTCACCATCTACCAGGGAAAGCCGAGGAAGAATGTGTGCATTCTGAGCTCCGTGCACACAAGCGTGGGCATTACTGATGGGCCGAAGGCAGAGCCAGAGTATAATAACACCAAATATGGCGTGGACATCCTGGATCAGATGGCAAGGGCGTACTCTGTGAAAGGTGGTACGGAAAGATGGCCAGTGGCTGTCTTCTATAACATCCTCGACCTGGCTGGAATCAATGCCCACATCCTCTTCAAGGAGTGCACCAGCAGCAAGATAGCCCAGAGGAAGTTCATGCAGCAACTGGCAGAGGAGCTGAGAGCAGAGTTCATGGAGGGAAAGGCAGCAGCATGGCAGTTGGCACAAGGTCCCAGTCAGCAGCAGAAGCAACCACCGCAGCAAACACCAAAATGGAGGCAGTACCAGGTTCGGAGAAGCTGCAAACAAAATAAAACACCTGACACCTGCTGCAAATGCCCATGTGTGGAAATTGTGCATGGAGAACAGAGGTCACTTGCGTTGACTGTGAAGCTTAAATAGCCAAGCACACTATTGATGTAATTATTTAAATAGATCATTTTAATTGTTATTATCTTGTTCTGAGTTATGCTGAATAAATACAGAAAAATACTGGTGTGAATTTAGCTTATGCAATAATTACGGTTTACTATATGGGATGATGTGAATATTGATAAATGTATAATTAAACTTTTTTAAATGTACATTTTGGTGTTATTTGGTTTTTTAAAAGATATCCTAACACAATCAAATCAGTATAATCACATCAAATGCATTAATCTCCCATTTAGGTATTTATCACTAGAGAATATAGAGTTTGGAATCTAGCGGTCAAAATGGCCGCTTACGGCAATTCTAGTAGTTGTGGGATTCTGGCATTTCTAGTGTTAACAGCTTGCTGACTGTGGTTTTCTGAATAGAAAAGATCCTTGTACAAGATGCTTTTGATCCTCTAATACTTTAATAAATGCCAAATTAAGGAATAGCTTCCCTCCAGACATTTCTTTTGCAAATAAACGAACGTGCTGACAGTCTTCAAGCACTTTTGAAGACAGAGAGGGATTTTGCTGACTAAATCTAGTTAGGTGACTTGTTCCACCACAGAGTGAGCACACAGGAGAAGAGTTTGGTTTGAAATTTTCTGCCTCGTAGTGATGGTAAGACTAGTCGTCATTCATTGATTGTAGTGAATGAGAAAACGAGAATTAAGTGCGACAGTGGCAAGGAAAAACTTCCTTTAAGAGGGCAGAAACCTTGGACAGAACCAGAACTCAATGGTGGGCACAGAGTAGGTCTAGACCGCACTCTTTATAATATTAATTACAGAGGCATATGAATGACATACATGTTTACATGTGAATATGTACAGAAGGGATTGTATTTATGCAGAATGTAATGTTCTGGTATCCTTCCAGCCCCATTCTAGATGATGTCACTGGTGATGGAAAGTTCTGGTCTGCTGTCTAAAAGGCCATGGACTTGTGATACTAATTGCCCTGTAGCCCTGCAGACAGTGATGATGAGTATCATATTAGAGTCTCAATAGATTAGATTGGTATGATGACTCACCCCCAGCCTAATTATGCCACACTCATTGTTTTCTATAAGTGGATGTGTCAAAGGTCCTCCGTATACTGAAGCAGGTGGTGTACGTTTATGTGTATGTTGTGTGTGTGTAGCTGTGTGGGTGCATGTTTGTACAGTACATGAACACAACAGGCCAACTGATAAAGCTTTTATCATCATTAGCAGCCTACATGCTGTCCTCGTGAATTATGCAGACACTACTGATCTGTTTCTACAACACGCACATGCACACACACACTTACACACGCTGTAAACCTTTAATGACATGTCAAAAAGGTTTTCCTTTCTTTAAGTGCCTGGTTTTGTGATGCCAGACACACTGATACTGAAAGCAGTGAGAACTGGTTCATGGTGGGGGAAAAGTCTATTCACATCTTGAGTTCAGGGCTGATATCTTTATTGTTTAAGGTATGTTTTTATGGCTTGCTCCTTGTCTGTGCCCCTTTCTGCGTGACTGGACAGAGGTGAAAGCCAAGTTCTCTAATAATAACGTGGAAAAGCTCTTTTGTAAATCCAGACCGAGCGGCATGGCACCCAGGACAATCGATGTCCCCGCTGAGATCTGGAGGAGGACACACAGAGGATGCAGAGGTGGAACGAAGCAGCAAGGGAAGAGAGAGGGATCCAGACAAAAGAGACTTAAGAACAAGAGATTTAAGCCGTGTCTGCCTTCTCTCGTCATGGGCAATGTGAGATCACTGGCGAATAAAATGGATGAGCTAACGGCGTTAGCCCGGAGTCAGACGGATTTCCGTGAGTGCAGTTTGATGTGCTTCTCAGAGACATGGCTACACCAGGATATCCCGGACCATAACGTTTCCATCGACGGCTTTCAGACTGTTTGGGCTGATAGGGATCACACCGTAAGCGTTAAGCGGAAAGGCTGCAGGCTTGCTGTTCTGGTCAACAACAGATGGTATAACCCTGGTCATGTTACTATCAAGCAGAGTATCTGTAGCCCGAACATTGAACTGTTAGCTGTGGGACTCCAGCCATATTATCTGCCACATGAAATCTCGCATGCCATTGTTGTGGCTGGTTACATCCCCCCCTCTGCAAAACTCGGCATCGGCGTGCAACGCTATTCACACCGCCATAGCACAACTCCAGAATCAACACCCGAGTGTACTCATATTTATCTCGGGTGACTTCAACCATGTCAGAGTTTCAACAACACTGAATAATTTCACCCAGTATGTGAGTTGTCCTGCTTGAGAGGAGAGGACACTGGACCTGCTGTATGCTAACATTAAGGATGCATATAGCTCTTCCCCTCTCCCCCCCTTGGGCAGGTTAGACCACAACCTGGTTCACCTCAAACCCTGCTATGTGCCTCTGGTTAAAAGGCAGCCTGCAACCACAAGGACAGTGAGAAGGTGGTCAGAGGAGGCCTATGAGACACTGCAGGGATATTTTGAGGTGACAAACTGGGATGCACTCTGTGAGCCTCATGGAGAGGACATTGATGGGCTTACTGAGTGTATCACTGGCTACATTAACTTCTGTGTGGACTGCAATGTCCCAACTAAGATGGTCCGTTATCCAAATAATAAACCATGGGTAACATAAGACATCAAAGACATCCTGAATGCCAAGATTAGGGCCTTTACCGATGGTAATAGGGAGGAGGTGAGGGCAATCCAGGCTGACCTGAAGATGAAGATCAGGGAGGCCAAGGAGAAGTACAGGAGGAAGCTGGAGTGGAAACTCCTGCAAAAGCTATCACTGGCTTCAGACCAACTGGCAGCAGAGGAGTTGAAGGCAGCTTGGACAGGGCCAACGAACTTAATCTATTCTTTAACAGATTCGACACACCGGTTCCTGCTCATCCCCCCTCTAACTCAGCTGCTGTCTGCCCCCAGACTTCTCTGAGTCCACTGCTCCCCCCTCCTCCATCTTCCTGGGAGAGTCCTACTCTCCCCTCAACTGGCTTTCAGGCCAGCGGCCCTCTCCAGACTGATGACTCCCCCCCCACCACCACAACCACCTGTAACCTGTAACCTCTGCTGTGTGCATGACTGCTGACCAGGTGAGAGGACAGCTGATGAAACTCCACTCAAACAAGGCTGCAGTCCCCGATGGTGTTTGCCCCAGGGTGCTAAAAGCCTGTGCCCCCCAGCTATGTGGAGTCCTTCAACATGTCTTCAACCCGAGCCTGAGTCTTCAAAGGGTCCCTTTTCTGTGGAAAACATCTTGCCTCGTTCCTGTGCCGAAGATGCCGCGTCCCAATGGCTCCAAGGACTACAGACTGGTGGCACTGACCTCCCACATAATGAAGACCCTGGAGATAATGGTGCTGGAACAGCTGCAGCCCATGGTCAGACCCCTCCTGAACCCCCTTCAGTTTGCCTACCAGCCCCGGCTGGGAGTTGAGGACGCCATCATCTTCTTGCTGAATCACATCTACAGCCACCTGGACAAGCCGGCAAGCATGGTGAGGATCATGTTTTTTGACTTCTCCAGTGCTTTCAACACCATCCGGCCAGCCCTGCTGGGTGAGAAGCTGGCAGCGATGCAGGTGGATGCCCCCCTTGTGTCCTGGATTGTGGACTACCTGAATGGCAGACCACAGCATATGCATCTGCCGCACTGTGTGTCAGACAGCCTGGTCAGCGACACTGGGGCCCCTCAGGGGACTGTCCTCTCTCTCCTCCTCTGTCCTCTCAACATCTACACCACGGACTTCAACTACCACACAGAGTCCTGCCACCTTCAGAGTACAAGGCTGTTGTGGGTAACTTTGTCTCATGGTGTGAGCAGAACCATCTGCAGCTCAATGCGACAAAGGCAAAGGAGCTAGTTGTAGACTTACATAGGGCCAAGGCACCTGTGACCCCTGTCTCCATCCAGGGGGTCAGTGTGGACATTGTTGAGGACTACAAGTACCTTGGACTGCATATGGACAATAAACTGGACTGGGCTAAGAACACTCAAGCCCTCTATAGGAAGGGCCAGAGCCGCCTCTGGAGGCTGAGGTCCTTCAACATTTGCCGGACAATGCTGAGGATGTTTTATGACTCTCTGTTGGCCAGTGCTATCCTGTATGCTGTTGCATGCTGAGGCAGCAGGTTGAGGGTAGCGGACACCCACAGGCTCAACAAACTGATCAGTAAGGCCATTGACATTGTGGGGGTGGAGCTGGACTTTCTGTCGGTGGTGTCAGAGAGGAGGATGGTGGCCAAACTACATGCCATCTTGGAGAATGTCTCCCACCCACTCCATGACGTGCTGGCTAAACAAAGGAGTACCTTCAGCAGAAGACTCATCCCCCCAAAATGCACCATAGAGCGCCACAGGAAGTCATTCCTGCCTGTGGCCATCAAACTCTTTAACTCTTCCCTCTAAGTGTCAGGGAAACTGGCACTGATATTACTCAACTGGACATTGGATCATTAACATTACTGAAAGACCAGAGATATTGAACAAGATTCTCAATATTCTCTTACTCCTGTGCAATATACTCTGTTCTCAGTTTAATTATTCCATGATTGTTGATATTTATTAAACTATATTACTGCTGTGCAATATCCGCCGCCTAATAAGCTGGTTAAATCTGCTACACTCAACTTGACAGTACACATGATTGCATTACTATTACTTACTTATATTATTACATTGTACTGTACACTTACTTAGCTTATAATTCATACCCACTTATACTTATTTTGATTAGGTGTATTATAGTGTATCATATTTCGATTTGCTTGCAGACCTATTTATTATTATGTCTATTTCTATTCTATTAGAACTTAGTGAGCAGCTGTAACAAAGAGTTTCCCCTCGGGGATCAATAAAGTATTTCTGATTCTGATTCTGATTCTGAAGATGCACCAGATTTTCCTGAGGCATGCAGGCTTGCTCTGATGTCCTTTTGTGCTGCATTGTCTTTACTGACAAGACTTCCAAGCTAAGTAAACTCCTCAACATAGCCGGGAGTGTCCCCATTCACTGTGATTGGTGCATCTAGAGTGGCATTAATGCACATTTCTTGGGTTTTGGAGGGACTGATGTTCACGCCTGTCTGTTTGGCAAACTTGTCTGTCAATTTTCTCCTGCAGATGCATATGCTTTGAGGAGAGAACAGCAAGGTCATCAGCAAAGTGTAGATCTTCAAGTTGGGAGAACAGAGTCCAATGGATGCCACTGGGTCTGTTGGCTGTTGTCGTCCTCATAATCAGTTCGATGGCAATCAGGAAGAGAATGGGAGACATGGTACACCCCTGCCGTACACCAGACTCCATGGTGAACCATTCAGATGGTTTTCCATTAACAATGATGCTGCATTCAAAGTGACGATAGAACAACCCCATCAGTGTGACCATTTTTGGAGGGATTCCATATGCTCTCAAGATCTTCCATATGGTGTCACGATGCAGGCTGTCAAAGGCTTTCCACAGCGGAATTTATTCTGCCAAGTAGAATCCTTCAGATAACTTTGGATGGCACTGACAGCAGCGTGATCCCCTGCCAGTTGTCACAGTTTTGGAGGTTGCCTTTCTTTCTTACTTCCTAAAATGTTTTTGTCTGGAAACCTGTTTCTATCAATAACCAGCTTCACTGTTGAAAATTAATGTTTGACAATTCTGAGACGATCATGGGACTATGGATCATGGATGATCACCTTATGATAAAGTCTACTGACCTTGGTATGTGCATAACAGGACAGCCTTCAGGCAAATTCAGACAAAACAAGTGGTTATTCTGCAATAAAACTGCAATAAAGCAGAAAACACTGGATGTTTTCAGTTGTACAAGGTTTTTACTAACATTGATAATGTAAGCGGGCACAGCTCCAGTTGAGTTTATTTAAATGCACTGCCACAGATTTGGATGTGATGCTTGGCTGTTTCAGACATGTTTTGCACATGGCTGGAAGTTTTCTACTGAACCTAAATAATTGGTTGGAGAAACCAATATTTAAACATATTTTAAAACTACATTACACAGTATACATTCTTCTCACGAGAACAAAGGTAAGAAGTAAAATTTGTTCTTGTGGGAAGTAAATATTAATTACATAATAATGTGAGCTCAACAAAAACGTGATTGAATTAAAAAGTCTGCCTAGAATTACAGAATCTCAATCTGGGAGATTTTGTTGGTATATCATTGGCTGATTCAATCATAATATAATGAATCAGTCCTGCTGTGAACTATAAATTCCCAGGAAAATGAAAAAATTAAGCAGAAGGCAACTAAAGGCTGCGCTTTTGGTTTGCTTTGTGGGTACAACTCTCTCCCTAGGGCGACAGACACACAGAGCTCTGCGCATATTGAAATGGTCTTCACCAGCAATTTTACATGTGTTTTTCCCAGATGTTAAAACACAGTTGTTTCTGCTGCAACAGGTAGCCAGCAATGACAAATCAATCTTTTGTATTTCCTCCTGAGGTCCTAGACAGGAACACCTTACATATGGCATTAACCAAAACATACAATTTTTAGCTGTGCTTTTTTGCCATTTTGACAGCACAATGGTTTGGTGGACCCCATAGTAAATATAGACTAATGCCATCTGACTCATTACCCTTTAAAACTGTCACGGATCCTTATTAAATCAACATTTTAATCTCAATTTCAAATTAAAAAATCACAGTCACACACACACACTAGTTCACTGTAATTTTTATCAACTTGAGAGGAGAGGTTGTAAAGATATGACCAGCAGTTTTAAAGATACTGGAACTGTCTTACAAGACTTTAGTTCATCATGTCTGGATCACTGTAAATACCTGTCTAAAACACAAAGCTTTAGGCTACATCCACACTAATATATTCTCGTTTTAAAACACATAACTTTTGCTATGTTTACATCGAGCACCCACTCTACTCCGGAGTTATCGAACACCTAAAACGGAGACTTTTGAAAACGCTGCTGACCCCGTTTTAGTTTGAAAACTCAGGGATTGCATTTTAGTCTGGATGGGCAGAAGCAGACTTTTGAAAACGATGATGCAGATACACACATTCGCCTCCTGATTGTGTCTTATCAGTCACGACGTGTCTTTCCCTGATTCGTCACACCCATCTCACATGACCCTTTTCCGGAAGAAAACGACATCAGCCTTGACTACCAGCGGTTATTCAACATCACTTACGAATTACAGGTGCTGCTGACCTCGTTGTCTATGCTAGCAGATAAATTCTGCATTTTATAATGCTACTACTGCCTACATGCGCATGAGGCAAGCTATTATTTGAGCGATTTGCAACAATGTTCAGCTGTGTTATCAGCTCTACATGGAGTGCCAGTTTTGTTGAAGCTGGGAAGAACCAGTGCCTGGTGAGATATTTTTATCAATGAAGTTGTGATTCCTGAGATATGGCAAGAAAACTTTTGAATGTCCAGATCGTTTGAAAAATTTGGGCTTTTAGCCAGCATTGTACATAGGGTTTTTTTTGGTAAAAAATCAAGACATACCTTTTGTGATTTCATCCTTCTTGTGTAGGTACTCCTTTCCCATTGCCATGGCTTTCTCCGGCAATGGATAACACAACCGGTACCACTCTAATATATCGCAGTTTTTGCTTTGCGCCAACTTCCAATCTATGGTTTCTGCCACGTTGACCGCCTTATACTCGTATTACTTTCAGTAACAGTCCCACCTCGTCGTTGGTTTCAAGCAAAGAAATTTGCTGTTCTTTGTTCGTAGTATTTTCTGCAACTAAGCAATCAACCGCAGAGTAGACAATCTGCTTCCTGTTTACACTGGCATGCGGAGGGCTGGACTGGCCCTCCCCCAGCCTTTGGCTTTAGTGCCTTCATTAAGAGCGCATCTACAAAAACAGAGTGCCAAAATTATACAAAACAAGTGCGAGAGAGATATGTCTTTGATTATGCACCAGTGTGGCTGACCCAGGCGAGTGGGCTGCTGGGTGCCGGCCCACTGTGGTTGGGTATTATAGTTGTCAGCCTCTCTCTCCCAGCCAATTACTTTTGGTCCAGTTGATTCTAAATTTACCTGGACCCCACCCCTTTCCCATCTCAGTTATGGGGTGACATTACATGGATGGAACTAAGAGTGGAGCAAGATGGACAAACAAAAAGAGAAAAACAAGGTGACAACTGCATATATTTGTTTAACAAATGTGAAAGTGTTTTCATGTGATATGCATTTTCAGGCATATTAGTATGGACGGAGATTATTTCAGAAACAGTGCTAAAACGTATGTACAGAGATTATTTTCATTTTTAAAACGGCATTTTAAAATGAAATGTCCACGTATTAGTGTGGACACAGCCTTACGGCGGGGACACAAAGGACCCGGAAGCGCTGCCCACTTCCTTTTGGCGCCGATGTTAACCAAAGGGACACTCAACTGCGATGGTCTTATTTTTTCTGAGTGCCGCGAGCAAATCAGGAAAGAAAACACACTGATAATCTATAATAAACTATATAAATTGATATTATATATTATATTGATCTGATTCTGATAAATAATATTCCATGCTAGCCAGCCCTTTTGATTTCTCTGTTTCTCTCCCCACTGTTCTCCTGGAGTAATCCCCGATTTGCTCATCCACTATATTTATAGTGTATATAGAAATAGTATCACTGCTGCTTCTGATTGTGTTTTTTAAATTACATACTTATTCCACATATTTGTCAGTTGTCTCTAAACAGAGTGAGAGAGACGAGTAGACAGTAGTATGTTTGTGTGTGTGTGTGTGTGTGTGTGTGTGTGTGTGTGTGTGTGTGTGTGTGTGTGTGCCCCTCCCCACAGATCATCACAGGAGATCCTTTTAACTTGTTGCAGAAGAAGGAACGCCACGCAGAAAATACAAAGTTTTAAGTTATAAATTCATGAGGTTATTATCAAGATCAGCTCTTTATTGTGATTAGAAAAGAACAATGGAGTAGAATCGCTTGTTGACCGGTGCAGAGAAATGCACTTCTGGTCTGAACAGCCAGGCTACTACTTGCAGGAGAAATGGCCTAGAGTAGACGGCTTTAGGCAGTCTGAGCAGAACCCTCTGTTCTGTCAAAACTTAAAGGCACTCAGATACAAAACAACAATACAAAAGTGGACAATAGGAAGTGATATCTTTTTAATATTGCTGTTAGTTGATATCAGATATAAATTACACCCTACAAAAGATCTGAAGAGTCATCCAGGAACATTTGATATGAGCGGCACTTCAGAAAGCCGCATAAACTCCTTCAGTGTAAGCAGAAACCAAATGTCTTTCAACTAATGTCACATATAGCAAAATCTTGTACTTTTGGTGCAAATGGTGATTAAATTAGCACTTTATTTAGTATTGCACTCCTATAAGATTGTGGGACTAACTATGGACAGTTTATAAAATATATCAAAATCGATGCAGCAGAACCAGAGATAGCATCTTTTTTATTCCATGCATTCGTCTTCCTTATCAAAAACCTGCCTCCTACATTAACCACAATGCAACTCAGTCACTGACAGTTCAGTCTTAGATTCGGCCGTGTTATGCTAGTAGCGGCTAATGTAGCTTTGAGCCTCTAGTCAACAGCAGAAATGAGGAGAGGTCTACAGAGGTCTGGTAAGCTCACTTCTTTGTAATGCCACAACTACAATTTTCAAATTTGTAGTCTTCAGCCCCAACTTTTTTCACACTAGTACTCCCCAAGACCTGTAAACAGATTCTGATGTGTAAAATTGCTGACTTTCCCTTTAAGGCCATGCTGATTTGGAAAAATAACAAAATTAGAATGAGAGGCGAGGGAAGACGAGGTGTCGAGCAACAGAGCAGAAGAGGAAAGAGGAGTGGATTCATCAGAGCCCCTATTGTGGTGCAGAAAACAAGCAGACAGATGGCTTGATTGTGTTACTGCGTTGAGTGTCTCACCTGGGCATACTAATCCCCCCTGGCCTGATTAATAGAGAAAAGCAACATAAATAAACAACGAAAGAGAACAAGAAAGCATTAAACTACAAATATTTACTCACTACAGATCTTTACTTGTCCAATTAAGAATTGGTATTACTCCTCTGACTACTGAGAAAGAAAATAGGTAGTGTGGGAAGTGTGATTGTGTGAAAAATCTCATTTTATTCTGTAGTGTACATACTACACTGACACAACTCTAAGGCATTGTGGAAACTACCTATGGACACAAAAAAACTGAAATACATGTCAATGTGATTTTGAGTGGGGTTTTCTAAAACAGAACCTGGAAGTTCTGGTTTAATTTCAGCTCTCTATTTATGGTAAATGCAGTGATTTTGTCCAGAATCTTGTGAAAAGTGAGTTGTTTTCCAAAAAGGTGATTGGTAAGGATGGTTTGTCACACCATTTATAAAATAGCAGTAAAAAATAACAGTAAAATTTTGAGCAGAAATTAATTCATATCGATGGAATTGCCACAATTAGTGGATTGGCTTGTGAAGGCAAAGTTGTACAGAGATTTTGAGTTCAATTTTAGTGAACTGTGACACACAAATTTGCCCTGTTGACCAATTGACATTTAAGGGAACGAAGAGCTGGATAGTCCAAAATGGAGGAAGCTATAATATTAGCTGTCACACATCCAATTATATCCTGCTCTGCCAGAGTTTAAACTGCTCCGCGAAGGAGCAAAGGATTCAGAATGTTGTGCAGTCAGTCGTGAGACATGAGTCGATGGTGCATACTATATGTTTTCTTAAATGAACTGCAACTAAGAGCGCAAGTAGTCATTATGTCATCAAATTTCTGGCACCACCTATTTCATGAGGACACACAAATGAATTTCGCTGTGTCACTTTTTGGTGTGACTGGGCACAACCTGCTCTGGACCATGTTAGTTACCACTGTAGGTAATGATGGTGATCTGTGGATATACTGTAAAGTGAGCAAGGTTTGTCAGACTCAAAAAGCCTTGGTTGAACTCAAAAGTATGTCCTAACTGCAGTGAACTAGTATTAACTGGGGGCCTCTAATGATTTAGGATATGATCATATGATTTACCCTCACATCTGTGTTTCACACAGCAGGATAAACAAAGTCTGGGTTTTACTCAAATCCACTGACCAAATCCAAAGGATTATTTCTGGGTATGATTGAAACATTACTTTATATAACTTTGGCTAGCAGTAGCCTCAGAAAGCTTGTATTGAACCTGTTGAAAGATAAAACATACAGTCCAAAATGGTTCTCCTCATTTTGTAGCTCATGAGCCTCCTGACTTTGCATCCAAAATGCTATCAAAGCTCTCTTTAACTAGAATAGTGCACTAAGTAGAGTACAGATCTCCCCCAGGCCCGGTATCACCAAATGCTGTATAAATATCACGCCAATCTCATAAGTCACTGTGCATGTCATCACAATGCCTTTTTTTCTTTTTGCGTGTCATTTCACACCATTTAGTCTCTACTGATTTATGTTGTGCAGAGACATTTTTTAAAAACGCGCAGTGTAGTTTTTCTGTGTCACTCAGAGAGAGAAATGGTTGCACTTTTGGGATATTTTTAAGGTGATAAAAAGCAGATTTGGTGACAAACTCCATGTGAGCTTCAAAGTTCAGGTCACCACACCAAGATTTTTTACTTGTTGGCTTGTTGGTTTGCGGTAAGTGGTAAAATTTAATTTTGCGACCAGTTTCTCTCTCTGAGCTTTAGAATCTATGAATAAAGTTTCAGTTTTGTCCTGGTTGAGCTGTAAAAAGTTTTGTGACATCCATACATTAATATTTAAAAAGAGAATTGATTGGTCCTGTATCATCAGGAGACACAGAACACATAAAGTTGTGTGTCATCGACATAACAATGGAAAGAAATGCCAAGTCTGCTGATGACATCACAGAGGGGTAAAAAGAAGTGGCCCTAAAATTGATCCTTTGGAGGTTTAGGACATGTTATTATCAATAGCAACAACAAACTCTCTGCCAGACAGATAAGAGGAAAAAAAGTTAATAGTCCCTAACAGTCCAATGTGATTCCTCAGTCTATTTAAAAGAATATTGTGATCAACTGTATCAAAAGCAGCACACTTTTTTGGCATCTTGATGCATCCTGATGTCATTTACTACTTTTACTAGGGCTATCTCAGTGCGAAACCCAGACTGAAACATTTCCAACTTATTGTTTGAATTAATAAAATTGATTAATTGAAATACACACGTTTTGCTAAAAGTTTATATATAAGGAGGTTGGGATTGGGTCAAGGGTGCATGTGGAAGACTTCAGTGTTGTTACCACTTCCCTGAGCATTTCAGCGTCAACCAGTCTAAAACTATCTAGGGCTTCACAGTGTATGGTGGGCGTTGTTTCTTCAGCTATTATGGAATTTTGGAGTTGAAAGATAGTAGACCTGATGTTGGCTGTCTTCTCTTTGAAGTAGTCCCCAAATTCACCACATTCAGAAGCCATAAGATGTTAGTTTATGGTCTGTGACAGGGTTTATGAGGTGATCTATGGTGTTAAAAAGAAGGGTTGATTATATTAGAGTTTATTAGGTTAGAAAAATAAAATTGCCTAGCAATCACTATCTGATTTATCAACATGTAACTTAGTTTTCCACCATTGCACTCTGCAATCCAGTAGTTCCTCTTTAATTTAGTGGTTTGATGATTCTTCTATGGTATGTTCCTCTTTGTAATTATTTTTCTAATTTTGAGTGATGCAACAGCATCAAGGGCTGAGGCCAACTTACTGTTAAAAGCATTAAGGAAACTGTCAGTTGAGGAGGGAGTAGATGTGATTTAGTTTCTGGTAATAATGCGCTAAGAAATTTGAGGTCACTTCAGGAGTAAGACAGCATTTTTTTTTACCACTTAAATAATAATAAAACAGTAGTGGTCTGAGAGAGCCAATTCAACAACGGAAGAAACATTTAAGTTCAGTGAAATGAAATTACCAGGTCCAAGGTGTGACCTAGATTATGAGTTTGCTCATTAACATCTGTTTAAAATCCATACATTCTAATAAATAAGTCCTTCACTTTGTTATTTGTCTTATCATCAACATGTATATTAAAATCACCAATTATAATTGAACTATCATATTTAGCATGAAGGAATGTGAGAAATTCAGAAAACTCAGAAGACAGAGTTTTGGTGGTCTGTAGATTGTTAAGCCTGGATCCCACCGGGCACGGCTGAGTCATGTTCTGGCTGCCATTCTAGACAACGCTTGTGATCCCACCTGGTGCACCGCAGCGCGTCCCAGAAGTATCCCAGAATGCAGTGAATACGCGGCAAGTCTATTTTTGACTGACGCTCCAAGGTCAACTTCTCTACCCTTTAGAGTTTCAGTGAGTATTGCGGTATTTGCGGGATAGGCTTCTTTAAGTGCTGGTGCATCCACACCAAACCAAGTTTCAGTCAGAAATAGACAGTCTAGCTTATTGTCAGCTATCAGGTCATTTACACAAAATTATTTGTTAGATGATGCGCTTACATTACGTTTTGATGTAGACTAGGTTGTTCATGACAGAGCAGTTAGGTCTGTTTTGCAGATGAGGCCAGCGTGCATTTGGTCTAGTGGTAATCATGTTTATACTAGAGTATGCATTACCTGGCTTAAAATGATCAAACTCGTTAAAATAATAAAAGCGCTTAAGAGATGAACAACTAAAATCTATTGAGGCACCACTGTGTCTCTCCATTAAGACTGGTGAGAGACACGATCCATACCTATAGGAGTCAGAGCTCAAGGAGGCTGTGGGTAGAGGGGAAGTGACCACATCCGTGTCCAGAGTGGCACAGATGTTTTCAATGATCTGTCATTTGCATGGAGAAACTGAGACACTGTGGAGAATGTTTACTGTTAACATTCATGAACCCAGGCTGTAGTCCATATTTCCTAAAATACGAGGAGCGTTCCCAAAAGAGATTGTCTATGTAAAAGAGTCTGTGTGTGGAGCAGTGTGAGTGGAGCCATGTGTGCAAACTGGGAAGCCTAGAGAACCGGCCAATCCCACAACCCAATGTAGGAATTCACAGATGATCAGCATCGTTGGAGCCGGGGATTCTGGCGTTTCTGCATGGGAGGGAGAGATTGCAGGTGTAACCTGCTCAGCCCTCCTGGGAGGCAGAGCAGTGGCGGTGGTAACCCGCCGGGAGGGGTGAGGTCCAGGGAAGGCACCCCGGCTGCCAGGTCCAGGGTGCTATGAGCACTGCACTCGTGGTGTAGAGCAACCATCTGAGGAGAGTGTTGCCGGGCCACCCGGCACTCCAGCACCTGGCAGCCGGGGCCAGGAGGGGGCATGCAGTCAGTGGGCACAGCACCATCCCTTTCCTGGTGCTAAGCCAATGGGCATATAAGAGAACCAGAGGCCCACGGGATAGAAGCGGGTCTCCCCTGGAGGATATGGAGCCAGACCATGGCAGCATGTTATCAAAGTCCTGGACCACAGAGGAGACAGCGGGTTGCAAAAAGGTACTTCAGTCAATACAGCTGGATGCACCCAAAGCTGAAAGGTGTTTCGCCTGGGCAGTTACAATGGTAGATAATCCCAAGATAAGTTCATCCTTTCCTTATTTCATTTTCTAAGCGCTGAATGTTCTGTTGTAGCTGTGTGTAGTCATGCTTGCAATTTACACACAGCACCATTGACAGGTAGGCTAGATCAAAAGTCTTAATTTTAAGCAGGTCAGGTTAAAATCAATAAAAAGCAAAGAATAAAGAAAAAGTTGTCATTTTCACACCCACATTGTGTACTTTGTCGCCATGGGTGTGTTGGTCTTAAAATGATGTGTGGTCAGGTGCTTTGTTGGCGCATTACTGGTGCATTGCTATCTTGAGGTAGCAGAGAGAGATTGCGCCACTGACCAACAAAAACCTGGTATAAAGCCAATGTGGCAGTATTTTCCTGCTATTTAAAGGGTGCATTATTCAGATAGTAAGATGTGCCTACATATGCGGGTTCACGCACGTACACCCTGCTTGTTACACATACAGCGACGCACAGCAGTGCTCATCCTCAGTTAAATATCGGTGCATTTGCTCATATGCAGTCAAATGGAGTTGTTGATGGGACAGAGGATTGGGAGACAGAGGAGGCAGAGGGTCATTCCAGCATCCCCGGAGTTCTATTGGAGGCATGTCACAATCTACCATAAGTTCAGCCATACACTCAGTTACATCACTCTGATTGGTTTAATTCATGTTACCCCAAAACACCTATGATTATTTAAGAGACTAAATACTACCCCTTTGTGCCTTGCGACAACTTTGCGCCCAGATTTAACCATCCAGCCGTTAAACTAGCAAAAGTGGAGTTGGACACACCCTAAATGCACTTGTGCCATGCACTTTAGACCATGCGCTATATATCATTTAAATAGGGACCTAAAAGTATTAATATCTGCGAGGTGTGGTGGTTCTTCGGCCCCAGTCTTGAAGGGTTGCTATAAGTTTTACAAGCCACCAGATGTCACTGTGTTTGCTGAGTTTGAAGCCCTGAAGCTTAGAATCTTTTTTGGCACAAATAGAAAGAAAGCCCCAAAGCTTCATACACTTACAGCCCCTACCAGCCGGTTAAGAGGAGTGAGGAGTCAGCAGTCAATGGCAGTGTTCTGTGGCTCCTAGATGTGTAAACAGGGAATAGTTTGCTAACGTGTTCACCATAAGAACTTGATGTGGTGAGCTGGACTCTCTGTCAGTGATGTCAGAGAGGACGATGCTGGCCAAACTACACGCCATCTTGGACAATGTCTCCCACCCACTCCATGACATGCTGGTCAAACAAAGGAGTACCTTCAGCAGAAGACTCATCCCCCCAAAAAGCACCACAGAGCACCACAGGAAGTCATACCTGCCTGTGGCCATCAAACTCTTTAACTCCTCCCTCTAAGAGTTAGCCTATATGACCAATAGTCATTAAACTGGACATTGATCATTAACATCACTGCAATACTTGAAATCATTGTGCAATATTCTGTGTTAATGCTGTGCAATATACTCTTTTCAGTTTAAAATGCCCTATTTATTGATATTTATTCATACTTCTATTACTGCTGTGCAATATCCACCGTCTCATTATAATCTTAATAAGCTACACTTAACTTGACAGTTCATGCACTATTACTTACTACTTGTATTATTACATTATACTATTATACCGTACATACTTATCATCAACCGGTAAATCCACTTTGTACTTTACACTTATTTTAATGTAATACTTATATCCATTTTGTACTTAATTTATCTCACCTGTATTATAGTGTATTATATTCTGATTTGCTTAGAAGTTTTATCCCTGTGTGCACTGACGTGATAGTGAGCTGCTGTAACAAAAGAGTTTCCCCTCAGAGATCAATAAAGTATTTCTGATTCTGATTCTGATGTCAGCGTTATGTTTAAGTTTAACTTGACACTGAGATTATTTCTGCTTTCAAAGAAGCTCTACCCGCAACAAATGTTTGAAGACCTAAAACTGCAATTTGCAAAGTCTTCATAAGACAAGTTCAAACATTAAAGAACCAAGGAACAGCCATCTCTTTTCAGCCCACAGCATCTCAAGCCCGGTGCAGTACCACCCACTTCCCAGCTGACTGGCAAATGTGTTTGAGAAGGCGTATGAACTCTAGTGTTGGATCTAAATACACAATGTCAAATTGGACTTTCATTCTCTGTCTACCTCTACCTCTCGTAACACATAGACTGAGTCTGACATTGTGTCATGCTGACATGTTTTTGAATAGCTTGCATTCAAGAGCCTTTTAAGTGTTCTCTGCACTCATAGCAGTTGTTTGATCCTCACTTTAGAAGGGAAGAGAGATGGAAGGACAAAAACATTTTTGTCAGTTTCCTATTTTGTTAGTGATGAATGAAGCAAAAGCTACTTATATGCAATGTTTGTATCAAAATTTCTATGTGAGCTAGTGAGCTTGCTAGTCAGCTATCAAACTTTTATCATCCGAGCAAGTTCAGTGTGGGAGCAAAATGATTAATTATAATGAAAACAAATCACAGTGGAATTGGACATTGTGTTTAGATCACAAAATGAGGGGGGTGGGGGTGGGTGTGTGTGTGTGTGTGGGGGGCTTAGACAGCTTATATGATTGGGAACTCAAACATCATTACTGAAATTGAAATATTAATTCACTGATGTAACATAAGCAGCAACATAAGCAGCAGTGTGGAGGCAATACAGCTTTGAATGCCCTTTATCTACTTGACATGAGTGTAGACTATACAGGCACGTATGTGGACACATACGTGTGGTCTGCTTTTGCAGCAACGCAATGCGACATCATTCGGCAAAGTACTATATTGGCCAATCAAAGACAAACACGCACACATCCAGAGTTGTAAAATCCTTCCTCAGTATTATAAACAGCTGTGCAGTTTTCAAACTCATGCATGCATTATCACCAGTGGTGGAAAGTACATTTACTCAAGTACTGTACAATTTTGAGGTACTTGTAGTTGAGTCATTCCAGTTTATGTTAATTTATATTTCTATTCCACTACATTTCAGAGAAATAATGTACTTTTTTAGTCCATTACATTAATTTGATACATTTAGTTACTAGTTACTTTACATATTCAATACAAAATATTATCAACAAATAAAATAAGAACGGACAAACCAATCACTGGCTCTAGATAGGGCCATTCGCGAGTTGGCCACGGTAGTTTCTCCTACATGTTTGGAAGCAGTGTTAATTTTGGTTATTATTTGCCTTCACATAGGGAAGTGTCCTCTCAGCCTTAGCTGAGGAGTTTGTTACCTGGGTGGGAAAAAGACTTCCTCGATACCCCTGATCCTCAACCTGTATCCCTGCCTGCTAGCCTCCAGCCTGCTTCATGGCCTGCTAATCGTCAGCCTGCACCGCAGCCAGCTAGCTCCCAGCATGCTAGCCTTCAGCTGTAATCCCTGCCTGCTAGCCAGCCTTCACTCCGGCCTGCTAGCAATCAGCCTTCACCCAAGCCTGCACCCCTGTCTATTAGGCTCGGGATTGTGAGCCTGCAACCTGCTTGCCCAGAGCCAGCTAGCCACCCACCTGCCTGTTCAGGACCTGCCTACCCGGACCCTGCATATCCTGAGCTGGCCCAAGCCTTGAACCCGTACCTGGTCACCCGCCTATCTTTGGGAGGCCCTCGCAGCCATCAGCATATTCCTGTTCTTAAGCCACCCTCCAGAAAGCACCCCACAAGAAAGTGTGGCAACCTCCAGTTCAGAACTCCAGCCATGCTGCCAGCCTCCAGAGGGGTTCCGCATTTGCCACTGGCCTCCTGAGGGGTTTCGCCTTCGCAGCCAGCATCCTCTTTGTCGCCGGCCTCCAGAGAGATTTTGTCTTCACTGCCGGCCTCCAGTCCAACCTCCAGAGAGATTTTGTCTTCGCTGCCGGCCTCCAGTCCGAACTCCAGAGAGGTTTCACCTTCGTCGCCTGTGTTGCTCCGCATGTATGGTCATCTCCCAGACCTGCTCAGCCCTTCAGCTGAGTAGGTAGCTTGCAGTAAGCAAATAATATTGCCTACTGCAGCTTTAAGTCTGTTTCCCCTGTCACATTTGACAACAATACAGCATACAGCACTTGGATGTCTTTCAGTCTAAAACACTGTTCCCTCCATTGCTCCAGATGTGCCAATTTCTTAGAATTGAAAATGTGTTTTTAACCAAGCAAGGGAACAACATAACCAACCAGAACTGTGTGCTGAACTCTGATACACAGCAGAGAGACATAGCAGTTCATTCATGGACAGTCACAGATATACTGTCTATCTTAATGGTTGCTGCCTGTTCTCTCCATTGATGGTAGAATCACAAGTCAGGATGACATCTCAGTTTGTGTGATTTTGTTGTTTCATTCTTTAGAAAGTACAATTTCATTACATGCAATTCCTTGGTGCCATGCCATATTCACTAGCTGGATTATATTATAGTACAAACTAGTCAGTGATGGCTGTGACGATATGACTTGAGAAAAATAGCAAATGAAAAACACCTCCAACCAAATAACCCAGCTTTACGCATTAGGTACAATGACATTTTAAACAAATATAAACGTACAATTAGGGACAGAAAACTAAATTATACCCACAAGAAGCTTGAAGATATTAAAAACAGCATTAATCAAAATCAATTCTGTGATATGTGGAACAACTTCAACACAAAGCAACAATAAGCACTACCGATCCAAAATGGTGTCATCTGGAGAGCACATTTTGAAAATCTGAACAAAGACATACCAATAAATCAAATTAATTCAGATCAATGTATTATAAAACAAAAACTCCAAACATTAGAAGAAACAATTAAAGACAACCAAAATCCCATTGATTTCCCAATTACTTGGGAAGAATTGACCACACAGACAAAGTCTCTCCAGCCAAGACAAGCTTGTGGTCCAGATAGCATTAAAAACGAAATGCTCAAATGCAGCACCCCAGTGTTGAAGTTGTTCAGTATCGTACTACAGTCAGGATGTTTTCGCGACATCTGGTGCAAAGGGCTCATTTCCCCCATTCATAGGAATGGGGACAAATCAGACCCTGGTAACTACCATGGCATCTGTGTCAGCAGTTGTCTAGGTAAACTATTCTGTAGTCTTCTAAATAAAAGAATACTAGAATTCCTTGAAGAACACTCCATCTTGAGGAAAAATCTAATTGGCTTCCTGCCAAAACACCAAACCACCAACCATGTATACAGCCTTCACACTCTAATTAACAAACATGTACACCAAACAAAAAATGGTAAGATATTCGCTTATTTTATTGACTTCAATAAAGCTTTCGACTCTATTTGGCATGAAGGGCTCTATTACAGACTTACATTGTGGTATAGCGGGCAAAATTTATGATCTGGTTAGACTTGGAAAATAGATGTTGTGTAAAAATTAGAGATAAACAAACTGAATCCTTCAACGAGAGAAGAGGTGTTTGTCAGGGCTGCAACTTAAGCCCAACTTTATTTAATGTGTATATAAATTAACCTGCTGAACAGTTGGATCAATGTGCTACTCCTGGCCCCCTAGACACCCTCCATTCCAAAGCCCTCCAAACCCAAGAGTTAAGCCCAGAAAAGAGTCCCCTATGTCAGTTGGCGCTGAGACTAACTGCCCCCCCCCCTTAGACACACTCTGACCAGTCTCACAACAGCACTGCTTTCCAAACACCAATCAGAGTAAACAAAATTATAACACAATGTAAAGAAACCTATTTGGAACATTGGAAAGAAAAAACTAAAAGCCAAAGTAGATCAGAATGTTATCCGGACCCTAAAAAGAGATTATGAATGGGCAGAATATCTCTCTACTGTCAGAGATAGAAAGCAGAGACAGATCCTAACCAATTACAGGCTCAGTGTCCACAAACTGGCATTCGAAAAAGGAAGACACAAAAAATCCTGGCAACCAAAAGAAAACAGAATATGTGGTCACTGTTCGACAGGTGAGGTTGAGACAGAGATGCACTTCCTCATACAATGTAAAACATTCAATGAAATAAGGAACGTTTACTTTAACAAGTTCAACTCTGTAATCTCAGATTTCAAAGAATTTAATGACCTTTCAAAATTAAAAATACTCCTAGGAGAAGGTGACAGGGCATTTCTTGCTGCCCAATATATATCAACATGCCACAACTGAGGGACAGTGAATGACCTACACACACACACACACACACACACACTCATGAAAAAAATGTTGCAGTGTTTAGTTTTCACTTATATATTTCACTTGTATTTGTATTTTACCTGCAAGTCTACAATTTATTATTATTATTATTATTATTATTATTATTATTATTATTATTATTATCCTATCTTACTTATCTATATATATTTTAATACCATAATTCTTCTGTTTATGTATGCTTTTATTTTACACATGCTTTGGCAATGTTAACATCAGTTTCCCATGCCAATAAAGCCCAAATGAATTGAAGTGAAAATTTAATTGAGAAGCAATTTGGTAAAAGTCATATTTGAAGCCCAAGCAAAATTAACAAAATATCACAAAATCTCGTGGCTGAGGTTCAGTCTGCTTGAAGATGCACTACTTGTTTGATGCTTTCAGTTCACACTGGTGCCATGGCGAAGAAGTGATGGAGCCACATTGTAGTCAGAGCTGAATTTAGCTGCATCCATTGGACACAGTGGACACACCGGATGTGTATCACTGGCCTTGTAATGGATCACATTTTGTGCCCAATGTATCTTTTCTTCCGACTTATTTACTACGTAATTACTGTGGCAGCTGACATGTTGCTTTCACTACGCAACTGGTGTAGACAAGGTGTAGGCTCAGAGCCATGCTGTCATTGAATGCCTGTGATTCCAGTATAGGTAGGTCTTCCAGTTCAGAAACAGTGTGAAGGTATCTCAAGCTCTCTTTAATTTAAACTACTTTCATCACTTTTCATGTGTATAGCCGAGTGCAACACTATAACTGCCTGCTAGGAAAGATTGTCTGATTGTCTACGCCGTTATCCCTGTATTTGAATGTTTATTGCATCTCCCCCCTCTCTGTGATGGCTGGCTTTTCACCCGTCCTTTGAGTGTGGCCGTTTCGAACAACAGTTTTTCCTGTGATGTGGTCACACGACACGCCATACAAACTAATATATTTTGAGCATACAGACACATTCAGGGCCATGCTGTAAAGTCCTGCAATACCAGTACAGACCACTAGGGGTTCCCCAGTTGAGAAACAGTGCTACAACAAAGTCATAGAGTGTAGCTTTAAAAATTTTATGTTTTACAACCAAACCAATACATTGGTTTAATATACCTCAGGTTATGTTAGGTACAGTGATAATCTTGGCGATATTTTCTTCATAAGGATCACATCACAGCTGATAAACTGTATAAAGAAACATTTTTTCCCAGATAGAGGATGTCATTCAGTGGCACTGGTGAGTGGTGTAGAGGAGCTATTTCTCCTGTGCAATAGATTGTTCTAATAAGAGCTCAGCTTGAGACTAGCAGGAGGGAGGGACAGCACTGATGCTTCTATGCCCAGAGGCAATTCACATATGCAAGAGCCACTACAATGGGTCGGAATAACATGAATACATATGCTCTGTCTTTCTCTCTCTCTCTCTCTCTCTCAATCATCATTCCAGGATGTTGGGTGGAGGGAGAAAAATATTTTCAATCAAAAAGAGATGTAAAGTCGACATTTGCTCTTGTGGGGTTACTGCCTTGCATCCGGTAGATGCTTTAGCCTATGTGCAGTGAGGTAGTGTAACTATCATCTCAGACTGCACCATCACAGTCAGTCAACTAGCTTTTCTACTAAAACTATTAAAGGTTTGGATCCTCATGTTTTGTACAATAAATTTAATATGTGAAGAAGATCCATCTCAGACTATAGGGTTGAGTAAACTGAGGTATATTTTAGCATTCTTCAATATTCTATCAAAAAGCCTGCAGCGACATGGTGCGACTATGGAAGCAACAGTTGGTGTCATGTATCTAGTGATGCCTTCTAGAAGTGAAAGCTGTATTTAACAGCTTTGAAGTTAGGTCTGGTTTTTGTCAAATTTTTCACTCTGATCTTACCTTCTGCTGCCTCCTGGCCATATCAGTTGGTTGCTTTGCGTTGAACGGATAGGCAATACAGCGCATCACAAACACATACAGCTGGAGTCTCTTTTTCTTCTCCTCCTCCTCTCTCTGCATCTTCTCCAGGTCCTCTTTCTCCTTGTCGCTGCCCACCGACGGGCTGGGGCTGGAGGGCCGGCCACTGCCGCTCCCGCGGCCCCGGGGCTGGAGCCCTCCGCCGCCGTGGCCGTCGGCGGCTCGGCCGGGTGACAGCCGGGCTCCTCCGAGGCTCTTCGGGGCCGCCACCTCTTTACGCTCCACCTCCAGTATCTCATCCCCTTCCTCCTCGCTGGAAGACGGGTCTAACATGCTGCCGAGGCTTGGATGGAGAGTATTGTCTACCTGCAGCAAAGGTAAAACTGCAAAAGTAGAAAAAAGATGTCGATCACCTTCAGTCTCGGCCACAGAGGGAGAGATCCAGGGGAAGCCGCTGTGGAGACGCAAAACCTGATAGATGAGCGCCTCAGACTGTTGCTTTTCAAGAAAAAAAAAACTGCCGTCAGACAAGTCAATCTCAGCTAGAAAAATGAAAGTGTTGTAGAGTCTAGTTGGTTGCGTGATTTCCAAGCCTTTCAAGTCTGCCAGTCAATAGCACATAGGAAGGATTTATCATGAGAGCAGATACAAAGGGGGAGGGGTCGCAGGGAGATAAAACAGGAGGAAACGTTGATGTGTTGATGCTCTGCTGCCTGGAGGAGGAAGGGGCTGGGCTCGGAGCTGACCGCGGTGCTGAAACCCGATCCCCGGCTGCTCTCAGATCAGTTTGATGAGGCTGTGAGCAAAATAGATGAACAGACACCTGATGATCCAGCTGAGTCAAAAGAGGACAGGTTTGGACAGCACCAGACCGGAATCGGAGAGGTTTGGCTTTCACAATAAAAGCTTCACTACTGGTTTAAAAAATATATATATACAAATGAATGAAAACTAAATCATTAATAAAAATAAAATAAAAACAATATATACAGTTACTTATATACATATATTATAGGTCGTGGTATGGTAATGTGCAAAACTACTATAACAGAAAGTTCCATGTAATTTATTTGTGGTGGAGTGCGGAGGATGAGGTGGAGCTGAGGAGTCTCACTGCCTGAGGAAAGAAGCTGCTGTGTAGTCGGGTGGTATGGCAGCAGATAATTCTGTATAGCTTGCCAGATGGCAGCAGGGTGAAAAGGCTGTGGCCTTTACATCTACATACTTTCAGGAAACATGTGTTCATGTGCAACATTTCAGACAATTAATTCATATGGTCTCATGACCTCTTACAAAAAAATGTGTGTGTAGTTGTGTTTCCTTATCGTGTTTCAGATGTCTATGAGTTGTTAGCAGTTCCACCAAAAGGACATTTCCCCTCTAAACTTTTCACATGGTTTAATTTCAGTAACTGCTCAAATGATCCAATATTTCACAAAAAAATCAAAGATTAGAGAAAAGTCCAAAACTACCTTACTGTATATGAAGTAGTTCAAATTAGCTCAACCTCGACCAGCTACAACGGTGAAATGCTGCTTACACATTGATGCATTAGTATAAACAATAATATAATATATTAAATATATTCTAATATATTAATTCATTTTATGCATAATGAGTACTTTTACTTTTGATACTTTAAATACATTCACTGCTAATACATCTATACTTTTACTTTAATAAAGTTAACAATAAAAAATCAAAATCCAAAAACCTCCAACAATGGATACCACATTCAGCTATATACAGCAGTTTCCCCAAATGCTGGATTAACAAAATGTTTAAAACTCTATAAACATTGCTCCCCAACTACAGAAAAATACAATCACATTAGGTATTTGAAATCTTCAACAAAGGACACAAAGCAAACTTCATTGCTATTTAGCTTTATATTTCCTGGCAGACTATTTGACCACTGTGGATGATCAAAAACTGAGAAAATACACATACATTATCAGCAACCACAACACATTAAAAAGTTTATTTACATGAGAATACAGCTGGGGTATACTGTACTTAATTTGGGTTCTTGGCTCTGACCTAATTTCTCCCTGCCGCATATACTTAAGCACAGAGGGGGAGTTCAGGTAGTGATGATAGCAGATATCTCCCCCCATAGATCGGAGTCAGTGCCTGCAGGTGGATGCTCAGGTGGTAGAGGGGGCCTCAATAAAGCCAAGCAGCAGCATTCAATTCAATTCAATTCAATTCAGTTCAATTCAATTTTATTTATATAGTGCCAATTCATAACAGAAGTTATCTCATTGCACTTTTCCTATAGAGCAGGTCTATACCGTACTCTTTATAATATTAATTACAGAGACCCAACAAATCCCACTATGTGCAAGCATTTGGCAACAGTGACAAGGTAACACTTCCTTTAAGAGGGCATCAGTGACTGTTATGGAGGTACTTACTGTCATGGCTGTGCCATGCCGCAGCAGATTCCCCAGTGTTTCTTGTGTTTCCCCTTCCCCTTTCCCTGTGTTGACATGGGCGTGGTTTCCCTTCCACACTCTCCTGGCTCCTGGCTCCCTGATCACCTGCATACCTGCAGTATATCAGCCCCGGATCTTCACCTATTTGCTATTCTGAACCAGTCATTGCCGCTGCTCGCCTTAGTGGACTCCGGAGCTGACAAAAATTTCCAGGACACCAATCTTACCGCACAAGCCGGCATCTCCAGTGAACCACAAGCTGCTTCTCTAAATGCCAATGCTCTTAACGGCAAGCTCCTCACCTGCACCACTCACCGCACTGAACCTCTGCATCTCATCCTCTCTAGTAACCAATATGAGTATATTAAATTCTACCTTATCTCTTCCCCTCATGCTCCTGTTGTCTTGGGCCACCCTTGGCTAAGATCACACCATCCCCACATAGACAGGTCCACTGGCAAAGTTGTTAGCTAGAGTTCTTTCTGTCATTCATTATGTCTGCAGTCAGCCCTCGCCCCAGTGGTGGTCGCTGTCTGCCCACTCACCTCAGAACCCCCTGACCTCTCAGCCCTCCCTTTTGCCTATCATGACTTTGTCATGGTGGGCCACAGAGCCCCCCCGTTCCTTGTATGCTTCGGTGTACATGTCTCTCCTCGTGTTTTCTAGCTGTCCTCTGTCTGTCCTGGTGTGTGCGTGTGTTTGTGACTGTGCTCTGGGCTGGCTTCCCGATCTCTGTGACTGATTACCGGCACACCTGTCTTCAATCATTGCTGATTGGCACGGTTCATATACCAGGCACCTCCACACTACCAACGCCAGATCGTCCTCCGTACATACGTACAAGTCTCACGTAACGGCTCCCGCTGCACTTAAGAGAAGTGAAGTTTCGGTTTTGTTTCTTGCCTCGGTAATAACTCTATTTGTCTTGTCTCGTTGTTACAGACTCTCGCTCTGCCAGTGATCACCGCCTCAGTCTGCCCGTCGGATCATCCGGACCTCAGCTACCACGCCACTCTCGCCATCCGGCCGATCTTCCCCTCCGGACACTGCCGGCTACCCGCACCACACGCCCGGCTTCACGGATCCTCCGCCTGGTCAGCTCAGCCTTACTGTTACGCTCGCCAGTCCAGAGTCAGCCCACCTTGTCTCCCTCCAGAGCGCCATCAGTCACGCCTCCGGGTGACGCCGGATCCTGCATTCATTTGCACTTGCAATAATCTGCACAATAAAAACCGTCCAATTAACCCAGTTCTGTTTCCGTGAGTTCCTGCATTTGGGTCCTGAAAATAGCTCTTACAACAGACTTAGGATAAGTTTTCAGTAAATATCTCGCCCTCTCTCTTCCTCATCACCCATACAACTGCGCCATTGACCTTCTCCCCGGAGACCGCCTGCCTTCCAGCTGTCTGTTTAACCTGTCCCTGTTCCCATCTGGAAAGAGAGACCATGGAGAAATACATTCATGATTCCTTGGCCACAGGAATTATCCAGCCATCTTTTTCCCCTGTTGGTGCAGGACTTTTCTTCGTCTCCAAGAAAGACTGCTCCTTACGCCCCTGTATCGACAACTGAGGTCTCAACGTCATCACCATCAAAAATAAGTGACCTCTGCCTTTGAACTGATCCAGGGAGCCACCATCTTTTCCAAACTGGACGCTTTACATCCGCACCTGTTCTCATCCATCCTGACCCCTCGCGGCAATTTATTGTGGAGGGAGGAAACCTCCAACTCTGGGAGAGGGGCGGTTCTCTCCTAGTGCTCAGCCTCCAACCAGAAGCACCATCCCTGCACCTTCTTCTCCTGCTGTTTGTCTCCTGCCAAGCAAAATTATGATGTTGGGAATCGGCAGCTGCTGGCTATCAAGCTCGCCCTGGAGGAATGCCGGCACTGGCTTGAGGGAGCCTAACATCCGTTCATCATATGGACAGAACACAAGAACTTGGCCTACATTCAGCTTAATGTAGAAAACTTCTGGTCAGTCTTCACTTTGATGAATAAAAGAATAAACTTGATGAACCTCAATTGTTCTTACTTGACTACATAAGCTTATTACAACACAAATCTGTTGACAAAGAATATCTTGGTACCACATGTATGCATGGACACAGTCAGATACCAAATGCTTAAAGTAACATTACGCTCAGCTTTATACAGGCTGTCCTACATCATACAGAATCACGTATCATCACAGCACCAGACAGGAGGCAGACAATATATGTGTGTTACTGTAGGTCAAGACCCTTCCTTTATCAGGGGAATCAGCAACAGCAACAAGTTTGACTTCTTATCATTAACTCCAGGCACCCTGGAGCCTCCCAACATAAACATGCCAAGTGAGAAGGGCTCTGAGACCTCTCTCTGTGGTTGTTGAGCTGGGGAGCCTGGCATGGCATTACCCCCCCCCTCCACGGCCTGCACCTGAGGGCCGCGGACACTGACGTCATGGTGGCCGTCCTCTTCCACAAGGGGCAGGTCATTCTGAATGGTCTGTGTGGAAGGTGTCCAGTAGAGAGGGATCGAGTATGTTGTGTCTGGGGACCCATGATCGTTCTTCGGGACCGTACCCCTCCCAGTCCACTAGGTACTCCAGGATGCCACCATGGCTCCGGGAGTCCAGGATCTCATTTACACGGTAGGCGGCTCCATCTTCCAGGATGAGGGGGGGTTCGGTAATTGCACCAGGCTCTGTGGAGACATGAACAGAAGAGGTTTCAGTGGTGATAAGTGAAAGGTAGGATGGATTTTGTATTGTGCAGATAATTGAAGTTGGTACGTGACCAGGTTTATTCATTTGATGATGGTGAAGGGAACTGGTTCCAAGAGTCCTGGCGGTCATGGCAGGTAGTGCGCGATTTCTTGAATTTTCCTTTCTGTCTGTCCATTTGTTTGTGGGTGGTAACTGGACGAGAGGCTGACGGTCACACCTAGGAGTGAAAAGAATGCCTTCCATACCTGTGAGATACACTGGGGCCCTCTGTCGGACACAATGTCCTCGGGGATACCATAATACCTGAAGACGTGATTAAATAGTAGTTCTGTGGTTTTCATGGCTGTGGGTAGTCCTCTGAGGGGGAGTAGTCAGCAGGACTTCGAAAACCTGTCTACGATTACCAGGATGCATGTGTTGTTATCGGACACAGGTAGGTCGGTGACAAAGTCCACTCCTAGGTGTGACCAAGGTTGGTTGGGAGTGGGCAGTGGACAGAGTTTACCGGATGGGAGATGGTGTGGACTTTTGGCGATGGCGCATTCCTGACATCCCTGTACGTACCTTCTCACATCCCTGGCCATATTTGGCCACCAGAAGCGTTCTCGTAGCAGTGAGAGGGTTTCATTGGCTCCGGGGTGACCAGTGCCCAGAGATGCGTGGGAAGAATGGATTAGGGCGGTGCGTTGAGTTCTGGGGACATACTCTCGGTTTGGGGGACAGCCCAGCGGAGGGTTGGTGGAGGCATTGGAGGAAGGCTGGGACATCTCAGACCACTGGATGGGGTTCACAATGATTTGTTTGGGGAGAATGGTTTCAGGTTCGTCAGGGAGTTCGTCTGGGGCATGTAACCAGGAGAGGGCGTCTGCTCTACCGTTCCGGGAGCCGGGGCGGTAGATGTGAAAGTTAAAATGAGTGAAGAAGAGTTCTTGTGGTCGGTGAGTACTATGAAGGGATGTTTAGCACCCTCCAGCCAATGCCTCCATTCTTCCAGAGCCAGTTTGATGGCTAGGAGTTCTCTGTTACCGATGTCATAGTTTCTTTCTGCCAGGCTAAGTTTCCGGGAAAAGTAGGCATATGGATGGAGTTTGGCCGGGGTGCCCTGGGATTGTGAAAGCACCGCTTCTACTCCGGTAGTAGAGGCGTCCACCTCTACCAGGAATGGTCGTTCCGGATCAGGGTGAACTAGGAGCAGTGCACTGGTGAACGCTTCCTTCAAGTTGGTGAAGGCCTCATGGGGCCAGGACAGAGACTTGGGCTTGTTGCGTAGAAGGTCAGTCAGAGGTTGGAATATACTACTGTATCCTTGAATGAATCCATGATAGAAATTGGCAAAACCCAGGAATCTTTGGAGTTCTTTGATAGAGGTAGGTGTGGGCCAGGTCCGAATGGCTTCGACTTTCCCCTCGTCCATCTGGATGCCACTGCTACTTATGTTGTAGCTGAGGAACTGCACTGAGGTTTGATGGAAGGAGCATTTCTTGCTTTGAGTTGGAAGAGTTGGAATTGCCTCAGGCGTTCCAGGACCTCCGCAACGTGGTGGCGATGTTCAGCCAGGCTCCAGGAGTAGATGTCATCAAGATGTCATCGATGTAGACCAAGACTGACTTGTGGAGAACCTCCCGGAGCACCTCATGGATGAAGTCCTGAAATACGGAGGGGGCGTTGGCCAAACCATATGGCATAACTAAGTATTCATAGTGGCCGGTGGGTGTCATGAAGGCGGTCTTCCACTCGTCCCCCTCATGTATCCGGATGAGGTTGTACGTGCTGCGGAGGTCCAGCTTGGTGTAGACAGTGGCACCACAAAGCTGCTCTAAAGCTGCTGGGACGAGGGGAAGAGGACCTGAATTTGATAGTGATGCGATTGAGTCCCCGGTAATCTACACAAGGCTGCAAGCCTCCATCCTTTTTGCCCACAAAAAAGAAACTGGATGCCGTAGGGGAAGTAGAAGGTCGGTTGTACCCCTGGGCTAAGGCCTCCTCTATGTACTCCTCCATGGCTCTTTGCTCGGGGATAGACAGAGGATAGAGCTTCCCACCAGGCACTGCTTCATCCGGTATAAGGCCGATGGCACAGTCCCAAGGCTGGTGAGGTGGTAATCGGGAGGCTGTCTTAGGGCAGAAATCATCCCTGTAGGCGCTGTAGCAGGCAGGGATGTCCACAGACTGTTTCTACAGACCGGAAGTTCCCTCGGCTGAGGACGTGATGGTGAAGGCAGGCTCTTCATGCAGCACCCCCACTCGGATGGTGACAGGACCAGCAGCCCTATGGACACGGGCGCGGCTGAGGGGTCTTCCATTTACTGTGTGGATTTGGTAAATGGAGGGCGTGGCTGTTGTTTTGAGGTTGAGCTGGCGGCTGAGGGCACCGGAGATGAAATTGCCAGCTGACCCGGAGTCGATGAGGGCTTGTACTGGTAGAGATAATAATATTGGGAGTAATCAAAGTTATGAGAGTAGAAAGTGGCTTTAAATTTTTTATGGTAGGAATTATGGCACTCACCAAGGGTGCCACAGTACAAGCACAAACCCTGGGTCAGCCTTCTGTGCTGTTCAGCTGGAGTTAATCGGCTATTTTCAAGCTGCATGGGCATGTGGTCATTTGGGTATAACTTACCATTAATTTTTCCTATCAAAATTTACCCATTCAAATGTATGAGGGATTGTCCCACTTTCCGCACCGCAATGCTACATGCTAGGGGGTCCAAACAAAGATGGTCGTGACCCATGTTGGCATGGCAACAACATATTAAAAAAAATCAGGGCTCTGATATCTTTAGAAAAATCTTTAGAACTTTCACATGGCCTGTACAACAGGCAATCCTCACACCATCCTCACTTGATTCAAATCAACCAGATTTTTTTTTCTGGATACCACGGATGGGATTTGGTCATGGGGGCTTGTTCTAGGCCCTGCCCACACACAGTGGGCATAACAATCTGAGATCTCTGGGACCTTTCTATGAAAAAATATGCCCATTTGAAATGTGTAAATATGACAATAAAATAACATAAGGAAACCTGGCAACTTTTTGACCTTTGTGCTGGTTTAGCTCAAGGGTCAAGATCGAGTGAAATGACCTTTGGCCTTTCAGCTCCCTTGTGTCTGTGTCATTTGGGAACATTTCTGCCACTGCAGTCAGGACATTTGGCAAACATGACTAGCCCATTCAAAGGTATGCCAAATATCAGAATATTAGAAAATGAAGAAAATCTGACATTTGGAATACTTTTAAATGGGGTGATCATTATTGCCAAATGTCCTGCCTGTAGTGGTAGAAATATTCTCAAGTGTCCTTTCCCTGAATCATTTCTGCCATTTGGAATACTTTTGAATGGGGTGGTCATGTTTGCCAAATGTTCTGCCTGCAGTGGCAGAATTATTCCCAAATGTCCTTGCCCTAAATCAACTCTGACATTTGGCATACGTTTTAATGGGGTGGTCAGGATTCCCAAATGTCATAGACCACATAATGATCACATAATGACTTATCTTTATGAAATATAAATATTTTCAATAATAATGTCTTCAGTACCAGTGTAGGAGCTGTTTCCAAGTGTGACAGAGCTTGTGGTGCCATCATGTCTAGTGTCCTCTCTCTCACCCCAGAATGCGACATTCACAGAGTAGTAAGAAGCCTGCTTCATTTGGATATCTAATTTTTTTTGCAGGGGATCCCACGCCAAATTACACACCCCTGGGACCACCCCCAGGGAGTTATTCAAAAAACATTTGGTGATTACACCCCCTTCCAGTGGGTGTACAAGGTCGGGGGTGGTACAAATCGATCCAGGGGACCCAAAAAAAAAAAAAACTCATAACACTTGGTTTTATTGGTATTATTCAAGAATGACCCACTTTCCAAATGTCAAAGAATTAGACAAATGCCATTTGGGAAACTTTCTGCCACGGCAGGCAGGACATTTGGCAAACATGATCACCCTGTATCACCCAAGGTATTCCAAATAGCAAATTTTCTTCTTTCCCTAATTTTCTGACATTTGGCATACGTTTACGTGATTGTGGTTGCCAAATGTCCCTCCTGTGGGGCAAGAAGTATTCCCATTTCGATTTCCCAATTGTGAGAAGTGCTCCCATTTGACAAGAATATGGCTTTCAATAGGTTGGATACAAGAGTTGAATGTTGGATAGCTTTACTAGAAGATGTCATAAAATGAAAATCAAATTGCATCCCACCAAACGCATATCTTGAATTAGTGTAAATGGTGGCCCTCAACTAAAATACAGGAATGTTAGTGCCTACAACTTAGCTCGTTAAGCAGATGTTCCAGGAGGCAAAGCATGCACCTCCACTACACCTGTTTCGGTAGTGACAGCATAAACTGAAATATATTGGGTGTCAGCTGAATAATCACAAAAAAAATCATCCGAATAGGGAATAGGGGCTGGATTCAAGTCTGGAAGATGTATCTCTACCCACTAGTGTTTCACAATCGTGTGTATTTGTCATCAAAGTCAATCAATGGGAGCAATGTATGTATCTCTCTGTGCTTGAGGGATCTCTTGTGTACCTTTTTAACCCTCTAAGCACATTTCCTGTAAGGTCGCAATCCTGCAGACTCAGTGCTCTCTTTAAGTTCACAATTCTTAAGACTTTGCTTGAGGGACTAAACCATTTCATTCATGCTATGATTAAAACAAATAAACGTAAAAGGAAGTCGCTGGACCTGTAAAGAAGAAAGGTTTGCAGGGTTAACATATGTATATAGCAAGTACTGTGTACAAATGTTTTCTATGTGATGGCATGATGATAACTTGCATAACACAACATTAACAAAAAAAAACTACTCTTTTGCAGGGTGTGGATAACTAAACCCCAATCAATGAATCGTACAAGAAAGCATGAACATTACTTTGCCACAGAAATGTCTCTACCCAAGGTAACATTTGGTGAAACAAAGTGCTGTCCCATCCCCTATCTTACTATTTTGAGTCCTTGCACTTGGCTCGTTTTTGTTTTCTGAGCTGTCGATGGATAAACCGCTGAAAAAAGGTAATTGTTGCACCACCATCAGACCGATTCACTTAAGCACTTAAGCACCATAAGCAGCTGGCTGAAAGTGGATCATCAAGCAGTTTCCAGCTCCTCCTGACCAGTATGTCATTATCAAGAAAAACAAAAGAGGAGAGTGTGTTCAACCTTAAATTCCTGAACTGATGTTTGGGTTTAATCAAAGTCAGAATTTCATACTGGCCCAGTCTCCTCTGAAGGAACTCATTGATCAGAATGAAAGTCAAGCTGCTCTGGACTGCAATGTTGATAGAAACAGAAAAATGTTTCCATCTTTCTTCCAGAAAAGGAATGATTGACATAAATTACTTTATTTTATGTTCACATCACCACCACCACCACCACAGAAAAACTAGAAAAATGACAGCATCGATCATCTGTTCAAATATTTAACAAGCTCTGGTCTGATGACATTTTCCCAATAAGCAACCTCTTGTGGTCCACACAGTAATTACTGTCCTCTGTATGTAGCAAACGTGGAAACAGCGTAAAATTATACTAGCGCAAAACATGTTAGGGAGGAGGTCCCATGGATGTGAACAAAGCATGTGACTTTGACATGGGAGACGGCAATTCACGTCCAGCATAAACAGCATTTATTTGTTTCCAAGTAGTTCTAGTTTCCTAAACCTAACCAAACATTAATACTGTAGGTACCAGACCATGGGTACATCTCAGATTTCTTACTTGATATTTCCTTGCTCCTGATCCCCGCTTGAACCGGAAGTTGTTCTGCTCTGCCATCTTGAAGGCTGTCTCAAACCTCTGAGGAGCAAGGAGGGATCTCTGAGGAGCCATGAGCGAGGATACACAAGAGCAGCCTTCACGGAAGATTTTTACTGGCGGACACACCCCCTTACTGGATATATTATTGATTGGACCATGGAGCTGACAGGACTGATCTGCTACATCACAACATCACTGGAGTGAAGACAGATAACAGATTAAACTCAAGTGTATCACTCCCAAGTTCTATATTTTATTTGTTTTTCTGATTCACCATCTAGTTAAAAATCTTAATTGTAGGTCTGAACAACAAAAGGACCACAAACAACTTTCTTCATTTATTAGAAAGATTTTTCTTTTCATAACCTGGTGTTTGTTAAACAGGTAACACGCTACAGAGAGAACACTGTTGCTCTGGCAGTGATAACTGTGTGCCTTTATTAGTATTAGTACAGTGCATGTGTGCAGACACAAACTCTATCAAAAGTCTCTACAGCTGTTAAAGCCGACTGGCAGATGATCCAGCTGTGATCAGCTACCGCCGTCATAAGAAACGAACATCGCTTCACGTGACACTTCACGTGACGCTTCACGTGACGCTTCAGAGGGAAGGACGTCTCGACGCCCCGGTGGGAGGGACTTAGACGTAAGGAAAAGACTAAGTGAGGGAAACGTGGATGCAATTAAGAGACTTGGTATGGACCCAATGTGTTCATCATTCTCTCCAGGCCACCAGTGGGAGTTACAACATGGGACTACAGTGCAGGGAGAATTGCCTATTCTAAATTTGGAGAGAGTTATTTTTTTCTTTACCAAACTCAGCAATCCAATCCAATTGAACAACAAAAGTATTTACAAAGAGATCAATATTGGTCTGTGCAATGCTTATCAGTTCAATTTTCCATATGAAAAATTAAAAATTTAAAAATGTAATTAAAATTTCTAAAATTGTATTTGTCAGATCAATGTATAATTAAGGTTTTGGAGTTGTTTTTCTAATTTTCTATTTGTGGAATGTTGGATAGAAAAATGGAAAATCTGAAAAAATTTGAGATCCTGATCAGTGAAAGAAAAGTATAGAGTTTTTGATCGATTCTTGGGAGATTTTGTTCAATTATTATGAAACAAATCTAATCCCATAAAATGTTAATCTCTTTTTTTGTTGAACTTTATTTGAGTTTGTTGTTGTTTGTTTGTTTGTTTGTTTATTATTTAGAAGGGACAATGCACAATCCATGTATTGTACAAAATATAGGTAAAAGCAAATTTTCATCCGTAGTCCCTGGGTGGAGGCCACTAGTTATTCACAGGTTACAGAGTTAAGATCAGTTGTAGGAAATCAAAACCTATATGAAAAAAAGACACAAAAACATATGAAAAACTAAAAAACAAAACAAAAAATAACAACCACCCAGAAACAAACAACAGAAGAACTAAATACTAAATTCCCACTAGGGAGCACCCCATCAGCAATCCCAACACCATTAAAAACAGACAGTTCATCAGTAAAAGAAATGACCAACCATCCCTTAATACTGATGCTTACCACATTCAGTGTCTCTTAGCTCAATGACTACAGACCTGATTGTCCTTTCAACATGTTTTCATGATAAATTTAAAATGTTTAAAAAGTACTGCACTCTCTGATACTCAGTGGTAAAGAATTCCACATCCCGGCTGCCTTAACTGCCCAAATGTTGTTGTTGTTTATCCCATTTGAATTGTGCCATGAATTACACATATGATGTTTGTCAATTTAAAAGATAATTTTTCATGTCAAGAAAGTCGCAGTTTGTTGTAGTACCATTTAGTTTTGTGTGAAACAACTCGGCACAATATACGTCACCAACACAACATGGGCGTGATTCAATTCAATTCAATTCAATTTTATTTATATAGCGCCAATTCATAAAAGTTATCTCATTGCACTTTTCTTATAGAGCAGGTCTAGACTGTACTCTGTATATTATTATTTACAGAGACCCAACAAATCCCATGTTTGTGTTTCCCATGAGCAAACATTTGGCGACAGTGGCAAGAAAAAACTTCTTTTAAGAGGCAGAAACTGCAGGACAGAACCAGACTCAATGGTGGGTGGCCATCTGCCGCTGCCGTGTTAGGTTTTTAGTGAGAGAGAGAGTGAGAGAGAGAGAGAGAGAAAAAGAGAGAGAGAGGTTTTGGGAAAGGGGGGGTGGGGTGGGAGAGAGGGAGGCACAATGCAAATACCACCTAGAATTTTTTAAATAGTAGAAATGTAATTGTAGTGTTAATATTAATAAATTAATAATGATATGAATGACAGCTATAGGAAAAATAATGACGGTATTAGTAAGAGAGCCAATAACAACAACTGGAGTAACAGTTGTAGAGCAGGAACACGGGGGTAGCAGGTGGCCCACAACCACAGATCCAGTCTCTGCAGCTCTGGAGGCAGAAATACCTGCTGAAAGCAACAGAAGGAGAGAGGAGAGAAACGAGAAGGCACAGAACTACGGGAGAAAAAAGATGTCGAGTTAGTAACATGCAGTAATGGGATTAAAATGCATACAGATGGAGAGAAGGAGAGAGGAAAGAGGTGCATCATGGGAAGTCTCCCGGCAGTCTAGGCCTATAGCAGCATAACTAAGGGATGGTTCAGGTCTCACCCAAGCCAGCCCTAACTATAAGCTTTATTTAAAGAGGAAAGTCTTAAACCTACTCTTAAATGTGGTGATGGTGTCTGCCTCCCGAACCCAAACTGGGACCTGATCATATCTTATTAATTGAAAAACATCATATGTGTAATTCATGGCACAATTCAAACAGGATAAAAAATTATTTGTCTCTCACCATTGACTACAGTACATATTTTTTCTGAAATAAGGTCCAAAGGGGATGGACTTCGCATCTCTATAGAAATAAAACCTCTCAGATTTTCTATTTTTCTATCCAACATTCCACAAATAGAAAATTAGAAAAAGGACTCCAAAATTTAAACTATACATTGATCTGAAGAACAAAAAATACAATTTTAGAAAATTATATTACATTTTTCAGTTTTCTACGTTTCATTTTTTACATGGAAAATTGATCTGATAAGCCTTACGCAGACCAATATTAGTAAGCAATCTTAAATTAACATGAAATGCAGGAAATGGTGTAAGGAAAAATGAGACAGATTGTTGTTAGATTAAGCATAGGCTACTGTACTGTCCAAAATATCGGAGCATTGCTTTAACTTCGTTCCACAAAACTCCTATTTGTACCTGAATGCAGCATGACGTACCAGGTCAGAAAGGCGGTGAGAGGACGTGCGCGTGGCCATGCGTCCTGAAACTCGCCCCTTTACAACAACCCCCAACATACAAAATTACTGCTTCCTTGGTTATTTCACAAGTGCTGTAACGTCTGAATTTGAGTTCACAGGATAAATACAGGGGTTAAAATCATAATAATTCGACGCTGAGGGCATATTTTTTCTGCTACCTGATAGGGTTCTGGTTCGCTATCTTGCTAAGTTGCTACGAAGAGACGAAGACTGAAGTGACATTTAACGTTACGTTAACGTTAATTCATTCACCCAAAACAACAATGGCAGCGCAGGATTTTAATTTCTTGCTTGCGACGGATTCTTACAAGGTGAGTGGACCCGTTGTTTTTGCCTGTCCCCTTTTCTTCGTTATTTCGTGTTTTTTCCGATTAACTTTAAATAAATTCAGTTTATTTTGGGATACAGTTAGCTACACATTCCGTTCAGTATTTCGCTACATACCATTACACATCACAAATAACGTTAGCCGGTGCATTTTTGGTCAGTTGAATGATTTGACTGTGACGTTGCAGTAGATGACAGTGTGTGAGGCACCAGAAATTAAATACACTCTGTTGTAAGCATGCTGCTGTTATTAGTGCACCCTACAGTTTGTTAAAACCAGGAGCAGGGGTAGAGTCCATAGAGTCCCACCCAGCCGCAGGCATTTAATCAAGTTTAATCCATAAAACCTTATCTGAGAACATTTGACCTAGCAAAGAATGAGTAGTTGTAGGCATTATTACTGTTGGCAATGTAATGCCTGAGTTTCATTATACAAAAACAGTTCTTCATATCTTACTGTACTGGGTATGAACGCATTTTTATTAAAAAGCTTTATGTTAGTGTAAAAAAATATTATTTTTTTAATTAAGTCATATCTACTCAAAGAATTTATAAACAATACTAAGAATTTAACCAAGCATTTGTTGTCAACTTTCAGTACAGTACAGTTTTTGATAGCTTGGTGCTATGGACATGGCCAGACCTACCAGGTGCACACTCAGGGGCTCAGTATGGCAAGGGGCCCTCAAAATAAATTGGGAATTGCTGTGACTGAATGGTGAGAGTATAGTCCACCAGCACAAACTGTATTGTTAAACTCAAATGATCCTTTCTGTGTCAACATAGTCACTGGGGGCCACAATTACATTTTGTCATCTGCCCACATCCATAAATATATGACTGTATGTGTGTACACATATTTATTTATTTATTTATATAGCACCAATTCATAACAGAGGTTATCTCATTGCACTTTCCCTATAGAGCAGGTCTAGACCATACTCTTTATAATATTATTTACAGAGACCCAACAAATCCCACAATGACAGGCAGAAACCTTTTGACCATTTATGATACACGCCATCTGTGTGTGTACATGTCCTTGTACGCAGATACCTGAGGTAGTATAACCAGAACCACATGCATGTCCACTGTCCGCCCTGCTGTCCATGTCTCCTTTGGAATATATTGGGGCCTTACACCTCAGGGCCATTTCAGATTTACCACATAGGGGGCTATGGAAGTTTTAAACTTTATTTAATTTCGCAGAGCTACAAGCATGCACAGTGGCATTTATGCTCAACACGTTGTTCGTTGCAGTATTCTCCGACACGCCAGGGGGCGTACAAACAAAATATCCTGTGAATAAGCAAGAAGTCAACGAGTGTTACCAGAAGAATGTCATTATCCCACATTGACGATCCCTTTCCTCACGACTTTTCCACACTTTCCTACAAAATGACTTATCTTTTGCCAGTGTGGTGGCGATCTCTCTCCATGAATTGAGAGTGATTTGGCTATCCCTGTGGTCTCTCAAAGAAGAGTAGTAGATGTGTTTGTAGAGGCGAACCTGATCGGCCAGCTTCGGCGTCCATGTTGAAATGAAAAGCGCACCGCACCTAGTTACAAAAATTCAGAGGTGCATGCTATGCTCCGCGACAACTTGTGGCCTGATGCGAAAGGCACTATGACGTCATTTTTTGGCCCTTGCGCCGAGGACAAACCGGGCTTTAATCCAGGTGTGGCTATGCATTGGTATTCAGTAGATGCGCTAAATTATCAAAATGCTTTAGACTTGGAAGAGAGAAAGAATAGTAAAGTAACAATAAATCTAGAAGTACTAAGTGAAAGGCAACAGTAGAATGACTTAGTTCTCCTAAATAGATAGAAATCTGGAATGACACAGACTCTTCATAGACATAGAGTTAAAAGTTGAAACAGTCACTGTTAATTTGTGTCAAATTGCTGACCTCAAGGTTAACCTCAAGGGAATAAAATGAGAGAAATAATCTACTATTTCTTTTTTGCTGGATTCCATGGAGTCCAGTTTGATGAACCAAGACACAAGTTCCGAAGTGCAAGTCATGATGTGATTCATTACACTGTAATGCACTGCCAGTAATGCACGTCTTCTTTGTCTACTTTGCAGTGTAGTTGTGTGTATCACAGAGCCCAACCTTTCATTGACTGTTTAGCTTTCAGTTTCATTTCAGTCATTTCGTAACCTAAATCCAGTTGTGAGCCAGTCCACAGCTTAGACAGGCTGTGTTGGTATACAGCAGCATATGCTCAGCTCAGTAGAGTTAAATGTCAGATCTCACTGTTAGATGTCATTCAAAGGCTTGCACTGCAGCCAAATGGCAAAGGTCTGGATGGTGACCAACCAGCCTTTTTATTAGCTCCAATGACCCCTGAAAACAAGTCCAAAGCAGCAGCACAGCCAAGAGGATTCCTCCAATGTGTCTGTCATCACAATCGTATAATAGAAACTGATTTGGTACATTGTGATGAGCTCATCTGAAAGTCCACTGGGATTAACGCCACAGCACAGTGCTACATGATTTTTTTTTAAAAGTAAATACTGAAATACTGTCTTTTACTACCCCAGTGCCATAACATGACATACCTCTAATTTTCCTTGATGCATTTTGCATTGATGATTACATTTTAGTCACAGCAATGAAACACAGTTGTCAACTACAAGGACACATAGTATTGGTATTGGGCATTCAAATTGAAAACAGAGCATGATTGAACAATGAAAGCCTTTCATTAACTCATCTAGAAATATTTATTTAAATGAGCCCAATATTTCAGTCACACCTACAGTACATGTTCCTTGTTCCAGGTTTTAAAGGTAACCAGCCATAAGCTGGTGCTTTGCATCACTGACTGTGTCCTTGCTCATGTCAACCACAACAAAATTGTTTTTGCAGACATTATTAATGCACACAAAACAACAACACTGAGATGCGAACATTCAATGTGATCGATCAGTTTAGTTACGAGTTGACAGTTAAAATAATTGCCTCTCTCATTAAATAACCTATGCTGCCTTTGCTGTCTGATGTAGAGGATCTGCTTGTTGTCCTTCAAGGTTAATATTGTGTTTCATAAAAATGTATTTAAAAAAAGAAAAGTATTCTGACATTAGCAGAGACACTCTTTATGTCAGGCTGGGCTCTGCACCTCCACTATAATAAGCTGCGGGAATGTCTGTCAACAGTGTCTCATTTCATAACTGATTATCACATGGGAGGCAAACTGGCGGTGTGTCAGGTTACGTTACAATCGTAAAATATCCGTTGGGTATTCATAGCATTTTCAGTCAGTAAGTAACAAGAAAGTAACAGTACAGAAATGCCAAACTAGGTTTGAGGTCATTTAGAAACATTAGCTGGATTTACATGGACCCTAATATTCCACTAATAATTGGAATAATAGCCCAATCAGAATAAATATGCCTCATGTAACCACCTCAATCGGAAGGGACTGGCCCAATTGGAAGGAATTTTCAATCAGGTTGAGAGGTGGTGTAAACCTTTGATAGTCCTTCAATTGGAATAAATATATTCTTTCTGTGCATGTTTGCCCCACATTGGGGTAACATTAGGTGATGTGAGCAAGTTTCTGGGAGGGACAAACATGGCGGTAGCAAAACAAAACAGGTCTGTGGCTGATGCAAATTTTTGTTGGAGACCGTGCTGCATTCACACAATTCAGGCGGTAAACAGCAGACAGACACCTTCTGGACGGCACGGAAAAGTCAGACGGAATGCCAGGACGGCAAAACGAAACACACGTGACAATATGTTGCTATGGTGATGTCAGCTACACTAAGTTAATAGCTAGCCAGATAGCTTGCTAAGCTAATATAGCATAACACATTTTCCATATTACCTACCTGGTATTCCACCCAGCTCTGTACTGATCATCTAATTTTACTGTCTCGTCTACTAAAATTATGTCCGGTTTGCCGTATACAGTCTGCCTGAATCCATGTGAATCCAGCAAGGATTGAAACAGAAACAGCAGATCATCTTCTTCTGTTAAATTTCTGTCAGATTAGACTCTTCACAGCGGGCGGAGCCACTTTGTGCATGTCAAAAAACTTATATTCTGATTAAATGCTTTGGGGTATGTAAACACACATCGGATCACTTTATTTAGTGTCCATGAAAAAAGTTAAGTTGGATTCTCTAATCAGAATGATTTCACTTGGGTTGAAGAAATATTGTTCATGTAACCGCAGCTATTGTCACCTATAGTTTGTCCAGGAGAGAGCACTGACAAAATTATTTATACACAGTCCTATCAGTGTGTATCTTGGTCACAGTTCTTAAAAAAATAAAACTAAGGGATCCGTATCAGGAGTGTTTCTAATGTTATGTGTTTGTTTTATAAAATTATCAGCCAATATATATCGTTATCGAATTTTTAAAACAAATATCAATGTCAGTATCACCCTCAAAAATCCAGTATCAGTATCTTGACAATATTGACTTTGGTGATCCCCTTACTTTTCATCTGTGTATATGTGACTTGGCTGTGTGTTTTGTTTTCTGCTGAAATTCTCGGTTGCAGAACTTGTGTAATAATTAACAACTATATAAAGTATGCACCCACAGCAGAGTCTGAGAGCACTGTGAGCTTTAGCTTTCACTACTTAGGTTTCTGAAAAATTCACTGAGGCCTGATATGTCCTCGTGCCTTGCTACATTCAGCTCTTAATACTTTACTACACTGGGCTATTAACACCATGGGAATACCATAATCATGCTGGTGTGTGCACACACCTACTGCTTGCTAATCTTTTATTCTTCAGCAGTGTTTTATCTCTGTGGTGTGTTCAGGGTCCTACCCCCGTCACCCCTCTTTAGTTGCTCCAAAAACACTGACTGAGGATAACTAAAAGGTAAAGCAGTAACAATGCCAACCTAGATGTGGTGATATTAGGACAGATCAGTGCCGTAGTACATTACTGATAACAAAGATCCCAGACGGCTTGAACTAGGTACTTTGTGATTACATGGTCAGTGTCTGAAACCAATAGGTAACCACAATTATTTTAAAACATAAATTTAACAATGAGCAAATGTAACAAACCTAAAAAAAAAAGTAATATTTAATATTTCATTTTTTACTGAACTGTTCTGTTCCCCAGAACACTTTAAAAGGCAGATGGCCTCCTCTTCCTCAGCCTTCCACAGTTGAATTGGTCTCCAGTGATTTACACTGCAGAGCCACATGATACTGATTTATCAAATCCATGTTTGCTCACTGTTTGTTTTGGCTTTGATTTTGTGACAGTGTAGCTGGTGATAACCAACCAGCCAAGATTTTCCGATGTCCAGATCCTACCATCAGCACATGAACACACCACACATAGACACACACAACAGTCTGTATTTTTTTCCTTTTAATTCTGGCAACTCAGACCAGGATCATGAATACTGGGACTATAGCTCTAAGAATTCAAATCTGAGTATGTTATGGTTGGCTCAGTCCTAATATTTACCATCTGAATGTGAATGATATTGTTTATTAGTGTTAGTAAATTGTACGTTCTAGTGGTAGCTAGGGCTGTACCGAATAGTTTGAAGCTTCATTCATTAATTTTTGCATGTCTATTCATTCTGTTTAAACTCGTTATTTCTGCACAGTTACAGATAAATATTAGGCTACACTAATATTATTGGTATTATACTATTTGTAGAATTACATTCCAGTGGTGGTTGCGTAGGATTGTTTCTGACTCGTGTGATCCAAACATTTCCAATAACTCCATAGCCTTGTAAAGTCCAAAAGTCAAAATTTATTGAAAAAAGTTAGAAGTAATCATTTCCAAAATTCACAATATGTTTTTATCTAAGGAAAATATTCTGCCTCAATCCATATTTGTTAGCATTTAGCCTTTCACATTTTCACTGTGATCACTTTTTCTCCCGCTTGCCGCACACAAAGGGTGGTATGCAAATGTATTAAGGGAGCAGTCTAGCAGCAATCTCGCAGCAATCTAACAGCACCATAAATTACATTTATATGACCACAGTAACAAAGAATCTATTTTGGCTAACAGTATTGTAGTAAATTATTTACGTCATTACCTAAAAAGATCATGTTATGTATGCATACGCTTGGCACTCAGCACTCCATCAAGACGTCATCACTTTCATACCAACAATGACTGTAGAAAGATGTCGAAGAAATCACCAGTTTGGAAGCATTTTAAGATTGCTCTTGATGATCCCAAAAAAGTGCAGTGCCAGTTATGCAAAGTGAAACGGGTGCACCATCATACTGCTATGAATTTGGTATTTAGGGTGATGTCATAAATTATGGTGACAGACATTCAAAATGTCATTCGAAAACCTCAAAAGCTTCAAGTGTAAAAGAAATTACATTCGGTACAGCCTTAGTGGTAGACCATCTTTGAGGTTTCTTACAGTGACTGACTGACTGGTTTTTGCTGCTGATTATTCAATTAGTGCTAAAGGAGCACAAAGAGAGACTTTGTTTTAAGCTATCATCATTCCTTAACACATGGATTTAGGGCACATGTTTACTGTACACGCAAGCATCAGGTTGAGCAGACAATCCTCTGGTTATCTTACCCTTAGTTTGCTTACTGGGCTTTTATTTCATGCTATTTGACAGTACAAATCTGTCTGGCATGATAACATTACAAAGTGATGAATTAACATTACCCATACTAAGGGTGATTATTAGAATTACATTGTAACATATTTAAATTAGACTCAGTTTTGGGACTTTGCCTGCTAACTGGTTATGCTTGACTTCTGTCTGTTTCTTGTCTTTCAGATCACACACTACAAACATTATCCTCCAAATGTCAGCAAAATCTACTCCTACTTTGAATGCAGACGCAAGAAAGGCTCCCAGTTCAGTGAAGTGGTGTTCTTTGGTCTTCAATATCTGCTGAAGAAGTACCTCACAGGTACATAAACATCCTCTCCTCTGATCTAAGAAATTAATTAACAGAACCATAGGAGATATTACATGCACCATTAAAATAGCCCCATGAATTAATAAAAACATACAGCATAAGCAAAACATTTGAATGTCCACAGGCAGCAAAATGTCTCATGATTTACTACAAGGCAAAGCAACAAATGCTTCCTTATTCAATGGCAGCCAGTGGCACACTGTTTGGAGAGTTCACGCCTCAAAAGTGTGAGCTGAAATGGTTTTGCAAATCCAACACTATGTGGAAACTAAACAGAAGATTGACTACACTTGTACACTTTCATATAAGGTGACTATTGATTTACTTTTTGATCGTAGCGTATTTTTCTAGATGTGGAATCAATGCTTTGTATTTTCTGCATGTTGCTGAGGTTGTATTAACTTGGTTTGTTCTCTAAAGGCCCAGTGGTCACAGAGGAGAAAATTCAGGAAGCCAAGCTCTTCTACCAGATGCACTTCAAACAGGCTGTGTTCAATGAAGAAGGATGGAGGAAAGTCCTCGAGGTATGCATAGAGATTTTTAACTGTCATTATGGCATTCATTGTTATATATCTAACCTGAAGTAAATGTGTGTATCACTATGTCAGAAACATGATGGTCGTCTTCCTATCCGGATCAAAGCTGTCCCTGAGGGCAGGATCATACCAAGAGGCAACGTGCTCTTCACTGTGGAAAACACAGATCCCAACTTCTACTGGCTCACCAACTACATTGAGGTAAACCTAGAAATGTGTTTTTAGTGTTTGACTTTTTAAATGATAAAGGGTTCAATTAGCAGATTAGTCAAATAACATATTACACTGCATAAATTAGCCTAGCGGACTTTTCCTCTACTCATAGCTTAACAAATTACATATTATTTATACTTTTTCTTACTCCCCATTGGTTTAAGTCAATGCATCTCCCGACAGAACACCAAGGTTGAATTTCAGCACTACGTAACGTAATGAGTTGTCATCAACTCGAGTAATGTTTACTTCACTACTGCTCCGTGTGTGTGCTAAAGCAGCCGCTCCACCTTTTCCACCTCTGCATGTCTCCTTTGCACCCATTCATTACATCCACTTAAACATCAGAGTTGAAACGTTGTTACCTCGTGTCCACTGTCATTTTTTAATCTGTCATTGGTCTAATTTGCCTAATCTTCACAGTTCTTCAGATGCAGTGGAAAGTCAAACAGGAATGCTCAAAAGCTGCTTTTTAGTTCCCAGTTTTGTTTCTGTGTTTCCAAAGTTTCTGAAACTGTTTGGTTGTAAAGGGCTATAAGGTTCTATGAATTCTGGATGACCATATTAGAGGGAACATGACATTGCCTTGTACTTTAGGGGGTGTGAATTACAAGGCAATGTCACTGGCAAAGAACACTGAAGACTGGGACCAAAGTCAATTGACAGTATAATAAATTAACTGTACTCTCTGCATTTGAAAGAGTCTAAGTGTCTTCATGCATCCATTTAATGTTTAGACAGGATTCCTCCAGTGCCTCCATGCTTATGCTCCTTTCACAGAAAATGGCCTGATATTTACCAAGGATGTCAGTTTTGCACAGTACTGCTGTAATCTTCTGCTAATCTTAACATTTTTACATTTAACAGTTTTACTTTATGTAAAACATATCCAAATAGGGATTTAGGGACAGTTATTTCCTCAGGTGAGAGTTTTCACCTGACAGAACATCAATATTGAACCACTGTCATTTAATCTTCACTGTCTTTCTCTTCAACAACTGGCAGCTCCCTCCTCTTCTGCCTCTTTTATTTTTCTCACCAACTGATCACTTACTATCTTTTTTCTTTTCTACCCCCACCCATCCTATTGTTAACCATCCCCCTTCTGGATGTAGACCATGCTGGTCCAGATGTGGTATCCCATCACAGTAGCCACCATATCCAGGGAGTTTAAGAAGATTCTGGCCAAGCACCTGAAAGCCACCTCAGGGAGCCTGGAAGGCCTGGACCTGAAACTGCATGACTTTGGTTATAGAGGAGTCTCCTCACAGGAGGTCAGGAAGACTTTCTGTCCTTGTCTTTATTTGTGAGAAACCAGCATTGAGGATGAGAAAATCTAATGGAGTTTCTAATTTTTCTTCTGTCTCTTGCACCTTGCTGCTCATGAAGTTGTACTGTATGTACAGGCACTATGTTTTCATTATGACAAGAATTTCTACATAATCAGTGTCACTTTAGCTAAGGATAAGAGAATCAGCTAAATTATTTGAAATTCTGTGTCCTGTAACTGGTTTGTATTTTCACAAAAATCCAAATGCACATGGCCTATGCAGCAAATGTTGATCTTGTGATATCTGCTTTGTGCATATGGCTGTGTCATGATATTATCAAGATATTGTACATGATATCGTACTGGTTACATCACTCATTACAGGTTAGATTAGACATTAACTTTAGATTAAGATAATTCAATGACAGACTTACATAATAAGCATAAAGCTGGAATATAAATTCAGTTATCATTCTCTTGTGCAACTGAGCCATTGAGTTGATCAAAGTGTTACATTGAAAGAGGATTCTAAAACAAAATTCTCATAGGTCCGACAATTGAAAGGTTGCAGCAGCAGCGTGTTTATGATAACATGAAGGCAGACTAGTGTCAATGCAGTGTTAACCTAATGTCTGTGTGCATCTTTATAGTAGAGCTGTTCAGTACAAGAAACAGGAACAAATCTTTAACACTCATTTCTCAAGCTCACCTGAGTGTACTGAATCATCAGTGTCACTTACAGAATAGTTTTTGCATTGGAGCTCCTCTCACTGGTAACTGAAGGCACCATTATCAGATCAGCTTAGCCCTGATCGTCATTTGTAAGAATTGTTGAGAAAATGTTTGAGAAAATTTCTGGATGGAAGACAATCATGAGGCATGAAAAATCATATCAGGTGGGTGTAAAGTAACAAAAAACACAGTTTTCTCCAACCTAGTGGTGATGATTCCAAGGAAGATCCTCTGTGACCTGTGATTTTACATTGTCTGTAATGGGAGTCACCCCATCTCTGTCGGAATAAATTGTGTTTTTTGTCACTTTACAGCAATTACATTATTTTTTCCACCTTTTTATAAGACACTGTGATACATAGCATGAAGTTCAGTTGTCATATGCATCAAATTCACAGAAATAATCAGGATGTAATAACCAAATTCAACTTTATATTCATTACCACAATGTGCAGGCACATATGTAAACAAAAGAAGGGCTTCATATATGACATCAAATAAATACAAATAAACCCACAAGAACATCAGCATATGCACAAACTTGTATTGAATGAGGCAGTATAAAAAGAACTGTGCAAGTGGCATAGCAACATATGTATGGTTCAGATTGGTGGTTGCTGAATTAGTAAAGGGATAGTTCAGGTTTTTTGAAGTGGGGTTGTATGAGGTACTTAGTGTATTACCTACAGTAGATGGGGGTCAGCACGCAGCCAGTTTGTAGAAGCAGACAGCTGCTCTGCCACAGACCCTCAGCTCTGTATTGTTGTGAATGGGGATCAACAGTAATACATATTTTAACCACCAAAAAGTTCGACCTAAAAAAATCTATCAGTCTTAAGTGTACACTATAAAAGTAAAATTCTCACAGCTTTACCGTGCTGTCAGACAGCACTACATTTTCTCAACTGCAGGACTTCTGTATTCCTACGCATACGCTAATGACAGTTTGCACTGTCAGCGCATTGTATTACACCGCTCGCTAAATCAGCTGTTTAGGTCGTAGTTCGAGCGGTTTATTGAAGAGACAACAAGAAAATTAAAATGAGCGATTATGACAGCGACAAAGAAATGCCGTTGACTGTATTATGGCAAAGTACACAGGTAAAGTTGTGTACTACAACATCAGGCATTGTAGACTACACATACCACAGTAAACTAATGGCTGTTTGTGATTTCAGCTTAGTTTGCTGATACAAATTTATCTTCGGAAAATTGAAGATGGTCCGGTCCTCAAGACACCGGCAGTCAATAAGGCAGGTAACTCTGGATGGTTGGTGATGCAGACTCTGTGTGAGGCGCTGGCATCCTCTGATTCAGAAAGATCCTCAAGTTGTGTTGTAACCAAGTCCCACTCATGGCAGTAGTAGCTCTCCGGGTCCGTGGGCATGGGCTCACAGTTTTATACATCTGCACCACCAGGTAGCTTGGGCTCTCTCTCGGCCTCCAGCTCAGCCTCTAGTTTCCCCTCTGTCTCTTTCAGCCCATTCAGTCTCCATCTGCAGCAGTTCTTCTTCTGTATACGCCGGTTCATAAAGGTATCCTCTTGTCTCCACAGTGAACAGCATTTCTTTGTTGCTGTTATAATCAATAATTTTTATTTTCTTGTTTTTGTTGTCTCTTCAATAAACCGCTTGAACTACAACCCACTGCGATGTCCCGCGGTTGAGAAAATGTAGTGCCAAAGTAAAGGGCTGTCTGACAGCATGGTAAAGCGGTGATAATTTTACTTTTATAGCGTACACAGAGACTGATATTGATTTTTTTTTAAATTTATTTTTTTTTTAGGTCAAACTTTTCTTGGCGGTTAAAATACTGTTGATCCCCATTCACACCAATACAGAGCTGAGCATCTGTGGCGGAGCAGCTGTCTGCTTCTCCAAACTGACTGTGTACCAACTTCCATCTAAGTACCTCATACCTCATCAAACCCAAACTATCCCTTTTAACCTTTTAAACGGTGTATGGTTTTGAACTGAACTCAAAGAAAATATTTGGAACGAGCGAAGTGATTCATAATTTCCACCTCTACTCCAGTCTGCAGCATTAGGTGGAGCAGCTCATCTGGTTAATTTCTGCAGTACAGACACAGTAGCTGGGCTGCTGATGGCTCAGCGATACTATGGATGTCCTATGGCTGGCTTCTCCATTCCAGCAGCAGAGCACAGGTATAACACACACACACACACACACACACACACACACACACACACACACACAGCTCAAGATCCTGCTTGCAACTTTTTAATTTATTTTGGCTTTTAATTCAGAATAAATGTCACTGATCTGTGCAGTTGAGTTTTCAATTGAACTGTGAGGAAACTGTAAAACCATCAGGGCTTATATCTTCAAATATTCGAACCAGTATTAATATCTTAATAGTTCATTACTCCCTTCCTGTCACCCAGTACCATCATCTCCTGGGGGAGGAGCAGGGAGAAGGAGGCATTTGAGCGAGTCCTGGACCAGTTCTCCTCTGGGCCGGTGTCAGTGGTCAGTGACAGCTACGACATCTTTAACGCCTGTAAACACATCTGGGGAGACAAGCTGAAGGAGCGAGTCATGGAGCGCAGCCAGGACTCATGTCTGGTCATCCGGCCGGACTCAGGAGACCCTGCAGAGACTCTTATTGAGGTAAATAACATAGAGGTAAATAGCTGGATTAGTCAATGTTGGGCAACAAAAACATATCTAAACAAATTTTAAATCTAGGTATATAAATGTGATTTCTGCCTTGAATTTGTACCTTTACAACTTAAATATTTTACAACAAATTCTAATGTTGTGTTTTTGGCTATTTTTAATAGAGAGAAAGAGAGAAATCTTCAAGCTTTTGAAGTCTTCATAATAGGAGCTAGAATCTTCCAACTTTTAAAATAGATCACCACACTTGTTTTCAGTCACTTTTTTTTGCTATCTTTCAGTTTTTTAAAAGTTAAATTTTGTATACTTTTTTCAGACTTTTTCACACTTGATCACTTGACATGATTGGTGTGCATTGCACCTGCAAAGCAGTGACAACAGCACAATGTAGGCACTACTTTAGTTTTACTCTTCTCTGTCCCCCAGGATCCACTCTTCCTACACAAATGATACATCTTAAATGTACATCTTTTAGAACCAACTATTAACCCGAGTCTGCTGTTTTTCAACTGCTGGGTAAAATCACAAAGAGGAGTGATATTTGCCACTCAGAAAACGCCCACTTTTCTATTGTTTCTCATCAAAGTAGTGTTAATGCTTTCAACAAGGGATAGTCAACATTTTTGCTGTTTCACATCTACTTAACTTCAACAGTCAGGAATCAGTGAATACGGATGGAAGGTTCTTTTTGCATGAAGAAAACATCTGAACTTCTCAAAGTCTCATTCAGAGGAAGTGAGTTTTTTTTTATTGTCATACTACTTATTACTGGATAAATAAGTATCCAGTATAATATACTGTATATAAAAGTATTTTTTATGCCTTTGCACCAGCGATAGCCGTGGCAGGAGGAATTATGTTTTCAGATTCAGATTGTCCATCCCATTCTCGTGAACGCGATATCTCAGGAATTCCTTTAAATTTGGCGCAAGTGTCCACTTGGACTCAAGGATGAACTTAGAAATTTGGTGGTCAAAGGTGAAGGTCACTGTGACCTAACGTCCGTCCCATTCTTGTGAACGCTATATCGCAGGAACACCTCGAAGGAATTTCTTCCAATTTGGCACAAAATTGAGTAAACAATAACTACCACAGTACGGGCTTTCCTCCATCTCATCCATTCTGCCTTTCACTGCCTCATTCCGAATTTCGAGCGTCATCGGAATCACGTAACTGCAAACAATGTATTGGAGCACGCCTAGCTACACCTCACCTACAGCTCACAGAGAGGCTTTGCATCTAAAAATTCCAGGGGAAAACAAAATAACTACAATTTGTGTAGCTATACGAATCCACCTTAGTAATCAACTACATGTGTACCTGTTTAGCCAATATGCCTACATCTGTGATAATCCTTCATTAATCAGTTCAACAATGTATATTCACTGGAATCATACATATGTATCATCAGTATAGTGATAACTTCCATTTAGCCAAACAATGCACTTTATACCTTTTTTTTTAATTATTCAATTCCTTCCAAGTATTCACTACATATATAACTCTGGATAGACATGGATTTAAACTGCAACTTGACTGTTTGGCAGAGGCATACAACCGCAGGGTGGCAATTCTAGTTTTGTGTGTCGTTTTTTTGGTTTGTTTGTTTTTTTGTTGACAGCAGGTGGCAGATGGTGAAAGACGAAGCAGTTATTGTTGTTAGACATAAGCTTTTGTCTCACCTGTGCGTTTTTGAATTTTGTCAAGTTTGTACATTAGACATGGCTGTGAAAATTAGAATTGATTAATTAGTCATTGTAGGTAGTTATGGTTTAGTCATTGTATCTTAGACTGTTGGTCCTGGAAATTTCTCTGTTATGAAATTCATAATGAAACTTTTTTAACTTGATTTTTGGAACTTTTCCTTCTTCTTGGCTCCTTTTTGTATTGATAACTCATAAATGATTCAGTGTAGATTAACTGAGGGTGTAAGATGTTCAGACTGTTCCAACTTAACATGGCTGATACTTGCATGTATGACTCAAATTCCAAAATCAAATCATTGAAATGCCACTTGTAGGTCATCAAGATTTTGGAGGACTGTTTTGGCTGTTCGCTGAACTCTGTGGGATACAAGATTCTGCCTTCCTACCTTCGAATTATTCAAGGAGACGGCATTGACCTCAGCTCAGTGGAAGAGGTGAGAAAGTTTGGTTGTTGTACTAGTCTGGTTTAATCTTGACTCTTCTTTATACAGCTTATTTAATATATTGTATTTTTGTATTCTCCAGTTGCAGATTCAGTTTTCCTGTTTTGATCATTACTTCAGCTATTAGAAAGATGCTATAGATGCTAATCGCACAGAAATTCTTCACAAAGGGAATTCATTTTTTGCAACCTGGATCCTATTTTCGTAGTTTCCTGTTTGTTAATATGACATTTTACTCACATGTTTCATTGCTGAGATTTGGCAGTACTATGACACTGGTGGCCACAGTTTCACAGTCAAGAGCAAATTTGTTTTCATTTCCAAGTAAATGGCATAGCGAATTTGAGTGTTTCTGGGGGCCGGGCCTCACTGATTACTGTACAAAAACACACAACTTTTATAACTTTATTCACTGATTTTTTTGGTGAAATTGGATCATGTTTTTATGGAGAAAATATTTTCTGGTTTTCCCTCTGATGTCCTTCAGCTGCTCTGCCTCAACTCTTGGTGATTTACAGAGTTTCCTGATGGACCGATAGCTTTAAAGTAACCGCTTACTGCTGCTAACTGTGCCATTAGCTAATTAACTCAGTTAGCCATGCAGCTAGCTCCACATTTCATTTTAGCACTATGAGCAGAGTGGTCAAATAATTTAGACAGACTGAGCGAACGGGTGCGTCCCTGTACTTCGTGGGCGTGCTGGTGTCTGGAGCAGATCATGAGCAGACGACTGTATAAGGACATCTGTGCCAAGCTGAAAAAAAAAGCATAATAGGTTCCCTTTAAACTGTGAACTTGTTAAAACCTGTCTGCTCACTTAATGTGAAACTGTAACTGACAGATTGTAGAAAAGGTTTCAGTCGTAGTCATCTGGACGTTTTCAAATTCAAGATGTTTCGGCTCCCATCCGGAAGTCATTCTCAATTGTGAAAATGGTTCGAGAACTCAACAATGGAACACTCCTGGACGAATGAGGGACTACACCGTCTTGTGACTGACAATCACTGTATCCCCAGATTTCAGCACATAAGTGTATAGATAAAAGCATCCAACCTACTACTCTCGTTAATTAGTTGGCTTCAAATAAGGCTTAACATTCACATAGTTTCTCTTGACTGTCCCTCAATATTAAAACATTAGTCCAACATCGCCCCAGCCTGTGGGATTAGCCACATAACATAAAACATGGCAAAACTTACAGCTTTCACGTTTGAAGTCAGGTCACGGACTGCAGGTATCGATCCATCATTGAGCTCGAACTGTTACCGGCCCTCGTTAAGAAAGCAGTCCATAGGAAAATGCAGACACACGTTGCCATCAAAAAGAAACTTTGTCCTCTGAGGCTGAGGGTCGATGTAGTGATTTGTGCTGGTTCTTTGACATGGTGTTAATTAGTTTGGAGTTAAGTAAATGTTCAGTAAGTTATTAGGAGTCTCCAGTTGGGCGAGTTCAAAGTTGTGAAAACAAGAGCGTGTTGACCAACCAGTCGACCAACCGACCTGAAGGTGTCAGAGTTTTAAAGGGAGACGAGCAATGCATGCACTGAGGCTTTATAGGGGGAGGGTGCTACCCCCTGATTGGCCAGTGAGTTCAAAGATTCTTTCTCAGGTGCCAATAGCAAAGCCCATAAGAGGGCTACGCACGTACTCATAGAACTGGAGTTACATCCAGGTAACTACCATTTTTTTCCGTAGATTCTTGAGAAGCTGAGTGATGAAGGCTGGAGTGCTGAGAACGTCTTCTTTGGTTGTGGCAGCGCTTTACTTCAGAAACTCAACAGAGATACACTCAGCTGTGCCTTCAAGTGCAGCTATGTGGAAACTAATGGCAAGGGGGTAAGTGAAAGGGTTCTGGCTTGATTTGGATGCTGGATTACCTTGCTTAAGAGATTTTCAAATTTAAATAGCTAATGTAGTTCTTTGAGCGCAGTTGTAGAATGTACTTGCCGTTATTGTGCAAACACGCAAATCTGTAATGCAAGCGATGACAATAGCAGATAGGATATATTACGGAAATTTACCTTTATCCTTACTTCCAAATAAGTGCATAATTGCATTAACTTTGCATTTGTTCAAAACCTGCTTAATTGTACTGTTCATGTTACTCTGTCCCTCAAATGTCTGAAATTAATGAGTCAAATGTTGTCATAGCTGATAGGAATGATGCAAAAAGTACAAAATCAGGGAGCAAAAAAAAAAGCTAACTATTTGTCAACTCTACAGTACTATAAAGCTACTGTACTTACATTTTGCTTGCATGTGTGTGGGTCTGTAATACAGCTCTGTCGGGCTAAAAGACACCCATACCTATTACACCTATCACATCATGAAAACCAAGTCTTTTTCTTTGTATTAACTGTTTGTTTTGTTTTTTTATCTATGAATAAAAAGACCAGAGATGCTTTCTTGTATGCCACAGATACATTAATCCTCACAGGGACTGGTTTTCAGTGTGCTCATGAGCATTTGGAGCAGATCATTTCACTTAGTTTTCTTTTTAGTTTCTTCTTCGTTTTCTTTGAACTGATTTTGCTTGTCTGTGTTCTTCCAGATGGACGTGTACAAGCAGCCCGTGACCGACCCATCCAAGGGGTCAAAGAGGGGTCGATTATCACTGAGGAGAAACTCTGATGGCTTCTTAGAGACAATAGAGAGAGGGGCAGGCAAGCCTGAGGAGGTTAGTGCCAGCATTTCATTGTTAACTCTTACTGAAATTAAATTTGGATTATCACCGTTTTATATCACATACTATTCTTTTTATTCACTTTTATCCTAGAAGATCATTTGTGTGATAGGTAAAAAATTAAAAACAGAAGACAGGCTCCTTAAGAGTCCAGAGTAATTAGCAATTTTTTTCTATAGTGGTCAAACTGTTTACTAACAATAAGTGAATCTTATTGATTGGTTTTTAGAAAATGTGGGTTATTAGATTACACCTAAAACAGAATTCCCTTAGCCTGCACAACTTCAAGTCCTGTTGTCAAAAATGACATTACATTTTTGTCAGAAGCTTTATGGTTAAAGTGTTTTATCCAACCACCCATACATGTACTAGAAATAAAAATAGCACAGATGTTAGACCTTTGTGTGCTCAAGGTGCAAGGACTTGGGGCACACCAGTAGCATGATGGTAGAGGCGCATACCAAATAACAAGTTCAGTTCCATGTTTTGAGCTCACAAGTGGAACTGTGTCTCTATATTTGAGTGAGCAGTAGGGTGTTGCTTTAGGGCTGCAACTAACAATTATTTTCATTATCGCTTAATCATTTAGTCTATGAAATGTCAAAAAATTGTGAAAAGTGCAATTCACAATTTCTTAGAGCCCACGTTGATGCCTTCAATTCGCTTGTTTTGTCTAACCAACAGTCAAGAACCTAAAGAAATTCAATCGACTGTTAGTTATGACAAAGAAAAGTAGCAAATCCTCACATTTGAGAAGCTGTAACCAGAGAATTTTTGGTCTTTTTGCATGTAAAGTGACCTAAACGATTAATCAGTTATCAAAGTTGTTGCCAGTCAGTTGATCAGTCGCCTAATTGTCGCAGCTCTAGTTTGCTCATTATCTTCAAAGCTCCTTGATCTTAATGTTTGCACTTTCTAAAGGATACAAAGTCAGCTGAATTTGACTTAAAAGTGGAGCATCTTGCCCGGCCCCACCTTCTATGTAACATCAGGCTACGTCCAAGAGTTGTCCATTGTCTTTATCAGTGTCTACTGAGATAAATGTAAACTTGATGACAGCAAGATGAGGGCATGTCCTTCTGAAACATGTTAGCTAACTGCCTGGTAAAGGCTCACGCCCTGTAAGTAGTCTACTGGTGGGGTGCTTACAGATGGGAGGGATGTTTAGAGAATGTTCAGTAAGAGCTATAACTTACATATAGGGCTGGGGCATATCGTCAACGTCATCGTTTACAGAAATACACCGATTTGCACAATGTGCGTCTGGCACGTCGCAGTGAAGTATAGCTGCGCCCAGTCAAAGCATGGATTCCCCTGGAGAACAAGTTGCAGATAAAATACCTCGTCCCCAATCATCTAAAGCAGTGTTTCCCGCACATACACTTTACTTGGGCGGGCCGCCCAGGTATATTAATAGTCGAGAAAGTTTATTTGACGACCCATTTTAGCACCGTGATTGATTAACTAGTGGACATTCTCCCCTTGCTTGTCTATGCGGGCTACTGACTCTGCTTTGCAGAGAAACACACAGACAGTCTCCTGTTTAATGTAGGCCTCCTTAAGCCATTGTTTAGTAAAAGCTTTTAAGTCCACCTGTTTGTGCCGATGTCATTCGGTACCATATTGGTTTTGATTGTTTCGATAGGCTACGTCTTTAACAACAATCCTCCTTCACTTGTGGTTCACCTGCTGTTGTGAAAACGGAAGTCTGTGAAACAGTGGTGTAGGTGTGTGCGTGTGGGGACTGAAGGGAACAGCAAGGTGAACAGATTAAAGTAGTTAAGTAGTTAACACTAAAATAAGGTGTAAGCAGAATTAAAATGGTGACATAAGAAATAACCTACTAGAAATAGGGTAATGTATAAATATATTCTTTCAAATATACAGTGGTGTGAAAAAGTGTTTGCCCCCTTCCTGATTTCATTTTTTTTTTTTTTTTTGCATGTTTGTCACACTTAAATGTTTCAGATCATCACACAAATTTAAATATTAGTCAAAGATAACACAAGTAAACACAAAATGCAGTTTTTAAATGAAGGTTGTTATTAATAGGGGAAAACAAAATCCAAACCTAAATGGCCCTGTGTGGAAAAAGTGATTGCCCCCTAAACCTAATAACTGGTTGGGCCACCCTTAACAACAACAACTGCAATCAAGCGTTTGCGATAACTTGCAATGAGTCTTTTACAGCGCTGTGGAGGAATTTTGGCCCACTCATCTTTGCAGAATTGTTGTAATTCAGCCACATTGGAGGGTTTTTGAGCATGAACTGCCTTTTTAAGGTTATGCCACAGCATCTCAATAGGATTCAGGTCAGGACTTTGACTAGGCCATTCCAAAGTCTTCATTTTGTTCTTCTTCAGCCATTCAGAGGTGGACTTGCTGGTGTGTTTTGGATCATTATCCTGCTGCAGAACCCAAGTTCGCTTCAGCTTCCCCAATATATAATATGTCCAATAGACAAATATATTTTTGTTGCAAAATAATCCCCTGCAGTGCATTCTTTGTTTCGTGTTACATTTGTTTGTTTTTGAGAAATTATTGCAATAAATATTGAGGCAAGTTTTTGATATTAATTTTGGGTAAATTAATTGTAATTAAATAATTAATTATCTTTAGAAAAACTGACAAATTAGTTGTTAGATTAATCGACTAATCGAAAAATAATCATTAGATTAATCAATAAAAAATGTATCATTAGGTGCAGCCCTACTTACATATACACCCTCTAGGCTCTTACCATATGCTGCAAACAAATTTTCCAATGGTAAAACAAAACTGCTCACTTTCATTTCTACCCTGCTTAGGCACTGGTTTACTTTTAGTTATTTTTCCTTTGATATTTTATTGATGTTATTATAGGGAACTGTTATACATTATAAAATGCTTAAATTGTGCTTTCACTTAAACTGAAACTGTAAATTTGGTTAAATGGTTAGTGGACTGGATTGGTACCATTTAATAATGTAGCAGGATGGGTTTCAGCAGCATTAAAAAAGCATCCAGAAGACTAAGGGTTTGGCGTTTCCTTTGTTGAGGAGGAAGTGGGCAAAAAGGTGGGTGTATAGAGTTTAGTTTGACTTTGCATGTATCTATTTTCTTTTCTTTTTACTTTTTACTTCAATCTACAAGACATAGAAATGAATGGCTTATATGTGGCAGTGGCCTGGGTTAGATACCCTAACTGGTTTCATTGTATCTTATGCTACCTTATGGGGAAAATAGATAAGGAAAATGACTGTACCAACTGTAGGTATTTGACATGAAACACTAATGGCATCAATGAACTGTCAAAACACAAAAAGGTAATTCATTTTCTGAAAAAAACATAAAATAGACAGCTCTACTACAGGAGACCCATTTAATGGATGCTGAACATGCCAAACTTGTCAATGGCAGGGGCATATCTTTTATTCACCCTTTACATCCGAATCTAGGGGGGTTGCCAGATTGCTAGATAAAAATGTCCGTTTGCATGTAGATTATGTTGAGAAAGACAAACAGGGCAGATACTTGATACTTGAAGACTCCAGAGCAGGTGAATTTATGACACTAGTTAATATTTATGGCTGCCCTCAATTCTTCCAAAGCTGTTTTTCATACTTACATGTCCTTCTAATGAGCTTATTATAGGTGGAGATATGAATTTAGGTTTGGGTCCATCTAAAGATTGGTGATCTTCTAATCCCAAAATTCTAACCCAAGCAGCTAAGGCACTCAGAAAATAAATGGTAGACTTCAAACTTGTAGATGTCTGGAGGGAAAGACATAAATTACTACGTGAGTACTCTTTCTACTCACATGCTTACAAAAGCTATTCAAGAATCGATATATTTGTTTTCATGAAAATATCTGAAGAATAACATGGCTCGCTGTTCGGTTAATTGTACCAACAGACTGTCCAAGAAATCCTGTGCTTATATGTAGGCAATAATTAGCAGGTGTCGGTTTCCGTGCTCACCATACATGGCTTGTTAGCTAATTAGCCAGCTAATGAATTAGCCTTGGGTTAGCCTTCAAGCAAGACACCAAGCTGTTAACTTAACGGGAGCGTATCTTAGCCAGAGTTATTGAACCGGCATGCACCAAACTCAAAACGTAATAGAGTGTTAGAATTTAGGGTGGTAATACTTTTGAACAAATGGCGTCTGTGTGAGGTTGAAAAATAAAGGTCAACCTCGTTAGTTAGCTAACGTTATGCAATGTTAATGTTGAACTTCCCATACGGGCAATGTAATGTTAACATAACATTAATGTTAGACTTGGTTAGGTTACTACTACTACTCTAACTGGTCAGTGGGGAGCTGCAGCGGACACTGTATAGAATAAGTGGCTGCACCTGTGCCTGATGAGGACTCGAGGGACGGACTACGAAGTGTTGAAAAGGAGAGAGTTGACGTGGGTACGCTATTTTGGGGAGCGGCGCTTGGTGCGGATGGCCAAACCTAGCAGAGCACTAGTTGCTTGGGGTGGGTGCCGTTCTCATGCCGGTTAAGCCGGCTAATGCTGAAAGAGCCCACCTTATGTCCTCATGTGAATATCTAGCTATGACTCATTCAGGTCATGCTCCTGATAGCTCAGAAGAACATGCTAGTAGGAATAGATTATGGCGGTCCCCCATACACCTCGTTTCAAACTTTGAAACGACTGCAGACTGCACAGAACTCAGCTGCTAGGCTTTTAACCAGGACCAAGAAGTACGATCACATCACACCTGTTTTAACCTCTTTACATTGGCTCCCTGTTTGTTTTAGGATTGATTTTAAGATCTTATTGATTACTTTTAAGGCTCTTCGTGGCCTGGCTCCAGATTATATTTTAGACCTTTTAATCCCATATGAAATTTCACGTAGTTTGAGATCTTCAGGCAGGAGTCTTCTGTTTGTTCCTGAGTCCAGGATGAAAACTAAGGGGGGCAGAGCTTTTGCCATCAGAGCCCTGAGGCTCTGGAACAACTTGCCCGAAGAAATTATGTTGTCTGAGTCAGTGTCTTTTTTAAGTCTCTTCTCAAAACTTATTTTTATCAGAAAGCATATCCTGATTTTACCTGAGCTGTCTGTTTAATTGTTTTTATGTATTTTTTTTATTTTATATTTTATCATTCACTGTGGTATTTTATTTCTCTCTTTGTGAAGCACTTTGTACTTTGTTTTGATAAGTGCGCTATAAATAAAGTTTTATTATAATTATTTATTACCTGCTCAATGACGCAAATTATGTGAAATTGATCAGAAACAACCTTGACAGTTTTCTTAGCATTAACAAAGGGACTGCCTTGCCAACCACTGTATGGGAATCCTTAAAGGCTTATTTTATAGGTGAGACCATAAGTTATGCATCTTGCAGTATCTATTAAAAACCAAAACATTTGAATCAGAGATTAGGAATCTTAAAATGGAACGTTTTCAAACACTAAACGAGATATCATTTGTCTTGCTAAACAACAAAAGGGTTGAATATGACATGCTAACCACTCGGGAGATTGAGAATGCCATGGCTAGAACTAAACAACAGTACACAGGGATAAGGGTGGTTAATTATTAGCGTGGCAGATCCAAAAAGAGGATAGCTTAAGACGTATCTCCTCAGTTAAGACCAAAGATGTTGCCACTGTAGTCCATAATCCCAAATTTATCAATGAGACCTTTAAGGACTTTTATCTGGACTTTCTATACTCCTCTATACTCGTAAAATTAATAACTTCTTAAAGGGACTTGCCGTTCCGGGGACGACTGCAGAGACATGGGACAATCTAGAGGCTGACATTACTTAACAGGACGTTTTAGATGCAATAGGAAAGCTTTCTGGAGGCTTTCTGGAGCTTTCTGTTTTGTACTTGACCAATGTGGTGGCATCGCTCCCTGCCCTTTGCACCCTATTAGATGAATATAGCTGTATTTCTGGATACAAAATAAATACACATAAAAGTGTGATAATGCCTCTCAATTCATCTGCCCAAGAACTATCAAGAGAAAACATTACCTTTCATTTGGTAAAGTTCTTAATGCAAAGGTTAAATGGGAAATGGACATTGGCTATGCTTTCGAAGACTCTGAATGGAAGCTGATTTGTGATCACTGTCAATCATTCTCCTATAACAGTCATCACAAACTCTTAAAGTTTAACCTTATACACAGGGTTTACTTGACACCTCAATGCCTCCATAAGATAAGTAGTAGCTGCTCAGAATATTGTCCTAGGTGTAAGACTGAAACAGGGACTATTTTACATATGTTCTGGACATGTGAATGTCTGGAGCAACACTGGAGATGTATCTTGGATATCATAAAAACAATTGTGAGGGTGGAGATTCCGACCAGCCTGAGACTGACACTACTGTGGGACGTCTCAGTTTTACCAGTCAGTATGAGAGGCAATGTTCGTTTTATCAGACTAGCCCTAACTGCAGCTAATGAATGTATAGCCTCCGTAAACATATTTTGAAATAAAAAAAGTCTCAAGCCAAGACACTTAAGTGATGTCATTTGATAATTTTTTCACTCTTTTTCTCTCTGATTTAACAAAGCTCCCCCACAGCCACAAAAGACATTATACAGTTACCATTAAACACATTTTCAAGTACAGTAGCTGGAGAGAATTATGAGGTGCATTTTAAACTAGATGCAAAGGCAGGTTTTTTTTCTGTCCCTTTGCGCTCTCAAGCCTTGCCTTTTTAAATTAGATAAAGCTTGAATGCATTTATTAGTTTAGTCTAAAAAAAAACTTCATCTTCATCGTCATGTACTTAATGATTTATCTTTGTGTGCTCTGCGTTCTTCAGGACCTGCTGGTGACTGTTTTTGAGAATGGCAACCTGGTGAAGGACTACTCCCTGGAGGAGATCAGGAAGAACGCTCGGCTAAGGGATGAGGAGGTGAACCCCACCCTGCACAACCACGAACAGGAGCTGCTGCACAATCACATCAACGGAATTCATTAGGTCAAACACAAAGCCTCTCACAACGCATATGATACTTCAGTGTTTAACAGGGTGCACTGGAATGAAGACTGATGTGATTTCGAAAGACACCCATCAAAGTATAAAAACATGTTTAAGGAGAGTGAAAAGCTGTTTCTTATAGCAGTTACTACCAAGCACTACCACCTGCGCTTCATCCTGAGGACACCAGTGGTATTGTTTTCAGGTAGATTTCTCTTCTGGTCAAACACTCCACACAGTTAACTGTGTGGGCAGACAATTATACTGCCCTGTCACGGCCATGACCATAACTGAAGCTCAGGTTCAAATATGATCAGGTAAGTAAATCCATAAATGAAAGGTAAAACTTAGATTTTCTGAGTTTGGGGTTGCTACTGAACACTACAACAAAATTTTAAGATATTTTCATAGCTGATATGCAGTATCTGAGCATTTTCAGGCCAAAAATTACCTAAACTTTTAAATATTCTGAGCTTCCATTAGATTTATTTTTCTTAGTGTTCTTATGAGAGGAAAAATGCCTTTTGTAGCAGCATTTTAGACCACAAGACACTAACATTTACCATAAGAAAATATGAACAGTAACAGTATTAGACAATAGACAGTATTAGTGACAATGAGGGCTTGATATACAATATTTAATTTAAGGTCAGTGTCAGCCTCATATATCAGCAGAACAATATATTGCTCCAGCTCCATGTTCTGACCTTTAGTTTGGTGTACAGTATATAAACGAAGACATCACAACACTGACCAGCAGCGCAAAATAAATAAAGCAGATTGTGCTGCACTGCCACAGATTGGACAAAAAAAACAAAGTCAATGAAGCCATACCTGTTGTTTCTGTTTCATGGTTTTTGATGCCACTGGCCCATAAAGCACACACTATAGAACCCCAGAGTGTTCACTATAAAATAAATAAAAGACATTATGAAATAAATAATCACAAGAATACATTTTGAAAAATATAATAAATGAACCAACAATTATTGAAACTCAACTCATGAAATTTGAATTCATCATTCATTTTCATATTAACTGAATTTTATTGGATATCATTTTTATTTCATTCTAGACATTTTTATTTCAAAATGCCCTTTCTCCAAAGTCTGCTTTTAGTTTATAATGTCGCTTTCCATGACAGTGGTGTTATGGTGTTATCAACAGTCACTGTCCTTTATCTTTCAGCCAGTCACCTACCCCCTGCCTCTCATAAGCTAGCAAGCTCAACAACTGCTACCAAATTTAGCCTGTTAGCTAGAGCAACAACAATTCCAAAGCAATTCTGAATCATACAGCTAGAGTCTGCTACTGTAAATAAACAAGGTACACAGACACAATAACTAAACCTTTTTAGCATTTAAGCCTTTGGCCAAGGGCATTTTTAATGAAAATAAGAATGGTGCAATAACATTTCATATTAATGAGTTGAGAATAGACTGTTGCGCATGCGTTGGCATCTGTGTCTACCTGCCAGAGGCACTGTTTTAAATTGACTTTACTAGTTTCTACCCAGATTTTTATGATACTCCATTTTAGATCTCGGTCGTTTTTAACTATATCTTTTAACCGGAGTATTTTATTCATCGGATGTGGATTTTAAGTTGTTTTGTTCACTTTCCCATCCGAAGCACAACCCGGCTGGTCTTTAGCAATGCATGGGAGCTTACTTTCTAAGAGGACTGCAGTCACTTTCAAGATGCTTTCAACTGCAAGCAAAAACCTCATCTCCGCAGTGGACGCATGCCAGTAAATTTTACTCAGCTGGAGGGAAGATACTCCACGCTTAACCAGATCCAGGAAGCAGAAAAACTCCTGGATACCATCACTTTCGGTCCAGCACAAGCTGACTCAACCTCTGCCCCTGAGCCTGATGCCACTGCTCCCCATCCTGCTGTTGGGGCTGTTGAAGCTGCCTCTCCTCCACAGTCTGGTACTATCGCTCGCTCTCCTGTTGCTGATCCACCTCCTCTGGTCACTGTCCCCAACAACTCACTGTCCTCGACCTGCAGGACTCCCCTCCTGTAGCTGCGGATTCCCGGCCTTTTTCTCCACCTCCCCTGCTGTCCCATAGACCCCTCAGCTCATTGTCGCCTCCGATCCCTCCACCAGCCATGCCTGAGAACACCTCCCTCAGGGCTCGCCACTCCATACCGCTTTCTACACCAGCTCTGTGGCGGGCCCCTTCCCACCTCTCTGTCCATCCACTCTGTCAGAAGGACACGTAGCTCCCCAGGCTGTTCACCTGAGGAATATTGCAAAAATATGCCCTCTGTTATCTTTACAGCATTTGGAAATGGTTATCTATGCTTTTGTGTCCTTTCGCCTAGACTACTGTAATGCTCTGTATTCCTGCCTAAGCCAAGATGCATTTGCCCATTTACAGTTAGTCCAAAACTCTGCAGCAAGATTACTCACCAAGACCTCATATCGCTCTCACATCACCCCAGTTCTGATGTCACTACACTGGCTTCCTTGGATGTTTTAAGTCACAGCTGAAGACCCATCTCTTTTCTAAGTCTTTTTGTGCTTGAGTCATGTACCCTATTCTGTTTTGTGTGTTCTTTTCTTTTAACTTTTTATCCTGTTGCCAAGCACTTTGTAACCTAGGTTTTGAAAGGTGCTATATAAATAAAATTTTACTTACTTGAGTTTGAATCATTTCTATTTATTGTTGTTTATTATTAGTATTATTATTATTATCATCATTGTTGTTGTTTATTTATTTATTTAATATTGAACATTTTGGGGCTCTGTACACTCCTTTTCATCATCAAGTCTTCTAATGAATTCTGCTGGTGTCTAAATTGTTTGTCTGATTCATTGGTTCCCAAGCTTTTTGGCTTGTGACTCTTTAAAGTGAAGCATTATCTACTTGTGATTCCTCATTACAGGTTCTGTGGTCTATGAGCTGTGAGCAATTTATCCAGAGTCCATTTTAATGTCAGATTGAGGCCTGAGGAGGTATTTGGTCTAATTAAATTTCCATAAATATAAGCAAATAGTGACTTTGCAGTATTCTCTTAAAAAATTGATGGAGATAAAGACACATTTTTGTTTTCTTTTTCCATTTAAACACTTAAACTACCAAATTTCTCAATGTTCTCTGTTTGATACAACAGGGCACATGTATTTGTTTTTCCCTGGGGTTATAACAATAACTGATGTACTGATTTGACAAATCTGGTATCCTGAAATGCTGAAAGCTGCAGTGAACATGGCTCCATTAGTCATCACCTGTAGAGACATAAAGGTATCTGTAGACAGTTATTGATAGTAGTAACACACCATCCTGTGTTGTAGGTGCTTTTTTTGACCTTTTGGATTGGTTTCCATTTAAACAGTGGTGCTGCTATGAAGACATACAGTAAAGGCACATTGCACTACTCTCATCTGCTCGCACAGATTTGACACATCCTCACTTGTAATTTCAGTGTGTGTTATAAAAGGTGGCACAATAATTCAGTATAATTGTTTAGCATCTTTCCATGTGATTATGACAAAATTCTGATATGGAGATGTGATGGCTTGCAGTTCAAACATCTAAAAAAGTGACAAGTAAAATTTAACGACAGTCTGTCATGGATTGTGATGATGTTTGGATTTTATGAAAGTTTACCATCACTCAACTCAAACTGAGTCACAATATTAAGATAATTCTATTTCAAAAGTGATTTTTTTATTTGATTTTTTTTTTTTTTGGGGAGTATTCTTCGCTGTTTGATACAATATTGATTTTTGACTAAAATGTTGTACAGATAAACCTTAGAAGACAGACTGGATATTAAACTGCCTTTACTAAATTTAATGTAGGCCTGTTATTGTGCACTGCTAAAATGATGTAGTAAAATGTGGGATATCAGATATGATTTGATATTAGCAAACTGGATATGTGAGACATTCCTAGATGGAATAATACAAATAGATACTGGTAAAAAAAAAAGTAGGTAGGGTAAAACATTTTGTTGAAAATCAGGTTTGAATTGGCAGGTGAACCTTGGATTGACTTGGGGACATTAAATGAAAAATTCACTCTGATATTCTCCTACAGATACAGTCAGTCTCTGATGTCCACTGCATTCCACCAGTTATTTTATGATTAAGTTTTATCATTAAGTCTTTATGTACCAACCTTCCCTCAACCTGCCTTGTCTACATTAGTTAGAAGTTTTTTATTTCCCAGAATGCCTTTCAATAACCTCTACACTATGGACATTATTACTTCAAATCAAATTAGACTGCAGGCCAAAGCCTGTTTGTATTTGATTTATTGCTGATGACCTGTCTATAGGGATTAGTGATGAAGTAGTGACTCAGTTTGCCATCAACACTGAACAATACATGGCTTGACTCTTGTGTAGTACCGACACTAATCATCATATGTAATTATATTTTGTAAATATACTTCTAACTGAGCTGTATCTTTTAAATTTTCTGTATCTTTTTTTTTGTTTGTTTCAAAACCTCACCTTTTGTAAGATTAAAAAAACCTTAAACACTTTCATACTGGGGTGAGTTATTTTACTAAATGGGAAAACTTCCAAAGTTGTCCATAACACTAGAGACAGAGGCTCTTATTATACTGAAACACCAGAAAATAGAACCCACACATTGTAACACAGTGGAGGTCTGCACCTCTACCTCAGTGGCCAAACACTTATTATTTAAAGGGTAACTACACCTTCAAATTCTGCTAGAACCCTCCCTCCCAGCATATTTTAAAAAATGCAACAGAGGACTCTAGTAGGGGTGGCACGGAGATGCATTGGTTAGCACTGTTGCTTCACAACAAGAATGTTCTGGGTTTGTACCTGCCAGCGGGCTGGGGCCTCTCTGTGTGGAGTTTGCATGTTCTCTCCATGCCTGTGTGGGTTTTCGCTGGGTGCTCCCATCCATGAAATGCTGGTTAGGTTAGGTTAACTGCCAACTCTATATTGCCCATAGGTGTAAATTACTCTGTCTCTCTGCTGGAAAAGACGGAGACCAGTCCAGTCATTAGAAGCACATTTATGGCAGGCCCATGTGTTGTGTTTACTTCCACTGAAGAGGAACAAGTCTTGTTCATGTACAACGTCTTTTTTCAGCTGCTAATGCTACCAGCAGCTGTGTGAGGAACACAGACTTAGGCCACGGTCAGTCAGTGTTATACTTGGCACAGGGTCATGATGACATATTATGACATGGAACTCGGAGTCTTGCCTATTACATTACGGCTAGGGAAGGGCCAGATAATTCGGCTGAAGTGAATGATCAAATCCAAGCACACACATACAGGCTAATTATGAGCAGAAAAGCAATTTTTACACTGTGTTTTTCACCAGTATTATCATATACCAACAAGTGTCACTCAACAGCACGGAGGTATACCACTGCCCTTCCTGGTTGAGCATTTCAAGCCTGTCTCAATCAATCAAATTTATTCATCACATGTAATCATATAAGGTACAATCACAGTGAAATGTAATCCAGCCAGTGTCTTCAATTTGTGCATTAAAAAGAGTTTAAATAGAATAGGAATAGAAATAAATATGTGTATGATTTGTAGCCTGAGGGTAGAAGCTGTTCTGGAGCCTCTCAGTGCTGGCCTGGTGTATCCGGTAGCTTCTTCCTGACCGCAGCAGGGAGACAAGGCCCTTATCTGAGTGGTTGGAATACTTAATGATTCTCCTAGCCTTATCCTTGCAGCACCTGGTGTAGATATCCTTTAGGCAGTGTAGCGCAGCGCCTATTGTATGTTCAGCCGAACAAACCACTCTGTGCAGGGCCTTGCGGTCCTGTTTGGTGCTGTTTCCGTACCAGGCAGTGATGTTCCCGGTCAGTACACTCTCTATGGTGCAGGAGTAGAAATTCCTCAGTATTTTAGGGGATACCCGGAATTTCTTAGTCTCCTCAGTCTTGCTGACATTCAGGATTAGGTTGTTGTCCTGACACCAGCGGGTTCCTTTAGTTCCTTCAAGTAGGCCTTTTCATTGTTATGTCATCTAGCCCACCACAGCTGTGTCGTCAGCAGTGGTGAGCTTACAGCTCTGTTACAGTTGCCATGTACAGGCTTTCTGTGGTTAGGAACTGATAGTCTCAATGGTAAAGATCAAAAGCTCCAAGGCCTATATGAGAACCTGAATCTCTCTGGCACAGAAGGAAAGCAGACATGATTAGCAAATTGTATGACTTTAGCTTTACTCACGTTTATTTCATCCTTCAATTTGTAGGCTGAAGCTTCAGCTTATTGCACCTACACTTCTTACAATATATAATTTATTTGGCATTAAAAGTTGCAGTAAACAAAAGATATAGTATCCTTACCATATTAGTGCTAAATTGCTATTTTGACCATACAACTCATTATTTGTTCATTAAATGATCTTTTTAAACTTACAAGGTATGCTACCAATTTTCAGTCCCTTCAACTGTTCCATAAACTCAACAACACTAGTACTTAATTTTACTGTTTTTCAAATCAACCAAGTCTACTTTTAGACCCGTCAGTTTAATGAAGAATTCACAGTTCTTAAGGCTCTGTTGTATTTGTTTTACATGTATTTCCCCATGCCTCTGTTTTCCTTGCTATAGGCATATTATTTACATTTTTTCCCACACCTCCACTCTCTAAGTAATGTGTGTAATTGAAGTGTATAACGTGATGGATAAAAGCAGTGTATTGAGACCAAGGACAACAGTAAATGACAGGTGCACTTTTCTTTTAAGCCACAAGAGGGAAGCAGAGTCAAACAAAGCTTGTGTTTGTGCATGGAGATGAGAATACAAAACATTTGGAAGCTGAGCTTAGTATTACAGGAGCAGCTGAGTTTCATGTAGTCTTGAATTTTGAGAAGAATCTGCAAAGCAAAAACAGCTGAATTTGAAAGGATAGAGTTTTTGCTCTTTGTCTTTAGCCTAGCTCATGTTGGGGTTTGATTTCTACAGTACAAGACCTGACAGTCTTGTCTCAATGTAGGTTTGGATTTTGTTTTCCCTTAATAATAACAACCTTCATTTAAAAACTGCATTTTGTGTTTACTTGTGTTGTCTTTGACTAATATTTAAATTTGTTTGATGATCTGAAACATTTAAGTGTGACAAACATGCAAAAAAAAAAAAAAAGAAATCAGGAAGGGGGCGAACACTTTTTTACACCACTGTATAATATATAATATTTTTAATTTTGTGAACTGACCCTTTAAAGTAAAGCTGTTCACTAAGACCACTGTTTAGTTGCATCAGATAAATGTCAGCATGTGCAAATGTATATGGTGAGCTTCACATGAACAAAAACTAAAACACAGGCAACTGACTTTGATCATCATTTGCAAAGCTGGTTTACCAAGCAGGAAAAGCAGGTAAATGCCCATGGGCCTCGAAAGCTCCATGCTCTGTGTGTCAACTGGTTTGTAGGTGGTCACTGCTGTACATGATTAAGTGGGTCCCTGTGTCAAAATACAGTTTTAAGACCTTCATTATTTCAGTTTGGTGCTTATATGTGGCACATTCCTAAATGAATGTGTTTTCAGATAATGCTCCTCTGTGGGTTGATACAATTCTCCAAAACCACTGTTTAGTTGTTTTTTGTTTTTATAAAACTAACCACTGTCTTGGAGGGTGTCTTTTTGTGCTGGGCTTTTTTTTCTCTAAAGACACAGAAGAAGACAGATGGTCAGATGTGATCTACTGGTCTGCTGGTCCCAGTCTGAACCCTCACTCCTCCTTATCATCACTGTCTGAATTAAAAATAGAGACTCAAGTTTCAAAATTAAACTACATTTTATATAAATGCCCTTGCTTCCTACCTTTGCTTTCATTTCGTGGCATTCTTGCATTTATTGAACATTATATATAAACATGTTTCCATCAGTGTTTCAGTAATCTGTTCACATAAACTTTATTTGTGCTGAAATAACACACCACTTTGTTTTGTGCCAAAAATAATTCAATAGATTTCCCTCTGACTAAAATGCAGCATAGATGCCAGTTGACCGTAGCCTCACAAAGCTAGCTGAAATCTCACAAATGCAGAGATTTTAGTGGATATCAGCTGAGAAGTGACTGAGCCCAACAACTCAGACTTATCAGTTAAAAGGGTAATAATCTATATTTGTCTTATTGTCAACAAATCCCATGTGTAGAGCCAAACCAACAATGAATATATCCAACTTACAAGTATTACTGTGTGTATCCAAAGCCTGATATATCTTATTCCTCTGAGCCATAGAGCTCCATTGGTGTCCAAAAACTATGAAAAACACAATGAGCCACACTGTTGCACTGTTCCTTCATTACCATGAACACACACACTGTAGTTTATTTAACTCAATCCCACGTACACCATTCTGTTGCCAAATAATACTCACTAGTAAATGTGGATTCATCCACTGCTGAAAATAGCCCCAAACAAAATCTTCTCCTGTTTGAGAAACATTAGCTAAAAACTACAGTGACCAGCTGTTTTAGGAAATTACTGAGCTCAAAAATGAAACTATAGATCTGTGAGCCGTTTTTAAAGATTTACATTTTCAGTAGAAACTAATGGGCTTGGGACAGAGAACCACAAACAGGGTAGGGAAATTAGAAAGTGTTGACAGATGGATTGAAACACATTTGGTTTTGGTATTTTCATGGATTTTGTTGACAATTAGAAAAATAGAGACCAGCCTCATTCTTTAAATATGGAAAAATCAAACAACATAGACTAAGAATCTAATATAACATTCAGTGCCTACACACACGTTTGATAGTTTTTGCTACTTGGTGCTACACAGGCTCCAATATTACAGTGAATGATGTAATATGGTCCAATGCAGCACCTTACAGGCTAAAGCTGTGTGCTACTGTGTGTTTGCTTTTTAAATCTTGATGCTTTACAGCAATCATAAAATTCCTTGAAAATTATTCTGTGGGATGTATTCCAAACAGGGAATAAGGACCATTCTCTGGTTAACTGAGGGAATTTATTTCAAATGTGTCACTTTACTGTAAACAGTGTTTTACAACTAGGAGTAGAGCTCACTTACAGACAGAATCCATGTAAGGGTGCCCTTTTGGTTTACATTATCACCTAAAATTAAGTGTACTTGATTGCAACCTACTATCACTCAATTACAAATTGTATTTATCTGAATGTCAAACAGACAAATAAAGTAGGCATATATTTTAAATTATCATCAGTTGAGAATCATTCAAAATGCTTTGATTGTATTAATCTGTAACGCTAGTCCTTCACTAGAGTAGCAACTATAAAAACAAAAATCAGGAAGAAGGAGCATAGTTCATGGAAGCTGACTTAACATAGAAAAGTTGTGGAAGTTTACATCAGGTGGGGAAACTTTTGTTTTTTCTCGCTTGCTTAACAGCTGATTGGTTGGGTGTTGTCATGGAGATGACATGACATGACCGAGAGGAGGTTCAACTGGAATAAAAGCCAGTGTATTTATGATGGAGAGCAGAGCGGCTGGCCTCAAGTCACAGCCAGATATTACACGCTGGAGAGATTCCTCCGGTCCTGTGGTCTCATACACTCCAGCTAAAGCTGCGGCCAGATATGACAAGTTGCTGCGACGTTAGAATGACTCTGATATCTCCTCTGTGAACGGACTGTAGCCTACCGGACTCTGCTTTGCGCACCTGCGTCTCAGCCAGGATGATGGAGTTGAAGGTGGAGAGCTGCTGGCAGCGTCTGCTCAGGCTGCTCCTCCTGCTCTGCTTCATGACTCTCCACAGCTCGGCCATCGAGACCGGTAAGACTTCAACCAGCGGACACACCGACTGGAAACACTTTTCTCTCACTGATTGATAACGTTTTGAAAGTAGCGAAAGTTTGCCTGCTATTTCTGTATCTTGACTAAATGTCTAATAATGTATTATCTGAAAAATTAAGTTAGCCTATATTTTACCTAAATCTGTCACAGTGTGAGTTATTCCGTCAGAAAGCATTTAGGTAAAACGTAATTTTATTGTAAAATACATTTGATACAATGGGATGACTATGAGTTGAATTTTTTTGCCATTTGACACTCAATACTTTAGTGAATATTATAACATTTGGATATTGAGACAATGCTATATGATAATATTATATCACCCACCCCTACATAGTAGTAAAAGTAGAAGTACTACAATTGTGATAGTAAGGAAGGGTAGTAGGCTATAACAGAAATAGTAGTAGTAACTGACTGAAGCATTGTTTATGTGATGCAAAATATATCTCAAAAACAGTTTTTATTCTACACACCATACACATTTTTCTGTAATTATGCACTGCTCATGAGATGTGTAGTTTGACTTCTTTTGTTTAAGTTTAAAGGACCATACCAATGTGTTCAGTAGACATCATATATACTTCACATTTCTGCTGACCATTTTAAATGCAGGCTTTACTTTTATAGATTCTTTGATGTATTTTTCTGCAGTTCTATGCAGCCATTGATTTCCATTCTTTTCTGGATGGTATAAATATAAATTAGCATACTCAAACTTACTTTAGTTGTGTAATCCATCGCATTAAATACTAAGTTTGCATCAACGTTTGTTAAAGTTGCAATATTGTTTTCAATAATGCTGTATAAATGCAGATTGAAAAGTTTTCGCTGCATTCCAATTTCAACAAAAAATGAATGCAAGCTTGGTGTTCACTATGATACACAACTTAAGCAAGTTTGTTCATATATTTTCATATTATACGAAAATTAATACAAACCAAAGGACTCTAGGAACAATAGAAAAAATACATCAGAATTATATTGAGGTAGCTCTCACTTTAATATGTATCTTGTATTAAAACATTGTAGGCAGTGTTGCAAATTAATTAGTGTTAATGTTAGAACTGGATTTTAAAAAATATTCATCAAATTATTATTAAGTATTAAATTTTCTGAATAAGCCAAAGGCAAATATTCCTTTTTGTATATGCAGGTTCTAACATTTTCAGATAAAATATAATATACATATCATGATAGATATTGATATTGTGATATAAAATTGCATATGATGTGATACAAGATATTTTTCCATATGGCTCACCCTTGCTGTAGCCCATTACACCAGTTAATTCACTGTACTGTTAATATACTTTGGCATACAGAAGGACTGAATCAGTTTAAGTGTAAAGTGATATAATGGAAGCCTGTGTTGAGTCACCGGTGTTAGGATAACACACAGTAAGGATGCTGCCCTTTTCCACACAATGCTGTATGGACTCCATTTACAATGATAGTGTTTAAAAAGAGTTGAATTTTTAGCCTGCAAAAATCTTTATTAGGGTCTCGGTGTCCTCTGGTCACCCATGTTTTAGACAATGTTCCCTGAGGCTTTGTATTTACTTGTCTGGTGCAGAGGGGATGAGCTGTTTCCCACCAACAGGGGCTCCCAGGCTTTGGGACATTCCTGGAGGTCAGTGCAGGAGGATCTAGTTGTCTCCCAGGGAAACGGAGCTAATAAACTCCAGGGGTGATCATAAATTTTCTCATTATTTGGCCTGCGGCCCAGAGGCAGGGTGTCTGGGTGGGGGCTGCTGGAGCCGGATCTGCCCACCCATTTGTCCTGGTCCTGCCTGTGGATGAGCAGTGAGCTGCTTCTCAAACAATGACCACGCTGATCATATGGCTAATGCAGACTAGGTTTACACTTTGGATTACATTTTTGCACAAAAAGGGTACTGTGGATTTTGACCTCACTTATATTGGAGCAAATTAGGAAGGGATCTTTTAATGGCTATAAAAGGAGGAATGATTACAGCAAGCAAAACCTGTTTCAATGTTCAAATAGACACCTGACTATTGTTTGTAGACAGACTCGAAAAATAGTCGACCTATCCTTTAACATTAAAATTAAACAGATAAAATAATAAACAGAACACACAATACCAACAAACATTAAAAAGGTCTAGAAAGAAAGTGCGAGACACAAAACTAATGCAGATCACAAGTACATTTCTGTCCTTGACAACAGTCTATGCTCTCTAGTTCCTCTGAGATATAACGCTTGTTTCCCAAGAAGGAATGCCTCAACTGTGGAAGATCAAACATTATTCAGACTTGTTGTCACACATTCCAGATTTCCTATGCTCAGTAATGTTTTTTATCTAAAGCAATTGCACTCAAGATTAATCCAGGATTTTAAGCAGCCACAAAACCATAAAATAACACTCTGATGTATTAACTTAAGATTGATATGAGAATCACCATCAAGGAGACACAGATAATGGTCAGAAATATAGAGAATATTCAGCAAAACTCCCAAAACATATGAAGACGCATTCTTGTACAGTTAAAATTACATAGATGAGAAATGTAGATGGGTTGTAGTTTCATATGGAATCTTCTGTACGGTGCTGCATATGCTCTATGAGTAACTTCAAGTTGGTGCGCAAGGTTTTCAAATGTTATATTATGTTCAACCATATTGCAATCAGCTTCTTGACTGAAATCCTGTAACTCCCTGTTCCATAATGATGTAACGGGAGGAGACTTTTTAGTATGTCCAATAAGCTTATTGTAAATCACAGAACATAGGGAGGTGGATGCTAGCATAATTTCCTGCTGAAGTCCCCTCGAGCAAGGCACCAATGCATAGATGTACCAAGTGTTAATGCAGGTCTTTTGTGTCGCTACAAATTAATAGTTTTACGTATTGACTAACACTTTACAACAGCCCTATGATATGAATGGAGGCTGAGAGTAGTCATGGTTGCTAAAAATATTTTAGCCCGTTGCCCGTTGTCTCTGAGGATTCTGTCACAGGTGTCTTTTCGTTGTCAGTGAATGTGGTGGACTTCTGTGGCCAGACAATCCAGGGTGATGGCATGATCGTCAACTCGCACCAGGAATCTAAGAAGTACTACTTTGTGACCATGGGGACTGACTGCCACCTCACCATGCAGGCCAGCTCTCCTAAAGACAAGGTCCAGTTCCACTTCCGCTTCTTCCTGGTCTACAGTTTGCTACGAGTGGCCCCTCTGAGCCCCGCCCCTCTCTTCCCAGAGTCCCCTCGTGGCTCCGTGCCTCTCAACCCCAGGCTGGAGCCCACCTTTGGTGAAAGCTCAGGGGACCCGTGTCATGCCGGCTCATACGTTCAGTTTTATGATGGACGGGAAAGGAGCTCGCCTCCCCTCGGTCCTCCTCTTTGTGGGAAGAGCCCGCCCCGGCCGGTGCTGTCCACAGGAAACTACCTGACCCTGAGGCTGGTGACCCGGGGGACTCAGCCCAGAGTCGACTTTGTGGGGGACTTCACGTCCTTCAGACTGGGTAAGAAAGACACAAACATCCATTCATTCCACAGATGCTTAGTGTCTCTTACAGGCACTTTTATGAGATATGCATACATAAACTAATGTATGATGATGGTATAATTATCCTGATGTCCTGAAATCAGAAAATAATGGATGAGGTCCATCTTGGAGTGCATTATCACTCTCATACAATAGCCACTTAACTTAAAGGTACGTTCCATCATCATCTATCCAAGTGTGTTTGTAGCCGGATTAACACATGGGTAGGTTTGTTTTACTAGTGAAAGTTAACTGGTAACGTAGCATGAAACTGTATTATTTCTTTGTTTAGAAACAAATAGCTAAAATAGTATACTACATGGTGATTGCACCAGAGAGAAAAAACAACTTTACCATTAATTACACTCATACGCAACCTTATACTCAATATGAGGTTCAGGTGACAAATACATTTTGCATTAACATCCTCCTTCCTCCAAGACATGCACATTGATTTAGCTTTGACAGCATTTAGCACAAATATTCTTCACAAAGGTTTCAATTATTCATTACCTTAAAGGTAGAGCAGAACTATACATATAATGCCATTCATAAAACTATGCAAACTATACAAATCATCTGGGCAGTCTATTAAGAAAACATGCAAGTAGCTATGGTGTAATATTTTCTGTCAAAAACTGGTTATTTTGATTGTTTGATCCCTATAAATGAATTATTCTCTACATTACTGTCCAATATTTTATAATATAAGTGTACAATAATATTGTTCCTGTGTGTTCTATTGGTTTCACTTAATTTAAGTACGCAATGAAAATATACTTGCAGATACTCAGAAACTTACTTTAGCTATGTAATCCATCGCACACGTTACCGTATGGTTGCACGGAAATTGGTTGCTGAAATTTCACAGTAGCATATAGTACACACAACAAACAACACATGCATCTGGATTGCACTGGACTAGTGGCACAACTTGAAAAGCTTACTCATGGTGTGTTCATGTGATGCTTTGAGTTTTCTGCTGAACAGCGTTGCATTGAACAAAATCCACAAGAAACACAATCAGCAAACATGTTACCTCAATGAACGTAAATGTAACTCCAAGCTCAATGCATTAAAATGTAGCTGTTCGATGTTGCACTGTGCTATACTTCATGAGTATAATAGCTGATTGTAGAACAATAGGTTGAATGTATCCCAACATGGTTGTCTCTGGCTTCATACAAATACAAAAGTGCCAATTTTAATTGAAAGTTGGCCGATGACTGGGCATAAAACTAATGCCCAGCCGTGGTATGGCTTGGAATATTTGCATTCTACCACACTGGTAACTATCAAGCCAACAACAGACAGGTCTTATGTTAATCAGCCTGCACAGCATCAGAGATTTCAAATGTTTTGATGACTTTTTGTGCTCTTCACCAAGTGCATGAGGATGTAGGTGAGTTCTGTAATATTCCTAATGGTTTTGTGTATTCCACAAGAAACTTTTGCACCAGCAAAAGGCAAATAAGAAGAACGCTAACAAAACATTTATGTAAACAAATCAGCTTTGAAAATGCTTTATGAGAATGGAAATGCATTCCACATGTTTGTTAGCACTCAAGAATTACAGTTTTTTGTTTATTAGAAAACTCTATAATCGGCCATATTTTCTTTTTGCTTTAAATCTCAATTAATGGGACTCTTTAACTCCACTCACAGCTGTAAAGTTTTCATGACTGACTCACATCCTCCCTGTCTTGCCCTGATCCCTCAATTGTTATCTTCCTCTTCAGGTTTTAACCAATCAGAGTGCAGCAGTGAGCCATATTTCACCTGCAGGAATGGCAAGTGTATCCCTCTTGGTCTGGTGTGTGATGATAAAGGCATTGACAACTGTGGGGATGGAAGTGACCTGGAGGAAAACCTGACTACGGGTTGTAAAGGTCAGTTAGGGGATGAGGTGATGCTGATATTTAAACATACAGTCCCTGTTTTTATTACAGCATGCTGAAAATCTCACAGTTAATGCTTTAAAACTAAGTTTCAGAATCTCAGTGTTGGGAGAAAAATCTTTGATTTTGGCACACTATAACACATTTAAAGGGCTGTCTTTAGAGTACAACAAAATGGCATTTCCTACCATTTAATAGTTTACCTAAATGTGTCTTTCATCAGCAGGTCAGCTTTTACCTCCTGAACCTCCACCGCCAATAGCAACCCCACCCCCACCTTTTGTGAATCCACCCACGGTGCCAATTCGTTCACATATGAACTGTGGCATGCCAGACAGCGCTCCCAGTCATGAGTCAGTAACAGGTGAGTAACCATTGCGGCATAATAGATATTTATTAATTATTTATTAATAAATGGTAGAAACACTCTCCACTGGCAGAAATCAATCAATGTGTAATACACTATGCTTATGTCCTGCAGTCAACAAATTAACTAAGTGACCATTTGGATGCAAAGTGTCCTGATGACTGGGCATAAAACTAATGGAGGTGACCACTGAGTTGTTAATTTCACCTAAAGACTCATAACCCAATAAATGGTGATGGATTCTCTTGGCAGAGAGCAGCCTTTTGAGTGATCTCTCTATTCTAACGTCAGAGGTGCAAACAGAGACTGTCTGGACCAGCCTGTCAGCTTCTGATTGCTTTTAAGACCCAGCCAAGTCTGGCCTAAGAAAACAGCTTTTCTTCTGTTCTGACTCTTCAACTGAGAGTGGGAGAAGGGGATTCACATTCGCCTGCTGTGCAAATTGCCAGCTGTTTATTAACTGAGATACATTTCAATGCACGCTGGTCTGACCACAGTGCCCCAAGCCCATTGGTCACAACTGAAGACATAAATCTAAATGTAGTTTTTGAATGGTGTGCGAGCCTTCCTCAGTCTGTTGCAGCTTGTGGTGGCAGTGTACAGACTGAAGAGCTCACACCCTAAAATTGTCAGAAGTAGTTTTTGAATCCAATTCCATGTAGAAAACGTGGAGCTGCCAGTGGCGTTATATAATTGTTTCCCACCTGTGTAATAACTTAAATTAAATATGGCTGCCATGTGAATAAAGAGAATTGTATTTTGCCCCTCTTATCCCCAGACTCCCCGGCCTCCCTGTCCCTGTTGGTTCTCTACATCATCCTGGGTGTGGTGGCGGGCGGTGTGGTGCTCTGCTGGTGCTGCTGGTCACCCGGCTGGTTCCTGTGGCGCGTCAGCATCTGTCGCTTCTTACCCTGCTGCAACTCAGCCTGTGCCTCCTGCCAGCTCTGCGCCCGCAACTGCACCCACAGCAAGGAGCACCGACTGGCAAAAGTCACCCCACACACACCGGTAAACGGGACCACGACAGGCACGGCGGCCGCCACCAACAGTGCTGATGAAAATGTTACCACAGCGGCTGTTTAGAGCAGAGGGACTGTCCGGTTGATCACTTTTGGCATACATAGGCGTGGGTGCAACATGCTGATGCTGAGCTGTGATCAGTGGTGAAGGTTGGACTGAACATACCTGAACGGTTTTGGTTAAACTGTGGTTTGTGTGCTTTAAATGTGATGATGCAAGTGATGAGACTGCTGTGTTTGTGAAGGTAAAGCAGGGTACAGTATGACTATGGATTGTATGAAAAGTATGAACATATCTAAAAGGATAGGATTACGAAACTTTTTTTGTTCACAGCACATTTCACCTCGCAGCACATTCTGTTTAAGATACTGCTTATGAAGTTTGAGAAGTGCAGCCTTTAATGCTTGGCCAGTTTTCAGAAAAGACAATGAAGAATGTTAAGTTGTTAGTGTGAACAATTTTTAGTCATACATTGGTTTGTTTCTTATAAATGTGCTTTTCTGTCTTTGAAGGAACAATTTAGTCGTGCAGTGAAAATTCACTTCCAGTCCACAGCTTTGACCAAAAGTTTGCCTTGGACACATGCTGAGGAAACTGCCCAAGAACTACAAAGTCACCCACCTGGTGACAACAGCTGTTCTCCCTCAGGGAAATACCTTCAAACTTTCCACTCTCCTCCCAGCAGTCCACTGTTTTTCCACATATAAGCCAATGTGAAGTTTGGACAATGGAACACAAAGTCATCCAGTGTCTAGCAGTTTACATTTTGTAGGGGAAAAAACTGTGGTAATTAAGTATGAACTTCTAACGTGCTGTTGTGTACACAAATAAACATATGACAAATTACCACAGAACTTCTTGCTAATTAACCAACTTAAATCAATCAAGTATTGTCAACATTAGTAGTTGTGGTGGGCAACTGAAAAATTACATGATGAAAATAAAAACCAGTATTGCACCGATAATTTGCAATTACAGTAAAAACAAGGTGAAGAAAGTAGAATTAAATTACATATTAGCCTGAAACAATAAAGATATGAATTATTTAACAAAATATCAATGATTTGACAAACAATCTTCACCATTATTCCATCAGTGTTTGTAGTGGTGTGATTTGTTGTCTTTTAATGTTCACTGGCCAAAGTGTTAATCATAAACAGCCCCTCTACCATCTCCTGAAGTGTTCAAGGCAAACTATGGTTGTCATCTCCTAAACTATTTAAGTCCTGACTGTATTTCAGCCTGCCTGTTTTCCACCAATGTGTAAAGTTTGTCTGATGGTGAAGCTCATCAGGACTGGTAAACATATATACATGGTTTGAGATTTATGTTGTAAATTGTTCATCAAATCAAATCTGTTTTTCTTATGTAGTGGTTATGTCTTTATGCCTGTTTTTTAGAGATTGAAAAGTCAGTTTGTTGATCAGTTGGTCAGTCCACGACTTTGATCCAGACTGAAATATCTCAACAACTTGGACCATGAAATGTGGTACAGATATCTGTGGTGCCCAGAGGAGAAACCCTAATGACTTTCCTCCAGCGCCACCATGAGGTTCACATTTGTCATTTTGAGTGAGATGTCTCTCTGAATGGATTAGCATTACTTTTGGTATACACATTCATGTCACCCTTATGTTGAATTGTAATAACTTTGGAGATCCTCTGACTTTTCATCTTGTGTCAAATGTTTTATGTTTACTTTATGCCCAAATACCTGCAAAACCAATGTCAGCCTCAGCTGTACTTTGTGTTTAGTACTAATTAGCAAATAGTAGCATGCTAACATGCTAAATAAAGATAGTGAACATGGTAAAAGTTATACCTGCCAAACATCATAATGTTAATTGTCATTATGAGCATGTTAGCATGCTTACTTTAGCATTTGGCTCAAAGCATCACTGTACTAAGACAGCCACACAGCAGCTCTGTGTAGTATGGCTATGGACTCTTAGTCTTGTTAGACAACCATTAATGTTGTCTCTAAAAACAAGTTAGAATTCAAGAGTAACTATAATAATATATAATATAATAAGCAATTATACTCTCAAGCCCGTTTTTTTATCATTTAATGTTTGCCAATTCCAACACCCCACATACAATACATGGACACCTGAGGATTACCCATATGTGACTGGTAAACATATCATTCCAAAAGCATGGGCATTAATGTGCTGTTATACCAGTCTCTACTGATGTAGTGTTAGGATTGATTTAACTTCATTGGAACTAAGGGGACCTATTCAAAACCAGGAAAAAAAGAGCCAGACAAAAAGTGCACATAAGTATGTGGAGAGGGGTGTCTACATACTTTTACTTTTAGTGTAATAATTTGTTTGTGTGAATCATAAAAGTTTATACAAAAAAGAAATGGAAATGAGGATGTGAACTAACCAAACCAACAGATAATGTACATCTGTTGCCATGAAGTGAATCAAAATGCGGGGGTTGATATCTTTCTAGCAGAATCCTCTGTTCTCTCTCAGGCTTCATATACAATAAAGAGTATGGTAGAGTCAATCCCCCTGTGTTCTCCTTTTACCCAGATTGATGCTCCATGTGAGGGGCAACCTGTGTTCATGTGTCCACCAGGCAAACTTTCTTTGTGGCATCCTCTAGATGGAGTAGCTCCATAGCCTTTCCTCCCATTGCCATATTGTGTGTTGTTTACACAGAGCCCCCTGTACTGTCTTTAGAGATCTTGACGTGTGTCCTTGGTAAGGCATAAGGCCATATGCTTAAACAAACAATGTGGTTCTGACCTCCAGGTTGCCAGGCTGCAGCACATTGAAGTATGCAGACTTCTTTATCCATCTCACTTTCTGCTGAGACCGTACAGGAATACACGTGCAACTGTACACCCATCAGACAACACACACACACCAAGTACAGTATACATCCACTTAACTCACACACACTCAGACATGCATGTGCGTCACTCTGTGGAAAAGGTCAGCGCTCCAGCTGGATGTTCATGTCAACAAGACTTTTCTCACATTTTACTGTAAGCTTACATTTAATGAGCATTGAACAAAAAGATTTGCTTGAAATATTATAGAAATAACAAAGAATATTTTCTATTCTAAGACATTATAGTGTTGTTTTCAGTTTTTTCAAGTCAGTGCTTACATATTGTGTCAGTCTTTGTTATGTACATACTGTAATGTTTTAATAAATGCTGTAAAAGAGAAATGTACTGCTGTTTCTTAACGCCAAGATTTTCCCCATACAACTGCTTGAAATTTTGGGAGTAAAATAAAAGTTTTCACAATGTATGAATGTATGTATCGCATACAGTAAATTTTGTCACTTGTTTGAAGCTAAACACTGCTTACACTGAGTGAAGTATTCAAACTCAAGATGCTACATCAAACGGGAAATATTCTTCATTTGACTTTACAATAAAGTTCTGTGAGTTTGAACAAATCTTGTCCACACATTAGTTTGTTATGTTTGTCCCACTTGCAGGTCAGTTTCTGTTAAACTGCTGAGAGATACATTTTTAACTGGTTAAAAAACAACTAAAATGACTCTCTGTGCCATACATGGTGCTTTTAAAGCCAAGCACAGAATTCAAACCAGGATGTAATCACATCCTTGTCTGCACCACTGTGCAGTCTGTTCTTTATCTGACAGAGGCTGCTTGGTTGACACTGGGGAGGGCTTGGCAAAGTGTCAGCAGCTGCACACTGTGTGTGTGTTGCCTCTGGTATCCACGGGCAACCTTTCAAGTCAAATCTCTATGAAAGACAGAAAAAAACCTTTCACAACTCTTTTGTCGCTTTGATTTGACTTTCTGTAATTGACCTTTTGACCCCTAGTTAAATTGGTAAGTTGTGCAGCTGAAGGGTTCATAATTAGGTCAAATGTGTTACGACAAGGCAACATTTCTGCAGAGCCGTAATTCTGCAGAGAAAATATTTTTTGATGTTTTTAAGCAGACAGAAAAAGCACTTTAACTCAACTGTTTGCACATCTTTTAATTTGCTGAATAGACTTAAACAGAGTTTACCCACCTGCATAGTCTCATCTATCTATGTGACAAACTTACAGCTGTAAACAGCTATACAGCAGTAAAGAGAAGCCTTAAATTGGATTAAATCCCCCTTAAACAAAAAAAAAACTAATATTGAGGTATAAGATAAGAAACCTTAATGGGCAAAACAACTAAAATTGATCCTTAACATACCACAATGAAGCCCTGCTATCTGTGCTACCCAGTATGCCTTTGACTTTATGATTAAAGGGTTAACCACTTAATTTAAAGTATATTTACATGACCGATCCCCTAAGGGAAAACATGAAAATAAGTGATTAAAGGGACCTTGAGTATATTAAATTGTGTGTGTGCAGGAAGTCTGGAAAAGTTTTCAAATCTTTTCTGGTTTTATGTTGATCAGCTAGAGGTCATAGTTTGACATTATTCACCATTTACATTACATCACTGCCTTGAAGGACGTGCTGATTCACACACAGTTACACCTAACTGTTCAGGGGGGCTCATAGTCAGTTTAGGTCAACTGTGTTCAGAGATTAAGGGTTATCCATTTCAGCCCTCACATAGGCCATCACTCAAACTATTCTTAGATCAAAGTGTATCATGTTGACTTAGGGTTATATTGGCCTTCCACTCATGTGATCACGTGTCAGGTGGCATTGTACCATTGTCGCTGTGCTATCTCTGTGAGCCATGCTGCTGCATCTGTTAGTGACTCAGCTGAACTGTCCTGTGACGCTATAAAACCTGCAGTCAGCCGTCAAAACACCAGGAGCTCAGGGCAAACAGTCAGCACTACAGTGTATCACAGACTCCGAAGGGCCAGCTAACCATACTTAGCCACACCACCTAAACTTGGCGCTCGACTGGAGCTCACTGATTATAGATTTACATTTGGAGTTTTATTTAATGCTCATTCTGTAAAACTTCAGTTCATGGTGTTGATGTAGGTGACTGACTGTGAGGACAATCTAATTTTCAGGATGTACATACGTAGTAGATGCAACTTTGGCAGCAGTTGTATCTGTGTGGATAGTATCTATCAGCTTCAATGAGCTTCACTCGTCACTCAGTTTTTGCAGATTTACAGCTCTTTCAGTTTGATGATTGATACTTGTATCCATCCGCTGACTTGTCCTTTTCAATCAGCCTTTTGCATAGTTGCTTGAGGTGTTCCTTTATCTTTCTGGTGTAGTTTTTGCAGCAACACTGACTCACCAAAAGTTCAGATGCAGGTCTATTTATAATACAATCAGTTGAAACCCCTTTAGCATTAATAATGGCTACATTATATTCAGGTATTGCAGTTCCAGAGCCCTGATCTTATGCATTCTGACTTAATTACATTTAAATGGAAGAAAGCCATTATTAATATTAGGTGCTACACCTGTGCCTTCCTGCTAAGACAAGACAAAACATTTGCTGTGGGAAAAAGTCCATAATGATGCTTAAGTGAGCCCAAAGAAAGAGTAGATGACGTGTTGGTTTAACTGGTTGAACACAAATATTGCATATAAAAATGCACATAACAAACATGCAAACAGATGGACTACTAATACAATCTCATATACTGTTTCTTTAACTTCCCCAATAAGCTTAATGCTCCAGTGATGTAAAATCTCATATCAATCTTTATCATGACAATACGTTTAGCTGCCGCACAACATCAGCAACAACTGACAGCAGCACACATTATCTAACCACCACAACATCAATTAAATAAAACGGAGGGAGCAATATAAATTCTCACACAGACCTTGCGCGTGCTGTGAGTAACGATTCATTAGGAGCAGCGCGCTCAGTGCACCACAAACTTTAATCAAGCATATCAGTGCTTAATCTCAGGATGTGTTGGGTAATAAAGTGTGCAGCAAAGGTTTGAAGGAATCAAGCCACACTTAATAAATAAAATTCACTTTATTGGTGTGAAATAAGATTGTATATTTACAGTGTTTGCATATAGCATAATATTTACAACAAACGTCCCTCTCAGTGAACACAGTATGTGGGTGGATCAGATACATCCACCAGCCAACAGGCGGCGCTACACAACAGTTTACCACAGCCAGGCAGACTCTCAACACCATGCTGCCTTCAGGTACTGAACAAAATGGACCCTGTAGAAAGTAGTTTTGTCTGTCTGCTGTTGTCCTTTTTCTTTTAGAAAGCAAACTTTGTGTTACAGCAGCAGAATGAAAAAAAAAAGAGGTTACACGGAGGACCTTAGAAGCCAAGTAGTTAGAACCGTCGGTTTGATTACGGCTGGTGACCTTTGTTGCTGTCCATCTGTCACTGTCAAATACTGTCCAATAAAGGTGAAAATGCCAAAAAAAAAATCTAGAAAAAAAAGTCTATGGAGCACACATAATGGGCGTTTTACTTATCATTCAGGGGTTTCATATCTTGTAACCCTGACTAAATTCATATTAACCTACAGACTACTGTTTGGTAAGGAGGGATTACTCCAGGGATGAATATGGGAGACATTTTTCAGTTTTACTTCTTAAATGTAGTGCACAAATGCACACAACTGTCTATGATTTGCATTTATCCATTTTCCAACAGGACTGTTTTTCAAGTAAATATACATTATTGTGACATTTAACAAATCCTACGTTTGCTGGGAACCCAGGGGAACTAATTGGAGGATCTCAGGGAACCACAAAAGCATTGCTCTAAATGAATTAATGTCAATTCACTTATATCATAGAATGTATTACTGACATGATTTCCATGCTCTCGTGACCGTAGGTCCTTGTAAGCTGCCACTGGGACCTTTGGGGGTGTCTGTCATTTCCAACAGCACTTGAAGGCATCATTAGTAGGCAGCACAGAATGGCAGGCAGCTCAAACACTTCTGTCTATAAAGCTTAAGAATATGTAGGTGTTGCACAGCTCATTGGTGGGGCAGGAGAAGTTCCCTAATAAATATGTCAAGTCACTTGGGGTTGACCCTTTTGGCTTTAGGAAGCGTGTAGCCGGTTGGCCATGCTCCGTTGGCTGAGTGTGTGAGTCTTGTAGGGGGTAGTGCTCTGGCTTGTGGCCCAATTTTCATGAGCCAGCTCCTCCTTCTCCAGCCCCCCCACACTGTGCTGTATCTCGGCCTCAACAGATCTCTGTTCCCGGGCCAACATGAGGACCATCTCTGTGTCCATCGGCTCAGCAGAGGAGAAAGGGTGACACACGGTCTCGACCAGGCCAATAACTGTCCCCAGCACTGCAAACACCGAGCCCAGCAGGTAGACCTTCAGTAAACCACGGCTAGGTTTCTGACTCAGCATCTCTTTGGCGAAGGGGATAAACTCCTGCATGCTTTCCATTTCCACTGGCTCTGCTTCAGCTGGGACGTAATGGTGGGCTGAAGGTTGTATGTAGACCTATTAAAAATGTGAACAAAAACTGTCTCAATGAAAAAAGAATTTTAAAAAAATTGAGGCATTAATCATGTAAATCTGGCAAACATTCGATGGTTCCAGCTGTTTTCAGATGTGCAGATATACCATTTATAAATGCAATACCTCTGGCTATTTAAACTGTTGGTCAAACTAAAAAAGCTATTTAAGATATCACTTTGGGTTCTGAGAACTTGTTGTTGTTGCAGCCATTAGACCAGGTCACAAATCAACTCTGAGATCTGCAGCAACAATGCAGCAGCATTAGAAACTGACCACTTTCATTGACATTGGAACATATTGAAATTTAGCCTATAGTTTAGTCAAGAATAAATACAAAAAACAAACCAAAAAATTCAACACAAAAAAAACATACATGTGTCAGATGTTGTCCTGGCTATTTGAAAATACACCAATGTAATATCCCAATATCTAATATCCCATTACTACGTTTAACACACATCATATACAGTTTTTTAAAACTGATGTTTCAAAAGAAAAATAATAACTTACTCTGATGTAGTTTGTTGTTTGTTCTAGCCACAGGTTCGCCTTACTCATGAGTTCCAGTTTGTGACAACACACCTTTACTGGATACTGTGGTTATTTATAGCCCCACTCTCTCCACCCACACAGTGACAGCTGCTGAATATTCATGAAGCATGGAGACTAGCCTCTGGAAACCAAAAAAAGCAGGCTTTGAGCCAGAAACTTTGATCCAGTTGTGTGTAGGCTGATTACACAGTTAACACTGCCACTAATGTTCTTACTCATATTCCATTAGGGTGTCTGTAGCATTCAAAAGTGAGTTTATAGTGACTGCTGTACTTTGAGTTAAATTCAATAGTGTATACAGTACCATACCACATGCAGTATTATACAAGAATGTTAGGAATTGTTAAGAAAACACAAGCAAATTGACAAAAAACTCAAGCAAATGAAGAAAGCACTTCCACCACTTAGATAACACATTTTTAAATCACATTCGGAAATACAAAACGCTGAAAAGTAGGGCACTAAAAACTGATGGGATAAGGCCAGTTGTATAGCCAATATCTCCAATAATATTGGTATCCTGCAATTAGGATGTTGAAACTGAAATAAATATACAAAATTAGCTCATTTTCGAACATCTCTGACAACTGGTTGATGTATTTCGTCAGTTTTTTGTTTCTTACAGAAATTTCCATTGTGCCCTGTACAACTTGCAGCACATTTCCGTAAGCTTTATGTGTTGTCAAATTGGTAAATGTCTTAATTTGCTGATATTTTATTTATTTGCAGCATTTTTTTTTGTCTAAATGCTGCCTATGTGTTGTCAAAGTGATAAAGATGTTTTCTTCAATTACTTGTGTTTTGTCTATTTGCATCTGTCTTCTTAAGTTGCAGTGCGTTGAGCAAACTTGGCCTCCATAATTAACTAAATTTATCTACAAAAATGTTTCTTGTTTAACACAATAAGCAGAGCTTAATTTGCCTTAACACAGCTTTACCTAAATATAACTGTGTGAAATCAACAAAATGATAATTTAATCATAAAATCCAGAAAACAAAACAAGCATTCAGTAGTTGACATTGTTGATACTGGTCTATACTCATATAGTAAGTATTAAGGTTCCATAGCGTTATATCCATAGTATTAAAGTTCCTAGCCCAACTAATGATATTATTTCTGCCTCAGAGAAGTGTTCGGCAAACTAATACTATGATAAGTATTCATAATTTACTAAATATGTTTCAAGGATTACTACAACTGATAGCACAGGAAGGAAAAGGAAATTAGAATAATTATTGCACTATTTAGTCAAAGGTCAAGATGATATCAAAAGACCAAAAAAAATAGAAATCAGAAATGACAAGTGATGTTCCTCAGTTGTTTGTTGGCAGGTTGTTGCAGCATGGGAGTAGGTGGGCTAAAAGTCATACACCAGGGGTTTTCCATTTGGCTGATTGAGTCCATGTGACTCTTCCACATCAACAGTCACCAAATCAGGGGAAAGGTTGTGTAAACCCAGTTACCCTGCAGCATTTCTGCTGCTACAAACTGTGGTCAGAGTGGAGCCATACAGTATAGTACACACACAGAGTCAACCACGTACCACACGCACTCATGATGGTGACTAACGTGGAGCAGCGCAGGAAGTGCAGAGATGTTTGTTCTGAATCACAATATCTGGTGTCATCATAGAAACACTATCCTCCAATTCTCTCTGTATGCCAGCTGGCAAAACATGACAGCACGTAGAGGAGCAGACATTACATGATTACATCAAGTGTTTTGTCTTCAATTTTTTCTTAAAAACTAACAAGAAGGTGTAATTTGATTATTGATCTATATTTGATATTTCAACAATAAGACAAACCTGTCCATTTCCGGTCTGAAATTGCAATTGAAAATATACATTATATGTGTGTATATATACTGTATGTATATATAAACATATATATACATATATAAACATATAAAGATAAAAAAAAATTGAGGCACAAAGTTAAAAACTGTTGTATTTAGATAGGAAAGTCCCTTTTCATTTGTCTATATATATATATATATATATATATATATATTTCATTGCAGATTGATACAGGTGTAACTAAAAACATTGATAAATGGCTGCATGGATATTTCAGATTTCACAGCCCTGGTTCTGTGCATGCTGGCTCACTGGGATGGCTTAACGGCACACCTAAATGAAATGGAACCATCACTGTAATCATCAATATTAGTCACACCTGTGCATTTCCTGTTCAAATCAAAGTAACTGTCTTGATCTAACTTATTTGGTGCTTTTGGCCCTCACCATATTTTTTGGTTTACAATATCTTGCCTTAGAAAAAAATTAAAATAAATAAGCTTTTTTTAGCTGTTTTGTTTTCACAAAAGAAAAAGTGATATGGAAATGTTACTAGGTCCGACCTGGTATGATTGCCATTGTGACTTTTAAGTAAAAGTGACCAGGAACATGAGACCAACTCGTTAAATTGCCATAAAGGGGTGCATGTCTGAAAGGGGCTTAACAACAGTTAGCAACTTCTTTTTTCATCTCCATGTGATGGCAGTGCCTGGTTGTTAGGTTAGTAGGCTGTTCTGTTTGCTTTCCACATGCTTGTACCACATCGATACTGTTTTTTCATTTCTGGCGAGAGTTCATTGTTTCTAGCTAGCAGGATAGCTTGTGTGAAAACCTCCTCCTCCCGGCAGCTCCTAGCGGTGTAAACAACACCAACACTCCCCTGGTGTTCTGAGCTCCTAGTTCGGGCCGCTAGCTGCATGGCTAACTGAGCTAACTAGCTAATGGCAGCTACAGTTAGCTGCAGTTAGCGGTTACTTTAGTAACAAGTTTAGCTATCTCTCCATCAGGAAACTCTGTCAATCACCAAGAGTTTAGGCAGAGTAGATGGAGGACATCAGGGAAAACCAGAAAATATTTTATATATATATATATCTATATATAGATATATATATATATATATATATATATATTATAAAATATGATCCAGTTTCACCAAAATCAGTCAATAAAGTTATAAAGTTTATGTTTTCATACAGTAAGGTTAATCAGTGAGGCGCTGCCCCTAGAATTGTTTTTCCAACCTAATTCTTGTCTCATCTGTGGTCTAATAAAAAGTAAATTCATCAAATTCAGTGCCCCATATCGCTAGTTTCACCAAAATCAGTGAATAAAGTTATAAGTTGTGTTTTTGTACAGTAATCAGTGAGGGCCAGCCACCTTCTCGCCTTTTCTGCCATAAGTGGACTGCACACATGCACAATGCAGATGATCATGCAAGTGAAGTCCTAACTGAAGATCCGCCTTGATGAGAAGACTGACAGATTACATTTTCATTTTCATTTAAACACCAAAAGAGCATGATGACATGTAAATTTAAATGCAATAAACTGAGGACACTGTTTTGCTTATTGCATTTGAATATCGTCCACTGTACAGCAGGTTAAGTCTTTTAAAATGAAATGTCAAGTGCCATTTTCATTTTCAAATTGTTAGAAAATTGCATTTTAATTTTTATTATCATTATTATTATTATTATTATTATTATTATTTTATCTTGTTTTTAATGTTGTACAGCACTTTGGTTCAGTTTCGGTTGTTGGAAGGTGCTATAGAAATAAAGTTTGATTGATTGACTGATTGATTAATTGTGACTCAAATAATGCTTGCACAAATGGAAAATTAGGCTACATTGTTTATACTGCATTTTCATTTTCATATTTGATTGAACATTTACATATTGTCCACTGTACTACAGCAGGTTATGTCTTTGAAAATTAAATGTCAAATTCCATTTTCATTTTGGCTTAAATATTGCTTGCATAAATGGAAAATCAGGTTATATTGTTTATATTGCATTTTAATTTTCAAATTTGAATTAACATTTGAATATTGTCCACTGTACAGCGCAGTAATTAAATGTCAAACAGCTTTTCCATTTTCATTTTAATATGGTCATAGAACGCCCATATAAGTATGTGAAAATGAAAATGAAAATTGGATTATTACATTATCATTTTATCTTTTACTCAAATAACACATACATATGTGGAAAATCATAATGCTATTATGGAATTACATTTTCATTTTCAAGTTTTAATCATTTTAATATAGTCCCCTACAGGCTTCCATAGATATCTTTGTCAAATGTTAGCTAGTTTCGTTGTTTGTAGCTAGCAGGGGGGACTGCCCATTGCTCTGATGGCCCATAATTCCGAAACCCCAATAGTCCGAAAGATGTCCCATTGGACCGAAAGCCCATTTGTTCGACAGCCCGCACATTGTCCACAATATGCACATGGGATAAGTTTGTCCTCAGGCCTTTCTGTCAGAAAGTCTTTCTGCCAGTTAACACGTGGTTAACGTTGTGAACCGGTTGCAGTTTGGTTAGGTTTAGGCACCAAAACTACTTGGTTAGGTTTAGGAAAAGATCATGGTTAGGGTTGTCAAAGTTGACTTTTGGTTTCACACGGGACACAAACAACAGTCTCCTGGGTGAAAGTCCTGTGTCGGCGGGGTTTTTGCCCTTAATAGGCTATCTTTCTGGCCGTACACCAAATGACATTTCAAGCGATTTTACTGTCACAGACAAATTTCCAATGTCGCCCCCCTGGGGAAAACCCCCACCGATTCAGCACCATGGACAGGGCCAGCAGTCACTGAACTAACAACTGCAGGGAGAGTGTATTTTCGGAGCAACGGGCATTCGGAGCAATAGGCGTTTGTTTTCGGGATAACAGGCTGTCGGACAAATGGGCTTTCAGTCCAATAGGACATTTATCAGACTATTGGGGTTTCGGAATAATGGGCCGTCGGAACAACAGCAAGGCAACCTAGCAGGGTAGCTTGTGTTAAGGGTGGTACGATTGGAGGCAAATTAATTGCCTCAGTAATGACATCAAAACAGATTATTGTTTTTTTCTAATAACGTCAGAAAAGTGTTTTGTGTTCAGTTTAAATATTTATGTATACGAATGAACTATAGCCTGCTATACTATGTGTATTGTATTATCAATATGCTGATAGTGGCATAGATTTTGCCTCTCAATCTGGGGACCACCCTCCAAGAGCCAATATCTCATGCTTTAAAAATCTTCAATGTCTATGAAGCAGAAGTTGCCTTAAGTTTAAATACTGCTATTATTTTTGGTTTGTAATAGTAGCCTAGTATTGAAACTCAGATTCAAAACCTGGTTGAAACCATTTCATTTTTACACATTTTATAGAGTAGGCCCTATACTCTCTGTTCAGAGCATGCCTAGGTTCAGACCAAGGAAAACAGCAAGGGGAGTGCATTGAACACATTAAACCTATGGTCGGGGGGAGACAGAATACAGAACTTAACCAAAGGGAAGCTTTTTGGCATCAGCATCAACTGAATGCGTTAAAGTATCCTGGTCTCAATGAGAATATGGACTTCACGTTTTCTGTTTTTAAAAAAAGTCCTTTTTTTTTCTCTGTATAGGCGTCACCGTGTTTCTCACAGCTTATATTTAAACCTATATGGCACCTATCATGTATTTATGATGTAGAAACAAAATGTTTCTGTATTATCTGGGTCATGTGATTGCCTCCCATTGGCTGTTGCCACTATATGAGGCCACACCTGTGTTGCTTGTTCGTTTAAACTTTAAAGCCCCGACGAAGACCTACAGTAGTCGAAATATGTTGGCTTTTTTAATGATTTAGCCACTACAGTAAAGTCTTTTTAATATTTCCTTCCATGTTGATATTTTTTGGCTCTCTTTGCAGCTGGAGATGGACCAAGCCATTGGATCAAAGTGCAAGAGAAAGATGAATTTCACTGAATCCAAATCAAACCAAATAAGAAGAAAGTAAATAACAGAAGAGAAGATGATGAAGAAAGTAAAGAGGAGTCATCTAAAGCTGTACCAGTGAACGATTTAATATCAGAGTATCTTATTGACTTATTTTGTCTTACTGAAACCTGGCTGGGTCATGAAGAACATGTTAGCATAAATGAATCAACTCCGCCCAGTCATATTAATACTCATATTCCTCGAGGCATCGGCCGAGGAGGTGGAGTTGCAGCCATCATCGACTCAAGCCTATTAATCAACCCTAAACCTAAACTAAATTATAACTCATTCGAAAGCCTTGTTCTTAATCTTTCACACCCAACCTGGAAAATACAACAGCCAATTCTATTCATTATATGGTCCTTATTCTGAGTTTTTATCTGAATTCTCAGAGTTTTTATCAAGTTTGGTCCTTAAAACAGATAAAGTGGTTATTGTAGGTGATTTCAATATTCATGTGGACGTTGAAAATGATCTTAGTACTGCGTTTATCTCATTATTCAATTGGCTTTTGTCAGAGTGTACATGAAGCCACTCGTGGTTTTAACCACACCCTCGATCTTGTTCTGGTATATGGCATTGAAATTGAACATTTAATAGTCTTTCCACAGATTCCTACCATTATTTAATAATTTTTGAACTGCTATTACTGGACTACACACCAATAGGCAAAAATTCTTACTCTAGATGTCTATCTGATATTGCTGTGGCTAGATTCAAGGAAGCAATCCCATCTGCATTTAATTCAATGTTATGTCTCAATATAACAGAGGACTCCTATATTAATTTCAGCCCCTCCCAAATTGACCATCTAGTTGATAGCGCTGCAGGCTCACTGCGAACGACACTCGATTCTATCGCTCCTCTAAAAAAGAAGATAATGAAACAAAGAAGGTTAGCTCCATGGTAAAACCCCCAAACCCGCAAATAAAACCAAACATCATGGAAACTTGAAAGGAAATGGCGTTCCAACAACCTGGAAGAATCCTGTTTAGTCTGGCAAGATAGTCTTAAAACATATAGGAAGGCCCTCCGTAATGCCAGAGCAGCTTACTACTCATCATTAATAGAGGAAAATAAAAACAACCGCAGGTTTCTTTTCAGCACTGTAGCCAGGCTGACAGAGAATCACAGCACTATTGAACCATGTATTCCTATAACCCTCAGTAGTAAAGACTTCATGAGCTTCTTTAATGATAAAATTTTAACTATTAGAGAAAAAATTCATCAAGTCCTGCCTTTAACCGGTGCCGACTTGTCTTCAAACACAGGAACCTTGGAAACAGCTGTAGAGCCTGATGTGTGTTTTGGCTGCTTTGCGCCAGTGAACTTTCAGCTGACATCGACGATTAATTTATCTAAGCCATCAGCCTGTCTCTTAGACCCCATTCCAACTAGGCTGCTTAAAGACATTTTACCCTTAATTAGCACTTCTTTACTGGATATGATCAATCTGTCTTTATTAACAGGCTATGTACCACAATCCTTTAAAGTAGCTGTAATTAAACTGATTCTTAAAAAGCCCACTCTTGATCCTGGGGTTTTAGCCAACTATAGACCTATATCTAACCTTCCCTTTCTTTCTAAGATCCTTGAGAAAGCAGTCACCAATCAGTTGTGTGACTTTCTAAATAACAATAGTTTATTTGAAGATTTTCAGTCAGGGTTTAGAGTGCATCATAGCACAGACAGCACTGGTGAAAATTACAAATGACCTTTTAATTACATCAGACAATGGACTTCTCTCTGTACTTGTCTTGTTAGATCTTAGTGCTGCGTTCGACACAATTGACCATCACATCCTATTAAAGAGATTGGAACATGTTATTGGCATTAAAGGAACCGCACTAAGCTGGTTTAAATCCTATCTATCAGATCGATCTCAGTTTGTACATGTTAACGGTGAGTCCTCCGTGCACACCAAAGTTAGTCACAGAGTTCCACAAGGTTCTGTGCTTGGACCGATTTTATTCACCTTAGATATGCTTCCTCTAGGCAGTATTATTAAGAAGCACTCCATAAACTTTCATTGCTATGCAGATGATACCCAATTATATCGATCAAGCCACTTATACAAGTTACCTACATACAAATTGTATCCAAATAGTTCAAGAGGCTTTGGAGTAATGACATCAAAACCAAAAAGTGTAAAAAATGCAATTGTTGCTGCTGTTGGAAATGTGCTTGTTTGGGTAATACTATTAATTATGCCTGCATTTGAAATAAATTATGGTCTGTACCACTTTGCTAATGTAAGCTAACAAATGGCAAGGAGTTGCTATCAGCAATTTAGCTACATATTACCTTAATGGTAGTCACATTAGGCTAACATTAGTGTTAGGTAAGGTGTGGAGACGAGAGTGCTAGAACCATCATTCATAAATATGGTGAAGTTAGCTAACCTAGCTGGCTAACATTAATATTAAACACAAAAGACCTATATTTACAGTAAGGGATTTAAATGCTCTCTAATTATTGATAACTATTGTGTTGTGTTTGCTGAGGTTAGTTAAACTAATTCTTGATCTCTGTAAACATATAACTGCATATAAATACAGAATCTGTAGGCAAGGGACGAATTTTTGGTATCAGAAGCATTCTGGTTTCCATTTGTAGTCCGTTTGTAGTCCGAGTAGTCTTGACCAATTTCGTTTGAACAGGCTTTGGTTTGCAGGTAAACAGTCCATGTGGAGAGCAAAAGAGGCAGAACGCATTGGCCAAAATGCAATCTCGGAACCCACACCTTTTCATCAATCTCGCAACCTTAGAGATTAACTTTTTATTAGCTTTTTCAAAAATGTATCTGCATTCAAATCAGCATCAGGGTTAGGGGGTTACGATAGCCGATGAAGTTCCAACATTGCTAATTGTACTGTAAACGATGACCAGCACATGGAAGAGCAAGTCTTAGCTCGGATGTCTGTTGTCTGGAAATACACTGGCTACACCAGAAGCCCCGAAACATTGGCCGTTTTCCCCAGAGGCTAAATCGTCATCAGACGATAGCCGATGGGTTCCAAGATTGACTAACGTTAGCTATCTAGTGCCACCTGTTTTCTTTAAGGTGGCTCTCTTAGCTAGCCCACATCATTAGCTTAAATTCAATTTTCAATTCAGTTCAGTTCAATTTTATTTATATAGCACCAATTCATAACAGAAGTTATCTCATTGCACTTGTCCTATAGAGCAGATTACCTTACTTACATTATAATATTATTTACAGAGACCCAATAATTCCCACCCACCATAAGCAAGCACTTTCCTTTTAAGAGGCAGAGAGAGAGAGAGCAGGAGGTAAGAGAGCATACAGTAGCACAATGCAAATTCCACATAGAATTTTAAAATAATGTAATGGTAGTGGTAATATTAATATTAATAAAATAACAATAGGAATAATAATTATATTGGAATAATAATGATAATAGTAATAAGACTAATAGTAATAATTGTAGAATTGTAGTAGCGGTTGTCAAGCAGGAACAAGGGGGCAGTAGGAGGCTTGCAGTCATAGATCCATACTCTGCAGCTCCAGAGGCAGAAATACCTGCTGAAAGCGACGGAAGGAAAGATAAGAGAGGCGAGAAAGCACAAAACTATGGGGGAGAGAAGATGTCTAGTTAGTAACGTATTAATGGGATAAGAATGCATACAGATGGAGAGGGAGAGGAGGAAAGAGGAGAGAGGTGCATCATGGGAAGTCTCCCAGCAGTCTAGGCCTATAGCAGCATAACTAAGGGATGGTTCAGGACTCACCCAAGCCAGCCCTAACTATAAGCTTTGTCAAAGAGGAAAGTCTTAAGCCTACTCTTAAATATGGTGATGGTGTCTGCATCCCGTACCCAAACTGGGACCTGATTCCACAGGAGAGGAGCTTGATAACTGAAGGCTCTGACTCTCATTCTATTTTGGAGACTCTAGGAACCACATTGCTTAAAGGTCCCACATAATGCTCATTTTCAGGTTCATACTTTTATTTTGGGTGTCTACTATGTGTGTTTACATGCTTTAATGTTCAAAAAACACATTATTTTTATACTTATACTCTCATACTGTCCATTGCTACCGCACCTCAATTCACCCCCTGTCTGAACACTCTGTTTTAGTGCCTGTCTCCTTAAGGCCCCCCACTCTAAAAGCCCACTTTCTTCTAATTGATGCATTGATTGATGCACTTCATTATTTTAGTTAAAGTAGTCACAATGTTTCTTATTCTGATATAATTGGGCCTTACGGTATATTTACAGTACATTTATAGACAGTGAATTGAAGCATTGGAACCGTACACGTCTTTTTCTGTTTTGTTCTGTTTAAGATGCAGCATGAATTTGCCGAGGCAGTAAAGACGTTGGCTATACTAAAGCCCTTTTTCAATTTCATATACCCTAAAGAAATGTCTGTTTTTCCATAGATGGATTTGCACTTTGTTTCCCAGCAAAACAGCAAGGTTCAGGAGAGAGTGACTGCATTGCCCACAGCCCAATATTCAATTAGAATAATGTTATAATTTGATATGTATTCTTCCCCATCTTCCTACCTCCTATTATAGCCTTAACATGGTCAAAAAATAGGGATCACATTACTCTGTTTGCTTACAAAGTATTAAATGGTCTCGCCCCCTCTTACATTACAGAACTCCTGTCCACATATCACACTGTGAGAGAACTGAGATCATCTGACCAAAGACTTCTGTCTGTCCAAAGATTCAGGACTAAGTGTTCTGGGGGCAGGGCCTTCTCTATCGCTGCCACAAAACTTTGGAATTCTCTTCCTCCTACAATCCGATTCTCCCCCATTATTGACATTTTCAAGATGTCATCTAAAAACACATTTTTACTCATTAGCATTTAACTGTGCCTAACTTAACCAGCTCAGGTATTTCCCCTGAAGTCTCTGTAGGTCTGTGTTATCACTATGGGCTCTGTGTGACCATGTGCCTTTACTATTATTATTATTATTATTATTTTTATTATTATTATCATTATTACTGTAATCAGTCAGATTTTTTTACTTATGTTATTTCCTTCTTTTGTCTTCCTCTGTGTTTGCTGTAAAGCACTTTGGATCAACTATGTTGTGTGTAAAGAATGATTTCACATTACTAAATGGTGTATTGATGGTGTGTTATCAAATGTGGATTATCCCCAACCTCCTCTTACATTTATTTAAGTCATAAATACTGCACTGAATTTGATGTATTTGAATTTGATTTGACTGATTTACTGTTTATCAGGCAACAAATGAGACAAGAATTAGGTTGGAAAAACTATAGACGCCGCCAGAGCGGAGTATTTCTGGTGAACGGGCCTCACTGATTACAGTACAAAAAAATCTCCTTTTTAACTTTATTCACTGATTTTGGTGAAACTGGATTATATTTTAAGGAGAAAATATTTTCTGGTTTTCCCTCTGATGGCAGTAAAGCTATCTGTCCATCAGGAAACTCCTTAAATCATAGAGAGTTGAGGCAGAGCAGCCGGAGGACATCAGAGGGAAAACCAGAAAATAATTAACTGAAAAAGCACTTTCTGCGAGACACATACTGAACAACCTCCAGCTCCAGCTGTGCAACAAAATGACTGGTTGGTGTTGTGTAAAGTAAGAGAGGAAACACTAGGCTGTTACTAAGGAATAAATCACAGCTACAGCTACTATCCAGAGCAATTGAGGCGTGACGGTACCTGTCTGAAGTTGTATGTGCACAGTAGCCTATGTGTATGTTAGTTGAGTCAGAAGACACACCCTGTACTTGGACTTAGTCAGTGTGTCTGCGGAGAATGGAGAAAAACATAACGTGTGTGTTCAGCTGGCCCTCAGGCTACTATTCCTTTACACACAGGTGATAATCAGCAGGACTCTAGCACACAGCGGAGTTACAACACAGCTTGGCAAAGCTTAAACACTACCAACAGGACATGTATTGTGTCTGGGGAGGGAGGAGTGAGTTTGTCTGTGTGACAGTGTTTCACCCCCCAGAACTGCGGTCTTTTCTGGATGGAACATTGTTACATAATACATTTTTATAATAAATAAATAATGAAACCATTACAGATCAATACTTGTCTCTGGACATACAGTACATGTATAATATGACATGGTTAGACTTTGTCAGGCAGGCTTGTTTAAAATTGTGGCATTTAAGGAATTTAATTTCTCTCTTGCAGTCTCTGTCAGCCACTGTGGAAAAGAATCTCAACCAAAACATACACTGTGTCCACTTCTGTACATACTGATGCTATGAATTGTACACTACGTACATGTGTTGTCAGTTTGGCAGTTAGTACACAAGAAATGAATATACTTTTTTATTCTGTATGACTGATACAAGATGTGCAAAGGCTGACGTCACATTTTATTAGCCCCTTCCCCCCCATTTTCATGGTGCATTGCATTGTTGGACAACAGCGTCCATCATCCCCACTCTCTTAAACTGAGCCATTTTTGTCTGCATGCTTTGTTTCAGTTTTTTGAGTACATTTTGTCCGTTTGTGTGAACTAGTGTGAAAAATAAACACTCAAAACATGGTTACTAGTATTATTCAATTGGAATTCAAACCTGCATTAATATGTTCTTAAGTGTTTGTGTGATTTTCTATTGCTTTATTATACTTTAGCCTTTTCAGTTTTCATCAGAATTTATGCAAAATACTTAATTTACCATTTTTTCATAATTTTATTTTCTGCGGATTATAACATTGTTTTCAGTGTGGCTTTGTAGGTTAAGTTTGGTCTTTATGTTTTTCAAATATTTTAGCTTAACTTTTATTAAATATTTGATTGTAGTTTTAATGGTTTTGTTAGTGGTGCGACTTTCTTACAGAAACCTTAAGGAAATGTTTACAGGTTTTTAGGCTTTATAGGTTTTTACGCTAATGTATGTATGACTTGTTATACACACAACATAATAAATCATACACTGTATGTGGATAATGCATCTCATACATATGACATAAACTTTGGGCCAAATAGTTTTTATGCCACTCCATATGGCTTCTGTGCTTTTTAAAGGTATAAACAAGAACATATTTTAGCTATTTTATTTGTGTACACAAAAGGTATTTTGTCATGAACACAATCACAAATTATTTTTGAAGTATTTTTATATTTTTTTAAATTGTAGGTAGCATTTAGTATAAACGATCTGTGAGGCTGTACATTGTCACAGTTGTGCTTTGAGCTAAATGCTAACATTAGCATGCTAAAATGTTTACAATGATAATGCTAAGATGCTGATTTTTAGCAAGATGTTGCATGTTAACCATGTTGAACCATCTTAGTTTAGAATGTTAGCATGCTAACATTTGCAAATTAGCACTAAACGTCATTACTTTTGCAGATATTTGGTCATAAACCAAAGCATTGGACAACCTGAAATTTTGACCTGATGATGGAGCTACACATTAGCCTGCACATTAACAATAAACAACTATTTGATGTTGATGAATTTGTTCTACGAGTAGATGAGATCATTTGAACTCAGTTTTAGTTTTTTATTTGAGGTCACAAAAGTGTTTTATTACACCTAGTTTAGTCTTTGTTTAAGTTTGTTTGTGGCTCCTTGCGTTGAGTATGTGTCTATGTCTGCCTGCGTGTTGATTCATGGACTGAAAGGAGTGGTGGTGGAGGGTGTGACTCTGACACACACTGTATCATACCATCCAGGTGAGACAGTGTTTATAAAGCAGCAGCCTGACAGCAACACACACTTTAATACCGCAGATAACAGAGCTGAAAGAGTACTGACTGCCAGGTGAGCCTCACATCAAGAAATACAGTCAACTGGCTTTGATTGTATTTGATTGTTTCTGCTTGCTGACATTTCTTTGTTTTCTCATCGTCAGGTTCCAGACTTTGTCATAGGAGGAACACAACATGAGAACACTTTTACTTCTAGCTGGTAAGATTTCTTTTTTATTTTTTGTCTTTTGCTTTAATATTTCAATTTTTCTCTTAAGTGTCCTCTTTCTGTTACACAAAATTTGTCCTGCAACTTTCACCTTAAACTTTCCAGACCAGATGTTTACATTCATAAAGCATTGAGGGTTGACAGTATGCAGGTTTTCCGTCCAGCAAAACACTGCAGCAGATAATTACACTGTTCACTCCATTTTCTAGCGGAGAGGAGGAACTAAAGCTGCTGCAGTGATTGGTTGGAATAAAAACCTGCATACTCTCTGGTCGTGATGCCACATGTTTAAAGAGTTGTTAACCCTGAAAGGATTTAATTAGTCCGGGTCTGCTTCAGGTTCTATAAAAATGCATAGTTCTAGACACTATGACTTTGTCTAAACCACAACAAAGCATCCCTTTTTGAGTATTGTAGATACTTGTACTACTTGTATTGTAGCCTATGCTTCTTTTGGTGTCAGAATATGGTGAGTCTTTAGTTGGAAATAGGAAACTCCACAAAACCTTTCAGCATCATCTAAGGGATAGACAAAGAGCAAAACTCTTTAACTTGTGCTAAATTAATAGTTGATAGAAATTCAGCTAAATTATGGATCCTACCATGGTGATGGACAGAAGCTCTCATTGGTCCATCAATCTAGAAGGTTGGGTTTAGGCAAAAAAATAAAAACTAGCATGTTTAGGTTTAGAGATGGTTTAGTAAAAGTTTCATGTGATTAAGGTGAGCGTAATAATCTTGGAGGAACTATCCAACATTATTTATAATCTCATCTGTTTTGAGTAAAGCTTGATCATACGATATGTGCTGTATCTACAGTACGTGGTTTCGGTGCAGTCCCTCATTCGTCCAGGATTGTTCCATCGTAGAAAAGGTTACCTTTTCTAAGCTTTTCTACAAAAGTACATGGTTTCATTTTAAAATCAACACGTACATTGTGACAATAGTCACTGTTTTGTGTAACCTTTTGTGAAAAAGCTAATTCCATCCTACTGATGGAGAGAAACATTCATGTCAGTGTACATTATATGACGACACTGTGTTCACATTACTGTATGTATGGAGTTCAGCTGCAGTAGTGAAAAATGACTAGAGATGAATGGGGCTTTAAGTAGCAAGTGATAGGACTCTGAACTTTTCTAACCCTGATATTGCAAATATTTAGAAGGCCGTATTGGTTCGCTGGTCTCATGTGATCATTAACATCTACTTTAATATCTGGGTACTAGCTAGCTAACTATAATTAAGTAAAAAAGCAACTCTACAGATTACACAAGATTTCAAATATATTGTTGTATGTTTATCAGGTTTACAACAATCTTTACAAAAAATAAATCATTTTGCCAGAGAATAAGTGTCATAAATAGTAATTTTATGTTCTCACATCAGAAAAAATGTTTGCATGCTCTGTGGTTCAAGTGCTGTGCGCTGGAAAAATTAGAGCTGAACTTCCCTTTTCCAGACCATCATTATAGGCTTGGCCCTTCTTTCCTGTTTTGGACTGTGCTTGTATGTCATGATAAATATCAGTGTTGATTGTGAACTGGGGTATTGTTTTTAGTAAATACTGACAACGCATTGTAACGTTTAATTTCTTATTGTGCTGCCTTCCTCCCGACAGCCATAGTTGCAGTATCACAGGCCCAGACTGACTGCTCTCAAGGGGCTTGTTACCCACCCATCAATGACCTGCTCCTGGGAAGGGCTCACCAGCTCCATGCCTCCTCCACCTGCGGTCTCACAGGCTCCGAGGTCTACTGTACCCCATACCAACAGGTAGGAGCACAGTCCTGTGTTTAAAGGACATTTCATCTCTGCGGATCAAAGTTGTTTTGAGAGTTTGTGTTGCACTTTCAAACTATATTAGTATCAACCTCTAAAAACCCACTGCGATCAAATCTTAGTAAATCATCTTGATCAAGGGAGACTTCTCTGCAGATGAAGGCTGGTTGAAGATCTATTCAGTTAAGAATGTGGCAAAAGACATACCTGAATTCAAGCTACAGTTCGTGAGGCAGAGAAAGAGCGAAAGGAAAAGCATAAGCAGCAGCTTCAATTCTAAAATACTGATATTGGCCTTATGAACCCATAGCAGTCAAACCAGAGCACGTACACAGTCACTGCCTCAGCCAGCTGTGTTCACCCGGGCCACGCATGGGTCTCTACGTGGGGTTTGCACCGTCAGGAGGCGAGCGATGCACGGGTCATGGTGAACAAACGGATGTGCGGGATGGAGGCTGTGTTGGTTTTGGCCAGACTGCCTGCTGTCCATTTGTGAAACAGTCTGATTTCAGTGCCAGAGCATCATGTTGCAACTGTACTCTTTGACCAACGTCTGGAAAACCACTCACCAGCCCATTACTGGATTTAAATGCTGATTTTGAAATAAGACATTAACTGTCCAGAGCAGAGGACATGTAGTGTGCAAGAGTCAAGCCTGCAATGTTGCAATTTTTTATTTTTGAGATAAAATCTTTGTTTGCAATACAGATCAACTCTTTTTTTAATCAGGTATCATACTGAAGCTTGTTTTTATAAAATCCACTGAAACAAGTTAAACTGTACTGGAACTATGTTGAATAGTCTCAACCAACTGTTGAGTTGTTGGCAATAGTTTGGGACTACCAAATCTTGAAAAATTTGGTATTGTGTATCTGCTGTGCTGTCAGAATTCACCCAGACAGAGAGTTATTAAAAAAAGATATGTAATAGGTGCAGTATTTTAGCTTTGTAATAGTGTAATGATAGGAGGGATGATGCAACACAGGCCATGAGGGCAGCAAAGGTTGGGAGCTGGACTGTAGTCCAGCAGTTCCCAAACTACGGTCCAAGGTACCACAAGTAGTCCTTGAGGTTGAATGTAAAATCATCATCTGCGAAGTAACTAGAAACTCCTGCATTCAGATAAATGCAGTGGAGCATAAAGTACAATATTTCCTCAGAAATGTATTGGAGGAAAAAAAGAAGTCTCCCAAGGTGGAGATAAGTAGATAATTCAGTAAAGTTGAGTATATCATAAGTACTTCCAGCATTTCAAAATAATGACGAAGTACAGTACTTGAGTAAAAGTTACCACATGTAGCATTACTCTGCTGTAGAATAGAAAATTTCCTTTCTAAAAAAAGTTGTATTCCAACTTTCAGTGATTTTCATTATGATCTTCAATAATCTAAACTAAACCTAAAAAATCCAAATCCAACCTAAAAGACAGAGCAGCACTGAAAAACAGACAAGATAATGTTTGTGTCGATGTTGCATAACCTTCATACCTTCCAGTGTGTTGAATCTGCCTCAGGGAATGGATAGCTGTGATAGGCGTGGACTCTCTCCGATTGATCAACACTTTCCCTTTATTTTTTTTTTTACCTGAACCGCACCTCGTCCAGACAGGGAACGGCAGGAACACTCAGCTGTATCTCAGAGCTGACGCATATAATCAAACACACACGCATACATGACTACCAATGAAGACCAACAATGATAAAGATGAAAGCCCTCAAAGCCATCGTAGAAAACTAGTCAGATCTTGTTGGGTATGCTTCATCACACTGCCGCAAGTACCAGATTTCCTGACAAATAATTAAGTGTAAAAATCAAATGAATAAATTAAAATCCAAGCCTCTCTGGCAGACACACTGTAATGTTGATTGGTCTTGTGGCTTAGAGTTACCATGTCCTTATTTTAATAGTAATGTAGATAGTATTTGAAAGTAGTTTTGTAGCTGCTGCAGTATAGACTTAAAGTCCTGACAGATTTGGTGGGGTGGGACACCATCCGAGACTGATTCATTAGGTCTCCCATTTATGTTTTGCATTTTTTTGTAGTAATTTGAGGTTATTTTCATTGGGGTTGCTATGTCATAAATGTATGGAAAATGATCAATAGTTTTGATGTGTCCTATAAAAAGCATACATTTCTGATTTTATCAGAGGAACAAATCACTTTGGTGCAGTGTCAGATTTGCTACACATGAAATTTGTATAATTGAGGGTATTGGAGGGAAACTGGAAAGTCATCCTTGAAATCTATAATATACCCAAGCTAGCAAAGAACCTCAGCTTATTTTAGGCAAATTTTTAATGGGGCCCAAAAAATTTTGTTACCACATAACAATGCCAGCATTACTTATTCCAGCCAGAGGCCTTCTTGTTGACAGTCAAATATACCTGACATATCAAAAACAAATTTGGTTTAGCTAACAAATTTTATCATAATGTCCACTATAGACTTTATACCCTAACTAAAGAATCAAAAACACTTCAGTTGATGCAACAGTCAGCTGGCAACGACTAAATGCAAACAGTGTGTGTTTGCGCATGTGTTGGAGGTGACACACTGTGGTGCCAAAAGCCCCAAACCTTGGAGAAAAAAGCTGCCACATTGAATCACTTTTAACCTACATAAGTTAAGTTAGGCTTTACTGGGGTAACTGAGGTGAAGTAGTAGTAAAACTGACATGGACACACCCAAGTCTTTGAGAGGGTTAAATCTTTATCACCTGAGATTAGATAAGATTCGCCGTTTTGCAATGAGAAAAAAAAGATTTACACATTTAAAGTGGAATGCATTGAGGTTGAAGTGAGTTAGAGAACTATAGCAAAACTGGCATTTATATGAAAGCATTGCATATTATTACTTTAAAGCCATCAATAGCACTACAGAAGTCCTCAGTACTGTGTAATGATTTGCACTTAGTGGTAGATCATATCTCGGTGATAGGGTTTTACACAGCATCAGAAAAATGCTGCTGTGACTTTTTTTAAGCAATTTGCTGGAGATTTGAGGGTATTCGTAGGAGTTGTGGGAACATTGAGGTAAGAGATGTGAAATGTGGACACCAGGTGGGTGAAGGCTTTTTGATTTATTGACCACAATAGAATCTTTAATTCTGAGGTTTATTAGACACAGAGAGGCATGGTCAAGGTCCAAAGTTGGCAGCAGATTGACTTTCTGGCAGAAAGCAAATAATAGATTCACACACACATTCACAGATAGACTGAGGCTGCTTGTTATTAAGAGCAACATTTTCCAGATTTCATTTTTAGAGAGAGACCTGGTTGGTGCAGGTTTAAAAATGTTACCTACAATTCCTGCACCAACAATCACAACTGATAATGTTGGTTGGTGGGAAGCCAGTCGGGGATCATGTCTTTTTTGCTACATTAATGACTTCAGCTGATTGGACATTATTTTTGGACAAGGATGGAATCTGGTGAGATTAGGCTACATGACATTTATGCTTTTCGAGGTGATTACTGTGTCAGATTAGGTGATTGTTGTCCTTTAAATTCCTGCCGTTACTTGTCAACAAGACATATCAGATTACATGTTGAACTCCGACCAATAATAGCTTTTGGTGTTTTACAACCTGCATGGCGAGAAATGGTGATTGTTCAGGAAGGGCCAGACGTCCAGGATCAGGAATGTCAACCAAAGCATCACAGAGCATGTCATAAATGTCTAGACAGAAAGGAGACTTTTCTCTGTCAATGCAGCTTTTCACTCTGTTGGTGATGTTTTCATTTTAAATAACTAAGTATGACCAAAATTTGTTCCCTATACACAGATGGTGAACATCACTTTGTCCAGCTTTCATTCACAAAATCAGTCTATGTTATACCATCTAGGACAGGGCCATATAATAAATGTTTCCATATATTTGTGATAATATTGTTGGAGATGTTAAAGGTCCAGTGTGTAGTATTTAGTGGCAACTAGCAGTGAAATTGCACTTTGCAACCATTTGAATACCGCTCGCCTCACCCTCCCAATCCAAGTGTGTAGGAGAAACTTTGGTGGCCGCGAAACCCGCGAAAAACACAAAAGGTCCTATCTAAAGCTAGTGATTGGTTTATCCAATCTGGGCTACTGTAGAAACACGGCTGTGCAACATGGCGGCCTCATGGACCCACTCTCTATGTAGATAAAAACGGCTCATTCTAAAGTAACGAAAACACAACGATTCTTATTTTCAGGCGATTATACACTAATGAAAACATACTAATAAATATTACATTCCATTTCTGCCAATACCTCCTCCTAAATGTTACACACTGGACCTTTAAATATTGTTGTTGATATCACAGTCTTTTTAGGCACCTTTAATTTCAGATTTATGTACACTATATTTATGCATAGGGGAATGCAAGTTGCCTGAAGATATTGATGTTTTTTCATGATTGATTCACCTAGACAGAAATTTTTCCATGTGATGCTGTGATCCTTGCTGAATTTTCTTCACTTGACCATGCACTTGATGTGCTAAAGATGTGTCCGTCATGGTAGTTAAGGGGGCACCACCAATTTTACACATGAAGACCAGTTTACTCTCAGCCTGTTGAAACAGTTGTATAAGGGCTTCTGGAGGCACTTTGTCTTTTTTTTTCTTCTTTTCTTTTTTCTATAAACTGTATTAACGTCAACACACTAACAAAATGAAATAGAAATTTCACATATTGAGTATGTAAGGTAACTTAAAAAAAGATATAAACAATAATAAGAAAAAGAATAAAGACAAAGAAAAAACTCTGACATATGTGTCAAAATTGCACATAGGTGATTAAAAAGTTTTTTTTTAAATGTCCAGAATTATAGTGTTTATTGTAGAAAGTAGAAGAAAAGTAGAATATTAGTTAGGCATATATCATGTAGTATTTTCAGATTCATTTTTTTCTCTCTTGCCTTTGGAAGAGTTTTGTCAAGTCTGAGAAAATATCCCTGATGATGGGTTATCTCAGTTTAGGCTGGTTTAGAGACTACAAGAACAGAAACAGAAAACCTGGATTACAAACTGGAAGCGTGGTGTTTAAAAAGAGGTGGGCGTTTACTAGACCAAGGGGGTCTAATGAAAGACACAATGGAGTTGAATTATAGATATTATATTGAAATTGTTGGCCTCACCATTACTAGGACTGTCTCTGTGAAGTCCCCCAACTTTATAGAAGTGCAATACTAAATCATTGGAGTACCCCTTTAATGTCACTGTGTTTTGGGAATGAGGAAACATGCACAGAACAATTCTATAAATGTTTGAAAGGAAGCTGGAAAACAATTTCATGTTTAAAGATGGGCTTCACTTTCAGAGTAATATACCCTTTTAGCCAGGACCTGACCGGTGGAGAACAAATCTAAGCAATTTTGATTGTAAATTTGCATCCTAATGTGGGTGAGTGCGTTGAGACACACAGCTGGAGGGGAAACATTATTGAGGCCTTTATGTTTAACAATCAGCAGTCCAGAGGGAACTTTACCCTACAGGGAAAGCAGCCATGGTCAGTGTGCCAGACTGGCAGCCATGCCCCCGTATAAAGGGGGAGCTAATAAACATTGACTGGTGAAAGCAGCTGCCCAGCTGTCAGTGATCTGAGCACTTGTGTGGGGAATTACCCAAGTACATACATTCACAAACATACTGGGTGTCTTCATAAACAGCACACAGCTCATCAGAGGTGGAAAAACAGATCCATTACTGTAAATGTTAAAAGAAAAATTTCACCCAAAAATGGAAATGTGGGCATTATCTGCTCACTTTTATTTAATTCAGTACATTAATAAAAATGTGTGTGTTTGTTTGCAAATGTACATACAGACTTCACACGTGCTTTGACTGACTCAGTGGTCAGTAGACAATAACCTAAAATGTCATTCTTTGTATGAATTATTTCTTTAAAGCTATATTAAACATCTACACTGCCCTGCAAAGGCAAAAAACAGTAACTTCCATTACTGCCTTTTGCCTTTGTACAGAATACCTCACTACATGTGTATTTACACCACTGTATCTGCAGCCCTCTACATGTGTATGAATACCACTACATCTGTATCTCTCTAAATGTGTATAAATATTATACCACTATATCAATACTGCCCTACAAAGGCAAACTATAGTAACTGAAGTTACTGCTTTTTGTCATTGTAGTACAGTTGTTAAATTGAATTGTGTTGGTGGAAAAAGTCTGAATTTTACCAACTTCAAATTCTGTCAGGTGGACAAACTCTGTTTGTGTTTCGCAAATTTCATTTGGTTTCCCTGTGGTCCCAAGTCAAGTTCCACTGGTGTCAAAAAAAAAATGTATACAAAACATAGTCAGATTTAAACAAGGGCAGCACATTTTTCCTTCCTCATCTGTTACTGGGGTAAAGTTTCCCTCCAAGTTGTTGACCAGCTCAATCAAAACGCAATATAAAGCTTGGACTGTTAGTGATTCGGCTTCCCATCTGAGGCATATTGATTTTCTGTCCCTCTGGCAAATGTGTGACCTGCTCAGTAACACATCTTATCTACCTGGCATGGCAGGGAGGCAAAGAGACAAATTTGGAAGTTGTTTTTAGGTCCATGGGTCAGTTTCAAGACAAATACTTCCATACATACATACATCAAATATTACAATGTAACTCTGCAGAAAAGTCCATTGTTACTGATTTGTTTGTGGGGGTTTTTTTTTGTTCCTTAGAGGAGGATGAAGTGTTGTCCATGTGACTCCAGGAACCCAAATGGTCAGCTGGCCCACACTGTCCAGGAGGTCTTGTCCACTTCTGGACCAGATAGATGGTGGCAGTCCAGGAAAGGTGAGCAAAACAAAAAAAGGACAGAGTGAGAGAGAGTGAAAGAGAAAGAATAAAGTGAGAAAGTGAGAAAGAAAGAACTTTTCTATTGGCAGGAGTGAAATGGTACATTTCAAAGTACACCTTGCTATATAGCCATTTAGTTATCCACACTCTTTCCATTTGCTCTTCCACTTTCTGTCAGTAGAAGCATATTCTGAGCTGTCCTCAGCACCAGAGGACCCTGTAAACTGTAAACTGTGCTGAACAGTGTCATCTGACTGCATGAAAGAAAACAACATCAAATCTATCTGAAAACTGATTTAAACCAAATCAAAGTATGTTTTTGTGAACATCTGTTAAAAACTGTTAGTCATATGTAGTGTACCTGATGGAAATGCTCTTCTGCTGGTTTGTCCTGTAGAGTTGAGTCCAGTCACTCTCCAACTGGACCTCAACAATTTGTTCCAGCTTGACAACCTGGTGCTCAGCTTCAAGGTATGACACAGTCTGCAATCGCTGCTGGATCACATGAGAACCATGACTCTGTTCACTTCTATCTTTTCTGATTAAAGTTTGATGAATGTTGTGATGCATCTACATTTGAAAAATATCATTATTTGATAGTAGAATAGAAACACATCTCAGTACAAACACATTGTATTTGTATATTTAGTCCTCATACATACTTTATTCATTTTAAACCTGAAATGTTTTCTTTATTCATCTTTTCTGCTTTGCAGGGTCCTCGTCCAAGTGTCTTTGTTATAGAGAGGACACTGGATAATGGCAGGACGTGGCAGCCTGCTCTCTACTTGGCTACAGACTGTCAAAAAGCTTTTCCTGGCATCCCCACAACAACACCTCTTACCCTGGATCAAACATACTGCTACACACTGCCCCCTACTGGAGTTAACCCATATCAAGATCACACAGTAAGGACAAACAATCTGTTGTCAGAGACTGTTTTACCTCGTTTTCAGTCAAGGCTAATTATTCAAATGTTTTAGTTTAGTCAGATTATAAAGTACTATTTGCAGAACAAACACTATCACTAACATTATATAAGTTTTTATTATAATTACTTTGAAGGACTCTGGCAAACATTCAGCAACTTATTTGCTTTTATATTTTCTCCACTTTTCTCTTCTATTACTGAAGCATATTCTGAGATGTCCTCACAAGAAGACAAACATGGCATACATGTAAAACATACATTACAGTATTGTGCAGGTTTGCAAAATAAGAGCATAACATCCTGTGATGGAGAACAAAATGATGGTATATATGGTATAAATATATGTACATTTCTGTTCTCCAGATCCAGTTTAGTCCTCTGCGTCAGTATGCTTATGTCCCAGCTCCCAACAGCCAAAAAATTGAATGTAAGTCTCTGTCTTTCATAAATTACTGACGCAGTATAGACCTGGTCAAAGGTTGCAGCCCCTCTGATTGACAATTGTCTCATCCATAGATGTGTCTGGGTTAACGGGGCTGAGGGTGAGGCTGACAGAGCTTGGCGATGTGCCACATCTACCAGGCAGAGCTCTCAGTAGGTTTTACGCCCTGAAAGAGATGAGGGTGATGGGCAGCTGTATGTGCCATGGACATGCCAACCAATGCCTGCCAGAAGTCTACAACAACCCACTGTCCAACAGCATACAGGTATGTATGCAGGTGTTTTGGGGTTTGGTGGTTTTAATGGAAAAAGACAACTGTGGAGTAGTTGGTAGACACATTTTTTGCTTTATACGGCTAGCTTTTATCCTAAGCTATGCTAAACATATCCTGGACCTACAGTGTCTCTGTACTGCATGCTCAAATATGAGAGTGATATTGATCTCATCATTGGACTCTCGGTAAGTCAGCAAGCAAGAGTATTTTCCAAAATGCCAGTGTAATTTGAACTCCAGTTGTCAGCAGGTTTCCCTCTCACCAGAAAGTTTCTTGAACAACACTGAGCTGAAAATGATATACTGGTCAGAGGCTGCCCAGCGCATAAATGAAATAAGCAGAAATCATGACCCAGTTACTCAAGATAATCCACAGATTTGTTGTGAGCAGTTTCATGAAGGAACTACTTTCTTTCTACTGATAGTTCCTCCATGAAACTGCTCACAACAAGGGCTGTGGAGGTCTCCAAAACTCAGCATCTCACACCAAAACAATCTAGATGGATGAATAGCACAACAGATAAGAGGAAAACTATGTATTTTTGATTTTGGGGTGAACTGTCCCTTTAAGGTCCCAAAAACTTCTGGCTGCCCCTGACATTGATCCTTATGCATGCTCAAATTTTGCAAAAATTACTGTAAAAGATAAAAGATACTGTAAATTCAGCAGAGAACCTTCACCAGGTTTGCACGAGAGAGATAATACATTTTAAAATTTTCATTTATTCAACATGCATTTTCTTCTGCTGTAATTTATCTACTTTCCTACTTCACTATTCAGTTTTGTTGCCATCACAAGTTCCCAGAAACCAAAGTGGCATCTATTTTAAGTTTACCAATTTAGTTGGAAAAAACCCATAGGTATTTCAATTACAATGATATGAAACAAAAGAAAAACAGCAAATCATGACTAAATCATCATCAATTTGGATTTCATTCCAACTTTCAACTTGGTGAATATTGACAGGTTTTCATTGTTGGTGCAGGCTATAATTGAAATGAATTTCTCTTGAAAATGCTTGCTGGGATAGCTCAGGGATGTGATACCCATGTTTCTGGTATCAGTGGTCTGTAGATCATAGCCTGAGTGAATCATCTGACCTTTATATCTTTAATCTGTAATCTAATTAAACATCTCTTCTTTTTTGTGTCTCTTTGCAGGTGAATCCTCAGTGTGACTGCCAGCATAACACAGCAGGTGTGAACTGTGAACGTTGTGCTGATCTCTACAATGATCTGCCCTGGAGACCTGCAGAGGAGGGCAACACTCATACCTGCAAACGTAAGACTTCACCCATCCATGTTATGCTTCTCTCAAGGGTGATCTGTAACATCACCCAGATTTCTGAAGGCAGCCACCACAGCTGAGTGTGAAAGCCTTAGACAAAATACATACCAAAATACACTTCTCTGTGAGCCAACATATCTAATCAATGCAATAATGCCTCTCAAATTTGCCAATTTACCAAGATCCACATTACAAGAAGTACAAGAAGAACTTTTTCTGGAAAAAAATTAGTGACTATCAAAAAAATTGGTATTTTTTTGGTTTGGTTTGTTTTGTTATTGTCTTATGTTACCTTCCCCCTTCTCAAAATAAGTAACATCAGTGGTCAACCATATGGTCTGCCAGTACTTTCTTTTTTTATAAGACAGCTGTGCACACATCAAATGAAATGAAGGAGTAAAATATACAAAGAAATATCAGATATCCTAGACTGTTCTGGAGCCTTCATCATAACAGAGCTGGACAATATTGAAGGCTAAAACTGACCCATAATGTTGGCAATCCAATATATCAGTCCATTTTTTCTATTTGGTAGTTTTTTGTTTTGAAATTTTTGTATGTAAAGTGTCCTTGGGATGCATGAAAGGCCCTTTTTTAAATATTAACCCATACTGTGTATACTGTACACTAACCCCTTTGCCCTCTCCTCAGGCTGTGAGTGTAACAACCACGCCCAACGCTGTCATTTTGACCAAGCTGTGTATGAGGCCAGTGGGCGGAGGAGTGGAGGTGTGTGTGAGGGTTGTATGCACCACACCACAGGGCCGAAGTGTGACCAGTGTGCCCCAGGTTACCAGCCAAACCCCCGCAGCCGAATGGACCGTCCTGATGCCTGCACACGTAAGTGGTTCATTAGTGAAATGAAAAGCACTCTGAACTTTAAGTTAGGCCCTTCACACACCACTGCGTAGAAAGTGCAACACGTCAAAAATCTGACAGTGACATGCAGGATGAGGCGAAGTTCAAACTTAAACTTCAAGAAAATGCAAAATGTTTTCATGTAGACACAATCATGTTTGTGTTGCTGTGTTGCTGCCAGGCTGTATCTGCAGTGCTGAGGGGACACTGAATGGGGGCCGGTGTGACGACAGCACAGGCTCGTGTCAGTGTAAAGTGAACGTTGAAGGTCCCCGCTGTGACCGCTGTAAGAGAGGCTACTACGGCCTGAGCGCCTCCAACCCTCTGGGCTGCTCCAGTGAGTCATCAAACACCTTCATATCATAACACCACAGTTTTCTTTTTTCAGCTCTGTCTGTTTTCAGTTGGTTGGGGAAACGTATTCACTGCATGCTCCTGAATGTCATATACATAAGTACCCCTAATCCCCAAAGTATGTAGGTCACTGATCCTTACCAGTTTGGTGAAAGTCTATGTGTGTGTGCAAATTTTCTTATTAAAGTTGACCTGTTTATTTGTTAAATCAAATCTGTAAATCAAATTGAACATCATTTCATAATCTTTGGATGTGATGTTTTTCATTCCAAAATTCAAGGTATTAAATGTTTGACTTTTCTGTGGCTTCATATTGAAACCCTCTTTATACTACCAATAATATGCATACTGATCATCTGATCAAAGTGTCCAGTACTTCTTGCTAACACCGATGTTACCCACGCTGTCCAGGATGTTCCTGTTCTCCAGACGGGTCACTGTCAGATCTTTGTGACCCGGTGACCGGCCAGTGTCCCTGTCGTCCCCACTTCCATGGCCTGACCTGTGAAGTGTGTTCACAAGGCTACTGGAACCCATTCCTGTCAGGAAGCTGCGAACCCTGCGGCTGTGACCCCTCCAGGTCATTCAGTGATAATTGTGACCAGGTATGACCGCTACCCACACACACCCCTACAGCCCAGACCAAGGCGACATCTTCATATAGATGTTTTTGTCCGAACAACAGTGTGAAACCAAAAGATATTTCATTTACAATGATATAATGTAAAACAGAGAACAGCAGCAAATTCTTAAAAACAATTGAGAAGCTATAACCAGCGAATATTTGGCATTTTTGTTTAATAAATTACTTGATTGATCGATTATAAAAACTGTTGCTGATTCATTTTCAATTGATCCACTTATCAATAAATTGTTTCAGCTCTAAATTTAATATTCATTTTCTAAACTAACTCTGGGAATGATGGCAAACATTTCCCACAATGTGGGTGTGTTCCATCAACAAAACAGCAGATAAAATGTTCAATAAAATTTCAATGCTCTGTAAATTCTAGTAAATCATACACAGAAATATTTAGTAATCCCATATCAGTGAATATTAACAAAGAATGTGGATAAATGTTTAGGGGGGGCTTTGCAAATTGGTGATGAAATCTGAAAATAAGGACAGAAATAAGAACTTTATAGAATCCTGTATGCTGGGTTGATGTAGCAGCAAACTGTAGTATGGCAAAGCAAAAAGAGTTCTATAGATACAACCCTAGCATCTGTTTTATTATCATTCATGAATTTCTTAATGAAAATTACAGTTTTGTACAACATAACAATACTAGAACTTAATCTATGTACAACAAGAATTCATTAGGACTGTTACTACCACTGCTTCTGCTGCTGCTGCTGCTGCTGCTGGTAGTGCTACTGTAAATGTTTACTACTACTACTACTCTGTCCTCAGAGGTTGCAGATGTTGTGTTGCTAGATCATCAGCAGAGAATAAGTAGAAGGATTTGTAGCCAGAGTTTGTATCGAGTTTGTATTTGTCCTTACTGGTAATTACACTAAAATCAATTCTGTTTCCTTCTTTCCAGGTGACAGGTCAGTGTCATTGCAGACCAAGCTTTGGAGGCCGAACATGTACCGAGTGCCCAGACAAAACATACGGAGACCCTCTCATAGGCTGCCAACGTGAGTCAGCCCTCTTTGATTACTCCATTTATTGTTGAGAAGCCAGTTGTTGGATTCATGAGATGCAGTCATAATTCCATTGTAGTTTAGTTTGCTGTCTGAGTCATGGTAAAAAAATTACAAGTAAATATACATATTCTGCATTTCAATTCTACAACAATGCTATAACTTCATACTAATTGCATCCGCAACCTGGAGGCCCTACTGGGTGCAGCAATGAAGCAACCTTTTAAAAATCAAAATCAACATTTAAGTGTGTGGGTCTCTTAGGCTTTAAGCCCTCCAATCAGTGCTTGAATTTGTATATATTGTCTTCTGATCTTCTTGGCTCTTCCACCACAGCTTGCCGGTGTGATGCTGAAGGAACCCTTCCAGAAGTTTGTGACAAGCAGACAGGGGTCTGTTTGTGTCGGCCGGGCATCACCGGGGCTCGCTGTGACTCCTGCAGTCGAGGACACTGTGACTCCTTCCCTGCCTGCGAGACATGTCCCTCCTGCTTCTTCACCCTGGACGCCCAGAGACAGAACCTGAGCTTGGTTCTGGAGAGACTCTCCTTCAGCTTCCCTTCTACTGGTGATCTTGAAAACGTCTTGCCTAGCATCCGCAACCTGGAGGACCGCCTGAGCCTGATCCGGAACTCCGTCTCTCTTCCACCCAGTACTGCCAGACAGATCGATAATGCTCTGTCCCAACTTTATAAGCTCAGGTGGGGACTGCTGAGATCATCAGAGGAAAACATTGGATTTGGATTTTTTTTTTTTAATGGTTTTAATATGAAAACACTAATCAGCTCTTTATGAAGCTATCCGTCATTGTTCTGGATATGTTTTCAGACATTCATGAATGTCATTTCTTTACCTTATTCTCACTCTTGGATGGAAACTCACTAAGTTAGATTTCTTTTCTCACTGATGCCTAATTGAACAACTCTTGTTTTTGTCTCACAGGGACCAGGTGAACGAGGTTAACAATGACCTTTCACCCCTGGTGAAAACCCCTGGTCTGGACTCAGAGCTGGACAAACTGCAAGCTCTGCTGGTCCGCCTCACTTTGGAGTACAAAATCAAGAAAGATGCAATGGAGAACACCAACAATGCAGGTCAGAGACAAAGACACACCAGTCACTGCTACTCTCAGTTTTTTTTAAGAAACTTAAAATATGGCACAAACATACTTAATGCTGGTTTGAGCAGAATGTCTGACTGAACCATCTCACCATCTCCACCAATTTTTGTTTCTCAAACAGACATTCTGATATGGACAGCATAAAATATACTCATGTTGACTTTTTCTGTCCTATTCAGAAGGATTTTCTGCCATCCAGAAAGCCTATAATGAGTCTACAGATGCGGCTAAGAAAGTGGATGACAGCAGAAACACAGTGAAGGAGTCAGCTAATGCTAGAGAACAGACTGAGGACCTTCAAAACCAAATACAACCAGCCAACACCAGAGATCTTGACAAACTGAACGAGAGCATGGCCTCCCGACCTGACCTCACTCCTGTTGCCAAACAGGTAACAACTACCAGGCCTCGTTTCACCAACATGATGCTGTGACATTTCTTTTAGGAGGGAGATAGATTATGGTGTGTTTTGTGGCATGATGGAAACTACAGCTTTGAAATGTGTTTCAGTAACAAACATCTCCTTGATCTACTGATTACTTGGAAACATCTGCTGATTTGTAGTACTTGAAGAGATCATCAGTTATTTGAAGTGTAATGCTCAAACATTTCCATTTTGAGCCAGCATGTCTTCACCTTCCAATACGTGCCATCTTCTGTTCATGTCATTTATCTATTTATATATCTTTGTATTTATCTGCACCACTTTTAGTTTTCCTAGAAAATGCAAGTTGATAAAATGTCATTTTATCTCCTGGAGGTGGCACTAGAGTAAAAAGACCATATGGGCATAAACGCAAAAAGGGTGTAAGCCTTTCAGAGCATGAATATGATCCGAAAAGTGTATTATAATCTATTCTAAAGGGAAAGGGTTCATCGCCTAGGGAGCATAGATATACTCAGTCATTTTCAGTTAGATTTTTATACTTGTGTGTGTTACACAAGTGGACATTTTGGCCTGATGGTGGCACTAGAGGAAAGCTCAAAGGGCTTTTTCTTTTTATTCACTAAAATATTAGGGATCATTCACTACACATTTTGAGGGAATCTGGCTGGAAGTTGTTGAGATATTATTATATTGACATGCTATTGCAATTCATTGTGAATTGTATAACCCCCAATATCAAATGGCTATTTTGTTAAATGGGACCATAACTCCCAGATTTACCCTTTAAATCAGCATTTATCTGTGACTTTTCAGGTATGTGGCAGTGTTCGCTCAGAGCCCTGCACCCCTCTCCAGTGTGACGGTTTAGAGTTGTGTCCACCGAAGGGAACCCCACCTTGTAAAAAGGGGGAAAAGTGCGTGGGCGCCCTACCTCTGAGCAAGAGGGCTGATGCTGATGCTAAGGACGTGAAAGACCGACTGGACAAGCTCACTGGGAAGATCACAGAGGCTGCAGAGAAGGTGCACACACTCTCTGATGTTTATTTCACTTCTGATAGCTCCACTAGCACATCACTGTAACTCTATTACAAAAGCATGAGCAATTTCAGATTTTGTAAGAATACTATAGATTATTCTCCAATTATTAAAACAGTATACAGATTCTAAAGCATTATTTAAGTTCTTTTCAATTCCTTACAGCTCCAGGAAACACAAGAGACAACCAACCAGGTGAGACAGTCTGCAGAGAAGCTATTCAATACGATGAAGCAGACCAGAGACGAGCTAGAAGAAGACTTAAAAGAGACACGTGACGTTGTGAAAGCGCTCAAAGACTTCCTGTCAGGTAAAAATTGTTTTAGTGCAGAGGGTAGATGGATTAGTGGACTGATATATGGAAGGAACGTTCACTTGGTTTCAGTAATAATGACTTAATCAGAAGGTGATGCCACGGTCAGTCACTCCTTTGCCATTTTGCATCCAACTTTTCCTGTTTCTGCCTGCACAGACCCGTCTTCCAACCTGACCCACGTCCAGGAGGTGAGCGACTGGATCCTGAAAGCCAAACCGCCTCTCAGCCTGGTTGCTCTGAAGAGGAAGCTGGAGGATCTGAAGAATCTGGCAGCTAATCTACCAAATAGCACGGCCGTGTTGGACAAGGCCAAGCCGCAGCTGGACAAGGCCAGGAAACTGCTGCAGGAAGCCCAGGACGCCAGGTGGGCATTCACACTCCAGGGCCAGACTACTATTACTGATACTTAATGCTGTTTTCCAAAACAATTATCAACTTTGAAAATTCATAGCATTTAAAAAGCATTTTTTTGTTAATCACAGGATGGATATTAAAACAATTGATAAGAGCATGATGTACACAAAGTAGAAGATAAACTGTAAACAGTGAATGCTGTTTTAATGAAGATGCTGCCTTTTTCCTTTACTCTTTCTTGGCTATGTATAATGTGGTAAAAAGTATCCTTGTTTTTAGCATCAGAACTATTTTATCTTGACCTTTTTCTGCTTTTTGTAAGGTTTGGTTCAGAATAACAAATCCAAATTCCAAAATGACCAGAATTGTTACATTTAATCCAAAATGCAACAAGACCTCATACACAGACCCTATTGGTACACTCAAAGAGTTAATCTAGAGTTGACCTTACAGTTTTTATCATTGTAGTCTAGCAGAACAGAAATAGATTTTGAGGTCAAATCCAAAAATGTCTCTTTCTGAAGGTCTATAGGGCGCCCCTTCAGCCCTCAGAGTTCTCTGTTATGTCTTTGTAGTGATGATAAATGTCACACTGATGTAAAAAGATTTTTTCTCTGGTTGCATATTCACAGGGACACGGCACTGGGAGTAAAGGCCGACGTGGACGGTTTGCTGGCAGGCTTCGGCTTGGCGGAGGGCTCCCTCTCTGACCTGGAGGACAAGCTGCAGAACAGCATGGATCTCTTAGACAACCTGAACAACAGCCTAACTAAGGTAGGAAGCATGGATACATCAAACAATGGATGACATGGTGGCCCATTTATTCCAATAAAAGCTGCTCGCCAAGCATTACTGAGTTTTAGAGTGGTTCTCTTCATGCAGGCCAAAGACCAACTGAGCCCAGCAGAGAAGGCTCTTGATGATGTATCGACACTGATAAAGCCAATGAAACCTCAACTGGATGAGCTCAAAGACCTGCTGCAGAATGGAGGCCAGCAGGCCCAGGATGCACAGGAAAATGCAGACAAAGCGGAGGATGAAGCAGCTACTGCAAATGAGGTGAGAGACCTGCTGTAGCTGTTCTATTTTGAAATATGAACATTGACTTTTACAAAGGACAGGTTTAGAATAATAAGATTATAGCTATCAGTAGTCTTCAGTGTCTTAAACTGCAATGTTGAGGGGGGCGGGGTTGTTGCCACAAGAACTTGGTCAACCCCCCCCCGTATTAATATACTATAAAGATTAAAATTTACAATAACATTTCAATAACGAGTTATGGTCCTTTGACAGTGCATTTCAGTTGCACATGTCTGCATTTAGCGTGTCATCTTCATAAATGTACTAATACAAATGTGTGTGTGTTTGCAGGACCTGTTGTCTTTGGAGAAGCAGCTGGATCGTCTTAAAGACGAGGCTGCAGCCAGAGAGCCAGGTGAAGAGGCCGGGCCAGTGGGGGAGCGACTGGCGACGCTGCAGCAGGATGCTGGAGCTCTGGCCAACACCACTGAAAACATGATGAAGGCTCTGGAAGGTAATACAGCAAAACCACACCACCACAAGTCTGTATTTAAAAAAAATAAATGCTTGATAAATACAGCTGAACTTAGTAATTTTTTCCTCCTCTGAGTCTGACTTGCCTATTGCCTCTGCCTCAGAGGTTATAAGTAGGCTATTTGGGGTGAGAAGCCCATGAAAAAGAGGAAATTTAGGCAGACAGTAAACTTGCAGAAAAAGACACCGAAAAGTTTTTAATATTTTGGATTTTTTCTTTCTTTTTTTATTCACAGTATCTGTTAAATTCCATTTGCTGTGACTTTTATGACGATCTAAATGATTTTTTCTATTGGCTAAATAAATATTTTTTTAAGTTACTTTTTCTTGGTCTTCAGATAGACAATTTAAAGATATTGTGCCTAAATGACGCAATATGTGTCACATGTAACATCCAGTTGTAGAAAAATTAATTCAAAATTTAAATCTCCCAACTCGCAGAAAAAACACAGAGGAAGTGACCTTTGTGTCATCAGTTGGAGCTCTGGTCCTATAAAGGGATGTTAAGAGATTTTCAGTGTTTGTATTAGATCCCAGGTCAATCCCAGGACTTTTATCTTTTTCCAGGTAAGGCAGATTCCCTCAGGTTTCTGCAGAACGAGATCCTTCAGAAGTCAACAAAGCTTGAAGGACTTGATGCTAAGCTTAAAGACCTTGTGGCAAAACTTCGAAAGAAAGCCAACGACCTCAGCACCTGCCAGGGCTGAAAGTCACCAAGCTGCCCTCTGAGCAGCATCTGCAGCTGCTGTCACTACAACACTTCATACCAGCCTTCAACCTTCTACTGGCCGAAAAAGTCTTCAATTTAGAGAATTCTTGCAATTCCACTGCAATAACTCTTCATTGCACCTCTTCTCTGGCAGTTATCAAAGAACTGTAGGAAATCATTATCTGGGCTTGAATGAGGTTCAGGGAGATGTAAATGACTACTATTCATAAATAACTTGAGAGTTAAAGATTAGTGATAAGTAACAATGGAAATGTAGAGGAGTGAGGGGGTTCCTTTAATGATGATACTGTAGGTTCCATTTACTCATCAGAAATCCACAATGTGGACTGTGTTATACAGGCACATATCAATATTTAGTCAAAAAACACTATGGTATTGTGAGTTTGTCAATATAATTTTCATCATTTAGCATTTTATCTAGAAAAAGGCCACAGCTTCTAACTTTCTGACAGCTCTGCAAAAGCCAACATAAACTTTTATTTGTCAGCAGCAATACACTCCACATTGAACATTGCACCACAATTATTGTATTTGTCAGAACTGGAGAGAGGGTGAATTCTACATTATTTATTTGTCTGTTTTTCATCTGCTGTTTGTACAGAATCCACAGTATTTAATTAAAAGCCTGTTAATACTTTGATTCATGTCTTAAAGCTTCACGGGAAAGGCCAACACAGTACTGCAGCTATTCATTCAACACAAGAAGCAGGAAGACTAGTTACTACATATTTATTGAGAAAATAATACAAAAACCATGTAAGTCACTACATTTGTGAATTCACTAGTGTTGACAGCATCTTCACATCAGCTTGTGGCACTTGATAAATTCAGTTTAACAAGAGAGCAGTTTATATACATATCACAGAAAACACACACTTGCTGTGTGTCAATGACTCCACCTCAAAATAAAGTTTAATCTCATGAATAAAAAGAACATTTTCCATCCATCTCTTTGGGTACAGTGGAAGTTGGACTTGTAATCCATCAATGTAATCCAGCATAAATGGAAAAATAATAATATATACAGGTTCAAAAGGAGTCCAAACACTACAGTACATTCCCAGATTTTGTTATACTGTAAATGGTGAATATAAATTAAGTATCTTAATAAAGATATGAGCTTACAAATGACATGACTCTGAAGTTTCGGAATCTGAAAAAGCTTTTCAGCTTTATAAAAACTTAGAAACCACTGGAATTCAAAGTCATGTCAGTCTCAAAAAAACTAATTAGCTTTCACACTGCATATGTCAGCTAAATATATTCAAAACAAATACATTTTTAATGGTATGTAGTAACATGTTCACAGTAATAGATACAATAGATAATAATAGCTTTGAGAAAATAAATGTGAATTAATTCTAAATGATGAATTCCTGCTTGTGTCTGTTTTAATGGGGTGTTCACTGCATATTCATTCCATGTTATAGTGTTTTTACAATGTAGATAATGGATGTGTCTGTCAATGGAGCATGTTTTCTGCAGCAGAGAACCACATCAGAAATGAAAAAGCTGAGCAGCAGATGTATCAACGTCTTTATACCAAAACGGATGCCACTCAACTCAACTGCTGTTAACTCAAGAGACAAACTAAAAAAAGAGAGATTTTTGAAAATTAGTTATCAATTACAGGCTGGTTTGAGTCAGTAATTTGTGTAGTCGACAAGCAGGTATAGAGATGACTCTCTACCTGCATGAGATTTATCAGGTTAGCAGCCAATCACATGAGAGAACACACTCCTGACTGAAGCTGCTGGTCCTTCCTCTGAGCCACAGCATCCAGGCTGCAACACATCACACAACCAGGATTCATTAGAATAACGCAATGATGAAGACTGAGAAAATGATAACAAATGATACAACAGCTGACTTTCTCTGGGAGGAAGTATTTCTTATCATTTAATCCACATTGAAAAAACAGAGGATGACAATTTTGAAGTCATAGCAGAAACATTTTCACAAATAGAAAATCTTTATCATGTCATTAATAAGTAACAGCTTTTTCAATACTTTTACTTTTCTCTTGCTCTATACTGTTTTCATCCTTGGAAAATATTAATCTTTCAAGAATGGCTTCACCCAGAGAAATGCCAAAAAAACAACTAGTTTCACCAAACCTCAAAGTATAAATAGACTTTTAAAATATTTCAAAAATTATAATATACTTTGTCAATACAATTCTCATAAAAATTACTCAACCTATATGACAATATTACAACTCATAGTGGAGGTAAATTATCCACTGCACTTAATGAAAAAATACTCTTGGAATATTTCTTGAAAAGGTTTCAGAACCAATACCCATTAAATCTTGCTTGTCAATGCATTATCAAAATACCAAAAGATCGTGTTTAGAAATAGTTTATCGATTATTTATATCATACACAATATGTCACTGTTCAAAAGCATACCTCTGGCACAAATAGAGCATAATCCCTTGTGGGGTACCTCAAGGCTCCATGGCTCTTTCTAATTTACATACACGATCTCCCATATGCAAAAGATAAAATATTGCCAATAATTTTGCAGATAATATTAATCTTATAATCTCACCATGATATAAGCATACTTAAACAAAGATCTGAGAAACTATGTAGATTGGTTTAAAATAAGTTTCACTTAAAAAAAATCGAATTTTATATTTTTTGAAGGTCTTGGAATTAATAAAGTTAATTCTACTCAGTTTTTAAGGGTGATGAACTCTCATTGAAGACTTTATATTTAAAATAGCAAAGAGATCTCTTGGCATAATTTGAAAATCACCTTGACTTCTGTCAATTTACAGCTTTATCTATCCATATCTAAAATACTGCAATATTGTATCAACTTTTTTCTTATTTTTCTGGTAAATCTGACATGCCTGATTTCCTAGCAGCTGGAACAGGGCAGCAACTCTTACCTCTTGGATGGCCTGAAAGGAGCGTCGATCTCTGAATGGAAGTTATTGACTTCTCCTGACTCATCAACGGTGAGGGCTTTGCCAGACTCACTGTGACTGGCTCTCAGTGGTGGACAGAGACCTCTGCTCGACTCAGGATTACTGCAGGGTAGATGATTGGTGGCATGAACGGGATTCCCATTTGGGTCGAGGGCGTCAGCCTCATTATGGCAGGGTCCCAGCGCATCCAGGTCATTCTGGGCGGAGGACTGTACTATGATGTGGGGCATGGAGAGGGGAGAGGGAGAGGGCTCACTCTGGGACAACTGCAGTTTCTTCATGTGGTGGATTACTGAGGCTGCATTGAAGGCTTGCTGTTGGAAATGTGCACACAAAGAAAGATATGATACATTTGTCCTGAATTTGTAAGGAAACAGCCAACATGTCATTAACATGTCATGGTCATCTTTATTTAATAAGCTGTTATCACCCTTCCTCCTGTGTCTGTGTCATGAATAATTTACTTGACCTCAAGTAAATTGGTTTGGGAACTTTGTAATGATATCATTAAATGTAAAAGTGTCAAATGCAATAACATTGTTGAGAGCATTTTACAGCGCCAATACAGAGTTTACAGCATTTGACAACACTTAGAGTGCATTACGTGTTTACATTTGACATTGTATTTGAAGTTTGAGCTTCCATATTACGTTACCTTAGGTCACTGTAACTTTTAATGACAGAGTCATCATCTTTTTAGTATAAAGTACTTTCCCCTGTAGGCTTTAAAGGTGGCTAGAAAAAAATCAGGAGTTTTTTCGCCTTATAGAGAACAGCAGCTGTGGTCAGTTTGAATTTATGACAGTTACAATGCTGAATGGAAGGTGACAAGTTGTCATAGTGTAAAAAAATATTAAAATGACCATAAAAACTTCTCAAATCACTCCTGCTGCCTAATCCACTTCGCCACTGTTTGTCAACATGCTCAGTAAAAAATGCTCATATTTTGCTAAAATATAGCTATATAGCCACTGTTGTGTCTTGCGTGGTTAGCTCAGCTCATGTTGGTTGCCTATAACCAACAAAAGCAAATGCAGTTATAATATAAAGTAGTACATGAGCCAACAGTGTCACTTACCTTCCATTTGGATTTGGCAAAGTTTCTCTCCATCTGTTCACAGACAGACTGATAAATGTCGAGGTCTTTAGCTGTGTTTTCAGCTATCCTGCAATCAAGTCGATGACATTAGTTTATTTGGAAAACACAAACAAAAAAACATTGTGTGTGTGTGTGTGTGTGTGTGTGTGACAAAGAGAAAGGACTAACCAGGGGTGTCTGAGTGCCTGTTCGGTGAGGAAGCGTTTTGTGGGGTTTTTCTCCATCATATTCCTGATGAAGTCTTTGGCTGTTGAGACACGGCATGGACAGAAAACACAGAAAGAGGACAAAGACATGATGTAAAGTGCAAAGTAAAGTGCTGTGCAGAATAAAGCCTATTAACAGAAAAATGAATTCCTGTGTGTTTAAGGGTTGAGCCTTGGATAACAGCTGGTATAAAGTAGACTTAATTGCATAATATTCAGTGTTTTATCCTTGACCTTTATGTGGATGACATAACCTTCTGTAGTCAGTAATACTTTTTTCTGACATTTTTCTTCAGTTTAAAGTTCTTACAAAAGCCAAGTCATCTACCACAATACAACGCTCAGATTGACCATCATACTAAGACAACACAAACAAAATCTGTCTGTTACCCCCCCCCCCTTGATACATTACACCATTTGGCATTTACTTTTACTTTTTACGTTTTGGTAATGTTTTTTTTTTCAAAATATCTATTTGCATCAACCTTTTAATATCTCTTCATCAGTATGTTCACTTCTCAAAATAAACAAAAGTTTTTCTATATATAAGCATTTCTCTTTTTCTTTTGTGACATTTGACATGTCTCTTAATGCCAGCTAATTTAATCCCTCAGGCACGAGAGAACTGTCCTTGCAAATTTAGTATCTACGGTAATCATATATGACCTAATCCAAACAGGTACAAACCAATATAGCTGTCCTCAGACAGTATGCTGGTCTATGTTAGGTTAAGCTCTAATGCTCTATATGAACAAATCCTGATCTATACATAGGCTAACACTGAGGTTAACAATAGTAATGGCACTATTTTTGTCACATTTCATGAAATAACCAGAGCTGGATTTCACTCTTTTGAGGCCAATCACAAACCAAGTCTTTAGACTTTATATGAATATTGCAATATAAGTCCAAATGCATGCTGACTTCATCCTGTACAATAACATGACACTTCTTGCTTTCTACACTCCCTTTGAAATAGTGCAACAGTGAAATGCATTTTCTTTCCTACAGAGTAACAGAATAAACAGAAAACTAGTTACTCCAAACATTAAACACATAGGTGTTACAAAGGTGACTACAAGTCTTAAGGCTGTCAAGTAAGTCAAGATACTTGACAGTTAAGTCCAAGTTTTAAATGAAATCCGAAGCAAACAGTTATTTTGTTGTTAGAAAAATATTCATTATATCCGCTTTAAGTCTGGTCATTTGGATTAGCACCAAAGCAATGTATAAAAATTAATAAAACTCCAAAAGAGAAAGTGCAGGGGTCTTAGATGTCTGAACATTTTTGAAAACTAAGATGTAAAATGTTTTTTTGCTGTTTTCATACCTGACTCAGAGATGTTGTCCCAGAAGGGTGAATGAAAGGCGTACTCTGCTCTCATGATCTTTGAAAACAGACGAGTATCATTCTCTTCAAAGAATGGAGGGTAGCCGCAGAGCCTGCAACACAGAGATAACGAGCTCACTCAGCTAATCCCTTTATATCTACATTTTGGATCAATTTTGGATGACTTTAGCAGCTATAGTGCAGTGTTTTGTTCCTGGTTACAGTGATTGAGTGTTCTAAATATGCTATAACTCTGCTTTCACAGATCTGGTGGGAGTTGTTGAGGCTCATGGGCCCTAGTATACTGTAGTTAAATTCAACAAACCAAACTGATGGAAAAATTATGATTTCTCAAAAAAAAAGCTAAGTATTTACTGTGTAACCTCTGCCATAACATAGTATCCACAAATGATCCAGGAGACATGTGCTTCTGACATTTAGGTTATTATTGAAAGTAAACTTTCAAATGTAAGCTTATAGTGGGGAAATATATCCACAATCAATAGATCCTCTCAGTTTTCCAGTCTGTAATGACCATTTCTGAACATATAAAGTGCTATGTTATTGTTAGAGAACAGAAATGTACTCACAGGATGTAAGTGATAACTCCAATGGACCAGCAGTCCACTGCTTTGCTATAGGGTTTCTGGGCCAAAACCTCAGGGGCTGTAGAATGACAAAATAGTGGGTATCATGCAGGTAACCGAGCAAGAAGAAGCACTGTTCAAAATTGATTACTTTTACCATAGATGTCCTCTAATATTTATATTGTTGGGATTTAAAATGTCACCATCAACACCTCTATTAACGACTGCCAGCTGCAAAGCTACTATTATCCCATAAAGTTTGACATTTTCTGGAAACTACTAGATGATTTAGTCTTAAATATGTTTATGTCTTCACTTGTATAAATCACACTAATGGAAAAAAATGTATATCATAGATGATATTATTAATCATTTCAACTGCAAAAACTCCCATAGTACTGTAGGTCTAATAGAGTTTAAATATGACTGACAATGAAAAACTTTCAACGTGTCATTATGACAAGGTGTACTTTTTAGCTGAAAATACATTTAAGCATTTGATACATTTGAACATATAGTATGATATATTCCCTCTGATTATAAACACATGGGCTCTGGCCACCTGAGCCCTGTTCTTCATATGTGGCTTGACTAATTCAGGTTAACATGCTGTTATCAGGATAAAATAATCCTGTATATTCTCATCCAGCTAATTTGGTTCTTTGAAAACAGATTGAGGATTGATTTGTTAATCCTGTTTGAATTTATCTTGAATAACAGTGCTCTCTTATTTTGAAATAAAGGCAAAATGAGTAGAGAGTTGAAACCATGATCATCATTTATATGATTGGCTGCGTGCTGATCATGTGATTGCAGGTACATGAGGTAAAGTAGGTGTGTTGTGAAACCTCTCAGCATGCACTGGGGCAATAGATTCATTCATATGTCTCATTTCATGTGTGTTTCTGCATTTTTATGGGAGTCATTTTGTTCTGCATTGTGATCTACAATGTTTCCGCTGTTTGCAATGAAAGTGGTTAGACTATGAGAGATATTGAGTGCATGATTAGTGAGGGATGCCAAATGACGTGCAAGAAACGTCTGAGTGATAATGATAAGCCGGCTATGAAAATGAAACCTTACTAAAATCTCTTAAAAAGCAGCTTTAATTGAATGAACAATATACAGCAAAGTGAGTTATGCAGTTAATCATTTCATTTAAAGTTTTAGTGTTCAAATGACAAATTCCCATTTTAATGTCAAATGAAATGCCATATGCTCTGGTTTCACTGGTCTTTTAATAGTCAGAATCTTTTAGTTGAGTTTATTTCTTTTTGCTCACAGTTTCTCAAACTAACTTGCTTTGGTTCTTTTTTGTTTACAAACTTTTATTTATTTTTAATTTTAATTTAATTTTGTTTTATGTATAAGTATAGGTAACTCTTCATTATGGAAACTTAATTGTGATAATTACACCAACAGATCATAGTGATTTTACAATAACCTGCATGTTATCTTCTAAAAACATAATTATATCAAAACTCTTTCATAATAAATCTAAGAAAGCAAGCCATTTGTATTCCAAAATTATTTAATGTATGGGGTTCACCCTAAAACCTCTTGGTCATGATCCAGCTAACTGTCAATAAACCCAAGCCTTTTGCAGGTTTGGGTTTAAGGACTTGTTGCTCTGACAACAGTTCCAGATGAATTTTAAACCAGAGGCCTAGGCCCTGTTTTTCAAATGTGCCTTGACTAATTCAGGTTAACATGCTGTTATCAGGATAAAATAATCCTGTTTATTCTCATCCAGCTAATTTGGATCTTTGAAAGCAGTTTGAGGATTGATTTGTTAATTTTGTGTGTGTTCCTTCATTTTGTTTTACATTTTGCTCCACAGTATTTCCACACTTTGATCACTGTTAAACAATAGATATTCCTGGTGAATGTGGTCAGACAACAAGTGATGTTGGTGCATGATTGGTGAGGTCATCCCCGATGGACATGTAGAGATTTTTTAAGTGATAATCATAAGCCTGCTATCTAAATTAAACTTTACTAAAATGTCTTTAAAAAGCAGCTCTAATTGCATTAACAATTTTAAGTAAAGTGAGTTCTGCAATTAATCATTTAATAAGTTTCAGTGTTCAAATGACAAATTTTACTATCAAATTTTTCCATATGTTCTGGCTCCTTTGGCCTTTTAACAGTCAGAATCTTTTAGTTTAGTCTTTTAGTTTATGTCTTTTTGCTCACAGTATTTCAACCTACATTTGGATTGGTTCTTTTTTAATGTACAAACTTTGTTGTATATTTGATCATGTATAAGTATATCTATCAAGTATAACTCTTCATTATGAAAATTAAATTGTGATAACTACATCAACAGATTATAATGATTTCTCAACAACCTGCAGAGAATTGCAGCCATTTGTATTTGAAAATTACTCCATGTAGGCCTATGGAGTTCACCATAAAAGATCATGGTCATGATCTAGCTAACTGTCAATAAGCCTGCACTTTTGCAGGTTTGGGCTTAAAGACTTGTTGCTCTGACAACAGGTCCAGGTGAATTTAAATTTTTTTTGAAGAACCAAAATATCCAGACTCGTGTCAAATTCGTCAACATTCTAATCTGGATAACTCAGTTGACAACGTATGAAGAACGGGGCCCTGGACTGAGCATTTAATTTTTTACTCCATTAACATGCACACTGTATAATGTGACTTTAATGATTCCTCTTAACTTTCACAATTCACTTTCTTTGTGTCATCACCACAGATACACAATTTAAAGAGGTGGATTAAAAGTTACTCTTGAATTATATTGAGAGAGAAAAATATCCTTTTTAGTTATTTCAATGTACAGTTTTATATTAGTTACTGATAGCAAGGGAACATTACCAAATGTATGTGTATGCCCCTCCCCAATAACTCACCAACATATCCTGGTGTACCACAGGCTGTGGACATCACACCATGCTCCAACGTCTTAGACAGACCAAAGTCGCTGACCATGATCTTAGCATTCTCATCTGTGTTATAGTACAGCAGGTTCTCAGGCTGCACAGAGGCAGAGAAAGAAAGGTAGAAAGTAAAAAGAGGGAAAGAATAAAAAGTGTCTGTGTGTGTGTACCATAATTGAATTTATTTCCCATGGCATCCTATGTTGAACTAACATGTACCCTGGATGATCTCAAACCACCTGGTTTAAGAAGGTGTGTGCCAATATATAATTTTATAATAGGGTTATTTTGACAAAGAGTCTCATGATATATGTCATCTTGATAACAATTTAAACCTAAATTGTAATTAAAGCATACAGTACTTGAAGCTAGAGTGCGGGATTTTTTACATATAAATGAACATCCGTTGTAGAAAAGGTTTCAGTCGTAGTCATCTGGACACTGATGTGTCCAGATGACTACGACTGAAACCTTTTCTACGATAGAACACTCCTGGACGAATGAGGGACTACACCGTCTTATATGAACATCCGTTACATTCCAGCCCTTGACAAACGAGTTCACACAGTGCTGATTAAGCCTATCACCACCAGGTAACGTTCTCTGTATTTCGCAGTATACGGAAATTGTAAATCTGATGTCTGTGGCGACATTACCGCGCTGGCGCACTGGAGAATGTTTATTATTGAGCATTGTTTATTGTTTTTTCGTTTATTATGATTGTATAGTTTGTGTTAATATGCTTTGGCAACGTTGTATTTTATGCAGTCATGCCAATAAAGCCACTCGAATTGAAATTGAACAGAGATGACACAATTCTCTCACTACATGGCTCTGGAGCAACCATAGCGATGGAGTAGGCCAAGAAAAGTGTCTGATGCTCCAGATAAAAAAGAAACTCGGCCTTCAGAGGAAGGATTACAGTCAAAAAAAGAAAGCGGTCAACAGCGAGGACAAACAGGTATAACCATTGGCGCAGCTTTAGCTTTTCCTTGTTGGAGAGTGCTGAGAGAAGGGACTGAGGGCAGACACGGATGTCGCGTTACTGCTCTTGGACAGGTTGGTAAAATATTTGGAGAGTAGGCTATGTAGCTATTACATTTACTCTACCTAAATAATGGATTATTGTCTTGGAACTGAACTGGAACTGAACTGGAACTGTGGAAATTTCTCTGTAGGCATACATCATAAGCATATGTCGACAGTGTTTGTGTAATTACTCTCGCTGCCAGAAGGGGAAGACAAAAGTTCCGCACTCCAGCTTTAAAAATATTCACAAAACATCTCTGTTTAAAACTTTTATTGAAAAACATGTGCAGAAATGTGCTTTGGTCATTGTAATAACTAACTTTTCATTTCCTTTCTGGGAGAAATTTTTCTCCAAATGAGTGTGTGTGTGTGTGTGTGTGTGTGTGTGTGTCTTACCTTAAGGTCCCTGTGTACGATGCTGTTTTCGTGCAGGTAGCTGACGGCCTGCAGCACCTGTTTGATGACTGTGCTGGCATCCTTCTCGGTGTAAACCCCCTTGTCTAAGATGCGATCAAACAGCTCCCCGCCTGACACCCTGCACACACACACACACACACACACACACACACACACACACACACACACACACACACACACACAAAGGAAATCATCAGTGTTTCTATCTTTCTAGGGATCTTGTTGCCTTCTAAACCCTGTTGACCTGCCACTTGGACAAAAAGTTCTGTTGATTCAAAAACGTTTTAAACTTTGTTTTAAATTTCAATGAAGATTCCACACACAGTTTAATGGCATTATGGAACAAGCAGCTGCACAATATACAGCTGTATGTGATTCTGTCTGTGATTTTTTGGTGATAATGTTTCTAACTTTACAGTGGCTTAAAGGCATTCATATATAAGAGGCACACCATCTATTGTTGTTGTTACTGTCAGATTTCACTGCACTCAATATGAGACCCATTGTCAATATTTTGTTCTACCAAAGTAATCATTTGTGAAAAATGTGATAACAATGAGTCCACTTACAGTTGCATGACCAGGTAATAGTGTGTTCGACTCTCATAGAAATCCTCCAGTCCCACCACATTCTCATGCTTTATCCTGCAATCATAAGAAAGAGGTTGAGCCATCACTGCTGTCCTCAGTGGCAAATGCTACATGTTCATAGTTACAGCTGTTATCCTGGGCCCTGTTCTTCAAACATGGCTGAACTAATTTATTAAGTATTTCTGATTCTGATTCTGATTCTGATCTGATTTGGGCTAACATGCTTTTATCAAGCTAAAATAGTGCTGTTTATTCGCATCCTGCTAATTTGGCTCTTTCAACAGTTTGAAGGTTAACTTGTTAATCCTGGATGAAGTTATGTTAAACAGCAGTGCACTCAATTTTGAAATAAAGGCAAAATGAGTAGAGATTTGAAACGATTTGAAAAGTGCTGATCATGTGATTGCATAGGGGTTCGGAAGGCAGACATCATCTCCACATTTAAGAGTAGGCTTAAGACTTTCCTCTTTGATAAAGCTAAAAGGGATGGTTCAGGGCTCACCTGAGACTTCCCATGATACATTCTTATCTCATTCTTAATGCATGCTACTAACTCGACATCTTCTCTCTCCCATAGTTTTGTGCTTTCTCGTCTCTCTCCTCTCTCCTCCATGTTCCTGCTCGACATTAGTCTTATTACTATTATTATCATTATCATTCATATCATTATTATTACTATTTTATCAATACTACCACCACAAAAAATATAAGTAAGTATTCTCTCTTCTCTCTCTCTCTCTCAACCCAACCAGCAGCGGCAGATGGCCGCCCACCCTGAGTCTGGTTCTGCTCGAGGTTTCTGCCTCTTAAAAGGAAGTTTTTCCTTGCCATTGTCGCCAAGTGCTTGCTCATGGTGGGAATTGTTGGGTCTCTGTAAATAACATTATAAAGAGTACGTCTAGACCTGTTCTATAGGAAAAGTGTAATGAGATGAACTTTTGTTATGAATATTATGAATATTACCAGTGAATATGGTTAGACATGATAGGTGGGGGTTCCCAGTGGACATGCAAGAGACTTTTAAGTGAAAATCATAATCCTGCCATGAAAATTAAATTTTATTAACTTTCTGCAGTTAATCATTTAATACATTTGAGTTTTCAAATGACAAATTCCCATTTTAATGTCATAATAAATGCCATGTGCTCTAGCTCCATTCTTCTTTTAATAGTCAGAATCTTTTAGTTTCAGTTTATGTCTTTTTGCTCAGTTTCTCAAACTAAATTTGGCTTGGTTCTTTTTTAGTACAAACATTTATTTTGTTATGTATTTTATCATGTATGGGTAACTCATCATTATGAAAACTAAATTGTGGTAATTACACCAACAGATCTTAATGATTTCTCAATAACCTGCATGTTCTCAACTAAAATCATAATTATATCAATAGTCTTTCATTATAAATGTAAGAAAGTGAACCATTTGTATTTGAAAATTATTTCATGTATGTGGTTCACCCTAAAACATCTTGGTCATGATCCTGCAGGTTTGGGCTTATGGACTTGTTGCTCTGACAACAGTTCCAGATGGATTTTAAGCAGCTTCGATAACCAAAAAAAAAAGATTAATTTCAAATCGTCAACATTGTAATCTGGATAACTCCACATATGAAGAATGGGGTCCATTATTGGCAACGGTAAGTCAACATTGACGTCATATCAAGCAGAAAACTGCTGCTGCACTGCTTTCTATTGGTTAAAATATAATGAAAAATCACCTGTATGAATGTGTGTGTGTGTGTGTGTGTGTGTGTGTGTGTGTGTGTGTGTGTGTGTGTTTTACCTTCTCAATACATTGATTTCATTCTCCAGGTTGCTATGAGCGAGGTGTTTTTTCTTCAGACATTTCAAGGCGTACAGTTTTCCTGTTTTCTTTTCTCTCACCATAAAAACCTCTGAAAAAGATCCCCTGCACAAAAACAGTAAAGACAGAGACATAAATTGAAGTGGGGGTTAATAGAGAAATCAGTCTATGGATTATCAAACTATAAATGGCACAACTTTCTATATTTGTTGTTTGTATTTCTTCATTATCATTAAGGTTCAAAGCACTAGTTTTTGTTCTGGCTTAATATTCCTTTACTTCAAGACGGAGCCATGAATGTTTTCAGGATGATAGATTTTATTATATGCAAATACTTCTCAATAAACAATAATCCAGTCACCCTAGATGCGGGTGCTATTAAATTTGAAGCCCTTGAAACAAAGGGGTCCAACTGTGGACCTCACTTATTTGGACCCCAGGTCTGGGAGCCAATGGAAAGAGAGTAGGGTCCCCAGGCTTAAGGTGGGTCACTTCCTTTAGGGACCCAGAAGTGAGATGTATCTCTTCCCTTAGCTGTCTTTTTTATTTTATTTAACCAGATTTGAAAACATTTGCCAAGTGTCTCTGCTCAAGACTTTAGCATTAACGTAATGTTTTTTATCAGGTAAAAAAACTACCTAAATATTCTTTCTTGTGTGTTTGGTGTAAGGAAATATATACTAAATTACCTAAAAAATATAACCTGGTTGATGTTACATAAAGTGCAGGTGTTGTTCGAGAAGCTAACATTTATGTTAACCCAACTAAACCATGTGACAGGTTTGAATATATCCTCTAGAATAAAACTGAAAACATAAACCTCTCTTGTGTTGTTAGTGACAGTGTTTGATTTTAGTGAATTATGTGTGCCTAAACTCATACTGCCTCCTAAACATATACATCAAATATAGAAATAAAAAAACTAATTTTCAGGTATTTTTTAACTCCTTCCCGCTTTGAATAAAAAGTAACTACGGTTACTTCATTGACAAACACAAAATCACTATATACAACAACCTAATCTTTAACAGCTCATTAGCTGACAAATGTTTAATGTTAGCATTAAATTGGACCCTGCTCTTTTTCTCCCCACCTTGTTAATGTTAAAATGCTAATGTTAGTTACAAACATCTTTATAAAAGACTGAAGATAAAGTTATATTTGCCCAGTAATACTTAAAATTTCACTCTTTGTGTAGCTTTCTTGGATTTTTCAGTACTGCCGAACTGTGAACAGTGCTTATGTTTCTGACAGTGTTCCCTTGTTATATTTTGCCTCCTTCTTCAGTGCAAAGTGCTGATTGCTTGATTTTTGTGTGCAAATATATGGTGTGAATATGTGCACCTAGTACTTTCATGACTGTGAAACAACTGCATGATTATTCAAATGTACGTGTATAGAAGACACATAACGCTAACAAGACTTCTGTGGCAGCACTGAGGTATGTTCATAGTATCAATCAACAAGATTGTGGAGTTTTGAAAGACTCCAAATATTCATACCATATACTTGTGTGAACATATTACATGTGTACCAAATGAATTATCTGAGCAGAAAATATAATAATTATTTTGTCTATTGGAACTTAATAGTTCCGAGTTGCTGTAGCTATGTGTGCAGTGCTCCAGCCTGTGTTTCATTGCTCACTTCTACACTCCAGTCACCATTGGTTTAAATTTGCTAAGATCATATTCAGTGGCTTGTCAGTGGTCAGTATGTTCAGCAGCCGCTTTACCTTGTTTGTTAATCTGCTCATTTCTTGGATCCTTTGAATAACTAATCTGCTATCTTTTTTATCTATCTGATTTTGTGAGGTTGATTATACTGTGTGAGTAATTATGCTGCAGCCCCAGCAACTATTTTCTATTTACCAGAAATCACAAATGTCATTTACAATTATTTATGAGTGCTTTTAGTATTTTGTAAAGGACAAGATCTCAGTAATCAGAACCCTGCTATGTGCATGTAAATGTACTTGAATTACCTAAGTGAGTGAGTGTGTTAACTGAGTGTGCTTTGAGTGTGTTGTCAATTAGGTAGAACAGTATAGGTCTGATATCAATGCCTACCAACCGTTAAAACCGATTAAAGACACCACATGACTTGAACCTCCTGAAGCACATCTCAACGCTGCAGTTAAAAATCAGTCTAAATCAGGCTGCCTTGATATGCTGATAGCCAGGCAGGCTGGGTATCAGCATGGCACCTCTTTCTTTAGGCTCACAGTGAGATGGCAGCCAGGGTGTAATCCTACTTTTTGGTCACAGAGTTGAGTATCTGTACTGGTACCTAAAATGTCTCAAACCCAATAAGGGAGACTCCAGACCTCCAGATGCTACTATATTTTGTCATGCACTGTGTTCTGAATTAAGGTGAGACTCATATACTGATACTTGCCATTTATTGAAAGTTACATCAGAGCCTGTATTTTTCAGATTTTTAGAGCAGGAAATTATTCCTTTCTGATCCAAAATTCTCATAATGGAGAATCATTTTATCATCTGTCATAACGTAGGAATGTCATTGTAGCCCATCATACCCTATAACTTGAATTAGCCTTTAATTCATCTTCCATCCTGTGAACATGCTGATTCACAGGTGTTTTCTACCTTGAAACAAGAACATATTTTTGAAAGAAAAAAAAAAACTTTTCACTTGACATAAAAACCATGGAGATATTAAAATGACAAAAAGAATCAGCTTGTTTACTACTTTTATTAAAAACTGAATGCACTTTTGCAAAGAAATGTAAGTCCATCTCTAAAAAGATTTGCAAAGTAACAGATGTGTTGACTCAGACACGTTTCAATCTCGTGTTTGCACAAGCACACACCTGCACCTGCTTATACCACCTCCCTTAATATACATTCAGTACACTCATACACCAATATAGTCAGACTCTTAATCCTATAATGAAGTGGTGCTAGGATGTTCCCGCACTGCTGTTCTGACGTCAGTGCTCAGGAACCTCAGGCACACACACACACACACACACACATACACACAGAAGCCTCACTCATTCACAGCCAGTCGCTTTAAGCAGCTTTGAGACTGCAGGACAGCTCTGAGGAAGCAACACTTCCAACACACTCCGTTAACTTAACAACCATTTGTTACAGGTCATTGTACTGACCAGTGAAGCCAACCTGGTCTCACTAAACTTCTGGAAATGATGCAGATAAAGCAAATAACTCTTTCTACAAATACATTTTGCTTCTTGAACACTAATCACATTTATTAGGACCATACCAGTGCTTTTGCAGGTTTTAGGGTACTTACTACAAATCACATATAACCCGGAATGCTGAACCCCAATATTCGTTTACACCAAATGCTTGTTCAGTCTTTGTTTACTTATTCATATTCTTAATCTTTGATTACATATTTTGTGATATAAAATAATCATTTTGTTAATTTTATACTGTATTTAATTCCTTTAAAGTTGATTCAAAGCTGCTTGTGTTAAGACATAAGTAATGTTTCTCATGACTGGTAAATAGACTTTGACTTGAATTTCCCTTTAAATGGAAAAATAAAAGCTTTCTGTAGAAAAATAGCTTTATACTCAGCAAACTATGGTATTGAAAAAGTATAATTTGGTATTAGTACTGAAACTCAGGTATCACATGGGCACAGGTACCAAAACAGCTGTATGGAGCTATAGCAAAATCAGGTAGTATATCTTAAAATATAAAACAAGCTCTGAGATTTTTCTGGCACACACACAAAATGTCAATACTGTTTAATATTTCACAATATTCAATATTGATCAAGTCTATAATAACTTCAGAATTATGATCTATGTGTACTGTCTTCCAACAGGTTAACAATGAAGTCCTCCACTAGCAGGTTCAGCTGTGAGTAGATTATCCAGACAGTGTAAGAGGATCCATTGATAAAACAAGCTCTCGGGGAGGTGATGAAAAGCATTATCACTAGCCTGTGGGCCAATCAGAGCCTGGTAACTCAGATAAACAGGAGTCCCCCTCTTCCATCCACTTAGTCCAGTAACAGCTCTCTGAACTTAGGCAAATAATTTAATGTTACTGTAAAATGGTAGCTGAAATCAGGCTAGTGGCTGAAACAAAGACATGCGTCCCATCCCTGATCCAAGAGCTGCGTCAAAAGTTAAAGCTGCACAAAGGATGCTGTTGTGAATGCAATTATGCCTGTCGTTTTCAGTTCCGTCCACACTGTGTTTTGGACTGTTTTGAGCCTGCTTTTTTAAGACCACACCCACCGCTTCTGCTGCTTATTGTAGTGCATCAGCCTGCATCTGCAGGATTTCCTGACACAACCATTAATTCCCACAAGTCACTGTGCCAAGCCCATCTGCTGTCTGAAGTCTGTGCCAGTTACCATCACCAAATGGTATTTGAGTTCTGATCAAGACTGATGACTATCCCACCTACACCATGACATGACAGTCAACATGAGTACCCATGCTCATCACAGACAGGAAAAAAAAAACATATCTGCTGTGGGTCTCATTGGCCCCACCTCCATGCTTGCAAATGGAGAAAGTCACCACACTTTCCCTGATGAACGCAAATCCGATCACACATAGCCAAATGAGATTCTCTGCTAATTTGTTCAACAGCCAAGGAACATGTTTGTCCTGAATGCCCATTATTGATGAATTGATGGTCTTCAAAAGTAACTTTTTGCAATTTGCAATGTTCTTAAATGGTCTTACTAACTAACTACAAAACTTGCAAGCTGCAATTAACTGCCAATGAACCTTGACACTTGTATGCAGGACTAGTCCCTCTATTCTTGAAGTACACAGAGCAATCACCATTTCTTTCTCTTGACTGTTTTCAACAGCAGTACTTACGATCCCATTTTCCCCTTGAAGTCAAACACATCCTTGATGTTACTGGTGCTTTTCTTCCAGCTGCAGATGATCTCCTTCCGCCCCATATTGGCTCTGACGTTGGCGTAGACTCCTGAAGCATAGATAACATAAATGATTTACATTTCTTATGGGTTAAAAAACACTGAGACAACATCATGCATCAAGTTATGACTGGAAAGTCTCCAGTGTTGATTTAAAAACCTGGAATGATTTTAATTTGATCAGTATCACATAAATAGGTGTCTCTTTTCAACAAAAATCTTGTACAGAGTACTATGCACCCACTTTAACATATTTTTGTCCCTCACATATGAAAGTACTAAGCTAAAGGTTGTCCCTCAATAAATCTCATTTTGTGAATTGTAGCATCTTGGTGTAAGGCTTATATGAGTTAAACTACTTATAACTGAATCAGTTTAGTTACTTTTATGAACTGTATTTATACGTTTTGGAAGTATCAAAATAAATCAAGCTGAATTTAATTAAATCATGGGCAGAAATATCTGATGCACTGTATCTTTGCAGAAAGAATCTAAACGGAATGGTTGATTAAATGATTACAAGAATTTTTCTTTTATATTAATTTCGCTCTAGCGGGCTTCAACTGCAGGAAAACTGTCATTTGCAGGATAGATAACCACAGTGTACATGTTGAAGGGCAACAATTTTGCTACTTTTATTTAAATCCTATTCTGTGATGCTCTCAGCCTCCGAGTCACATCTGGTCCATGTGCTATTGTCATAATTAAGTATGTGCTGAGTGCCTGTACCCCAATACACCTGCCTGTAGTTTTAACTCTTTTTTTTCATTTTATAAATGAATAAGCATTGTGAGCTCCTCCTTGTAGGAAATGAGCAGTATGAAAAAAAAGTATGTTGTTTCTTTTCCTTTTTGTCTTCATACAGCAGCACTGGTCATATGACATCAACACCTGAGATTGGAATGTGCTTCCCGTGCAATGGGGTGGCAAATCAGAAAACACTCATATGACAAATTACCTTCTTTGTAATTTAGATATGAGGACTTGTTGGAAATTTGTAGTGAAATAATTAACTGATTAGTAGATGAACAAATGATTAAGTTATCTATTAACCATTGATAATTTTAGGTCAGTAAAAATACCAAACATTTGCTTGTTAGCTTCGAGCTTCCTCAAATGTGAGGATTTGCTGCATTACTCCGTTAATATCACTGTAATTGAATATTGAATTGAGTTAGTTGTCTGTTGGTCAGACAATGACCAAGCCATATAAACAAGTATAGATATTACACAGAGTTCTGGTACATTGGGATCTGTATTTGTCTGTATATCTCGCACTTCTTTTTTTTATTAGTTTCAAAAAAGGAATTGATAATGAAAATAATTAAGAGGTGCAACCTGGAGGGAGTTTGTATTCTACATTGATGGACATTTTATTGGAATCCAGTATTTATATATTAAATCTGACCACTTTTAGCTCAATAAATAAACAAGTAAAGTATTAATTATTTCCCCATCATAATATTATTCCTGGCACGTGCAAAGTCAATGTCCAGTGTGTTTATTTATAGGCTAAGAAAATTCTCCTATGTCTCATCTAAATAATCAATTGAAAAACCCATTAGAATATCTGAAAATGCATTTTCACAATGCTGAAAATATTTTTTCTTAGGTCATGAAAAGTTGATGTTTCGAAAATACATGGTTTTTACAGAACAGAGAACCTCATGTTGGGAAACCAAATGTACAGAAAATAAAACTGGAAAAGAATAAATAAAATGTTTTTGAAAATCCAAAATAATAAAAGAAATGGAGGGTTATCCCCTTCCCTGACCCCAACCCTTCCCTCTCTCAGGACCCTTTAAAATGTCACCCCACCTTCCCCTTGTGTTCTGGTTACATAAACTGAGGTCAGTCCTGGCTGGGTAAAGCCCATTTGTACCTATCAGTTACACAAGATTCAAAAAGGCAGAGGATTAGAGAGGTAAATAGCAGTGGTTGGTTAATCTTCCCAGCCATCCCTCCTGCCCTTCCTCCTTCTCATCTCCTGTACTCCTTCCTTGTGTCTGTTGTGGGAACAGATTAGCAGCTGATTCCCTGACAGGACAAAAAACTGGGTTGTTTTATAATCCTGGCCTTGAAAGGCCAATGACCTCTGACCTTCCAAAAATATTTGCTGAAATGTACCATTATTAGGTAGAATATCCTAAAATTGATATGCCAAATAATGAAATTCATTAAAATAACTAAAAATTATAATAAAATGCAAGAAGAACACACTTTGTATATTCACTGAATTCTTCTTACACTATATGCTAAATTTAATTACTACAATTACTACAAGTATATTTGAATTTTGGAAGGAAACTAATTGAAGTACAGACTTACAATTTCAAGTTATATTCATGCTCTTTAGTCAGTGGGGAACAGAATCTCTTGAATCATTTGTTTGTACATTTGTTTCTAAAGTCCTAAATATTACCTATGGGTATTCTGGCTGCTGAGACGTGTATGCGTTTAAGCATTTGTAGGGTAAAACTAAGGCATAAAATTAAGCAATTTAGGGAACTCAGAATTAAAGGGTTAGCTATATATTAAAATATGATAAAGATATACTTCAGATAGCTCTTTTGTCCCTCAGTGATTCCAAAAACCAAACACCAAAACATAGCTACACTGTAGCAAACTGACAGTATACTGAAATGTGCTATTTAGCTAATCCGTCTCCCAACAGATTCATGTGTGTTTTTTATAAAGCGTGTAACGTTAGTTTTGTCCTCCTATTAAAAGATATATAATTTCCATAGATTATTAAATGGAATTTGGCGTGACGAGTGTAGGCCTGTAGAAATTTTTATTTTCAGCGGACAGCACGAGCCAGATCGTGCCCGGAATTAGCTATCTCTGAAAGTTAATTTTTAAACATCTATTATACAATTCATTATGTGAGCATAAGGCATATTTCTGAACAAAGACGGCTTAATTTTATCCATACAGCTTATACATTCCAACAAAATGACATATTCTAGTCGTAAAAGTGTAATAAAGATAGTTTTTACCTGAGGAGCGGAGTAGAGATGGTCGCCTTGAGGTATCCGTGAATGTACCTGACTGTTTCAGTTAGGCTGCCGCGCTTCACGAGCAGGGGGCGGAGCCTCGTCTACTCATCTCCTCAGTCTCAGCAGTCAGACAACATGCTACCTTCAAAGACTCTTGGAAACTGCTAAATGTCAGGTACAAAGTTGTCCCCCGTTGGTAAAACTGAAACATAATCTTTGCTATTCATTTTGGTAATTAGGCTGCAGCTCGTTCTCTTCTACATTTGGAATGATGTTTGATTGGTTCAGAAAATGAATACATATTTCAAGCAATATGCTTTTCTTTCTGTCTGGTCATAGTAGGTGTGAAGGCATATTTTCTATCTACACTATTCACAATGATTTTCATTTTGTTTTTGGACTATTTTCCCATGAATTGGAAATGTCATACTGTATGTCAGCTTTGTGTATTTTTGCACCACCTCAGCTCCACTGATGTAGACATGGCTGTGTGTCTTTGCCTCCTTTTTCCTAAAATCAACGATCTGTTTCTCTGTAGTCAATAGAAATAGTAAAATTTGCACTGCACATGAACACACATGCTGAATACCTGTGAACTTCAGCAGCCACAGCACAACAATGATATTACGTTCGGTTCATCTCATGCACATACAGTCAGCATACCTGCCATAATGATTACATCACCTGACCATATGGCCATTAGCTCTCCAATCTAATAATGCAGTTGTGTAATGATAAACCATTTACATGAGTATGTTTCTTGGTTTCTGCAGTTGTCACAGGTGCTCAGTTGTTTACCATCCTTGCACATATGCTGTCATATCTGCAGTCTGCTCACAAGCTTAAAATATGCACACAGTTCCACTTTTGCATCAACATTTTGTCCTACTACTAGAACCTTGTGACGGACATGATGTGAATTTAAAAAGTTTCAACATTCTATTGGGTCATGCATGACTTCAGCAGTCTGTACAGCCTGAAGATATGCAATGCTGCAGCACGAGACATGTCCCTCAATGGCAGGGTATTGATAGCACAGCTAAGCTGATTATATATATCAACAGCTAATGCAAAGAGATGCCCAGTAGGCCATATAACTGCATCATTAGTCGTCATAATTAGATTAATATTTATACAGACAACACGTGAGAGCAGACCAGTTCATAAACCAAACATTTTCTGAATCCAAACATCAAAGACATGAATTTGCTTTTGTTCAAACATAGAAAATATTGGATCGCATATGTGTACAATGACCATTGAAATTTAGAGAAGAAATAACTGATATGAGTAACAAATATTTCAAACCAACACTTGAATTAAAATCAACCAAGGAACCCCGAGAAATTTCACATTTTAATGTGCTCATATGCAGCCCTGCTTAGGATCAGTTTACTTAAACTTCAGGCTAGATATGTGCGTTCCATCGTAAGTCATTAACATTTAACAACATAGTTAGTCACCAACTTAAAAGGAGCGTCACATGTTGTTTGACTTATCAACTTTTATTATGACCCATCTATCTATCTATCAATTAATTCATATATTTTTTAATTTATTTAAATGTTGAATTTATTTTTCATTCCAAATCAGGTTTGGTCCTCCATACTAAAGACATAGGTAGCATTGACATCACAAGACATGAATACAATTAAAACACACTTTTCATAATGAAAGTAAATGAAAAGAAACAAATTTATTGAATAACTAATTTGACACAATCAAATATTTCATCTAGAGAGAACAAAGGATTGTAGTGCTACTAATGTTAATTCTCAAGGCTCCGCATGTATCTGTTCCTCCCTCCAGTCACAACAAAGAGACGTCGTTTACGTCACTTGATGACGTCGTGTTGATTTTGAGCGGAGAAATAATTTATTTATAAACTGACGTAAGGGCGCTAAATCTAAAATAAACCGTGAATAAAATGTGAAAATACATAAAATATTTTGGTGAAGCAGCTGCACGCATGAAAGGTTCGATAATATTTGACCTTAACACAATACACTCGTTACGTTAGCGTCAGGTAGCGTTAAATGGAAAATGCAGGGAAAATGACTTGCTAACACTGCCGGTTGCGCTAGCTACATTTTAGCTAGCTAGCTAACATTAGCACGAGGGTAGTCCTTACTCCTGACGTTACCCTTCAAATACTGTTTGTCGTGATTTATTGTATTTCAGTTCTCTATGTATTGTTGCGATGTGTGGTGTGATATGCTCACTTTTTAAGTTCAGTAGGGTAACGTTAGTGAGGGAACTACTAAGCGAATACTACCTGGCTAGGTTAAGTAGCACCACATAGCTAACGGTGAGTTGCTTCGGATGAACCAAGCTATGACCTGCAAGAACCTATTTAGCTCCTGTTAGCCGGCTATGTTAGCATTCATGGAAACAGTTTGGCTAACCTTAGGTCATTGCATTGTTGCTTTATTCGACTTATATATTTGACTGAGTGGTTAACGTTACATCGTAGGATTATGGCGCCCCGCTTACAGCTGGAGAAGGCGGCTTGGCGTTGGGTGGAAACGGTGAAACCAGAAGAAATCAGGCAGGAGCATATCGAGCTAGCATATCGCGTCAATCTCTCGGCCTGCAAGAGAGGAACCTGCAGGTACAATATTACCATTTCTGAACATGCCTCTGTTGTGCTTACATGTGCCAGTAAAAGAATACCAGTAGCAGATGTAAAATTAGATTTTAAAGATGAGGGCTTAATGTTCAGCTCCGCAGATGGATGCTTATGTGCATCAAAAGTCTGATTTGTTTCCTTGTTTGTGCACAATCCTTTATAGCACGCAGGGCAGCTCTGTGGACTTTGTATGAAGGGTCATGTAGATCCATTCCACTTTTCAATTCGGCATACCTCAAAATAGCTCTGATATACAGGATGGTAGGCACTGGGCATGACAGTGACCACCAATTTCTACAGTTGAAATGTTACTGAACTTTATATTGCTGCGTGGCTCCTAACTGCATATTAAATTGTAATTTCAAAGGGTGTTTAGCTTTGTATGCAGAACATCATTAAACTGGCAGATTTTTAGATGGAGTTTGACATTACTTTTGTCTCCACATAAAAGAGAGATGCAGATAGATGTTACTTCAAAGGTATTGGAACAGTAAGGTTAATGGTCATGACTTGCTTTTGCAGGAGAAACTGCAAAGGGAATCCCAACTGTCTTGTGGGTATTGGTGAGCAGGCGTGGCTTGGGGAGATTGATGAAAATGCTTTCCACAATATTGATGACCCAAATTCAGAGCGTCGAGACAAGGTATTTCTTTAATTGGCCGGGCATACTGCAAATTGTTTACTCACCTGTGTTTTTTCCTCAGATCACACATCTGTTGTAGATGGACTACTTAAGTCCTGGGAAGTTATCATAAGACCAGAGATGGAAGAATATCTAAAGATACAGTTGATCTTCTCTCTCTCTCTTTCTCTCTCTGTCTCTGCCCTCTTCCAGAACACATTTGTTGGCCTGACCAACCTGGGTGCAACATGTTACGTCAACACATTCCTGCAAGTGTGGTTCCACAACCTGGAGCTGCGTAGGAGCCTCTACCAGTGCCACAATTCACGAGCACAGGAACACAATATTGAGTCTGGTATAACTGAAAACTAAATACTGGGGATGCTTCTTTATGTTTGTTCATTTCCTGGTTTAAGTCAACATGTTTTAGCCAGATTTTGTGAAGTATTTCCACTTCTTTGTGCATACACTTCAAGTAGTGCATGTACCACCAGCTTCCAGTATTTTCCTGGGGTTTCACTGTCACCACCAGTAACATTCAGATTTTCTTACCCTGTGCTCAGTACTGATTAGTGCAAAATGTTTTGCACAAATTAAAGCAGATGGCACTCAGAAAACACAAACCACCTCAAATACAGAATATGTTTCCAGCTGCATGTTATACCCAAAGAAATCTTATGTCAAATTTGTTTATTTTGATTATAACTATTTTATAAACCAATAAATCTTAAATCTGGGCTACTACCAACTTGATTTAGTTGTGCTTTGTGCCAAAGGCCTATCTCTCCACAAGCCTTTTAATCTGTTCATAGGTTCTTGATCAAATTTGCTGACCGAAAGGCAAATTAACAGAGCAATAACTACTGTCTTGTTGGAAGTAATAACTGAACTAAACATCACCATGTTGCTGATCTTTAATTAATTTGTTTGCACATGGAAATTGGCAATCTTGAGTTTTTCTCAAATCATTTCACATGACTGAAATGATTTAGCAGAGGTGAAGGCCCACTTACATATTGGCCCATGTTTGAATGTGACTGAGGCTAGTATGACACTGCAAACCCGTACTTTGATTGTTCTGTTGGTCTTTACCTTTTCATATGAAGACAGCATTTCATTCTCTCAGACAGACGTCTCTGTCTTTTTCAGATTACGAGCCTCAGTCCATCTGTGAGCATCTGCAGTATCTTTTTGCACTCCTGCAGAACAGCAACAGGAAGTACATCGACCCTTCAGGGCTGGTCAAAGCACTAGGCCTGGACACAGGACAGCAGCAGGTAAATCACTACATGAAACCTGGCAAATTATTGTAACTTTAACTTAAAAATACAGGGCTGGTTTCACAGTTTGAAAGATGATTGTGGATGATTATTTCACTAGGGTTCCATTTTCCTGTTTTTCCTCATTGTGAGAATTGTGTTCAGAATTACTTGTCTGTAGAGCTGTACATTATATCGCCTCATTATGTAAATGGTCAAAAGTGACACCCATCAGAACAAGACTAGAAGATGACGACCAGAGCCCAAAGTGATGTCTTGAAATCTGTCAAAAAATGTAATGATTATCAAAAGTTTTGTTGATAACTTTTCTGGAGATCAACTAGACGATTATCAATTACTATTTAACTTACTATTATTATTAACTATTATTAATAGTATTTAACTATTAGTTTCAGGATTACACAGCAGAATTAACTCACAGAATGGGATTGCCAGCATGTTTTTCAGTGGTTAGCTTTTTGAGACTTGGTTTCTTTACAGTGCATTGAATTCAAACCTTTCATTTTCAGGATGCCCAGGAGTTTTCAAAGCTTTTCTTGTCTCTACTGGAGGACACTCTGTCCAAGCAGAAGAACACCAACCTGCAGAATGTCATCCAGCGGCAGTTCTGTGGACAGTTCTCCTACGTTACTGTGTAAGACCACTTAGTACTCAAACCTGACACAAGTTACTTAAGTGAAAAAGTGTCAAATGATAAAGTATTGGACATCAGAACTCCTGAAAATGTCACGATTTGTATTTCATTAACTGTGTGCTATTGCAATCACCAAAGTGAGCTGAATTTTGTTCACATTTCTGAACAAGTCTGTGATATTTTGGTGGATGAGGAAATTTTATATTCGGCTTACTTGCGAGGAAGAATGGCGAGAAGGAGAAGGTGGCCGGTATGTTCTGTTTGCTGTACATAGGAGATAAAAGTATAATACTGACTTGTCAGGCAGGTGAAGGAAATATTTCTCACGACACTCACCACTCCGAAAGGATGTTTCTGAGCATTCTGCCATCACCCTCTGTATTCTTGCCAAGTTTTTTTTTTTAGTGATGTCCCATCTATTGTCTGACAATGTCTGTGACTTTACAGATAATAGTAGGTGTCAACATATGTTGCAGATACACAAAATGTGCTGGCTTTATGTCAAAACTGTGTTCTTTGCATTATGGCCCATGCCTTGTTGCACAATTCTTCTTTGCTGAAGTACAAATTAGGCCTTAGTCTGTCACCTTGGCAGCCTCACAAAAATACAAGCTGAACCTCAATTGTGAGTGAGGTGTCCTTGGCCTTGGCTCACAACTGAGACAGTTGTATAGATTGCCCTTTCTGTTTTTCACTTGGTCATGTCAGAGAATGCCATAATACTGAATACAGGAACAGGTAGGCTTTTGCTGAGGGGAAGTTTTGTTGTTGTTCAGAGTTGTGCTGTTCTTCTTTCTTAAGGACATTTTTTTTAAAGTCACATATCAGTTGTGTAACACTTTTATCAGATGTGGTGACAGTCAGAGGTGAGATTTATTTAATATTGAAAGCCTTGTTCTTGTCATGTTAATGGAGCAAGCTGTATACCAGCTATTTTTATATGGCTTGGTTTTGTGAAGGTAAAGGTTATGTTTTTATTACAGTCATCATTTGGATTGGGACCAGAATCATGCCGAGGCGTACAGCTATTTTTTGGTTAACTTGATTTTTATAAGAGTTGGAATGATTATAAGTATTAAGCCAGGAAAAATGGAAGTTTAGGATTCAAAACATATTGAATTGAATTCATATTGACATTACATTTGAAAACTCATCATTACTGCAAAAATTACTCCATTAACAAAATAATGTTAGACTATACAAAAAGCCATTTTCTGCTGTGTTGGAATCTGTTATCTTGGTTTGGCTGTTCTCCAGCTGTAACCAGTGTGGAAGATCATCTGCACTGCCGTCCCGATTCTACGAGCTGGAGCTGAACATCCAGGGCCACAAGAACCTCACCGAGTGTGTCACAGAGTTTCTGAAGGTAGCTTTCATTCCCTGCCACACTGAATGCCTTGTGAATGTCACTGAGTGTATTGTGTAATGTTGAGTGTATCAACAAATAATAGCACAACAAAGGGGAAGATGGCAGCGTAGGATAAATAAAACATCAATACACAAACACATACATTTAGAACGTGTCAGTGTCTGTGTAGAAAGCTTGCCACAGAACAATGTGTTTTAGATAGATGTGAGAAAATAGTAGATTAACCCCTTTTTCTCCCTAAGCTGCTTCAACAAATAACAAGTGTGCGTTACTCTATGTGACAAATTGTGCACATGAAGAGGGGGGTAGAACACCGGAGTAAAATGCAGTGAAATACGGCTTAATGCTTTGCTAAACAAATGCTACTCAGTGTCCTCCCACAACTGTTCTTCATGTTGTGCTACTTGCTCTAATGTTATAAACATTTGTTAAATGTCAAGCACCAGTCTAGGCAGAAATGCAAAAAATGCATCATTTTGAAACATTTTGAGCAACCAGAGCCTACAGACTGTGAAAAGACTGAAGCAGGCTTGTACCTGCTGGAGTTTGGAGGTAGAAAAAAACATTTGCTTAGCAATGGATCTAACATAAAAACAGGGGCGGCTGTGGCTTAGAGGTAGAGTGGGATGCTCACTAATCGGAAGATTGGTGATTTGAGCCCCGGCTTCTTCCTGCCCCCAGCCCGCATGTCGAAGTGTCCTTGGGCAAGATACTGAACCCCAAATTGGCTGTGCCATCGGTGTGTGAGTGAGTGTGTGTGTGTGTATGATTAGTCTCTCTCTGATGAGCAGTTGGCACCTTGCATGGTAATCTCTGCTGTCAGTGTATGAATGTATGTGAAAGGGGTGAATGTGACATGTAATGTAAAGTGCTATACCGATACAGTCCATTTACCATTTACCACTGTGAAAGCAGTCTTCCATCATAACCGGACACGCACAAGAAAAAAAATTCAAAGATGTTCTGAAGAGGACACAACATACCTAGTTGATTTTTTTTTTTCTTTCCAAAATTTTTATTATGCTTTTCAACACAAATGCAGATCGACAATCCAACAATATCAATAATAAACAGTGGCCACAAGAACTAAACCTCTGACTTAGATCCATGAAATTTGATGTACATAGTACATAGCAAAGAGATAATTGCAAACTTGCATAAATATGTTGTGGAAGTATAAATTGGAAAATATAGCATCTATGTATCTGTGCGTATATGTGTATGTACTGTATATATACATGCATGTCCCATTACAGTTGACAGTGGTGCAACATCTGAAGAGAAAGAAAAAGAAAGAAAGAAAAATAATGATTTTAAGAAAAATATTTTTGAGGAGAAAAAAAAGATAAATTAGTTTATTCTTTAATTTAGCTTTTTTTTTTAAAGCAGTGTGTCCTTTACAGTTATCAATGATCATATTGCTTGTCTGCATGAAGATAATACGGATTGCAATCTAATTTTTTTATAATTTTTTTTGTTAAAAAAATTATGTCCCTAAGAATTCTAGGAGAAAATCATGATCTCAATTCTGAATGAGGGGAAAAAATCGTGATTCTCATTTTCAATTCTTCCGTCCAGTTTGAATTAAAATTAGATTTTAGTGTGTGTGTGTCCCAAAGTTAAATGACTGCGTCTGAAAATGTCTTGACTTGTGAATTTGTGTTTCCTCCATGGTTACCCCTCGCCCTGCACCTTGCAGGAGGAGAAGCTGGACGGGGAGAACCGCTACTTCTGTGAGAGCTGTCAAAGTAAACAGAGTGCCACCCGAAGGATCAGACTGCACAGCCTTCCTCCAACCCTCAACCTACAGCTCATGCGCTTTGTCTTTGATAGGTCTGCCATCACTTTGTACTGCATTGTATAAAAAAGCATAGCATATATAGCATACATAGTGACTATATCACTTTGGCAAGAGAATATATGCTCTCAATAAATTTCTATTTAATGCTGTTTGATAACAAAAATGACAAAAAGAAGACACAGATTTTAGTTCAATTACTGGATTAACTACTGATGCCATTAGTGTCTTACTTTCTACTGGTATGAGAACAAAGGTTTTACTAAACCATGTGGTCTTCTCCAGACAAACAGGCCACAAGAAGAAGCTCAACACCTTTATCAGTTTTCCAGAGCAGCTGGACATGGGGCCTTTTTTGGAAGGAAAACAAGGTATTAGCAGTATAAATCTCTGTGACACACACACACATTCTGCACTTTTGCTTAACAATCAATGCACACTGGCATGTGTCAGCTGTACAGAAGAAACAAATACATACACTACTCTTTCTCTCTCTCATAATTTAAAGGAGTAAGACCAAGTCCTTTGAATTCAGAAAGCAAGAGTGAAATTTTCAATAGTCCTCAAAACATGATCAGCAGTGTCAAAGCAGGGTACCTTCATATGGTTGATGTATTGCTGTCACAACAAGTTCACTGCTTGCTAAATCTGTATTAGTATTTTCTAGGCAATGCAATGCTTGCTCGACTATACTCAACAAGCAACAACAGACATTTTTTGTTGATGACTCTTTGAAAAGTAAGCGCGTTGATATTTTTGCGTGTTTGGACTGACTGTTTCTCCAGACCAGAAGTGTGTTTATGAACTGAGTGCAGTGTTGATCCATCGGGGCATCAGTGCCTACTCAGGCCACTACATTGCCCACGTGAAAGACGCTCGCACTGGCGACTGGTACAAATTCAATGATGAGGAAATTGAAAAGATGGAAGGCAAGAAGCTGCAGCTTGGCAATGAAGAGGACATCGGTGAGTAGTACTAAATGGACACTGTAGTTCCACCTTCCTGAAATTCATAGATGCCTAATGTAGTGCTATGTTCTAGCATTCTTATTGTTATCCAGTATTATTTGTAATGTAGAATAATTCTATAGTTCTTTACTGGTAAAAAACGTCATATTGTAAGCCAGCTGAAATTTTCAAATGCAGTCAAGTTTATTTGTTGAAAATGAATAGTAACAATCATGTGTCGTCATGATGATCGTGACGGTCATGTCTGTAAATGTATGCACTTTCTCAAAGTTGTTGCTCTTCCTTCTTGGTCTTCTTGGTCCCTAGCTGAGACAATGAAGTCCCAGACACGAAAGCCAAAGTGCAGTAAAGGCTACCACTGCTCCAGAAATGCATACATGCTGGTGTATAAGGTCCAGGAAGAGGAGAGCTCCGATCCGTCCAGGACCAGCGTCGAGGTGCCAGGTGAGTAGTAGAATTATAACCAATTTCACATTTTGCATGTTTTTGTGTGGAATGTGTCACTATTCCTTGACTCAAACAAAGATGGCAGCCAGACAAGAAAGCAGCGATCATTTCTGGTTTCTATCTTTGTTTGCGTCAAGGAATTAAAACATCTCTTGAGAAATGTGTTTTAATAGTAAAAATACACCCTTCAGTCTGGTCCATGTCGCTTCTCTGATGGTTTCCTTTATCTCTGTTTTGGCTCCCAGCCTTCCTTCAGAGGTTGGTGGACCAAGATAACCATAAATTTGAGGAGTGGTGCAGTGAGATGGCCGACATGAGAAAACAGAGCGTGGATAAGGGCAAAGCCAAGCATGAGGAGGTGAAGGAGCTCTACGAGCTTTTACCTGCAAGAGACGGTCGGTAAAAACATTCCCTACTCATCCACTTAACAGAAACACTAAAGCGAGTGTACATGTTTGTTGTGACTTAGACGCTAAAAGTACAGACAGTGTAATAACATTTGGGGGATATTGCTTAACTTGTACAACAGGTCCCCTGTCTGTAGTAATGCTGCTGCTAGTACAACACAACACCCTACTGAACCAAGATGAGTTATGATTTTTGCCAAAAGCAAATACTGTGTCTGGATGTTGTGTATTAGAATGATATCAACAGTTTCCAGTGTCCGAGTTACAAAAGGAGTGAAGTGTTAATCGGTAACTAGTAATTGAGTTTGGTTCCATACAATTTCCATACTTACCATGTGTTTTTATATGGATATTAATAATATACAGAGAGCCATTTGTTATCACAGAATACACCTAGATTTATGGAATCAAAATCAGAGGTCCTGTGTCTTTATATTTGATGTGTTTCTCTACTTTCCCTCCTCAGACGAGCCGTATGAGTTTATCCCCCTGGACTGGTTGAAGAAGTGGCTGGAGGACTCCACTGCCACAAAAGAAATCGACAACTCCCTCTTCCTGTGTTCTCACGGCAAACTGCACCCAGATAAGGTGGGAGATTCCAAGAGGGTTTCCTTGCAGGCTGCTCAGCTCCTCTACGAGCGCTACGGCGGAGGACCGAGACTTGACGGTCAGTCAAATAGAGGGTGTGGTCTCTTCTCAAATCAGACTTTTACCCTACGCACCATTCAGCTGTCCCATTTTACTGTCTGAATTTGCCCCTATCTCCCTGCAGATCCATTTTGACACTGTAGCTCATATGCATCCCTCCTCCAGTCTCTGTGATAAACAAAATTTCCCACAAAATTTCTAAAATCTGTCCTTCCTGTCTTAGGTCCCAGCCTGCTCGCTATTATCAACAACTCTCACATCTGAGTCTGTACCTATCTATTTTAAAGTGTCTAGCCACTTCCTAAAAAAACCTTCTCTCGAACCAGCCCAGTTACACCGGGGACACAGAAGGCGGAAGCGCAGCAAAGCGCCACACTAGGTCATTTCTCCTGCAAGCAGGAGCTGCACCAGAAGAGCAATCCTCCGCGCCGGTCAACAAGCAATTCTGCTTCTCTGCTCTTTTCTAATCACAATAAAGAGCTGATCTTTATATTAACCTCATGAATTTATAACATAAAGCTATTTATTTATTCATTTATATTTTCTGTGTGTGTAAAGCACTTTGAAACTGTGTGTTTTTTAAAAAGTGCTATACAAATAAAGCTTTACTTACTTACATCTGCAGCAGAGGGAGGAGGACAGGAGGAAGGACTAATACTGACTGATATCTGCGTTCTTCATTCTTTCTAAACGTCACTCAGTATTTTGATGTCAGGAATATGATTTTTATTTTAATGACATTTTAGATTTGTTTCCAGTGAGGTATTATTGAGTTTACATAGTGACTTTACTGTTGTAAACATTACTGTTGCTGTGTTCTTTTTTAAAAGAATGTGTTTTTTAAAATTGCAATTATTTAGTAATGAAAAAGAACCGATAGGAATATAAATAAATAATAATAAAATAAATAGCTAAATAAAAATCAGTACTGTTCAGTATCAGTCAGTTGCTGAAGTAGCAGAAAATGCCATGGAAATACTCAAGTACAAATACCTAAATTGCACTAAATGTACTTAGTTACATTCCACCACTGCTCTGTACTAAATCACATATTCTATCAAGAGTCATGCTAGAGCTTCGATTCTAAACCAGCATTGCATCTCATCAACTAAGTTACAAGGTAGTGTAAAGTCAACAGACTCAAACCACCGCACGGTCGTCTGCTGAGCTGCAGAATAAAGAAGAGATGGTCTGATGCTGACCTTTCAATCTGCTACTAATTGACAAACTACAGCTGGCTAGCTACCTAAGTGGGCGGTCACTGTTGAGCTCTATATACTGAAAAGAAAACAGTTTTATATCGGCTCATATCGGATAACATATACGCTGATACGGATAACATATACAGCGATACGATACATCTGCGATAGGCCAATATCGACCGATAAATCGGTCGGGCTCTAATCATTAGCATCACTAGTTGGAATATCACAAAGGAAAAAGTGGCTAAATTTGTTTTCCTGTTTTTCTGTCATTTTAAGAAATACTCTTGTTTGCAGTCAGATTAGAAACTTTTTACTCAAAGCACATCTCACTCTCTAGGAAAAAAAAACTTAATCCTGACTGCTCCTAAAACCACAATGTTGGTCTTCTACATTTTTACATATCCCACTTTTGTGTGTTTGTTCAGGCTCCTCTCTTTGTAGAGAGTGTGTTGGCCAGCGATGCAGAGTGCTGCGGCTGAAGAACCAGCTCAATGAAGACTACAAGGAAGTCTCCAACCTGGTCAAACGCACGCTCAGGTAAACACACTCAGGATAAATATGGATTGTAGTGTTGTGCGTCAAGTCAAGTTTAGATCAAATTATATTTTAATAGCCCCTTTCGGTCAGGCACCCCTTTACGTTAATCTGGTGACAATTTAACATTTCAGTCTCATATCTGAAACATTTCCGTATCACTTTCAGCATGGCAGGAGTCTGAATTGAATGCAGTCAGGTTAACCTACAGTAGCACAAGGTGATAAAGAAATTAAAAAAAACCTCTTAAAATAATAATCTGACCAAGTCTCTCCATGTATTTCCAATGTTCATTCGTGCCAACAGTGTGGGTGAACAAATTAATATTTGTTCATCATTCAATGCTCGTGCACTGATGGATATTATAAAACAGGCAGCAGAATTGGCTATCAAAAAACATGAAGTGATGGTCCATGATGGTCCTTAAGGCTTCAATGGCAAAACAGGTTTTAAAATCCATCCATGATGCAGCCTATGAGAGAACAGAAAACACTCCTCTTCCTTGCTATCTGAATGACAAAAAGCCATCTCTTTAACAGATAGATGAAGACAGCAATGTAACATATTCCATGTCTAAAAAGGGCTAAAGATTCCATTCTCTTGTGTTGTTGCAGCTGCCAATAGTGATACATGATTCAGCAGAGAGAAAATTGGTGAATTACGGGTATTTTTAGAACCACTGCAATTCCTCCATAAGAGAATACCTAAGTCTTCAAGGGGGTGTTTATAGAATACTATCTAATGTAATAATGGGTATTCATCACTGTGTGTGTGTGTGTTTCAGTGGTGAGGGCTACTGGGTGGGCAAAGCATCTCTGCGTATCTGGAGGCAGTTGGCTTTGGAACAGCTGGAGGAGGACGAAAATGAAACCAAACACAGCAATGGCCAGACCAATGGACAAGGACCACACACCAACAATAGCAAAGGTAGGAGGAATGGATGCAAAATCTGTCAACCAAATTGGAAAAAGAAAATTGTGTCACATTGTGCACAAGAGATTTGCTGATTTTATTTGTATTATTATAAATTGATTTGGCTTTGGGAAGGTTTGTCAGGAAAAAAAAACAAAAAACTGGTAACTTATAATGGGCATTAGTCACTGTTTTCTGACATTTTACATTAAATTATTAACCTATCAGGGTCCCCGCGGATGTTTAAAAAGTATTAAAACGTCTTAAATTTAGTTCTTAAAATGTCTGGAATTGTAGGAGGGAAAGCATTAAATTTGATCTGAGGCAGAATGACTGAGCGTTTCTGCATGATGTGAACTTTATCACAAAACATTCAAACTTGGGATAATGGTAAGCATGAATCACATGAAATCTCAAAAGCACAAGCGCATTGAATTAGCTGGAAAATGCAGCTGTAAACAGGGCTGTTTTTCTTAACTCATGAAAAGTTGACTTTTTAGAGATACGTGGTTCTCACAGGACAGTGATGCTACAAACACATGCTAATCTTACAGAATATGATGCATTGCTGTAGATTAAACTACCCAACACTATATAAAGTAGTTAAACCTTAGATCAACCTTAAACAACTACAGCAGTAAAATGCAACATACACATTAATGCAGCAGTAATATTAATCTAGAAACATCAGATATAATAGTAAAACACTGACAGGGAACATTTTACTGCACAATGAGTCCTTCTACTTTTGAAACTTTTAAGTATATTTAGCTGATAATACTTACATACTTTAAGTAAGGTTTTGAATGCAGGACTTGTAGTTGAGTGTTTTCACAGTGTAGTATTAGTACTATTTTACTTAAAGGATCTGAACTTCTTCCACCACTGCTGCTCTAGCAAAGCCTTCAGGCCCTGCTACCATTCATCAAACTACCAACATACAGTTTTATTTATTTGATGTAGTGTAGTTTGTTGATTTCTTTTGCTGCGGTAATAGTATTGTTTTTTCCTTTTAGAGGTATTAAAAAGGTCCTAAAAGTCATTAAATTTGTACTTAAAAATGTGCAGATACCCTGCCTATTGTAGTTAATGATAATTGGGGGAAAAAAACATTCATTGATAGGTATAGGCTGGTGTAGCATCTAGAACCAGCGTCATTTCAACTAGATTTTTTTAAGTCAGTATGATAATGTTGATCTGTGCATAAATGTTGTACTTGTCAAAACCTAGTTTATGTGGATTATGGGAGATCACATGACACAATGCTAATTGTAAAAATAAACAGCCATGATAGCCATGCTAGCAGCTGTATCAGGATGTACTATGGTACGGTGGTGCTCTGAGCTAAATACTAACGTCAACATTCTAACATGATCACAGTGACAATGCTAACATGCTGATGTTTAGCAGGTAAAATATTTACCATGTTCACCATCTTTTTAGCATGTTAGCATACTACTATTACTACTATTTGGTAATTAGCACTAACCACAAGTAAAGCTCAGGCTGATGGGAATGTCATTAGTTTTGCTGGTTTTTGGTCCTAATCCTAAGTATTGGTAAAAATGAAACTTTGACTTCATGATGGCGCTAGATGAAAAGTTAAGGGATCACCAAATGATTACAAGTCATCCGGAGGGGTACATCAATGTGTACCAAATGTACCAAATTTCATAGCAATACATTCAATAGATGTTAAGACCTTTAACACGAGACCTCATGGTGGTGCTAGAGGAAAAGTCACAGGATCGCCAAAGTCAGCATGGTTAATCCTCTAGGAAACCATGAATGTCGACCAAATTTCATGACAATCCATCTAGTAGATGTTGAGCTATTTCACTGATTAAGTAAAAACTTTGACCTGCTGGTGGTGCTACAGGAAATGTCATGGGATCATCAAAGTCATTAGGATTCATCCTCCGGGCACCATGAATATTTGTATCAAATTTCATGACAATCCATCCAACAGTTGTTACGATATTTCAGTCTGGACCAAAGTGGTGGACCAACCGACTGACATTGCCATTCCTAGTGCCACGCTGCTAGCATAGCATAGCTAATCTATGTCTGTCATATTATAAAAGGACATTGAGACACTGGCTGATTCACATCCACTGAATCAATCTGTTTGGTGTCCTTTTTATTTTAGTATTAAATTCAACCAACAGCTTCTCTGGATTGTGAGCGTTAACATTCTTTGTGAATTGTTTGATTGTAGAGTTCGGCCCAGAGCTCTCAGAGGGCAACGAGGACGAGATGAAGACTTTCAATGAAGACATTGTCTGCAGTCACGGTACTGTCCCATCATCGGCATCTAGAATAATCTTAGCAAATACTTTTAACAATGACATTCTACAATTTGTAAACAAAAAATCTTTTCATTGCTGTTATATAATCTGATCTTAAGTGTGTATGTTTGTTCATGCTATAGGGGGTCTGAGTATTCTGGAGACTGAACGGAAGCTGGTATCCTCTGAAGTTTGGACCAAGCTGAGGGCATACTTCCCCAAATCCCCAGAATTCACCCAAAACCAAGAGCCCTGTCAGCAATGCCTGGTGGGTAGATATTGACAAACCATCCAGCGTTGCACCACAGTGATCCCTCACGTTCATCTTTCATTGTTTCTGTTCTTTTTTGTTTATACCCCTACACCTGCAATATTTTTCTTAAAGTATTTTCTCTAAGCCTGCATTCAGATTGGATGTGTACAAGCTGGAATTATGCACAGTGTACAGCTGCCCCGCCGTAGGTGCCTGTGGTGTAGTTGATTCACTGTGATAGAGAGCAGAGATCACAGTGAGCAGGTTTGCAGTGGAGGTGGCTTTGCTAGATGTGTGATACTGACAAGGAGAAGATCACTTAGACTTTTTCAACTTGCTTCTCCACTAGCATCAGAAACTTGTAGTAGGAGAAAACAAGCTGACCAATCACAGTTCTTGTGGTATCTCTATCAGCCATGTGTGTGGGCTCTGTTGATACACTGCAACTGTATCGTGAAACTATAAATCAACCCAAATTGATGAAAGCAGGCACTTAGAGTAATGAGTCATGGTATCCACAGTTGGCAGATGTGTCATAATAGAGTGAACCATTGAGTTTGTCGTGGAAAAAACATTTTCTTCTTGTGTGTCCAGACATTGGAGCAGGAAGAAAAGGACAATGAGGCGGTCAGTAAGATGATGGCCCTGGACCAGAAGAACCAGCTGCTCAACCTCTTCCATGAGAAGAACCGGCCAACACTGACCAAGTGGCCTCAGGTAGACACAAAGCAAAGCACCAAACCAACGAGTCATGTAACCTCTTCACACCAATATATAGAAAAAGATGCAAGATGAAAATAATGCCTTTGGGAAAATTGACACTCTGCAGCTGCAAAGTGGAAATGACATACAGTACACTGGAATGAAAGTAACCAGAAAATTACAAAGAAAAGAACATATCGATACAGTGCAACATGAATTATACTGGTGTTAATATCAGAAATCAATTGAGATGAAAACAGTTGTTATGAAATTAATGTTTCAAAATCAACACTAATTGAAATTATACAAATATTGTGATCGATGATAACAAACTATGATTCACGTGAATACAGTAAATCCTCTCGTTTGTTTCTCCAGGGCACGGATGTACTTTACATAGTCCCTCTGTTTTTTGTTGATGAGTGGAGAAAATTCATCAGGTATGTTTGATTCAACTGTTTGTTGTCACATTGTAAAAATAATGTTTGACTGTATGCACTCAAGAACAGGTTCAGCCTTCCATAAAAGGAATTAGTAAAAAGAAGAGTTTGGCATGATTATCAGATGTGTGTCATAAGTAATGACTAAAACCAATTGTAATTTATTTAGTTTGCATTAAAATTGACCCTTTCATTTCTGAATTGGCCAGTCTCTAATGATGATTGGCAGTAAAATTGCATGTCAACCTTTCAAATGGTCATTTTCCTCCCATCTTTGTGTGTATTTTGTAGGAGGCCCACTAAATCATCTCCAGTGTCTAATGTGAGCAACACTCTGCTGCTCTGTCCTCACGGAGGCTTTATGTTCACCTATGACTCCCTGATCAACGGAGATGCACAACAGTGAGTTCTGCTTATTTAACTGACCAATAGTTGCTTTTCACCCACAAAACAATTCCACAAAACATTAAAGATAAATTGTGTTTACATCAGAACTATACTTCTGACCGGATGAAAAAAATAACTGGATTGGACCAGCAATTAAACTTCACTGTCCATTATAACCCTACTAATACTAAACCCTGAACCCAGTGAGGCAGCACTGGTCCTGACACTGTGTTCACGCGTCATGCATGCACTCCGTCCATTCATTTAATTTCCTGAACTAATCTTGCACAGATTTGAACAACCAGGCTAACTCAGCTGTTGTGCGTTCAGCAAATGGTCCTTATACTTCAAAAAATACAATGGTCAAGTAAAATCTAAATTATAAAAGGCTTGCAGCTTTTAATTTGACTGGGCAGGTTGTGTAAATGAAATTAATATTTGAAGAACCCTGAGCTGATGTGTTACTGATTGGACATTGCTGTGGTCTCATGTTGTGCTGTTTTTCCTGCACAGTATAGCTCTGCTCTGGCCCAGCGAATGGGAAGTGATCAGCAGACTCTTCATTGTGGACCAGCCGATCTCCATCCACTGCTTCAAACAGACCACACCAAGTGGTCCCACCATTCAGTACACAACTCAGCCTGGTAAGAGTGCAAAGTCAGGAAAGAAATGTCACCTCACAGTTTTAAAATGTTTATTGTAATGCACTTTTTTCATATACTCAAAATCTATTTTGGAATATCAAACACTCACTGTCTGGTGGCTTTAAAAAGTTTGTATCTTGCTCCTTTGTGCAGGGTAGAGGCTGTAGTCGGCTTGGATTTAAGCTGTTATAAAGGATTCCAAAAGTGACTATGTTTTACAGTGACAAAAAGTGTCAAAATGTCCATAGAACTTGAATGAAGTGAATTATGCAGGAGTAGCTGTTTGATACATTTATATTGGCATTTTGAAGCTAAAAGCTTTTTAATGCCACTTAACACTACAGTTTGATACTCAAAATGTTTTGGGTGGAGTGTTGCTTTGACCTATTTTGGCTTCTCAACATCCTTGATAAATTTGATATTAATGTGGGTGTGTGTTTATGTGTTCAGATCTGTGTTGGGAGTGCAGAGAGAGCTTCCTTTTCCAGCAGCAGAGGGACCTCAGAGAGTATACCCAAGCAACCATCTACATCCGCAAAGTCATTGAAGACAAGAGGGTATGGGGGAAAAAAAGGACATTTTTGGTCATCCAAACAGTGACAATTGTATTTTTTCACATAATATCTAAAATGAGATCCACTGATTTTCCATTGTTGATGCAGTCTTTAACTTTGTGTTTTCATGTTGTCGTCTGCATAGATGATAAAGGAGGCGGCTCCGGAACTGAACGCCAGCAGCTCCGAGGCAGAGGAGGAGAAGGAAGAACATCCAAAGGTGGATGGAGAGAAAGACCCTGACTTCAGTCAGGTAAGTCCATTACCACCAGAAGGATGTCGCCACATACATTGCACACATAATATCAACTGACTGCTACCAGCACTAGAACTACAATAACAGTAGTTAAGGCAGCCAAATATTCCTTGTCTAAAGAAAGTGAAACGTACACACTCAATACTTTACAGCCTTCAGGGATTGTCCACCATGTGACTGACTGTGATTGGTCTAAAATATCACATGACTGGTTGTGTTGCCTTCCAGGAAAGCATCTTTTTCTTTTCTGGTTAATTTCCTTGGTTTACATTATATTTTAGCATTAGACAGAGTAAAACAACTTGCATCATCATTTTTTCACCTGTGTTTGTTGCTCTTTCACTGTAGCCATTGTTTTTTCTCTCTCACCACAATTTCTACTTTCCTTTGGTTATAGTTGTGCACCTGATGTGTGCAGTATGAATAAATGAAGGGGAAAAAACAAACCACAAAAAGTAAAAATAATACTAGTAGGATGTATTAATAGTCTATTAACAGTTGGAGTAATGACTGACAGTAAAAGCAGTAGAACTAGTAAAACTAGCAGTACACACAAATTACCTTCATGATGATCATGTTTGGTTTTATCTAAAACTTCTGTCTTAGGACTGTCTTGACAGTTAAGCTACTCCATGTTGTTAGCAAAGACAAGGAATAGAGGCATCATCTATTGCCAACCCGTAATAGCTAATAATCACATAACTTTCTTTCAGTCACAAGATGGTGCAAAGCGGCTAAAGATGAGTGACAGCAGCGCAGCATCGTTAGCTACTGTTTCTGTGACCAACATGACCAAACTAGGTGGAATAAGGAGAAGCACCAGGCACAGGAAACTCCGAGGAGAGAAAGCACTCATCGTTTCAGCTAATCAGACACTTAAAGAGCTGAAAATACAGGTGAGAGCTCCAAATTACTGGATACAGTGCTGGATTGCTGGATACAAGTCTGAAGCATTTAAAATGAAAAAAGTTGTTTATGACATCTTGAGGATAGATAGAATGAAGTTTGTTCACATAAACTGGTTGTTACAGAATCAGTAATTCTACACAGGTATTTGGAAACCCTTAACCAGAGCTGATACTGTTATAGAATATTGTAATAAAAGTATTGTGAATATTGTGATTACTGTACTCTAAAGGTAATGAGTGGTCTGTATTCACAAAACTAACTTTGCTGTGCTTCTGGCCCTATAGATTATGCACGCCTTCTCCGTGGCTCCGTTTGACCAGAACCTCTCCATTGATGGAAAAAATCTGACAGACGACTCGGCCACACTGGGCAGTCTGGGCGTCATCCCTGAAAGCATCATCTGTCTAAAGGTACTTCCTACTTTGATTTTTACATAGAAATCATAACCACTGGAGTGTTAATCTTGATTCCCATCAGATTATCTTGATGGTGATTACAGACATTATCCTTTTAATCTAAAACATTCATTCCATTGTTTTCTCACAGGCTGATGAGCCAATAGCAGACTTTGCTGCAATGGATGATGTCGATCAGGGTAAGTGGGGTTATCTTCACCTATTTTACCTTGATTTTAAAAAAGCTAAATTATAATAATACTGTTTTCTTATACGGAGTCATCTACTTCTTTTACAGTGAGAATGCCTGAAGAGGGATTTAAAGGTGAGCATACTTTTTCATCATTTGATTTGAAAAGGATTTTCTTTTCTTTCTTTTTTTTCTTCATCCAGTAGGAAGTAAACTTCCCTATTATCTTAACTGATGCATTAAAGCTGAGTGGGGCTACCCTGATAATCAGACTGAATTCATTTCATTATTCTTTCTGGATTGCTGTAAAATGTGAGATGTAGGCAGTGATTTAGAGGTCTGGAACTAGGCTAAAGAGGGAAAAGAATGCAAGAAACTGACAGGCACTACACCTTTAGCATAGTATTGTTATATGGATCTATCCTCATTGTAGAATTTCACACTTGGAAATTTGTTCTAGTGAAGGATTTGACATTTTTAGGGGTTGGTATTGAAGCTTAATACTTTTTGAGTACTGCTCAAACTGTGTCTGTTCAGCCAAGTTTTGATAACTGTCAAGCACTGAAAGTTGACCAAAAGCTTGACCAGATTATTCATTATCAGATTATTTCATAAATTAAATCAGGGTTTTGTTAATTTTATACTGTATTTTTTGGGGGGGGGTCTGATTTGATCTAATAATTTCTGTCCTTCTCTGCAGGCACTGGGCTTCTCGGGCACTGAGGAAAGCTGTGCTGTTGCTATGCTTGAATTGGACCGATGACAGATGGAAATTTTAAAAAAAAGCTTGAATTTGTCAAGTGTCCATATATAAATAAGTGCTTTAATTTTTTTTTTACGTTTTGAGTAGGCTTTCTTTAATAAAACTGTGACTATGTTGCAAAGCCGCTGTTTTTCTCTACATAAGGTTAGCTGGCCTTTGATCTTTAAACTTCCTAATCATTCTGACGGACTTTGTGGTAGTGCTTCTGCCTGACTAATACAAACAGGTTGAGGAAGCTAAGTGGAGCTGTTGTATTCAGAGGCTTGGCTTCACTTAAGTCCTACTGTTACTCAAGAAAATGGGCTTTGTTTTTGACTCTTTTAAATTATGGCAGAAGAAAAATTCAAGACAATGTTCTTTCTTTCCATTATGTGGAAGCTTGTGTTCTCACTGCAGTTTCCAGGTTTGTCAAAAGAATGCACGAGTAACTGTTAAGTATTACAAATATAACTGCTCTTAAATGTTAGAACATTTATTACCTCTACAGCAAATCTATATCTATATACTCCATGTGGCATTTAGAGATACATAGCTACACGGTATGTATAGAGGCTGATTCCTGCATAAGTTTCAGCAGTGCAAACCTCGAGAGTTGGAAGTGAGAAACAGAATGCATCAGTGATATGTCCTGTTCTTTTCACTGTTATTTCTTATGGACAATAAAGTTATTTTCAAAGCACCCTGTCTTCACATACTTGTAAATTACTCATAAGTTTCAACAAACTGCCAAATATAATGTATTGGTGGAACAGTGTTTTATTAGAGTAAATCAGTGGCATTAAGATTATTTCAGTCATACCTTATGCAACATCAACACCTATTGAAAATTATTATTATTAGTTGTTTTTTTAGGTGTAGTCATGAAGTAGTCACTGTGCCAACAGGCTATTTCTTCAATTGTTGAAGTGAATTTCCATGTATTAAGCTGTCCTCTAAATTACTGGTTGAAAAGGTTGGATGTTTTATTACCAAAAAAATGCACAGCCGTTTTCCTATCAAATGCTCTCATTACTTAATGACATCTGCTGTTGATAAGGTACTTACTGTAGATACAGTATAATCGATGTTTACGAAATTCAAACGTGGCATAACATTGTTTATAGATGATATCCTACACAGAGAGCATTAGAGACGACAATCATAAAAAGTTCTCCTTCCTCAAGCATAAGGTTTTCATTTCTTGACGATTATTTGCAAGGCTGGATTCAACGGTTATTATCTAAGTTTATATTGTGATCACACGGTGCATATTCAAAAATGTTTCGGCATTTATTACAGAAGTGTAATAAATGAAATGTAATGCGAAATGTAATGCTTTACAGTTTATAAGGTATTTTTTTATTACTTTTATTCATGTATTATTTTTATTCATGTGGTCTTGTTTCAGGCAAACAAAGCAATCGAAATAGAGTAGTAGCCAACTTTTTAAAAACTTTTTTCGTGAAAGATAATCATAGTTTCCATAGATTTTCTATTCTTTAAATAAAAGACACTTAGCAAACTACTATACACCTAGCATAGCATATTTTATATTAGCTGCTGTATCATTATACTAAACTCTTTCTTTCTGGTTGCGGAAGGTGTCTGTGGAGCTTCATTAACCACCAAGGCTACATGTTGGTTGAACACATTTATGCGCCAATTTCTCTGGACATATTGATATTAAGGCAGCTTGAAAAGTGAACTCCTTGGAATGACAGTAGACTTTTCCATAACCGGTGTTGTAACGTTATCGAAGTCTGTTCCCCGTCAGTGTTTCCCTTCAATTGGACTAGTGTTTCCAGTAGTGCCCCCTTGTGGCTGGGGTTATGGATAAGGTTGGGTTCAGGTTAAAGTAAGGGGAAACACATGTCGACGGGGGAACAGACCGGCATTTTATGCGCCACTGAGCAGCTTTCATGTGAATGAACACAGCCCCGCCTTCAACGCTGTATCCAGTTCTCTTTATACATCCACGGAACAGTCTTCGACACAACACCGGAACCGTCCCCATTTCGTTGCCGTACCGCCGGTCGCCATTTTCAAAACGGCTAAGCTTTATTGCGCACATCAGAGTTGTTCAGCAAAGAAGTTTAAATAAAGAGACGGATCGTTTGAATCATTCAAGGTAAAAACATCCATTGAGTGGAAGCTGCATGTCGGATGGTCGTCAGCTGTTTATTCAGAGTATAACTGCTCCTGTATCCAAAGAGTTTCACTGACCTAATAATATAAGTAACCTTTTCTAGATTACATTAGCATCCTTAGCTAAAGCTAATGACGGATAACTTACTAGAGCTGGCTAGCTTGGACATTATTTTGTACATATTGAACGAAGGCCATGAGAACATCAGTATCCCAAACCTGTAACCTGAGCGAACAGCCGGCTGTTAATAAAATGTTGGACCACTTGCTTTGTAATGATGTGAAGACACAGTACATTACAAAGTAGTATCTGTACATGCCACCTTTTCATTTTGCCAAATTACATTCAGATAGAAAATAAATGCGGGATTGCTAATTGGTATAGATACACAACTCAAAGAACATTAGCTACTTGAGACTTCTTATGAATACTTGTGATCCATTTAACGTTAGTAATTCGGCATACATAATGCACACGTGCACAATAAGTAAGTACATTTCCAACTAATGCACTTTACTCGTTTCCTTCATGTTCCCATAATCGAATATAACGTTAGCATATGGAAGCCGGTCGCATTAATCATCGTAAACCAATTCAAAATGCTGAACTTTCCAATAAATGCAGTAAGTCCTTCTCTGTGTTAAGTGTGTGCCATTCCACCAGTAGATACTCAGTATTCTGGCTGCTTTGAATGCTGTAACTTACACGTTTGCTGATTGCTGAACATGATGAAAACTGTCAATTTCTGAATTGAGTTTGACGTGATCTCTCCATACAAGAGCGAGCGGAACATTCTGCCCCTCCAGACCTTCAAAGAAAATGATGGAGCTACCCAACTACAGCAGCCAGCTGATGCAGCAGCTGTGGGCCCTGAGGAAGGAGGGCCACTTCTGTGACTGCACCATCCTGGTTGGAGACAGCCCTCACCGTGCACATAAACTGGTGCTGGCTGCCTCCAGCATGCTCTTCAGGTAGTGTGAACATGGGATTTGAAAGATGATCTGCAGAGATTGGTTTGGCAAGTGATTTATTAAAGTGAAATATTTAGTGGGTTGGAATTCATATTCAGCAGGTCTTACGTCATTCAAGTTAAGTCCAAGCAAAGTCTCAGGCTATTAGAGGCTTGTTGCAAGATGAGCATGAAGTTATTCTTGACCTTGAAAATAGTAGTTTGACAAAATAATCTTTCACATCTTAAAGTTGTCAGGTTTCATGTCTTAAACAATATCAGGAGTCTGAATAGTCATCAGACCCATTGCAATTACGCATTTTAAAATCATCTGACATAACGACCTATAAAACTACAACATTAAACAGATTATAAGTCCATGCACAGACAACCCTGAACAAAACTCTGACACTAAGGTGTATTGGTAACTAGCTTGCTAGCTTACACAGTAAAATGGATAAATAAGAATTAATTTTTGTACCCTTTTTTAGCTGATTCAGGATAGCTGTTCCCCCCACTAAGCTTGGTTAAACACGTCACAGAGCTATCTCTGTCATGAACGCACAGTAATGAAAGTGGTACTGATCTATTGACAGAAAATAGTTTCTTAAAATATCAGAGTATTCATTTGATATCCAATCAGTTGTTTTTTATAAATATATTTTAATATACAATGCAGTTATCAAAATGTCTTTTTTAATATTCAGTCCTTTGCCTTTAAGTCCAGACTTAAAGAACAGTATAAAGGTTTAAAGTAGCAAATCCATGTTTTTGGGCAAGTCTAAGTCAGGTCTCTAAATTTATAAACGCACGTATCAAGGTTCAACGCCTTGACGGCAATTCTCAAGTCCCTCAGGGCGAGTCTCAAGTCAGTCGAGATAACTCCAAGTCAAGTCTCAAGTTATCTTGTCGAAGCAAGTCTCAAGCCAAGTCTCAACTCCTTGTCAGCAAGGCCAAGTCAAGTTTCAAGTGTCATTAATGCAAATCTCAAATCCCAAGTCTCAAGTCCTTCACGGCAAGTCCAAGACAAGTTTCAAGTCCCAAGTCTTTTCAAAGCAAATCTCAAGTCAAGTCTAATGTCAGTTGAGACAAGTCCAAGTCAAATCTCAAGTCTTGTCAAAGCAAGTCTTCACAGCTATAGTAGTAGACGTCCACATCACCCCTATATCGATGAATTTGATGCACAGCTTTATTCGGCTCTGTGACGGGAAAATCTGAAAGACACTTTCTGTCATGTAGTTCATCTAGTGTTTACCTGATATCTTACAGTATGTGGGCAGAACAACCAGGCCTGTCAGAAGCCAGTCACCCCATCTCTCCATGGTTTTATGGTAATTTAATGAATTCATATTAATCATAGCACTATAAGGACAAATGGGTAAGAAAAGGAAAGATGACTCGTAGTGGGATAATCACTTGGGAACTTGAAAAGAAATAAAAGTATGTTAATCTCTGTCAGGTCTCTCCTGGATGGCTCTGACACTATCTCCATCGACACAGCCATGGTTTCCTCGCAGGAGTTTGGCTGTCTGCTGGACATGGTCTACACCGGCAAGCTGCCTCTAGGCAAACACAACGTCAGCCGCATTGTCGCCGCTGCAGACAGCCTGCAGATGTTCGACGTCGCTGTCGGCTTCAAAAACGTCCTCACCAGTCTAGTGAACCAGCAACCCCCGGTCCCAGGCCTTTCTACACAGGCCGCAAGCCTCACCATGATCAACAAAGCCCAGAGCGTGAACCCTGGAGGTTCAGCTTCACCCAACAAGGGTGACTTGATTTCAGACAAGACAGAGCTACAGGCTGAGCTGAAGAAGGAAGCCTGTCTGGGTGACTGTGACGACACAGAGGAACCAGCATGTAAAAGAACCTGTGTGGAGCTCTCAGGTCAGTTTCAGTTGCTTACCATGTCAAAGGAGTTTGTTACTGTCCTAACACTTTCTGACTGCACTGTATGACTCCAATCCATGTTTCACAGAGCCTGAAGAAGCCAAATCCTCAGAGAGCATAGTGGAAGAAAACAACACAACGGCAGCTAAGGTATCCAATGGGCCTGCCACTGGTCTTCTGGAACATTCCTCTCAGCTTGTGGAGCTCCTCATCAACATGTCATCTGTCCTGGAGCTGCTGAGCCAGGCAGCACACAGCAGCCTGGATGAACAGGAGAGACAGGTAGAACAGGTCGTCCTAGTCCTGAAAAAGTTTTTATACCTACAGTTAAAGGTGCCCTGTGGAGTTTTCTTGTAAACAAACAAAAGTGATGTTTACATTCAGTGTTACTCACCACAGATTCTTGAGGTCTAACCAATGTATGTAAATGCAGATACAGTTGCAGATTTTTAAAGTATTTTAAACCCTACATTGTTTACATCCATGGTTACTAGCTGGCAGTCGTCTTCTTCTCTGTCTTTTCTGGCGCATTGCAGCATATGTTGGCGTGTTACCGCCACCTGAAGATCAGTGGAATAGTGTGAAGCCATTGGCAGGGCTGTGTATCGCGTCAACCACGCACATGCGTTTGCGTGCACGAGATAAATAGAATGTGGACCCACTCATAGAAAAAAAACTCCATAGCGACACTAGAGGTCAGAAACTCCACAGGGAACTTTTAAGGCCTCAAATCTTAAATCTTAGTATATCGTCAACAAATAGTTTTTTGCAAATAATATTTTTTCCTTTTTAACCTTTTCTAGTTTCCTTCAGATTCATTTTTACACTTCCTTTAAACTATTTATGCATTTCTGCAGTTGCCTACTATCCTCCTTTCTGCTTTGTTCTCCACTTTTCTCCATCTTCATTCATGATCAAATCCACTACATCCACTTGTATGTTTTCTGAAAGTAGGATCATTTAACTTTAGGTCCACTAATTACTTAACACAGTAACCATGTTTATTAAGCAATGACAGAGTGTCAGATTCAATTAGTAGATGTATTGTGGCATAAGGTTGGTATTAGGTGTGAAGTGTAAAGCACTGAAATATGAATCAAAGGAAATACTAAAACATAATGGTGGCAATGCATTAATGTTGTAAAGAAAGTATAGAAACAAACAACATTATTGTGAAAAAAAATGGTAGTGGATGCAAAAACTTTTTTAAAGGTATATGACAAAAATAAAATAAAAAATCCTGCTCGGGGGTTTTATTTAAAAAATGTTAGCTATTCCGGTGTGGCTTTTTAAGTACTCCATAATATACATTTCACTTTTATGGATGGAACAGTCGCTGAAAAGAACGATCATGTGAGATGAAATTATCACATATCTGTCTACATTTTTCCCAGGCCAACAGTAGTAGAGTTAAGAGAATGTAATAACTGAGACACAGGCAGTATTATAGTTTTTGAGATACTGGAAGCCTGTTAATTTGAAAAGTCTGTGCAGGAAGTAGGGTGTTTAATTTACAGTAGCTTAACGCTGAAAAGTAGAAGCTATTGGAAATTATTTTTCAATGTAAACAGTATTTCTATTAGAGAAAAGAAACAGCAGAGTGGTGAATATGACATGACTGTTGTACTGATGGAATTAATGCTGTGGAAATGTACATTATACTGAATTTATCAAGACAATAGGTAAAAATGAATCAAGTGTTAGAGTTTGCTTTAACAGCAAAATAAAATCGAGCAGATCAGCAACTAAAATATGATAAAATATTCTTATAAAAGAGGTAAAATTTGTAATAAAAGTCTGTCTCTTTTTCAAATAAAGGCCTGGTTCTCTCTGTAGTTGAGGTAAATAAAGGTACATTTCTGCTCCTGCCAGGTTGTGTGTCAGTGCTGTGACGAGGCAGATCCCAGCTCAGCGTTGGAGAAACTGATGAGCAGAATGAAGGAGGGGCAGTTCAGTGAGGGAGCACTCCTCAGGCTGCTCCGGACTGTTCAACAGAAAGCTCCTTCCTCCTTCCCGACACCACTGCTCTCTCTGGTGGAGGAGGTGGAGGGGAACACACAGGAGCCAGAAGGAAACCAAACTGGAGGTAAAGAAGAACCCTTTGTGACTGTGTGAGTGGATATAATTCAATTCAATTCCAAGGGCTTTATTGGCATGAAAGTTTAAAACAAATGTTGCCAAAGCATCAAAATATAATTTGTCCAAATATTTGGACAGTAAACCTATGTGTGGCAACATAGCGCTTTGCACCGACATCAGCTTCACTTAACCCTGCACTGATACGCCACATTAGACGTGACAGCGCCACATGTGCCTCTACATGAAACTAGAAGCGTTCTATTTTAAGTGTTCTATTAAGTGTTAGATGTAGTGTCAGACGTTGCTCCATAGGGCAGCGCACATGATCATTGTAGCTTCACTCAACACCTGCTTTTACACCTGACTAGGTTAACTAGGTTAGGCGGAGTGCAAGTTAGGCAGACAGGTACACGTTTGAGGTACTGGTGTGCATGTATATTGATTTTTTCCACCCCTAATATCCGTCATCTTTGTGCGCATCCTGCGACTGCACATGCCCACGTGTGACTCTTAACCCAGGGGCGTAATTCAGTAAGTGGGTTTAGTGAAAACTGAGTTTGTTAACCCTGAGATAAGGGGAAACTCTGGGTTTTCAGTTCGAGAAAGAGAGGCAACTTAAACTCTAGGTCAGTTACCATGGTAATTGACTCTTTGAACCTAACCTGCTCGCTGGTAGGTTTTTTTCAATCAACCTTGAGTTTTTCTCTGTCTTGTAGCATGATCAACCCTGATCCTGATGAGCATTTTGGATCTTTATTAATGAAAATAATTAGACTTTTCTGAAAGCTGGCTTCTCAGTCATAAACCAGGCCTGTCCAGATAACTGATAAGCCTTCCCCAGTAACATTGTCTGTCCCATGAACTTTGCCAGACTCAGGTCACTAATTGGAGGTTGAATGACAATTTCTTGATTTACGGCAGGCCTGCAAAAACTCACAAAGCATGAACAACCTAAGCCAGTTTAGTAAATTACAACTTACTGTCCCTGACCAGGTATAACACAACCTGACACCACCCTCTTTCAATTCAATTATTTATATACCGCCAATTCATAACAGAAGTTATCTCATTGCACATCTTTTCCTATAGAGCAGGTCTAGACCGTACTCTTTATAATATTATTTATAGAGACCCAACAAATCCCACCATAAGCAAGCACTTGGCAACAGTGGCAAGGAAAAACTTACTTTAAGAGGCAGAAACCTCGGGCAGAACCAGACTCAAAGGTGGGTGGCCATCTGCAGCTGCCGGTTGGCGATTATTAATAAAGTAATAATAATAGGAATGATAGTGATTGGAATAATAATGATAATAATAGTAGTAAGACTAATAATAATTGTAGTAGCAGTTGTCGAGCAGGAACACGGGGGCAGCAGGTGGCCCACAATCACTGATCCAGACTCTGCAGCTCTGGAGGCAGAAATATCTGCTGAAAGCCAGAGAAGGAGAGAGGAGAGAAACGAGAAAGCACAAAACTATGGGAGAGAGAAGATGTCTAGTTAGTAACATGCATTAATGGGTTAAAAATGCATACAGATGAGGGAGAGGGAGAGGAGGAGAGAGGAGCTCAGTGCATCATGGGAAGTCTCCCGGCAGTCTAGGCCTGTAGTAGCATAACTAAGGGATGTTTCAGGACTCACCTGAGCCAGCCCTAACTAGAAGCTTTATCAAAGAGGAAAGTCTTAAGCCTACTCTTAAATGTGGAGATGGTGTCTGCCTCCCGAACCCAAACTAGGACCTGATTCCACAGGAGAGGAGCTTGATAACTGAAGGCTCTGGCTCCCATTCTACTTTTGGAGACTCTAGGAACCACAAGTAACCCTGCATTCTGGGAGCGCAGTGTTCTAGTCAGGTAATAAGGTATTATGAAATCTTTAAGATACGATGGTGCCTGACCATTAAGAGCTTTGTAGGTGAGGAAAAAGATTTTAAATTAAATCACACACAGACTCACACACGTGGGACACACGAGCGTATGTACGTGCGTCTTGTCCTCCGTGACCCTTTACACTCCCCATAGTCCGTGTGTGCGTGTGAACGCATGCATGTGCTGTGTATGTCATTGTCCCTCAGGTTGTGGCATGTTGATACAGTGCATTCAGAAAGTATTCACAGCGCTTCACTTTTTCCACATTTTTTTTTATGTTACAGCCTTATTCCAAAATGGATTCAATTCATTATTTTCCTCAAAATTCTACAAACAATACCCCATAATGACAATGTGAAAGAAGTTTGTTTGAAATCTTTGCAAATTTATTAAAAATAAAAACCGAAAAAAATCACGTGTACATAAGTATTCACAGCCCCTCACAGACCCTCAAATTGAGCTCACGTGCATTCTGTTTCTACTGATCATACTTGAAATGTTTCTACAACTTGATTGGAGTCCGCCTGTGGTAAATTCAGTTTATTGGACATGATTTGGAAAGGCACACACCTGTCTATATAAGGTCCCACAATTAATAGTGCATGTCAGAGCACAAACCAAGCCATGAAGTCCAAGGAATTGTCTGTAGACCTCCAAGACAGGATTATATCGAGGCACACATCTGGGGAAGAGTACAGAAAAATTTCTGCAGTATTGAAGGTCCCAATGAGTACAGTGGCCTCCATCATCTGTAAATAGAAGAGGTTTGGAACCACCAGGACTCTTCCTAGAGCTGGCCGCCCAGCCAAACTGAGTGATCGGGGGAGAACGCCCTTAATCAGGGAGGTGACCAAGAACCCGATGGTCACTCTGACAGAGCTCCAGCGTTTCTCTGTGAAGAGAGGAGAACCTTCCAGAAGAACAACCACCTCAGTAGCACTCAAGAAAATTCTCTGGTCTGATGAAACAAAGATTGAACTCTTTGGCCTGAATGGCAAGCGTCATGTAAGCGTCATGTCTCTAAGCGTCATGTCTGGAGGAAACCAGGTACCATCACCTGGCCAAAACCATGACTCAATAGTCAATGGCTGTGCACTGACACTGCCCATCCAACCTGATGGAGCTTGAGAGGTCCTGCAAAGAAGAGAAACTGCCCAAAAATAGGTGTGCCAAGCTTGTAGCATCATACTCAAAAAGATTTGAGTCTGTAATTGGTGCCAAAGGTGCTTCAACAAAGTACTGAGCAAATGCTGTGAAACCTTATGTACATGTAGTGTGGATGCACTGTACATTTTGGGCAGCAAGATATGCCCTGTCTCCTTCTCCTAGGAGTATTTTTAAGTTTGAGAGGTCATTTAGCTCTTTGAAATCTGAAATTACAGAGTTGTTGTTAAATTAAATGTTATAATCTTATTTCATTGAATGTTTTACATTGTAGGAGGAAGTGCATCTCTGTCTCAGCCTCACCTTTCAAACAGTGACCACATATTCTGTTAATTTTGGTTGCCAGGATTTTTTGTGTCTTACTTGTTCGATTGCCAGTTTGTGGTCACTGAGCCTGTACTTGGTTAGGATCTGTCTCTGCTTTCTATCTCTGACAATAGAGATATTCTGACAATTCATAATCTTCAATTCACATCTTCTCTGTCAATTAAAAATGCATATCCAAATATCAACTTTTACTAAACTAAAAAAAGCCTGTTTTCAGTTGACCATTCAACTACCGTTAAACCAATTTACATTCAATACACTGGTGTCATATTTATCTCTTGTTGCTGGGATAATGGTAATAGTTCAAATAAGTTTTCTAACCTTTTTTCCATCTTTTACAGTTGACTCAAGAAAGCAGAACAGCACCAGAAGTGAAGAAAAGCTAGATGAAGAGGGAGAGGAAGAAAACAGTAAGGAGGAGACCGAAGAGGACGAGAAAGTCATAAATGCTACGACAGACTCTTCCTCCCCTCCCCCCTCCTCCTCTTCTTCCTCCCCCTCCAAGCCCTACTCCTGTCGCTGGTGTAAGAAGGGTTTTTCCTACAAATGTCGAATGTTGGCCCACGTGAAGCGCTGCCCCATGTCCCAGGAGTGTGAGCAGCAGTGCCCACAGTGCCCCGAGAAGCTTGCCAACCAGCGGGCCCTGCAGCGCCATCGGGCCGAGGCTCACCGCAACACCGCACGAGTGAAGAAGAAGGTGGCCTGTGATCTGTGTGGGCGAACCTTCGCCCACCCATCAGGTGAGAATCGGCTTTTCATTTCAGCACCTATGTTAACAGGTTATAGCAGCCACACAGCCCGTGTGAGCAGCCGCGCGTCATCTGGAGGTTCAGCAGCTCACCTATCTTTGCTGAGAAACGTTCGGTTCTCAGCCAAAATACAGTCAAAATGATCAAATGACAAAATGATCTGTTGATAGTCATATCGACATCATACCAGCAACATACACCTTTCACTACAGTTTCAATGTCTATATCTGTAGAATGTCAGACATAAAAAAAATAATAAAAAACCCTTTTGTCCTCTAGCGTTTCTGTGGACAGAATATCTTCATTTGTTAACAAGGCTTTTATTGTATTGTATTTATCGGTGAGGTGCCTGCGCAGAGCCCAAAGGATACTAAAGGACAGTACCAACCCTAGCCACAGCCTGTTCTGGCAAGAGATACAGAAGTATCCGCTGTTATACCACCAGACTACAGAGCAGCTTCTTCCCTCAGGCTGTGAGACTCCTAAACTCATCTTCAGCACTCTACCATGTAAAATAGTTTTCATTTCTGACTTATTTATTCACTGATCCTACTGTATAATTATTTTTTTTTGAGTAGCATGGAACTACAAAAAAAATCTCATTATACAACCCTGTGTTGTAAAATTATCAATAAATCTATCTTGTATCAAAGGGAAACTCAATGTAAAAAGATAGGGCTGGCAGTAGCAGCGCCGCAGCAGCAACACTGTCTGTGCGGACACCACACGCATGCGAGCCGCAGCACGTCAGTGAGGTAGCCGTCAAGCACAGGTACAGGTAGGGAGTGTGCCCCGGCGTAATTGAACATAGTGTTAGTTCAGGCAGAGCACTGAAGTCACGCTTGCATTATTTATTCATGCTTCACCGTCAGTGGCTGCTTGGCTACCACCTGACTAGTAATATTCAGTCACATTAACATTATAACTGTGATCCGCGCATAGTGCTTTTGCTGTCGGAGCATCAACGTTTAAAAAGAAGAATGTCTCCAAGACACTGTCCTGTGCCGTGACAGGTACGTGGCCAGCAGAACAGCCCCCCTTCCCGCAGCATTTCAGTGCCAGGCAGCAGCAAACCAAAGAAGAGCTGCGTTTTACTAAATTTAAATCCATCAAAAAACATTTATCTGCACCTTTTTATTCTTGTTTACAATCAATAACATGTGTTAAGAAATTACCACTGTGTATGGTAACTGACAAAAAAATGGCGATGCTTAAAATGTATTATTGGGTGCACCTAAATGAAAAAGTTATGTGCACCAGTGCCACCAATGTAAAGAGTTAGTCTGGAGCCCTGGCGAAAATAAATGGTCACCTGGAAGGGGTGGGGGGGAGAAAAAAAAAATCAGCCCATTAACCAATACCACCTGATGTATGTCAGATATTCATTGTATGTAAATGTAATTTTGAGCTTATTCTTTCACAACACTCTGATCAGTTGCAGCTCCCGCACTGACCTGTTTCATTGTGAATAGTAGTAGGCTCAGCAGAAAAGTGTATTTGGATTGACAGCTGAGTGCAGGAAGTGTTGGCGAGTCCTGGCAGCCTCATCCCTTTCTGTGTGATTGGAGGTGGTAATCTATCACCATCAGCTGCTGAACTGAGTTAGATGGATCATGAAGCATCTTGCCTTGTCATCAGTTATGTAACTGTAGAAACAATAGCCTCACTCATTAAATCATTGGCCTTTGCTATGTGATATACAGCAGTGCCTCTGCTCTTTTTCATTGAAGGTTAATGTGAGGTACCGTATTGGCCTAAATATTAAACAACCCCCCTTTTTGGGGAAAAAGACGTGAAGATAACTTTCAGATCAGGCTTATTGAAAATTACTGGGCCAGGATGAGGTTGAAGATCTCAGTAAACACCGGTGCCGTTGGTCAGTGGATGCTCTGAGAACAAGTCCAGATATTCCATTTGGTCTTGCTGCCTTCCCAGTGTTTACTTTCCTGAGGCTCCTCCTCACCACGTGCACCGAGACAGTAACCTCATGCTCCTCTCCAGTGGGCGCTCCCACCTTGGATGTGACGGCTTGTCAACTGCTGTTAGTGTTAGCCTCAAAGTGTGCATAAAATGTGTTGAGCTCTCCGGCCAGAGAGACGTTCACAGTCACCGTGCTGGAGGAGGTTGCTTTGCAGTCTGTTATGCTCCATAGGCTCCAAACGTCTGGAATGAGACTGTTGGAATTATGGATTCCAGTTTCTTCCCATAGCGGCGCTTTACTGCTCTTTATCACATCACATTGTATGACAGCAGTAATTCCTGAGTAGTGATGGTCAGTTTCAGCAATAAAGACATCAGACGATGCTTTGAACTCATTTTCACTTGTTGGAAATTTATTTCCAACAAGTGATTTATTTACAACAAAATACCATGAACATACTACAAAGGTTCTCAAAGTATGTGTGACGATTGGACAGGGGTAGGTTGTGCCAAACAAAATGAGGTGAAAACAATACAACAAAACCAGCCTTAGCTAAACTACCTCTAGAAACAAAAGTACAAACAAAAAGGCTTGACTATCTTATCTACAACAAGAACTAAACAAAACAGAGGTGGCACCAACCACTAATGTAGTTCTGTCTGTTTCTAGACAGACTGAACTACATGAGTGAAAAAATTTATAGGGTACCCCGAACTTACCTAACATCCAACCTCTTTCCATATACCTTGCTTTATAATTTTTCCAAGTTTGCTCATACACAATTCAGTCACATAACCGGCATGTGGCAGGCTTCTTTTTATAGCTGGCTTGGCATAAGGATTGGCCAGCTTCAGAATCGTTTGCCCAGTAAGCAGCAAGGCTGGATGGCACAGATGCAAGCCAATCACCTCGTTAGCACCTGGAGAGGACACAGAAGAAAGCACAAGGGAGGGGAGGGAGAGACAAAGCAGGAAAGAAAACAAACAAGCCTGCTTGGCACGTAACACTACCAACATTAAGGCCACAAATACCCATAATGCAACACTATCTTACTGTAATGTAACATTCAAATGGTACATGAATGGCACTCGCTCCATTCAAAGAGAATATCAGCTGTTGTAAATGCATAAATGTGTAGTTCTTGAATATAATACAACCTCCACTTTTTCATATGTAGTTTACAGGAAAAAACTCTTATATTTGTGCCAGTATGGTAATGGTATATGGTCCTTACTTCATAAAATATTGTCTCATTGTACAAATGGATTTTAAATTTGTAAAATGAAAATTTGGATGTGGTTGTTGCAACAAGTTTACAATGCAGCTGTTTTTCAGTTGCAGCTATTAAATGTCATCCTGTCCCTAAGTTGCTTATTTACTATCATATTGAGCTTCAAGAGATTCAACTGTGTCATGTTTCTGCTCCCTCTTGTCATATTTCAGGCATGATTTACCACAAGCGCACTGAGCACTTTGAAGAGAAACCGTTTGCTTGTGAGGACTGCGGCGCAAAGTTTGGCGCCAACTCGTCTCTGAAGAATCACATGAGGCTGCACACAGGAGAGAAACCTTACCGCTGCAAACACTGTGATATGAGCTTCAGTGTGGCTGCTGCACTCGCATACCACACCAAGAAGAAACACTCCGAGGGTAACGCGCACACACACACACACACACACACTCACTCACACACACAGACACCTGTGTAGTAACAAAGATGTTTTTGTTGTTTACAGACCTGTTGGTGATCCAGGGGTGTATTCTGCTGCTGACAATCTTTTTTTAGTTTTTAATTACTGTTAGCTTAAAATCATTCATTTTAAAGGTCCAGTATGTAAGGAGGAGCTATTGGCAGAAATGGAATATAATATTTTGTATTTAAGTATGTTTTTGTTAGTATATAATCGCTTGAAAATAAGAATCATGTTTTCGTTACCTTAGAATAAGCCGTTTTTATCTACAGAGGGAGCGGGTCCCCTTCCATGGAGGCCGCCATGTTGCACCGCCATGTTTCTACAGTAGCCCAGAACGGACAAACCAATCACTGGCTTTTTATTGGGCCTTTTGCGTTTTTCGCAGCCACCGTAGTTTCTCCTACATGCTTGGAAAGGGAGGGTGAGGCGAGCGGTATCCAAATGGTTGCAAACTGCAATTTCACCGCTAGATGCCACTAAGTCCTACATACTGGACCTTTAACTACAGATTTTTGTTTAACACAAAGATTATATGACCATATAATTATGATATTATTTCACTTGGTAAATGATGATATTGAATTATTGTGTTAGCTTCTGACTGCAATCCACCATCCCCATTAATAAAATTAATATTTATATCTTGAATTGGGCCAATCATGTACTTAACTGAAAAAATAAAATCTAAATGTTTTCAAATCCTGTTGTGTTGTTGAAGCATGTCACTGATGATTAGGCAGCCTGAAAAGTTCATCTTAATGCTCATCCCTTCAGATAAAAATCTAATCTTAGCATTGAGCCATCATGATTTGAGAAATCTCTTCTCAGGGGTGTCTTTGCATGTCCAGTCAGTTCAATCTGTGTAGATTCACTTTGTCTTTTTTGTGTTTAGGGAAGATGTATGTGTGTCAGTATTGTAAGGCCGTCTTTGCCCAGTCCATTGAACTGACGCGTCATGTGCGAACACACACTGGGGATCGGCCTTATGTATGTCGAGAGTGTGGCAAAGGCTACAGCCAGGCCAGTGGACTCACCGTACACCTGCACACCTTCCACAGTAAGAACACACACACTCACATTCATTCAGGTGCTAGCTTTCTGCATTCAAGGGGAAATTTTTGTGTGCACCATTTACTGTTCCATTGATTGAGAAAAAATGAAAAGAAATTATCAACTTTGATAGTTTCCTTAAATTTCCAATATTCCATATTTTTATGCTGCAATAGAAACACATTTGTAGAATAAATAACGTACTGACAACAGGCAATTGGCACAATGCATGGCTGCCTCGGCATGTTGGTGCGCACAGTTTTGGCTTGTTTTGTTTGCTAATTCAGTGTTCTGCTGTAGTACCCGGGGCTCTCTCACCAGAGAAGAGACTATGAACATCAGGGGAACAACTGCAGCGGATTTATTTCCCACATTTCTTGTCTCATCCATGGCTATATTGGACATTCTGGTCAAAGGTGCCCTCACCTTTGTCCATGCAGTGAAGCGCGGGAGCAGAGGGAAACCTGCCAGTGCGCTTGTGCTTCTATATTCTATATTGTGTGTGGAGCGGACAAACCTGGACTCCTTAGTTATTGTCCTCAGTGACTTTAACAAAGGTAATCTCAGCCATGAACTCCCCAAGTACAGCCAGTTTATTAAATTCCCAACGAGAAAGGAGAATAATCTGGATAACTGTTACACTACAATCAACAGTGCCTATCCCCCTGCTCTGCACTGGGACACTCTGACCATGTCATGGTCCACCTGTTTCCTGCATACAGGCAGAAACTAAAGCTCAGTAAACGTGTTGTGAGGAGAACAAAGAAGTGGAACAGTGAAGCTATGGAGGACCAATTACCTTAATGAGTTTTACTGTTGGTTTGAAAGACAATCGGACAGTTTACCCCCCCCCGTGACTCCAGCCACCAGCTCCACCTCTCCAACCACAGCACCTTAAGCCTGGTTTATGCTTGACGCAGTGTCCCTGGGGTGAGGGTCCACGGGCCAAAAATAATGTCATCTCGCCTTTCACGTCGGGCCGCAAGCTGTCGCGTCGCTTGGTCGTGCACCTTTGAATTTATGTACTAGGCGCACGGTGCGCTTTTAATTTCAACATGGACGCCAAAGGTGAGCCGAGGTCCGCGGCATGGCGTCTCGCATGAGTATAAACAAAGCTTTAGAGGCCCTCTCCACCCGACGTTAACGGGCCGTTTCTTGAGACAGAACACCCGCAAAGCCTCCGGACCAGAGTCTCTCTCCTTCCACCCTGAAGCACTGTGCTGATCAGTTGTCTCTCCAGTGTTCACAGATATCTTTGCCTGCTTCAAAACCTCCCCCATCCCTAAAAAAACCAAGGACAGGACACAGGACTTAACGATAACAGACCCGTCGCTCTCAAGCTGGAGAAAGACGTCTCAAACTCCATGACCATTAGCACCAGATTCCCTGAAGGCTGCATCTTTTCCCCTCTGCTCTTCTCCATGTACACAAACAGCTGCATCTCCAGTCAGCTCCGTCAAGCTTCTTGAGTTTGCAGATGACACCACCCTGATTGGACTCATCTCTGGTGGGGATGAGTCTGCCTACAGGTGGGTGACTGAACATCTGGTGACCTGTTGTGGACAGAACAACTTGGAGCTAAATGCTCTAAAGACAGTGGAGATGGTTGTGGATTTCAGAAAGAGTCCAGCCCCACCTGCCTACATCACCCTGTGTGACTTCCCACTGTATCCTTCCACTTCCTGGGCACCATCACCACCCATGACCTCAAGTGACTCACCAAGAAGGTACAGCAGAGGATGTACTTCCTGCGTCAGCTGAAGAAGTTTAGCCAGCCAAAATCAATGATGGTGCACTTCTACACCATCATCATTGAGTCCATGCTCACCTCCTCCATCACCATCTGGTACACTGCTGTCACTGCCAAGGACAAGGCCAGACTGCAGCATATCATTCGCTCTGCTGAGAAGGTGATTGGCTGTAATCTGCCATCCCTCCAGGACCCTATGGCGAGTAGGAAGGATAATAATAATATAATTATTATTATTATTTATTTATACAGCACTTTTCAAAATCAAAGTTATAAAGTGCTTTACATGGTTGAATCAGGGTTAAAACATTTCAGGACTGAGGCAAATACAATCAGGCATTTAAAAATACATTGAGACACCCAATACCCATACACACAATTGAGAATGACTTCCGGATGGGAGCCGAAACGTCTTGATTCTGAAAACAGTGTCCAGACGACTACGACTGAAACCTTTTCTACGATTAAAATACATTCCATGCATACAGATTGTGGCCAACCCCTCCCACCCTGGACATAAACTTTTTGAAACACTCCCCTGGCTGCGGCCCATCAAGACTAAAACCTCACGTCACAAGAACAGTTTCTTCCCATCTGCAGATGACCTCATCAACAAGACCCAGGACCCTAACTGACACTGACTCATCCTGCACCATGGACACTACACATTCCATTAACACAGTGTCTCCATATCTAACTTGACATGTTACATTAACATAAATCTTTATTGCACATATTTTTAATACTGTGAACATTTGCACACGCCTTAGTCAGTATTTTGCATACTGCACAGCTCTTCTCATTTTTAAACAGATATATTTTCCATATTTTTTTATTGTAAATTCTATTTTATATTTAAGACTCTTAATTTGTCAAGTCAATTTTACTTATATAGCCCAGTATCACAAATCACAAATTTGCCTCAAGGGGCTTTAACTGTAACTTGGTACTGCAGTACATTTATTTTTCTTCACTTAATATGTTCATTGTGACCGTTATGCACCAAAATACCAATGCATATTCCTTGTATGTGAAAACCTAATGGCAATAAACCTGATTCTGAACATAATAATGTAATAATTGTGTATTTGCTCCTGCTCACTGTCAGATTTGTCGGAGCCTCATGACTGTCAAAAGTGCTGTCTCAGCTTCTCCTCATTGGAGGAGCATCGCCAGCACATCCAGGAGTTCCATCCAAAGGAGTTTCACAAGTGTCCCACCTGCAACAAGGTGTTTACCAGCGCTGCCCTGCTGGACAAACACAAGGGCACACACACTGGAACCAAGCCCTTCAGCTGTGACCTCTGCAACAAGTCTTACCAGGTAGGACGAGGTTGTTAAGCTTCACAGCTCTGAGGTGATGGTCAGTTTGAGGTGATAGTTTTTAAGTGTTTATGTCCAGTATAGTGTGCTGTGCTGCTATTTTATGTATATGTCTTTCTCTGTTGCCATAGCAACTGTCAGGCCTGTGGTACCATAACAGGACCAACCACCCCGATGTGTTTGCTAACCACACCCGGCAGCTCAAGACCCTGGTCCAGTGTGATTTCTGCTTCAAGTTCTTTCCCAGTGCCGCCAGTGTGGCCAAACACCAGGCTGCTGAGCACCAAGGTGAGGACAACACAGGCCTGGATAGAAGGGTTAATACAGGTTCACATTATAAGGTAGATAGTGGCATATGGGCCAAATGTGGTACTCCACCAGTGTTGGAAATTAACTTATTTGTCCACCTGTCACTGTGGCTGGTGGATTACAAAATCTACCAGCCACTGAATTTTTTTGCCAGCCACTTTCTTAACCAGTGTTCTGTCCATATGTGCTGCCTATTGAGATGTGCTGGTTAGTGGTTCTGCGCATGTGCATGACCCACAACTCCCTGAAATCTTAAATAGAAATATTATAATATAGTATTTCAGCATGCTCCCCATATTCTTACAGTATACATGGAGTGAGTAGTGGTGTAATATAAAATGATTCTGTAGTGGGAGCATTATTTGATAGGGGATATTGGTCTTTCGAAATAAGCTACCCCTGAAATCTAAAATACAGATATAGAGTATCAAAATATGCTCCCCATATTCTTACAGTACACTTACCCCTGTTTGTAATCAAAAAACATAAAGACGTCATAATACTGTGAAAGTTATATCTTTATGGGATATACACATCTGGAAACACATAAGGGTGAATTTTCAGACAAGGCAGCATAAATCGTCAGAACACCGGTAGTGTGTAACTGGATGTGAAAAATAATACATGCACGCTCACCGTTAAGTTGTGGCTCATTTTGAAGGTTATGTAACCGCTGTTCCTACGGTGGCAAGTTTACATACATTAGTCAACTATAAATGACCACACAATCAAATGTTAGACTGACTTTATGAATAGTTTAATCATGTTGAGAATATTATGCGGCAGTCAGCTAAGCAGTATTAGGCAATACCATGGATGTAGTAGGTTGTAATTAGCGAGGCATTAAGCAATAACTTATAGTCAAACACAAGTAGTTTGTGTTTTTTAATGATTTAATTTACTTACTTACTTGCAAATGAAGCTGCTTTGGAAAAACATCCATTCGGAAGAAAGGTTGCAGTGCATGTAGAGGTCATGCTCATCTAATAGGCTAGGCTATGAAAACGGAGCTACCGGTAAGCAAGCTTTGATTTCCTGCAGGCATTATCATGCAGCACAAGCTGACCAAGTAGATTTTTTTGCAAATGCATTACAAATAAACAAATAGACAGAAGAGTGTCATTTCATCTCTATTAGTTAACGTATGCTAGCTACAGAGTGCCGCTCAAAAGCTACCAGCAACTTTTAAGGTGGAATGTTTTCTTGCATGTTACTCAGTGCATGAGTTGATGTCATTAATCAATCAGTGGTGCTGAAATGTCTGAGGAGAGTTGAAGAACAGATGAAAAAATATAGCCGCAACCGGCAATGACGGGGTCCAAGTAGATTGCAAGCATTTGGATGCTTGTTTCTTATTTAATTGACATGAAACTCTTGATTTGCTTGAGATTAAAATTATGAAAGAATTTTGACTCTAGGCCAAGCCATTTTTGAGATAATTGCGAAAACGTAAACTTGATTATTACAGCGTCACCTTGTGGTCAATAAGTGTCATTATATGTGCCTGAGTAGTGGGTGGAATTTTCAACCCACCTGCCCATTTTTGTGTTTCTAGGTCTTATGGTTTTTGCTGCACAAACACTTTTTGGCAGAGAAAAATAAGAAGAAATTTTCACGGGGTCACAATAGGCAACCTTCGACCTCAATGAGCACTTAAAAACAACAAAAGTGGCCAAGTCTTACTTGCCACATTGTTGGCAAGTAGAACTTGACTGGGGATTCATACCCTACTGAATGCGTCACTGGTGAGACATACAGTAGTTTCCACACACCTTTTCACAAGTTGAGGCAATAACATCACTTGCAATTTTTGTCTGTAAAGTAACCTTGACCTTAGTAAAATCACACATCATTCTTCTGGTGTATTGTCCAATGCTTTGTTGAAGTTTGATTAAACATTTGGCGAAATAGAAAATGTTGTGCATACAGTACTAATTACATACAGTACTAATGACACTGAATATCACTGCGGACTCATCGTTTGACATATCTGAACACGATTTGAAACATGTGATATCTAGATTCCAAAGAATGTCTGTGTCAATTTTGGTAGCATTTGAATGAAGTCTTATGGCGATATAAATGTTAGTTGATTTTGCATATTTTTGAAAAATATAGAGTGACGGACTTCTGAATTGACCATAGGTTGCAGTGAGGCAAATTTTGTCACATATCAGTGGATGTGCTGAAAATATTTCAGCTCTTTAGGATCTACTGTAAAGTTTAAATGATTTTTTGGAAGTTTTGACTGCAATATAGATGAAATGTGAGTTTACATGTTTAAACATTTTCACTCATATCTGCGCAGCTAGTTATGAGATATAAACTTTTCGCATTTGTGGCACCCCCTAGTGGTAGAATATCCTAGGACTGCTCAGCGAAGCTTGGACCTAGTATCCGAACCATAGAATGTATACAAAGATGGGCGTAGTATAGGTCATAACGCCCCCTCTATGTTAGCGGATAGGACATGGGCCAAACTAAAAACTCAAAGTACACGTCAAATACATTTTTTCCCAAAGATGGTTTCTGTCATTATAGGTTTAAAAATGTATAATTTCAAAACCGTACGGAGTATCAAAAATCCAAAAAAGTACTTTTTTGGGAATGGATCAAGATATGCTATAAGAAATTTTTGATGCCCATTGCTCAAAATTTGTAGGAAGAGTAGAGAACATTTTTTAAAATGGCAGAAAATATATCCAGGTGCAAATGGGCGTGTCTTATATGGATAGAGAAGTCTGGACCCACACAATTTTGTGACTTACAGTTCAAAAGTTATAGGCCAAAACATAAAATCCGTTGTTATAGCGCCACCATCTGGCCAATCAGTACAATTTTTTTTGTCTGAGTAGTGGGTGAGATTTCCAACCTGTCAGCCTAGTTTGGGAACCGTAACTGTTACGGTTTCTGAGATCCAGATACTTTTAGGGCACAAGAAGAAGAATCCTAACAGATACAATATGATCCCAACAGCTTCACTGTTTGGACCCCTCTGTATTGTGTAGCCAAAAGAAATTAGAGAGGGAGATTAGAGAGAGATTATATTATATAGTTTTCAAACAGCAGGTGTTGGTTTAGACCGTTATCAAGCTTAACAGCAGACTTAATGAATCAAACAAACAGATAATGTCTAGTTATATTTCAGGGACTTTAGGTCTAAACTGGGCTACTGCACTGGCCCTTGGCTGATCTTAATGGCCAACCCTGCCATGATGGACAAAATTGGGCCCTGGCAGGACCTAAATAATATCTACTAAAGAACACCTTTTAATAGATATGCAATCTCAGATCTGTGTGGAAAAAACAGTAAAGAGTTCAGTGTTTATCCCTGTGTTTAAAGGACAATTCCAAAATTTATTTCAACTAGTGCAGTGCCTGTTCGGGGTGTGGCCGTTTGGAAACGGGCCAATTGCTTGACTCCCGGTATTGCTGCTTGCAGCATTCTTGATGAGCTGAACTGCTCATCTGATTAACTTCACACTCGACACTGCACTCCCTTGGGTCCTCAGCAATACACCCGCAAAGTGTGAAGTTGATCGGATGAACGGTTCTCAAGATATTCAAAGGACAGACATACACACGTACAGACAGAGATTACTTCCTTCATAGTTAGAAGATGCTGCTACAGCACCACCTATTGGCCAAATGGCATCAAATTTGTCATGGTCACTCAGACATTATATCTACACGTGTCCACTAAACGTGGTTGCAATAGCACAAAGCATTCAGGAGATATGACAGTTTTTGTACTATAAGCCCTGCTTATAGTTAGCATTTGAGCAAACTTTGAGGGTCAGCTATACCAATACTGTATGGAATATCAAAAATCCGAAAAAGTAACTTTTCCCGGCTTGGTCCGAGATGCTGTGTCCCAGTTGTGGTGATTGTTCAAAATTTGTAGGAGGAGTAGCAAAAAAACAGATCTAGATGTAAATGGGCGTGACTTGTATGGATAGATTCATCTGGACCCGCAGAATCCTGGAAAAAAGAATTTAAAAAATCAAAAACAAATCTATCAAATGACCCCATCCATTGATTTTTAATGCTTTTATTCAAAGCTTTTCTCTATCACAGACACACTCACTCACAGTCATACGAAGATTTATAAACAGTAGCTTCATTTGCTGTCTTGTCTGTCTGTCCTCCAGGCTCAGCGGCCTCGGCAGTGCATTGTCCCTACTGCCCGGCTGTGCTGGGCGGGGAGGAGGAGATGCAGGAGCACATCAGCAGCCAGCACATCAGCCAGAGCAGCGAGGCATTCAGCTGCCCCCTCTGCTCCCTGGTCTGCACCTCCCAGCTGGAGCTGCAGGAGCACCTGCTCTCCTGCCACATGGAGGCACAGGAGGAGCAGGAGGCCGGAGAGGAGCAGGCCTCCACCTCCCACACGGTAAGGAGCTCTACTGCTGCACTCAAGTCAGATGGGAAATATAGTACACACAAGATTTCGAGTCATCTCGGCCTTCAGCTGTTACATACCAGAAAATATTGTTCACCTCAGCTCAGATGGTAAATAGTAGAGCTGAAATTAATGATAATGATAAGTAGATAAATTAATCAAAAGGCAATTTTTATTATTAAGCAATCAGTTAAAGCTGGAGTGCGGAACTTTTGTTTCCCCCTTCTGTCAGTGAGAGTAATTACACAAACACTGTTGATGCGTGCTTATGATGTAGCCTATTTCTACAGTGAGCTCACCCCAGGCTCGGGTTCAGAAATAGTTACAAAAATACAGAGAAATTTCCACAGTTCCAAGACAATAATCCATTATTTCCGTAGAGTAAATGTAATAGCTACATAGCCTACTCTCCAAATATTTAATCAACCTGTCCAAGAGGAGTAACGCGACATCCGTGTCTTCCCTCAGTCCCTTCTCTCAGCGCTCTCCAACAAGGAAAAGCTAAAGCTGCGCCAATGGTTATCCGTCTATCGCTTTCTTGTAATCATTTACATTTGACTGTAATCCTTCCTCTGAACGCAGAGTTTCTTTTTTAGCTGGAGCATCAGAAACATTTCTTGGACGCGCTTAGGTTTTACCCTTAGTTGCTGTAGCCTGCTCTGTCGCTACGGTTGCTCCAGAGCCATGTAGAGAGAGAGTTGCATCAACTCCATTCAGTTTAAATTCAAGTGGCTTCATTGGCTTGACTGCATAAAATACAACATTGCCAAAGCATATTAACATAAACTATACAATCATAATAAACAAAATAAACAATGCTCAATAATAAACATTTTCTCCAATGGACCTTTTTTTTGGCGGATCGCGGAGCTCTCTACATGGCTCTGGGTTGCTCCTCGCTTCTGCTCTGGCAAACCAAAACAAATCAAAACCAAACTAATCATTGCTAGTTGGCGTAAAACGCATCATTACCGATGCACCAGCAGGGGAATGTCGCCACAGACACCAGATTTAAAAACTCTGTATACTGCTAAATACAGAGAGATTTACATGGCGGTGATAGGCTTAATCAGCATTATTTGGCAAGGGCTTGAATGTAACGGACATTAATTTATATGAAAAAGTCCTGCACTCTAGCTTTAAATCACTAAACAGACATTGTCAAACATTTGATGGATTACTTGCTTTTCTGTTTTATATTATTATTTGAATCCTGCATTATGAATACATTATTAGTTGAAATAACTAATAAGTTAAATAAGTTATTTGGCCATAAAATCTAAGCACTTTTATGACAACTTTGGCTTCAGGGAATGTGACATGAATATTTGTTATTATTGTGTACTTTTTATAGACCATAAAGGCATCAGGTGTGTATTGGAGTGTGACCAAAGTGGGAAAAAAAATTGAAAGTTTCAAGCAACAGAGCAGTGCAGTTTTACCTTTTTTTAAAAAAAAATAAATTGAAATATTTAATACACAACTTCTCTGTCCAATCAGGTGATTTCAGCAGATCCAACAGGCAATGAAGGGGCGGAGTCAATCATCTCTGAGGAGCAGGCACAGCTGACAGCTGCCCAGCAGGTGTTTGTGGCTCTGGCAGGTGGAAGAGAGGGCGGATCATCAGCGGAGGTGGTGGAGGTCAACATGTATGACCTGCTGAGCAGCTCAGTCACCTTCATCTGTGAGGACAAACCGTCAGATCCTGACTCTTAAGCAGGAACTTTGACCCTTGGAGGATCACTCTGGACACTGTTATGGTTTTATGGTCTCCTCTGATCATTATTAACACTACAACATAGGCTAACCAGACATAATTCACAAAGGACTCTTTGTGTTGTTGGTTCATGTTTAGTCCACCAAAATATTTTCTATGGTAGACTTTTGCAGTTCTAATAAATGTGGTGAATGTGTGGTTCACTTTAGTTTATGTACAGAAACCCAGGTTGGCTTTTAAGAGTTGTCCCCAAAGAGCACAGAAAGTCAAAACCAAACACAAAAGCAAAAACCAAACATGACCTCGCTCAGGCTGCCTTGTCTGTTTCTACTTCAGTTACTACATTTCCCAGACAACAACCCCTTAGAGACAGAATGTGGACTTGTGGCTTTCAATTAAATGTGAGGATTAGGCCATGAGTAGAGTGTGAAAGTTCTTGTCCTTGGAAAAGTTTTCATGGATAAAAGCTTTTTGTTGAGCTTTCAACTACAACTGAGCAAACTCCATTCATCGACGAAGAGATGTGGCTATTTGAAAATGTGTTCATTGAAGGATAAGGTTTGCTGTATTTTATATTTTTCTTGTCCACAAATCCCATGAAAAGACCAAAACCACTAATAATTAATTTGTCTCTCAATGCTCTCCAACTTCCCTACCCTGTCTGTGGCTCGCAGCCTCAAGCCCATTGGTTCTTACTGAAGATTGAAGAAGACATCTTTAAAAACTGGTCACAAATGTAGTTTAATGTAATTTCCTAAAACAGCTGGACACTGTAGTTTTAGGGAAATGTTACTTAAACAGGAGGAAATGAAATGCATTTAATAGGGACTAGCACACAGCTGCACTGTGCTGCGGCCACATTTGGTGCTCTAGTGAGTATTTGGGGAAGCAGGACGGTGTACGTGGGCTAGAGTCAAAATAGACTACAGTGTGTGTTCATTGTAATGAAGGAACATGTCACCCAGTGCAACAGTGTGGCTCATACACATAATACTTGTTAGTTGGATGCATTCATTGTTAGTTTGTCTGGATTTGTTGACAAGAAAAATAGAATATTGGTAGTCTTATCCTTCAAAATGAAATCTCTGCTACTGTAGGTGTAGAAACTGGCATCGCTCTCATCTACACTGGATTTCTTTCTGTGTGATTGTTAAATGTCAGTGAAAATGAAAGTTATTTCTCCTCTGACATGTACAGTGTTCTGCAGTATGAAACTCTTCACCTGATGTGTCATACTGTCTACATTTGTTTGTCCAGTTAAACAGGAACATTAAATCACCATCATAACAAGTACATAAGTCCAGAAATGGTTTATCACCAGTAGAAATTTGGTGTTTAAGATGGATTTGTCTCATTAGGAATAATAAATCAAATAATAAAAACTCAAATGTATTTATTTGTTTATTACAGAAGGTTCATAGGCAGCAACCTGTTGACAAGAATCAAAAAAATACTAAACCTACAACCTACATTCTGATCGCCTCATAAACACTGAACAGGCTCATACAACAAAGTCCTGAGTAGAAAGTTAACCATAGAAAACGTTCTAGCAGCAAGCTTTGCTCAATAGGATGTAGTAGAATATTCATACCATTTAATGAGGGGGGGCTCTAAAAAAGTAAAAGCCCCACCAGCACAGTTCCACTGTTTCATCAAGGAAATTTGACATTAAAAACGGTTATTTTCCACTTTTGTACAGTTATTGCATTACATGCTTTTCATCCAAGCTGGAGTGAAACTACATTGAAAATTGCTAACAAAAGCTGCAAGGAAGAAGTTAAGGGGGAAAAAATCATCTTTCTAACAGTAGAAACCCTGATTTTAATGGACAGCTAAAATGCTTTTCTTACAATTTCCCAGCATTTAAGTGCATTCTATATCTGATGAATGCTTTTGGAAAACCAAGATATGTTGAATTATCTTTCATTATTTTCTTATATTACAGACACAGTAGATACTACTGCTTGTGGGCTGAAGGCCATGCAATGATTTGTAATGGACTTAGTATTATGTCAAAAAGGAAACACTACTGATTTGTATTTGCATAACCTACCTAGTAGTGAATAAGACAAAGAGGTTGAGGCAACGTGCAGGAGGAACAGTGCATGTACATCAACAGAACCTGCAGCTGCTTTTCTGGAAAACTGCAAAGCAAAGCAACCTGTTTGTGCTAGCTGCTCGAGACTTTTTTTTGCCCTAAATTAAGCCTGTCAGGCAGTACTTGCTCCCATGCTGTGTAGCCTTCCCAACAAGCTTTGTGCACAGTATCAAATGGTTAGTTTGATGGTCTAAATAGTTGGAGCTATAGTAGGTAGAAATATATAAATAGTTTAATGAGATTTGAATTGGTGGTACTTGTTTGAGGCAATACGCTGCACATTATCGTCCGGTCTGCCTAGGAAGACAACTGTGTAATTTATAAGGAAGCTGGTGTGTTGTGACCAAGTTAATTTGACCTTGGCTCGTAACAGCAGTGCTGAATTGGATGGAAAAGTGATTGGTACAATTTTCAAATCTTCTAATTTGACTGTTTTGTAGAGATACTGAGTGGACTGGACAGAACTTAAAGCTACTGCGAGTATGATGGGATTTGTTTAATTTGCGTTAGCTCGGTTTCTGGAGGGACTGACTGATGACATCTTTGCTAGAAGGAAGATTGTGCCTTTGGCCTTGTACGACAAAATAACACAAAAGTGAGCGCACCTTCATTTTTCATATTGATTACAAAAACAAACAAAGCACGGCTAGCAAACAACCTCTCAAAAGACAGAAAGGGGTCACATGTACACACTGACAAAAATTAATAGTTGCTCATGAACCAGAGGTGCTTCCTGTAACTAGTTTCTCACATGCTTCACTGTTATCAATGCTAGCGTTAACTGTAATCAAATGAGGCCTCATCAAGGAAACCATTCCCTGACAGCCGTGATAATGTTAATGCTTTTCAAACACCATTTATCTCATAAACCTTAGTGGTTTCTGTCCTGATAAAAGTTTTAGGAGTGTGTTTTCTATCAGCCCTTTACTCTGAAAGCTTTAACTAACAGTGTTCTCAACCAAGTCCTGAGAAAAATATCTGGCCTTTTAACTGCTGAAATTTCAACTTAACCAGCTAGTCGCTTACTTTGTTTGTCTGTCTGCTGTTAAGTGCGGGGCAGGTAGTGTACAGTGGGTTTATCAGAACTTTTTTTTGCTTGGGTTGATTAGAGTCAAACAGTAACCAAAACAAAAAGCTAAAAGAGGCTTTGTAAAGCTGGGTGATAATCCTCTATTGGTTTGCTACTGCTAAAATGTAGTACCCGTAAGCAGCCAAGACAAACACAACACAAACATATCATAAATGGATAAATAAATAGAATTTACAGGCTGGTACATCGTCTTCCGCAGCACCTTCATCGCTGAAGCTGTCATCACACAAACAGCAGTAGGTGCTTCATATCCCTTCAGAAACCAGTCTACATACACTGTCTTTGAGACTGTTGCTTTCACTGCATATGTAGTGCAAATATTCCTCTAGAGAGGCAACAGATGAAAGAGGTCCACCAGCTCCAACTATGGGATTGTCTCCAGTGGAAGGCAAACCACATATTGTACATAGTGTCATTAGATTCTTTGAAAATTCCTTTGTGTTGCATATTTCAGCAAGAGTCAAAGCCTGAAGACGCCAAATTTAAAATGTTTTAAGCTGCAGTTTTATCGGCCACTAGATGCTGGCTTTAAGAAAACTGTGTATTGAAGTGTGCAGGAGGTATCAAGGGTAGCATTTCTTAAAATGTGTGCACACATCCTAGTAATGCATACCATACAATTACTTAATTGATTTAACAAACAGAATAAATGCGATAACACTCCACACTAAAATACAGCTACTAGCCTGCTGCTAACACTCTGGTTTTTGCACTAGATACAACAAACTGTAGCTTCAGTTCCCACTGCTATAATGACTTCACACATATATTTAAGTGGAGAAATCAAATAATCTGTGTGCACAAATGAATAATTTGGGGCTACAAATTGATCATTAGTGAGCACAAATGATTAAAAAAAACGTGGTGTTTGATATTTGCATATCTAATCTCAGCTTCACCTATACTCTGCCCCTTTGACAAATTAGGATTTTCTGGCTCCAGTAACTGACAGATCTTGGCAAGCAGTAAAACTAAATTCCAGGCTTCAAACTTCCCTTCAGATACATGTGGTGTAAGAAACCCATGTTTTTATGTTTTTCTATATAGAAAGCCAAGTGAACCATAAACATCTCAGAAACGTAGTGGACCATCCAACAGACACGGGTTGATTGTAGCCTTGGCAGGCGTTTTTGTGGTACACTACACTTCTGAGATGTTTATGGTCCACTTGGCTTTCCAAACTTCTACTGTCTATGGGACTACCAGCATGTGAAGGTTTTGCTTTAGTAGGCTTGAGCGGTATCAAGGTATTATGGAATACCAGGGTATTTAGAAATCCCAATCGTGGATCGGTCATATCGGCTCTTCGATCATTTATTTTCTGTGCACTCAGTTCGGATTTGAGTGGGTATGTTTGCTTAGAAGATGCTCTGTGCTTAGTCTCATAATGTTAGTGGCGCTTTTAATAATCGCCACGGTGAAATTACTTCTCTGATTCGCTCATTTCTCCGACTGTCTCATCTCGTTTACCGTCAGGGGCGGCTGTGGCTTAGTGGTAGAGCAGGTCGTCCACCAATCGGAAGGTCGCAGTTCGATCCCGGCCCCAGCCCACATGTCAAAGAGTCCTTGGGCAAGACACCGAACCCCAAATTGCTGCTTTCGGTGTTAGTAAGTTAGTTCCTTTGAATGTGGGTGAATGTGATATGTAGTGTGAAGCACTTTGAGTAGTCGGAAAGGCGATATACAAGTACAGTCCATTAACCATCGTCACGTGAGATGATTCTGGGCCGCTAAACCAGTGCCGTAAATGCTAGACAACCTGCGGCAGTTAAAATAGAAAACTCTGGCATGCTACAATCACCAGAAGCTTTGACTCTGTTTTTGTTTTTTTTAAAAACACAAATACCGGTATGATACCGGCCAAAATAGATACCGCCCAAGCCTATGCTTTAGTTATTGTGCTGCTTTAGCGGAGGACTCTTGCTTCCACCTGATTTTCTGGGCCTCTGAAATCCAATATGGCCACTGAGTGAATAAAGCAAATCTGCCTCATGCTATGTGTCTTCTAGCTGGTGATCTTCTTGCGGGGCAGGTAGGCATTAGTGATCTGGTTCATCACCACCAGGGCAAGGAAGAGGGGCAGCAGGAGGAAGGCCCACCAGGCCACCCCTTTTACCATGGCCTGGAACCAGTATGAGAACATGGCAGACACCACGGTCGCTGTGGCCAGCAGGTAGACCACCAGACCACAGGTGGCGTGGTACAGCTTCAGCCTTGGCGGAGAGGAGGAGGGACGCAGCAGTTTAGGGAAGATCACACAGATACCACAAGCCGCTTGGAGCACAGTAGCGGCCAGGGTGCAGATGCCCAGCAAACTGTGCCAGGTGACGAGGTGGGGGAGCTCTGACACGTTCTTGCTGGCCACCATGAAGCCCAGCCCAGTGGCTGCAGCTATCAGGACCAGAGCCTGAAAGAACCAGCGGAGACAGAATTTATCCTTCCGAGATTTGAAGCAAAAGGGGGATCCTTCATCCGAGAAGAGGAGGATGCCTTCAGTCATACACAGGCAGTACTGCAGAAGGAGTGAAAAGAAAGAAATGCGTTAATAAAGGTGTTTTCATTATTTTTTAGCAAAGCACATAGAGATAGTGCGTGTAAAGAAACACAAAACAAGGATTAGGTGGAGACAAGGAAGTCCATTATTTTCTTATAAAAAGGACACCATGTGGTTGTTATACCATGGTCACTTAAAGGAAAAATCTGTTTAAATCATCATGCCTTTTTTAGACTGTTGGTTTGTGGTCACTTCAGCTCATATTGTACGGGAAAACTATGGTAAGCAAGGTAGGTCAAAGTTGAACCATGAGGTTTACAACGGACGGTTTGCTAATTTTGCCTTTGTTTTCTCTTCCAAATAACTTTGTCTTATCTGGAGGTCTGATTGTCTGACTTCTCATATTTTTTGCCATGTCAGACTTTGTTGCAGCGATGCTGCTGCATTCCCAGATCTGAGCAATTACTTTAGTGAGAACAATGGTAATGTTTTTGATAGTAATCATGGCCAAAATTATGAAAATAAGTAATATGAATGTATCCTACTAACAAGTACTGTGTGTGTATTCAAAGCTATCTTATAGCTCTGTGCCATAGAGCTCCATTGTTGTCCAAAAACTTTTAAAAACACACACATTTTTTATTTTCTATCTATCTATATAATCGAGAGAGAAAGAGATCTTTTATTAAAAGCCTATTCTCTTACTATCGGCATAAAGTCTGGTCCAGATATATATATATATATAAACGCTATACTGCCACGAGCCATGACAGAGAAAACCCCAACATCAACCTGTACGCCATTTCAAAGCTGTTCTCGCTAACATTCTAGCTCACTTTGTAACACAATAGCTGTGATGCAACACAGTCGTATGTGTTACCACTCCCTGCTCCCAACCCCTCCTATATATTATTCACAGTGGAAAGAAGATGGAGACACAAAGGCTAGAGGGTGTGAAGGTAAAGGTATGTTGAGTGCTTACAGGAGAGTTAATATTCAACTGAAGAAATACTAATGAAATCATATACTGTATTCTTTTAGAAGTTTACATTTGATTTGTTTATGTCAAAACAAAGGACCAGATATCACTTGATTACTTTCTAATCAGTTTTATATGCATCCTTATTGAAAGACCTGCCTGTAGTAAAATGTTAATCATTAAAGGTGGGGCATGCGATTCTAATCCAGTAGTTTGTCAAATTTAGTGATCTCCTCACGATCCGCTAGCTGTCCGTTGAGTGTGTGTGCTGAAAAAAAAAAATCTGGTGTTTGTACACAGCAACACAACACTATTCCAGCCATGATTTGTGTGTCAGGTAACGTTAAATTACTTGCCCGCGGACATTCAGCTTGCTTTCTAGTTTGCCAAGATCTGCTGTTGTTGTGATGTTAGCTATAGCAGCAGGAGAGTTGTGAGTATCGCTGTCTGGAGCTGCTGTGCTGGCTCTGGGAAACCGTCTCGTCCTCTCTGGCTGTTAGCTTCGCAGCAGCAACTGTAGGGACAGTTTGCTAACCCACAACCTAGCTAAGCTAACCCACAACCTAGCTAACGTTAGTTATGTTACTGGCTGTGTTGTTGTTGTTCGCTCTATAGCATGGTATTTGTCATGGTATTGGATTTCTCCAGAATCGCATACCCCACCTTTATATATACCCCACCAAATAAAAGCCAATGAACTCATGTCAGGTATTGTCATAATGGTATCTTATTCTTGGATGGCAATGATATTTTCTTCTTGTAATTATGAGAAAAAGAGCTCATAAGTATGAGATAAAACTATTTTTCTTTGGTGAATATCATGCACTGCCTCTAGTATGTACAGTATGATACTTAAATGTTTACTAAGTGCAGCAGGGATATACACACTATCTCACTGATGATTTTCACATGTGAGTATTTTCCACTCTATTTATTAGTAATAATTGACTATCATGATTTTCTCAAGATCATGAAAAAGAAAAATAATCAAACAAATAATAAATAAATAGACAAACTTACATGCACAACAAGTGTTTGGTTAAATGGGAACTGTCAGAGACTGATATCATGACTCAGATGAGACTACTGAAGAGAAAAGAAGACTTTTCAGTGTGTGCTGTGTGAGTGTGTGTGTAACAGAGAGAGAGCGAGAGATGGAGAAGGTGAAGTCATATATGGACTGTAAACTTACTGCAACAGACATACACACTGGATGCCAAGAAAACAGACCTGGAAAAAAAGAGAAACACCAGTAAGCATCTTACAATCCAAAACTATCCAAAAGAAAAGTCATGGAAGTTGGAGAGTCATTAATGACAAAACTGGTGAGTGATCACTAAACTAATGCAGTTTCCAGATTTGAGCAAGTAGTAGGGCTTCAGTAGGGCTCGCCATAACCTTTGTTTCTATTGCTTGCTTGCAAACTGATTACCAAAATGATTATCAAATGATCCATTGTTCAGAATCTAATACCAGAGATGAAGGAAACAGTGGGAGCAGATTAAATCAGACAATATTTTGTGCTCTAATCATCTGAATTAACCGAGAGAAATAAACTTGACGACAGTTTTGCTGATTGTTTGTTGTTTATCTACTACGTATAAAACCATTCACTGGTCCCAGCTTCTCAAATGCCTGGATTTCAGAAGCTGTTTCATCTCATTGCAAATTTCACAGTTGGCATTTATCTTTAGACATTTTAGAGATAGCACAGTTATTCTATTTAAAATCCATAGATTCATTGGCAATGAAAATAATCATTATTTGCCACCCTAATAGAGAGCAATAGAAATAGTACACAAATATAGCAGCACAATTACAAGTATTCAGAGTAATATTAAAGTATTACACCTATAATAAAATTTGTTGAGGTAGGTATTGTATATGTTGATACAAGAGACCGGAACTTTGACAAATAAAACTGCCTTAATTTTAAAAGCCCTTGTTACACATTTTAAAGCTATATGAAGCTCATGGTCTTGACATTAATTATAAAATGTAGTACATTTAATTGGTTTATTCACATTAGTAACCCATTAAACTAAAGGCAATGAATTAGCCTATGCGAACCTCAACACGCAGTTTTAATGAACATTTTAGTCTGTTCTGACAGGATATAATCGTGTTTTGGCTGGCAGTGGCGTATATCCAAGCATATCCACTCACTGGTTCCGGGTCTGGACAGCAGGGAGATGATGAGAGTGAGGCCCAGGCCGGTGACATGAGCCGCTATCACCGCCGCCCTCCGCAGCCACACATAGAGCCAGAAGTCCCGCTGCCCCAGCCCCTCTCCCACCGGGCTGGACTCCACATCAGACCGCATGCCGCTGAACCACCACCTGCCCGGCTACCTGCCGACTCCGGCGGGTGAAAAAGGTGCACTAAAACGAAGAGACGCGGCGCGTGTGCTGCCGGAACACTGCACGAGCTCCATAATCATTTAGTTAAGAAGGTGTAAGAACCGGACAGCCACAGCACGCATAGGCAATCCGATGAACATGACCTTAGTGAAGCTACAAATAATGACAACACATAGTGCTTCCGGTGTGTAGTTTTCCAGACTCTGCGTTCAAGTAGGCGCTCGTGTAACTGCTACAAAAAACCTCAAACTTTCTCTGCTCATGGTTCGTGTTTTGGTTTCACTTCCTAGTTTGAATCTCAGTCGACGCCGAACACTAGATAAGTGAGATGCTTCACATCTATTTCCTGCTTTTCGGTTTAGTCCTCGCTTGGTATTTAGTTAAATGGCGGTCTGGTTCCGTCTTCACAGCTTGCTCGAAACTGCTGATAGGCTTTACCTAAGCGTGTACTGCTCATGTATTATTATTAATGATAATACTTCACGTACTGTCATTATGAGAGACACAAACTAGGGAACCATGTCAACCTGAGGTGGAATGTAACTGTGTACATTTACTTAAATACTGTATTCAAGTAAATTTTTGACTCACGTAAAAACGTAGTCAACATTGTTCTAATACATTGAACTTCATCATAAAAAACACGTCACTTGTATTACTCTCTTCAGACAATATTCCCTTCCTTCTTTAGTAAGGTTATGATTGCATGACTGTTTTGCATTTTTATCATAGACTGTATATATGATCACTAAGGTCACCGTGTATGGCATGAGTTGTTTCATTAACCAGTTATCATTTCTGTAATAAATATCGTGTCTCGGTTGCCTTGTTTAAAAACACCTTATCTTGATGTTCAGCATTTTCCTATAATGGTTTCTTGATTTTGACGCTCCTCATTTTAGCATTGTCAAAGCTGCAATACTCAGAAATAAAGGTTTTATTTTGAGATGCCATGTCCAATTGTTTTTTTTTTTCTCTTAAAAAATAATAACTGTTATTGCAGCTGGTGTCATGCACAATGCCATTGATCACATTGAACAAAGAGGGAACCAGTCCCTGCAGACACCATGACCACATTTTAAATAAATAAATAAAAAGTTTTAAACAACTTCAAATCAAGTTACAAACTCTGAATTTAACTGTAACACCACAGCAGTAATGCTAATAAGCAATCAGTGGCTACATTATTCCATGCTCATGTTGTGTACCCTGGCACTGTCTATTATTATTATTATTATTATTAACCCAAAGTGGACATTTATATTAACTGCTACTGGGGATCCTAAAGTTTCCAAAGATACCAAATATATCAGTTGGGGAGTATAGAGTATCAAGAGCTTAAATATAACATGTATAGCCTTAAAAGAATAAGTCACAGAAACCAAGTGTAAAGGACATTTTAATCCATTTTTATAAACCAACATATTTAATTTAGCAGCATAACCGGATGGTCTTGAGGTATTTCTAAATCCATACTCTGAATTTCATCCCACCCTCCCACTCCTCCCTCAGACATTCATCCAGGCAACAGATTCACACACTAACAGATCCATACTGCACTAACTCTGCACATACAAACAACCTGACACACTCATACTTGAGCATTTGCCCAATAGACAAAAGCCAGGTAGACAGACGCACGCAAACACACACACACACAAGTCCTGTTGCCTCAGTCTTGGACTGAGCAGAGCTGGCTCCCTCATAGTGGCTTGTAAGGCAGGCACACTTAATGGTGCAGTTTTGGCTGTGGGACAAAAGAAAAATGTGAAATTGTTACTTTCATTTTGACAACTGGTTTGCATATTCCCTTCAGAACTGTACAAAATGGGATAGAATAAAACAAACTGACATACACAGTGTCAGAAAAGTCAGAATCAGAAAAAGTGAGAAGAGAAGAAGAACCGTATGGCTGGAAAAGACACTTCCTTTATGTGTGGCTGATATTTAAAACTCGACTCATTTCAATTTTGGGGATTTGGGGGCGCTACTGGGCATTGTACCAAAATCAGCGTAAAAAATAGCGTACCTTTAAATATGACCAAGTCGCTCTGTATTCTGGGTAGCTTTCAATTTAAAAACACATAGCTGATTAGGCTTCAGCTTCAAGCTGCTAACCTGTTAACTCCAATAGAGTAACTGTGGCTAGTGGAGGAACAGTTACAAGGCCTTTTTAAATTGGAAGATATATATCTCAAGACAGGGTTAATATAGTCTCTGTCTTATGTCTATCAGGTGTCAATGGTTGTTGCCACAGCTCTTACCCCTAGGTTCTCAGCTAAGGTGACAAACTTTTTAGATCTAAAGTTGATCCATTTTCATCATCCATCATGTTTTGAAACGGACTTGTGCTAGATTAGTCCAAGAGCAGAACTAATGCTGGCTTAACTATAGACACGATAAATTGTGAAAACCGGCCCACAGAGCACCAACCACATGTTGGACTGTCGCGATCATGAAATTTTTGTTGACGATTAATTGTCATACAAATAATTGCGATTAATAATTTAATTGTCTTTTTCTGTTCATTTTATGCCACTATTATAGTATAAGCCAAATAAAAGTAATAATAATAATAATACACATACACCTTATGAAGAAGAAAGGCCATTTATTGGCAGTGAACATTGGAATGTGTACATTGGAGGGGCGGTATATTGGTCTATTGAAAATAGATTTTTGAAAGAATACATTACCCTATTTGTAGTAGGTTATTTCTTATTTCACCATTTAATTCTACTAAATTCTCCACCTTATTTTAGTGTTTACTCACTAACTACTTTAATCTGCTCACCTTGCTTTTTCCTTCAGTTCTCTTTACTCCCCCCCACACACACCTACACCTCTGGCCTCCTGCACACACCAGCTTGCACCGCTCTGACTCTCGGTTTTTCTCTCCCTCTATGTGTCTGCGCTGTTGACTTTCTTCGTCAGCAGTATGTTTTATAAAGTCGCCAACAAAAAACAAATCACAACTCGCATTTTGGATTTTTTTTTTTACCCACGATTCTGTTTTCACAACAGCAGGTTAACCACTTGCAGAGGAGGCTTGTTGTTAATGACGTAGCTTATCGAAACGATCAAAACCAACATGGTACCGAATGACATCTACACCAACAGGTGCAATTACAAGCTTTTACAAAACAACGGCATAAGTAGGCCTACATTAGACAGACTCTCCCTCTGTGTGTTTCTCTGCAGAGCATGTGCAATTGTCAGTAGATCGGGGGGAGGTAAAGCGAGGGGAGATTGTCCACTAGTTATTGGTTGTGGGTGGTGTCGTTCTCTCAGATTTGAGAAAAAAAAATAATAAAAAAATGTAATGCTAAAATCGGTTGCCAAATATACTTTAAAAAAGGTTTCAAAAAGTCAGTAGTACACAAAACTCATGGTTCCGTATGTACCTCGGTTTTAAGGTCCCGGTTTGGTACGTTTTCAGTACAGCAGGAACAACAAATAAATGTAGAAAATAACATTTGTCATTTATTTTGAAAAATGTAAACATTCAACAGCTCATTGGCCATAATTCTTACTGTAACATTTAAGGCACTCAAACACTGGGATATTGTCAATAAGAACAAATAAAAATAAATAACACAAATGTCAGTAATGCTCAATCGTAAGACTGACCTGTTGATACAACTGCAACTTTCACTCGTTTATACAGGGCAAGTATAACGGACTGACTAAAATGCACACGTGAAGACACATTGTAGCAGGGCTCAAACATTTTGACCGTATGCTTAAATTCCGTATTCTCTACAACAAGTATGGTCCATTGACTATATATAAAGATGGACGACGCTTCTCCACTTTATCCCGCTGTACGCAAATTAAGCCAAAATATCCTAGATAAGGCAGCTGTCATCTTGCACTGGTGACGTCATTTGGAGCCACAGTCTGCGCAGTAGTGATCGGCAGTAGTTATACTGGGCCAGGGCTGTCTGGGGCACATGCGGCCCTATATGCTCCCTACCAAGCTCCCTACAATGGCCCAGCCTCCCCCTCGTGTCTAAGCGGTTGCATGTTTACAACTTCGATGAGAGAGTAGCGGAACTATCCTGCTGGTCACGAAAAGAGAAGAAAAAAAAAAAAAAAACATGAGTGAATGGCGGGAATTCAGCATTCAGGTAAACTCGTGTTCTCTCCAAGTTTGATGTCAGCAAATAACAGTAACGTTAAGTTGATGTGCTTGCGTGCAGTGCACAAAAGTGAGAGTGAAATAATTATTTATTACACCTGATGAACGCCAACGAGCAACAGTGTTTATAAGCTGCAGCTCGGAAAAGATAACCGTGTTGCACGTGAACATGCGCTCATATGCGCATTCACGAAATCAAACTCGAGCTTTCCAGTAGCAACCTCTGTGGAGACCAGTGAGCACACTCTAGGCGCACATTATTTTAAAACAAGACAATGATTATCTAGTCTCTCAGTCAAGGTTTAGTTACAACTCTGGACCAATGCAAGATGGAATGACAGACTATTGATTTAATATTGAATTTAAAATGTTGATTAGCTGCATACTGGACAATATGGATGTACATCTCAGTAAATAACAACCAAGTATTCAGCCAAGCCATAGTATTTTATATTTGAAAATGTATAAAAGGAAATCTGGGGGAGTCACACAGCTGTATAGGTTTTATTTTACTATTTTGAGACACAAAGCTGCAGCCATAGCTTATAGGCTTATGTTTACACTGTATAGTCAAAACTAATTGTTTAATATTGTGAGGACAGGCAGCAGAGCCAAAGCACAGTGTTAAATTATATTATTTTCTACAATTTCTTATGTTAATATTCACTTATATAGAAAAATTTCTATTCAATAAAAAATGTTTGTTTATAGGCCTACCTCATTCTGTTCTGTATAGCTCTACTTATTCTTAGATCGACAGATGCAGCAAACATTTTTAAAGGAGGGAGGACTGTAGTAGCTAACGGGTCAGGTAGGAGGGTCCATTAGCATTTAATAACAGAAGGTAAATTGCTCTGATATTCTGCTTAAACAATGTTTTGATATTTTTAAATATTTGATACAGCTACACAGGAGTTTGTACTTACAGAAAGGTTTTATTGTCATCAGCTGTAGATTTGCACACGGCACTGCCAACAGTATCTAGAATGACTTTGATAAGCGTTTTAGTGTCCAGAGCAGAGGGTTGTCTCCCCTTGTTATATTTAATTTAGTTTGTCAAATGATGTCGGTAAAATTATTTAGTCTATGCACACATTCATGCACCCATGGCAACGCTGAAACCAGAGAGCCCCCCCCCCCACATAAATCCCAATTTAACCCCTGGTGATCGAGGTTGGCGCCGCGGTATCGAGGTCCCGCCCGTACACCCGGCCGACTCAATCGCGAGCAGGGTTCAGCTGTCAATCATGACATGAAATCCCCTTTTTTTATAGCATCAATAACTAATTAAAACAAAACTGATCAGAAAAACGAACACTTGAACATACATCAGCGTGATAAGAACTACCTAAAATGACAGCAACCATCTTTGGGAAAAATTTATTTGACGTGTACTTTTTGTTTTGTTTGGCCCATGTCCCATCCGCTAACATGGAGTTTGGTGGGGCGGGGTTTATGGCCTATACTGCAGCCAGCCACCAGGGGGCAATCAAGATGTTTTGGCTTCACTTTTGGGGAGCTGTCATGTTGTCCATCTTTATATACAGTCTATGGCATGGTCTCACATCTGCTGCGATAAACAGTCCTATAGCATTAGTTATTACTTTGGCACGGTCCAAATCTGCAGTGAGAGGCTGCCTGGGGAGAAGGACTCGCCTTCCAGTCTGCTAATCAACATATTCAGGTGATGACGTCGTAAATTACATGTTTGAAGTGTTTCCACAGACATACCCGACTTCACTTGAACAATGACGCCAACTGGTGCACTGCCAAAACTTTCTGGGTAAAACTCATGCTCTAGAATTTATGTTCCACACGTGTGAGTATTTTGGCTTTCTATGCGACACGAACGCGACATCGAAGACGGAACCGCAACTCGAGACCATGGAAGTTTATATTGCAGATTCGGTCGCGTTTTGAGAACTGTTACACCCCTAATGTTTATTGATGCCTACACCTACGGTTTGCCTGAATTTTATCTGTTTTTGGGAACATATAATAAAAGGTGTGTCATATGGGCATTGAAAGCAGTTAGCTGGTCGTTTCTTTAACAAGGTACTTTAAAGGAAGCAGCCACAGGTCATGTAGTGATGGTCAGAAAAGAAAAACAATCAGGATCAGTGTTGTATTTGTCAGATTGGCAGTGTTCACTGTCTGCTTCTTCAATGCCTGTAGAAGCTTTACAGAGACTGTTACCTCAGCTCTTCAAGTATGTTGGGCTGGGAACTTTTTACCACTCAGGAAGGACACTAACAATACACTCCAGCCTCAAGGAGAAAACCTGCATATACTACCAAATAATTTTTCCTGTCACCCTGTGTGCTGCTGGGTTCCCTGCTTTTCTCTCCTCCAAACTCACCTTCTGTGTGCCCAGTTTCTTCTCTACGCCCCCAGCCAGCCCCCCACCTTTACTGTCCTTCCAGGGGTAGAAGTTAGAGCGCGGAGAGGAGGAGGTGGCAGAGCTGGAAGAGGAGGAGGGCAGGCGGTGCGCTGAGGGTTTGGAGGAGGGCGAGTGCTCTTCCATGCCGCCACCCTTGCGTTTCTTCACCAGGCCCTGGTGCTCAAAGCCCCTCCCGCTGCCCTGCCCGTGCAGTCCTGAGTCCCCCACGCCGCCCCAGCTGTGGGAGTTGTTGGTGGCAGAGGAGGGGTCTGGGGGTGATGAATGGCCCAGAGGAGTGTGTGTCCGTCTGTAGGTCCAGACTGCCTTGGCGGCTGGCGAGTGGGACTCTGACGGGGAGGGGTGGGGGCGGGGTTTGCTGCTGGGGGAAAGCGTGCCATTGGTCTGTCCATGAGGGAGAGGCAAGGGAATGGAGGGTTTAGAGGAGGAAGATGAGGAGGAGGCAGCAGAAGGTGGGCGGCCACGGTCTTGGAGGATGATGCAGTTCCTGTCAGGGCCTGAGTGCTCCCCTTCCTGTGACGGGGCTTTGCGTTTGCGAAGGGCAGCGGCGGCAGCAGCCTCCTCTCGCAGCTTCAGCATCTGCTTGCTGGGACGCCCCACAGGGTTCTTGGGTCGCCCGGGACCCGCCTGACGCATCGCCACAGGCTTAAACGGAGATGCCAGATGGCCACCACCAATGCTGCTGCCACTGCCCCCGGAGTTCTCTGATTGTATGGTTGTCGGAGGTCTCCTGGACCACGACTGGAAGAGGAGGAGGAAGATGCAGTTTTGAGGGAGGAGCTGATATGACTTCCTGTGCGGACCTTAGAATGTAATGAAGAGGAGGAAGTGGCAGATATGGAGGAGGGAGATGAGGACCTGATGGTCTTGGCTGAGGGAGATGATGATTGAAGGTCTGTGGCTTGAGGTATTTTCCTAGATTTAGAGAAAATAAATCCATAAATCAATATATAAAAACAGACATCAGATCTGAATAATACCTTACAGTATTTGACCGAGAAGACATTTATGCAATTCTAACATTAAGCTCTAACCCTTTATTCACAGATGATCCTTGATTTTCAGATCAAGGACACATTTTTTTAAATCGCAGCTTCTGAAATCCAAAATTTTACGGCAATATTTAGCAAGTATGCTTGAAAGCTGACAAATTTCATGTCAACACTGTTATAAAAGGATTAGACAAATTTAAACTTACTCCAGCATTACAATTGAGCATGGCATGCCAATGCCTTTTGACTAACGACTGAATTGTGTCCATAGCAACGAGTACAGTATGGAGGGCGCAGTCTTGTTAGGGTCAAAGCAGCAAAGCTTCGCTGCTGGAATCCTACTGTTTTTGTTCTCATTCTTCTTCTTATCATCCGCTAAAAGTGTTCATGCAGCAAAATCTATAAGGAACACCAAAATTGGCAGGTGGGTTGCAAATTCCACCCACTACTCAGGCACATATAATGACACTCATTGACCTCTCGCTGTATTAATCAAGTTTACATTTTCACAATTATCTCGAAAATGGCTTGGCATCAAAATTCTTTCCTCATTTTAATCTCTCAATTTATCTGCATCTTTGCTCCAATGGTCTTCTGCTCTTAAAATGTCAAATTTTGCAACTATTTCCTCAAAACCCTATTTTCGACATCTCGTCAGAAACCGCAAGGCCAATCGTCCCAAAAGTTAGGCACGATTATCTATGGACTTAAGTTGTTCCATCAAGTAAGAAATTTCAACATGTCAATCCGTTTCGATTATACAAGACAATTTTTTTATCAGAAGCAAAGCTAACGAAAATGGGGATTTATTCATCTTGTATGGTATCTAACTGTAGTGGATCATAACATATTAGATATGGAATTAATCTGCAGATGCTCCTGTTCAAGTTGAGACCAAACGTTTCTATGGATGTCAGTTTTTGAGCCACGACAAAGGCCAAAATGTGGCCTACAACAGACTAGGTAAGACTTGTTTTATCCTAGCAGTTGCTGATGGCTTGCGGCCCCAACCAGCTGGTTAGGAGGAGTGAGGAGTCAGCAGGTGGTATAAAACAGAGCAGTCAAAAGCCAGCTGCTATAAAGATCAATTTCCAGCCATGCTGAATTCAATGTACACTTCCCTGGCATATTTAGTTTTTGGGAATGGGCTCATCAAGGGGAGGAAGAAAGGAGAGGGAGAGCTGGTGACAAGTCAGAGAGGAAGAGGTGACAAGTCAGAATTTCAAAAAATAAAAAGCTGAGCAATTTCTGATTCTGAGCAATTTAACTATAATGACTTGATGAACAAATCTTTGGTCAAATATAAGAGTGTTATGGGGTTAATTTAAATTTCAAGGGCATTAAGCATTTTGTTAAAAAAGGGGGGCAATTTAATGTATTCCTTACTTGATTTTTAAATACTGTTATACCAGCTGCTATAAAACAACAAAAACGATGGCTCATAGATGATTGGCAATCGATACCAGCAGCAAAAAACGTGATCGGGGCATCCCTAGTTGAAATAGAAAGAAACGTGACCTGCTGTGTCTGAGTCGCAGGCATACTGGGTAGGCTCGCCCAGTGAGTCCCAGGCTAACTATGGGTCTTCATCTAAGAAGCTAGCTCGCTATTCTCAGCACGCAGCTATCATGATTCCGACTTACTCCGCGCTCAAGTGGGTCCCACAAAATACATACTATATTAGTTTGGAAAATAGTGATATGGGGCGCTGAATAGGATGAATTTACTGTTTATCAGACAACAAAAAAAACGCCGTTGCTCCGAGCTCCCACTCCGGGCAAAGTCAGTTAATCGGACTTCAGCTGCATGGCTAACTAGTTGAGGGGAGCTAACGTTACAGTTAGCAGCAGTTGGCGGTTAGCTACTTTAGCAACAAGTAAAGCTATCTGTTCATCAGTTCTATCAGTAAACTCCGTAAATCACAGAGAGTTGAGGCAGAGCAGCCGGAGGACATCAGAGGGAAAACCAGAAAATATTTTCTCATTAAATATGATACAGATCAGAATCCTGGTCGGAGCCAGCCCACCTCGGTACGATAGTTGTGAGCCGACTGTCCCTCAGTGGCCAGAAGCCACTGGTGTGGCAGCAAGGCATGTGTAGTCAATCTATGCACTCTTATGTCAATGCACTCTGATGTCAACCAACCAATGGGTGTAAAGTTGACCCTATGATACACAGCCCCCCCTCATTTGCAGAAATGCATAAAGAAATGTGAAAAGACAAATAAATAAATTTGGGGAAATAAATGGGGGAAAAAATGGAAAGGGAAAATACATACATAAATACATTAAAAAATACATGAAAAAATTAATAAATTAAATGGAAAATTAAATAAATGGGGGAATTAATACAAATGTAAATAAATACAGAACCAAATTAAAAAATATAATATTTGTGTCACATTTTATAAATTATTTAATGCCTACATTCATTTTAATATTTTTGGTGCATTTAATAGCAAAATAATTTATTCATTGAATAATTTACAACTGCTCAGGCGCATATAATGACACTCATTGACCTCAACCTGACACTAATAATCAAGTTTACATTTTCGCAATTATCTCAAACGACTTGGCTCAGAGTCAAAATTCTGTCGTTTTAATCTCTCAGTTCATCTGCATCTTTGCACCACTGGTCTGCTGTAAAAATGTCAAATTTTTCAATTCAAAAGATTTATATACCTCAACAGAGCATCTAGTGATGACCACAATGAATTATTTTAAAGAAATTCAAGAGTTTTGCTTCTTGTCAATTAAATAAACAAGCATCCAAATGCTTGCAATCTGCTTGGACCCCGATCATTGCCACTTGCAGCTATATTTAACTTTCTTTGATACTGTATTTACTGAATCAAATTTTAATACTGTTATTTTATCATATGTATTTAAATGTGTTTTTATTTAAAATCTATTAATTATATAAAACACCATTTTCTGATTGGTGGACGAGAAATCTATTGAAATTATACAAACAGGACACATTAAACCTAATTCCTCTTGACATTCTAACCACTGTTCTAAATCAATAATCAATGTATTTTAAGCTGCAAGTAATAACAAAAGTACTTCTGCTTGGTGCTACGTTACCAGTCAACTCTCACTAACAGCTAAACTTACTAAAACATTTAAAAATGTGTTGATTTAAACACAGCTTCTCTTTTTGTACTCCGACAAAGTATAGAATGCCATGAGACAAAGCTGAATGGCAAACGTCACCTTTGAATCGTCCATTTTTTTCCATACATAACACCTTGTTGTTATTGCTTACTGCAAGTTCTTGTACGACTGTTTATATTAAAACATCATTAAACACTGATGCATCAACCCTTGTCAAAGGCTTACCGTGGACATCAAGGGTAGTATGTAATAGTATAAACTGCTAAATAAAATGTGATGATTAGTTTCTCTCTCAGTTTTTTGTGTGCTTTATTATGCTTTTATATTTCATTTGTTTGGTTGTACATCTGTCTCTATTATAGCTGGGTGGGGGGCATACTATTTGTACTTATTCTTTGTTTTCATGTTCTTATGTTCATATCGTTCTTTTGTTGGATTTTAAAAACAATAACACTGACTATGTTCAAATAAGAGCTGCAAGTCTGTTACTGTTCACCCAATATGTAGGATAATTTTAATACATCTAAGATACAGTATGCCAATCTTGGCTCAAAAATACAGTAGTGGGTAGGGCAAAAATCCAGTTACTAACCAGCTACACTGAAGCGCAGATTTGCTAGTAACTACATTACTGCAGGGCTCTGATGATCGGAACCCAATTTCTTCCAATGAGCTTTTTTCTTATGCACATGTAAACGCAGTCAATGTCAGCTAATATTCTGGGAAATCAGTCTCCATCTTTACTGCCAACTTCACAGACTTTTCACCACTGCTATTCTGGGCAGCAGAAAACACCATCTGCTTCATCTGTTAGTGACTAAGCAGTGGGTTACACTTAAGTTTATCTAGTGTTACCAATACACAGGATCTGATGTAACTAGCCCTCATCTATTTACAGTGGGTGAGAATCTACAAAGTAACCTAAATTGGATGGAGGTGGAAAGACAGTGGTACACTTGATCTGGTACAATCCAGCAATTGTCATTCACCAGAAAGCATGTCACTGGGGATTGGTAAATTTCAACTGTGTGATTAACTGTGGTAGAGCATATGTCGTTATAAGTAGCAACCAATTTGCATTAGTGGGCTGAAAATTTGTAGTGTAGGCATGTCACATCTGGCACTGACAGCTCATTTTTATCAGAGATTAGAATCAGTTCAACATATTTGACAAGAGGCAGAGCCAATTCTGCCCTAATGAAAATCTTTGGTAACCTTGTGCCATTACTTTTGGCTTATTTTGTTCAATTGATATATAGGTTTGTGTAGAAAAATCTATTCATATCTAGCAAAGAAAGGTTGGAAAAATGTCCTGTTTTGGTATCAGTAGTGAGACTCAGGGTGTTTTCGGATGGTGTTGACCAATACAAAACTGCCTTATTTTTAGTGACCCGCAATGGAAAATAGAATGAAGTTTTTACTATATAAATGCCACTGATAAAAAGAAAGCAAAGATTTTTTTTTCCTTGCAAAAAAACCTTAAGGATTAGCACAATAAAAGCAGAGCAAAAGCCAAAAAGGCCAAGCAGGAATCTGAGCTCAGGTTTCTTACTTCCAAAGATGGGCGCTGATGTGCTGCTCCAGCATGCTGCTGAGAGCCGACCTCAGGTGATGAAGTCTCCTGTCAAACGTGTAGATGCCATGACCCAACGCATGGCTGCCAAATGAACATACCTAGAGAAAGAAGTCTTGTTGTAAGTCTGTTACAGGCAAGTGTCTAGTTATCAGTATCAGTGATGGTCTGCGGTGGCTTAGAAACAACTCTGACATTCTGCATTATTCTGTGGTCTCAATAGTTAGTTAAAACACATTTAATTGGTGTCTTGGTTCTGTGTTTTGATGTATTTCTGGGTAAAACAGGATCAAAACCATAACCTCTGCAGTGAACAACTTGGAAATGAAACATTTCTGCAAACTGAAATGTAGAATTACCCTCCATTTCCTTATATCAACTTCATAAAACAATACATGCGGTTTGTAAAATTCTTCTAGTTAAGCCACAATTCTTTTACACTTCTATCCTCCGAGCATCTGAAAATAAAGGTACTGAGGAATGGACTGCTGTGAAAACATACAAAGTAGATACCAGTTTGAAATTTCCACTGTCCACACCTTCACAATGATATGGAAGTAATGAGGAAGTACTGAAATTAAGATAAGATCAGGAAGACCAAGATAAATTCCTGATAGAGCTGTCAGTAGTAGTCAGGAGTGGAAAGCTAACTTCCCCTTGTTACTGCTAAGGCCATGAAGGAAAGTTAGCTGGAACTGGAATAGTGGTGCATCGGTCCACTGAGCAGCATTGCTTGCACAAACATGATTTGCCATGATCAGTCCTCACAAAGAAAAGTTACCTGTGATCTCATCACAAGAGACAATGTCTTCAGTGTGCATCACAACACTCATAAGCCAGAGGCTTTTTGGAACAAAAGTGCTGCAGTCTAATGACACAAAATTGGTTTGGAGAAAAAAAAAAAACCCTGCAAACACAACATCTGGCAAAAAACCCCCAAAAGGCCTTGGATCTAGTATGTTTTGTAGTTGTGTTGTATTAATGGATGTTCATATCTAATTTAAATAATGGACAATGATAAAATATGCGTGTAGTAGCTCAGAGTTCAGACCGTTAAAAGGTCCAGTGTGTAACATTTAGGAGGCGCTATTGGCAGAAATGAAATATAATATGTATAAGTATGTTTTCATTAGTGTATAATCGCCTGAAAATAAGAATCGTTGTGTTTTTGTTACCTTAGAATAAGCCATTTATATCTACAGAGGGAGCGGGTCCCCTTCCATGGGGGCCGCCATGTTTCCACAGTAGCTCAGAACAGACAAACCAATCAGTGGCTCTAGATAGGGCCTTTTGCGTTTTTCGAGAGTTTTGCGTAGTTTCTCCAACATCCTTGGAAAGGGAGGGCGAGGCGAGCGGTATTCAAATGGTTGTAAACTGCAATTTCACCGCTAGATGCCACTGAATCCTACACACTGGACCTTTAAGAATGTCATTGCTTATTTTTTTTTTGCACATCAGGTGGACAAACACATAAGTTCAATGGGATGCATGATAGCATGTACTGTTATTAGGGAAACAATTGTTCTCCAACACATAAGATCACTGTATGCCTGGCAATATTTGACATTCTGTCCCCTAGGTCAGAACATGCTTAATGCTTTAAACAAACAAAAAAAAAAATCACGATTAGAAGTCCTCAGGTCTAAATATCATAAATAATCTGGCCATCTTTCAAACATAGTGTCCGTACAAAGAAAACAAGCAATAGTTTTGGCAGAAAATCCCTCGTGCTCTTTTCCCATTGTTAAACCCAAGTACAAACTGCTCACCGCTAGTGGTCTGGGAGGTGCAGCAGAAAATGGGAAGTCAACGGGCTCTTCCGGTCCTTCTGCCTCACTTTCATCACTGGAAATTCGTCCATGGACGAGAGGTGAGGGGACTCGGAGACTTCCCTCATCCTGTCGCTGCTTCTCCTCCTCAGGGGTGCTCTCTGACACAGCTGTAGACCGACTGTAAAAAAAAAACAAAAAAAACAAAACAAATTCTACTTTCAAAGATATTGTATATAGTTATAATATACAATAATATACTAATGCTCACTGTCTCTAACCCTAACCCTCATGGTCTCACAATTATTGGCTGTGCAATGAGACGTCACTTATATCCAGGAACATCTAGTTAGACCCTCTACATGACATTAACTTGCTCCATATCAACACTCATTCCCTATGATTCTATTTGAATTTTCTAGTACCTTCGCATTGTCAGTGTGACTTGTCTAGTTTTATTCTAGTTCCTTTTTTCTTGTCTTTACTTTCTTGTGTAGTTGCCAGGGTTTTGGAATGAGGAATTTGTGCAAAATAATTACGGCATACACTCAGTTGCCTGTTGCTAGCTAAAACCAATGCAGTCTAATCCAAAGGTCCTGCAATAAATCCTACCTTCATGAAGGTTATAACGTTCTTGTTTTTGTTTAAACTGTTTCAGTGTTGATTCAACTGCATAAGGCTGCAGTTTGTGGTGTTGTTTAACTGCTTTGCATTATACAGAGAGTAAAACAAAATAATAAAAAAAACACCTGTCACTATAATGCAATACAATTTGTGAGTGAGTGTGCGAGAACCACAGAGAACTGAAACTGCAAGTAACTATATTTGGTGTTTATGTAATGTAATTCTTTGTACTTCTGTGGTTTAATAGTCTAGTGATTGGAACGTTAGGAGCAGGGGTGGGGGGGTTTACTCTTGTTACTGTAACAAAGTTACACGTTTTTGTGTACTGTATAAAAATGCATCATTTTTTTAAGTGCTTTTTATCACAAGTATTGTACTTCGCTATAGTTCAAGACGCATCCGTAAGAGTAAAATGAAGTCACATGAAAAAGTCCTGATAAACCGTGTGAGAATGGAACAAAAGAAAGGAGCAAAATCAGCAGTTGCAGCGGAGGAGAAGCTGCTGGTGCTGGGAGGTCCATGTCCAGACAGGTGACACTCTGCACTCAGCTGACACGCTGGAAAAAATGTTAAATGTGTACGTTCACTGGCCGAGGGTCAGGGGGTGCAAGGGGTGCGGAACAGCTAGCAGTTTGTGAAGAGTACAAAAAATGCTTAACAATGCAATAAAATTAAGGATGGCACCATTATGGGTTAGCGTTATTGTACTTCGGCATAGTTACAAATGGTTGCATTTACCTTAATTAATCACAGATTTAATGCACCCGTATGCTAAATGACCAAATCAAACACACCCACAATGTTGTGTAAGCAACATGTGCATGCTGGGTCTGGCTAAATGCAACATGCTAAAATACTCATGGGGGATCCTCCAGAGGTGATTTCTCTCTTCACTTAGGAACTTTTACCTTCAGTAAGGTGTGTGAGGCCTTTCTGCTGTTTTTGACAATATTCCTTGATGTTACTGCAGAATGCTGGGACAGAGAGGCTGAGTGGACTGATTATATTATTTTTTGAGGATGAACGAGCAGAGAAGTTGAACCCAGAGCAAATTGTGCAGAACTTCGTGGTGTACAAGGCTCACAGAATGCCATTCAGACAGGTGAGTAGAATAACAAACTCACTGATAATTGTAACTCATTTACCAGAGAGCATCAGCAACCACTGCGTTGCCTAGCAACATAGGGTCGGATGTATGCACGCTACACATTGTGTAAAAACTGTGCAGTCTCTTCTTTGCTTTAATGTGTGTTTGTGGTTGCAAACTGTGGAGTTTATATTGTTTATACAGCCCCATGTTGTCTGCTTTGGTGTTGTTTTATTCTACTGTGGATTCTATCAGTGACAAGTGTCAGGCTGTTTAATTTGTGTGTCTTAATAATACGTGTTGCACCCACCGCGGGTTAATTTATTGTCCATCATTTTTATTCAGTAGTCTGAGTTTTGTCCTCTTTTCTGGTTAATTCTAGTAAGGCTACACACTGAGGAAGGCGGTTGTATATTTATAATTTATAATCAGTTGTATGTGCTGTACATGCTGCAAAGTACCTCTATAGAAATGGAATTTATTGTTGGTTTGGACATAGGGGCTCATGTTGCTGATGTTCTTCCACTAGCGTATTATTTCCCTGCCTAATTTTCAGTAGCTGCATCACTGCTGCAGACCAAATTATTTGTTTGATTTAGTTTGAAGGTCATTTAAAGAAACATCTTACTTACTATGTGTGAGTAGGCAGTAAAAGTGTGGCTGTTTGAAAAACTGAGGAAAAGATTGTTTTAATCAAAACAGAGCAAAATAGTCTTTTTTTCTCTTTTAAATCTAATTAATTTGAAGATAAAGGCTTATAATGTCTAAAAATGCCCTAGCTGCCACCATGCACACTCGTGTATGCATCACTAGCTAGCTTCAGTAAAGATCACTAACCTGAAAGCAGGGAGGCTGGCCAGAGGTCTCCTGCAGTGTGGAGCCCCAGCCTGCTCCCTGGGGGCCTCTGGGCTGGGCGACCGTCCAGTGGAGGACCCTCCCTCCATGGTTAGGGCCCCTTTCTCACGAACCTTGGTCTTGAGTTCTGCAACTAGCTGGTCAAAGTTCTTGCTGCGGCCCACCACCTTCCTCCGTTGGTGGATGGAGTGGATCTGAGGACCAGGACACAGCATACAGGAAGTTAGTCACCATTTCATTTTTATTGATTTCATCTCAAGTAAATGGCTTAAACTTGTCGTATCTGGTGAGTGTCACAAAATTATGTATTGGCTTCCCGAACCAGAAGGCATAAAGTACAATATAATAAGTCTTGAGATGCTTAACTTGAGGTGTAAAGGTGCTTTAAGACAGCACTGCTGTGACTGCTGCCCAACGACATCAGTGTTGCGTACTTTGAACAGGTTGCAGCAGGGTGCAACTCCCCCGCTGCAGCTGCTGGCTACCTGGTCCAACTAACGACCTGCACCATAGGCTACAGGTTCAACTTTCTCGAATCTCATCACATAGCTAATTATAGTGTAGTTATAGTTGTTGGTTAAAATAGAGGAAATAGATAGCAATATGACACAATCAATAAAGCAAGTTTTGCTAACTAATATCATAAACATTGTTTATTGGCCCAAAACAAATAAAACTTTGGGGCTGATGTTGCTCCAAAAACAGTTTCTCTTCATTTATCTGTTTGTTGCTGGTACAAAGGTGTATAATTCAGGGAACTCGGATACCACTAAAATGTGCCCTTACTGGTTTTTTTTTTGTGGTTGTCATTGTTACACCGCAAGCCGTGATGGCAAGCTGAAAACCATCACCAACTCTGACAGCAGCACCAAAACAGCTGTGTGTGTTCAAGAGAGCAGCCGACCTCTCGCTCCTTGTCATTGCCACCGTGTTTACCTTGGAAACAATGGGAGGTGCCAGCAGCAACGTCTCGCTGTCTGAAAGCATCTTTAAGTCAAAAAGGGACATGTTGAGGTTACGATTAGAGAGGGTTGGGTAAAGGTTCAGTGTCATTAAGGCTAAGAGTAAGGGTAACTGTGGTGGGATCCATAAGAAGAACCTGATTCTAATTAGGTAGCGAGCCACTGAGACCCATCAACTGTTTAATTCCAGTGTTTCCGGGCAGCAGCAGTAGGATGGTGGGGATAATTGAGGACTGACGAGTTTGATTTTTCACCCCCAACATATCTTACTTCTGAACTAGTGTAAGCTCAGGAGACAGTGGCAGTGCAAAGCAAGCCCCTTATGGTGCAGGCTTCAGTAATTCTTTCCCCACAGTTTGACACTTATTCTAGGGCGTATGCTGACACAGATTAAAAAGGTACTGGAGTAAACCCTTATTGGGGGGGGCTTTTGCTTTCATCACTGATTTCCACAACCAGGCACAGGGTATTCCAAAAGAATGGAAAATTATGCTGGGCCATCCTAATCATTAAAAAAAGTCCAATGGTATAGTGCTTGAATTAAAGATTTCTGCTATGACTTAAAAATGAATCATATCATTATATTAATTAAAACTGGTGGCTGGTGTTTATTGAGTCAGCTCCATAGTTCACTTGCAGGTCACAGCTCTGTAGGTTAGAAGACGTCCCAGTTTTAACAGAGCACATTGAAGCTGTAACCAGAGCAAACAAACAAAGGAACAGAAATGAATCAGGCTTTACAGTTGATCCTGTGTCATCAAAAAATCCCTGGCTCTGATATGGCTTGGAAAATCCCTGATTATTAATTAACCTATCAATTCTTTTTCAAATAACTGATTAATGATTTATTCTATTAAATGACAAGAGAAATGACATGCCCATCAAACCTTACCAAAGTTGTGACGTGACGTCTTCAAGTTGCCTATTTTTCAAAAACCGAAAGACATTCAATTTGCAATGAAATCAAACAGACAAAAAAAGTAAATTCTAACACTGGAGAAGCTGGAATGTTTACTATTTTTAAAAATGACAAACATTCAATTTTATGTCAAATAAACAAATCCATTAATTGTTCTGGCAAAAGCCTCTAGTCTTTTACAGGGTAAATTTTATTAAATAGGAGCACATTCAAGAGCCTTTATCAAGAAGTACTATTGCTGTTATCATTGAACTTATGCATCAGTGTTGCTTATAAATAACATTTCTAATTCTAAATTAATAGTTAAAATGACTACATGACATATTTCCTTCCTAGTAGCAGGTGGAAGAGAAAATACTTCCGTTCAACTACAGAGCAGGTACAAGATACAGGCTGTTTTCCTGCGTGTCTTTCCCGTCACTCCTGTCATTTCCTGTTAATCAGGTCATCCTGTCTCTATTCGGTTGGATGTGGCCTCTCACACTCACTTCCTCCTTCACACACAACAGCCACCATATATGGACTCTTCCTGTGCTGGGAGCCATTTTCACCGCTCAGTATCAGTGCTGATCAGTAACAAGGAGCAGTGATATGGAAGTTTTTATTGGACTTTATTAGTTGTACCCCACAGAAGACAATCCACAAAAAGGTTTACCATAACTAGAGCCCGACCAATATTATGGATGGATATTTGCCTATTGCAGATATATCTGTATCAGTGTATATGTTAGCCGATATAAAGTAAAAAGAAAGGTTTATGTTAAATTATTGGTGTCACTACAAAGTTTACCCAGCAGAGTGAACTGTCACTATAGTTGCAAGCAGTATAAAATGAGAGAAGAAGCAGCTCTCAAGAACTCAGATCATACTGGTAAAATGAGGCTGGTCTGATGAGATGTAACAGCCACCTCACTAATGGTTAAAACTATAAACCAGCACAAAAAATGACAACTACCACCATAAGCCACCATGTTCTACAGACACATTGCAAACACTAACAAAAACATTTGCATTTTCGAACATAAGGCAGCTAACAAACTGCTTTCAGCACTAGGCAGTGCATGCTGGGAAATGTGGTATCAGCCATGTGCACAGCTGAGCAGACATAGTGGAGGCAAAGCGGTGTGTTCACGGTAAGTTCCTTACTAGTTTGTGGAATGCATTGCTGGAAAGTTAAACAATGAACATCATTTTCCCCTTTCAATATAACTCTGTCCCTGACAACTGTCAAATATTTAACTTATAATATGCTATGCTATAATAAAGTTATTTGTTTAAGAAAGCAGGCTTCCGAGTACCTTTGCATACTCATATCGGTGCAAAATCAATGCACAATCAGTGCACAATCCACATAGAATATGTCTATTTTCATTCCAGCTCAAAAATTCATTATATCGGTAATCTGTCAATGTTTCCCTTCTAAAATCGGTATTAGTATCAGTCTCAAAAATCCGATATCGGTATGGTTGTAACCATGACCCACAAATATTTCACTATGCACAAACATGTTTTTTATTTATTTATTTTTTATTTGTGTTGTGTAAAATCACATCCACAAAAATACAGAGGGATTTGCAAATATGCATAACTTACTCTGTAAAAACATATTTTAATTTCACATAAAAATGACATAGGTTTTACAAATGTAAATAGTTTCACCACAACAAATACATGTAAAGTGATATTTACGCATTTGTGGATCCATTTTTACATGTGAAACAGCTTTTGCACATTTATAGATTGCTTTCTGTCCGCTTGTGGGCCACGTGATATTTGTGACTTCCCTCCTATTTATTTGTGGAACTTTGTTCATACCACGCACAGACTGTATATAAAGATGGACGACATGTCGGTACCCTAAAAGTGAAGCCAAAACATCTTGATCGCTCCCTGGTGGCTGGCTGCAATATAGGGCATAAACCCCGCCCTCTCCATGTTAGCGGATGGGACACGGGCCAAACAAAAAAAAGTACATGTCAAATACATTTTTCCCTAAAGATGGTTTATGTCATTTTAGGTAGGTCTTATCATGCTGATGTATGTTCAAGTGTTCATTTTTCTGATCAGTTTGGTTTTAATTAGTTATTTGATGCTACAGAAAGTAGGGTTGGGCCTATGAACAAACTTTTCTCGGCTGTCCTCCCGTGTCCACACATCCCTGGGCTTCAATTTGTTTTTTTGGTTCTTAAGTCCACACCTCCCACCCTCTGGTTGTCCAACAGACTACCAGGGGCGCATTATTGGTCTTCAAGGGCGGCATTTGAGAAGGAAGAAAGGATTTTGACTTTCTACGTTAGTCATCCTGTGTGTACCTGATTGGCAGCTGCATGAGCTTATTGTGATGGTCTGTCTGTCTTAATTTTTGCTGTTTGATTACAGAAACATTCAAGATTATACTTGCATTGAAATCTGATGGATGGATCATTATGGGATAAAACTCAGACAGATTCAATTTTATGTGCAAACTGGCCTACTGCCACTGCCACAGGCTGCACTGGGAATTGTTTTTAGAACAAGGCAGATAAGCACAGTTCCTGTTAATTTTATAATGGACATTTGTGCTGTGATATTTAAACAAACCATCTGTCAACAGGGAAATAAAAGTCTCTTGTGTCTGAGGCCGGTCACCTGTAAGAGCTCCAGCAGTGGGGACTGTGAGCGTGCCTGGCCTGCTGGCTAGCTAGTAATCCCCGCAGGCGCCAGCTTGCTGTCACGGCAGTTTGTGGAGCTTCTCTCTGCTGCTTTGGTGCTACGAGAACAAAAATGTGAGCTGCGAGCTCAGTCGCTCTCCTCCTGGGCCTGTCTAGTTCGTAGTGCCGGTTAGAATAATAGCTAGGCTGGCGTTACTGTTTAGCAGACACCTGGAACAGCATAGCCAATCAGAGGCAAAATGGGGCGGGTCTACAGAAGACTCTTCTTTCAGTATAGACTATAGTTCCGTGAGCTCATGTGAGGGAATCTCGCAACCTGCCGGTGTAGCTAGTAACTGCACCCCACATTGCAGATTCCTTTTTACAGATCTGCTGCGGTACCAAACAGACAAAATTCCACAAATAAATAGGAGGGAAGTCACAAATGTCATGTGGCCCAAAAGCTGACAGGAAGCAATCGCCAAATGTGCAAAACCTGTTTTACATGTAAAAATGGATCCACAAATGCATAAATATCACTTTACATGTATTTGTTGTGGTGAAACTATTTACATTTGTAAAACCTATGTCATTTCTATGTGAAATTAAAATACGTTATTACAGAGTAAGTTATGCATATTTGCAAATCCCTCTGTATTTTTGTGGATGTGATTTTACACAAACAATATATAATGTATTTTTGTGGATATGACAAATACAAAAATACATATTTGTGCATAGTGAAATATTTGTGGGTCATGGCACACATTTGTGGATTGTCTTCTGTTGGTTGCAACTAATAAAGTCCAATAAAAATGTCCATATAGTGACTGCAGTTTCATTCATTTAAAAACATCTACTCTGATCCTACATTATCACTCTTTCTTCTCCACTTTGCTCTTTCAATGGTGATTTTATTTTCTTCAATGTAGGTCTGTAATCCTATTCAGTCTTGTGATTCGATACATTTGAGTGAGATAATTTAAATAATTGAAAGATATCTAACAATGGGATAACACTTATGTGCAAATTGGTGCACAAGGATCCTGTGATTCACTGATAGATAATCACCTATCAGGCCATCTGATGTGGTATAATAACTTTCACTGAACTTAACCAATTCTTCAACAATGAACTTCCATCCTTCAGCAATTCACATAGTGCATTAAGTACTGTATGACCATACAGAGAAATAAAAACACAGAGGAAGTTGCAGCTCATCAACAAAGGTACTGACTCAACATGTTCCATCACCACATTACATAAAAGCTCCTATTTTATATATATTTATTTGTCAGAAGTCATAAATCTATGTTGCAAGACCAAGAGTGGATTTTAAAGTAAATTGTTGGCATAAGATTTGTTTGTCTGTGAACCTGTGCAAATGTGCAAATATTTGGCTTGGATTGATATACTCCTCGTACTGTCATACTACTTATAGGCAAAATAGAGCTTTAAAAAAAAGTTAATATAGGTAAGTGGTTTTGGTGATAATTTTGACTATACATACAGGTAGATGACCAATTAAAGAAATTAAAAGGGGAAAACGCAGATGCTACCATTCAGGACATGAGGGCTCACTGAAAACTGGTTTGAGGAGTATGAAAATTATGTACAATTATGCTATATATTAAACAGCACTCTCCACCACCAAAAATGCTGTTCATCCCCCTACTAGAGTTCCACTCACTAGGAGAATTGATGAAAAGGAGCACTGAAGCTGGTGGTGCAACAACACCTTACTACCACACTTTGTTGGTTTTTACAGTAATTTGTCACACATTTGTATATCACCTCATACAACTATGACAGTAACAAAAATGTTGCTCTTTTTCTAAAGAAAAAAAAAGATTTATATTAAAAAATGCACATCACTATTGGCCGATATGAGAAAATATTAGATATTGACTTATGGAAAAAATCATCAGTGCATCCCTAGAAGAACTATTGACAGTATTTCCTTGAGACCTAACAAGCATAACTAACAATAAAAATGACATTAGTATGGAAATAAAGGGCAGTCCTTGTTGATTTAAACAGAAAAAAATATTACTACTCTTAGTCCTCATAGTAATATTATAAAGAGTACAGTCTAGACCTGCTCTATAGGAAAAGTGCAATGGGATAACTTCTGTTATGAATTGGCGCTATATAAATAAAATTGAATTGAATAGTCCACCCAAAATCTAACTTCCTCAAGATAAATGACACCCAAAAGCAATAAAAAAAAATCTATTCCAGATTACTGCTGTCTGTCTTACTTGCCATTTAAGTACACTAGTTAGCCATGTAGAATCTGCATTTCATGGATTTTTAAAAAAGCTTTAGAGGTGTCGCTTTGTTATCAACTGGCTGCACATAACCCATTATCCCTTCTCTACCATAGACATATTCTGTTTGCTGTCAACTATCTGATAAAGGCACAATGCCAAACATTATCTGACTACTGAAGAGACCACAAACTCGCAACCTACTTTCCTGCTCTGAAGTGTACTAATTGGGTCAAAAGCAAAGGTGACAGGACCAGATGTTGAAATTAAGCCTCTGAACCTTATACTGAACTACACAGAGAAAATAGAGAAACAAAAATGAAAACAAGAAAAAGAGAAATGAGAAAAAAAATTGCAAATACATGAGAATCTGAGGCACAAAAAGTAGGGCAGTAGTCTGGTGAAGCTGAGTGTGTTTGGAGCTTACATTGCACGTCAGGAGGCGAGTGCAGACTTTCTTCCTGTCAGGGTCAAGGACGCCGCAGTGTTTGTCCAAGTCACACTCCCTCTCTGAGGACACACAGAGAGCATCTCGGCTACAACATCACACAGTCAACAAAAATAAAAACATGTAAACATCTCTATACCCCTACATACTGCTGTCAACAATGCCAACATCCACCCATGGCCACCTGGGTGTGTTTTGACTAGATACCCTGTCTACACAGGAGGCATATCAGCCACGTTTTTCAGTTGTCTTCTATTTGAATCAATACAGCTTGTGTTATAGTCGCACTTTACACCCATGACCCCAACCTGAAGTGTCTTTTTAGGTCTATTTTAAGTCTATTTTAAGTCTATTTCTTTTTATTAAATTATATTTTTTTGAAAAACACCACCTCTCATTTCAATGAGACCAGATGCAGAGGGCTCCACCAGATTGTTGTTTTTTATTTTTTATTTTAACCAGAGTAAAACAAAGGTTCCAGAACTGAAAGAATGGGTTATTGCAATGGTGGAAATAACATCTTACGAATATATGCTTAGTAGAATAAGTGACAATCAGGAGGAAGGGGTGTCCCCCTGGGACCAGTTCTGTGCTTACATTAAAATGGAAGATGGGTCTAAATAGATACAGTATCAGTCTCCTCTGTGACTATGTGATCCTGTAGTATGACATGTTTTTCCTCTGTTGTTGCTTTTTTGTTTTGTTTTTTCCTTCTGGATTTATTCATTTACTTGTTTTTGTACCAGAGTCTTCCTCCATAATATAAAAAAATGTGCCATGTGTTCCTGCATCCTGGGAACAATAATATGTAACATGTACCATGCTTTTAAAAAATTAACACCACCTCTTCAAGACTTTCAGCATGGATCTAAGAAATAGGACTATGATTATTTAGCAGGTAAAATGATCAGTAGAACAGACTACATGATAAGTATCCATGTATTCTTCAACCGCTTACTCTTTCCATAGTATTACCCAAATTGTACTCACTGGAGGCCACTTTGTTGTAGGGTCTGGGGATCCGGTGGCCTGGCACTGTAGAGGCTAGAGAGGAGTCCTTCCTCTGGCTCTGGGTGGGGGGCCTATCACTAGGTGAAGGCCTACCCGGCGGGGTGCCTCCGTGTGGCCAGGGTGGATCTCTGAGTGATGGAGGTGGAGAGCTCATTGGAGGCTCCAGAGGCGGCGGCTGCTTGAATACTGATGACTCTGTGTGGCTGCTGTGGGAGGACTTCTCCAGCGGGGCATGTCTAGGGGATGGAAGAGGAAGGGCAAGACCAAACCTAACTTTTTGGCTTAACTTTTAAAGAAATTTAATTTTAAATTTTTTTTAAATACATATACTTTTTAAAACAAAAGATATCCTAACAGTTTTCCATTGTTTTTTTTTTCTTTTTTGAGAATCACATACTGCATGTTGACAAAAATAGCTACAGTTTTATCTAAAGCTGCAAAAATCACCTGCCTGTTTAGAGTCATTGTTTGGCTTTGATCTGAGGGTCAGGCAACTGAAATGAGAAACAGTAAAATGCCACCCAAATTTGGCAGCTTGATATCACCATTTTGATATTGTGATTATGAAAAATGCAAAATATCATGACATACAATGTAATGGTCCTTAATTGGCTAGGACTATAAAAATAAAAGAAACGACAAGCTGCAGTTTTACGGGGGTTGTGTGTTGGACTATTTATTGGCTGGTGGAGTAAGATCTTTACGTCTCCGCTGGTTGTCTGGCAACCTCACGGTGATGACAAGACGTCAGGAAGTTACTGCTTCCGATCAAGAAATAGTCCAGCACATAATCCCCCGTAAAACCACAACGTGCCATTTTTACACTGTTTTCACAGTTTTTGTGCGGATTAAACAAACGATATATAATGTGTTAATTAATTAGCTTTAGAGATGCTGGTATGCAGATTTTGTTACCTTTGGAAAGAGGTAGGTTAGCTGTTTTCCCCGGTTTCCAGTCTTTATGCTAAGCTAAGCTAACTGGTTAATAAGGCTGTAGCCCTCCATTTACCAGACAGACATAAGAGCAGTATCGATCTGCTCATCTAACTCTTGGCAAGAGAGTGAATAAGCGTCTTTCCCAAAATGTCGAACTATTACTTTAATTAAGCCAAGTTTGTCCCTTTAACTACAGGCTTTTTAAATGTAAGTAGTATTGCATTAGTGCATCAAACAAACACAGGACTAAACTCCATTCTTTAAAGCTTTTGTCTACTTTCTTGTGAAGTTATATTCTGTGACCCCTGAGCTCTGGTTAGAACTTTGTCCCCAACTTGCCCCACTCTGTTCTTACCGTACTCCATCCTTGGAGTTCTTGGAGTGTCTGTACTGGGGTGGGGTGGAAGGCGAAGGTGGGGCTGCCCTTGGCTGCCCGACCCCTTGGCCACGACCCTCCCAGGATGATGCGGAAGCAGCGTTGGTCCCATGGGAAGGAGAGTGGCCGTGGTGGGGCCTCTGCTGGGGCTGCGGTGCAGGGGTGGGAGAGCGCAGTCTGGCGTACAGCTTGGCCAGAGGGCCATGTCTCCGCTCGCAGTGCTTTTCGAATGCCTGCGGCTTCACTACTTGGCCACAATGGCTGCACACCACCAGGTAGAAGTCATCATGGCCAGGGTAGAGGCCAAAGATGGACATGTCTGGGAGGAGAAAGGAGAGGAGTGATGAGGAGAGGAAATACAATGGACACACGCATATCACGCTGCAGAAAAGGTAACATGGCAATGTCATTTTGTGGGGCAGGCAGGGAGGATGCTGCATTATGGAAAGATGGTAGATCTTCTCAATTAAATGTACTGTCAGAGTTGGACAACACTGGTAGAAAAGGCCGGTGAAATCAATTGCCGGTGAGTTTTCAGCTGGTAAATGCAATTTGGTAATTCCAGCCCCCACGCCCCTGAACAGAATAAGTAGGCATGGGTCATGGATGGGCTGGATGGATATTTATCTGGCAATGCTTGGATTTCTGTAAAGCATGAACTGAAACAAATCCCTTAGTGGTAAACTAAGTGAGAAAAAGCAGAAAGAAGATAAAAATTAATTACAAAATTCAAATCAAAGCAAATGTGTGGACCCCAGCTCATTCTTCTTAACTGTCACCTTGTTTTGGCTGTTATGTGACATAGATGCAGCTTACACATACATAACTATCATGGTACTCCTTTTCATTTATCATGTCATGCTCTGACACGCACACACAAAAGGGTGAGCGTCTGTCAGACAGCTGCTGCTACAGACAGCCAGGTTAGGTGCCAGAAGTTGCCTAAGCACAACACTGTCCCAGCTTTAATACTCGCCCTGGTCTCTGTGAACCAATACCTCCATTTTACTTAAATGGTAAGGCTGGAGACCAAAGAAAAGCTGAGGCACAGTTCACTGAGGCTTTACAGGATAATGTACATGCACAGTAATGCAAGCACACACACAAGATTATTAGTTCATGCTTTCTTGTTTTCAGACGTCCCAAATAACAACATACTTTACTATGTCTTGTAGACGATATTGTACAGACTTACCCTCCTTACTGAGTGACATGGCCTCTGCAGCCTTTTTGCCATTCTTGCTGCAGTCGTCCACATCAGGCCCTGAAACATCACACATTACATACATGTTCACGAAGCCCCTTGGGAGGTCAGATGTATTCCAAAGATTGTATGTCAGACTCATCAGCAAGACAAAACCTAACCTTACTCAACAAATTCTTCACATAAACAGGCCCTTAAGCTGTGTTATATAAAGGACTGATTTGCAGGTTAACTGCTTCTCCACTGACTGCTGCTGGTCATTTTTTTCTACTCATTTGTGTCATAGTTTGCTAACAACAATAAGTAGCTAAAGGTATTGTGTGGTGGAGTAGGACTTTATTTGATAGTTATGGACAAAGTAGCACTTGGAGGGATGCCAGACAATGAGTGAGCGCACATACTTAAAGCTGGGAAGGGCAAGATCACTTTTTGGAAGAAGTCATACATATGAGATTTTCTGTCGCATACAGAAATGTTAAAAGCAGTTAAATGGAGGTGGCGACGCTGGCAATCAAAGGGGAACATTAAAATTAAGCGAAAAGAACACAGAGTAACGTTAGCCAATATCAAAGGCTGGGCCAGCATTTACATGGTGGCAACAGCATCAGACTCCTCCTCCGTCCCCGGTGTCTACTCTCAATCCTACTGCTGCTAGCATTAGCATGATAACGCTAACTGCCTCGTCGTCAACGGCTAGTTTGGCTTGCTTGCTAGCTAGCTAGCCTAGCTTTCCACAGCAAGAAGTTGCTCGCCCAACCATCCACACTAGCCTCCTTCCGCTCTGATGCCACCGCTACCCGGCTGGTTTCACTAAAATGAAACGCATCCCTTAAAAGCTGGCAGCTTGTTTCATGGCTACAGCCGTAAAATACACACTATAATGGCTATATCTTAATAACTATCACTTATTTTTTTCTTGAAAACAGCGTATGCAGTGGGACCTGGGAGAGAGCAACATGTTACCCACCCAGCGCTAGGACCCGGCAGGGTCTTTGTTTGGGTAACATGGTTAGCTCTGTCCTCCGTTTCCACGAAAATAAACCCCAGTGCTTTGGTTAAATGGCTTCGTAGCTGCCAGTGTTTGCGTCAGTGTGCTTCCTTACCATCCGCCGCTGTCACACCGGTCCAATCGGCCCAGGCAGTCCAGCTTTGACCCACGAAATCATCGAGGCTAGGCACCCGCCGATCCAGAGCAGCCATTACTTTTACTGCGCGTTCACGCACCGCCATCATCACTGCGCGGCAAGCAACTTACGTCATATTTCGCGCTCTCGACAGGATAGGAACTTCCTGCGTGCGCGTTCTTGGGGTACTCACTCGCAAAGAGATAGAAAGTCTCTAAATGATGTAATTTTTTTCTTTTCTAACCGCTTTAAAACGTACTGTGTGGCTCCTGAGTCTGGAAAAAAAATGCGAAGAAGAAATGACAGGAAGTCAGGATGAGCTAATTTTATTATTTACACATTTAAAAAACAGACAAAAGCAATTCAAAATTCAAACAACAACTTTTTTAAGATACACAAATATCTGTAGAAATGTTAACACCTGTCCATATCAATACATAGCCTATAAGGCAAGGCAAGTTCATTTGTACCGCATCTTTCAAACACAGAGGCAATTCTAAGTGCATTAGAGTGACAATTAAAGACACACTAAAAGGGGGCGACAATAGCAAGTGAGCAAATGCAAGCAAGGTGAACTCCAAAACAGAGGAAACACATAGGCTAAACTAAGGCCAGGGTCCACTTCAATTAATAGAGCTTTTTCATCATTTATGACCAATGGTGGAAGAAGTACTCAAATCTTTTACTTAAGTAAAAGTAGCAATACCACAGTGTAAAAATACTGTGTTACTAGTAAAAGTCCTGCATTTTACTTAAGTAAAAGTATTAGCATCAAAATATACTTAAAGTACCAAAAGTAAAAGTACTCATTATGGAGAGTGGCCTCTTTCAGAATAATAGATATAATATCACTGGATTATAATTTGTGATCATGTATTAATGTGCAAGCATCACTAAGGTTACAGCTGGTAAAGGTGGAGCTAATTTCAGCTACTTTATATACTGCCAGGTAGCTTTATCCATAATAATACATCATAATTTATTAGTTGATCTATATTTTTTATTAATAATCTGGATCTGCAAAGTAACTCTAACGTAGCATAAAATGGAAATACTCAGGTAAAGTACAAGTACCTCAAAATTGTACTTGAGTACAGTACTTGAGAAAATGTACTTAGTTACATTCCACCACTGTTTAAAAATAATGTAAGGATATTAACCTGTTAGAGGCAAAGCAAATTTTTTTTGCAGTGGGGCCCCTATTGACCCTGAACCCCCCACACTTCCTACCTACTGTGCATTGTGTGTGTACCCTGTCAAAGTTCCCATTAAGTACAGTGCACTAGACATTGTGGCTTTATTATATGACCAGACACCCAGAAAACAACCAGTACTATTGTCCTGGAATCCTACCTGGCCCCAGGTTTGCTGTGTGTTAGTTTTGGAAATTTGCTTAAACACAACTTTATTTAGTGTATATGCACCATGTGAGCACAATATGAAATAAAACAGTTAAGTCGTAGAAAAGGTTTCAGTCGTAGTCATCTGGACACTGTTTTCAGAATCAAGACGTTTCGGCTCCCATCCAGAAGTCATTCTCAATTGTGAAAAAATTGGACGGGAACTGGAAATTTAAGCTAATCTGAGTTACATAAGCCCCACCCTCAGGAGGGAATCTGCCTGAGTATCTGTTAATAGTTAGTTTCACCTGAAACTGACCTAATAGTTTCAAGATGGCCCAGTGATCAGTAATCAGGCCTATTGTTCTCTGGCTGCATCTACTTCATCACTGTTAAGTGCCTGATTAGCATGTGATTGGCGTGACCAAGGTGATAATACACTCTGATAGACTTTGGGCAGATTAAATCTCAGACCACCATTTCTGTTCAAAGAGGGGTTCTCTTTCTTCACAAAAATGGCTTCCTTGACGCCCCGTTCAAACCAACTCTTCTCTCTACTAAGTTAAGGTCATTAAACAGTTAAGGTCATTTTTTTTGCCCTTATATTAGACAGGACCTCAACATTAGCTACCAATCAAATAAAACATAAATGAACACACAGTGAAACTGATTTACACACTGATTTACTCACTTTGCCCTGTTGGTAATCCAGCCTTCATAATTGATGTTGAGGCTAGAAAAACACTGCCTCAAAAATGACCATACAGATCAAACACATATATAAAAGTTATGTGATGTGAATACAGATTTCTTCTAACTGCAACCATCCCCAACCCCCAACCACACATATACATACTGTAAGCATAGCTGCATACAGGCCATGGCTATTATAGTCCATACTTAACAATAGTGTAAGTGAACTATTTCTGTCCAAACATTCCTATGTAAACTGCTTTCCTGGTTCAGACAGATTCCTTCTTACTGTCCATTTCTGACGCAGCAGATGTGAGTCACTGGACTGATGTGTAACTCATGTCATCAATCATCAGTGATACAACTGATTAAGTGTTGTATTAAGGCACATTAAGTGTGGTTCAGCCTATATTTGTAAATTCATACCTATGTATGTGTGTTCTGTCCACTGAATAAACACACTACCGTTCACTGGGAGAGTGAAGCACAGGGAGAGCATTTTTGTTAAGGGATCAGAAGTCCCAGGTCCACACACGTGAACACATCTTCACCTTTCATAATCCCTGTAAGTGCTTAAGCCTCACACAGCTAGTCAGAGCCACAAATACGATTCACCATGAAGACGTGAAGTAACTGTATATCACATGTACACTGTGTACGAGTCTGGGGTCTTGTACTGTCAGCATGTAAATCATATCATCAGACATCAAACTCAGGAAAAATGTGTGTGTATCTGTCAGTGGGAATATCACTTTAGTTTGTCTTGTGATGTGTCTCCTAAAAATGCTGATGAACAATATTCAATTTTAATTAGACTATCTGGAAATAGATTGGATTAAATATTTTTGGATTTATTTGACAGTCACTCTAAGCGATTTCTGAGTTTAAACTAAATCCCAGATAAATACAATCTACCATGTAATCAATGTAGGAGACAAATGCAAAGGACCTTGTCTAAATGGTTTGAAATTCCTCGTACCTGGCAGCCCACTTGCATCTATCACTTACAGTAGGAACAATTGTACGCCCCTTTGATCACATTCAGTGGCATATTGCGATATTGTGCTTGAGTACCATTAATACAGTGTATACAGAAATAGGAAATAGCATCATCCAGCTGATATTAATACACAGATGGTATTCAATACAAAACAGTTATATACTGTAATTGGAAATGAATACCAGTGGACCCTTGTTAAAGATGTGAAAGGAGTGGTGCCTCTATTCCACACACTGTATACTTCGGACATGCCAAGCACTTAAAGCTTGGTGAAATGACATCCAACAGATTATTTGGAAGTGCTAAAGAAGCAGTATACATTTTCTGCAAAATTGTCCATTTTGGGCTCAAGTACTGAACTTTTTCATGTCTATTTTAAAATAATGCATGCCCATTTATACATTGAAATGTTGCTGTAACTTTTCCCTGTCCATACTGACTGTGAGGAGACGCCTTCCTAATGTGATTTCAATGTAAGAGAAGGGGGGCATAATCCACGGTCTTCATTCTTTGCAAAAAATGCATTCTTAAATTCAGCTGAAGTTTATATGAAACTTCAGCAGTCTGAGTCCGAATTTGACAAATCAAGTATCTTCCAAAGTAACACTGTTTTTAGGGTTGAATCCCTCTTTCTGTTTTCCTAGACAGTGTTTCCTGGCTGAGCTGCGATGGAGGGATAGTAACACATGGTACAATAGGCTGCTAGCTAGCTACAATAGACTTCTGAGGGGGGCATGTACTGGCCAAAGTATCAGTGGTAGTCAATTTACTCAATTATTGCACTTAAGTAAAATTTTGAGGTACTTGTACTTTCCTTGAGTATATCCATTTTATGTTACTTTATACTTATACTCCACTACAATTCAGAGGGAAATATTGTACCTTTTACATCTATTTGACAGACATAGTTAATAGTTACTTCACAGATTAAGATTTGACATAAAAAGGCATATGATTATCTTATAAAATACAACACATTGTTCAGATTAAACAAGTGGTTCCCAACCATTTGGCTTGTGACCCCTTACAAAAAAACAGTGTCTCTTTGTGGCCCTTAGTCACATTTGAGATAATATTTATATAGCACCATTCAAAAACAAAGTTACAAAGTGCTTTACAATAAAAACATATAATAAAAGCGAATAAGATCCAGAACTTAAGATATAAACACAATAAAATAATTTAAATAATTACAACAAATACAATCAGTTAAGAAAAAGCTATATGATAAAAGTGAGTCTTAAGAAGAAATTTAAAGGAGAATACTGAGTTTGCCTGCCTGAGATCTCCAGGCAGGTAGTTCCACAGCTGAGGGGCCCGGACAGCAAAAGCCCGGTCACCTTTAGTGACAAGTCGCGATTTTGGAACCATTAGTAGGGGCCTGCCACAGGATCTCAGGCAGCGATCAGGCTCATAGGGAGTTAGCAAATCACAGATATAGGCAGGAGCCAGACCATTCAAGGCTTTAAAAACAAGCAGTAAAATCTCAAAATCAATTCTAAAACTCACAGGTAACCAGTGAAGGGCAGCAAGGATTGGTGCGATGTGGTCCTTGGGGGACCCCACAAAATAGAGGAGAGCGAGAGGAGGAGGCATCTAACAGACCAAACCAATCCATCACTGATGCTAACATAGGTGTTCAGACAGTTGATTAAGATATCATGTTGCACTGCGTCAAAGGCTGAGCTGAGGTCAAGGAGTATTAAAATGGAGTACAAGCCAGTGTCGGCTACAAGCAGTAGGTCATTGGTGACCTTGACCAGAGCAGTCTCAGTGCTGTGTCGGGAGCGGAAACCAGATTGAACATTTTCAAAGATTTGATTGTTATTCATAAAAGAAATCAGTTGAGTGGAGACAACTTTTTCTAAAATCTTTGATAAAATGGCAGCTTGGAGATGGGTCTAAAATGACTTAAAACAGAGGGATCCAGAGAGGGCTTCTTTAAAAGGGGGTAAACAATGGCATGTTTAAAATTTGAGGGGAAAATGCCAGTGGATAGAGAGGAGTTAACAATGGCTAAAATATCTGGACCACCCGTCTGAAATACAGCTTTTAAAAACCAAGTGGGAATGCAATCTGAAGGGCAGGTGGATGATTTTCAAAGTGCAACAGTGCGTTCCGGGGTTGACAGAGAGATTTCATTGAAGTGGGTTAGTGTGGAAGGCCGGCAGGAGTCAACATCAAGCTCTCTGAGTTCAGCGTTAAAGTGCTACCAAATCTCCACTATTTTATTATAAAAGTAATTCAGACATTCTTCACATCTCTCTGGAGTGGATTCAACTGGCTGACCAGGCGGGGGACCAATGACAGAATTAATAGTTTTAAAAAGGATTCAGGGATTGTGACCCTGTCTAGCGATCAGGTCTGAAAAATAGGTGTTCCTTGCTTCTTTGATTTTACACTGATATGCGGGCATTAGATCTTTTAGAGAACCAAGGGAGGCACTGTGTTTATCCTTTTTCCATTTCCGCTCTGCCTTCCTGCATTGTCTCTTTAAGCTCCTTAATTCTGCATTCAACCACGGCAGAGAAGAAGGTTTCAGCTTTTTGTATCTGACTGGAGCTACAGAATCTAAAATGTTCGTGCAAGCACTATTAAAAACACTGACAAGCTCCTCTACGGAGAGGCCATGTTGAAAAATGTGTTTGAGGCAGTAAAAGCTTGACAGAAGTGAGGAACAGAGAGTGGGGGGTGGGAGTGAATCAGAGTGGTGGGTTTGGGGTCAGGAGAGAGGAGTGGAACCTGGAAGAGCACTGCATTGTAATCAGAGACAGCAAAATCAATCAAGTTCACATCATCCACACAGAAACCACGGGAGAGCCAAAGGTCAAGTGTGCGCCCTTTGTCATGTCCGGGCTGCTTCACATGTTGGTTCAAATTAAAAGAATCTAAAAGATAAAATCAGAAGTAAACAAGGAGGAAGAAGGGCAACAAACGTGGATATTAAAATAACCAAGAATAAGAACTATGTCATATTGTAACATAATGACTGATAAAAGGTCTGAAAATTCCTGAATAAAACCAGAAGTAAGACTCTCAAAGGCAGAGAAGCAGCCAAGCAAGACCGGGGAACAACTACAATCATTTCTGCGTATTACTGCAAGGCCACCCCCTCGGCCTGTCAGTCTTGGCTGGTGAAAAAATACATTTTCTGTGGGGGGGGGGGGCACACATTCATCAGGATTAATCCAAGACTCTGTGATGATAAAAAAAACAATATTGCTGGTCATGATAAAATCCAGGCAGATAAAAGACTTATTGGCAAGGGATCTCACAATGAGTAAACAGAAAAGAGCTGTTTCAGCAGAAGGGATGGAGTAAGGGGTTTTAACGGTGATGAGATTGTTTCTGTGTGGACTGTGAATAGATTTTTGTAATACACACTGCCTTTCAGTGATCTTAACAGGAATGAATGAATTAGTGAGGGAGTCAGAAACAAAACCAAAACCTGAGATGTCTGTGAGTTGTTAGCAATTCCACCCAAAACAGACAGTTACCCTCTAAACTTCTCAGATGCTTTCATTTAAATAACTGTCCAGGGACAAACAAGGCATAAAACTCAGAACTCAAATACATTTTTTACGTGGCCCTAATCCGCTTCTGCATAAAATGATCTGACTTTTGATACTTTAAGTAAGCTACATTTTGCTGATAATACTTCTGTACTTTCACTTAAGTAGGTTTTGTATTGGTACTTCTACCTTAGTAAAGGATCTGAGTAGGCCTACTTCTTCCACCACTGCAAAGTAGTAATCATCTTATTACATTGTTGCCACCATATTTCTCATTTGCTCACTTAATGACCTGTGTGGTAGGCTAGTCTAACATTGCATATTTCAAACAAAAGATGGTTAAAGTGTGATGTAAAAATTGGGTTTGAGTGAATATTTTTAATTTCATATTCTCATACTTTCATTCTGTTTTCCATTCAGTGTTGTTCCTAAATGGCTCTTCATCAACACACTCTCCTATAGCACTGAAATTGCAGCCAGTAATAATTACCAGCTGCAAAAGCATGGCTGGTATTGTTTTCAGCTTGTGAGTCTGTGTTTGTATCATGGCAAAATGTGGTCCTGGACACACCTACTGTAGGGGGAACTAGGCATATTGAATACATCTGGCACAGTTCACCTGTTTTGCCAAACTCACTTCTCTCATGCCATGTGTTCCATTGCACCATACACACCGATTTGGCGTCGCGTCTGGTGTGATCCCATTGCAAGATGGTATCTAGTTACGTGTAGATTAAAATGAAAGGGGGGTCTGTTAACTGATTCATAATCCAAACAGGGAATTTAAGTCACTATGTATGGAATTGTAGAATTTCTGAATTTGGCACCACCCAGTGTTAGTACAATAAATACACTTTGGTAGACAGTACTTCCTGACTAAACGGATCTCACCCCGAGACTACGAATGCATGGGCTGGGAGCCACACATACAGTGGTGTGCAAAAGTGTTTGCCCCCTTCCTGATTTCTTATTTTTTTGCATGTCTGTCACACTTAAATGTTTCAGATCATCAAACTAATTTAAATATTAGTCAAAGACAGCACAAATAAACACAAAATGCAGTTTTTAAATGAAGGTTGTTATTATTAAGGGAAAACAAAATCCAAACCTACATGGCCCTGTGTGAAATAGTGATATTTAATAGTTTAAAATTTGTTTGATGATCTGAAACATTTAAGTGTGACAAACATGCAAAAATAAAAAACAAGAAATCAGGAAGGGGGCAAACACTGTTTCACACCACTGTATGTAGACTGCATCAATTTTAAGTACGATTGTTTCATTTCTACAAAAAACACATGCTATCAGGCTAATATGACAGATGCTACAATCACATACAAATTCTGCCCATAGTGGTTTTAAATGTCTGTAAACCATGAGGGTGGGTTGTGAACAAGTAAAGATGTACCAACTTATAAACTCATTTTGAAATGTTAAGAAAGGAGACAGAATCCAGCAGTTGCAGCTCTCATGTTTTACACATGTCAATACAGTTAAACCATTGTTTCCTTTTGCACAAACAAGGCATAAAATACATAAAGTCCAATGTCAATAATTCATTACATAAACATCCCACATATCACTGTGCTCTAATTAACTAAGATTTACCTTTTAAAATTGATCTCACTAAATATGTGTCTAATTTCACTATGATGTGGAAAATATATTACTTTACTCATAGTGACTCAAACAGCCCCTCACTTATTCCTTACAGAGGCTACGGCAATGAAATAAAACAGCTGCACAGATGGCCCAATTACGCAAATCAAAACAGTTACTTCATAGAGATCATTAGATCCCTTAGTGCAATGCAAATTGTCAATGTGTTGAGAAATAGTCATCAACAGTGACTCAGAACAATACAATACAATTCAATACAAAACGTTCTAATGTATGGCATTGGCTGTTAAGTTGCATGTAGGGCAGAAGATGAGCAGGAGGCATAAAGAAATACAGCAGGATTCCATCAATCTGGCAACAACATTTAGACCCTTTTGTTACCTGAACTATTTATCATCACAAGATTAAGCCTCAGTGGTAGAACAAATTTAACAGCAAATCTGACATTACAAAATAAAAAAAATAAAAAAATAATAATAAAAAAAAAAAAAAATCAAAGACAAGCTGCACACTGTATTTCCCAATGGGAAAAGTGTCAAACAGAAACCCAACATTGGTTTTAAAAATATGCAATGGACCAATTAAATGTAGATAAAAATACATATGAACTGTATATAAATAATGTCACTGCAAGTCTATCTTTTGCAAAAGATAGTTCAAACAAGGACAAGTCTTAGTGTTATTGAGTAGTGTAAATGTAACCTTTTGAACAAACAGGAACTAAACACAGTTTGGCCTATCAGTCCCTTCCACTGTAAAGTTATGTACAACAGCTAGTGGGTTAAACATGTAGAGAGCTTGCCTTGTTCTGGATACAGGCTGAAAATAAAAATAAAAAGACTGTGGCAAACGCTATCACAACCTGAAACATCACTGAAAATGACACTTGAAGTACAGAGAAGTGCAGTAGATTGTGGTGTTATTTTTTACTTGCAGTGTGTATTCTTTTTGCCATCAACAGTTAGAAAATCAGTGTGTTGAAAGTGCAACATCCATGTGGTTATGAAGTATATTTGAATGTGTGTGGCAGATTAGAACATTGGTGGGGGGGGGGGATGGCATGGCTGTTAATTTAATCATTAGATGGTCTGGTGCCTCAGAGGCAGAGTTCAGGTATCAGCTGGTATCAGTCGTTGCTTTAACTGGAGGAAAAGGAGCATTTAACATATTTTGACCTTCAGGCTACGACTGATCTATTGAAATTGAAGTGACTGACATGTTGAGAATTAAAATACTTGGAATCTGTACTGTAGCACTTCCTCTTACAGATGATGGAAGAAGAGCAGGCCCTTACTAGACTCCTGCTCAAGAGAGAACCCCAGGTGTGCATTTGCTCCCACCTAAAAAGTTTGTTTGTGGATGTTGTTTCTTATGACAGCTTGCTTTCTTTGGTTGTGAGGGCGATTTGATTTCAACTTCTACATCACAACTTCATGTGCTCCCTGAAGGGCAGACATCAAGGGAGGGAAATGGGCTAATGTGGAAGCAAATACACTGCAGGCCTGCTGTTCTGAAGACCAAATACATACAGTTTTAGGTTTTAACTCCTATTGTAGTGTAAGTGTTCGCATTTTTGTTTGTATTTGCACTTAGTGTTTTCAAGGCACACAGGAATTGACAAAAAATAAGAACATAGTGTTGCTCAGTCATTGGGCACTGGGTTAACTTGAGCTAAAGACCTGTAACTAAAAAATAGCTCTGACAAGTTTTGGGGGCTATAGGGGGGTATTTAGGACAATTGCCTTCCTTTTTTTCCATTTCTGCGGGTTAACATCAGAGACCAGTGTTAGGCACAAAGCATTTCTGCTGTGGGTACAGGGCTATATATGCTTGAGGACCCTCAGTGATGTGGCTAGGGCCCAGGGGCCCCTCCTTCCTCCATGGTGGTCGGTGGGTTGGGATCCTTGTGGAAAGGGGTCTCCTTGTAAATGAACCAGACGTTACCTGCCCACAGGATCAAATTCAAAAAACCAAAAATCTGTAGGAAGACAGGAAAACAGATGAGATGATTAGTGACAACAAATAATGTTTATTGTGTACTTTTAAAGCTGACAGTGTTCAGTTTGTGGTGGAGTCATACACTACTCAACACCACTACTCCTGTAAAACACACTATAGTGTTTTGTAGTAAGCACACTGAAATTTGAATATTGGTGACCTTAAAGTAAGGCTATTCATCAACACTTACATTAATGTCAATAAATGTATATACTAGGACATGAAAATTCGAACAATTATTGCATTTACACATATATTTTGACTCAAATAGTGCATCCAAAAATGGAAAATAAAAATGCTACTGCAAGAGTAAATTTTAATATTACAAAGTAACTCTACACTGCTGCAGCAAATAGTGAAGCAATCCCAGCAATGGGAAGGGAAGGGAATGTCCGTTTTATTTTGAACCAGATGGCAATGGCTGTACTGTGCCACTCATCACTGTATGGAGCATGCTGGCTGAAAGGTGGACATCAGAAATGTTTGTTCACAGGGGCAGTTAGTAGTGTAGTGAATATGGAAAAATACCAACATTTGATAATCAGCTCAAAATGCTGTCTGCTATTGGACAAAAATAGTGTTTAGACAGATGTAGTGTATATTCTCTTGGGTATGGGTGAGACATTTATTTATGAAGCATCCTACACACACCATCGTCAAGGAACACAAGTTGACACTATGTTTTAGTGCAACTGTAAAATAACAATAAAATGAAATTAATGATGTCCTTTGGATTTCTTTTAGCTGTTATGCTGTGGATTCTTAAAGACCAAGAGGCGATCTATACAATTCAATGCAGGAGAAATAATACAGAATACAGAAAGTAACATTACTTTCAGGTTTATGTAAAGCTCCATATGCAGAGGTAAAGGCTAAGAATATATTCTTTCCTAAATTGAAACAATTACCTATAAACAAATGTAAATTTCATCTGGTATTTCATCAGGTATAACTGGCGACCCATTTCGGCATTGTTTTTTGTTTTTTATCCGTCAGAGAGAATGACGTCATCTGCGATCGATTAACTAGTGGACAATCTCCCCTTGCTCTACCTCCTCCTGTACGGTCTACTGACAAGTAAAGTATTAAAGTAGCTGTGAGTAAACACTAAAATAAGGTGAAGAATTAAGTAGAATTAAAATGGTGAAATAAGAAATAACCTACTATAAATCGGCTAATGTGTTAATATTTTCAAATACATAAATACCCACCCCCAAATGATGAACTATGATTGATGATATTATATGTGATACAACACAGTCTAAAGCAAGAAAGCTACCAATTTGCATAATATTTTAAGGAAAATTATTGAATATGTATAGCTTTGTGGCTTTGAGGTGGAATAAACAAAGGGAAGTAAATACAATCTCTGTTGTAGCTCAGTGTCCTTGTTTAGAACTGTTGTGTGAATGGAGTGATTCTATCTAGGACAAAATTGGTCCCACAATGTTTGAAACTGATCAATATATATTTGAAGATATGGTTGTTATTTACAATTTAGTGGAATGTGCAAGCATGTGTGCCCTGTTTTTCCACACTAGCTTGAGGACATCTCTGCAGCCTTCCTAAATACTGGAGCAGATAGGATTAGTCTCCTAAGGATATGAACGTTAATTAAAATACTGTTTCCTCCATAGGACCAATATGGCCACATGTTGAGTCTCTTAAAAGGAGGTAAAGAGGTCTGCAGCTGCTGCACTTTTTTTTACCATGACTTACCACAGAGGCATTGAGGCGGCCCATGGAAGGAAACTCTGCTGGGTGACAGATGTCCTTGCATGACTCCACTAGGTGTTCGGGGTTAGTGGCCCATTTGACATCAGTCAGGCCTTTGCCCCAGGCTGAGGAGGACACAAGCCACAGGAAGGCAAAGGCAGCGGTCACCACCAGGTCCTGGCAAGGAGTACACAGTAAACACTGAGCATGTTTACATACACATTATTATCACATGAGTATTCAGAAGGTTCTTAGTTGCTGTTATTTACTATATAAAATGAGGATACGCTCACTCCAAGAACAAAAATCCAGTTCAAAGCTTTAAGAGTTGTTATTTGCTGTGTATTTTTTCATTTTGAATTCAAAAGAGTAACATGCACTGATGTTTTGGCTAGTGCCTTCATCCATGTGCAGGCTCCAATAATAATTCAAAATTAATCATATAATTAATCATTTCACAATCAAACTTCAACTGACCCGAGACCTGTACGGGTTCAGATCCACGTTTTATACGGTCAACTGGGTCCGGGTCTGTTTAACATTACGGGTCTTGACCAACCCCCCCCTCTCTCTGTCTAACATTATGGGTCTTGATCTCCCCCTCAAAGTTTTTCCTTGCCACTGTCGCCAAGTGCATGCTCATGGTGGGGTTTGTTGGGTCGCTGTAAGTAATATTCTAAAGACTACAGTCTAGACCTGCTCTATAGGAAAAGTGCAGATAACTTCTGTTATGAATTGGCATTATGTAAATAAAATTTAATTGAATAGTGCAACAGCAACTGTAAGCAAACTGCAAAGAACATCTGTGGCCACAAGGTGGTACCAAATGACCTGCGCGAGCGAGTGCCCCTGCTCAGGAGGTGAAGGGCCAGAAAGCAGGCCAGACTCGTCTCGGAGAGCACAGATGACAGCAAATTAGCCATGCTAACGTTAGCAGCCGTGGCAACAAACGAGCAGTCGTTTTTATAGTTGAAGTTATCTTTATAATGCTAGATGCAACAAATCTGCAAAGCTGATTCGAAACAAGTCACGTTTGTCATCCATCACCGCGACAGCAGGTGGACTTTTAAACTGATATAACGAGTGGATTAGCCATGCTGTTTCAATCAGCAAGAGAGGAATAACAGAAAACCTGGATGTATTTAACCAAATTTCTTGGCAAGGAGGATGGATTATAAGCACGGCCAGGCACAGGGGAGGAGGCTACTAACGTTACATTAGGTAAGACACAAAGTTTTGTTTTGACATCTTGTAAATTAACGTTAACTTTTTAATAGCAATCAGCTGTGAAATCGGTGCCGATTGGGTCTTTGTGTCTCGGCCAGGTTCGGGTCCGGCATTTCTCAGTTCTGCATGGGTCCGGGCCCCAACTTTCAAATAATAGTCCGGTTCGGTTCCACGTACTTCATTTCCAGGTCTTTTTGGGTTCTGACATGAATTTTTGGACCCGTGAAGACCTCTACCTCTTAAAGCAAATTTGAATTTTTTTTATGGTTTCCTCTAGATTATTTTCTATGCACTGTCACTGTCTTTCTGCATGAGATATAAAGTATGAGATCTCAGTGAAGTAGAGATATTGTAAAATTAAATTAGGGCCATATCAAAGTGAAGAATGACAAAATAGCAGGGATATTTTCCAAAGCACAGCACAAATTTTAAATTGATGACTTTTTGCTTATTTTCCACAAGCAAACCAACACATCATCAAGGAGGAGTCATTAAAATAGTCTCTGCTTCACCCTAATTAAAATGTACTCCACCCTTTTCCCTAATAGTCACCCCTTTGAGGCTCTGCCTCAGCAAAGCCCGTCAGAGGGCTAAGCACATACTCATAGAACAGGAGTTATAGCCATGTAACTTCTATTTACCTCACAACAATATTGTTGTGACAAAAACAAAAAACAAGACATGCTCTTGCCATCACTGTGATAGATTACCCATCTATAAAAAAAGTTAATTTTGAAAAAGAATACAAATCAGTGGCTGCCTGGAAGGTAGAATATTTTTTTTATTAAAAACAACTATAGTTGGCTTTGGAAAGAATTCTGCATATGCTATCTATAACATCCTCAAAGTGCATCCAAACCTTTAAAGTTTTTAAGGAAGTCTTAATGCTCATGTGTTGTCAGCTCAAGTTTTTGAGTTGTTCTGTGGACAATAATGCAAGGAGAATTTAAAAAAAAAAAAAAACATTTGACAAATTGACAAAATGATGATTCACTGGGGCTCTGTGACAGATGATGTGAACCACTGAATGTAAAGGGGGCAGTCCTTGCCGAACTGTTTGAATACTAACAAAATGCTCACATTAAAAGGTGGGGTATTCGATTCTAAACCAATAGACGTCTTTTTGTCAAATTCAGCGAATATCTCTTCACAGTCTGCTAGTTGTCCATTCAGTGTGTGCGCTGAAAAAAATGTAATTAAATAAAAAAAAAAAAAAAACAGTGTTTACACAGCCCTGGCTCTGTAAATGGGAAATAAACAAAGTGGCTTGGACTGAGCCACACAACACTGTTCCAGCCATGATTTGAGTCAGGTAACGTTAAATGACTTGCCCACGGACATTCAGCTTACTTTCTAGTTTGCCAAGATCTGCTGTTGTTGTGATGTTAGCTATAGTAGCAGGAGAGTTGTGAGTATCGCTGTCTGGAGCTGCTGTGCTGGCTCTGGGAAACGTCTCGTCCTCTCTGGCTGTTAGCTTCGCAGCAGCAACTATAAGGACAGTTTGCTAACCCACAACCTAGCTAAGCTTACCCACAACCTGCCTAGCTAGAGAGACAGAGAGAGAGAGACTTGTGTCATGTTACAGAAATTTTACTAGGTCTGACCTTGTGAAGATTGCGGTCTTGACTTTTACATAAAAGTGAGCAGGATGTTTATTCAGACATGAGATCAGCAATTGCCGTCAAATTAACGTAAAAGGGGTGAACCCCAAATGTCCCCATACTCATAAACCGCTGTGCAGAGTTTTGCCATCTGAGAAACCTTAAAATTCATGGATCTGTACCCATCCCAACTGGACTTCTTGGATCGCATTTCACTGAGTGTGAAGGGGGTTAGTAAGTATGAAGACATCTTCTTGCTGACCAGAGGATGTGTACTCACTATGATGGGGCCGCGGGTGGTCTGGCGGTAGACATGCTGGTAGCCCAGATAGAGGATCAGTGTGGCGGTGCAATAAAGGAACCCAAACACACCGACACACACAAAGAACTCTGCCGAGGAGGAGAAGTCGCCCTGCAGGTAGGTCTCATTGGATGGACTGCTGTTACATGACGGTATCTTATATGGGTTCGCTGACAACCTGATGGGAGGTGGAGAGGGAGAAGGCACTTTCAACATTCGCTCTGATGACTCGTTTTTACTCTTCTGTGATTTCAGAGAAAACAAGCACTCACCTGGGTTACGCTTCTATCCAAGGAAGGCAAGAAGAGAAAATATGCAAGGATTAAGCAAGACTTGTAAGATTTTACAATGATAAACTAAATAGAACCTTCAATTCATCTGCATGGTCGTAGATCAACTCCATCATAAAGAAATTTCACAGGGATTGGGATTTGACATTTTCTTCCAATTATTTCTTAAAATTATTAAACTATCACGATAAACAGGAGACCTTTTTCCTGATATCAGAATATCACATCTGTTTAGGTAACAAACATTCCCTTGTGTAATTGTCTAACTATCACACTGCACTACATGATAACGAGAAGTAAAACTCTGGTTTAAAACGGTGCTGAACACAGATCTAATGTACAGTAACATTATAATCAATTTTTTTTTATTTGCTGCTGTCACTGTCAGTATTGGCATTGTCTGAACTATTGTATTAGGTCTTCACCATTTTTCTCTCACTAACTCAGTTTTGACCTCACTCCCTCCATATGTGTCTGATGAACAGCTGAACAGATTCTACACCTGCTTTCCCCAGATGTTCCTGTGCAAAAACTCAACTCCAAATGGCACAGAGCAGTGCCATGCATGTCCTGTTTCTTCACCTTTGTTTCTGCTAACCACTCAGATGCTCTCAGCTCCGTTCACTCTATTCCTGCAGAATGCCCGCCAGCTAAACTTTTGATAAATTTAATGCTGACACCATTTCCTGCTGCCGTCGAGTGCGATCACCGCTTTGACTAACAGTATTCATTGACTTTCAATGGAATTATATGGCAGTGATATGATCATATCATGTTATGATTTCACAAAACTGTGTTGTCCAAATTCATAGCAAGCTGTAAAAAGAGTGACTGAAATATTTTTTCATAAGTAATAATACTTGTCTGATTTAATTCTATTATTGGAACAGAGCACGTAAAACAATGGATATGGTTTTGCATACATTTGCCACATTTATACAGTATATTGCTATTTAAAAGATATTCTGTCCAATTTGAGAGTGGATCTAAATGCGACCAACATTACTTTTTGCACTTGTAACCCGGTAGCATTCAGACCTGCAATCAAATCATTATTTTATGCTTCTGCAGTCATCTGACAACATAAACATGTCAGTGGAACATCATTATTATAACCTGCTGCGACGATGATGGCAGTAACCCACAATTGTCTTGTCTGCCAACTGAAAGAGGAGAAAGATCTAACAAGTTTTTGTCCTAGCGTTTTGGAGTGGGTAGCAAACTTTAAGAAAACTATCTGAAAATCCTGTTTCAAACGTTAACTGCATTTCAAAATGTATTTGCCGTAATGTGGCTATGGCTTCAATAAGAGATAAACAGCAACGGCTATTATGACTGGGAGCTCTCTAGTGTTCTACAGTACCTGAATGGGTAGCCAAACACAGGCTTTACATCCTGCACTTCCTGGGATCCTGTGCATGTGACTGTAAAGTGGGACGTCCCAGAGTAACCTCCAGTGGTGGCAAAGGCAAAAATGGTGAAGACCTGCAGAGGCAGAGAAATATGCGAGGGTAAGAGGTTTTAAAGAGAGGCAAGTTTGTTTGACTGACAGGTGTCTCAAGCTATCTAAATAAATAAAATAAAATCTGTATAAAAGTTTGTCCTCATATTTGTAAAAATTAAATTAAGACACTTTCAAATTGTACTACCTTTTAGGATCAGAGGTAAGCTTCTACATTTACAGTAAGGCAATATAAAATTGATACCATGGACCCCCTACCCTCCCCGTAAGTAACAGATGTGATTTTTTTTCACCTTCTGAACTAACTTCACTTGCCTCCCTGCAGTTGTTACATCCTTTTTCCACACAGGAAACTGCCTCCTTCCCTCCCACTCAGAGAGCTGAAAGCAAAAATGGCCAACCCTTTGACATGAAGCTGACAAACCAAACATTAAGCTTCAACCAGTCCAGCTCTTACAAAAAGCCATCATTTTCACAGTTTACATGTCAAATGTCATATTCTGCAACTAAGAGAAGACTGAGAATACAGCATTTGTGTCTAATGGGCTACTGCATGTTCCCAGGTAGCATTAGACAAATTTATACTGGGCCTTCTATAAAAAAAGACATGTCTCCCATGATGTTGTCAACATCTGATTTGATGGATATCATATAATTTGATTCCATTTTTACTGAAGAATTAATATTATACTGGTAGTCTTATGGAGCTTCTTAAAGGTTAGGGCTAGTGATTTTCTACATTTTTCTTATGCCATGTGCAGACCCAAACCAACAATGAATATTTACTACTAACAAGTATTGTGTGTGTATCCAAAGCCTGATATAACTTCTTCATCTGTGCCATAGAGCTCCATTATTGTCTGCTGGTAGTACCCTGAGTCAGAACCAAACCTATGCTTTTGACTGATTAATTTCCTCTAGTTCAAGTTGTCACTACTGCACCTTTATTAAATGTGCGCCATAACTGCACAAAAACTGTATTGTCAGTTATTTTTTGTGTGTATTTTAATCTACTATAATTAGTCCGCTGCAAGGACCCTATTGTATTTCAAGGGAACTATTATTTTTCTACCGAATGAATCGCATTTTTGAGGGGCTAAAGGTGCTCAAAAACTCACATAACTTTAAAAAAAACAAAAAAAACAACTGCTCCTATGGTACCTTTCACCTAGATGTACAAAATTTGGGTGGTAGATTTATCACCCCAAGACATACAAAAAAGCCTTGAGGAGCCATACCTTAAACACAACAGGAAGTGAATATGAATATGCAATTTCAGGGGATTTTTTTGCCATTTACAGGCTCTGTACTTTAATGAACTTCTCCTAGAAAATTCATCAGGTCGACTTCAGTGCAATCTTAAGACCTTCGCGATGAAAAGTTGTTCAAAGCTTGAATTTTCGTTGAGCGGCGTGTCCATGGTGTGGCGTCGAATTATGATATTTCGCCATGACACAGGAAGTTGTTGTAACTTCAGTGTACATGGTCAAATCTGCCCCAAACTTCACATGTTTGATAAGAGTCCCGGCCTGAAGAAATCTACCTGCCAATATTCAGTCATAGTGCCACCTACTGGCAACAGGAAGTTAGCCTTTAACGAAGTAGCCCTCACTGTTTCACCTAGATGTACGAAATTTGGGAGGCAGATGTATCATCTAGTTAGGAAGCCAGCCATTTTGAATTTACTGTGCAATTGTTGGGCATTTTTCGCTATTATTATCGTACTTTAACAAACTCCTCCTAGAGAATTAATCAGATAGACTTCAAATTTGGACTGTGCAATCTTTTGTTTTTGTTGAACCGCGTGTAAAAAAGTAACTGTGCTACCTCCACTCCACATTGTCAGATCTTTACCAAATTTCACATGTTTGATGATAAGAGTCCCGGCCTGAGGACATCTACATGCGAATTAGGAGTTATAGTCGTAGTGCCACCTACTGGCAACAGGAAGATACAGGCCCAATAAACTTACAAATGACTCCTAGCAGGTTAACTAGATCCACCTCATATGTGGTCAGCAAAGTTGTATGCTAAATAGTGAAGCTTGTGAGTTTTCATCAAACGCTGTTGCCATGATGGCTCATTACTCGCCATGAAATAGGAAAGTGTTGTAACTTGAGTGTAAACTGTCCAATCTGTCCCAAATTTCACATGTTTGATAAGAGTCCCAGCCTGAGGACATCTACATGCCAATTAGGAGTTATAGTCATTGTGCCACCTACTGGCAACAGGAAGTAAGCCTTGTGTGACAATCATCATTTGATTTACATGACATTTTCACAGTGTGGTCTACACTTGACATACTGAAACGTAACATAAAATTAGTGGGTGTTCTCTAGCTCCATGTAGTGGACACAGGAAGTGGTCTTCAACTGCTCCGTGCAGCATCCAAAAAACACATGAAAATTCAGAGCCGCGTCAAGCGACCTCTAGCAACGGCACTGGGGCACACCCCAATGTGCGGGTGGTGCAAGGCCCTGTTCAACGCTTCTTGCAGGTTTAATTTCCTTTTTTCTCTTTGAATTTTTTCGTGTTATTCTAATGCATTCCTTTGCCTTACGTAAAATACTTGGAATTGCCGCTGTGTTCGAAAGGAGCTATACAAATAAACTTGCCTGGCTTAATAAAACGTGCTTAAAGGTTAAGAAACCCACAAACCAAAATTTAAGACGATTCATTTCTGGCAGGAACTTTGCTTTGTCCTATGTGTGTCAGGTGAATGACAAGTATACTGCTGTAAGTGTAACATACCTAAAATGCAGCACTGAGAAGACCACACTAAACTTGGACAAAACAAAACATAAATAAGATTTACATTTTTCTTTATACATTAACTGAATACTGTGAATGGATATTTTACTCTGCAAAAGTTGTTTTTCATATTGCACAAGAATGTCAGAAAAAAAAAATCTTCTCAAGGGAGAAAAACAAGCCGATATCTTCAACTATGCTGACAGAGAGCAGACACCAGCAGGAAGAATGGAAAGCAGAGGGGAACCCAGACCATTTCCTCTAACCTTTAGCATGGACTGACTGTGCAGAAAAACTGATGCCACTCCGGAGTCGCCAGAGAGTCAAGTGCGGTGCAGCACAAAAAGTAGTCAGGAGTATCAATTTACTGGCAAAACAGGTTTGGGTTAAAATACAGCCAGTTTGCAACAGTTTCAATCAAATATCTCAGGTGGGCCATGAATTTAGCAGAAAGGTTTGGACAAGATTTAAACAGCCTCTCTTCACCAGCAGCATGAACGACCTATGCTGCGGACACTCACGTCGGGCTGAATGTTGTTAGCTGTAGTATCTGGACTGGGTTCAGTCCTGAATGAATTGGGCAGGGTTGGGCCAAAAATTTCAGGCCCGCGCAGTACTCCACTGGTCACTGTGTAGAAATTTAGCAATCTCCATTGTACGAAAAGATTTATAAGCCTAAGCCCTGAAAACAATCCTAGTGACACTAGGACCAAGCCCTCCTAAAAACTTTTACACCCTTGGGTAGATCCAGAGGTCCTTTCTGAGCCAGGAAAAACCTTGTTAAAAAGGTACTATATCTGTAAACAGATTACAACTCGACTACAACGTCATTGAGATCCTGACTGCTGCCGTTTCACCATATTTTAAAAAATGGCAAGACATTACGTGCTAAAATACAGACAGAAACTAGGAACAGCAGAGTGGGATTTCATACAGCAGCTCTGTGTCATACAAACACTGGCACACATTATAGACACAAAGGGTGTGGTACGCACATCCAACCCCCCCCCCAAAAAAAAAAAAAAAACCCCAAAACATTTACAGGTGCTGGATCAAAAAGCAAACTAAAAAAGGTAAAAATCAAACAAAAGATCCGTACAGTGAACTAATAGCTCCCGTCAATGTTTATTTATTAACGTTTCAATCTAACAGAGATCTTTGTCAGGCATTGTCAAATTTGACAATGCACAATAAGCATTGATGGGAGCTATTAGTTCAGTGTGCTTTTGTTTGATTCTTATGCATTATAGACATGCCACCCATGTAACTAATGTGTGGAAAGTAGGAAGAAAAATATGTGAAGTGTTTCATTAAGCCTGGATACACAAGGCTACTTTTTGGGGAAATGTAATGGTCTTACAAACTGAGTTTTCTTAACATTGTTATACTGCTTACATAAAATAGTATTAAATGTTATTCAGTTTAATGCTAATTAAATGTAGGCCTACAGTGGCTGTACGATGTCTTATAAATGCCCCTATACACTAGGTGATAACAGTGACCTTGTAGGTTCATTGCTTGTTGTAAGATGGTCTAATAAAATATTAGTTGCAATCTCTGTCAGCCTGTATGATATCAGTTTTGAGGAATGTCAGAATGTGTGATTAAAGCCTGCGGATTCATGTTGTGAGATGCGAGTCGGAGCAGCAGTCCCACTATGAGAATTTCATCCTAAATTTCTGACATTGTCAGAAATTTGACCCAGCCTTGGTAGCCAAAGCTCTAAATCAAGCTAGTATTTAAATAAATAAATAAATAATTTTTACGTCCCATGGTCTGCTGCACTTATTCCCTGCACTTCCTTTTCCGATGTTGATAAGTGTTTTTCTGTCATATGTAGTACATGCTTCGGTAATAAAGGCAAAAATGTAGCGAAGCGTGAGGGAACTACTGGCCCCCGTATCTACACGCACCGCCATCTTGTCAAGGAGTCAATATATCTGTGATACGCTAAATTATGTATTATGCAAAGTGTTTTGAAAGTTTTTGATCAGCCACCAGGGTTGGAAATAGGGATGGACTGATATATTGGCAAATAGGATGACATTCATAGATGGCAGTGGCTGATGTTTATCTGTTGTGTTGCATCAATTTTGCGTTATTTGTATTTGTTGTATAGCTAAAAAAGGCTTTTGAAGCAGTTATTTTTCAACAAAAAAAATTTCCTGTGAAAACTTTATATTAAAGGTTATTTCATAAAGTTGATTGAATTTATGCTCATTCAAAGATGAATAACTTTATAATAAAGATTTCTTTGTTTCCCTGGCACAAAAGGGGGAATAAATCACAAAAAACAAAATAAACAACAACACAAAACCCGGCAACAGGTATCGGCATCGGCCAAATTGTTATTTTAAACATCAGTATTGGCCCAAAATGTCACAGTCGGTACATCCCTAGTTGGAAAATTACCAACTAGGGAGGGCATGTAATCCTTTAACTTAATTACAAGCAACCAAATTGGAGATTGATGGTGTTGTTGCAGTAACTGTCTTCTGTCTTGTAAAGTATGAATGAATAACAACTACAGTACCTAGAAACACTGTTTGACAAAGGGCACCCCCCTCCACACACCTTTCCCCCCTTGCAGGACATCCTTCCTCCAATGAAAAGCTTCCGATTAGGGCATGTGATTCTTGCTTCCGTACTTTTTCCTCAAGAATAATGTCCTTTGTTCACTTACACCCACAACAAAGCACATTGCCAAATCATCAGGGTCCTTTTCAACTACATAACAGTTGTATGTATGGGCCAAAGCACAGGGCCAGGCACTGAGATGAACAGCCCGCAGGCTGCAGTAGTATAGTCAAGACAGCAAGATAAACAACAAACACACACACACACACACACACACACACACACACACACACACACACACACACACACACACACACACACACACACACAGAGAAATGGAGTGCAATATTTAGCAAGCTTCAGACCCACTGAGGATTTTCAGGAATGGGTTTCATCTTTCAGGTGTCAACATTTCTCAACTTTCATCTCAGCCCTGTTTGACCCACCCAGGCCAATCTGCCAGCACCCCAAATAAACCCTGCAGACAGGGCGGGGTTCCCTGTCCAGAGTCCCACACAGCCTCTCACAAACTAGCTATAGCATTCCTCACTACCTCTCCTGATCAGGGAGTGGCAGGACAGATAAGAGAGAGGAGCAGCCAGTCACAAGGTTCTGACAATAGCAATTTAGCATTTTATAGAACAACCTTTATTTATATATAGCACATCATGTGGACATATGGCGATAGTGAACCAAAAACAGACCCAGCAGGTCATATTTACAAAATAGCCAGACCACCCTCCACCTGACACTGTGAGAAACTGCCGTTACTGTCTAATGCTAATGCTGTTTACAGGCTGTGGCATACAAACCAGTTTGACATTCAGTAATATCAATTATCAATAATTAACATCTTCCAAGAGCATTACAGTAGATGAGGGAGGCAAAACATTTCTCCCAGCATTAGAATAATAAGAATGCCTCACACTGGAAAAATTCTATTTCAGCCTTGAGACTGACGCAGACAAACTGAACTTTTGAACTGCCTGGAGAAATATGATATAGCAAGGTTTAAAAACTCTAAATGTCTGCTGCTGTGAATATCAGATTTTTGTTTATATGTGTGTGAATGTTTAATGATTCTATTTTAATGCCCGGTGGTAAGCGTGTTTTTTTTTTTGCTTGTGCCCACAGACGTTTGAATATGCCATAAGATCCACGTGAACTTCATATTCAGACATTGAAGTTTTTGTTAATTGTTTTTTTTTTTCTTTACATGGTTAAACTATTTAATTAGATTAAGAGGAATTCGGAAGTACAGGACTGATCCCCAGGAGTGTGGACCAGTCAGTAGCCGTAGGAAAGTTTCAACACATGGGCGGAGGGGAGCCCGTTGGGCTGGGGTATCAGGAGACAATTATGCCCCCATGTTCCGGGCTTGTTCAGGTTGAGGGACAGGTGAGTTCTTAAATCTCTTCTCTGTGGTATGCTTAAAAGTATAACTGTAAGGATGAGTAACAGATTAAGAAACAATATCACTCTTAAACTGTCTTAAATAGCTAGTTTATGTCTCATAAAGCGGGAGAGGAATGCACAAGATGGAATTGTTGTGGTCTCAACAAAATTACTAAATTAAAGCAGGTGATAAACAGATTAAAACAAATGGGCTCAATAATTTTCCTCCAGGAAAGTCATCTTATGGCTGAAGATATAACTAAGGTTAAGAAAAGGTGGACAGGACAGGTATTATCAACTTCCTTCTCATCTCATGCAAGACGAGTTGTCCTCCTAATTCCAAGATCAATTCCATTTCAAATACATAATTGAAGATAAAGGTGGTAGATGTATTATTGCACAGGATGAAAACAGTGACCAATTTAAAACTCTGAAAATGTGTTGGAGAAACACTGTAAAAGGAGTGCTGCAGTCGTGAAGAAGGAAAACTCAAATACAAAATCATGTTTGCAGAGATTTGAATTTTTTTCAGCCAAACATTATGCAAGCCTCCAGAACGTAGTTTCAATCTTGCAAAACCTTTTTTTATTAGCTTTCAAACACTGAGTTTTAACCTTTCAAAGCTTTTTTTTTTGCCAGTTTCGAGATATGGCGTGATATTCATCCCATATGGAAAGACACTACACCACTTTATCAGAGTTGAAGTTAAAGGATAAATGGAGGGAACTTAAACCTAACTCCAAAGAGTACTCATGCTATTCTAGTACTCATCAGACTTATTCTCAGATCGATTATTTTCTTGTCTCAGCGTCCTTGTCTAAAATTGCGACTGCTACTATGATAACACAGTAATATTTGACCACGCACTGTGTTCAATTCTATATACAGATGTCCGATTGGTGAGTGACCAACCTAGATGGCGGTTTCAACCAAGGTGGCTTCAAGATCCTAATTTCAACTCATTTCTTGGTGAACAAATTGACTTATACTTTGAAGTCAATACCTCTCTATTGTCTGCATGTGTCAGGTGGGAAGCCTTTAAGGCTTATATCAGAGGCCAAATCATAAATTATAATAGCAAACTGACATTTTCCAGAAATGTTCTACAGGAGCACATTAGAAGCTACTTTTACTAAGATCCCAGTATAATGAACTATCTGCTTCCAGGGCAGCTGCAAATTTGCTCAGACTTAAACAATCCTATGACCAGGGAGAAAAACCTGAAGACTGTAGGCCTGGCAAATTAAAAAGCGTCATATACAAAAAGGCGCAGGGCCCTGACGCAGACGTTATGCGTAACCTAAAAATTACTCCCCTCATTGCAAAGAAAAACAGTTTGCCCTCACTTTTACTTTTACCTCCAAATTAAGTGGTTTAGATAATTTGGCTAAACTGTAGACTTATTTACAACCTTTCTGATTGCCTGACTTCTCATGGGTCTTGAAAAAAAAAAAAAAAAACTCCTGCAAAACTACAAAAATAATACACTTCAATCACAATTTGGTTGATATTTAATGTATTGAGGTTTGATACCCAATACTAACAGTGAGCATTGCGCAATACCTGCTGTATGCATATGTTAATTATCAACAGGACATAGATCCACAAGCCCACGCCTTAAAGACACACAGCACTGCCTGCTGTAACAGTGCAGTTAGCACAGTAGTCTGCATCAACCAGAAGTATAGTGACCTTTGTGCATTGGCAGTCACATAAGAGGGTGCAGTCCTGTAAGAGAGGGCATTCCTGAACTGTTTTTTGTATACAGTCCATTCAGATTACTCATTATGAAGTCAATCGCATACTCACAGTGGTGATATTTAGAGCATGTTCTACTGAGCAGCAGCACATATACCCAAGCTATTTGATCCTCAAGATATTTGATTCTCAACAGCTGGCCTTCCTCACAACAGCCACAGAGCTGGTTCACGGGAGCGCCAACTCATATCTCTGCTTTCAATTTTGCCCACTTTAAATAATCATCTGCATTATTTTGAATGGGTTTTTCTGTAACAACACATGGCATCAACAACACTCCTGTTCCGGGTGGCAGTGCTTAACTGCCTGAAATTATGCAATAACTATTATCTTAGCTGGACTATTTCAATACAGGAGTCACAATATCTGGGAATTTCATGGTAATTGTTTCAACTTCCAGTTTGGTCCACTGCTAAACATTATCAAGTTTAATATGGTTAAGAGTGTAAGGGTTTACAGCTCTTGCAGAAGGTTGACATCCCCATTTAGGTTAAAATTTCACTTGGGAAATCAGTAGCTACATGCATTGTAAATCTAATCTAATAATTTCACTCAGTGAACCAGGTCAAAAGCAAAGACTCCAAAATTACAAATGAACTAAGCAGAGACAGAGGAACCTGCAACAGTTTTTTCAAGTTTTTTTTCCAGCCTTTTCACTTTAGTCTATGTACTAGAATATCTTGCAAACAAAACTGCAGACTCTTGCATGGTGCCTGGTACGCTGAATTAGTGGAATGGACTACTAGGAAATATCAACATCACGAGGATCAAATGAGAGGAATGCTGAGTAGGTGGTGGCTGAACACAGATAACGATAACTTGTAACTACCGTTAACGTGGTTAAGTATCTAGTTTAGAGACATTTTTAAGTACTTTTTTACTTTACTTACCCATTCTAGAACACGAATAAATCCTAGAGGTTCTTTCAATGGTCCCAGGTCCAGAGAAAATCCAGACACCAATTTCTGTAGATAGGACGAACAAAGGTACACACACGTAACGTTAGTTAGTTAGCCAAGTGTAAACGAATTAACGTTCACATTAGCACCCACACAACTATTGTTACCTGTTTGTCACCTTGCGGTTAAACTGGCCCTGCCCTTGTTAGCCAAACACTGCTAACGACATGCTAACGCTAACTCATGTCAACCTGGGTAACGTTATTCAGTTAACGCACCTACCTGAACAGTGTCCATTGAGACGCGCAACAACCACAAAGTAGTTTGTATTCCAGTCCTAAAGTTTTCAGTTTGGTTGTAAAGCTGACTTAAAGTTACTCTGTACGCATTAGAACGGTGGCAAGTGATACAACGGCGACTGACTGTCAGCAGGTGGCAGAATAACAGCCAGGCAAGCAACTGATGCGACTACTGTCAAACCCTGCACAACTGAATCGTTTCGAACACCGAAATAAAATATACACCGCTTCCGGTCATTACTTTTCAAAATAATGAACATGCTATTGCAATGCAATGCTATTCAAGTACATACACATGAAACACTTGTTGTATAGTGTATACATATACATATTTCAATCACAGAATATTAGTTCTTGGATTTATGCCATCTGGAAGTAATAGGTCTAATCTGACAATGAACAATAGAACAGTCTGTGCGCTCTGCTGTCCCACATTATGTTTTACTATAACAGCTTCAAAAAATAGGGGGAAAAAAACTCTGCATACCTGAATATGTGATCAGTGCGTCGGAGGTACGACGTATTAACAAATGAATTATTATTATTATCATCATCATCATCATTATTATTATTACTGCCCCACAAATTTGATCAATAAAGGACATTACCTTTAAATTAATGCAGGTTTTATCCCACTAACTTCTTAAAAATATTTCTTAAGACAATAGCGTGTAACTGTTTTCTGTGGAGAATATGCTGAGACTGTCACATTTATATTTTGGGAATTGTCAATGCTGCATAAAAGGTTGGAAGCACTGTTCTGCCTTTGTAATATTCGGAATAAGTTTTAATAAGTTTGCTCTTAGATGGAAAAATACGGTGACATTTCTTTATCACAACCAGATAGATAATAATGCATTTGATCTAATAATCCCCATACTTACTACTTGTGTAAATATAATGTAAATATTTCGGCACCCTTTTTTGCAGTATATATGAAATTGACCTAACCTGACTTGACTCCATCTAGGGAATACTTATAATATATGTATTCATAAATGATACAAATAATTTCAAGCATTGAGGCCTATACAACAAGGCTTCTACTTACAAGTAAACTACACAACAACGTATGAACGTACTTGTATCAAGAGTAAGCTACTCATCATGCAGAAAAGGGGCACGTCGTGGCATATTGAATGTAATATTGTTATTATTATTATTGACGCAATAATGTTTTAGTATAATTTTGTAGTAAAAAGTACAATATTTCCCTCTGAATTGTAGTTGAGTAATCAAGAGAGACACGGCATGGGGCAGAGCACCACTGGGCTCTCTATTTTAATCACAGTAGAGTGGTCGAATTTACAATCTTGACGTTTGACCTGAACGCAGCACACTGGGTGGCCCACCCTCGTATTTTTATCCTGCTGCCGCCATTTTGCTTTAGTCTTAGTGCGGCTGCGGCAGACATCGAACTGGGACGGGGTATCTACACTACACAAAGTTTTTAATCTTTTTAAAACTGAAACTGGTAATTAACATTGCATACTTTGTTTACATAATATCTTTGGCTGTTACATCGTAGTGTTAAATATCAAAATAAATACCACGAGTACCAGGTAATTACCAAATTAACAGCTGTTAGCTAGCTAACGATAAGGTCGCGATAAATTGGTGGTTTAGGTAGGCCGCTGTTATGTAGCATAAGCTAAAATAACCCTTAACTGCACGACCATAATATGTCATGTGTTGAGGCTGTAACATTAACGTTACATGTAACGCTACCGTATTCTGATAATATCCAGCCAGGGTAACTAAAAATCCAAAGTCACTCTATTGTTTATTTACCTAACATTATTCCAATGTTTGCCGATCTCTGTACATTAGTGTTTTCCATCACTGCTGGGAATCGCTCGTAGTTCGTTCCAGCTAGCATTGGGCTGCTTTGTATTATTCAACAATAAGTAATGTTATCTGATTGTTTTCTTGACTGTGTTAGTTTGACCATACATAGGCCTATCCTGAACCAACACTGAAGGTGACTTGTAACGTATGTTATTTGCCAAGAAACGTCAATTTTGGTCAGCTGTCTCAGATATGTTACCTGTAATTTAAGAATAACGACTATTGTGGTTGTGGCCCCAGGAGATGTATTTGTTTTACTTTTAATGCGAGTTAGTAACTATGTGAATCGTTATTTTCATCCCGTTATTTCAATGTAAGTGCTATTTTGTTACTTTAGAGTCCATTGTTCTTCTTCCTTAAGATGGAAGCCAGAGTTGTTCTTCAGGCTCTTCATCAGTCTCGAACTAAGGCCTCCATGTCTAGAGTAACGTTAAATAAACAACCCAGGTTTGGAATCCCGAAAACTGCAAATTTAGTTGTTCTTTATTCTGGATTAGATACTTGAAATATATAAACATGGGTTGATAATGCAGTGTAGTGAAAGTGAGTTTGTCCACTGACCTGGACCCCTGTTATAACCAAATTCCATTTTGCTCTTGAGTCATTATTGTGAGCATAGTTGTCTCATGATGCTGTACATCTGTGTGGAAATGTCCAACTGTCTCCTTTGTATTTGTGCACAACTGTCTGTCTCTTAATAACCCCTTTTCAGTTCCCTGGGCAGTGTTTTTGATTGATTTGTAGGTTTAAAACCATCCTCTTGGCCCTTTTGTGGGAATCGTTGGATATGGATAGCTTGCCCCCCATGAGAATACATTGGCAGAAGATTTTTTTTCTCTTCAGCATTGGTAATCAACAGCTGAAAATCTCTAGAAGCTTGAATATCCTGCCATCACCCAAATATCACCAAGTGTGCAAAATGCCTCCAAGCCCAAGAAGAAGCTGAGGATTTTTTTTTCCACCCACCATCCCACGTTTATCCCCTTTTTTGCCTCATCAATTTAAGCATTTTTGGAATCTACTTTTTTTCTTTTCTGGCTGTTTATGTCCCCCTATTTCTTTCTTTCATTGGTTTCACCAATTAATAAAAAATAATAAAAAAAAAATCCCCAAAGGACTATTGCATCCACCATCAGTAATGTTTAGCTGTCTGGCGGAGATAAAGATGTCTCAGAAAAGGGATGTCGTAGGAAGACAAGTGTCTCTGGGCGACCCATCCCCCCTTTCCTCTTATCTCACGGATCAAGTGTTCCTTCAGGACTCCATACCACCACGGAGACACCCTACCAGCAGTGCACTCAAGAGGGAGACAACTTCTCAGCCACCTCAGGTAAAGGTGGCAAAGGGCTAAAAACAAAATAAAAATTGGCTTGTTAGAACAGATAAAATTACCAGTTTAAAAAATACCTGTGTGAATGCTTACTGGCCAACTTAATTGAAATTTCTTAGATGCTATATTTAATTCCCAAAAAAAACATTGGTCAACAGGTTACATAATTAGTTGCATCGCATGTTTTATTTCTTTGTTTACATCACATTCCATACATATTTTCTTCTTCTCTAATCATTTCTCAGATGAAACAGTCTTAAGTAAGACATTGTAAAGTATAGAAATGCTTTCTCTTTGCATTCAGGGACTTTAAAAACAAAGACTGTCTCTGAAGAAATACTTAACTTAAAGCCATCTAATAAAAAGACAAAATCTAATTCTTTAACCAGTATTTTTGCTCATCCACACATAAATGCAGGCAAATGTTTGTCATAGAACAAAGCATATTTGTGAAAAGTTCCCCAATCTGGTGCTGTGTGTCATCAAACAAACAGACCTCAGGTCACATTAAGGACATGGACATTTGTCCGCAGTGTCATAGTTAATGAGTTCAAATTTGCACAAGGTCTATTTCATCTGAAGAAGTACACTGCTGCCTTAAAATGACAAATGCTTCCCTTCCCTAGCCCCAGTTTTGCATCTCATGTAATCACTTTTGCAATAATGATCGCATTCAGAGCACAAAAATAACTAACATTTATATCAGATAACTACAAGACAAACTTAGAAAGCCCAATAGGTTGTGTAAAACTTATGATATTGTACTTAATTCCAGTAAGAATCCCAAATATACAAGTTGGAACAAGTAGGTTCTTGATGTTAGCGTTACATGTGCAGACGTGTTAGAAAACTCTTAGTAAATTGATGTAATGGAGTAGGGTTTCTGTTTCTGATGTGTTGCTCTGCTCTGTGTTGTCAGGGAGAGTCCTGTTGGCCCTGAAGAGAACCAGCTGCTGGGTTTAAAGGTCGTAACCTCATCACCTCCGTCACTCAAGACGCATACCAGCATGACCAACCATGGAGATGACTGCTACTTCTTTTACTATTCCACCTGCACTAAGGTAAGCAAAGTTTGAGCACAAAGCTGACATATACACACATAGTGTAACCAGTTGGAAAGTGACTGGTGACCAGAAGAAAGAGTAGGGTCTTATTGTGTTTCATTTATCATGCAGGGGGACAGCTGCCCATTCAGACACTGTGAGGCAGCAATGGGCAATGAGACCATCTGCAACCTCTGGCAGGAGGGACGCTGCTTCCGTACCGTCTGCAAGTTTCGCCACATGGAGATCACTGTAAGTGCAATTTAAGCGTTAGTTTTAAACTGAAGAAAGCTCAGAAATATACAGTTGTTTTTTTTTTTACCCTTCTTTGAATTCAGTTGTGCTGTCGAATGTATTAGGGAACATTTTTAATGGACATAGATCCGATTGAGATGTGATCAGCGCATCTCATCCATGCATACTGTTTCATGTTTTTATATCTTTCATCAAAACAGAAAAACCGAAAGGAGATACCTTGTTATTGGGAGAACCAGCCAGCAGGCTGCCAGAAGTCACACTGTGCTTTCTTCCATGAAAAGCCCCGCTACATTGATGGCATGTTTGTCCCACCTGATAAAAGTGAGTGGACGTTGTTTGTTTAAGCAAACACACCAAGAATTGAAATTTAGAGAGTTTAAGACAATTTTACATCCACCAGTGAAAGATACTAATCGAAGATCGATGTAATTCTCCCAGGTCTAAGCAAGAACGAGGAACAGCCGCACGAGGAACCGGCTCCCCCACCAGCCACTCCTCTCCCCACTGCAACCAATCCCCAGCTCAGAGGCGTCATCAAGACAGAAACTCAGGAAGCAGTACCAAGCCCCACCCACCCACCAGTGGTGATTAATCCAGCAGATGATGACGAGGATGAAGATGGTGAGCTGGATTTAATTTCAAAATTACTTCTTTGTCTTTTCTAGTCCTCATTTTGAGACAAGATATTCCTTGTGGTTTTTACCACTCGTGTCTTTGTTTCCAGACCAGTTCTCTGAGGAGGGAGAGGATGGCAAGGTTGGCCCTTCGCCTAGAAAACTGCCCAAATCAGGTACGACTGCAGTCAGAGACTAAACTTTGGAAGCATAATTCATCATAATTTGCGACCACAGCTGTAGTACTCTTAAATCCTGTGTGAGTTTTTTTTATGGGTTAATGTTGTGTCTTGACAGATGACTCGCTGAACTTTGGAGTGAGCACCCTAGAGGAGATCCGGCTGAGGAAGGCCTTGAAGGCCAGCATGAAGAGAGCTGGTTACCCCATCCAGAGTGCTGATACCTCGGCCAATGGAGAGAAAGAAAACATCCAGTCATTTATTCGACCACCCCCCAACGAGGCAAAAGACGGTAAAAAGCAGAAATTCGTGAGATTGTCAGAATTTCAGGGAGTTGGATTCCCAACTCTGCATCATTCCTCCCAGATTCTACTTATTTACTAATTATATAGAGTGCATTTGGAAAGTATTCACAGCGCTTGACTTTTTCCACATTTTCTTATGTTACAGCCTCATTCCAAAATGGATTCAATTCATTATTTTCCTCAAAATTCGACAAACAATACCCCATAATGACAATGTGAAAGAAGTTTCTTTGAAATCTTGACTTGACTGTAATATGTCATCTTTAATAAAAATAAATCCAGAAAACCTTCATGCTAGCTTGACAGTTAGCTAGACCGCTGTTGCTACTGTATATACAGTTGCATTGTCTTGATAAAACAATGACTAGAATATGGATATTGACAGCTAAAATAGACATAATAATTGGTACTGATTTGGTTCAGGTCTAATATACTGCTCATGGTAGGTTTGAAGCAGCATTTTACTTGGCTCTGTCTCTCATCTGATGATGAGATGAAACATGGATTTACCATGCTTAGATATCTGGTCTGGATGTGCCCCACTTGAAAAATAAAAATAATGTCAATGTTGAACTGATTTTAAAGCAATTCAAATGAAGTGATAGTATAGTAACAGTTACTTTCAGTCCTAAAGAGAAGTATAATAATTATTACCCTGTCCACATGCACATGATCCCTCTGTTAACCCAGGCCGACTTACCTTTGAAGAAACTGGGAGATCAAGAGGCAGTGTGGCTGAAAGGCTTGGACGGAAGATGCCCAGCACTGGTAAATTTAGACTCTTGTTACACCTTATCGACAGATTTCATGCCAGTGCTAATAATAATAATCTTAATAGTACAAATTAGAAGCTCATGACTTGTCCTTGCTGTAGATGTAAAAAGTGGAGGTGGTGTCCAACTGAAAAGGAGTCTGGCTGAGCGTCTGGGCAGAGTTGTGGATGAGGAAGAGCCATTAATTCCCCCTCAGAAAAGTGAGTATGAGGACACATCAGGAACAAGCTAATTGGCATTCACTGAACATCACCTGTAGCCTTTTATTCCAAATCATGTGGATGATAGATAATGTATCTTTAGGTGGGAAGAGCAATGCTGTGACTATGAAATGTGTATATAAGCAGGTTGTTATTTTGATGGTGCTCGAATGGAATGAATAATATGTCTATTTATTTAAATATGTTTCTTTCTTCTGCTTCTACAGCTTTGAAGCCTATTAAAGAAAGACTTGGATTACCTGCTGGGTCTGTTGCACCCAGTAAACCAGGTAAGAAGTCTGAAGAATGAGAGATTTTGTCTGGAAAGATATTAATCATGCACATTGATTAAAACATTGTTTATTGTTGTCCCCCAACTTTCCCAACAGCTGAGACCAACATGGAGTCAAAGAAAGCTCCTGAGCAGATCCGCATCAAAACTCTGGAGGAGATCAGGCAGGAGAAGGCTGCAAAGTCTCAGAGCCAGACAAATGGCCCTTCAGTCGTGGTTCCAGAAATCAACATAACCAAAACCATCACTACTGAAACCACCAAGGGTATCAAGCAAGCTATCACCTTCAAAGACAATTCCAGTAGCCACGTCAAAACGTTATCTGATATCCTTCGCTCCAAGAAGAAAAGGCAGGAGGAGCAGCAGAAGCAGAACCCCAGCGCCAAGAAGACCAAGCACACTGCTGAGAAAGCTCCAAGCAAGAGCCAGGGAGAGTCTGACACAGCTGAGCCTCGACCTGAGGCTACAAACGTGGGGGGGGTTAGAGTAAAGACCCTGGAGGAGATCCGCAGGGAGAAGGCAGCCAGGATTCTGGCTCAGCAGGCCATGGAGGTCGAAAATAAGAAGAGCTCTGATACTGAGGATAACGATGCTAAGAAGCCTCGCCTTCTGTGCATGAGGAAACTGGCTTCCCAAAGTAAGACAGCACTTTATTTTTATTTTTTGTTCCGTGTGGGTTGACACAAGGAATGTATGCAGAATTGTTGTTAATTCTACATTTGTAAATGTCTTTCAGATTGAATTACATTTTGAATTTGCAAATTCTCATCTTACATACCATGTTTTTGAATTTCTAACATGAATGTTATGTTGAACTCAGCAGGCAACGTCACAACAGAGAAGAGTGCTGAAGTGACAGAAAAGCCACTGACAACTCATACTGCTGCTTCTGAGGTATAATAAGATATAAGATACTGCAGTATTGGCTGTAGTTGCTTGTTATTCTGTTGACTCAAGGTGATGGTGATTTTCCTGTGTCTTTCTAGACCAGTGCTGCCAGCAGTAACAATGTCAAGGTCAAGACCTTCGAGGAAATCATGCGGGAGAAACGCCTTCGCAAGCAGGAAATGGAGGCGCAGGCCAAAGGCTCGGCTGAAGCAGAGTCTTCTCAGAAACAGACTGCAGAAGGAACCCTGAAGAGGAAGGCTTCTGCTAAAATCAGTGTTACATTGCCAGGCTCTTCATCACCTTCCTCCACCACTCTGGCCCCTGACACTACACTCTCCACCCAAAAGCTCCCTGTTCGTAAAATGATCCCCCTCAGATCCAAGGCTGCTTCACCTCTGAACAGCACTGCTACTCCTGGGACGAGAGGTGCTGCCGTTGCCTCAGTCCCTGTGAAGCAGAGCTCTTCTCCACTGGAGGCTGAGACCGAGTCCCGCTCACAGAGCCCCAGCAGCTCCAGGGAGGTCCCAGACAAAGACACAAAGAAGTCCACCACACTGTCATCAGCCAAGCAGGCCAGAGCAACTCATCAGACTGCAGAGGCTCCTACTGCTGATAAAACACAGAACAACAATCAGAAGAAATCCCCAGAACACACTACAGACACCAAAGGTACCGCACCTTTAACACATACATACTTCATTTTGCAACCCACCTTAGACTTGGATAGGCAGGGGCAATTCTGACCTATTCACAGACTACAGTCTGTGCATTTACATGCACTTGAATGACCTTGTTATTGTTGGTATTCTGCAGACACTTGATTTATTAAATGTCATGTAAACGAGAAACCCAATTTTACTTAGTTGGGGTAAAGGATTTAGAGAAACCTGATTGTTTGGCCATGTCTACACATAACTTGGTTTCAAACAGGGTTTGTATAAAAAAAAAAAAATTAAAAAAAAAAGTACATGTGTGTAACGAAAGATGGAAGAGGAAGTCCTCTGTCTTTCATTATATATCATTAAATTTTTGCCTCCTTTTCAGTGAGGCCCAAACTCAATGTGAAGCCGTCTGTCATGAAGCCTGCAGTGCATGTGAAACCAGGCCAGAAGAGGAGGGGAGCAGAGCGATCTGCTGTAGCTGCTGTTAAACCGCTAAACAGTGCCTCCGCAGTGCTGGAGGAGCCACAGCAGGAGACAACATTCAGAGAAAGACAGGTAGGTTGGCACGCTGAGCCAGTGATAGTGATTTTATGTTTCCTGTCTGTCTGGAGGATGTGACAAGACCTTTTCAAATGTATCTTAAATCAATTTGATGTGGCACCTTTTCATATTTGCTTTTATATTCCCATAGATTTCCTCATTTGTGCATATTGCATTCATCTTTGAAAATTTAACTGTTATAAAAAAAATTCTAATGCTTTCTGCTGCATATATTTTGCACACTTTCTTAGTGTTGTAGTTTTTTTGTATCCATCACATTTTATTTATGCATTTCTACTCAACATGTCCTTAACACACTGATGTTTTGGGTTAAATTGTTTAATACAGCGATTTACACTATCTTAATATTTTCCTCTGATATATCTGGTCCCTTTTTTACATTGTGTATAGTTAATTAAATTCACATCTAATCTTAAGTTGAAAGAAAAAACTGCAGATAAAGTATGATGGTGATTCTAAACAATCCAGTGCTGTTAATGACCTCCAGTGCCTTTTTGTTCCATTGTCAGGTTTTCCCGTCCTCCAGTGCAGAGGCTCAGTTGAGCGCCGCTGTTCCCCATAGTCCCAGCACTCTGTTGGACTCAGGCTGCAGCTCCAGCCCACTAAGAGAGGAGCTCCAGACTGTCCCTGTCTTCAAACAGAGTCAAGAAACCAAGCCGACTGTCAGTGTTACTGCAGCCAGAGAGGCCTGTACAGTCCCCCAAAGGTAAAGGTCCACAGAGAGCCTAAAACTTAAAATTTAAACATGAACACTAACTTCTTGGTAATGCCAGACTTTACCAAGGAAATATCTGTAAACAGGTGTGGGAAGCAGTGATGTTGCTAGGTACGCGTCCTGCGTCTGATGCATTAAAATCCGAAAGGATGCAGTAAACTCACTATCGATGTGTCCAGGGGATGCACTCTATTTTTTCCCCCTGACAACGCTACATTGTGAACAAGCACGCGCACGCACGCACACACACACACACACACACACACACACACACACACACACAGAGCGCAGTCAGAATAGCAGGGAGGCGGTGAAGATTACTTGATTTGACGACAACTAGAAAAGAATGTGAAAAAACTTTGCCAACTTTTCTACACAACTACACCGCCCATCTGTCCATTATTATTTTCTTGGAGCGAGACACCCAAGACTTTTTCAGTTATAAAAATATTGTACAAATCCTTGCCCATTTTTTAAGTGTTTATAGAAAAATGAGACAATCCCAGTGAAAATTGATGGTGGTTGTACGGATTTTTAAACTTTTTTTTTATACATATGACATGAATGCAGCAATGTCAATTACTAAATAAATAAATAACAAGCCTCTCTGTGCATTTCAGCCCAGTACTAAAGACTCCCTCTCAGCCCAAGTCACGGAGACTGAGCATAGCTGCGTCCCGCACCGCTTCCACCTCCAGCACTGCTGCCTCCACCTCTGCTGTGGATGACTTCGAGGAGCTGATCAACGAGTTCACTGACGACCATCTGGAAGAAGACGTGGACCCTGGCATCGGAGAGGAGGACCTGCTGCAGGAACTGTCAGAGATGATTGACAGCTGAGGGCTCCATCGAGCACAATCAACACCCTGCCCCAACTTCTCGCCCACGACCTTGTCTTGTGACTCTATATTTAAAAGAAGTGAAGACCATCACCCACTATCTACCATGGAGTGTTTTAAAAAGATTTCTTCATAAGTTCAACTTATTTTAAGCTTTAGGTTCATATTTGTTGTTCTTTACATTTTAGAGATCTTCTCTCCTTTTTCATGTCCTGCCCATATGATCATCTGATGGCCCAAGGGTTATTCTGCAGGGCTTAGATTCTTTTTTTTATCATGTCTGTCCATGATCATCGTCAAACTTTTCAGGTCCTGAAAAGAGAAAATAAAAAAAAATCTCTGGTGCTGGGAGATGAGAAGAGCATCCTCAGTTTGTCAGGAATTCCTAAAAGATAAATGTTGGGAATGATGAATGTGTCATTTTAGAGAGAAGTCATATCTGTATACTGTGTATGCAAAGGGAAGAGCAAGCTGAATATAGAAATAATGAATACTGCTGCACTTACAGTAGCCTGCCCCCAACTACTTGTGTTTTATTTTATATCTGTGAGCAGACAAGACTGCTGTTGCCCAGCTAATTCCCAGATTATGACAAAAGTATCAGTTTTACTTAAACAATGACCCTGTCAACGAAGCTCAGGTCAAAACCTGAGAGGGAGTTAAAATTATTTTTCTAAACTTCATCAGTCACGTTTCTGTTAGGATCATTTTAGCCATCAGGTATATGTGGTTTATAGATTTTCCACTCAGATCTCAGATCTTGTGGTGTGCACCTTCTACCTGTGCGTGTCCTTCAGTGGTTTTTATAATGTTTGAAAGAAATGTGTGTATTTTTTTTTTAACCAGTTCTTTTATTCAGTGGGCATACTTGGAAACAACTAGTCTGGGATAAGTGCTCTCTGGTCTTTGTTAATGAACACCTCAGGGACTGTTTCTGATGTTTATATATTCTTTATATGATTGACAAACACTGTATTTCAAATTAACAATGCTGTCTTTAGTTGTCTTTCTCTTTTGCGTTAGCATTGGTTTATCAATGTGGTCTGAGAAAAGATCAACTTGTTTTTTTGGTCTTAAACGTGTTTGCTCTGTCCTGAACCTTTCCCACAAACCTACTTTTCAAATGAATTACTGTGTAAATAAAAAATGCTTTTAATGACCAGCTAGATCAATAATTGACTGATGATTTAAAATAGAACTCAACCAATACTTTTTCGATTCATAAAAGAAATGTATAACCTAGCCTTTAACAAACATCACAGTTTATTTATCTATTTCATTCCACATAAAAAATACAATGAGGTAAAGGTATGTAAATTAGATGAAATGAAAATGAAATTACAAACAGGCAACCATGATGTTAATGCAGTGGACAAAATATTAGAAACACCTCTCCTATAATGCAATACAAGTCAACAGCAGCACAAACTACATCCTCCAAAAACAACATCAAAAACTATTATAACCTTCATGAAGGAAGGATTTATTGCAGGGCTAGACTGCATGAGTTTTGTCTAGGTGTACTTAAACTGGCAACTAAGTGTATATTTGTGAGGTAATAACTACCTTTTCCCAGCAAATATTTGAAATAGTTAAAAATAACACAAGAAACGGACACTAGTTCCTGTTGGAATAGTGCACAGATTACTCTGTTCTTTTTGTGCATCTACAATATATCAAACCTATTTTACCAGTTTGTGAGGCAACTAGTTCCAGCAAGGGAGCGTCATTTCAAGTAACATTAACTGCATTCTTGAAAAGCATGGTTGTTCCCGAGGGAAAAGTAAGAAAAAACTCTCACTGTTGAAAAGATGAAACACAAATTAAGGCTGAAATGTGCTCAGGGGTAATTATTCACCCGCCGCCCAAACCCCCACTTACCTCTCCTTGTGCATTGTGGGTGTTTTCCCCCGATGGCAGTATTAGCTGGATCAAAGGAATCTACACATTTCTTAGAAATGAAGAATAGCTTCTAACACTGTAGCAAACTCTGTGGGGGAGAACAGGAGCTATTAAACAAAACACCAGAAACCAACATGCATGCAGGGAAACAGGGGTTTTGTGGGGCTCCTTGGGGTCTGGGTGGCCAAGGAGGGTTGCCTGCTTTGCTGGTTGATAATGAAGCCTTGCCACTAATGAGATATGATTTTCAAACCAGTTCTGGAGAAACAAGAACTTCTTTATAAGTTCTTAACAATTATAACACCCGAGCATAAATGCTTGTGAAAAGCAGAAAGTATAAATGGGATCTTATCAATATTGTAATGACTGGGTAAAGCACATTTTTCAACCATCAGTCTTTGAATCTGCAGCACTGTGTAGTCTCTTGTCCAGCAGGTGACGTTAAACCTCCAACAAAAACTACAAAATCAGCTCGATTTCCTGTTCTTTTTCTAGTGTGCTCTATCAATTATGTTTGCACTGTACTTTTTCAAAATAAAGGTTCTACCTCTTTGCCTTTAGACAGTACAATGTCAACACATGTATGTATATATATATACGCATATATATATACGCATATATATATATATATATATATGCATGGAGAGTTCCATCCCATTTTTTTGCATGTTTGTCACACTTAAATGTTTCAGATCATCAAACAAATTTAAATTAGTCAAAGATAACACAAGTAAACACAAAATGCAGTTTTTAAAATGAAGGTTGTTATTATTAAATGAAAACAAAATCCAAACCTACATGGCCCTGTGTGAAAAAGTGATTGCCCCCTAAACCTAATAACTGGTTGCTCCACCCTTAGCAGCAACAACTGCAATCAAGCGTTTGCGATAACTTGCAATGAGTCTTTTACAGCACTGTGGAGGAATTTTGGCCCACTCATCTTTGCAGAATTGTTGTAATTCAGCCACATTCGAGCATGAACTGCCTTTTTGAGGTCATGCCACAGTATCTCAATAGGATTCAGGTCAGGACTTTGACTAGGCCACTCCAAAGTCTTCATTTTGTTATTCTTCAGCCATTCAGAGGTGGACTTGCTGGTGTGTTTTGGATCGTTGTCTTGCTGCAGAACCCAAGTTCGCTTCAGCTTGAGGTCACGAACAGATGGCCGGACATTCTCCTTCAGGAGTTTTTGGTAGACAGCAGAATTCATGGTTCCATTTATCACAGCAAGTCTTCCAGGTCCTGAAGCAGCAAAACAGCCTCAGACCATCACACTACCACCACCATATTTTACTGTTGGTATGATGTTCTTTTTCTGAAATGCGGTGTTACTTTTACGCCAGATCTAATGGGACACACACCTTCCAAAAAGTTCAACTTTTGTCTTGTCAGTCCACAGAGTATTTTACCAAAAGTCTTGGGGATCATCAAGATGTTTTCTGGCAAAAATGAGACAAGCCTTAATGTTCTTTTTGCTCAGCTGTGGTTTTCGTCTTGGAACTCTGCCATGCAGGCCATTTTTGCCCAGTCTCTTTCTTATGGTGGAGTCATGAACACTGACCTTAACTGAGGCAAGTGAGGCCTGTAGTTCTTTGGGTTTGTTGTGGGGTCTCTGAATGTCTGAAGAACAAAATGAAGACTTTGGAGTGGCCTAGTGGAGATAAGTTGAGCAAATATTTGCGAATGTTTATTCAACATCTGTTGCATAATAGCCGAACCTTATATGGATTCAGATGTGAATTTGATACAGCATTCTAGTGAGGCTGACAGACGAAGAAGAAGAACAAAGAGTTAAGATTTTGGAGTGGCCTAGTCAAAGTCCTGACCTGAATCCTAGCAGTTCATGCTCGAAAACCCTCCAATGTGGCTGAATTACAACAATTCTGCAAAGATGAGTGGGCCAAAATTCCTCCACAGCGCTGTAAAAGACTCATTGCAAGTTATCGCAAACACTTGATTGCAGTTGTTGCTGCTAAGGGTCGCCCAACCAGTTATTAGGTTTAGGGGGCAATCACTATTTCACACAGGGCCATGTAGGTTTGGACTTTGTTTGCCCTTAATAATAACAACCTTCATTTAAAAACTGCATTTTGTGTTTACTTGTGTTTTCTTTGACTAATATTAAATTTGTTTGATGATCTGAAACATTTAAGTGTGACAAACATGCAAAAAAATAAGAAATCAGGAAGGGGGCAAACACTTGCACACCACTGTATTTATAGAGAGACTTCATAACTGGTGTGTGCTCTTGTCCTTGCTCTAATTGAAACTGTAGCAGCAGCATGATTATGTACCACTAGTAACCTTGGAGGACACCTACTTGAAATTACTGCTAAAGAATTTACCATTTAACTGGTTAACCAGAGAAGCGCTAAATTGTAAATCACAGTTTTGATACTGAGTTTTGAGTTGCATCACTTTCAGTACAATTTACTTTATTTGAACAGAATAATCCTCCCAGTATCAATATTGCTTTCCATCGAGTCATGGTCAGTTAACTGAATTAATGTAAAGAGTGAAGACACCTTTTCTGGTTCCAGCTTTTCAGATTTGTTCCTTATTTCTCAATCACAGCACTGTAAATTCATGCCCTCAGGATTTTTTAGACTTTTGGCCCGAGTAAATAAGGAGTTTGACATATGAGAAGGGGTGCTCGATAAAAATAAGAGTAATTGGTCATGGAAAGAGTTGTTAGTTTGAGCCCTATACCAGTCAAAATGAATGCAAATGCATCTCAGCAATTAGAGGGGTAACAATAAGTCTTTTTTAAAACGTTCTTTAGAATGTTCTACTGATCAGGGTCTGAAAATAAAGGGAATAGCATGAATATAGATCACCTAATGTGACCATGCTTTAAACTCTGAGAAGTAATAGCATTTTAACTAAGTAAGCACAGTAGTATTACACCTGTGCTGCAGATACATTGTTGCAGTCAAGAGAGACCTCTTGTGGACATTTGGAGTACTGTTTGTAATACTGTGTAGTGCCACAAACAGCAGCAGTTGTTATGGCATGTCCCTGTCATTTCCCCTGCAGCGGCGGCAGCTGCAACAAACAGCGGCAGATGTGCCACTATTTGAGCCAGCCCTTGCTGAGAAATTTCCTCTGCTGCAGAGAAATTGTTAGGCTTTAAGGGAATGCATCCACAGGAGATGGGAATTTACAAATTCCCAGGACAGTGAAGGACAAAGGACAAATGAGAGGCAGTACCTTGGAATGGATGAGGAAGAAGAAATGATAAGCAGAGATGGAGATTATGAGGATTATTAGCGCCATTTGCATAATGTTGTACATTATGCAATGGAATGCCAGAAGTCTAGTTGCAAATGGGCAAGAATAAAAAATTCCTAGTTTAAAGAAAAGCTAGAAATAATATGCATTGAGGAGACATGGTTAAAACCAAGATTAGGTTTTGTATCAGGGTATACATGTGAAAGAAAAGATAGAGAGAACAAATTAGGAGGGGGGATGTGCCACCTTTATTAGAAATGGAATTCAGTACAGGATTGAAATCCAAACAGAACTGGAGTGTGTAGCAATAGAGGTGTGGACCGATTCAGGGAAAATCTGTATTAGTAATCTGTATAATCCCTGCATTAATCTAGAAGAAAATTACTTTCAGGAAATTATGGATAAGATGAGGGCGCCAGTAGTTTGGGTAGGGGAGTTTAATGCACATAATTATGGAGTAGTAAGAAGAGAGACAGAAATGGAAGGGTTTTGGAAGATTTTATAGATAAGAACAATCTAGTCATATTAAATGATGGTCGACCAACATGGTTCAGAACAATATCATCCTCTATAGATATCACAATTACATCAGCAGAATTGGCATTAATCAGTGGGTAGGAAATAATGGATCAGAATGTGGTGGATGCTTAACTAACAAACCAATCAACTTTTCCTCTAGACTTAATTTTAAAAGGGGGAATTGGACAGAATTTGAGAAAAATGTGAATATGGAAATATAATTGGTAGAAACTGAGAGAGGGGTAGTGCAATTGCTCACTAACTAAGGTAATATGGACAGCTGCATCTAATCTATCCCCAAGAAAAAAAATTCCCCAAAGAAGAATAATGGTCCCATGGTGGAATGAAGAATGTAACTCTGCAGTCAGAGCCAGAAATAGAGCATATAAAAAGTTAAACAGGCATCCACTAGAGAGTTATGCTATTGAATACAAGAGACTTTGAGCTAAAGATAGACGTAATAAAAGAAGCAAAGAAAAACTGTTGGAAAGACATCTGTAATAAATTAGGACCTGAAACACCTGTAAGAAAGAGCTGGAATTTAGTTCATAGAATGACAGGAGTATTTCGGCAGTTCACAATTCCTGTCCTCCACCTCAATGGTGTCGAGGCTGTAAATAATAAAGAAAAAGCAAATATGTTGGCAAAAGAATTCCAAAAAAGTCAGTTCAAACAATGTAAGTGAGGATAATGGGAGGAGGAGAGCGGAAATATTAGACAAACAACAGAACAAATTACAAATTAATTGGGATAATTCTGGTGCTATCAATGTGTTTTTCTCATGAGAGGAATTAAAAAGAGCTATAAATCAGACACCAGTCTGATGCTAGCCCTAATTAATAATGTGTGGGAAATTGGTTGTCTTCCTAAGGAATGGAAACATGCTGTAATAATCCCAATTTTGAAATCCGGAAAGGAGCCAAGTAACCCTAGTTCTTATAGGCCCATTACCCTGACCTCTGTATTACGTAAAATAATGGAACAAATGATAACAGACAGACGAGTACAGATGCTGGAAAAAAGGAGATACTTTGTGCCATTTCAGAGTGGATTAAGGCAGGGACGCTCAACAAAGGAATCTGTCCTGAGTCTAGACATTGATATCAAGAAAGCCAAAGCAAATAAAGAAGCAGGAATGGCAGTCTTCCTTGACAAAAACATACAACGTGCTTTTGTTTCTCAGAATGTGGTTGGATGAAAGGATGACATGGAAAGTACATATAGAGAAAGTAACATTTCCAACAAAATGCTTGATCAACATTGGGAATTTCTGGAAAGCAAGAAAGGCCAAAACAAACTTTGGAAATAAACTAAAATCTAAAGTGGAGGAAATTGGAATTATTAATATTAATGCATGGCCTCCAATCTGTTGGTCAGTAGTACCATCATGGCTTATCCCAGAGCCTGAAGTTGATCTACGCATACTGAATAATATCAAGAGAAAGAAATCAGGGGATATAGTTAAGGAAGTTAACACTCATGTGAGGCTTGGGCATTGTGGGTTTAGGAGTGGGCTGGCTCTGATTGGAAAACACCCGGGTGCTAAATGTGAGACACTTCCTAATCCAGCGCAAGAACTGCTCACTTCAAAGGAAGAAGCAGCTGGACAACTTGTGGGAAATATTTTCCTTGATATATACATATATAGACAATCAAATTCAATAATGATTCAGGTTGTGTTGCTAAGTGAAAGCACCAGCCTGCCTGTATTGCACCTAGGATGCAGAAGCTCTCTGCCTCTCCCATGCAATGGCACTCCTAATTGTGTATGCACTTTGGAGCACACAGGGCAGAGTGACCTTCCCTGTGTTCCTAGTGCATGAATGAACTCACTCTTTGACCGCAAGTAATATGTTTCCTGATTAATGCATATAGTGTTGTAAGCCTTTATTTATTTTTTGATACAGTTTAGAATATACTGTAGATTATAAAAAGTGATGGACGTACATGAGAGTTGTGAGAATAAAATGTGCATGCTCTCTGTACACAGCTGTGGGCTTTGATGTGTTTTGCCGAAGGTCGGAGGGGGGCTCGTTTGTTGCAGAGTTATGATGTGCTCCATTTTAATCAAAGATTCCATTGAACAGAGCCTGGGAAGTTTTGTGATAAACTCTTTCTGTCTGATAAGGAGACCAAAAAAAAAAAGACGCTCTTTTCAGGAGTCATATCTCTCTGCCCGGATCCTCCTGTTTTAGTTTCTCACAAACAAACCTTATCCTTATCTTTACCCAACGTATTCAAGGACAGTCGAGGTAATCATGTTTTCGTGTCTTTAATCAGACGTTTCCTTGTGTTATGGCACCCTCACGCGGGTAAAAGCGTAATTGCACAATAATTCATAACCAATCAGAGACTGTCAATGATTTCCGTGTTTTGATTATGGACCAATAGGGAACATCCCACCAACCAGCCAGGAGGAGCATGTTTTGAAAATATAAGTGAATGCACAACTGAGCCTGTTCAGTTGCTTCACGAACCAGCTCGGTTCTACGTGTACTTTGTTTTGATATTACAGTAAAATCTATATTGCATTGGACTCTATTCGACTCAAGTGTTTTACTGAAGAAGAATCTGAAGCTGAAGGTTGTTCTCCCAAACACTCTACGTACTTTACTCAACGTGGATAACTGGACTAAAATGAAGAAACTGATGCAATATCTGCACAGTAGTGGGTTATATAAGAAAATATAAAATGACTATCTAAAGGGAATTAATTACAGACACTAGAGGCAGTCTTCCGAATCCAAAGAAGAAGACTGACAGTACGCAGAAGCCGGTATACTTCTACTTCCGGGTTAGTGGATGTAAACAGAAGGACGTTACGCCTCTGGAGACAGCAGTGGAAAACATGACCAAACTGGAGCTGTTGAACGTGTTTCTGAACGACAGGCTGACAGCGGCCGCCGAAGAGATTTTCCGCGCCGTCAAAGACACGGTGTTGGAGTATCAGAGCGAAATCCTGCGTTCCAAAGAGGAGAACGAGCGGCTCAAACGGCTCCTCAATGTAGCCGTCCAACGGCTCCTACTGCAGCCAGGTGAGGACCAGCAGCTGGTGACTATGTGCTGCTGTCATGCTGGTCATCGATACGCTCTGTTTACCGATGTGCTGAATGTCACGCCAAAGCTCATTCAAAATATGTACGTTTTAAATGGAGCTTTGCTCATCGCCAGTGTGGCCAACACCCGGGCGCTTAGGCTGTGTCATAACGTTACATTAGCTACATCTTTATTTATTTATTTATTTATTTTATTGAATGGAAGCAGACAGTAGGCCTACAGCAGTATAATAAACCGAGCATAACAGCAACACCACCAACTTTAATAGTAATAAAAATAAACACAGACCATGAAACATCAGTGGAAGAAAACAGCCAAGAATCTGGGTTTGTTTACAAACTATTGTAATAATCAACAAACCAACATTTTTAGAGCTCTTTACATTATGAATACAGTGGCTTTGATGATCACATATCTTAAGCAATGAAAATGTTCAGGGCTGAGCAGTGACTCAATATTATAAATTCCTGTCCCTCCATATAATGTCGTGAAATAAATCTCAAACAAGAAAATGGGGTTTATAAATGACAAGCAATTTAAAGTGTTCCAAGGTTAGAGTGGGAGTTTAAATACTTAAAAACGTGTTTTGAAAATGATAGGATGACTTACGACTTGAACATTGTAGCAAATCGTGTGGAATACCAATGTTCTGATAATGCTCTGATACTTATTGTGATATTTATTTTGTTCATATTGCCCCCTCACTGATAATACATTTGCTTCCTATAGCGGTTATCAAATTACGGAACACCAATAGCACATTATGATAATCTTGTTGTGAAGAATAAATCTGGAGACATCTGTTTCAGTGTGGGCTTTACATAAGCAGCATTTACATAGATATTGGGCTTCAGTTTTAATTTAAAAATGATCTTGAGATAATAAAGTAACATATTTTAATCTTATAATATTAGCTGGAAAAGGTGTCTTATAGCTCTGTTTAATAGAGGGCATGTTAATACGGGGCATGTTGAAGAGATGGTAGGCCTCTGCTTCCTGTAATTCATCTCTCATTAGCAAAAGGAAAAAATAGGTGACAATGACAGAGATCTAGAGAAAGAGCAAGCTGATGTTAGAGGTCAAGTCTAAACAGATGAATAAACTGAAGGTCAGACCCCAAAGCAAAGTTATGTTTCATTTAGTAGTTGAAAGTAGTAGAAACTGAACATTTTTGATATGCAGATTATTCCAAACTGTTTTTTCGTATTGTCAACAAATCCCACGAAAAGACCAAAACAAAGAATGTGTTTGTCTCTCAGTAATTTCTGACTTACGTACTCTGTCTCTGGTACTCGGCCTCAAGTCAGTTAGTTCTTACTGAAGATGTACATTTTTAAAAACAGCTCACAAATATATAGTTTTCATTTTTTGGCTGGCTAGTGTAGTTTTTAGCAAACATTACTCAAACAGGAGGAAATAGTGAATTTGTTGGGGACTATTTTCAGTGGTGGATTAATCCACATTTGGTGCTCTAGTGAGTATTTCTGGCAGCAGGACGGTGTATGTGGGATTGAGTAAAACTAAACTACAGTGTGTGTGTGTTCATGGTAATGAAGGAACATGTCACCCAGTGCAACAGTGTGGCTCATTGATGTGTTTTTCTTTTTTTGGACAACAATGGAACCCACACAAACCCACTATCAGAACATAGATGGAGATGCTACATTTTGCAGTACAACCTATCAATTCATCTTAGATGTGAAAGAGTTTCATACAGTCTAATGGCGGTCTGTATGATTTCTCATCAGCAAGGATATATCTGCAGATTTTTTGAATGGAGTTTAGTCGAAAAAGAGAGAAAACAGAATTGGAGTTTTGTTTCCATGGCATACTAAAAGATAAAAACAAAAACCTTGTTGTTCATCTACGGGCATTCCTGCAAAAGACACAGTAATACAGTATGTTTATGCAAATACAAAAAGCATGACTGTGATGTTTGTAACCTTTCAGACCCTCACACTGTCCAGCCCCTAGAAGATGGTCAGCCCTGTGAGTCTGAGTGGAGAAACAGTGTGGAGCTGCTGCCACAAATTAAAGAAGAACCAAAACTCAGAAACATTCAAACAGATTGCTCACAAGAAGCAAGAGACTCAGAGGAAGGAAACTGTAGTCATATTGAGACACTACAGAGGTCACATCCTCCACCAGCCCAGACTGTGTGTAGCAGACAAAGTGTCTCCCCACCTTCTCTAACATCCCAGGAGATTAAGGCAGAGAGTGACAGGGAGGACAGCAGGAAACAGCAGCCGGCCAACAACTCACCATCCTGCATGACTGTTCATTCAAACTGCAGAGCGGCTCAGAGCGATTCTTGCGCCAGCACTACCAAGAGTCACAGGAATCACAAAACAGACCAGCAGGTGAAAGGGTTACTTCGCTCAAATGGAAAACAGAGCGCACACATACTTCAGATCAAGAACGTGAGATCCCTGAAGCTGCCTCCGCCTCGCTCCTCTCACCCGAGCCAGAGCATCCAGAGGTGGCACAGCTGTAAAGAGTGTGGGAAGGGCTTCAGCTTTGCCTGCCAGCTGGAGGTCCACATGCGCTGGCACACCAAGGAGAAGCCGTACAGCTGTGCGGTGTGCCGAAAGAGCTTCACCACGGTCAGCATGCTGAAGAGGCACCACCGCATCCACACAGGGGAAAAGCCCTTCCGCTGCCATGTCTGCGGGAAATGCTTCAACCAGTCAGCGCACCTCAACACCCACTTCAGGCTCCACACCAGAGAGAGGGCCAGCTGGAGCAGAGCACCATACTCCAAGTGAACAAAGACTCGCAACAGGAACCTAACCTGACTATCTGTAAGCTTTGAAATGCTTTAACTGGCCAAATTTCAGGCTCAGTGTACAATAATGATGTTTGACTGTGTGTCTTGTCTGTTGTGCAATAAAGTGTGGTACATGAAGATTCCTGATCCACTGGCTGTGTTGTTGAACATAAGGACAATTTTGTGCAGCATTTTACCTGCCAGCTTCATGTCTAAAATGTGCAGACATGGTGACAGTGGTAGCCACAGCTGTACAAGGTTCCAACAAGACAAGCAACATGAGCAGAGAGACAGTTTGTAGGTCATTTGGAAATGGAAATGAAAGCAAACGCGCCCAAAATGTCAATTATAATTGTCCACTGCATTGTAAAACCGCATATGCCCTGACCGACAAGGATGAGAGCCCTCACTGGCTTCCCGCCTACAAAAACTGACAACAGACCATTAATGATGGCTCTGTTGCATAAGGTGTCCCTGTAAGTAATGACAGTGAGCCAGCATGCACAACACCAAAGCTGGAACTGGCTGACCTAAATGGAAAACAGCCATTATATTTGTATTAGTTATAGCAAGTCAACATATCTGCCGCGCTGAGAGAAAAGTTTATTGTGTTCATTTGCACGACCAAGCCAGAGGCACGGCTATCAGGAATTCTAGTAGGCAGCTTCTATTGCAGAGAAATATAATAAAAGTAAAAATGGGATAGGACCTGTATGGGTAGATATTTTCAATTATACATGAGGTTTTAGAACTGAGTTGAGTTCAAATGAAAGTCACTATGTGTAGAGTTTGGGAATTTCTAACTGGCACAAAAAAGGTATTAAAGGTACACAGCTGGACACAAGATGTCTCCATTCTCAGTGTATGTATGCTGGAGGCTTTAAAGTTCCCACATTACACTTGTGTAAGTTGGATACTGGAGCACGAGTGGCTCCAACTAGTTGTGATGGCACAAAATCATCTTGTATGTACACATGTTAAACTGAGATTTAAGGTGAGCACGGAGAAACTTCCCCCCTTCTGCAGATGAATGTAAAAACAGCTCGCTAGTGTCAAACTCTGCACATACATCATTAGGCAAAGCGAAGCTCAAACATCCAAGTAAATGGTAAATGGACTGTACTTGTATAGCGCCTTTCTAGTCTTCCGACCACTCAAAGCGCTTCACACACTAATGGCAGGTGCCAACTGCTCATCAGTTCAAAGAAACAAACTAATCCTTCACACACCAAAGGCACAGCCCTCTGGAGCAATTTGGGGTTCAGTGTCTTGCCCAAGGACACTTCAACATGTGGGCTGGGGGAAGCTGGGATCAAACTGCCGACCTTCTGATTGGTGGACGACCGGCTCTACCACTAAGCCACTGCCGCCCAGTCCAAGTAAAGGAACAACAAGCAAAACACATTTCTAAGTGGAGGGGGACTTTAATAATAGACTTTAAAAAACCTGGCAAGATGTATGTCGTTGTAGATGTAGCTATGTGATGTATTTATAGCATAACATTGCTTCATAGCACAAACACTTGAAGCAGGGGGAAACAGATTAGCTCCATCAAACTCTGAATGAGGTATCTGAGGTATAGTACTTTCCTGTGTGCACTGACGTAAAGGCGAGCTGCTATAACAACGAGTTTCCCTTCGGGGATCAATAAAGTATTTCTGATTCTGATTTACATTTAGAATATGTGTTTTTACCATGTAGGAGAAACAGGAAAAGAGAAATTATGGCTTAATGAGCAGTTAGCTGTATGCACTGGAGCTGAAATTAGTAACCATCAACAGCTGTGCCTGATGCAGGCTTCACACACTTTGACCAAAACATTGATGACTCTCTGACCTACATTTGTTTGCTTTTGCCCTGACCCTGTTCTCTACCTCCACACTCATAAGAACACTTGCCATATTTCTTTTTGGAATTCCTATTTTTACTCTTATTCTGTTATTCTTTATTGCACACCAGTCTTTAAGCACAGTATGCAACCATGCATTTCAATGCAATGCAACAAATGCTGTACTGAATGAGCGCGTGACAAATGAAACCTCTGAAATCTTGACACATCCCTGTGCGAGATGCTGTAGATCTGCCAGTCATTAGGAGGAGGATGATGGCCTTTTTTTGCGATGAAGAATCCAATTCAGGGTTTAAAGGCCCTGTGCACCCACATAGGTGTTTTCATTGTGGTTGATTAGACCTCTTTGCTCTGGCTGACATTCAGTGGGGTTGTGATGGTAATTACATGATTGCACTGAACTAGTAAGAATGATAAAGGTGTAAATTGTCCTGCCATAACAGGTGCAACAAAAGTAATAGCACAGTCAGTACTAGTCTGTACACACTCACGCAGTCCTGAGGAGAAGACTAATCGGGCAAAATAAGTAAAAACACCTGTGTAGGTGGACCACAGGTGTGTAAGGGCTTTAAAATAGAAAAATAAATCTTAGTAATGGCTGTCTTACAATTAGGTGTTCAAGTGCCTAGGCCCTGGTATAGACCATTTTCACAGCAGACATTTTGGCATGTCCTAGCAGGAAAATCACAGGTGTAATTAATATATGTCTACACTCATTTTGGTGAACTAGTTCTGAGTTCCTGGTATTGGGTATGCTGGCTCACTGTCATGGCTGACTGGGACACTTGATGGAATTTGTTTCATTTGTGTTTTTTTCTGCCATGACGTGTCAAAATGTCTGCTGTGAAAAAGGTTTATAGTTGAGTTTGCCTTTAGTGTTGTTTCTTGTGCTTAATAATTAATTGTATGTACCAGGGTGCCCAAATCAGGAAGTGGTGGAAAGATCTGTTTTTTAAAATTCAACGGCAAATGTAAGGATATCATGCTACAAAGTTATGAACCACATTTGAAAATGCAACCTGTGAGTACATGGCATCCAGCTCATTGAGCTACTGGGAAACCCAGATGTTACGTGCTAGTCAGAGGCAGTTGTATATTTTGTGTTTTGTATGTCTGTCTTCCCCTCATGTCTGAGATCACTCAAGTGATGTCACTGGAGTCATTTCTCAGACTTGACCAAGCTCCTCTAGAACCACAGAAGACATTATACAACTATTTTCCCAGGCTGAGTGGTACTCGGTGTGACTAGTAAATGGATTTTTACATGTAAAATTGTTGGAGTTCACCTGGTTAAAGACTGTCATCACAGTTAAATATATATATAAAAAAAGACAGCACTGGTATGAGATGGGACAAAAAGCCAGGCCTCCTCTGTGCATTTTATGCTCATTTAATTCTCCAGCATCCACACCCTTACTTTTTGCTGCACTATCACAATGTCACACTTCTTCCTGTGCTGGCACTGAATGTTGGCAGTGGACATAAATCATGTTCTGTATTGCAGTCTTCTAGTATTAACATCATTCCTAGAGATACTGGGCTGTGCACACATGTAGCTGTGCTCTCTGTTAGTGGTGGGTGCCCTGCCTAGTTGTATAGTAATAGGCTTTTTTTTTTTTGTTTCCTTATGTTGGTCAAAATTCCATGCATGAATCTTCTTCTTGAGTTTAAGACTCGTGCTCAGCTGCTGACACAGAGCTGATGAAAAGATAATGGGTCTGTCCCAATACTGACACAACATGAAACAGATTAATCATGTACATGACATGTTGGATTCAGTGCTAATATAATCAAACATTCCGATATTAAAGTAATTCTTCCTGCTTTACACATTAACTACATCAATATACATGCTAAATTGCTATAATGATTATATTGGCAGGATTATAAAATACAAGACTTTTGATGGTTTTGAAAGAGCAGCAAAGAATATGAAAGCATGCTTTAATAACAAAAAATACAGAAGATTATTCTAAATATATTATTTGGCCACTGTCTCTTTTTATGGTGCTAAAACTGAAAATCTGTCCTTTCATTTAAAGATTTTTTATTTATATGACTGCCCCAAATAGCATGTGTGGTATTGTCAACATAATTATTTTGTACGGGTAAATATCTCATATAAGCTTTGTTTTTGCGTGCATTAACATATAGTCAGAGAAGCATATGCACAGTAATAAGGGATAAAAAGTTATGAGCAGGCTTTCACAAGATGGTGTGTATTAAACCATATGACTGGTGTGATGTATGCAGCCCTGACAGTTCCCTCTCTGGAGGCTCACTACTGGCTGATTCAGCGTTTGAGTGAGGGCATTTTAGGTAGACATCACTCTAGTCCTTATTTTACCACGCTGAGTCATTGCTGTCAGCACTTGAGAATCACACTTACACTGTGCTAAAAAATTATTTTTAGCTTTTTGTGAAAGTGACAAATTCCTGCATCCGGCTAGAAGTGAATTTAGAGCAATAAAAATGATCCCAAGTTGAACATTATAGGTGTTTTTGGTGTGTGATCATGCAGGACTTGTAGGCAGTCTACAGTAGCCTATGTCTTTGTAAGGCCAAGTAGTTTTGTGGTAACACACAAGGGTCTCAGCAAGTGCCATATCTGAAAAATAATATATTAATCATAAATTACTGATGTATATTATACTGCACCATCAGCTTTGTTTTAAGGTTGTCTTATTTACTTCTGTGCTTTTTCTTAATATTTATCATAAAAATAATGGGATGGGTTGCGCTCCTTGTCGCTCCTGCCAGTACAGCTCAGTTTTATGTGCAGCCGTTTTTGATTTTTTTCTGACAAGACCCAGCTTTTTTGGTGTGGTGACAAGTTACTCTGTTAGCCTGTAGCTAAAAACTAAAATGATATTCTACATAAGGGATAACGTGCTTAAGCTCCCGCTTAATACTTACCAAAGAAATCAATAATTTGACACCAAATATTTATTTTAACGTGTATTTAGCCACATTTTGGCATCAATACGACTGCTGGAAATGCACTGAGCATATGAATGGATAGAGAGAATGGTTTTTATAAGTCTCTATGGATGCTGTCATACTTTTTTCCACCATGAAACTAGGTTTTGTAAGCACTTGGTCTATTCTGTACACACAACATCTATCGCATGTCTGTCCCTCCTGGGATACCCCTCCTCTGCTGTTCCTGAGGTTTCTTCCATTTCTTCCCTGTTAAAGGATTTTTTTTTGGAGGGGTGGGCGAATCTAGGGTCTAAGGTCAGAGGGTATCATATGCTGAAAGATAGAAGAAAGGCGGAACGAAAGTACCACTTTCCCGATAAACGTCATTTTAAAAGATAACGTTACAGACAGAAACACATTTAAAAAAAGTATTAGCCTATTTTTACGACAGTATGAACAGTAGTGTACAGCTGTTAAAGCAAATTTAACAGTATAAGAGTGCAAAAATAACACATTTCATTTGATGTATTACTAACGTAAATTCTCTTTTTTTTTTATTCATCGTCACAGGTGTGACAGATACTGCTCTTCTATGGAAGCCTATACTGGACTAAATTCAAATGATAATGTAAACTTGAAAATGAAAATGTAATTCCACAACAGCATTATCATTTTCCACATATGTATGTGTTATCTGAATAAAAATGAAAAGGAAAATCCAATAATCCAATTTTCATTTTCACATACTTTTATGGCTGTCCTATGACCATATTAAAATGAAAATATAAGAGCTGTTTGACATTTAATTACCACTCTGCACAGTGGACAATATTCAAATGCAATAAGCGAAACAGTGCCCCCAGTCTATTGCATTTACATTTACATGTCACCATGCTCTGTCAGTGCTCTCATCAAGGCAGGTCTTCAGTTAGGACTTCACTTGCTTGAACATCTGCTGCTTTGCTCATGTGCTAGTCCTCTTGAGAAGGTGGCCGGGCCTCACTGACTACTGGGTTACTGTACAAAAACCACAACTTTATAACTTTATTCACTGATTTTGGTGAAACTAGAGATATGGGGCACTGAATTTGATGAATTTACTGTTTATCAGACCACAAATGAGACAAGAATTAGGTTGGAAAAACAATAGATGCAACAGTGTTTCTGGGGGCCGACCCTCACACATTACTGTACAAAAACACACAACTTTTATAACTTTATTTACTGATTTGGGTGAATCTGGATGATGATGATGATGATGTAGGTTTTTGTATTCCTTTATATTTACATGTGATATTTCTCTACTGACATGATGGGTTCATAGTAGGCCTATGTAAATAAATATTTTCACATTTTTCAACGTGACATTTTCCCCATGGCCTGTAGGCCTTCTAAAAAGCGTAATTACACCAGAGTTACGGTATAATCTTTTGTAGGCCTACTAACGGTGTGCCAATAGGCTACATATAGGCCTAGGTACTGGGGAACAAGATGTGAAGTTATGGAATAAGGGGGTAATAATTCGATATCTTACAAAGAACTGATACTGTAGTTATTGTTTAACCACTGGGTACCAATTATTACAGGTTATGTACCTACTGAGCAATAATCTGGACGTTTGGGAGGAAGACAATTTATATTTAAAGTACATGCAGTAGTAGTTTTTCCTTTGGTACAGGACTGAAGGACTGTTAGTGTTAACTGCTAATGCGCTCACTGTATGGTGAGTGGCAGGAGCGGGACTTGAACCCCGCTCTTCCGCACAAGAGAGCGGACGAACATGTACGTAACCCATTTTGCCACAATAACCGCCAGACTCAGTCCTGGCTCTGTAGGCCTGCGCACCAAAGGACAAGGGTGACATAGCAGATTTTTTTTTACATTTTACTGTATGATAATTAGCGTGTTTTTTTTTCAGTGCTTTTTAATGAATTCAAAAACGTCAAATTTGAACCCTTTTCGGACACAATAGGAGGGTTAAGCAGCCGAGAACTAACAGTGATTTAGATTACAGCCCGCATATCCTGTAGTTACTCTGTAACTAAATGTAACAAGGGGAGAACTACCACCGCATATAGGCTGTAACTATAAATTCTCTCTCAGTTCCTCCCAAACGTCCAGATTATGGCTCAGTAGGTCACACACACCCTGTAATAATAGAATAGGCAGTAGTTAAAACAAATATCAGCAGTATCAGTTCTTTGTAAGATCCCAAACTGTTTCCCCCTTATTCCATTACTTCACATCTTGTTCCCCAGTTGCATATATGTATTGGCACGTACTGTAGGAATGCACCGTTAGTAAAACCTTTACACGTAACTAGGCCTAAGTAGTAGTAGTAGTAGGCCTAATTAGGCTAAACTTCAACTCAATTTTATTTATACAGCGCCAATTCATAACAGAAGTTATCTCATGGCACTTCTCCTATAGAGCAGGTCCAGACCGGCGACAGGGTCCTATAGTCTAGGCCTACATTGCGGGCTGAAGCCTAATCTAAAGCGTTACCAAATAAGATAAAACTATAGCCTTTATTAATAAACTATACGCCATAATTTTATTTTGGCCACAGGAATCCTCGTTCTTCCCGTGCCCTCCACCCCCAACACCTGCCCGCCAACCCCTGGTTAGGCCTACGTGTGGGGCGTGTGCACGCGGCGACACAACCGGGGGGATGCGCGCTTGCGGACCAGCGAGAGAACAGCTGAAGGAGGGAAAGAGTGCAGAGAGTCCACGAGAGAGAGAGAGAGAGAGAGAGAGAGAGAGAGAGAGCGCGATCTGCACCGCATTGACGGGAAACACGGAGTCAGAGCTCCGGTAACGCCGACAGCACACAGGAGTAGGCGGATAGTTTCGATGCCGCTGCGGAGTTGACGGTGCCCGGCGCATCAGCGGGGGAGAGGAGCGGCGGACCAGCGCAGGTAAGCGGACACTTTCTACTTTCTACTGTGATGCTCTGTAGTTGTAGCTCCCATCGCACTGACGCATCGGGTGGTGTCCCGGTTCTGGCGGAGCTGGACCGGAGTGATGCTGAGAACCGAGGATGTGAATAATAACACCAGAGCAGGACGGAATGCTGCGGCTCCGGTCCCGTGCAGGAGGCTCGGAACCCTATTGCCCCGTCTCTCTGCAGTGTTTTCCGGACAACCGGTGCACACGGGCCCCCGCCTCTTTCTGCGCATCTTCTGGATGATGCTGCGGTTTCATGGGATTTTTGCTGCTCTGCGCAAATCGCAAATAAAGGTACCTATGTCCGCGGAAATGACCGAGCCCGGCCTCGCCGTCTGCATCTACAGAAGCCCGTGTGTGTGTATGATGTGTGAGGAGTTGTGTCATTGCAGAGGACGAGCGAACGGGGACATATAAAAGGGCTGTCAAGTTGGGCTTGTTTGGTTAGGCCCCGGAGCCGCAGCCTGGGCTGCACACAGGGTGAGTCAGGTTCTGTCTCAGCGCTGGAAGTGGATCAGAGCACATCTGAACGTGATGGAGAAAAAGAAGAGCATTTATAGTCGATTATAGGCTACCATGTCGCCCAATGGATCACACACCTCAAAACAACACACACTGCACAAAAAGTCTGTTCCTGTAGTATTCATAGCGACGTGTAGGCCTATGTGTGTCTGTGCTACAGTAGTAGCCTACATTACATGGTGACCTTGTTGTACTTTATGGTATTTTAACACTTTATGTGATCACTAGTGACTGAATTCCTATATTATTCCTATACTAGGCCAATGCAGTCTGTCTGCATTCAGTAGCGAGTTTAGTTACATTATCACATCACTTAATAGGATTGGTTTAATTGTGTGTCAACAGTAGCCCTGTGTTACAGTCATAATGTTTCCACAGGGGATTATCATCAGCAGTGTCCTCAAGGATGTTACTTTATGGTGTTTATTCTCTTCTAACCTTATATTTTTATTGGCTACTGTACTATTTTAGTTACTGTAGTTATTTTTAAGTGTGTATTAATCAATGGTGTGTGTACTGCTTCATGCGTTGGATTTATCTCCTGTAAACCCTTCAATTTTACAACTTAAGTTTTAAATTGACTGTGTTGTTATTATCAAAAATGATCACTGTAAATGGTTTTAAGTGACAATTTCAAGTATTCAGATCCTTTAGGTACCAATGGCACACTACAAGTAAAAGTCACTTATTCACAATTTTACTTAAGTAGAAGTACAGAAGTATAATCAGCAAAATGTACTCAAAGTATCAAAAGCAGCCTACTAATCATTATGCAGAATGACTCCTTTCAGAGTGTTTTATTATTCATATTACTGGATTATTATTACTGATTCATTAACATGTAAGTTCCTGCTAGTTGAGTTGTAGCTCATTTTAGCTACTTTATATACTGGTGGGTAGTTTAATCTATTACAATGCATCATAATTTATAAAGTCACCATGTTTATATTAACTTTTATTAACTTTTAATAAATGTATTGGAGTACAGAGCACATTTCCCTCTTAAATGTAGTGAAGTAGAAGTGGGTTAGGGTACAAGTACAAGTACCTAAAGTGCAAATAATGTAATGAAGTACAGTAGTGGAGTAGATTTACTTTCCACATTTACTTTCCACCACTGATGCTGTGCAAACTTAGTATGCATATGATGAAACGAGTTTCTTTTATTTTAAACAACATTTGTGATTATGCTTAGTTTCACCACTTAAACTGAAGCATAATAAATTCTGGGACATTTTTTGTCATCAGACTAAATTTAGTGCTTGGCCTTGAATGGGTTGATAAGATAAGAACTCGTCGGTGGTGCTCAATTGCGAGTTTCCGTGACCTATTATACTTGCAGTGTTTTTTAATCTCCTATTATATGACTTTGACATTCCTATATTGTTCTTATATAGGGTCTATGGCCTGTATGTGTTTTGCTGTGACTGTGTAATTGTATAGAAAGGTTTGCTTATTGACTTGTGTAATGAGAGCCTGCTGCATGTACCCAGGCATGGAAAGAGGAAAGTGTATGTGTGTGTGTGTGAGTGAGTGTCTTTGTGTTTGTGTCCCAGCTGAATAACAAAGAGTTTATAACGTAAAGCCTATAGTACAGCAAAAGGAAAAAAGGTTGACCTCTTCTACACTAATTTTCCCAACAGAGGGCATTTGAAGTGCAGAATGAACCATCATTGCTTCAAAGAGTGCTTATAACTTTTAGAACTAACAAACACCATTTACATTTACATTTTTTTATTTAAATTTTCACCTGCGATATAAAAACACCGCTTTAGGTTGACTTGGTAGTTTTTGCATTCATCTTAAATATGAAGATACCCATGAAGTCGCGGCGTGTGTGTGTGCTATACTCTGACTGATGGCATGTGTTTGTAGCTACTACGTGTGAACGGCTCTCAAGTTGTTTTTGTGTTTTCAAACTTTCATCTTCCAAACACGTTCTATGAAGAATGTTGAATCACATATCAAAATCACATAAATCGACTTAATCAAAAATTGAAAATGTTAAGACATCATACTATGGAACATGGATCTCCAAAATTGATACTATTATGTAAATACATATAACACATTATGATATATAATAATCAAATGAATTTATACAGTGAACTGCATTAATTGACCAGCAAATTGAGAACTATTTAATTTTATCTTTCTTATTTTCATAGTAAGTAGTAGTTTTATTAGTTCATTTTAATTTCACTGTAGGGATTTTTATTTCAAATATTTTTGAAATTCAGTTGCATTTTTCCCAGTGACACATTGATTTAATGACGTCACCTCTCATCTCCTCCCCTTCAAAGCAACTTATTTAAAGTATTAGGAAGCTTGACCTGGTTTGGATGTGTGGGCTAATTAATGTAGCTGTAAATCTCAGTTTGTGTTGATTTTCATGTATATATATGTATATATATCGGCTAATTCTTTACACTCCTATCGTGTTATTATTCCGTGAACGTACTGACTGCTGTGTGTGCGTGTGACCTGAGCCATGGCCAACAGTTTAATGGTCTTACATAAGAACAGGACAGGATAGCATAGCATCTGGACCCACACAAGCCTACACACACACACACACACACACACACACACACACACACACACACACACACACACACACACATATGCACAGGGCTTACAGAAAGAGGCCAGATGTTCATCAGGCGTCAGAAGCATCTATATTATGTGTTACTATTTTTTCAAGGATACAGTAATTGGTGATTTACTTAACATAATGAAAAAGAAAACGGAAAAGATACAAATCTAAACAGGAATGAAAACCGCACGAAGCTATTGAGAAATTATAGCTTGGTCTCAAACACCATTCTAGTTAACTAATCTCAACACTAACCTCAAGGTTTTTGTTTGTTAGTAATAACGTAACACTAACACTAATCAAAAGGGTTCTAAATAATGATTAAACTCTAACTTTATTTCAAGTTGTGAGTCTAAACACTAGTTTTAGTTAAACCTTACAGAAACACTCACGTTAGGTGTTTTATTTTGCCCATGTTGTAGTCAAAGTTGTCAGTTCTCAAACCTAATGCTAAGCCGACATTTCGTTTTGCACTGATTTCAGTCAGGTTCTTACATGAAAGTCTAGGACTCACAGTTCACAGACTGTTTTGCACACACTAAACACTAGATTTACACACTTGTATAGGCATATTATTATAACTCTGCAATTGTCATGTTCCGATACAGACGATTTTGACAACTCAGTTTACACTCACATTTGGAAATTGGTGTGGGGTCATAGGTCAAAACATGGTATGTTTAATAGGTTTTTTGACATGTAGACTGGATGCACCATTAATAATGCCCCTTACTGATGCTTTTTTAAAAATTATATAATATTCTAAATGTTTTTTATTAAAAGATCTTCACCCATTAGGTTGAAACTTGATTTAAAAAGTTACAAAATCTGGAAACAAATCTGATTGCATAAAACAATTTGCAATGCAACACACCGTAGTTTAAACATTACTATACACAACTCAATTTGAGGCATAATCAGAAACTCGTTCTTGTTGAAGGAAATGCAACAACTTTTGAATATGTGGGGACATACAATCTGGGTGGAAACCAGTTTTGACTGATCTGCATCTTCTGCGAAATCTGGTTATTTTTCTGTGATGATTGGTCAACCAATGAGCACAAAACCAAGAAGATATGTAGAGGAGTCAGGGTGCTCTTGAGCTAATGTGAGCAGCGAGTTAGTGCTGAGGCTGCTGCTGTAGAGGACTGAAAAATTAAAGTTGGCTGGTCAGCATTATTCACATAACAGGGCAAGTCACAAAACTGTTCAGCATAGCTATGATCATACGAACACATACCACCTTCATCATGATCATCAGCGTAGCATGGAAACAGTTTAGTTCTAATGAGATTGATCTAACAGGACAGGACTTATGTTTCTTGATTCTGTTGTGTGGTTTCTGAGGAGGGAAGTCTGAGATTTTCTGCTGAACTGATATGGATCAGTGAAATATACTGCTGCAGACATTCGCTTGTTGTGTTGCATTAATCTGAATATAATCATTTGATTTATACCAGCTGTTGTCAGGCTTTGTTACTTGTGATGAATGTGTTGATGAAGTGATCATTTTTATCCAGGCAGCAGAGTCTAGAACGCTGAGATTCCATGACTAGTCTCTGATTCCAGTAAAGACATATGATATACTGTAGTTCTGAGCATTGTCTTTAGTTGTTTTGAATTAAAACATATTTTATTATTATACTTAAAGTAATTTTTGTGGTTTTACATAATCATTTTGATTGCTTAAAGTCAAGGTAAAAACCTTATAGTGCACCCATTAAAATAAGAGTAGCGCTATAATTTTGTTGACTGTGAGTACAAAACATTTAGTAATTTGGTAGTTAAATTTAAATGAAAAGGTAATTTCTGACAAAACTCTAAGGTTTTAATTTAAAGGTGCACTCCACCGATTTTACACATAGTTCAGTATACTACTCAGCCTGTGAAAACGGTTGTAAAATGTCTTCTATGTCTATGTTTTTAAAGTAAAAAAACCCCAACCCTGATGATGATGTCATCACGGTCATCTTGGCTTGGTCTTGAGACTTCAGATCTTTAACAGAAAACCTAAATTACAAAGGTGTGGGGTTTGAAAAAAACTGGGAATTCAGGAGACAGAGAGGGTCTAATGAAAAATGCTTTTGAGTTGCATTATGGGAAATGTAGGATCCAGTGTTTTTGGAGCTTGACCCATACTAGAGACTAAAAGTCAGGATATCTGTGCCTCTGCAGCACGGAATTTGACCATTCTTTTTTGACCATCTTTCTCTTGTGAGTCGCCCAACTTTATGGCCAGACAGACACAGTAGAGAGAAATGGCGGCTGAAAAATAATGGCCACATTCTGAAGGAAATTAATCAAAACACCAAATTTTCATTTGGCCTAGAATTTGGTCAGCCACAAGGCCAAGAAATGCAGCCTTTTTTTGGCCAATTAGTTTACCACTGTCATTTGCAACTTCCTGAATTCCTAAAATTTTGCGCTTAACAAATTAATAATAATAATAATAATAATAATAATAATAATAATAATAATAGCTTGCATTTTTATTGTGCCTTTCAGGGGACCCAAGGATGCTTTACACATATGGAGACAAAATAAAAAACACAAGAACAGAAAATAATAGTAGCAATGTTTGCCGGGGATAACAGAATTTCTGTAAGTTGACACGAAGTGCCCAAACATTAGTTTTACCTCTGTGAGGTAAAATGTCCCATTTGAGGAGGAGGCTCAGGTCCAGCCTGACCTTCAGGTCTTCTGAAGGATCTACGTTCAGAGGACTGTCCCTCTCAGAGGATCCAGTCCCTGAATTTGGACACAGCTAACAAGTCGATTCCTGCTTTCTGATTAAGGCGATATGTAGGTTGATGCATACATTTCCTTTGCTTATTACACCACTGAACTACATTTGAAACCACTGACAAAAAATGGCTGTGAAGGTTCTCAGACAAGAAAAATGTACTGACAAGAAGATACATCTTCAAGAAAAACTTTGCAATAAAATGACCACCTCATGTCTAAATGACACACTGTTAGATAATGCAGATATACAGTTGCAGATATACTGTAAATATAGTTTGTGAAAACAGTCAGATGAATTCCCTTTTGTCCTGACTGTCTGCTATTGGCTTCCATACTGAATATGGGCCACAGCGCTCTGGGAGCTGCAGATCTAGATCTACCAGAGCATGCCCTGCTTCTGAATGGAATATGTTTTTTCCACTATGAATTAAAGATGTAGGCAGTCAGAACATCTTCCATGTTACTGTGACCTGGAGCCAAGCTTTGTTTGGTCGGCTCCAGTGGGCTTGTGCCATCTGTCAGCTGTGGTTTCAAGGTCGGTGGGATTCTGTACTGAAACCGATCTGGTGGGTTATGAGATGAACACGACACGTTTAAAAATGCACCAAACCCATATCCAGATGTAGGATGATATGTATATGTTCCTGAACTGAGAAATCTGACCCTAGGGTGTCAGGTGTCAGCAGTTTGACTGACTTCCGCTGATGAATGCCGGGAGAGGAAGCAGAGAGGTGTGTGAACGCTGTGGACGCCCACTAGCAAATATGTCAGGCTTTCTAAATTACCTTAGGCCAGACACTCAGTATGCTTCAGAAGAACTATGTGCTATGATGAGTCGTCCGTATACGTCTAAAGGCAAAAGTGTTTATTCCTGTTCTGAATGGCCACACTGTTCCGAAAGGCCGTCCTGGCTGCATCCCACTGCCTCCCCACTCTCTCTCCAAGAATTCGGTTTTGCGTGGCTTTGTAGTCTTGATGTGATGATGTGATGGAAGTAGTTGTGTAAACAATGAAAAAGAGAGTTTGAGAGAGAAATTCAATCCCCGCTCGCTTTCATACCTCCACCCACCCACCGCCAATTACTGCAAAAAGTGGTTGTGATTGTCGAGTTGCCTGTTAAGGAAGGTTCTTAAAATTGAAGCTCGCAGCTGCCCTTGCAAAGGGGGTTGCAGACACTGTTAGACGATCTGACAAGTACTTCGCTTCAAGCAGCCTGGGGCCTTGGCTCGGATTCACATCCCAGCACATGTTCACATGTGTACACTTTCTATACATCTCTAGACACTGTTATACCATTGTAGTTCTAGGCTACACTACTGTGTGCTGCTGTGGGTGTATGTGCATATAAGAAGCAGGGCTGCACAATTAGAATATATTAAAATGCTGATCAGGCCCATTCAACCATAATGTGACACACACAACATTACACAACATTAGTTTGTCTGTTCCAACATTGACAGCAAAACGTGATCCAACTCGATCAGTTATTATGCTGTTGCACAGTCCCAGACACAGGTGCAATGCATACATGGATGGAAGAGTTTTACAACATATCACTGTAAGTCGTTTATTTGTCTTTTAACTCATCTCAGAACATAACACTGCCAGCTGCTGTGGTAACATCTGCCAAAAATACATTTTCGACAAGTTCATGTTTGTGACGCCTATGACAGTTCAACAACCTGATTGTAGTTGTGTTTCACATTAAAAACATTTTCAAGACATCTAATAGTTTTCCAGGATTTTGTCCAATTTTGCCACTCTGGGACTTTTCAATGACTGTTAAGCTGCAATTAAATAATTCCAGGTTTTCTAGAAGGCATTAGAATCCAGCAATTCTGTGTTGGGCCTTTGGACCATATCCATTTAATGGTCTTTTACATGACAAAGTTTGGTACCCTTTGATAAAGAACATAAAAAAGGAAGGAGGTCATGTGGATGTTAAATAACCATAATTCTGTAATAATTTCCCTAAAGCTTCTTTCCGAAAAGCCTGGGCTCCTGCTGAAAGTTGTTTAATTCCACAATGCTGCAGTTCAGGTTTTTGGCCAGCAGATGCCAGTGGTTTAACACACAATGCATGTTTCTTCCATCCACTCACAGACACACATAGACACTGTTACTCAGTGAGTGGATCCATGTGTGTCCTACAGTCAAACTGGTTTGTGAAGCTGCTTTGGTTGTTCAAGTGTTTTGTTGTGTATGGCTTTCCCTTAAACATGCCGTACACACACAGATGGAAAATTTACACTGGTGTCACACTGCTACATGGAGATGTTTTGGTGCTTTTTGCATCATTTCATATCATATTTATGGCATAGTTTATCACTATCAAATGTTTCCTAAATGTTTTGGAAACAGCCAGGAATAGTTTTCCTCATGACTGGAAAGTATGTTTTCTGTCGGGTGCTGGTACTTGAAGAACAAACATAACAGAGTTCTACATCTAAAACCAGTTAAGGGTCATTAAAACAGTGGAGATATGTAAATTTTGCTCCACACAACTATGCACGTAAATATTATTACCATTACCCTAAGTATTGCTTCAGCTTTTGTGTCTCAAGGTGGAGTTCATGCTATGGGAGCGGCTGTGGCTCAGGAGGTGGATCGGGTCGTCCACTGATCATAGGGTTGGCAGTTTGATCCCGTCCACATGTTGAAGTGTTCTTGGGCAAGACACTGAAATTGCTGCCAGTACCCTGGCTGCCATCACTGCCATGTGAGTGTGTGACTGTGTACGTGAATGGGAAAAATGAGTGGCAAAAACCTTGTATATAAAAGTACATATGAACAAAAACTGAATACATCAATACAAGAAATCCGTTATATTGGCACAAAAATAAATATCCTTTAAAAAACATTATTAATCAAAGTGCAGAACATAGTACACAGTACGTAGTACACAGCAGCAGCAGGCCGTATGGCTGCTTTCCCAGTGATCCCCTCTCCTGGCTCCCATTCAGTTAAATGGAACAACCAGTGCAGATGGGACATAGCCAGGCCAGGTGGATTGTGGGTAAGATGGGGCGGTGCCCAGTAGTGGGTAAATTATTTCTGCATTAGGGAAGCCCGCTGGCATCACTATGATCACCTGGCATGGCGTGTCTGTCTAGGTATATATATGTGTGTGTTGCTCACTTGGCATGGGATTTCGAACAGTCGCCCTCCTGGGTTGAATGGTGGGGTTTTAATACTTCACCTGGCATCAAATGTAGTCTGAACTGCAGGTCAGCATCCAGTCTGACTCTGCCCGAGGGACACAGAGAAATGCTATATAGTCATTCAGTCAGACAACAGTATTTGGATGGTTTTCCGTCAGTTGCTGAATGACTTTGTATTTTACAAGTATAACCAGGTGGACTTGTCTAAGTGCCTCTTTGTGTTGCTCCCACTAGCTGGGCTTCCATCTGAGGAGAGATGCTTCAATCAGGCGTCTTTAGAGAGCCAAAGTAAAACTGGAACGTCCACGTTCTGTTCCAGAAGTAAGAAACCCTCATTCAAAATCACACTGACATTTGTATTGTGATGTGGTTCAATTTTTCAAAAGGAAAGTGTGGGTGGATATCATGGATATGGGAGAAACAGTTACAATGACATATCATTCACACATTTAATGGGAGTTGTAGTTTTTTTGAATGCTGTCAAAAAACTGTTGTTGAGCTTAAATTTTTGGAAGGGGGTTCAACTTCTAATAGTGAGTGCTGAAGTAGATCTTTTTCTTAGAATATAGATAGTAAACCCCAGGAACGTGTTTCACATTTTCAGAAAGGCTCCAAAAGAAACTTTCAATGACAGATTGGATTGTGTCACAGAAGCTAGTGAAACAGCAGCTAGCCTGGAGATGATGTCAGGACTTCAGGGGCCAGAAAAACATGCATACACCATTTCACACACGTAAACTGGTATTTCTAAAAGAAGAATGTGCGGTGAGAATGTGCACACCTCACGCATACTTCAGACCAGGCATACACACTGTTTGCTAGAGATAGCTGCGGTTGATATGTTAAGGTGGAGATTAAATATAAGGTAAGAGACGTAATCTTATCGTAATGTTTTTAATGGGATTACTGTTGGCCAATCCAGTAATGACTGTTGATTGGTTCCTGTCAGATTTTTTTTTTTTACACAAGACTCTCTTATAAGAGAGTTAAAGCTACCACATTGCCCCATGTGCCTTAAGTGTTGTATTCCCAAGTTGAGCTCACTCAATTCATACCTGATTCATTATATTTTAGTCAAGTCAAGTCAAGTCTGCTTTATTGTCAATTCTTCCACACGTACATTACATACATACAGAGAATCGAAATTGCGTTACTCTCAGACCCCCGGTGCATACAGATAACACTAACAGTAGAGCCTAAAATCTAGATCAAATATAAAATATAAGCTAAAACTATACAATAAGGGAATACAAAAAAGAGACATAATAAAAAATAAAATAAAATAAAAATAGGTTGACTAAAAGCAGCGCAAGGCACATGGCAGATAAAGTGCAAACCAGTGAACAAACAGTGCAGATAAAAGATAGAGCTTATTTTAATTAAACTGACTGAGGTTGTAGAATGGCGTCAGTTCCATGGTGAATGAGGTAGTGAGCAGACCAATGCTACACAAAGTGACTGGTGCATGACATCGTATGTCAGTGGAAGGTCCTGGGGATGTGGGATCTGGGGGGGGGGGGTTCATAGTTCAGTGGTGCCTGGGGCAGAAGAGGGACGGGGGGGCAAGTTTGGGAGCGAGTTCAGCTTCCTGACAGCCTGATGGATGAAGCTGTCCTTCAGTCTGTTGGTCCTGGCCTGGAGACTCCGCAGTCTCCTCCCTGATGGCAGCAGACTGAAGAAGCTGTGTGACGGGTGTGTGGGATCACCTGCAATGCAGAGGGCTTTGCGAGTGAGACGGGTTCCATAAATGTCCTGGAGGGAGGGGAGAGAGACACCAATGATCTTCTCAGCTGCTCTCACTGTGCGTTGCAGAGTCTTCCGGCAGGACGCGTTGCAGGCGCCATACCACACAGTGATGCAGCTAGTCAGAATGCTCTCGATGGTGCCTCTGTAGAAGGTGTACATGATGGGGGGTGGGGCTCTGGCTCTCCTCAGTTTGCGGCGGAAGTAGAGATGCTGCTGCAGTGCCAGTGCTGCAGTGTTGTCGGTCCAGGAGAGGTCCTCTGTGATGTGCACACCCAGGAACTTGGTGCTGCTCACTCTCTCCACAGTCGCACCGTTGATGGTCAGAGGAACATGCTGAGTGTGCACTCTCCTGAAGTCGACAACAATCTCCTTCGTCTTCTCCACGTTCAGAGAGAGACTGTTGTCACTGCACCACCCGGCCAGGCGGCTCACCTCGCTCCTGTAGTTTGTCTCATCTCTGTTGCTAATGAGACCCACCACAGTCGTGTCATCCGCAAACTTAATGAAGAGGTTGGAGTTGAGTGACGGTGTGCAGTCGTGTGTCAGCAGAGTGAAAAGGAGGGGGCTCAGCACACATCCTTGGGGCCCCAGTGTTCAGTGTGATGATGCTGGATGTGTTGCTGCCGACACATACTGCCTGAGGTCTTCCAGTCAGAAAGTCCAACAGCCAGTTGCACAGCGAGGTGTTGAGCCCCAGCTTGACCAGTTTGTGAATGAGCTGTTGAGGGATGATTGTGTTGAATGCTGAACTGAAGTCTATGAACAGCATTCTGACGTATTATTATATTCCATTTGGCAACAGCAATTGTTGCTTCAGTTTTAAACAGCAGGTTTCACTCACCGATTCATCGTCTTAGCATTTAATATCTAACATACTGTATGTATATTTTATATGTATCTGTTTTTTCTGGCATTCAGGAAGAATTTTTCTATAATGCCAAATTTGACACCCTTTGAGGTTGTGCTGTTAGCACCCAGTAACTGGTTGTTACACTCTAACCAGTACCTGTAACCTACAGTGCAAGTTAATGCAACTTAGTAGGTTCAAGTGCATTTCTTCTGAATTGATTTGTCTTCCTTAATGAAACTGAATAGCAGGATGGACCTAAGACCATACTAATCAATATAGAAAGACTGCTCATTGCTTTTCTGTATGTATACCATCTATTTCCTATGAGGCTCTGTTTTATGTGCAGAAAGCTGATGCAGATGATAGAAATTCACAATTTAAGCTTTATCTTTTCTGACATTTCAAAACTTAATCCAAAATTCTCTTGACAGTCAGACAGGTGTAGCTTTATCTCTGTGGCTATGAATCGTCCCTGCTGCATGCACTACATCATCCCACCCTACAGCCGCCCTTTAATGGAAAACCTTTTTTTTCCCCTATCCCGCATCCGTCTGTGGTTCCTCTCAGGTTACCTGAGTTGTACCTTCACGTGTCCATCACTTTTCGCTTTTCAGCAGCTTCTATTTTTAAAGCTGCTGTTTCCTCAGAGGGCAGGGAGGGATGAGAGGAGCGACATAGGGAGAGAGAAAAGAAGATGTATGGGAAAGAAAGGAGTAAGCGAGGGAAGAGGAGACAGAGGCACATACCAAGATGGAAGGATGAAAATAGAAAAACATAGATTGTGAGTGTCTGGAGTAAAGGCCGATGGCACAGCGCTGTCTGGCGGGCTGCCAGGTGGAGAGGATAAATAGAGGATGGAGAGAACAGAGGGAGGGAGGGAGGGAGGGAGGGAGGGAAGGAAGCATCCTGGAGTCTGGTACTGCTCCAGGCCTCAGTCTCCACTGAGACCACTGACTGGATGAATAGAAAACAGGGAACAGGGAGGAGAGTGTGTCTGACCGTTTTTGACCGATACTGTTGGATTAATGCTGCTTAAAACTGATATTAAAACATGACCACTGACATACCATAAGATTTCAGAGATTAAACAAAAATTCAGTAATATACCATTGTACTCATTGTACTAACCATGGTCTTCGTATAGAGTTTTATCAGTACTTAAGTATAAGTACTTTTTTTGAACATCTAAATCAAGGTGACCATCAAATGAATGGAGAGGTGAGGGCTCCACTCAGAGCCAAAAAAGCTGCTAGGTCCTGCCTAGCACAATTAAGAAGTCTGTGTGTGTAGATTGTGTCTCACTCTTAGGGCCCAACTGGTCCTGTTGTTAAACACTTTGTAGCTCCACGATCTCTACAGTAATGATTTACGAGTTGGAGTTGGTGAAGGAGACTGAATTTGCAGCTGTGGTAGCATGTGTTGAATCTCTTTCTAATGTGTCATTACATTGGATTTAGGTTATGATCGTTCCATACAGCTAGTTTAAGATGATCAGTTCTGAAATAATTTACAGAATCAGTCAGACTGCATCATGTCAAAGGTGTAGTAGGACACTGACTGGACCAGATCTGTCTTTTTTTTTAAAAACCCCAGTATTGGCCCCATATATCAGTCTAACGTGGGAGGAGACAGAGACAGGAGCGGTAAGGAAAACCTGATGGAAAGGTCATAGCTCTGCTCAGTCGATGCACACTGACGATATTTTAACAGCTTTGCCACAGGCTACTTTCCAAATGTAGCTGCTCCATGGTTAAGATTAAAATACAGTCAGCAGATCGGATCCTCTGAGACAGACCGTCTGATTGGGTAAAAGCTGCTATTTAGACAGATGTTATCAGGATAATTAAAGTTTAGACGTGCTTTGTTTGTCTCTCTCTCTTTCTTTCCATCTCCTGATTTATTGCTTACACTTACTTTCTCTCACATTGTTATTTGCTAAAATGTTATGTGTCTCTCACTGTCTACTCTTTGATTTAGTCTTTAGATTCACATTTTTTCGTGTTCTGTTGATTGTGCTGTAACCAGTGGCTGCTGGATGGATGTGCAGTAGGAGGCCTGGGCCTAATGATGGTTAAGTTCCGTGTTGTGTCACTATGATAAATGCTGCTTATTAAGCTTAATCTAGGATAATCTTTTGCAGTTTTGAACTCTGCAGTATTGCCTCTATTTTTGTGTGTGCCTTGCAGCATTACAACATATTCATATGCATCAAGGGCAGAAGTGACACATGGCCTTTTCAGCTCTGATAAGGACAAAAACTTGCAAAAACTCTCCTCTGATAAGTTTCCACATGACTTGGCATGCTAAAAGTAGCCCTCTGAATTAATTTGCTCTTTACTGCAGCTTTTGTTTTGTTGCTCTTTTGTCCTTGTTCGTAGACATTCACCTTTGTTTCCACTTCTAAAGAAATAGTTTAAATCATCTAGTAACTATAGACTTCTTGCTTGGACACTCTGCTATAAAGTTCTGTCTGAATTGCATTCCCTAACCTGAGAAATAATACTGGTGTGTTACAGTTCAGGTACTAGGCAACAAGGGACATGGACCCAAATGCAGACACAAGTAGAGCAGGTTAAATTAAAAACAGGTAACAGGATCCCCGGTAGCCCACCTGGTAGAACGTGTTCCCCATGTACAAGGCTGAGTCCTTACCGCAGTGGCTGGGGTTCGAATCCAACAAAACACAGTGTGTAAATGTACTACACTGAATGCACTGCAGCATTTATTAATATTCTACTTGTATGATTACAATGTTTTGTAGAAATGATTTATTAGGCCAGATGTTTTAGATAAAGTGTAAATTATGTAAATATAACTCATATCTAACATCAACAAACGATCTAATAAGGGAATTGGCAGGGAACTAACTGTCTTGTCAGTATGGCCTTGTAGACTGCTTCTGGATATAAAGAGGAAGCAGATGCTGGCGCTGTGCAGAGGAAATGAGTGCCATTAAAAAGCCTGCATGGTTAATCATTAACTCAATCGATCCAGTTTTATCACCTTTAGTTGAGTGCAAATCATTTCCACTGCATGCTAATCAATCCGTTTCTGTTCTCTTTTGCTCACTGTGTGACTTTACACTCCAACTACATATTTATTAATTTTAATTAAAGATTATTTTTGGGGCCTTTATTTGATAGGGACAGCTGAAGAGAGACAGGAAATGTGGGAGAGAGGGTTTGCACTTTTAGTTTTGCTATATTTTTCCTTCATTGCCTATTGAAAATTTCAGTTAATTTTAGCATTAAGTTTAAATTCATATTCATATTTTTGCATTCTATCTTTGTTTGCTGTTATTTATTGGTTTCCTCAGTGTTATCTAATTAAATTGTAGATGGTATACTGCTGCTATTGTGGACGGAAGCTGTTAAAATCACTGTTTTTCATTGAACTAATAGCATGGTCATTTATATAAGCAGTATTTGTGGTAACAGGCTGTTTTTTTTCATATTCATCTTTTTGTCTCACAACAGTGACACAGCCAGCTCTGATCCAACCTGTCTGAGTGTAACTAAAGCTGGATGCCTAAAGGGTTGTTCCCACCATATATCCCATCTGTCACTGCACTGAGTGTCTTCCTACAGCTGACTGACTGCATCTGGCAGGCAGGTGAGGAGTGTCTTCAACAAAAGGCTTTCTTCATTATGAAGCTGAACCACCTAAACTTGTTAACAAAGGACAGCCTTCCTGCTCACCCCAGTAACCCTGCAGGGCTTTCTCACTGCTCTCTGACTCGCTGTCACAGCTTGATCACTGTTAACCCATCGCTGGATCAATAACACTGTTAACAGCGTGCCACCTGATATGACTGGCTTTGACACCTTAGAGCTGCAGTGGGGTTTGTCACACAAACGCACACATATATAAAAAGACACAGCATTTCATAGTATAATGACAATAAAGCTAAACCTTGAACCTTGAACAACAACAATGGGTCAAAGTAGAAGAAACGTGATGATTGTGACCTGAAGGCTGTTAAGGGTCAAGAGAGAGAAGGAGACAAAGACAGAGAGGGATGATGAAATGATGACAATAATGATGATTACATTGACAGTATGTAAAACATTCTTAAGGCTTGTTGAGCTCAGTTTTTCCCAATTTTCCCCAAAATGAAGGTGCTGATTGGTTTAATCTGAGGTTCACTCAGATTTTATGTCCCTAGCATTTCAACATTATTGGGTTTTCTGCTATAAGAAGACACTGACCACAGTAGTTTATATGCAACAAGGCGCTCTTGGGAAGTACAGGAGGACTTTTGTTGACAGAAAAGAAGTAAAGAGAAAAATGGGGAGAAAACACAAAAGGGCTGTTTAATGTGTGCCAGCTGCTCAGCAGTACAGGATACAGCATAAATCAAAGTTATTCCAAACCTCCGACTTTTCCTTTTGAGAGGAACAAGTAACTTTATCTGCTTACTTATGATTTTCTGAACGTGTCATCTATTTTGCTGTAATATTAATTTGATTTGATTTATTTGGATCTCTTTTAGATTATTGGCAAATCTTCCAGTCCACACCATATTAATAACCTAGGGAAACCTGATAAGCTCCTAAATTTTCCAGTTTTGTTCCTTGTGCTGTTTTTATTGATACCTGATCTTTTGTTATTGAAATTTGTTTCCCTTTCAATGGAAACTATGTTTTGATTCTTGCTTAAAAAGTGCTATAAAGATCAAATTATGAATACAATTATTATTATTGTATATAAATGTCACCACAAGGACTTCAGATTAAGGGCATGGTGCAGCAGGGTCTCCCAGACACAGCCTGCATTTAAAGCCCTGTTCCACATTAACACTTGAGCCTGTGTACCTGCTGTTTTCCTTTAATGCCAACAAACTGTCAGTGTCTACATTCAATGAAAGTCTTGTGGCATACATTAACACCACATCCACTGTAGCCTGCAGGCCTGTACTAGCTTCCACTGTGTTGATAGGCTACAGCACGCATACAATACACCCACAATACACACACAAACACACAATGCAAATATACGCACAGCACAATACCCACAATACATCTGAACCCCAAGACGTACTGTGGTCCTTTCTTTCTGTTGAATTCAGCGATTTGAAGGAACCATATAATGTAGAGAAAAGTGAGCAATGAATACATTGTATGTGTGTGTATGCCTGTGTGTGTCCAGCTGACAGAGACTGGTGTGATATGCTCCCTAACAATGGCATGGAAGGGAAAGAGAAATTCAGACCATGTCCACGCCACTGCGGGTAAATTCCAAAATGTTGTTTACATATCAGAACTTTGTAAACAACAGGCCTACGGAAACCAGGACAAGGCTTGGGTGGCCATGAAGCTTGGTTGGTTGAACCATTCGTACAAAAATACAGAAGAACAACTGCTTTAGAGAATATCTGGCTCTTTGACAAAAAGTCAATGGTACAAGCCTGTGAATGTAAAAAACTTAACTAGAGAAGCCAACTATGAGCATTTCAGGAAGAAACATCCAATCACTGAGCTTAAAATTCTGCTAACGCTGAGCTGAAGCTAAAGATTTCACTTTGCAGAAATCTGGTAATACATTCAGCACCTTAAAGGAAAACTAATTAAAGTAACGGCTGAGATCTAGTCACACAGCAACAATGCTAAAAATAAGTCCAATGGTCAATGATCATCGCATCACAGTGTACGGACCAACTTCCGGGTGCAATTTTGACCTACGTGATGGATTATTACCACATTTTAGCTTTACCTCAAAATAAAGTGGTTTAGATAATCAGGCTGAACTACTTTTATTAGACCTTTTTTCAACAATGTTGCCGCATTTCGAGATCTCTCTTATCTTTAATTACTTTGGTGGATACACTGTTATCATAACTAATTGAATGGATGACCAGAGCTCAAGACCCAAGTTGTAATAAACCGTAGTTTTCCTTTTAATCAGTTCACTTTCCGATTTTGGGTCAAGTTTGGATGAATTCCACAGCTATGGCACAGTTTTTCGCTCAGATTTGCAACGACAAAGTGTTCCAACTTTACCACAGCTCTGATTCGCGTTTCTGTGTTGCTTCTTCGTCCTCATAGCAACGTAGACTGAGGCTGACGGATATCATAGTGTATAAAACCATCTGCTATACCAAACTGGCGGAAAAAACGTGGTTTCTTCAGAAATGAAACTTGAAAAAAGTCATAATATAAACCCATGGTATTGTTAAATTATCCAGGAGACTCTTGTGTTTCTATGTTAAAGAACATTGAGGATATCATCAAAGAAAACTCTGAAATGTAATTTATAGTGGTAATAAGTACTTCTGTTCCACCCATTTCCCAACTCTATTGCATCAGTGGACATGGACCATAAGAGACAGAGTGGGAGAGGGAGAATGGAGTGTGTCACAGTCCACACACACACACACACACCACAGTCACTTCACTCTGTCTCTGCAGTCTGTCACCATCCTCTGTAACCCCCCTTCTTTCCTTTCAGCACCTCAGCAGATGGGCAGTAGTGCTCCCTCTCTCTCTCTGTCTCTGATGCTCTCTCGCTCGGTGGGGAGCAGTCTTTTGATACTTGTACTGGCCCTGCGATCTATATCCCCTCCCATTGCCTCAGGGGCTCACTCCCCATTGTTTCTATTGTTTCGCCTTGAAAGTGGGTTAAGAAAGACAGCAGCAGCGGACAGAAGGGGCTGAGGCCTGAGAAAGATGGGGGCAGTGATCGAGAGACACAGAGAAAAGCTGAAAGAGAGAGAGGAAAAATGACCAAATCAAGATGGAGGGGAGGAGGTGTCTGATTATCAGAATACAAGACAGGGAGATGATGAAATTATGGGGGAGGGGAGGGGGTTGATTTGTAAAAAAGAAAAAGGGAGAGAGATGAGACACCAGAGGGAAGCTAATGGAAAAAGGAGGGAGTTGGTGTAAAGTAAAAAAGGAGCGTGTCTGCAAATCAGTGATTAGAGTGGTAACAGACATCAGGAAGATGGTTCTGTGCTGGTTGGTGGCCATTTCATATACCTCATTACATATGTATAAAAGTCAATGAGAGAAGTGATTAAGTTAGAGGGTTGGGAAGTTCCAAAGAAGAGTGTGTTTGTGGGCGTTTAGACCGAAAGAAGCACAGAGTCAAAAATGCAAGAAGGAAGTCCAGTTTGAGCAATACATCCTTGACTTTGAAGGCTCATCACACAGCAAAAAACTGAACAGCGGTTTATAGTACTATGAGGAACGATTTTACAAATCTCTCAGTGACAATCATTTTATTCTCTGTCATGACCATTGAGGATTAAACAGTAGAATTAATGCTGGAACATGCTTCTCTGAGCAACGGAGGTCATTCTGAGATATTTGCTTTGCTGTTTCTTAAGTATTTTGAAAAGTTGGTTTTAAAGTTGTTTGTTTCGTATTTATGATTCATATTTCAATTTTAAAATTTCTCTGTCTAAGGATAGGGTGCAAGTAAATACTGTATTTTTTAAAAGCTAAGATGGTGTTAATGCTCTTTTGTATACTTAGTATCGATGGTTATCTATAAGTCACATCACCAGTCCAAAAGATTAACAACTATGTTAGAAAATATCTGGTTCTTTGATAAAAAAGTATAAGGTACAAGCTTGTGTACATAAAAGTTTCAGGGAAGAAGTTAACTATGATTCCCAAGGTGCATTTCAGCAAGAAATATCCAATCACTGAGCTAAAATTTCTGTCACATGCTCCACAAAAGGTGGGTGGAGGCTAAAGATTATGCTGTTGAGGAAACTGATTTCATAATCTGTAGATTAAATCAGTTCACTTTTAGTTTTGGGGTCAACTTTGGTTAAATTCAGTAACTATGGCACCACGTTTTGTTAACAACTGCAACAATGAAGCCTTTTGAATTCGCTACCGCTCTGATTTGCACCTCTGACTGGATTCTTCTCCACAGCGGCTGAGGCTCATGGCTTGTGTAGTATTTAGAGCCGCGACAAAAAGATGGTAACAACATGATTTCTCAGGAACAAAGTAGAAACGAGTAGTCCTAATGTAAACCTATATGATCGTTATATTATCCGGGAGAGTCCTGTGTTTCTGTGTTAAGCAGCATTGAGGATATTGTTGAAAGAAAACATTTAAATGGAAATACAGAATGGAGAAAAACACTGCTGAAACCAAATGCCCCTCTCACTTCGCAACTCTGTGTAAGACAACTGAAAACAACTTCATTATACTTATTTTGTGCTGCAAGAATAAGGCTAGGAGATTTATTAAGGATCCCAACCACCTGGACAATGGCCTTTTCTCCCTGCAGTTGGGAAGAAGGTACCGGATACACCCAGCCAGCACTGAGAGGCTCAGGAAGAGCTTCTACCCTCAGGCCACCATGATCCTAAATGAGGTCACTGCCTAAGACTGTTTTGGTACAGATGTGATGTGTTATGGTGTTTTCAGGACAGGCTTGGTCCAGGATACAGATGCTGAAAAAGACTTCAGTCAACCACAGATGCAGTTTATTCCCATTTTAAAGGAAAAAAAGCCCTGTCTAATTAAAAAAAAACTCAATCTGGTGAGCTCTCAGTGTAATTTTGAGGCTGAATGCCTTTTCACTACAGACCTGATTTGTCTGCCCGATTTCCCTTTCATTTAACTCGAGCACCACTGTGAATATGTGAGTGTGTGTGTGTGTGTATGTGTATCCCATGGCTCTATAGCACTTAACCAAACCAAATGACACGTCTGTCTGCTTTGATTTGAAGCATAAATTACCCATTATTAGAGTCAATGTCATTTCTGGTCAAAAAATGACATCCATTGGTTTGTCTGTTGGTCGCTTTGCAGCTGTTCCGCAACTAATTTCAAGGTTGCTTTTTAGAATAAGGGCTTGAATGCTCCTCAGATTACTTTGTGCTCAGCTGTGGAGAGTCACACTATACTATCTTTTAAAACAGGTGTGTGATAGCTCCACAGCAGTGAAAATGATACTGATTTACTGGTTAGTGCAAACGTGTTAAAAGCTGCTCACTATCAGCAACAATAATTCCCTGTATAGGATTTTTTTTTGTAGAAAATGAGACTTATCGTTTACATAAGCCTAATAATATTTAACATTTTATTCTATGATATGAATACATCTTAATGTCTCAGCTGTTGATGAAGCTGTAAAATGTTTCTTTCTTTTATATGCATTGTGTGTTTGGTAAAAAGCATGGAGATTATATGAAGAAAATTGGTGTAAATTACAGTATATCATGTCTTTGTTCACTACAATGCTTATTTTGTAGCCTAATCAGACCGAATTGCCATTTCATTTCATTCATTCAGCTTGACATCATGCTGATGTTAAGCGTTTTTCTACAGATTTGCGAAGTCGGAGGGGCCGGTGGCTCCAGAAGTGTTTTTCTCCATTCTGTATTCCCCATTTCAATTTGTTTTTGAACAATATCCTCAATTCTGAAATTAAAAGTTAACTGATTTAAGATGCAGACTATTGCATGCAGCCTAAATCTGTTTTCTCAACAGCATAATCTTTAGTTTCCACCCACCGTTAGGGACGCATGTGCCAGAATCTTAAGCTTGGTGATTGGATGTTTCTTGCCAAAATGCACCTTGAGAGTCATAGTTAATTTCTCCCCTGAAATGTTTATGTACACAAGCTTGTACCTTTGACTTTTTATCAAAGAACCAGATATTTTCTAATGCAGCTGTTAATCTTTTGGACTGATGATTTAACCGGGAGAGTTTCATGCCGATCCAATCCATAGAAGAGCTCCAACTGTGAATCAGATAATATTGTCTATGAGGAAAATTAATGGAACATTTATTTTATTATTTGTTATTTCTGTAAGGCTCTTTACAACAACCTGTTTAGCCGCGCTGGCTATTTTTTTATAGATTCTTTTCAATGGCCATAGGTATTTTTCTGGCTCTGACACAGGAAGATGACATCCTCGTTCTTAACTGTAATTGTTTCTCCAACTGCGGGAAACAGCCATCAGAGCACGACGCCAGAATCTCTGAACAAAATGGAGATGAACAGACTTGAATGGTCTAGTCTGATATTGCTCTATTGGTCTGGAACCAGGCTATTTACTTTGTTCATTTATCCAAACCCTATGAAATTCAATTAGAACTTCCATTGAAAAGTAGCTAAAACTGGGAGACATTGGGGGCATTAATTTAACCCCTGACATTTAAACAAGTCTTTTAGGAAAAACAGATGTTTAACCAACATGACACCACAAACATTTAATGTCAGTGATTCTGCAAAATGCTGCAAACAGTGACCAAAAATATGCTTAAATACAGCTTGAGTCTGGCTTTTGAAATTCTGCTTCATTAATTTTCCTATGGTTGACAGAGAGTGAGAGAGTGTGTTGTAGAGATTGTCCCATCCATATTTAGCTGGTAGTGGGTCAATAAAGTTACAGTTAAAGATAAGAAGATTTTACTCATCAAGCAATCATATAGGATACATACTATTACATATTATCTCTCTTTCCATACTAGTAGCAAACTATTTTGTGCCTTCAAAAAAATCAATTGGTGTTTAGTTAGCACGACTGTTACTAGATGTTTGAGGCTGAATGTTTAAAATCCACTAACAAAATATCGGCCCATACATTTTTAAAAACATAAATGCATAAGAAAAATGTTATGGTAAAGATTCCTCAGATTTGGTTATTAAATAATTGTGACCAAGATATGACTGAGCGTGACATTTTACAGTTTACAGTTATGAAAATAAACTTGTCACTGCTTTCTTGGGAACAAACTTGGCAATGCTTTCTAAATTACCTCAAATTTATCTTTGGAATTTCTTTACTGCGATTTCTTGTTACTTACCTTGTGATAAGCAAAAAAAAAAAAAAATGTAATCGGCCCAGCCAATCATCAGACGAGCTCTAATGAAAGCATTTCTCATTAGTTTTCATTACTGTGGCTAGACTCCTCTCAGTCCTGGCCTAAAACATTTTTCTACTGAGAACTTAATTGAAAGAACGAAAGTGTTAATGGAGAATTGCGGAGCTAGGCTCTTATTTTGATTACTGCTACTGAACACATCTTATCGGAACCAAGACCACAATGTTCCCCAGATAGCCATAATCACCAAGTTCAACATGGAGGCCAAACAATGATTCTTTGATTAATTAAGGTCTTAATCCCAGTTTAAGCCTTGTTCATAATTATGGAAGTGCCTCACACACATAAAGAGGCCATTGAGCTAATTTGGAGTGGGGTTGATTCATTCACTCAGCAACTAATCTGATGACTAATCTGTTAGTCTGGTCTATCAGTGGTGATGTGTTGTCAGTCACAAGGGCCTAAAATGTGTGTGTGAGCGTGTGAGTCCTCTTACTTGTGTTCAGAATCAGAATCAGAAAAACTTTATTGTCGATATAAGCGATGGAAATTTGGCTTTGTCTTGGCTCACACAGGTACACATAGAATAAAACCCTATATGTAGCAAAAATATATACATAGCATTAAAAGAAATATATAATGGCAGTTGGTATGAATGATTTCTTGAGTATATTTGTCCTGGCCAGAGGTTTTTCTATAACAGCAGCCTGATAGGAGGAGTTTGAATGAGTTATGGAGGGGGTGTGAAGGGTCCTGTGTGATTAGGGTCCAACTGCCTGGGAGTAGAGATCTGATAGTGAGAACTGTGTGGTGCCTGTTATTTTGCTTGCATGGTTGATGATCTGAGAAAGATTTGATAATAATATTTTAACAGAAAGAACGTTGTACCAAGATGTGATGTTGAAAGTGAGTACTGACTCAATGAGTGACTTGTAGACAGCTGTTAAAATGTATTTCCTTTTAAAACTCTTGCGTTTCCTCAGCAAAAAGAGGTGCTGCTGGGCCTTCTTGTACACAGAGTCACTGTGCTCAGAAAAGGATATGGTTCTGTCTATCTCATTGCTCAGGTATCTAAAGGCCCCCACCTGCTCCACCACCTGCCCTTTTATTTCAAGAGGTTCAAACAGTGGGTGGTCAGCATCACCAGTTGTTCCTCCTCCCACAGCACAGCTCTTTGATCTTAGAGATGTTCAGCTCCAAAGAGCTCGCATCAATGAGGGTGATCAGAGAGTCCACATACTGGCGATATTCTGACAAGGAATTCACATCAGTAAGGTGGGCCACTAGGGCCATGTCATCTGCATACTTGAAAAGTGTCAGTTTGTCACTGTTGCAGTTTATGTTGATTGTGTAGATAGAAAGCATAATAGGAGATATGATTCAGCCCTGTAGGACCCCTGTGCAACTAAAGGCAGCCTTTAGCCTGCTTTTAGTTGCTGTTTGGCTTTTATTTCGCTTTGCTTTTAGTCTGCCTTTAGTTACAGTTTGGCCTTAATTTTGTTTTGCCTTTATTTGCCTTCATTTGGTTTCGGTTTTGCCTATTTTTGTTTATTTGCTGGTTGGCTATTGCTGCTTGAGCTAGCTGTCCTGCTCAGGGTGTTTGTTATTGCTAAACCAGGTGCTCTGCTCTAGTCAGATTAAGAGGGTCTATTTGGGATTGTAGTGCGCATTTTAGGCTTTATAATTGTTGTAATTATTGGACAATTGCCATTGCATTTATTGAGTGCAATATTGTCAGTAATTTTTGCAGCAGTGTTGGTACGGGGCATATTGTACCGTAAGTGAGTATTTTCTGTAAACTCTCATGCATTCCTTCCCTTGGTGTGCTTTTGCTTGTTGTTTGCTACTAGTTTATTTTCCTTTTTTTGGGTCTCATTTCCGGTCACCGGTGCTTGTGTGTTAATGGTAGTGTATTTTTGCTGCTCTAGCTCATCCCAGTTAATTTTGTTAGATTCTTCATTACAGCAGCTAATCATCTGCTATACATTTAAACGTACACTAGTTCTGCTTAAGCACTCATAGCTCTCTCCTTCTTTTAGTGACTTTCTCGCTAATCCCTCAGTTTGCACGCTATTCAGTTTTGCTAGCTACTGTTCTTTATCTTAGCAGCTAACGATGGCTTCTCTCTCTGCCTCTCCTGCTCTCTCTTGCTTGGTGTGTCAAATGATTAGCTATTCCTCTGCCTCCTTTAGTGATAATGGTACATGTAATAAATGTAGTTTATTTGTAGCATTGGAGGCAAGGATTAGTGAATTGGAAACACGGTTCCACACCATGGGAACTCAATCGTTAGCTGCTGTAGTTAGCCAGCCCCCAGCAGCTGGTGCGGACCGACCAGAGGTAGCTCCTGTTAGCCGTCCCCCCGGCTGCTGCTGCTGGAGATGCTGGGAAACCAGCTGGGTGACTGTCCGAAGCAACACCAACCTGTTCATGTTTCTAAGAAGTACTCCCCACTCAGCAACACATCCGCTAAGAAACCAGCTGTGATAATTGGCAGCTGCATTTTGAGAAATGTGAAGTTAGCGACACCAGTAACCATAGTTACATGTATTCCTGGGGCCAGTGTGAGCGACGTTGAATCCTATTTAAAACTGCTGGCTAAGGATAAGCGTAAATACAGTAAGAGCGTTATTCACGTCTGCAGTAACGACTCCCGATTATGCCAATTGGAAGTCACTAAATGAATGTTGAGTTGGTGTGTACATATGCAAAGACAATGTCAGTTTTCTTTGGGCCACTGCCAAACCTTACCAGTGATGACATGTTTAGCCGCATGTCTTCATTCTGCTGCTGGCTGTCGTGGTGGTGTCCAGCAAATGATGTGGGCTTTGTAGATAATTGGTGAACTTTCAGGGGAAGACCTGGTCTGATTAGGAGATACGGCATCCATCCCACTTTGGATAGAGCAGCTCTCATAGGATGGCTGTGGCTTAGTGGTGGAGTGGGTCGTCCACCAATTGGAAGGTTGGCCGTTTGATCCCGGCTTCCAGCAAGATATTGAACCCCAAATTACTCCTGGAGGCTGTGTGAGTATGTGTGAATGGTTAGTTTCTTTGGACTTATGAGCAGTTGGCACCTCCCATAAGTGTGTGAATGTGATCTGTTATGTGAAGCGCTTTGAGTGCTTGGAAGCCTAGAAAGGTGCTATACAAGTACAGTCCATTTAACTTGCATTAAATTCACCTCTGGGACACCACCCTTTGAAAAGGGAAATGATAGCCAATTAATTAATTCAGTCTCAATCTGGGGTTGCGTAAATTCTTGACTTGTAAACAGTGACTGTAATTATTCATACACCCAAACCACATAATCAAATTCTTTATCAAGGAAAAGTTTATTGAACTACTATTTACATACACAACTATTAACTAATTGATATATGAATAAATGCAATGATGAATGTATCAATGAATACAGTGCTAGGCAATTAATGAATGACTGATGACCACTGCATACCAGATTAAGCAGTAAAATATATCTTGGCAAAACGAACTTGTGGGAACAAAGGAAACCATGTGGATGAGAACTTTAATGTAAACCAGTTAAATTGACTTAACACATAGTTCAGCAGCCTTTTGGGAAGCAAAAGGGAAATACCTGAAGTAATCCAAGATCGTTTCTATATTGATGGGAGACCTTACTTCTAATCTAACACTTCCTAATCACTCTTATGCTATAGCATCAACCCCAATCACAGGAAAACGTAAAGGGTCACCTGGTAGGGGAAAGGTTGCGCTGGGGGAGCGGATGGTCAGCGCCGGTTCTCACGTACACCACTCCCTGGAACTCTCAGGTTTCCATGGTGCGATCAGTCCCACGGGGCACCTCGTCCTGGTCTCCCTGTATTTCTCCCTCTCTCAGCAGGCAGCAGGGTGATGAGATCTTCCCTCTCAACCACTTGGCTAGGTTATGACTGGAAAATCGATTGCAGCGTTTGTCAGATGTTCGTTGGATTCAAAGTTCATTACAGTCCTAACTTTTGTATTGCACAAACTGGAGCAGGTTTCTTTCAGACTTGAAACAGCAACTTAGGAGCGCTAGAAAGGTTTGCTCGATGCCGGCCTTCAGCACGTTCTGTCCGGCTCAGGGATCCAACTGAGTTCCGGATGAGTGGGGCAACACCAATCTGGGGTCACATACCAAGAAAGCAGTAAAGTAGATGAAGTAAAAGAGAGTAGAAAAGAGAGAGACAAGAAAAGAAGAAGAAGAAGAAGAAGAAGAAGAAGAAGAAGAAGAAGAAGAAGAAGAAGAGAAGAGCAAAGCAAGAGGAGAGATCTTTAGGGCTCTTCCGTTATTATAGTCTCTGTTAGGAGGGGCTCTGTCTGATGCCAATGGCGCGAAACTTTACACCTCCCACCACTAAATTTCTCCTGTCCAATTATTTTCTTTCTAATTATTTAATAATGTTTAACACACGTCTCTCCTGTGTTTGAAAGCTTGGCTTTCTCAGCTACTGGAGGGTACCAAACACATATATGATAATTAGGTCACTTGCACACATGATCAATTCACTGGTAAATTTTGCATATATTCACATTCCTCATGTCATCATTATCTATGAAAAGAGTCCAAATAATCTGCATCTTTTCCAGATTGGTGGATATGTGTAAACAGTTCCTGTGCAGTTCAGTTTACATTGTTCATACATCAAAATCAGCATATTGAATCAAAGCTTCATAATCTTCCTATTGTGTTTACTAAACATACACATATCAATTGGCATATATTAAATTTTGCATTTCATAATCACTTCCTTTTCTCTTTGTTCCCTGTGTCCCAGAGTAGCCCCTGTTTAGGATGGGTCTGTGAAAGCTCATCCTGTTGTAAATTACAGCTTCAGGATTGGGTTCCTCACCAGTTGACACTAAACAACCCCTTTGATCATCACTCGTGAGTCCTGCGGGATTGACCCCCAGGGGTCTTGTAAACAGGAAAGTTAGGGAACTTTACTCAGTTCTCTGTGGATGGAATGAAGTTCTGGTACACATATTTCTGTAAAACAGAAGAGACTAGTTTGCCGACAGTCAGAGTTGAAGTGAATGAATGCGGAAAGTTCATTAATTTAATTTTTCTGTGACTGGACATTAGACAGTGTGATAGTGGTTAATGGTAGCTTATCAGAAATCGACTTCTTAGTCCTCTGGACCGTTTCCTGCGAATTCACTTGTAATGTCTCTAAAGTAGATGGCAGGGGATCTGAACAAGGAGGGAAGTTGACTGTAGATCCACATTGGCGCTGACAGGCTTGAGCTCTAGCAGGTTACACTGTGAGTACACAAGCCGTCTTGGGTGAGCTGTGGGGCGATCTACACGTCTTGTCCAACACCTGCATACGGGATACAAAAGGAAAATCATGATCCACAAAGTTGCGAGATGTAACTGACTAAGAGTCAACATTATTATCTTGGTTGTGCTAAAACACGTAAAAGAAACACAAACATACAAAACACCAAGAGCTGCATGTTGGTAGTTGCTCTAGCAGAGGACCGCCTTCCCATTAATGTGCTCCATTATGTATTCATTTGTGCACAGGCCAGGGAGTGTATCAGTGCTGTGAGTGACAGACGTTTGGTCTGGCCTCAGGCAGTGAGCTGTCATGTCAATCTGTGTGAATGGACTTTGGGTTACATGCTCAAATTGCTAATCCTCATGTTCCTCTTAATTTAATTTTATCTCCTCCTTTGCTGCTAAAAGGTTGTTGCTTTGTATTTTATATATTTTGTCACCAATTTATGCGTTAAACATTGTTTTGTTGTGCTGTATTAGTGCACTTTCTGGAGATCACTGATTTTCTGTATGTGACACTCTGTGTTTGTTTAGACACAGTGGCTATCGCTGCTCCGAGTACCTAACAACAGTGACAAACTAAGAATAGGACTTTTAAAATTCAAGATCAACCACAAATATCTATAAATATCAGTTTAATCTGTACAACTTGATCAACTCCCTGTTTTTCATGGTTATTTCTTCTGCCTCAACTTTGACATGCTGCTACAAAAAAGTCAAAGAACATGTTATCACTGTAACAGTTTTCTACGAATGTTAACAGGAAACTTTGAGAGTGTGGCCCTGCCTTAAATGTAACGAAAATTATGGTGATACATCAATTGGCCATGTAGCGAGACATAAAACTTATTTTTACTTTAACATACAATACACATGCACAGTCATCTGTACACACAGAGGTAGACTTTCATGATGACTTAGTGAAACTGCTCAAAAACAGTCAGCACATGATAATAATCTTAAGAACAATAAAAAATATCTGGGATAGTTTAATTTTAGAGATAGTTCACCCCCTAGAAGTTAAAGGGGAGTGTGCCAATTTTACACATCAAAGTCTATTTACAGGTGTTGGGGAGTATGACTGCTTATGTGAAAAAATTTCTATATGGCCTTTTGTGGCTTCAGAGGGAGCTGCGTGAAGTCTGATAAACTGCCTCAAGTGATGTCACTTGAGTCAGCATCGGTTGGGGCTGGAGACTACAAGTTTGAAAATGAAAAAAATTTGGGGGTGTGGAGTTAGAAAGTAGTGAGCTTACCAGACCTCTGCAGCCCGCTCCTCCTCTCTGCTTCAGTCTAGACGTTCAAGGCTACATTAGCCACTACTAGCATAACATACCTGATTCTCAGACCAAACTGTTGGCGTCTGTGTTGCATTGTGGTTAGTTTCTGTTTCTGTCCAATTGCTGAATGTAATCCAATTAGCTTTACTTCATATTAATCTTTTACATTCATTGATAATCAAAAATATTGATGAATGCAGGTTTGGGTCTTAAAAAGGATTCCAGAAGTCTTAAAATGTTGCTTTTCAAAAGTGCAGTCATATGTTGTGATGCTGCTTGTGGCTGATTTTACAGGGTGAAACTGGCCTTACAGGAATTGTTCATTTTAAATTTTAAATTCAGTCATCATCCCTAGGCTGACCGTCAGGGTGAGACAGAGCTGAGGGGTGAGTCCTCATCTTGTGTGGTTTCTCAGCAAACATTCAGAAAACCAGTTGTTTTGTCCGAACTGCCTTTGTTGGGCAATACTTATTGTTAAACTGAGTCTAACTGCTCTCCCTGCTGCAGTCCCATTTCAGTCTTCTCCCATCCAACTGACATAAATGGAGTCTGGCTGGTGAGAGCCAAAATGCATAAAATGGCCATTGGTTTTCTCCCACATATTTTGTTCAGCATACAAAATGTTTGCAGCCAAGTAATTGCACATCAAGTCCACAAAGCAGAAGTAAAACTAAACAACAGTGGAATTTTCATGCGTATAAGGGTGGTTCATATGGTTAGAATATTTCATTTGTGGTGAAAAGTCCTTATAAATAAGTATGGAAAATTGCATTGAAATGGTCTTAAAACTTTATATTGCCCTGTGCTACCCAAAATAAATCTACTGTATGCAAAATGCTCATATCCTAAATTCTTTTTCAATTTACAGAGACAGGCTGAAAAATGGAATGTGACAAATGAATGGCAGAATAAAGTAATGGAGAGAAGGAAGAAAAGAGAGACAGTCGAAGATGAATGTAGGAAGAGATGAGAGATGAAAGCAGATGAGACCAATTATCCCCTGGACCTCGTTATCTCAGTGCCCTAATTAGGCCAGCCCAGGCCATCCACTAATTTGATTGGTTGGGACCCTGGCTCTAGTCAGGGTGGACGGCCAATCACCTCAAAGGTCGTACTCCTAAGGGAAATGGGTTCCCTTTGGTTGAATGATGACTGGGATGTTAGAATACACGGATGGATGGAATAGATGAGCTGGAGTGAAAGCATGCATGGAGACACAAACACACTGATTGATGTGTGATTGTAGCTGCTTATAAGGGCATGGTAGACAGTTGTATTGTGGTAAACCTTGCTAAAGTTCATGGCCATAACATTGAAGGTCAGTGGGTCTGGATTAAAGATAAATATTGCAGTGCTGTCGAAAGAAAAAAAGTGTGGATATACTGTAAAAGTGGTCCAGCTAGAACGTTTAGTCACCAGTTTCCCTATACAGTACAGTACAGTACTTTTCAGTAATAGATTTAGATATAGATATAGAATATATACTGTATATAGAATCACTATAGTGATTCTGACCTATAGGTCAAATATAAGTACCTATTATTAAGAATTAAATTTTCTGATAATTGGTATACAGATGGTTGATTAATTAAAGGAAAAACAGAATAAATGATTGCTCCTGATGGTTACTGGCCTTGGTGGGTGAGTGTGAATGTGTGCATGAGAGAGAAACTGCAAAGTGCTACATTAATGGAGTCCATTTACCAATTAGTCCGTTTACATGTGAATCTTAAAAAAAGAAAAAAGAAAGAAATAAAAAAAGAATAAATGCTACAACGTTTCGACTTTATGTCTTTATCAGGTAATACTATAGTAATAATATAGCATTTGACCAAGAACTGTCGTAGCTGTACTCAATAAATATTTTGGGAGCATCTTTTCAGTGTACGTATGCCTTTTTTCTTGATATTGCTTTTTCCTTTTTGCCAACACATCTGATTTGAATGTGTACTACTTTGTGGCTTTAACATACAAATATTTGAAATTAAATTATTTAAGTTGACAAAATAATTGTGGAAAACACTTCAGCCATGTCAGAAGATGTTGTCAAAATGCTGAAAATAAACCAATCAGAGTTTTTAAGAAATTCTCATATGAAACATACTGAGCAAATTGTGTTCTATGTCTCTGAGTACATTGACAGTGTTTCTTTCTACTGTATACGCACACTGCTTATAGACATACATGCATATAGGACATGCTTGACTACCCCTCTAATGTACAGACAAGGTAATCTATTTCAAACTTCATTGCATGTGTGTGTGTGTGCTTACAGTACTGTGGCCCTGTGTGTACAGTAATCTGAGGTCAATGGAGCATGGCAGGTCAGAATTGAATGCCAAGGTAGGGATTAGAGAGGAGTCAAGGACATTAAACCCATACAATCAGTTCAGCTTGTGACCTTCAACACACACCTACACGCACACACACACACACACTCGTACACAGCCATGGCCCAGTGTTGACAGGTTAACAGTGTGTGAGTGATGGAGTTCAGCCCTAATAGACTGATCCTTCACCTAATGCCATTCAGAATAACACATGTAATGTAATTCTGTGTTGAGCAGCACTCAATCAGATTATATGTGCTTACTTCTAGTGACCATGGTTCATTCAAGTGTGCAGACGGATCATTTTGTAGCAAAGCCACCTTAACCATAGACTGTATAAAACATGGACGTAGTCTCCGTGATGTTACCCATAGGTTTCTGAAGAGCCACCGTGAAGCTCAGCGTGGTTGCTTCGGCCGTCGCCATCTTGGCAGTGCCTGACTCCCAGCTAATACAAAAATAGGCAAAGAAGTGGAGCGTGGGTGGAGCTGAGCCAGGCCGAATGAAGCCTTGTTACTGCAGCTAGCCACCTTTGACTGTACCTACCTGTCACTTAAAGTGGCCAAGCCCCCATAACTTTAAGCCTTAATATAAGTGGATGAGTTATATATAAATTCACCCCCAACACAGTGAAATTGTTTGGAGTAAAGCAGCCGTCCTCCTGATAAATCCTGAGCTCCATCAGAACTGTCTAAAAAAATTATTTCAGAAGCTAAAAGTTTAATCATGTGTCCTCTGGAGAGTTTCCTCTGCCCTGTCAAGTTTGTAACTACAGTTTTATGTTTTTCTGCTTAAATGTCCCACAATATTTTTTTGTGACATTATTGCACGCATCAAAACGTTTAATATGACTGACAGCAGCCTCTCTGGTCATTAAATTAAACTGTTGAAGTAAACACTTATACATCAATCCAACACACAATAAATAAATCACCTGGAAGGTTGCGCTGCTCAACATAATTTAAAAGGCAATGGGACCAGTACAGGTGCAGAGAAATGTCCATGCGGGTGCGGGTCTCTAAATCTGAGAAAATAATTCCTATGGATTCGGGTGGGTGGCGGGTGCATGATTTATGAGTGCATGCTGATTTGGATAACATCAGAGCTGATCCGCACATCACTAACAGCATATCAAATGAACTCATCTGTTTTTACAGTTGAGCAATACAGTATATGGAACCCTCAAGAAAAATCAATATAATGGTCCTATAACATTCCCACCAAGGGTTATACTGTTATACGGTGTCTCTTAAAGTTACATAACAGGACAACTCAAACATAGTTTAACCACCACTTGAAATTAAGTAAAGTCAGGTACATTAAATTACAGGTAACTATAGTAACATGCTGATGCTTCACACTACTGTACCAGTTAACCATTACTACAAACTAACTTAAAAAATGGGTTACTGTTGAAATACTTTTCTTTGTTCCTTTGGTCTTCCTTTGTCTTGTGGAATACTTTTCCTCTCTATCAACTATTTTCTTAGGGCCTTTTCACACCTGAAGGTCTGAACCAAGGTTCGTGTTTTTGTTACATTGTATACATTTTATCTGGTTAGTTTTGATTTCACATTGCAATTACGCAGTTGCACTAAAGAACTATACATGACATACATGTCATCATCACCTACATGGGCAGCATCTCCCTATACTTGCAATTGATTGGTTTGTAGACCGGCATGCGTCTGATATCGGCATGTTATCAATTCAGCGGGTAGCCCTCTATCGCAGTTTGAATTAATGGAAAAAATTAATGAACAGATTAATTTCGGTGCCGCTATAATAATAGTTATAATTAATAATTTGGCAGCTCATTTTGTTTTGTGGCATTTTTCCTTTTTCTGGTTCTGATGATAGCCTGCCAGAACTTACTGTAATTGGTCTGAAAGTCTGAACCATCCAAAAACTGGAAACATAGTTCACTTTGATCCGCAGCGAGACCACCTCTTTTCGTCAGACCAAGGTTCGGCTGTTTGGTCCAGATTGTGTTCCAGGGGAGGTTTAACCTGTAATTTTGGTTCGGATCAAACTGAAAAGTCAGAAAATCTGGACCAAACAAGGTAGATGTGAAAGGGCCCTTATATTAGGACACCTTGTTGTGCATAATTACTTACTTAGTTAACGTAGTTACGTAGTTAACTATATATAAAGCTGCATGGAGTTTTTCTGTCAAATTTGTATAGCTCATTCTTGAATAAATTGCCAAATGCTTGTTGACCCATCACTGAACTGGTGGTTAGATAATGGTGACTTCCAAACCTTGTAGAAAACTATTTAAAGGTATTACAGATAATAAAATGAAGCATGATTCAGTATATGGCCGAATTCTTGTCTCAAATTGATTCAGAAATAGAGTTTGGTGAATAGTTAAGGGAATCCTGATATCAAGAGAACTACTCCGTTCTTTCTGTTCAAAGATTGGAAGAAAAAACTAATGACATCCCAGTCGTATGGTCATCCAATCAGGTACAAGAAGGGTCCATGTTGATGTCTCACTTAAAGTGAGGATGGTCAATAATTTATTTTACAATAATGGAACATCCATCCCAAACCAATCTCTTTCAATGCTCATCAGACCACAGATATTGCTTCGCTCATTATGGGATGTTGCAGGGCTGACTGAAGCCATATTTTTTTTGCAGTATGGTAGGTATAGTATAGTTTTTTAATATATATATATTATATATATATATATTAAATATATATATATAATATATATATTAATATATATATTTTATTTTGTGTCTTTTCTTAAGGCAATGAGAAGAATCAACAAAAACAGTCAATTAACAGGTAAACTCAGACATGTGCAGAGAATTTCTGATTCTGAAAAAAAAAGTAAAAGGCTACCAGTTGTACAGAGTACTCAAGAGTGATATGCATTAGATCTCAAACAAGGGCCATGAGAAATTAGCTGGGTGAGTTACTCATCCTCCTCCGGCCTCATCTAGGTAAGCAAGAAATGGGTCCCAGATAGCCAAGAATTTTTTTATTGAATTGGTTCTCAAGAACCGGAGTCTTTCCATCTGTATGACTAAAATCATATCAGCCATCCATCTCTGGAAGTAAGGAGGAGAGGGTTATTTCCATTCCCTCAAAATTAGTCTTTTGGCGACAATCATCCCCAGCATCAAGGACTGTTGCCTGGCTGTCGGAAAGCTCAGAGTGGATTGTGAGCAGCCGAAGATGGCAAGTCCATCTTCCAACTGGATGGTTCTTTTATAGGCCTTTGAGTACCAATTGAATATTTTGGGCCAGAATCTAGTAAGTGAAGGGCAGAAGCAGAAAATGTGAGACAATGTGCCCTCTGTCACATGACATCACTAGACCCTTCTCCCTCCAGGTATGGTAGGTTTTGTCTGGTCATGAGGGTAAAAAGGAGTGGTTGAAACAATTTGGTGTTTGTATAAATGTCTCTGGCAGACTCTGACTGGTTTAGTATTCTGACAGAGTTTTTCAGAACAAAACCTAGACTTTTTAAAGTCCTATGCTTTTCTAGCTTAGAGAAAAGCATGGCTGGCAACAGAGTTAGCCTCCATATTTAGCTATAAGGGGGCCCCAGAGGCCGAGTTACCCAGAGCACCCTGTTGCCAAAACACTACAACCCTAATATTGGCAGCCCAATAGTAGTGTCTGAATACAGGTAAACCCAATCCTCAGACTTGCTAATGTGCATGTGGTTTTTACAATTCCCGATGTATAACAAGGTTATTGAGTCCAATTCTTTAAAGAAGGCTGATGTGAGAAAAATGGGGAGATTTTGACAAAGTTAAAGAAACCTGGGGAGGGAAACCATTTTGAATGAATTTATATGACCAATCATGGACAGAGGTAGAACTTTCCAGCTTTCTATGTTTTGTTTAAGTTTTGAGATAAACTCTGCAAAATTTTGTTTAAATATTAGTTTCGGGTATTTGGGTATTTTCAAGCCAAGGCAGGTAAGGTGATCATTAACTATTTTAAATAGGACACTTTCCAAGAAACCCAGCATATAGACATCGGAAAGAGGCAGGAAATCAGAGAAAGGGGGACTGATTTTTCTGAGTTCCGTAAGTTCAATATCAATAGCATGTAAACTAATGAGTGTTTCCATACCTGCCACTTTTGGACCCACAATATTTGGGTGACTTCTTATTCTTAGGGCAAAGGGCTCCAGTGCGACGGCAAAGAGGGCCGGCGAGAGAGGGCAGCCTTGCTGGACTGAGTGGTGTAAAGGAAATATGGTTGACTTATCGCCATTAGGTAAAATAAAACACATTGGGCTAGCATATATCAGTTTTACCCAGGGTATAAATGATTCACCAAACCCATATCTCTACAGTGACTCAAACATTTAGGGCCACTCAACAGGGTCAAAAAACTTTTGTGCATCAAGGGATAAGATTGCTGCTCCACTGGCTTTCCCATGAACAGCATATATAGTATTAAGGAGGCATCTGACATTGGAAAAGGAAAATATGCCTGGGATAATCCCTGTCTGATTGGGATAAATGATAGATGACAAGTGCTTATTTAACCGGTTAGCCAGCATTTTGGTAATTACCTTTCTATTGTAGTTCTGGAGTGCAATGGGCCTGTAACTGACCGGGTCTGTTTCTTCCTTACCTTTTTTAATATGAGAGTGATATTAGCCTCATACAGTTTTTTAGGCAAGGCTTTGTTTCTCTTAGAACTAGATTCTCATTCTGAGGAGGAGTGGGGCGAATATGTTACAGGATTTCATATAAAATGCTGCCTTGCAAGGTGGAAATGATTTAATGGCAGAGGTTATTTCTTCCAATGTGAAATCAGAGTCTTGGTTCTCCCTGGCAGCGTTGCTTAGTTTGGGCATTACAAGAGGGTCAAAGAAGTCATTCAAGTCGGAATAGGTGGCGCTACATTTAGAAGTGTAGAGCTCCCTGTAAAACTCTTTAAATCAATCATTTATTTCCTTGGGGTTAGTTAAGGATGCCCACCCTTGATCTGATGCTATGGATTAACCTTGAGGCCTGGGCACCCCTAAGCTGCTGCGCCTGGAGTCCCCCAGGCTTATCTCCCTTTTCACATTGCTTTTCACTTAACCTCCGAGACCGACGGTGGCCAGTTTGACAGGGAATACAGTACCAAAGTGGTTTTCTAGCTGGGTTTGCCTCTGAGGGATCCCAGGGCTGAATCAGCTAGTTAATAGCATGGCTGGCTGCATGGGTCTAACTGCGCTAATTAGCTAACAGCAGCTAACAGTTACAATTAGCAGCACTTAGCAGTTATATTAATAATAATAATTAATTACATTTAGATAACGTTAGCGTTTTATCTTGATACCCAAAGTGCTTCACAGTGAAGGGGGGAAACTCACCTCAACCACCACCAATGTGGTTAGGTTAGCTAACGTTACTTTATCAACAAGTAAAGCTATATGTCCATCAGGAAATTTCATTAATCACCTTGGTACTGTACTCAAACTGCCCTCATAACATTACTGACATCTTTATGACAAGTCCAAATGGTTCCACTTTACTTGAGGTTAAAGGAATTATTCATAACACCGTTATAAAAGCATTTGACAGTGTAATAAAACTTACTGACATCTTTATGACAAGTTCAAATGGTTCCACTTTGCTTGAGGTCAGGGGAATTATTCATGCCACAATTATAATGGTCTCATGACAGTTGTTGTCAAAACCAAGCACATATGACAGTATAATGTAATGTTAACACATAAAGCTAAATAGTTTCTGTAAGTTTGATTATTAGGCCTGCTATGGCATGTTTATGACAGGTTATGTTTTCTTGGTTAATGTCAAGTTGTCATGACAAAGACATTTGTGACTTGGTTAATGTGAAGTTGTCATGACAAAGACATTTTTGTCTTGATTAATGTCAAGTTGTCATAACAAAGACATCTCAACAATATCAACTTTGCATTAAAAGTGACATAATTGACCAAATGACACTTAATGACAACAGTCATAAGCCTTCATACAGACTCCTTCATGTTCATTACAGGTGTCATGTCATGGTTATGACGGTGTCATGTTGGATCTTATGAACCCACCTTCAAATAAAGTGTTACCAATCAGGTTGTTTAGAACCTGCACTGACATGATATTTGGGGGCGGGCAAGAGGACAATCTATCTAAATAGGGATCTAAATAACATAAATTACTGGCATCTCGAAGTAACTCAAAATATTTAGCTCATATATATTTGTTGAGGAAGGTTAATGGAAATTAATTAATGGTACCAGAAACCACGATATACCTGCTGTAAGGGTCTGTGGTCATGGAGGTGAGTTGAAATGGAATGTTTTTCATAATAAGAATAGCCACACCAAGGGCCTTAGAAGTGAATTGTGACTGGTAAACCTGTGATATCCAGCTGCACATCAGTCTGCCCTGCTCAGTTGCTTTGGTGGTTTCCTGCAGAAAAATCACATCTGCAGATAGAGATTTAAGACTTTGTCTCTTTTAACAGCATGGCCAGCCCCTTGACATTCCATGAAACTATTGTAATATCCTTGCCCCCCAACTTCATTCTACCATGAGACCACTGCATATGCAAATAAGAGAGAAATTATTTTGCTTGAGCACAAATATAGTAAGCAGTGTAAAGTGATTGATAGCCTTGTAAAAGCACTACAAAGAGAAAAGAACAAGACAAACATGTCTGAACCATGAGTAAGAACAACACACACCCCCACCCACTCTCCCTTATGTCTCCCTGAAACAGACCAAATTTCATCCAAAAAGGAGCTGCCGGGCAGTAACTATCTCTGATATCACAACCCCCCCTCTCCGCTGAGGTGTAATACATAGACTATATTATGCCATTAAACAAATGCTATTAAGGTTAGGAAAAATGATCCAATATCCGTACCTGATGCTGGGCATTCACGACACCAACTTAAAACTGACCAATGTAACAACAGATACAAACATTCTCTTCAATCAAGTCCCAGTGTGGCATTTAACGTTAATAAACTGCATTCAACAAACAGTTCACTCCCTTTGTCCCATCATGTACACAGGCACAACTATAAGCTGGGTGAACAATTTCAATGTATGGGTCTACTCCCCTTTGCGTGTGTTGGTCCTTTCAAAGAACAGTACTGCCTCCTTCACATCATCGAAGATTCTAGGCACTCCTTCATCCTTTTAACCGTAGGGTGTGTTTGACTCTTCTATCAAGTAGAGTTTGCATTACATCGCGAAAGGCGCAGCGTTAAGGCATCACCTCATTGGTGTAGTCCGGGAAGATGAAAACCTTGCTTCTCTTGTATTTCATGGGCTGTAGTCTGCTGCCTGTTATGCTGAGTACATAGCTTCAAGTTCTTGCATGCTTCGAGGTCGCTGGCAGTTTGCTCTTGGCTAACCATATGAGCTTGTAAGTCAACCTGAGAGGCCATGAGCAACTGAAAGTTGGTTTCAAAAGTGTCAAAGCGTTCTCCTTGCATAATTCTTTGCACATAGCATGCGTTTTGTCTGGTGGTTTCTCTGACACGGTAAGAGAATTGTTACCTGAGCTGTTGCTAGCTTCAGCATTGGCTTCATTGGTTTGACAGTTGGTGGATTTAGCTTTGTTGGAGGCTTTTGCCTTTGGCATTGTCAGACCTTTCCGTGCACATAGTTTAGATAAAAGGAGTAAACACACACTGTTGGCCTATAAGTAAATAAAAGTATAATAATAATTTTGTGGAGGTTGCGGAAAGGAGCCCTGACCAAACACGTTGACACCATTCACATGCACACTAGCCCCCCCGACTCCCTGTCAAGCATGTAACTTGACTGACTGAATTAATGGGGAATAGTTGTTTTTCAATGTATGTCCAACAGTTAAGTCTCAGTTTGTCGAGCGGTAGTGTCGACTGGAGGATTAACTTAATCAGATGTATTTGAGATCAATATACCAGAGCACTTAGATGATGGGAAAAATCCTGTCTCTGGCTCGGTGTGTGTGTGTTCTTGCTGGTTGAGTTAACATGTGATGACCAAATATAACCCAAGGCCAAGGGTCTCCTACACACTGCACTGACACATATAGGTCACTCAACCACCTGCACACACACACGCTCCAGCATCACTGACAGTTCCAGTGTCCATGTCTTTCTATCTTCTCTTTCCCTCTCGCAGTTTTCCTCTTTCTGCCTTTTCTTTCTCACATCATCATATTCCTCAGTCCATTTATCATCGGACACTGCTTACTTCGTCTGCTAATCTGATCTGATCTCACCACCCACGAAAACTTTAGACTTTAGAATTGTTCTGAATTTGGAGAAGGCTACATTAGTGAGTGGATATGAGTGGATCGTAGCCCTACTCAATTCAAGTCATCATTGGTCAAAATTTACAGGAACACTTGTATCAATGGACTTGATTTATTTATTTGTTTTGAAGCTGAAATATCAATTTATGTCATAAATGGTAAGTGCACTGAGATTTGCTGTACATACTCATAGTCACTAGAGGATCATTAATAATATTTTGGTGACCCCCTGACCTAAATCAGGCTAAAATGTCCACTTGTACATGAGAGATGTCAATATGTAGGCTATGAAATTTACTGAGCACATTCTCTGACCCCATAAGATGCAATCTCTACATTTTGGAAACTTAATGAGCAAACCGTCACGAAAAAATATGAATTTATCATCTCATAATTTGTAACTCACTATCTACAGTGTAGATTACCATAAACGTTGCTAAACACATGCTCCCCAGTAGATGAACCTGTTTGATTTTCATGTAAGACCACCCTCAGGACAAATAAAACATTTATTTGCTGTACAATTGCTAAGGCTTTATGAATAGAACATTCACTGGTATGGTGTTTGCTTTGTCCAACGTTTTTGTATTGTTGGCGTACTGAAAACTGCAGGCTGGAGGGATTAGGCTTCAGAGGCTTTAGACTTTAAGCCTTGTTTAGATCCAAGTTTCTCTAATGTTATTTTATTACAGCTTACAAAACTGAACATCTAATATGAACATATGAATAATGATAAACCATTAATGATTAATCACAGGATTATAATCATATATCACGTTACAAAGCATTCAAGTGTCAGTACCAGTTGCATTGCATCTTAACTCCCTTTGTCTCTCAGCTGCCTGTTGTCAATCTGTTAATTAAGTCCTAATGAACAGAGTGAGACTTGAGACTTATGGTTTAGATGCATGTTGTTTTGTTAAAGCAGATAAGCAGTTTCGGAGGAGGTGTGTGTGTGTGTGAGCAGTCTCTAGTCTAATTGGTTAAGGGATGTGTGAACTGTGTTCTGGCACATGTGTTCTGTTCCCCAGAATAACAAGCGTGGCTGCAGGTGTTTCCTAGAAGTGGGGGAGGTGTGTGTGTTTTTGTGTGAGTGCGTGCACATGCGTGCATGTGTGTGAGTGTGTGCGTGCACTTGTGTACCTATCCAGTGTGTTTGTATGTGTGTAATCCAATTTCTCTTCACCAAATCCTGATGTCTTTATAAGCTGCAGCGCACTTACAGATATCTCCACCAAGTTTGTAAGTGTGTGATTGCTGATTGTATATATAAAGGTGTGCTTATACCACATTGTATCCCAATGCAGCAATCTGCCAGAGAAAATATGAGTAGCATTTTCAGAAATCAGAAAAGACAGACAGAAATTTCTATACCTTTTTTTTCTGATGATTGGTTGTTACTGTCAGTATGCCATACTAATAGTATTGAAATGTTCGTAATTTTGCTATAATTGAGTCATATCATGATTGACTGTATTGTGAAATAAGTTTAACATTATTTATATTTTGACAAATGTTAAATATTCAAGATAATACAGTGTTAAGGAGCAAAAACTGAAAAAAATATATAGCCATGTCATACTATATCCCCATGTCTCTACCAAAAATAAAAAATGAACTGCATTAAATTAAAGAGGCTCATTTAGATTGTCCATTGTTTTCTATTTCAGTCCACACATCATGGGTTTCTCAGCACTGATGCGTTGCAATGCAACAGAAAAGCAGCTGTTTTATCACGTTCACATCGTCAAATGGTGTATCCCGCCCATACCTGACTACCTTTCCATGACCACATCAATTGGTGCATGTCAAATGACCTGATGCTACATGACCAAGCGGCAACCTCCGGGGCTGAAAAGTGAAGCCAGTACGGAAGTGCCTTAAACCTGCTTTCTTTCTAATGGCCAGTAGGCGACTCCACTGGTTGCAAAAAGAAGTCTGATTGTATAGAAGTCTATGAGAAAATGATCCTACTCACTTCATTTATTATCTGAGTAAACACTTTCCTAATGAGTTCATGGTCTCATTCACTAGTTTCAAGTCTTCTTCAATACAGCATGATGTTCATTATGTAAATGATGGTCCCATTTAGAGTAAAATAGACGACCTGACAACCTGTGAATCAGGATAGAGGCGATTTGTATCCACTGCACTGTGTACATTTAACTAGCCGTGAGCTTTTTTGGGGGTGCTATCTTTGTTTTCGTGTAAGAACTTTGACCCTTTCAGTGTGTTTTCAGTTCATGAATGTTAATTGTAACATTGTGGTAGCCTAACAATGTTTTGTTCAGAGTTTGGTTGTACTAAAAGACACCCTAGGAGTCGGTTGTTCATTTTTTCCGGTATGTTCATTTTGTTTTAAGCCTGTTTTTCGCTAGCCAAAATTAGCATCCCAATTAATATCACAATTGATGTGAATTACGGATGCTAGCATTAGCTGCTAACTTCCAGTCACTGGTTGCAAAAAACCAAGATGGCGATGGCCAAACTGCCAATCCCGAGGCTTCAAAACAGTAGTCCACAAACGAATGAGTGATGTCACGGTGACTACGTCACCGTCTATGTACATGTTGCACTTTTGGCTACACAGTGGTACCTGTGTGTGTAACTGGTCGCAGCCAAAGCTGGCCAGTATTGCTTAAACTGTGTCCATGGTAGCATCACAACTGTATAAAAACATGTCGAGGGGACAAAGGCGAATGTAATGAATTTGATAATCTAATGATAATAAAATAAAAGCCTATATTTAGTATTTGTAGACAACTCAAAACTAAATCACAGCTGCTAGCCACTAACACTCTGGGTGCTTCTCCCTAAATCACCAGGGTAGACACTGCAACCTGTAACTTATGCTCCTTCTGTTACAGTAAATTGACATTCATTTATGAGCCTGAATAACTAATTTGTGCACACAAATTAAAATTCAGTTTTTTTACTCCTGACACTTGCAAGGCTCTGTATTCTAGCAATTTAAAAAATATTTAAATGTATGTATTTACCTAGCTGGCTAGCTAGCATGCTAGTACATTATTCTAGTTGGCTGCAATGCTACCATCTTGGTCAGGTATTTCATCAAACACAGCTGACATGGCTATAACACATCCCCAAACACTGATTGTCCAATCCTAGCTTAGCAACTGTAACTAGGCATGGAGTCTCAACATGTTGATGGGGTGTGCAGGGCACAAATATGGTCCATGCAAGTACGCAAACGCAGACACTTCAACCTACGCAAGATTGATTTCACGGCATTGTTGCATTCTGGAGTGTGTCACCTCAAAATTTTAACAATGCAAGCTCAAGCTGCAGTCTGAGCGTTGCAGCTAGGGGTGCTATAGCATGAAACAACAAGAGAAATCTGACCACTTCTGTTTGGGTTGACTTCCGTTCAAAACAATCATGGCTGACCAGTTTAATGAAGCTCCAGTTGAACATGTTTGTATAATGGATGTATTAATAAGACTGTATGCAGAGGCATATTTATGATTCTTCGTCTCCTCTTTATTCAGAAAAGAATGGAATAGAAAACGTATATACCGTGTTCATGAAAACCCTCTGATTAGACTAACGTTTGTTACCTCCACCGGTGCGTAAGAGCACTCATTGAGTGTGTTCACCAGGGTCTCACATTTGTGACAGCTGGGCCAGGCATTATCATCCGCGTTCGCGTACTTGCGTTGGCCATCTTTCAGCCTAAAAGCAACACATAGTATCTAAAAAGTTTGTAGGATGGTGAAATTATTTTTATATTTTATTCAACCTCCTTCTCAAGGTTAAATTAAACTTGGAATAAATTATTTCTGCAGAGATATTCTTCCTTTTAAAGATAAGAAAAATGCCAAATTTGCTATTATTGTGTATCAGCTTTAGTTTTGAAAGGATTGAAGGATTTATGTGCCTTTGTCAAAATACTTCCCTTTATGGGTTAATGTGTTTACTCATGCATGCCTATGTGTGTAAGTGTGTGTGAGAGTGAGTGTGTTATTGATTGGCGCAGATGTTCCGCATGGCCTCCATGGCCAGTCATGTTGTCTTCTTTTGTTCTTATGTCGTCTTGGCACGTCATTAGACATGCAGGGCCTTGTACATGTTGCATGTTTGCATGTGTGTCTATGTGTGTGTGTGTGTGTGTATGTGAGTCCTATGGCTACTGCTGAACAGCTGCTACCAGAAGCTATTGTGTCACCAGACGCCAGGACTATATGGCTTTGTGTAGGTGTGTATGTGTGTATGGATGTGTGTTTGTGAGCATTAAGAAAGAGTTTCAGCTGGAGTGTGTGTGTTGTTTTCAGTAAGTGTGTGAGTGAAATTTGTGCTTTCACAATCTAATAATCTGTGTGTGTGTGTGTGTGTGTGTATGGGGGAAGTGGGCTATGGAGGCTTAAGGGGCTAAATGAATGAATGAACTGTGCCTCCGCTTGGCCCTCATGGCCCCACCAACTCATTAACTGTAGAAAAACGACCACACCTCCTGTTGCTGGAGACAAAAACATGGGGGATGGAAGTTTCTGTGTGTGTGTTTAGGGGGTGAGGCATGGTGGGTAGGCAGGTTTTTTTTGGGGGGTGGTGGGGGTCAGTGTATGGACAATAGGCTTGGCGTACGACAACTTTTATTTGACTTGACAATCAGGGAAGAAGTGTTTTAGGTCTCCTGGACACACACACACACACACACACACACACACACACACACACACACCACTGCTGCCATGTCCTGCTGTCAGTGTGTCTGCTGTGGGCTTAGTTGTCCCCTGCCCCCTCGCCGTTTTACTTCTCAAACCTTTTCATGACTTTCTATGTTGTCTGGATTCCAGCGCCAACACACTTTGCTGTTTCACGATACACACAGCCGAGATACAGACACTATTTCTTTTATTTTATTCAGGAAGGAAGATGCCCTGCAGCCTTGTTTTAATTACAGAAAATATTTTGAAATTTGTAATATACATCTGCTTTGGGACACATTGTGTTACACAGTCATTGGTTATATGTGGCAGATTTTTTCAAATTTCAAAAATGCCCTAGGCTTTATTACCGATTAGGTTTTATTTTTGTGGTTGCGGCCATCATTTTTTATCGGTTGCATCTACTGAGATCTGGGAACGTGGCAACATCCTTACAACAAAGTCCGTCAGGGCAAGTAACACGAGCAATCAGATACGTTTTTAACAAACCCCTAGGTTAGTCTAACTTATTTGGAAGAGACAATGAGGGCGAATGGGACAACAATTACCCAACTGTCCATTCTAAACATCCATCATAGTTTGCAGACCTACTTCCTGGATCAACTTTGACCTACTGTACTTGCTGTAGTTGTGTGCACACAGTTTTCCTGTGCAATGAAGAATTATTAGCTACATTTCAGGTCTGCTCACTTTTTCAATTTGACCTCCAAATAAAGTGGTTTAGATAATCTCCGTAAACTGTTTACAGCCACTACTGAAAAGCACAATAACCATTTAAATAAATGTATGCAGAAATGAAAGAAATAGTATTCAGACTCCAGCTAAATTGCTTCTAAGAAGACTCAAGCCACCATGTATGAAAAGCTGCCCCTTTCTGTTTATTAGCATTAATTAGCATTCATTAGAATTTTTTTAATTATTCACCAATGTTAAAGTGTGTTGCTCAGCTACTACAGAATATTCAAATAATCTTACAAGGAGTGATGAGATACAGCTTCTATATAACTTTTATAAATGTAATAATTTTGTTGCAAGATCACTTGATTGTTTTTAAATAGTCCATATAAAATATGGTTTCTTCTGTCCTTTACAAAAAAGACTGAAAAAGGTACATTTCCTGTAAGTGATATCTCGCAGTGTGCATCATATTTGTAGCAGTTGTTTAATGTTTGTCTCTGTACCGTATGTTGCTGACTGTTCTGTTGTGTGTGACTGCACTTGTTCTGTGTCTCAGTGAGACAAACTAAATAAATAAAAGATTTAAAATGAAAGGAAATGCTCATTTGAAGGTTGTTTTCAGTGCTATAGAGTTTTCAGCCACTGAGTTGTTTGTGTTGTTTTTGTGTCTGGGTTGGGTATGGGCAGATATTCAGCATCAATGTAGCCATGGCAACGGTTGCTCAATTACTGGTGTGTGTCTTGTTTACCTCCAGACAGCGAGCCTCTCTCTGTTCCTCACTGTCTGCATCAGCTGCTCCCTCTCCTCTCCCCGTCTCTCACTCTTCCCCCTTTCACTGTCTGCCGTTTCTCACTATTTTTATCCCTGTTTCTGTCAGGTTCAAGACACCTAAAACAGTTTCTCTCTTTCTGTGTCTGTTTGTCTGGTCCTAATTTTGTAACTGACACAACACAAAACATGTTTTTCCATTTTTTGCAGTCAGCCGTTTTGTCAGATTCTAAGAACTTGAGAGTGTAAAGAGATTTTTAAACTATTTTTGACTAAATGGGTTTAGCAGGACACACCCTTATCTGGCTGTTGGAGTCGTGCTTTTTTCTTAATGAAAGTTTCCTATTTTAATCACGCAAGTGCAACGATAAGTGCAAAGTGGGTGGTCTTCGGTGCACGGACTGTGTGGGTGTCTCCAAGCGCTCATGTGTAAAGTGCAAAAGGGCTGGCTGAAGTGTAATATAGATCTGAGTGTGTGGTGATTAAGAAATCTCTCAGCCAGTCGCATCACTTTTCCCATTGCTCTAAAACAGCTGAGCCAGTCACAGTAAAATGTGAATGCGTTTGCACCATTATACATTTCAAGAATAAAACTGCATGTAAGTATTTAGTTTGCTCTGGCAGTGAAGTGATGTTGCACCAGAAACAGACATGGTTCTGAGACGTCTGTTCTCAGTGCAAGTGCAAGACCCAATTTCCACCAAAATACCAACAACTCTCTTTGCGCTGCCTCATTTGAATGAACCACCCTGTTTGCGCCTCTCCTCCCATCTGTGCACCATGCGCTCTGAGCTGGGCACCAAAATACCACACAGACGGGCAAAGTGAATTTGAAGGTCAGGAAAATACTGCTGCTTGTGCTGGTCGGCGCTGTGCTGGTTGCTGCACCGAAAATGGGGACCAAAGTCTTTTTTTACAAATGAGAAAGCTGATGAAGCTCACTGAGAAGAAGCTTGATGTTACTGAGAAAGTTGAATCTTATGCCACTTTTCAACTAAATAGTTCCAAGTACTATGGAGCCACAGGAACTAAATAGGAACCAAAAAAGACCCTTTTAAGAATCTCTGTTTGTGTTTTGATGATTAGGCAGATTAGTGCGATTATGGATTTAAAAATGATGGCTGCATTTGAGATGTAATTTTCACGCAAGGAAGCAGCACAGAGTCATGCTGTTCTTTGTATTTATGTATTCTTTGTATTATGGCACGACTCCGATCAGTGGCGGTTCTAGAGTCTGTTGGGGCCCTAGGCAAAAATTCCCAGGGGGCCCCTCCAACCAGAGTTGATCACCATTCTGTTATAAATAATCACCACCAGCGGGGGCCCCTGCCAAACCTGACCAGTGGTGACATGTTTAGCCGCATGTCTTCATTTCGCCGCTGGCTTTCGAGGTGTCGAGTGTCCAGCAAACGATGTGGGCTTTGTAGATAAATGGCGGACTTTTTGGGGAAGACTTGTTCTGATTAGGAGAGAAGGCATTCATCCCACTTTGGATGGAGCAGCTCTCATATCTGGAAATCTGACTGAGTTTATTAGTGGACCAAAACCATGACAACTCAGAGTTGAGATCAGGAGGCAGAATTTCAGTCCTACCTGCTTCTCTGCGCTTCCAGAGCAGTTACCCACCCAAAACTCCTTAGGGATGGTGTCTGCCTCCCGACCACTTAAATTAATAAAACCAAAAGCTAACAGAAGAGGAGTTATACATAAAAACCTAAACAAAAATGCAGAAATAGGACAACAAAATAGGAGAATTAGATCTCGACTCTTAAACATCACATCTCTGTCATCTAAAGCTGTACCAGTAAACGATTTAATATCAGAGTATCATATTGACTTCTTTTGTCTTACTGAAACCTGGCTGGGTCATGAAGAATATGTTAGCCTAAATGAATCCACTCTGCCCAGTCATATTAATACTCACATTCTTCAAGGCACTGGCCGAGGAGGTGGAGTTGCATCCATCTTCTACTCAAGTCTATTAATCAACCCTAAACCTAAACTAAATTCTAACCCTTGTTCTTAGTCTTTCACACCCAATCTGGAAAACACGACAGCCAGTTCTATTTGTTATAGTGTAGTGTAGTGTTATAGTGGTCCTTATTCTGAATTCTTTATCTGAATTCTCAGAGCTTTTATCAAGTTTAGTCCTTAAAACAGATTATTGATGATGGTAATTATTGTAGGTGATTTCAATATTCGTCGATATTGAAAATGATAGCCTTAGTACTGCGTTTATCTCATTATTAGATTGGCTTTTGTCAGAGTGTACATGAAGCCACTCACTGTTTTAACCACACCCTTGACCTTGTTCTGGTATACAGCATTGAAACTGAACATTTAATAGTCTTTCCACAGAATCCTTCATTATCGGACCATTATTTAATAACTTTTGAACTGCTATTAATGGACTACATGCCATTAGGCTACTCTAGATGTCTATCTAATAGTGCTATGGCTAAATTCAAGGAAGTGATCCCATCTGCATTTAATTCAATGCTATGTCTCAACGACACTCTATTCTATCGCCCCTCTAAAAAAGAAGATAATAAAACAAAGGTTAGTTCCATGGTATAACCCCCAAACCTGCAAATTAAAGCAAACATCACGAAATGGTGTTCCAACAACCTGGAAGAATCTCATTTAGTCTGGCAAGATAGTCTTAAAACAAATAGGAAGGCCCTCCGTAATGCCAGAGCAGCTTACTACTCATCATTAACAGAGGAAAATAAAAACAACCCCGGGTTTCTTTTCAGCACTGTAGCCAGGCTGACAGAGAGTCATAGCTCTATTGAACCATTTATTCCTATAGCCCTCAGTTGTAACGACTTCATGAGTTTCTTTAATAATAACATTTTAACCATTAGAGAAAAAATTCATCACGTCCTGCCATCAGCTGGTACCGATTTATCTTCAAACACAGGAACCTTAGAAACAACTGTAAAACCTGATATATTTTGACTGCTTTGCTCCTATTGACCTTCAACTAACTTTGACGATTAATTCATCTAAGCCATAAACCTGTCTCTTAGACCCCATTCTAACTAGGCTGCTTAAAGACGTTTTACCCTTAATTAGCACTTTGTTACTGGATATGATCAATCTGTCTTTATTAACAGGCTATGTACCACAATCCTTTAAAGTAGCTGTAATTAAACTGCTTCTTAAAAAGCCCACTCTTGATCCAGGGGTTTTAGCCAACTATAGAACTGTACCTAACCAACCAAGACAATGAACTTGTATCTGTCTTGTTAGATCTTAGTGCTGCATTCTACACCATTGACCATAACATCCTATTACAGAGACTGGAACATTCAATTGGCATTACAGGAACCACACTAAGCTGGTTTAAATCCTATCTATCAGATCGTTCTCAGTTTGTACATGGTAACGGTTAGTCACGGAGTTCCACAAGGTTCTGTGCTTGGACCGATTCTATTCACCTTATATATGCTTCCTCTAGCCAATATTATTAGGAAACACTCCATAAACTTTCATTGTTATGCGGATGATACCCAATGATATCTATCGATCAAGCCAGATGAAACTAACCAGTTAGCTAAACTTTAAGCATGCCTTAAGGACATAAAAACCTGGATAACCTGCTTTTCTGATGTTAAACTCTGACAATAACTGAAGTTATTGTTCTTTGACACATTATCTAAAGACATAGTTGCTCTAGATGGCATTGCCCTGGCCTCCAGCACCACCGTAAGGAACATCGGAGTTATCTTTGTTCAGGATTTATCCATATTTCGCCAATATTAGCTTCTCTGCACTGGCTCCCTGTAAAATCCAGAATAGAATTTAAAATCCTTCTCCTCACCTACAAAGCTCTTAATGGTCTGGCACCATCGTATCTTAAAGATCTCATAATACCTTATTATCCGACTAGAACACTGCGCTCCCAGAATGCAGGGTTACTTGTGGTTCCTAGAGTCTCCAAAAGTAGATTGGGAGCCAGAGCCTTCAGTTATCAAGCTCCTCTCCTGTGGAATCTCCACATTTAAGAGTAGGCTTTCCTCTTTGATAAAGCTTATAGTTAGGGCTGGCTAGGGTGAGCCCTGAACCATCCTGTAGTTATGATGCTATAGGCCTAGACTGCCGGGAGACTTCCCATGATGCACCTCTTTCCTCTCCTCTCTCCTCTTCTCCCTCTCTATCTGTACGCATTTTTATCCTATTACTCTGTGCTTTCTTGTTTCTCTCCTCTCTCCTTCTGTCGCTTTCAGCAGGTATTTCTGCCTCCGGAGCTGCAGAGACTGGATCTGTGGTTGTGGACCACTTGCTGTTCCTGCTCGACAACTGCTACTACAGTTGTTGTTATTGGCTCTGTTACTAATACTGTCATTATATTTCCTGTAGCTGTCATTCCTAATATTGTTAATTTATTAATATTAATATTAATACTACCAGTACATTATTACTATTTTAAAAGTTCTAGGTGGTATTTGCATTGCCCAAAACCTCTCTCTCTCTCATAACCTCTCTCTAACTCTAAATCTCTCTCTCTAAACCTCTCCCTCTCTCTCTCTCTCTCTCTCTCTCTCTCTCTCTCTCTCTCTTCATCTCTTTCTCTCAAAACCTCTCTCTCTCTCTCTCTCTCTCTCTCTCTCTCTCTCTCTCTCTCATAACCTAACACGGAAGCAGCGGATGGCCGCCCACCATTGAGTCTGGTTCTGTCCAAGGTTTCTGCCTGTTAAAAGGAAGTTTTTTCTTGCCACTGTTTTCCAAATGCTTGCTCATGGTGGGATTTGTTGGGTCTCTGTAAATAATATTATAAAGAGTGCAGTCTAGACCTGCTCTATAGGAAAAGTGCAATGAGATAACTTCTTTTATGGATTGGAGCTATATAAATGAAAGTGAATTGAATTGAACGGAAAATGTAAGAAATCTAAACTTTGTTTTGTTCACATCAGTAGAATTATTAAAATATAAATATAAAGAACATTAAAAATCTTGCAATTTTCAAAATATGAATATGAAGAACAACAGAACAATAAAAACCTAAATAAATAACTACTTCAACATTGTCACATTGTAAATAACCCACATCATAAGGTGGCCAGTGCCTTATAATGCCGTCGGGGGCCCCCTAACGGACTGGGGCCCCAAGCAGTTGCCTGCCTTGCCTGTTCACAAGCTGCAAGTCTGATGTATGAGTGGATGTCATTAAACAGAGACTGTCTACTTTGGAGACAGCCACTCTAGTGTTTTCAATTTGCTGAATCGTGTATGGTTATTTTTTCTGCTTTAAAACGTAGCCATGGTAAAACGAAATAGAAAATTAAGTTTTGTTTCTAATTTGTTAAATTACTAATCACTTTGTTTTCACTGTTAGTAAACATAAAAGTATGTTCCTTGTCGCTATATTAATTCTAGTGGCACTTAGTGCTGTTTATTGTGTAAATTAAGCTGTCCACAAGTTGTAGCAGCCGCAAGTTTAGCGTTTGACCAATCAGCAATGTTCAGCACAGCAAACCCTGCCCCAATAATTCCACCCACGAAGCAGGGATTTTTTTTTTGGCACCAGTAACTAGAGCTAAAGACCATGATTCCTCTGGTGAAAACACAGGTAAAGTTCCTGAGTTCCTGAAATGCTGAATTTGATGAAATGCTGAATTTGATGTCTCAATCTTCCTTTTCTTAGATTACTACACAGTCTAAACCTTGAATTTTGTGATTCAAACTTTTAATAATAAATGTAAGGACAATTTAGGACTTTCCTTTGCTTTGTAAAGGGTCAAACTTAGTTGTTTCCCTTCTTTTCCCAAATGTGGAAATTACCTTAAGAGTTCTTGCTTTATTTGAACTGCATAGTTCAGTAAGTGCATGTGTGTACATGTATGCATGTATGTGGATGCGTGTGTGTTTGTGACTCACGTGTCCTTTGGCTGGTTCTCCCAGTGCTTAATGTGATTTTACCCAGCTGGGTCCTGGAGGTGGATGGACTGCTTCATACATGCAACCTCCAGTAGAGAGGCCAGATGTCTACTCTCACAGCCCCACACAGGGTGCTCCATCCTGGGCTTAGCCTCTTGACCAAAACCCTTGGTTGCCTGAGGTCAGGGGTCCCAGGTCCCTTGTGCTGAAGATAGGTTAACAAAAATACCTCAGCTGTGTGTGTGTGTGTGTGTGTGTGTATTCTTGTAATGCTGTATTTGCATCAGCCCACTTTTCAGATGCCATGAAGTCTCTACTGTGTTTCATTGACAACTTTTTTCTCATTAGATCGCAACTTTATTCTTGTAACATTATAGTGGCCCTAATAGTTGTAAAGTACAATTAAGGTCTCTGTACAAAACAAGGACGGATATTTCTTTTCACTGTTGGAGGGGATAATAAACATAAAAAATTTCTTATGAGCAATTTCTGAAGGGGACACCAAAGGTGCCACCAAAAGTACTGTTGTAATACTTAATGATATTTGAATGCATATAAATGAAACCCCGATTACTACTACAGTGTTTCCTGTTGAAAGTCTGTAACCTCAGCCAAACATGATTTGTTAGAGAGGGAAAGTCCCGTTTGTAATGCTTCACTTTTTACAACAAGTTACAACTTTCCAAAAAAAACTAACAGAGTGATGGGTCTGTTGGTCAATATCTATCTATAATATCTGTCTATAATTAGCACAAGTGCTTTCAGTGCATATTATTATATTATTAAAAATTATGTAGTTATGTTTACCCTTATGTTTAGGGCTGACAACTGAATCACATTGGTATATGCCTCTTTAATAATTTGGTTGGTGTTTTGTGTCATTTAGAATAAATGATTGAACGGTTCTTTTCTTATACTGACAGCAATTCAATTTTTGAAAAATATTGCACCTCTTAGAAACAGTAATCTCCTGGTGTGGTGCAGCTGACATGTTGAGCACACACACACACACACACACACACACATTTTTGGCTCCCATCCAAACTTGTTTGTTCTAATGAAGCTGCTTGCTGGCCGTTTGATTAGAGCGAAATGAACAGCAGAGGATTGTGGGAATGTTCAGGGTGTCCTCACTCTGTTGCACTTCCAGTTAACTGCACTGTTTGGAGTTAAGGAACTCTCTTTTTTTTATCTCTCTTATTCACATCCTTGCATTCAATTTGTCTCTTTAGTCAACATGTGTGTGTTTTTGTCTGTGAATATTAAAGTGGCCTCCCCAACAAGTATTTTTAATATCATGCTCCTATGCTTCTCCTCCCACCGTCTCTCCCTTTATATCTCTGTCACTGTAAACTTTTAAACAGCTCAATTAGTGAGCTACCTGATACTGTTCATGTCTGACTATGCATGTGTGCTTGTGTGTGTGTGTGTGTGTGCGTGCGTCAGATTGACTGTATTGTTTGAATATTTGAATATTTATGCTGTCATATATGGTGGTATTTTAATGTCAAATGATGTGACTTCAGATTGGGACATGTTTTACAGGCATTGCTGTTTGCTTCTTTAAAACTCTGAACCTGATTAACGTAATACGCATCAAAAATCACATTCCTTCTTCTCTGAGTCACAACTCGGTCAAACTGAAACACACAGACATCATACACAAACTCCTGGTAACTTTGAGGTTCATTGCGGATAAATGACCACACAACTGGCTAATAATAAAATAAAAAGTCCACTATATAACTTCAAATTTGTGTAGCAACTTTTTGCTGCCACCACCAGCATCTTCTTATAGTGATAAAATGTTCTTGTTTTAATGAGATCTTTTTCTCATGTTATTATGATATATTTTTCACATTATTACTACATATTCCAAATGATTGTTTTAACACTAAACGTTTCTTGACATAACATCATATCACGCTATTATATATAATGTAATATATAATGAAAACATTTGTTTTACATTGTTTTACAAGAAAATTACCAAATATATTTTTGTCATGGTAGCTGCAATAAGCAGCCATAGATCTTGCCTTATATTCATTAATAGGAAAAAGAAAAAGAAAAACAGTTACAAAATCCAATAAACTAAAATTAATTAACCACTTAACTAACCATTTTTACTGTTTTACACTATCAGTACATTTACTGACAGAACATGGCTCAGAATGTCTAATCAACATGGTTCTTCTGTCCCGGGAACACTGGTACTCCCCTCTAACCATTCACATGCAGATATTTGTGGTATGTTGAAAACCTGTGGCCATACAGGCAAAAAGCCCCAAACCCTTTTCAAAAACAAACTTTCCAGCAACACCACCTACTGTTTAGTACTACTCATATGTCAATTGATGGCATTTCTGAGTAAATAACAATACGACATGCCTAGCAAGGACATGTGGTGACTATGCCATAGGCCTGAACAGTTAAAAACTGAGCAAAAACAGCTGAGGGTTCAAAGGGTTAATTGTGTTGAATACTGGTGTGTGGAAGCAGGATGTTCTTGGCAGAGATGTATTGTCTAAAGTCTGAAGTGGTTTTTAGCAGCAGGAGCTTTTATGTCTGTGTGCTTGTAAGGTAGCCATTTGTTATTTTTCCATTTTTCCAGATGAGACATTGGCATCTATTGCTGAACATGTACTTGGGTTTGAGTTCCCCCAAAATAGGGTTCTGTCTTCATTTTAACCACTGTTCAGACCTGACCTTTAAGATAAATGCGTTTTCCTTTCTGTAGAAGCATTCCAGACTGTTGTAACCACATTTTTTTCTCACTGAAATCCTTGTCTTGGGTTTTGTAACATGCCCCCATGTAATAACACCTTGATGTGATGCATAGGAGGGTTCTTTGTGGGTCTCGTCTTCTGTGCTACAGTGTGTTGTTGCTGTGTGTTATTTGAGAGGGAACGGAGGAGGTCACTGTGTGTACAATGCTTGCAGTCTGTTCCTCCTCCATATTGTTTGGCTCAGTCCACAATCCTCCATCCACAGGACAAAGCCTTATTGATAGTAGCCCACATACTGTATCTGCTTACCATGGATTAACTCTGGACTTACACACACAACCTGACATGAGAATGGGAAGTACAAGAATTTTCCGTATTTGAGGAAAAAGGGAGGGAAAAAGTTGACATCCATACACATCTAACAAAGAGTGTGTCTCTGTGTGTAGATGGGTGACATTTCAAATTGTGAGTAATGTTGTTGTTCTCTGTATGATGTCTGCAGGTAGAGGACACACACACTCATACAACCAGAAGCTCCCTCCAACACTAATTTTACATAGTCTAGTGACTAATGAGTGTTTTTCCATCTACATGACTTGTGTGACCCTCCAACCACTGGTCTCTACTGAGTCATACAGCAGTGTGCTCTACAGTTAGTTATTGTGTGTGTGCGCTTGCTCTATTTTGTTGTCATTTGATTGGAAAACCAAACTCTCCCAGTGCCCAGGGTGAGATCTGCCCCCCACACCCAGTTCAATAACGACAGGACATGGCTGTACTCCGTGTGTGTGTGTGTGAGGGGGGGGTTTGTGTAAGGGTCAACGACAGAGTTAATTAACACATGGCCCCCTGTGGCATACACCGTAATAAGTCCAGTTATTGTCTCGCTATGAAGTTGTCCTCATTTCTTCTCTCGTACCCTTCACGTCCTTGGTTTCCACTTCCCTTAATTCCTCACTCACCACTCAGTATTAAATCATTTTTAAATACGAGTTCCAGTATGATACCAAAGTAATACCTTACTTTGCTGAGTTTAAACCTTTTTTTTCATTTAACACTCATATGCAAGCCAGGCAAACAGTTGATAAGTAAATTACAAATCAATTGCAAATCTTGTAATTCTCTAAAGGCTGACTGTTAAAATGAGACAGCATTTGAATGTTTTCCTTTCAAAGCTTTATTAAGTTTTTACATGATCATCATTCACTAGATCATTTTAGTGCATAGGCCTAATAATTAAATATTCAAGGTCTGTGGTGATGCAGGGCTTGCCTTTTGCAGTTTTTGTTTTATTTGCTATGCTATGATTTTACCAGGTCAAAATTGGAAACCTTTGGAAACAGTAGTTTGACAGACAATCAACTTCAGCATTTCTCTGAGCTTTTAACTGCATCTCTCAGTCTTCATCAGTGGCTAGAATTTTCTCAGTTGTCATGGAGATGGCTCGATTGTCATTATATCACAGAGGTGTGGAGCTTCTCTGACGTGATAACAGGTGGTCGTATATGGGGGGAGATGGAGGGTCCTCAACGTTGATCTTTGATTTTGTTAAAATTGCGATACTGGTTTTTTGTATATCTTCAAGTCTTGGGTCAAGTCAGAGCTTTAGGGAGTCAAGTCTCAAGTAAGTCAATTCTCACAGCAGTCAGGTCTCCCGTCAGTTCTGTGACTTAAGTATGACTCAAGTCTCAAGTCTCAGAGTCTCAGGTCTACAGCTCCGGTATCTTCTAATTGTAATTCTAATTAAAGTACATTGATCATAAAAAAAATATTTTTCTATTATTATACTTTTGTCTTTTCATTTATATTGGCCAATACATATCATGATCATTCATTGATGTTTATATATAAAAGCTGTAGAGTCAATATATGATTGACATCAATCATAACTGGTCATGACAACATGTTACATACCATTTTACTCCATTTTTGGAGCTTTCAGAGACAGGGCCTTAAGACAGTAAACACATATTTAATAGATTTTCCTTTGTGTGCTAACCTCAGTCTGTATAATTACAATTCAGTATTAATCATAGTATGTGACATTAAACAAGTGGAAGTTATTGGACACAAGTTATTGCATACTCCAAGCTGCAAGCTTCAGTTCTGAGGTAGTAACAGGATGATTGATGAGGTGTGTGTGTGTGTGTGTGTGTGTGTGTGTGTGTGTGTGTGTGTGTGTGTGTGTTAGAGGCTCAAGTGTAGTTGTCTCGATGTCTGTTTGCTCAGATCTGCAACAGACAGAGGTCAACTGACTGGAGTCCATCTGGGCACGAGTTGATTTGTCTTTGCTTTTGTTTGTGCACTGTGTGTGCGTGTGTGTGTGTGTGTGTGAATGTCTTGGCGCACGTCTTAAGGAAAAGCAGAGGGGGGCTGAGGTTATCCTATTGTTATCAGGGCATATGTTTTAATGATATGCGAGAGTAATTTGCATGTCATAGCTAGCGGCGGCAGGTGGGGGGGCTGGGGGGGGTATTGATTGTTTGGGGGTTTGGAGACAGAAGGGAGCTGAAAATGCTGGCTGAGGTCAGGAGGTCAAGCCTAGATACACACACACACACACACACACACACACACCAGTGAAAGACACATAGATACATACAACTGAAAATCTCTCTTTCTGCCTCAGGTCAGCTTAAACTCTGCAGGAGGCTCTTTAACATCCAACATCCTCCACCCATCCCCCTTCCCACTGATCTTCTCTCTCTTTCCCTTTCTAGATTTCTTGCTCTGTCTTGCTCTTTGTGTGTCTTCTCTCCCATTAAGTACATTCCCACATTTTGAATTTGCTAATTAAAAAACCTAAAGAAAATATCACAAGTGTTTATTTTCTAATGATTATGTTTGACTGAGGTGTAAATGTTGGCATATTGATAAACAGACTGTGCTTGATTGACATCTCTATTATTCACCTGTCTGTTTTTTTGCACCCGTTTGTGCAGGCAAGCTTACACCCTTATCATCCTAATATGCATGGCATTTGGTGACCTCACATAATTCCCAGTATTGCTACACCCAATTTCCACCCTGAGCAGAGGTCCAATGCCACATCATGTCATGTGTGATGGAAGGTGGAGACGGGAAAGATTCCCACGTTAAAATCAACTTAAGTTGGTTGTGTGATTGCAGAGTTGGTCGTGTGAGTGAATGTGAATTGAAAATAAAGCACAATTACCATTACATTTGGGTTTAATTACCTTGAATGATGGACTTTGGCTGACATGAAGCATTCATTTTTGTTTGCTTTTCAGGCGCTTACGTATTCTTTAGTGCCAAATCAGAGTTTTACCACCTGGATGTTGACATAAACAATATTTACAAGTCAGAAACTGGTACAGTAACTCCCATGTGACATACATGTAAATGTGTTATAATCCACAATAACTGAAAACACCTTTAAAATAGATGCCTCTGCAGATCCCTTTGTTAGTTTATTGGTGCCTCTTCATCTGTTGACTAATGTAATTATTTTATTGTCATGACCTTTAAGTAACTACATTATATTATACATTCAAGCCATATTAAGATGATACATTTCTTGGTCACCTGTACAAAACAATGTTGTATAACTACCTGTATCTTTAATTATTTATGACAATTCCACAACTGAAATAGCTGTTACTTAAGTCAACAGGAACACTATTTCTAAATACTAAATACAGTATATATTTGCTGTCTTACCAAGAGTTAGACAAGATTAATATCAATATAAGTATGTTTAGCCTAGCTTTGCACAAAGCCTGTATGCAAAAATAAAAATATAAAACTGCATTATAGATAGATACTATAGATAGATACATCGTATGTACAGTACATCTGTATATGTACAGATATACAGTACATCTTTGTGTATTCAATCACATACATTGGAGCTTTTTCTTGAGCAAACAGCTGGATGCAGTGACTGCACGCAACATCTTAAAGGTCCTAGCCTCATACTGGGGTTGCCAGGTTTGCACTCTGCCCTAAATCTAGACAAAACCCAACTGACTCTTGAATGGATCTGTGACTAGTTTGATATCTAGATATAAATCTTCTCATCTGACTTTGGGTAAGATGGCAAATAAGGATATTCACAAACATTTTGGAGTGTTCCTTTGCATAGTTTGTTAGTATTTAAAAGGGTAGCGTTTACTATTACATTACTGTATCTGTCCATTTATTTTTGCTGGGTTTTGCCACCCACCCACACAGTTTTTTCTGACTGACCTATCTTCCAGTCATGTCTCGTCTATGAGAAAACTCACATAGCCTCCAGCTGAGGGGGTTCCTCTCCTGCACTGCATGCATGGACAACTCTGTGTGTTTGTGTGTGTGAGATTTTGGTGTGTGTGCATGCATGCTCTGCATTCATGCATGATCGGCCCTGTCTTCTCTGTGACCTGCATGTGTTTTGCGTGTGAATGTGTTTATGCACGGCTGACGTGTGTTTGAGCTTTTATGGGTTACGTGTACATGTGGGGAGAGTGTGTCATCAGACAGACCCACTGATATTCGTGTCTTGAGTGTGTCTAACTCTTTAATACATCAAAGCAAATACAATACAAATGACTGCCCATTTCTGTCCTGATGAATTATGTCTTGCTTAAATTCAGAGATAGTTTGTTAAAATCAAACCAACTATTTAGAAGTTTCAATTCTTAATTCTGGCTGGCTTAATCTCCCCCCCACAATTTTTCATTTGTTGGTGCTAAGTAAGTAAAGCATAAATGTAATTTGTTTTGTCATTTTAAGCCATGCCCAAATGTTGGATGGATTGTCATGAATATTTTTGGATATATCCTAATGACTTTGGTTATGACTTCCCCCAAACGGAAACCTGTTGCTGAATCATATGCATTCGTGGTTGTATGCAGTTTTGGTTAAGATTACTGTACGGATTTTCATGGTTTTGGTTAGTTTACCATCAAAAACATCCTGGTTGAGTCCAACAAATAACTACACATTTCTTCTGAAATCAAGATGAAACATGCCTCTGTGATCTCATACAGACAAAGTGAATTGTGCACTGGTTGTCCACAGTATTTGTAACATAGCTTGTAACGTGTGTGCGTGTGAGTGTGTTTGACAGCAGTGGAGCATGTGTGTGTCGGAGGCTCATTAATAATTTATGAGGTGGGAGGGGTGAAGGAGAGGGGGCGGTGACAGATGGAGAATCAGTGTGTGTGTGAGAGAGAGAGAGTGTACAGACTGAGAAACAGCGAGTGCAAAGACAGAGAGAGAAAGGGATAGAGAGAGTGAGGAAGAAGAAAATAGATTGAATGAAAGAGATGGACAGAGTGTAGTGTTTTCCTCCATTTTTACAGTTGTTACATCTGTTGTCTTTGCGTCTCTGGTGGATTTGACTGACCGATGCTCAGTCTTTGTGTTTGCTGTTTTCTCTTTGGTTTCTTGGATGCTGAAGGATTGATGGGAATGGGGATACAACACAGTCACCTAGCAATGCTGTACACCTGGACGCAAGAGCTGCACTGACAGAGGTACTGATATACTGTATGGCGATACACCTAGTGTGTGCGTGTTTGTAAAGGGGAGAATAAACCAACCTCCTTTCAGTTTACCACTTTTATTTTCTGTACAGAGTCTAGCCTTTTTAAAAAATTTGAATGTCAAATTCATAGTAAACACCATTTTTACATAGCCTTGAGATAAATTAGCAATAACAACTTTGTGAAAATATAAAAGATTTTTGATTGTGTTCTTTAAAGCCTCACAAAGGCACTTCTTTGTTGAGAACTCTAATTCATTTTCAAAGACAGGAGTGGACTGTCCATGTGGATCAAACATAATACAGTGTATTATACTTACTAGTGTGGGTTTGAATTCTTCACAGCTCATAGCCTTTGTCCACATTTTTCTGTTATCGCTTTCATCTCTTCACTAACTATCACCCTGAAAACAGAAACCACTGCAAAATCTATTAGAAAATGTAATTCAGGCTGGCACTGCTCTATGTGTGTGACTGAATGCAGTTGTTAAACTTTAATCCTGCATGACATGTGCTTTACTAGAGTTAGTGTTATTGTGTATTGTATACTGTAGCTCCCAATTATTTGACACATTCATCATTTTAAATGGTTGATTTGAAAAATATGTACAATATGTCATCTACTGTTTGGCTTATTTTTACCTTTTGTTTTTAAATGTCTCTATATTGACTGTTTCAGTGATTATTCAGGCTGTTAAAATGAAGAAAAATGCAATGTGGTTACAGCTGTCTTTACTGCTAGGCTGCACGCACACACACACACACACACACACACACACACACACACACACACACACACACACACACACACACACACACTGATTAGTCTGTCTGCCACACTTGATTGGAAAAATATCGATTATGTCTTGTGTGCATGTTACCTCATTGGCCACAATGACTCTTAAAGCTGGCTTTAATTACTCTTTTCTGGCTCTTTCTGTTAATTTCTGTTCATTCTCATATACCTATAATGAGATCAACAGCAGAGTTAGCTTCAGGTCCTGCATAACAGACATCACACAAGATCTGATGTGATCTGGCCACTGTTGGCCCTACTGGAGGTACCCAGCTCACCAGTGGCTGATAATAGTTTATAATTATTATATATTTTATTATAAATAATTGTCTCATACCTATTGTTGGCTGTCTCATAACATCTCTCCTAGTAGTAGTGAATGGTATTAATTGATATTGCTGATTGATTTAGATAATATTATGTTATTTGTTAGCTAACTTTTTGATCCAAGTATCATCAGAGAGCCTGTGCTTATTATTGGTGTATGTGTGTGTGTGTGTATATATATATATATATATATATATATATATATATATATATATATATATATATATATATATATATATTAGGGGTGTAACAGTACAAAATTCACGGTTCTGTATGTTTGGTAACCCTACTTCGGTTTTAGGGTCAGGTCATTTATTTAAAAAAATATATTCTAAACATTCAACAGTGGTTCATTGGCTATAACGCTTACTGTAACAGTTAAGGCACTCAAATACTGGCATATTGTACAAATGTCAGTAATGCTCCATCGTAAGTTGATAATTCCCGAACAACTGCAGCTTGTGCTCGTTTATACAGGGCAGACACAACGGACTGACTAAATTGCACATGTGAAGACATACCGAAACAAGAAAGTTGCATACTGAACCTGTACCGAACAGTTTGTGACGCGTACTTTGACTTATTGTGGTCTGGCAAGGCTCAATAGACATGTCATGAATGAATTATTCTAGGACTGACACCATTTCTAGCCTGCTGTACGATAGATGATTACTAAAACTTTTCATTAATTCATGAACATGTGCTCTTCTTACACTTGACTGGTTGAACACACTACTCACTGGGCTGTAATTTTCAGATTTTTGAACTGGGAAAACTTGCCAGCTGTTATGGAAATGTTGCCAAATTTCTCCTAAACTATCCCCCAAAATTGCAAACTTGGCCATGCAGTTGTGGTGTCATGGTTGTCTTATATATGTTATTATTAACACCTAGTTTAAGTAGTTTTTCATAATGTTCAGGAGTTATGAGGGTTAATGAGTCATGTCATCTAAACACTGTCCATAGTTCTTTAATTGATCTGATACTGACTGGTCTAGGCTCAGTCAATTCTCAGAACACTACAAACTAGCCAAAACCTAATTTACAAGTTGTAGTCTTGCAGAAATCAGCCAATAATTCAATTATAATAATTTCCTCTTCTTCACATCCAGTGGAAGTATAAGAACAGAGTAAATGTTAATTCTACTGCTGTGAATATTTGGGTTGCCTATGTATATATCAGCAAAGAACCTTTTGGAATGTGTCCTTCAGTACAATTTAGTACTAAGTCTGTGCCTATATTTAGAAAAAGGCATAAAAAAGTTACACATCATTCATTCATTGATTTATGATGTGGAGCATAGAAAATGTATGGTGTAAGCTGTGTCACTTTATTGTATGAACGTCTGTGTCTTGTTATCATGTTTAGCTGCAATAGAATGAGACTCTTTACCTTGCAACAACAGTGGCACCATGAGGGCATTACGTTGACCTCTTGCAAGGTCAAAAATGATCCTGTAAAAAGGGATGTTCTGCTCCAGTGTATGCACTGTATGCACTCTCTGTGTGTGTGTGTGTGTGTGTGTGTGGGAGGCCTAAGTGACTGTAGTGACGCAGGGCTGTCTGAACATGCTGTTTGTTTGTTACGTAGGAGGTTTTTAACACTTAGCACATTACACACATTTATCAGACAGCTCTCACAGAGATTTTGTGTACGTGTGTGTATACGTGTGTGTGTGTGGCATATGCAAGTGGGAGGATTATTGCATTAATACATTTCAAGTGGGGTTTTTTTTTTCATTTGCAGGTGTGTGTCTGTGTTGTGATGTGGATAAGTGTTTGTTGAGGGATGCAGGAGGGTGGACAGTAGTGGGAGTGCCAGAGCGTCAGATGCGCACACACACACACACACACACACACACACACACACACACTCACACACATACACAAATACAGTCCTTCCCTTGTTCAGGAGCGTTTTGAAGAGGAGGTTAATGCACCCAGAAAAGAAAGAGAGAGAGAGAGAGAGAGAGAGAGAGAGAGAGAGACCACCTTTCACTGCAAGTATTTGGTTGAGAGTTCTCATAGGAACCATCCCATCCCCCCATGGTCAAAGGGAAAAGATCAGAACAAATTGTCACTCTGTTATCTACCCATGTTACATGGCTTTTTATTCTAGAAAGAATGCTCAAGGCCATGTATCTGATGCCAGCAATGTTGTTGTTGGGAAGCAGAGAAACGGATGCGAATTTGATTTAAAGTTGTCGTGTGGATCATTTTGACATCAGAAAATAAGTCATCTAGAGACTATAATATTTTCTGCTATGCTATGTACTGTAATTATGAATTGCTTATCTTTTGGGTTTTGACTATTGGTTGGACAAATTAACAATTTGAAGACATCACCTTGATGGACATTTCCAAACATTTTATATCCCAAAAGATTAACTGATAAGATAGTCACTAGATTAATTAACTAATTAAATAATAATTAGTTGCAGCCCTAAGAGTTTTTTGGCCTAAAGACTATTTTGTTTAGGTTTGTCATATCGAGGTAAAATTAGGCAAGTACAGAAAAACTGAACAAATACTAATAGCTATTTTAGCAATGAATGCTAATTTCCTGATTTTTAGCAATTTAGTTTAATTTAGAAGACAGTCTACAATGGTGTTTTGTCATTCTCTGCATGTATAGCATTCAAACACATCAGTTTAAGTCAAAGTTAGCTAAGTTAACTCATATGCAGTAAAAATGGATGGGAAGCAGCAGGATTTATGGTAAATGTAGTCTTAATTTGGTCTGAAATTGGGGTGCTAAACAATGCCACAGATACCACAGTTTGTATATGATAGTATAAGATAGTGTCAGTGCCATTTGTATCTTCCCTCACACTCAAATCACATACATATGCTTACAGGGTTCCCCTCACTCTTTCATATATTCATGCAGCCACAAGCTCTATAATAGAGTTGGATTGTAATGTATATTTCTAAAATTCATGCATAAATTCACACTAATGGATTGCCTATGTCATCGCAGTGACCCATTCAAACCTAATTTACCCACCTCTTTATGGTGATATAAATCTGTCATGTAAATTCATTGCAGACATTATAGTGACTTACATGAAGAGATGCTTATAAATTGTCTTTCAATTTAATTAATAATATATATGTATTGGTAGTTGTTTGATTGACATGATCTTATCTTAGAATTACAAGGGTATATCTGCACAAAGACTTCGTGCTGCTGTTTTGAAAAATTAGGCAAAAAGTTCCTAAAAGACATTAGCAAACGTAACATTCAAAACTCACGTATGGATAATTCCTTTTTTACTCAGATTGAACTATGCACTACACAGTGAAACCACACACAAGTTGGTCACATTATGAGTTGCAAGTTGCATGAGATTCAAATGCAATCCAAACTTGTCACTGTGATAAATGTGATAAACTTGTTACAGACTAATAAAATAACTTTCCAGCCGTTTTGGCTAAGTTAACTTCAGCCATGTCCACTGCCAATCAATCTTTCATTTTTGTGATTTATTTTTCTTGACGATATGGCATAAGCTCTTTGCTTTTTATGGTTGTTTACATTATGACTTCATTGTAGTATCATTTGGTTCCACTATTAACTAATATAAAGCCACATAACGTGATATCAGCCGTTTGATTGGGCGTTGCATTAACCTTCTGCAAAATGCTCAAACAGTTTATAATTTCAGTTAAACTAACATTCAATAGCAGAGTTCCTGCGCATTTTTTACACAAATACTGAACTTTCCCCCCCCCTTACTTTGAAATGAAATGATATGCTACTCTTTGATGTCTTAGAACAGCAGTGACAGAATACAGCCAAGACAAGTGGGACACAAGCATTTTTGTAATTTTTTTATGAGTATAAAATAAGCACTAAATCAGTAAGGTATAAAATTGATGGAAATAGAACATAAACAATAGTAGGATTACAGAAACATATTTTTTCATCAGTCCTCAGTCTGCTCCCCCTCTGTATTTCTTCTCCATTGCTGCTTCTTAGATTGATATATTTACGTAACTGTAGAGATTTAGCTGTAGATGACTCCTCTTCTGCCATGTCCAGTTAATCTGTTGGCTCAAAGTGTGTGTGTGTGTATGTGTGTGTGTGTGTCTCTTTCACATGTGCAAGTGTGTGTAGCCAGATAGCAGCGGATAAGCCCTCATCAACAGAATATTAAAAAAAAAAACAAAAAAAAAAACATTGCATGCAGCACAAACCAAGTTTCTCTCATGAAATATTCTGCCTGAAAGCTGTGCGTTGAGTTTAGCAAGAACCAAAGAGCTGAAGATTATCGTCTGCACTGATGGTCCATCTCACATGAACGAAATAGAAATGCTTTGGATTACAGGTCTTTACCCTGCTGGTGGAAGTGATGCTGTGACTTTTTTCAGTGCAAGGAATTACTGTTTCAAATTGAAATATTCTCACTTTTGAAATCACCTAATAATTCTTTTGTGATCTCACAAGCTTTGTTTATCACCATAAAAACAACGCTTCTTATGTCAATATCAGGAAATAAATATGCTGACAGCAGGCGAAAATCATATCAGAATAGATGTGTTGCTCCATCAAGTTAAGAAAAGTGAGACATTTGAGAACAGGATTTGTGTGATTTGATGATCAGGATGGTAATGTTTCTGGCACTGTGACACCTTTCATGTGTTGCACTGGCTGTCTTATGAAAGATGTTTTAACGAATCTGCATTTCCCCAGAAGGAAAATCTGCATGCTAATATGCAGAGAAATGTAGTCAGTGATGGTAAAAAACAGGTGAAAAAACAGGAAAATAGGGGTTAGATGAGTGAGAGGTGGAAGGAGGAGGAACATGTTAAAGAAGGTCAAACCCAGACTTGCCTGATGCCAGGTGGGAATACAGATGTTGTGCCCACGAGCCAGGCACTTAACCTCCATTACCGCACAGGCCTCCATCTCTCTCTCTCTTTGTGTGTGTGTGCTTGATATGAGGTCCAGGGACAGGTCTGTCTGTTACACTATGACACACTATCAATGATTAACACTCAAACACAAATGCTCTGAAACCACCATGGTACTGAGAGTGTGTGGGAGTGTGTCCTGTCAGGTCAGGACTGTGTGCTGCTGTATACATTTTCAAAAGGCGAATGTGCCCTCTGAAGACACAACATACCCTATCTCACAATAACATTGCAGTCCACTGTTTTTATTCCTGTCTCCATAGTCTGCCCATTTTCTCTCATCTCTTGTATTATTTGCGACAGACAAATTCTATGAACACACATCAGTCCACACATTTTTAGTTGAAGATTTAAAGACCCAATGAAATGGGTGCTTGAACTTTGTGTAAAACAGTATGCTTTCAATGGTGACAATATGCTGCACTAGTGGTGTACCTAAAAACTGAACACCCAACCAACATTTTTATAATTTATTCTGAAAAATGTAAACATCCAACAGTGGCTCATTGGCCATAATTCTTATTGACACAGTTAAGGTACTTAAATACTGGCATATTGTCAATAAGAAAAAAGAAATAACAAAATTAAATAACACAAATGTCAATAGTGTCATTGTAAGACTCTGACCTGCTGATAATTCCTGAACAACTTGCTCGTTTATACAGGGCAGGCACAACGGACTGACTAAAATGCACACGTGACGGCACATTGTAACAGGGCTCAAGTGCTTTGACCATATGACCATGGAAATGATGCCAACAGAGAAGCTACATGAAAAAAAAAAATTAAATTAATGAAAAATGTGATTGCATTGGAAAGAAATGTGCTTCTTCATGTTAGTGCTCAAAGTTCAGGTATAAGACAGCACTATGAAAATGCTCTCAACTGTAAATCTGCTCAGAACTTGACATGTATGTGTTACAGGTCAGGGGGGTTAGCATGAGCAGTGATAGCCATGACTAAAAAGATACAGACGATCTCAGGGACATGCAGTAGAAAACACACCACGGTGGTGATGTGCTTCCAACCAAAGATTGAGACAGAATCACAATAAGGGAATTTGAAGATTACTACTGAAAATAATGAAACAGTAAATCAGCTCCACCAGCACATATGTATGTACGTCTTTTGAAAATGTGTCATAAATCCATTATAGTAAACAAGGCGATGGCTGCCCTCAATCTAAAAATGCAATTTGGGGGTGACTCCACTTAAGGACGCTCTTGATTGGTTATAGGTTTCAGGGCTCAGCTTGCCATTGGCCATTGCTCCACTCAGTCGTGAAATGATTCCTTTAATTTGTGACCAATGCTGCTGCTGGGATAGCCTGTGTTTGATCGTCTTTTATTTGAATTTACCCAGTTACCAAGATATGACATACAGACAGAGATGATATATGCCTCAGCATTACTCTATCCATCCATCCTAAGTGATTTGTTTTAATTTCTTGATCTCCACTCCTCATTTTTGTTGTGTTTGTTACATAGCAAAATGCTTCAAAGTAGATTAGTGTATATCAGTGTTATATTCAACATTGTTGACCATGGTATCTTTGTGAAACATTACAAAATTCAGGCCCTTACTGCTTTCGCGTAAAGTAATCCATGCTTTTATGCCAAGTTCACACTAAGTACTGTATTGCCTTAGTCAGTCCCAAGACTCTGTAGAGAGACATTTAATGAAAACAAGACAGAGATCACACAATATGTCAGTTTTAAACTACGTCCACATTAAGCGGGCAAAATTTGAGAACACACCTGTCTTTTGCTTTCCATCCTCACCAAGCCAGTGGTTTTCACTCCCAAAAACAGAGCTTTTCAAAAACCATCTTGAGTCAATAAATCTGGAAACACAGTTGGCTGTGCATTTTAGTGCGGTTGGGGAAAAGAAAACTTTTGGAAAACAATGATGTAAGTCTGGTCAGACACCATCAGGATGGTGTGGTAGTTACAAGGGCAGCTTTTCATCACTCATTTTAAATGCTGGTTTTGCCATTCTTCAGCACAGCTTGTGTTATTAACTTCTATTTATGTAAATTTTGTGACCATAATATTTGTTGATTTGGTGATTTGACTGACATCTCAGTGATGTACAGTTTTGTAGTTTTCCCACTGAAAAGGATGATGAAGAAGAAAAGATTTAGGCATTTCCCTATTGGTTCAATGTTTTAGTCATGATGGAGATCTATCTGGTCATAAGGGTTAGTTTGGACGTAGTCTTAGCCTCTTTTCACTGACTTCTTGTTACCTTTAGGACTGGCTTAATACTTTTTGTTGCTCTTTGACTTTGGAACAGACTTTGTCAAAATCTGAAAGCAAAATCAGGGCAAAATGTTTGCAAACCATCTTGTTTTCACTGGTATTTTCCTAAAATCATAATTTCAATGTATCTATATTTTTATACAATCTTATCTATTTTTTTGTGCTGCTCCTAGAGCGCTTTGTAACTATAAATGTAGCTATTTATTTAATTAATTCTGTATTTAATACTAAGTGCTTTGTGTATAAAATGATTTCTGTGAAACAGCCCACTGTCTCCTCTAAAGGAGGGATGTGTGTTTGTGTGTGTGTGTGTGTGTGTGTGTGTGTGTGTGTGTATTTTGTACCTGATAGATATCTCCAAAGTGTTAATTAGATTTGTCAGCAGCTCCAAACACTCAACCAGCCCTCTCACTATTTTATAAGCACACACACACACACACACACACACACACACACACACACACACACACACCATCATCCTGCTGCCTAATCCCCTTAAACGTGTGTCCATACACACACACTCACAGACATACAAAAACACACAGTATCACACCTTTTAACCACTCCGCCAGAGCAGTAATCACTACACACACACTTGCACACTGACATGTCAGTCATTTTAACACGATGAATTTGAATTTGAATGAATGAAGCCTTTCCTCACAGTGTTTAAATGTGCATGCACGCTCATGCACTTCATCTTACAAATACACAAGCACACGCACACAAACACACACACACTCACACTAAGCTGTTGCTGTGTCAAGAAAAAGCCAGACAAAGACATGAGGAGCTGAGAGGGGCTGAAACAACGAGGTCATGTGGTTCTTCACTATAGTAAAGGCAACCCAATCGCCAGAATAAAAGGTAGCCATTTAACGTTTCTGCAAACCACAGATATGTTGAATCTCTAATGTTTCAAGCGTTGAATCTCTACATTTCAAATGCTGTGGTTAAGGTCTGGTTATGTTTAGGCACAAAAAAACATTTGGTTAGGCTTAGGAAAACATCATGATTTGGGTAAAAATACCGGTTTTGTCGCAACAAAAACGGCTACAAATGTCCAGTTTTATCGGTTGAAACAGGAAGCTAACAGCGGTCTCGAACACAGGTCTCTGACTACTGATCACGCCACCGATCTCCCCTCCACCTTCATGTATGGAAGTCTGCCCGAGAGGATGTCATCTGAACTACGTCACTTGTATTGTAGAAATGTCGATATGATACGCATTATACGTATTAAAACGTAGACATTCAACGTATCTGGGGTTTGCAGAAACGTAAAATGGCTACATTTTATTCTGGCGACTAGGCTGAGTAAAGTTTAGATATTCTGTATATTATCTATATATTATACACCAAACATAATCTAAAAACAGGATAAAAAAGGGCATACCAACATGACAAGAAAAAAGAGAAGAGGAATATAATGAAAAGGGCAGAAAATCTATCTGTTCATAATTCCAGATGGCATGAAAATATATGAGACTGAATTTAGACCAGCTGTGTTTTCCATATGAAAAGATGAAGGAGAGATGGGAGCGATAGATGTAATATCATCCTACATAATGAATGAACAGAGAAGGCGATGGAGGACAGGATGGTTTCTGTTCACTGTGTCCCTATAGGTGGACACACACATCCGATAATGGACTTAATGTCATTTTAGAGATTGTCTGCAGGAGAAAGAAAGGAGGAGAATAAGACTGGAAAGGGGGAGCGAGAGACCTGGGAAAATTAAATTTGGTAATAGCATAATTATGCCAGAGAAATTGGACAGGACAACTGTGTGTATGTGTGTGTGTGTGTGTGTGTGTGTGTGTGTGTGTGTGTGTGTGTGTGTGTGTGTGTGAGCGTGAGGCTGCAGGACAGACCAGCCAATGGCAGAATGACTTAAATCACCGTGGTAACCTCAAGGCAGATGGGCCCATGCTGGCAAATTAGGCCTTGTAGCCAAGCTTACAGAGCAGCACACACACACACACACACACACACACACACACACACACATCCACACACGCACATTTTTCTAGTAGAATGGTACAGCCATTACTCACTCTCAAGTCCACTTGTGCGAAATACATTGAAACTAAAGTAAAATTCAAAATCTTTAGTTCAAACACAATACAAAACTGGAAGTGCACTCAGAGAGCGCAGACCTCCTCCAAGGCCAATAGTCCAGTCTTCTATGATGTGCAAATCTGCAAGCGCAAAACTATTAGAATTACAGTATGTCAAACAAGGGTGCTGTGGTTGTAACAACAACAACTGCGGACAAAGCAGGTGGAAATATTGCTTTTCTACGTTGTCTTCTTTTAAAAGTGTGCCGAGCCACATCAAACCATGAATAAATTCCACTATGGCCTCACAGCAGGAGATAAGAGATTGTCCTCCCAAGAAAAATGTCAATCAGTCGTTTCACCAAAACGTCATCTATTTACTTTCAAGCTGTATTGGAAATGTATTTGAGCTGTGTTAAGTTACTGCTAATGCAAACTTAACATTTCCTGCCGCTGCTGCTGCTTCATATTAAATGTTTTCCGCTAGTGAAACAGCTGTGGGCTTTTATTGCGAAACAGCTATTAGAAATGCAATGTATTTGTCACCAAGTTAGTGTGATTTTGTTAGCAGTGCTATTCTTCAATTCAAACTGGTTCACACAACAAGATATGTCATATAATTATTGTATTGTATTTGAATTATTTATTTAATTGTGAGAGAAGTTGTGATTTTTAAATGGATTTCTATTTAGTGTCTTTCTGGCTCCAAACTGAAGATACTTCCACATTAGCTTACAGCTGTATGCCATAATAGCTGGTTACCATCAAAAACAAAACACTGACTATCAACAGCTTGATAGTATATAATTATCTTTTGTCTAAAAGAACAGTCACACCATCAAATATTCTGATTTGTGTAATACCTGTATTGTACAGTATTGTACTGTATTGTTACATTTGAGCTATTGAGCTGAAAGTGACTTACAGTGGCTTATTGTCAAGAGTCTTTCCAATATGATTTTTTTGCAATCTGAGAGAAAGGCTAAGGTTAGTAATTGCTTAGCCTGGTGTTTAGGCATAAAACCACATGCCCCTTAAGAGTATCAAATTCATGTTTATTCATTCAGTCTTTCAATAAGTCACTTGGGAGCTTACAAGGCAGCCTGCTTGTTTTTCATGCCCGTCTTTGACTTTGTTATTAGGCTGTTGTTTTTTAAATATTTATCAATTAGAATTAGGATTTTTTTTGGTGTGTGTTTGTACAGAGAGATGAAAGTTAGTCAGGCGATGAAATATGACCGTGGGGTATTATTACTGGGTGCACCTTGTTCCTGAGTCAGGTCTAGGATGCATGCATACACACATATACACACACACACACACACACACACACACACACACACACACACACACACACACACACACACACACACACACACACACACTATCAAGCTGGTGGCAAGACTTTGAAATGATGCTCTCTGGGGTATATATACAGTATGCCTTTTCTGTTCTGTGAATTCAGCTTTTGTTACATTAAAACACACATACACACACACTGAGATAGAACGCAGTGATTGGACTTTTGCTCCATCCCTTTCAGGCCTGTATGCTCTTCCTCTCTCTCTCCCCTACACACAGACACACACTCTCCTCAGATGCAAAGCTTTGATAATGGCAAACACACCTCCAGCCTTACACTTCTGCCTGGTTGGTCTCCCCATTCAGCTCCTCCTCCTCCTCATCTTCATCCCTTCTTACCCCCCCACCACCATCATATCTCTCTACTCCTTCCTCCCCCAACCTCCATCCCTCCTTCCCCTTGTGGTGCTGTTGCTAAGGAGCCCTGGTGACCAAGGAGTTTTCTCATTGGACAAGGAGGAATGGAGGTGGAGGGGAGGAGAAAAGATGAAGTTGGGGGGGGGGGGGGCAGGAGGGAGGGAGGAGGAGAGATCCACATGTGCTAATGAGGTGGTGTGGTGAACTGACATCGCCACAGAGTTGATGGAGGCATGGAGTTAAAAGGATGGATGGATGGATGGATGGCTGGATGGATGGAGAAAATGAGGAGAGATAACAGGAGAGGAGAGGAATGAGTGAAAGAAAGAGGGGAAGAAGTGATAAGCTGAGTAGAAAGGAGATGGAGCAATGTTGTGATAGAAATGATACAATACAAAAGATGGAGTGATGAAGAGTGTGCGAGTTTTGCATTAGATGGTGAAAAACAACAATCAAATATGATGAGATCATGTTGGCAAAGAGAACAAAAGACTGACAGAGATGAAGGAGGATAAAGGAAGAGCAGGGAGAGGTAATTTAAAACAAGATGGGGAGTGTTAGTAGGGAGGGGGGGTAGAGAGAGGGCCAGACTGTACCCTTTCATTTATTTTGGCTGGCACAAAGGAACATTACCTCAGGAGACAAACACACATACACACACATTCTTGTATTACTATACATGTGAGGGCCTGCCACTGAAGGCTCATTTCCTAACCTTAAACTAAGACTAATTCTAATCTTGAACCCAAACCTTACTCTTAAAAGAACATTTAGGGGATTTTTCACTTTATTTTGACATTTTATAAACTTAATGAATAAGCGATTAAGTGGGAAAAAAAAGATACAATGTGGAAATCAGCTTGCAGTCTTAAATTTGTCTGTAAGATAATCAGTTACAGTGATGATAATATCTGTTTGAAGTGGTCAAAGACTGTAGATTTTAAAGGCTGGAACAGTAATAATGACAAACATAAACGTACAAATTTTAAGCCAATCTAGGCTTCTGTCAGCCCAGTATCTGTCCACATTTGTCCACATTAGACGATTCTGCAGTGCTTGATTTATGTGCACCGCCAACATTCAGTGCCAATGCGGGAAGTAGATATTTAGTGAGGCAGAAAGTAAAGATGGGTAGTTCCACAAGGTGGATGGGTATGTAGCACATTTGACTTTCATGTCAAAGACGGGAGTAGGTGTCCCAATCCGAGACCAACAAGTAATGTTGGCTTTATTTTTTCACCGTATTACAATATTTCCTTAACCTTAACAAAGTGTCAGTTTCCTAGCCTTACCTATAGATTTACCATACTGTAGTTGCTATGCATGAATTTGTATAGAAATAATGAAAAAATAATTTAAAAAAAGGTTGGCAATGAATGTTTAAAAAAGTTGACACTGATCATTCATGAACATTGTCGCTGAACGTGATGCCGAGTTTTTTAGAATCGTCCAATATCAACGTTCTGTTGCATCACATATTTAATGATTAACGTTTATAGGTCACAATTGTTTCCATTCAGATTTCAGCTGTAAACTGGCACAAACTACAGGATAATGTTCAGATGTGTCTGGATTGCAGTTGTAAAAATGTTTGGCAAACATTTTAACCCTAAACTCCTGTATACTACAACAAGATGTAATTCATGGTGATATTTTATTTATGCTGACCTGCTCTATTTAGCACAGACCAGTCCAGACTCACCATGATCTTAAAAAAAAAATATTTGTCAGACTATATCAGTGTCATCATCAGCCTTTATATGTGCTGTGGTTTTCTAGTTGGACAAATTTTCCATCCTTTGTGTCACACACACACACACACACACACACACACACACGCACACGCAGGTAGGCAGGCTGCTGTGAGGATTCAGCCTTAATAAGCCATTTCCAGTGGAGCAGAGATGCAGCAGTCCTGTCATAAGCCTCTGGCTTAGCCCTCAGAGCCCACCTAACATTTATTTAACCTCCAGCTGTCTGCAGCCCTCTCATTTGCTACAGTGTATGCTCACTGATTCACTACGAGTGCTGTCTGATGGCCTGGTCATGTGGATTCAAAGCTAACTACTTTATAATATAAAGAGCATTATTGCATATTGAAAGAATATGGTAATAGTCGATATAAAATAACACAGAAATAGGACTTTGGCTACAACATCATATAAACAAATGGTTAAATCATGTATAAATCAGTATAGGATCAACACCTTTTATAGTGCTGGTGAACATATTTGAGGGGCTGCCACTGCCCAGTGTGTGGGTGTGGTTTTTGACTGTGAACAGTGTGCCTGGAGGGATCACTAAATGGCCTCTTTGTATGTCATGAATATGTGATGTTGTGACAAAGGTGAGAGGGGACGTCTTTAGATTTGGATGTCAGCAGGGGGTTTTCAATATTTCAGATGTACGGAGGACGAGGGTTCTTTGGTAAATTGTCTAGCAATACACCAAACAAGAAAACTGTCGGGAAGCCTTGCTACAAACAGGTCCTGGTGAGAAATGACTGTTTTTCTATAACAACAGAATTTCTATATCGCACACAAACACGAACACACATCCTTGTACTTCTATCTTTGTGAGGACCTTCGTTGACATAATGCATTGCGTAACCCCTTACCCTAACCTTAACCATCACAACTAAATGCCTAACCCTCCCCCTCCCCCTAACCCTGACCTAATTCTAACCTAACCCTTAAAACCAAGTCTTACCCTTCAAACAGCCCTTTGAAGTTGTGAGGACCAACCAAAATGTCCTCACTTTCCAAAAATGTCCTCACTCTGCAGTCCTCACTATGAAGCAAGTACAAGTACACACACACACACACACACACACACACAAAACTGACTTTTTTATGTTCTATCAAATATGCATTTTCTTTTTTCTTTTTCTTTTCTTATTTTAACATGTAAATGTGGTCGAGGGTAAAATGAGCAGCACAAACATCAAATGTGTGCCAGCATGTCCTGGATCAACTGCGTTCATATTAAGGGTTTTCAAGTGGAAAATCACTGATACCAGTTCACTGAGGGAAGTCAAATTGGCCAAACTCTAGAGGGAAACCTATTCCTACTTTTGAGGTGTTGTAATAATAATGATAATAATTAAAGCTGCAAGCAGCGATGAACGGGCCTTCGCACCTGACCGCACTTCAGGGAGTGCTGCAGTCGCGGCGTTGTTAATAACACTTAATAACACTTTATTTATAGAGCACTTATCAAAACATTCACCAACACCCTGAAAATTTCATGTAAATCAAATGATGATTGTCATGAAAGTCTTACTTCCTGTTGCCAGTAGGTGGCACAATGACTACAACTCCTCCACAAGGAGGGGCTTGATTTTTGAAGGGTGACTTCCTGTTGTCAGTAGGTGGCGCTATGACTATGACTCAGTTTGGGGATGTGGATGTGTTCAGGCCTGGACTCTTAAAACTAATTAAAGCTGCAAGCAGCAATGAATGGGCCCTCGTCGGGGTGCGAGCCAGCCTCATGTCGCTTCCTGTGTCCCTTCTGTGGCGCTAAAGAACACCTACTAAACATACGTCATGTTACAGTATATGAAATGTATATGACACCCTGAAAACTTAATTGTAAATTAAATGATGATTATCACGCGAGGCATACTTCCTGTTACGAGTAGGTTTTGCACTGAGTACAACTCCTAATTGGCATGTAGTTATCCTCAGGTTGTGAGTCTTATCAAACTGTCGGCGCTCTGGCCATAATAATAATTCCTTGCATTTCAATAGGGTCCTCGCAGCGGTCGTTGCTTGGGCCCTAATAATCCTAGCAATTCCAATAGGGTCCTCACAGCGGTCGCTGCTCGGGCCCTAATAATAATAACAAAGTGCTTTATAAAGGAAAAACAAAATTACAGTTGCCTGACATTAATAAAAGGCCTTTTAAAAAAGATAAGCTTTAAAAAGCTATTTAAAAGATGTTACTGACTCTGCAGCCTCAGATCCTCAGGCAGGGAGTTCCAAAGCTCAGGGGCCCTGACTGCAAAAGCCCGGTCACCTTTAGTCTTGAGCTGGGACTAAGGAACGTCCAGAAGGGCCATGCCAGAATATCTGAGGCTGCGCTCTGTGTCATAGGAGAGCAACAATTCAGCAATATAACTAGGAGCCAGTCCAATAAGGTGTTGGTGTCTATGCTTTCATCTGATGAACTAATGTTTGTACAACCAGCATGGAGAATCCGCTGGGTATGAACAACACATTTAATTATCTTGTAAAAATAATTTCAGTACTCAACCACTGTACCTTTCCCTCAGTATGCAATATGACTGGGCAGATAATCTGGCCTACTGAGAAATGTATTGTCTTCATTCACATATGAATTCATCTGTCTAACACATGACCGTGTGTATATGTGTAACACATGAGGATGGACATTGTGAGGCAATGTTACATCTGGCATAGTATGACCCCTCCAGTCTCCTTTCTACCACTTCTTTTCTTTTCTTTTCTCTCTCTTTTTCATTCTTCTTCTCTCTTTATCCTTTCATCCCCGCTCTGTTCAAGTTACAACCATTTTACTCTCCACACATTTCTCTTTCTCTCTTCCTTATTCTGTCTGACTCTGTCACTTCGGATTTCTTCACTTTTCCTCAGCTCACGTGGAAACGACATTTTATTTGCAACCCCATAAAAGTACCCCAAATGCACTTGATAGACGACCCTTATGTTGTTTTAATCGTTGATTCATTGGCATTCAACAACTGTAATAAATTATATCACGAGTCAGTACTACACCTTTTTGTTTCTCTCTTTTTCTTTTCTCTAACAACACATCCTCTCTGTCTCTCTGTTGTTTTTCTATTCTCTGGTCTTGTCTGCTGATCTTTTTCTGTCTACATCTTTAACCTCTTTCCCTCTTGTCTCTCCTCCCCCAGCCTCCCTCTCTGTCTGCCTGCCTCCATCCTGTCTTTGTGGATGTGATGGGTAGAAACTGACAGGGGGTAACGAACTGATTGGGGTCCTCCCGCCTCTTGTATTTCCTGTTCAGACAGTATGAGCTGACTTTGGTTCACAGTTCTGGAAGAGCTGCAGAGAATTTGGATGGCTTGACATGATGTGGTCTTGTTGTCTGCTCTGCTTGTTTTTTGTGTGTGAATATACTCATAAACCTACAGTGCTATTGTGGATATGGTCACTCATCATGGGAAATTCATATTGCTGATTATCACTAGACTGAGACAGAGTTCATAGCTGATATTGAACTTTTATTAAAAACTGGCATCTGATATGATGGATATTGTGCAGTTTGACTGATTTGATATTTATCATTCCAGTGATTATAGTGTTGGCTCATTTCAAGCTGTCCTTTAATGCCTCACACCACTGTGGTGTGGTTTGTAATCTGCAATTACAAGCTGTAATTGACCAATTTCGTGGAGGACATTTACAGGTGTAACAAATTACATTAATGATGGCTCATCTCCATTCAGTACCAGAAAGCAACAACAGTGATCCAGCATAGATACACAATACCAGAGCCCTGGGAGTGAAACGCCTAAATGGAATGCAGCCATGATTAATGTTAGTAATTACACATGTGTTTGACAGGTCAAAATGTCTGAGAGTCAAAATGAGAAAGGCTGAGAGCTTCGATTTCTGCTTGTGCGTCAAAAATTGTATGTCCATAAATGGTTTGTACAGTCTGTAATGTACTGAGGCATTGTAAGTTTTTGACAATGTGTGCAGATGAATTACTATTTGAATCACTGCTAGTATTTCCTTTTATGGACCAGTCAGTTGTAACCTTAGGTTAATAATTCTTGCATGCAATTGATGCCCCCAAATGCTGCATGTGTAAGCTATGCAGGCAATTTCAATATTTTAATTTAAGCATACTATAGCAGTAATAGTAGTAGTAATATTGTTGTGTTTCATAGTTTCAATTTCTATGCTTTTCCACCCCAACAGAAATAAAATTCTGTAAGAAATAATGACTATTTGGAATGTTTTATTTTTGTCATCAAGATATTTTGATTAAAAGCACAAAATATCAGCTTCAGTCCAAATTTATCGGCCTTCCATGCCCAGGTCCGTCAAACCGTGCTGATGACATTTCTTGCAGGTATTCCCATTGCTGCAGGTGGCAGTCATCATTTATTAAAAAGCCTCATAAAAGAGGCTGTGTACAGGAAGTGTTTCAACTCACATCGCTCCAGGAACTCTGGGATTGATTTATCTGGGATCGAGCTGCAGGGCGCTTCCCCTCAGGGTTGGAAAAATATACACACACACACACAGACACACGCACACACGCATTTGACCAGTCAATCAACTTTGCATCCTGTTCTCTCTCCGTTTTAAAGCTTCCCCTCTCTGCTGTTTCTTCCTTTTCATCTCTCCCCTCTTGCTTGACCCTCTGGGACATCTTTTTCATCACCTTTCTTTTTCATCACCTTTCTTCCTCTCTGTCCTTCCCAACCATTCTTTCTATAAAATCAAACCAGGGAACCCGCTATTCTTCCTACTGCATCCCCACTTTGTCTCCTCTCCTCTCCCACTCTAATCCACACTAACCCACTCTCTGTTTCCAGTCACTCTGTTTTTTCCTTTCGATTAAAAGTAGGTCATTCTACAACATCAAGCTACAGCTCCTGCCAAGCATGACATCCACATATACACACGTATCGCCTGGCAACCACGTGTTCACCCTGCACCCCCTCCATCCTCCATCCTCGTTTCCGCCATCTTACCTTCCCTGGAGGTTGTGCTCGGTACAGAGGGCTGGGTTTGCAATCTGACACCGCTTTTTTTTGTCCCTGCTCTGCTTCCATAGAGGGGCTGAGGATTAATTGAGCAGGGCTTTGTTGAGGAAAGAAGGGTTAATTTCACACATACATACATAATGTCTGTTGCTGTTCAGTGGAAGGGTTCAGTCTTAAACACTGAATATAATCTAAACGTTGTAAAGGGAACTAAACCATTTTTCGTAGAAGTGAGATGTAGAAATTAGGGTTTGTAATTTAATGATGTTTTGTGCTAAATTACAATATTGTTTACCAGGGCTGGACCTAGCACATTTAGTGCCCTAGGCAAGCTTACCCTGGCCCTCCCTATGTTGCCTATAGGAAGCCCCACAAAAAGACAATAAGTGAACCTTTTTGTCAAGCATTTATATCTATGGGACAGTGAAGACTTTCTAGGAACCCAGAAATTCCTTTGGTTATACTACTATAAAACTATTACTGTTTCTACAACTAAGTACAACTTACAGTGACAGAAGTCAGTGTTTGCATTTTGTATTTGGTGAGTCAGAAAATTCTTTTTGTCTTTATTAATATTCCCATAAAACTGGAGGTAGGCATGTTGAACAGTAAACAGCAGCATTTGAATGCACAGAGCTGTCAGAGTCCATGTTTGCTTATTGCGTGTCTTCTGGATTAGATTTGAGCTCATTAACGCAGAGCTGTTCAGCAGCTAACTCTCACATTTCAGAGCCCCTCACCAGCACATGAATGCATCACAAGTCAGAGTTCACGCTTTCAACTGCATTACCACTCAAGGATAATGTTGTCACAGATGTTATCACAAAACATATTTGCTGTGATGAAGGAGAAACAGATTTAACAATCTACAGCACTGCTGTATGCTTTAGAAAATGTAAGTAATAAAGAAGAGAATATCTGATTTGTAGGGATAAAACATGAAATAAAAACCAACCAACCAACCAACCAACCAAACAAACAAACAAACAATCTGGTAATGGAACCCAAAGCTAAAATACTTAGTTAAAGGACGACAAACTGTAATGATGCAAATAATAGTGAACAAATTTAGAAACATAATCACACTATTTCTGTGCTTTACTGAATATTGAATCTGGATTCATAAATACTACTTAATTTGATGTTACACACAAACATTAACTGGCAAACCCCTTTAAAGATCATCTGTACCAAATGATGTCATTGTCACAGACATTTCCCCCACAACCTCTTTAGTATGTGACCCGTGACCTTCTTAGTGTGTGTATGAGCTATTTATTGCCATGACCTCTCAGTATGTGCGTGTGTGTGTGTGTGCGTGTGCGTGTGTGTGCATGTGTAGCACAGTAATGGACTAGGTTCAAAGGCCATAGCTGAAGGGTGATAGGGAGGTTGGGGATGCATGGCGGGGTGGGAGGTAATATGCATGTATCGAGGTGTACATATAACACACACATGCACACACACGCCTCTGGGACAGTCATTAGTGAATTGGTGAGTGCTAGACCTGTTTTGGATCAGCAGGGAATAGCGGGTGATAGACTGGATATCAAAGTGCCCCCCCCCCACACACACACACACTCCTTATTGTCCCATGAGGCTGTTGAAAACAGGTCAGAGAGGTCTGGGGTGTGTTTGATGGAGAGCATTGACAACATTCAGTGTCTTTACTATGTACGATCTGTGTGGAAACACACCTAGTTTACTGTTGGACACATGTTTATACTATTCATTTAGACAGAGCTGGCATGGTGGCTTCTTCTGTCATTTAATTTTAAAGGAACACTCCAACATTTTAGCACAAATTTGTTATCTTACCCAGAGTCAGATGACAGGATCGATCAGTTTCACCTCTGTGAATCTGGTACACAGTTATGTTTAGCCTAGTTATGGGTAAGACAGCAAAATGTGTTCCTTTAACACTAAAAGTACACAGAGAGGCATTACCAGACTGCTAGTGGTAGTGTTAGGCAAAACTGAATACAGAAAATAATGTACTGTAATGCCATTAAGACCAAATGTTGCTCAGTACACTCAGCTTCAGTACACCAGATACACTCTAACTTGTTGAGAGTCGATATTTTACAGCAAGTACTTACTTAATCTTAAATTAATGATAACGGTATGAGCTTCAGAAAGTACAGTGAATTAAATCAGCTGACTGATTACAAAGTGAATTGATTTTTTAGTGCTAATTACATTTAATTATTACATGGCTTTGTTGAATACTTGACTCTGACTGGTCAATTACAGCATTCTACGGTCTGTTCTTTCGAAAGAGCAGACCGCTGCTATGAATAACAGACCGTTGCTATGGACGCAGATCATAGACTCTGGAGTCCAATCATATCAATCCGCAGAAATAAGTCCTGCAGCAAAGAAAAATGTTTTAAATAAAAAAATAATCAATATTTGGTGTTGAATTGCTCGTTGTACATTATCCCTTACTTAACAAACCCCTTTGCGCCATTCTAACATTGTAGTATAGACATTGTTGAGTGATAGCAGTGATAGCTCCATGCTAGCATTTTAGCATGCACTGTGTTTTATCATAGTATACTGCAGTACTGTTTATTGGCACTTACATACTTATGTAAATGTTTTTATTTGTGGACTGAGATTAAGAAAGAGCAGTCCTGTGGAAAAATCAAGCGAAAGATGAACCTCCACAGACCAGCTGGCTGTTGCTCTCTGATGATCTTTCAGGCTGTGGGTATCCTGCTGATCAAGCTGATTGAAGTGGTAACTAAACAAGTCCAAAGTAAGTAAAGTCTAAGTATAAAATAATACAAAATGGAAATACTCAACTAAAAGTCAAGTAAAAGTAGGCTACCTCAAAATAGTATACAAATTCAATACAGAAGTAAATGGTGAATGGACTGCATATATATAGTGCTTTTCTAGTCTATCGACCACTTAAAACACATGGCAACATTCACACAGACACACATGCATATACTGATGGCCGTGGTTGCCATGCAAGGTGCCAACCGGCTCATCAGGGGTTCAGTGTCTTGCTCAAGGATACTTTGACACTCTCTCTGGAGGAGCCAGAGATCAAACCACCAGTCAACTACTAGAAAAAACCAGTCTTCCTCCTGAGCCATGCCACCCCAGTACTATTCTTACTTTCCACTTCTGGTATCAAAATGGCTTTTACGTGATCGTCATGGTTCAAATTCGAAAGGAATTTACAATTAGAATGTGGACCATGCTAATCCACAGTAACCTCACAGTCAACCCTCACCTTAAACCAGTGAGCCAAAACAGAAATTTTCAAATATTTATAATTTTTTGATATTGTGCTGCTGCAGTGGTCAGGTCAGTTTGACAATGTTGTTGGGTCAGGTTCAGTGCTGCTGCTAAACAGGATTACGAGGAGAGTCTCTGCTGTATCTCTACTATATCAGTAGTATTGCACTGCACTGCAGCCTCACTCACATACACATTCTCCTCAAGTAGGGCATACTACTACTATGCCCTTTGGTAATGCACTTAACCCAGTTAAACATTTCTCCCCCAGATGTTCAATATGTGCCATACTGTAGTCAGGGGTGTGTGTGTGTGTGTGTGTTTAAACACATATTCACATAACTCTTCAGTCATCAGATCGAGTTAAGGATGATGTAACAGCTCATAAATAGTGATATTTGGAACGTTTAACCACTCTAAATATACTTTTCATAATGCAGCTGAGTACATTGATACAGTATGAAGAATTTCATCGTAAAATTAAGTAATCCAAACAAAAGGAAATCTCACTCTTGCTGTGTTTAGCCATTTAAGCAACATTTCTCAGATTTTCAACCATATCCACATCAAAGCAGTGGCATATTTGTAAAGTCTCCATTACATTAGGTTACTGAGTTAGACCCAACATAGCCCTCAGTAGATACATGCAGAGAACATTATGTTTTAGATTTTTTTTTTATGTTTAGTAACATCTCACAATGGTCAGAGAAAATTTGGTTGCTGAGTTTGTTTAAAAAATGTATGTCACTTTTACATCTAGTGGATGTGCAGTGCTGGGGACTGAAATTTGCTGTCTGTTCATTTTCACAGCAAATGTTAGGCATGTTAGGGGTTTACAACTGAATTTAAAAAAAAACAAAATATGCTGTAATGTATGACTAGGTACAAATAGCTAATTAGCTGAGATATTATAGAAAATGCTTTAAAAAGCAATGAAAAGCTTGCAAGCAAAGTTTGCTTTGTAGTGGATTCAGTGTAAAAAAACTGCATTTATCAATCAATGCAATTTTAATCTAAATGCAGTTTTGTCAAAAAAGACCAATATTGTTGGTGTTTTGAAACTCAACTGTTGACTTTCAAACTATCAACAGTGAGCTGGGAAGGCATTTAGAGATTTGAAGGTGCTATTGGGTGCTGTATAAAATCAGGAAGTGTAGCTTTAAAGGTGAACTCCACTGATTTTAAACATCAAGTCTGTTTACAAGTCTTGGGGAGTACTACTGCATATGCGAAAAAAAGTTGTATAAAGCCTTTAGTGTCTCCAGAGGGAGCTGTGTGAAGTCTGATAAATTGGCACAGATGCATCGGTTGATGCTGAGGACTACAAGTTTGAAAAAGAAACATAACTGAACGAAGTGAGCTTACCAGACCTCTGTAAGCCAAGCACACCCAAATCTCTGACTGAACTGTTGGTGGTTGAGTTGCATTGTGGGTAATGCAGACACCAGGTTTTGACAAGGAAGAAGAATGCCTGCAATAAAAAAGGCAGTATCTCTGGTTCTGCTTGATTTTTATACTTAAAAAAAAAAAGTCCATTGTGAGTCCAACAATGTTATAGGAGTGCAATGATAAAACAGTGGAGTAGTCTTTTAATGGTAGTTATTTCATTTTTAAACAAATCTTTAACAAGCAGCCCATAACAACATGTAACATATAATAACAGAAAATCAGTCATTTGTGTGGTGGAAATGGATGTATATGAAAGCATCATTTTGTTGCAGCCGAGTGTGTGAGTGTGTGGTTTTATTGTATTGACTGAAAGATTTTTGTCACAGTAGCACAAACTTTTTTTTTTTTTGTATTGTGTTTTTGTGTGTGTTTTATATTCTCATAGCGGCTTTTTCAGACCTCCAGGCAGACTGTGTTAGTGTGTGTTTCTGTGTATGTGTGTGCACACAGCAGCAGCAACACAGACAAGAAGGACAAAAAGAAAGACGGAAAGAGCATCCTGTGATCCCGAGGGCAGCGGCTGGCGTACCGACGTGCTCTTTGAAAGCATAAACACATAGTTGAAGAAACAGTCTTGGGGCATGTGTGTGTGTGTGTTGTTGTCTGCTCTACTATATCTTCTGCTTCTTCCTGCGCTCAGACTAACAAAGACTAATGAGCAGTCAGCACATCTGACTGGAGTCTTCTCTTCAGACTTATTCTATTGCAAACTGTCTCTCTTTGCACAGCAAACTTGAGCTTGTTTAGCTGTAAACATTTTCAGTACTACACCATGGCCTGTCAAGGGGTCCAGTCAGAGTGACGCACAATGGCATTGGCCATTACATTGGCTCCCTGTTTGTTTTAGGATTGATTTTAAGATCATATTGATTACTTTTAAGACTCTTCATGGCCTGGCTCCAGATTATATTTTCATTTCATTTTAATCCTGAACCTTCTCGTAGTTTGAGATCTAGTTTGAGATCTTCTGTCTGTTCCTGAGTCCAGGATGAAAACTAAAGGGGACAGAGCTTTTGCTATCAGGGCCCCGAGGCTCTGGAACAACATGCCCGAAGAAATTATGTTGTCTGAGTCAGTGTCTTTTTTAAGTCTCTTCTCAAAACGCATTTTTATTGGAAAGCATATCCTGATCCTACCTGTTTATTTTATAGTTTTTATGTATTTTATTTATTTTATTTTTTATCATTCACTGTGGTATTTTATTTCTCTCTCTGTGAAGCATTTATTCACTTATTTTGTTTTGATAAGTGCTCTATAAATAAAGTTTTATCATTTTTATTTACCTCTGATATGAGCACAGATATTGCTTGATTCGAATAATATAATAGCGGACATTGATTCCATATCTGTTGAACTTTGGTGTCAAGCTTTATGTTTAAGCTGATAAATAAACTGTATGTTGTCATTTGTTTTTTCAAGCGGATTCAAGAGGTTGTAATATTGTTTATTTGCTTTCTTTGTGTCTCATCAGGTCTGCTAAGTGGTCACAACAGAGAGGGTGGACAGACAGACGATAAGTGTCCACATCAGTGAACGTAAGTCAGTGTTTCTGTTAAATAAGTGCTGCATGTTAGAGTTGACTATTCACAAGAATAGACTGTGTAGACCACTAGGAGACTATTATATTAGTAATGTACATTCACAGTGATCCCCTCCGCCACCCTGATTGTTTACATTTTCTTCAAGCTCACGTATGAGGCAAAATACATTTTCATTTGTCAAAGGTTGCTTCATATCATTTGTAAAGTCTTACAAAATAAGTAATGCATATACATTGGACAACAAAACTCTACTTTGTACTCAGTGATGCCAGATTGGACTGAAAAAAAGTAGCCCAGTCAGAGTTTAGAATCTGCTCAATCCTCAGAAAAGTATCCCAATTTTTCATTTAGGAAGGGCTTTGTAAGTGTGTTAGTGTATGTGTATATTTATATGTATATGCATATAAATATATGTGTAATATGAATCTGTCTTTATCAGTATACCCAACTGGCAGCGGCAGACGGCCACCCACCCTGAGTCTGGTTCTGCTTGAGGTTTCTGCCTCTTAAAAGGAAGTTTTCCTTGCCACTGTCGCCAAGTGCTGGGAATTGTTGGGTCTCTGTAAATAATTTTATAAAGAGTACGGTCTAGACCTGCTCTTTAGGAAAAGTGCAATGAGATAACTTATGTTATAAATTGGTGCTATATAAATAAAATAAAATTAAATTTAATTATAATTATAATAAACTTTATTTATAGAGCACTTATCAAAACAAAGTACAAAGTGTTTCAAAGAGAGAGAAATACAATACCACAGTGAATGATAAAATGCATTACAATTATTATTTTTTTAATAGACAGCTCAGGTAAGATCAGGATATGCTTTCCGATAAAGAGACTTAAAAGAAGACGCTGACTCAGGCAACCTAATTTCTTTGGGCATGTTGTTCCAGAGCCTCGGGGCCCTGATGGCAAAAGCTCTGTCCCCCTTAGTTTTCATCCTGGACTCAGGAACAGACAGGGGACCCCTGCCCGAAGATCTCAAACTATGCTAAATTAGTTTGCCTAATAAATAATAGGAGTCAAAAAATCAAATAAAACTCTCTTACATAATGTTACATCAAATGTTACATGTTCAACATTCACTCATATGAACAGATGTACGTCTTTTATCACAGAGTTATGACAGAATAAAAATTGGAATAGAAATTTTTTTCTAAATGGTTGTAATAAACTGAAATTACATTTGGTTTTGTTGGTCGTCAGTTATAATTGTGTGTCAAACTGAGCCTACTTAACTCAGTGTCCTGTCAATCTCAATCTTACTACTCAGATAAGACGAGGGGCCGATTTATTGGAATATATCCTAACTTTTGATTGGTGCCCAAAAAAGTAGCCCAAATTACCCCAAACAATTTTGACCTGTACAGTGTGGAAGTCTGACCAATCACAGACTCATATTTATTACAAGTGTACAGGGTTTGTATTTAGAATGATCTGCTCAACAGGCTCACATGTTAAGATTTTTTGTATCCATGTTTTTAGTGTAAGTGGTTGTAATTTCAGCAGGGAAGGGCCACCAACTAACAGGAAAAAGCATGAGACACTGGCGTCATTCTGGGTGTATATTACCTTCCTGTGGTAGCTTTTTTTAAAAAAACAATTTGCGATTTACTTGCTGGCTTGCTTGTACCTACAGTATGTGTTTATGTGTGTGTGCAGTACTCCCAGTAGTCATGAGAGAACTGTGGCACTGAGGATAATTGTGTGTGATGGGCAGAGGGCTATTTTTGTAGAACAAAATTGGTGATGCTGTGTTGGGGGTATATATGGAGGTCAGAGAAGTGATTGCATTAATAATGTGTTAATGCCTCCAGCTTAGCCACTGTCTCAGAGAGATAAAACAAAAATATTTAGAACAATCTTTTTCAGCAAGAGGGTAAAGAATTTGATTATTCACAGACTGAAATCCGCCCATTGCCGATAATAGTGGCCATAGGTGATGTATACTACCCTTATCCAATGAATAAATGATTTGCAAAACCCCCATTTTTGTTGGTAAGGTTACAAATAGGAGTTTCCAGTTGACTCAGTCGAATGCTTTTTCTGCATCAAGTGACAGAATCAAGGTGTTTAATTTTTGGAGAGTTGAAAGCTGCATTTAGGACTAGAAGCTGAAGCTTTAGCTAATACGAAACAGAACAAGGATGAGGCGCTGCACACACAAACACAAGCATCCATGCACACACAAAGATACAGACCTGCTCTGTTTGCAGGCATGGGCATTAAAATTCATATGTACTCCACATGCATAATTACAGACACAATCATTAAATGGGATTCAAGTGTGAAATGAGGGATATTTTTTTTGGGACATGTTTACACACACACATATACACACTAAAATGCACTCTCAAAATCTACATGTAAAACTGTAATTTCATCTCCTCAGCCCTGTTTCCCTATTTGTCCCAGAAGAGCACCATTAGCACTCAGCATCATCCAAAATGACTCTCCCAGTGCTGGAAACAATGGAATAGTGGCAGTTGGTACAAAGACTGTGTGAGTGTTTGTGTGTACTGGGTTGGGGATGAGAATGACTGAATATAAATGCTCTCTCTGATTGAAGAAATTCTACTTTTCAGTACTGTAGTGTCTATAATATATCCTCTTTAAAAGAGCTCCCTCAAAGAGCAGATCCTTTTTGGCCAAATAACCAGTTTTAATAAATGGTTAATTCCTTGCAAGTCTCTGAAACCAGGAAAATAATCCTAAAACTAGCCCAAATGAAAACCTTCAGCAGCTGAATCTGCCTTGTGTTTGCAGCTGTAATAATCAAACCGCAATCATGGTAATTGTGCATGCCTTCACAGTTAATTAGATGGTGAGGATTTTCTTTAGCTCTTGCATTTTAAGCAGCCTCTCTTAAGAAATATAAAACCTGTGAGGGCTATGATAAGAAATTTTGTTTTAAGATTAACTGATTCATTCTACATTTGGCCTGACAAGACTGGCAAATGTAATTTACTTCAATAGACTTTACAGTACCGAGACATTTAGGATAAAAAATATCTATAGTCTAAGTGTGTATTAATGGGATTTCTTCATCCTCTCATCTTAAATAATGGAAGAAGTCATATAATATTTAAAGATCTGTTTTCTTAACAGTCTCATTTAGCAAATTTATGCTAATTCCCTGCAGCTTCTAGAAGTAGGTTAACATCTTTCGTAGTTTACCTTTCCACTCTGATCACGCTTCTGGCAAAACTTATGGAAGGTCACTGAGCAGTGCTCACTGATACACAATACATACTGTATACACAAAATGCAAATTACCATGTTAATTTTAGAAATAGCCTGCAACAGGCCAGTCTGTTTCTGTTGGAGCCTGTAGCACAAGATGCACGAGGGAGAGGCCAGACAAAATCCCATCCATTTTGTCTAATGGCTTCTATGATGCACTCATTAATGTAATGTTCGGAGAAGTACTCAGTGTGTGTTTGTGTATGTGATGATAATGTGTGCTTGAGGTTGTGGAGCTCAGGCTAAACTAAGGTAATTCTGACCTGGTTGTGTTTAAGGTTAAAATGTGAAACCTACAGTCGAGTACACTACCACACTGTCAGTGCAGCCAGCCAAACCAAACCTGCCAGCTTGGTGCAGGACTTGTGCATGAATGTTTGTGTCCCCCAGACTACCCTGTGAAACCATTTAGCCACACACGGACCCTTTATTTCTCAGAGCCACTGCCATGACCAGGACTGTGCCAGTTCCTCTCGACTGACACCAAGCGGGGGCAAAATGCTGTTCTGCTGTTGCTGCCCTATGACTGGGCCCTTGAAACAATGTCAACTAGTGCCAGATTAAAAACAAGTTAACCTCAATTCTCCCTGATTTGGTAGTATGGTATATGGTCCTTGGCCTGAGCAGAGTGTAGACAACTATGTGTCTCCTCCAGCACATTTAGAGTTGTCAGCCACTTCCATCATCCACCTGCTGGGGAGGTCTTACTCCTGGACGATATCAGCCAGATAATGGCCTGATTTATCAAACATGGGGCAGGCAGGCATGGAGCACGGCAAATCGTCATTCTATCCTGTATATTTTGGCATATAGAGACAACACTGAAGGCTAGGATAAAAGAATTTGTCTTCTCTCACCTAGTTTTACAACATTTATGAAATGCTCCGTGATGCTTTGGGTGCCATGTTGTTGACATTCCTGATCCTGGAAGTCTGCCTCTGGCCCTTCCTGATCAATCCCCATTGCACGTCATGCAGGTTTTGAAACACTAAAAGCTATTATTGGTCGAAGTTCAACATGCAGTCTTACTGTATATGTCTCCTGGCCATGTAACAGGAATTTAAGGCACCATAATCACCTAATCTGACTAAAAATGAAATAGTTAAATAAGTAGGAGGGAAGATTGCCCTGTGTAAACCATCTGGAAAATGTTGCTCTTCCATAACGAGCAGCCTCCGTTTATCTGTGGATGTGTGTGTGAATCTATAATTTGCTTTCTGCCAGAAAGTCAATCTGCTGCCAACTTTGGACCTTGCCTCTCTGTGTGTAATAAACCTCAGAATTAAAGCTACTATCGTTGTCAATAAATCAAAAATTCTTGACCCACCTGTTGTCCACATTTCACATTGTTTACCTCAATGTTCCCTCAACTCCCCTCAAATCTCCCCAAAAATCAGCATTATTCACATGGTGTTGTTTTCATAGCTGTACTGTGAAACCTTGGGGTATAAGGACAAGATGAGAAGAGCTGTTAAAGTCCAAATGAGACACAACAGCAAAAATACAGTATTTAATACTGAGTCTAGCATTATCATTATATTTACCTCCAAACCACCTTGGCGTGATTATTTACAGTCTAAGCCTTAGCTTTGCTTTACCCAACTGTTAGTTGTATACTAACCTTTAGCTTCATTGTCTGAAATGGATAGATAGTCAGGTCCAACATTGGTGTTGTCGGAATGGATTTTTACAAAGTGGTTCCAATATTCTATTCCACTCATATACTGTATGTAACTTGAGTGGACGTAACATTAGACTCCTCTCATACAATCAAATCCATTACAACACAATAAATTACTTCAGCTTTAAGAATTACCAGACTTGAAACAAACCTCTATGACACATGTCGACAACTCCTGAAAATTATAACCTACACAGAGACCGTATTTGTTGCAGGGCTGCTGGGTTTTTGTTGCATTAGATTGTGCAATTGTACCTTTCCCAAGATTTCTGATCACTGTCTACTGTATGTGCTGGTGTGTCTTTGGCACGACTCCTCAACATTCTTGGGAGCCTCTGTCATTTCTAGTGCTGATATAATGCCCAAGTTTCATATTTTGGGAAATATTACTCGCTTTCTTGCTTGAGTTAGATTAATACCACTCACATATACCGTCCTCTAAAGCTCACTCATTAACATGTTATATCTCGTTTGTTTAATTTGTACAAAACCAAAGTGTAAAAACAACAAGATGTAGTTTTATGGGGAGTTTTGTGGGGGACTATTTTGTGGCCGGGCGCGGTGACTCTCCCCAAAGTGAATATGCGTATTCCCCAAAATGTCGAACTATTCCCTTAAGACAAATGTGTAACATTTAAGACAACTCTTGGGCTTGAAAATGTCTTTGAAATTCTCATGTGATAAACATTTAATATTTGTGATCAAATGGTAAAATAGTTGGACATCTTTTTTTTTGTAAAATGGGCCTCAGGTTTTTGCTGCCTGCATTTTAGCTGCTATTTTCCACTGCCATGTGTGGTAATGTGTAGTACGCAGTATGTGATGTTCACTGACCCTTTTTCTCGCCTGAATGTGCACTCAGCCTCAGTCAGTGTATCACTGTGTGCTATCATTTATAATGCACTGCAGTGTGCAGAGAGGGTTTCACACATGGAGCGAAACACTGACCTATTTCGGTCATTCGTCATTCTTTCTCCTCTCTGTCCATGTCTCTCTCTCTTTTTCTTTCCTCTTTATCTTGATTTCTCTCTCTCCATGACCTTTCTGCTGGGAATAGATCTGCAATTCAAAGCAGATTGAGATATGGCTCGTATTGGACTGTGTGGCTTGCGCTTTTCCTAATCCCTTCCCTCTACTGTTCTTCCTCTCTGGTGTGTGTGCGTGTGTGTGTGTGAGTAAGTGCCCGTGTGTGCTGAAAAGAGTTCAGTAATTAACAGAGATGGGGAGACACTGGTCAGGTCTCACAACAGCTGGGCTGCAGAGATATGTGCTTTTATGTGTGTGTGTGTGTGTGTGTGTGTGTGTGTGTGTGTGTGTGTGTGTGTGTGCATGTTTGTGAGGAATGAGGGTGTGTCTGGGCGTGTCTTCATCCATCTGTGACCATGTACTGTACCTCCCTGTGTGTCTGCATCAATGCATATTTTGTGTTTGTGTGTGTGTGACTGACACCTCATGCCAGCCAATGCGGGGGTATTGGCTCCCCAGGGGCAGATTAGCTATTTAGTTGAATAGTGTTGGATTGACATACCACCAGATGGTTTATGCGTGTGTGTGTGTGTGTGTGTGTGTGTGTGTGTGTGTGTGTGTGTGTGTGGTAGGTGTTTGCAGGTTTTGGGTGAAATCTGACTACTGCCCTCAGGCCAAAAAGCTGGTGTGTCTCCTCTGTTGTGAAATCTGTCCTTTATCTTACAGCTCATAGTTCTCACAGAGATAAAGGCTGATACTAAAATTGTGTGTTTTTTGACCATTTGGTCAAAAGCATTGTAAGAATTATCCTAATGGAGCTCCACAGCGTTGAAATGCTTCATGCCAATCATTGTACGATAGGGCGTTAGTAAATAAAAATAATCAAAACCTTTATTTAAGGGAGGCTTTGTAATTAACAGCTTAATCAACAGAAAACAGAAAAAAAAAATGTAAATGAGCCAGAGTTAGCTTAGAAGGTAAAATTTTCATCTGGCTTGTCAGATGTTAAAAAGACAACCCATAAAAATAGCATACTAAAACACAGAGGAGAGAAAAGTCGAACAAAGTCAACAAATTGACTGTTTACAGCAATGCTCTCTTTAAGGTTTGGTAACATTAGCTAACGCTAGTAATGCTATAACAAGAATGTATTGTTTATTCTTTCAAAAGTTCATAATATTTATGTATTATTTTTGAAATCATACTTACAGCATGGGATCATAACAGCTGTGGTAATTGTCCAGTCCAGTTTTCACTACAAAGGATATTACTTTATTTATTTTAATTGTAATTAAATTATACATTTCTTTAACATTTATTCATACAGTTGACTCAATAACAGTTGACTGAGTGTGCCCAGTGCAGTCACAGTCTTTGTCAGCACCTCCTTTATGTTATGTCACATTCTCCACCCTCATTTTAAGACATTTTCCTGGAGATTGGAAATGGCAACCTTATGGTAAACACCCACCCCCACACTCCCACCTGATTTTTCTTTTAATTTATCCTGTTGTCAAAGCTTTGAGCTCTGGTGTGATTTGAAGCAGAGTGAAGGATTGATCCTGGTGGGGGGTGGCAGCATGGGGGACAGGGATTAACAGTGGGCAGGTCGTCCTGGTATGGTTGCCAGTACACAGACTGTCATATGGAGGTGGTGGGGAGGAAATTAGAAATCTCTGGCTTGTGGGCTGGCTGTTGAATAATGGAATAATGTGGCAGGAAGAAGAGTTTAGACCACTGGGTGTAGAAAAACATGGATGTAGTGTCCATGTTGTCACCGGCCTCCAAGTTCCTGCAGGGTCAATCTAAAGCGTCTATGTAGGTTTACCACTCACTGCCATCTTTGCCAGTTACTGAGGCCAGAAAGGCCTAATTTGGACAAAAGGCAAGGAAGTATGGTATGGGTGGAGTTGCGGTAACACAAAGAAGAAGCTACCATGACCTGGGAAGACAGATATCAGGGCCTCTCAAAAGTTTAAAAAGTCACACATCCTTTAAAAAGACAGTAGGGGTGACTCTTTGGTAAGATTCAATGACCAAATACAATGGGTGACGCACCTTGTTTGTCACTGCAGGTGTCCACATTATTAGACAAATGGATGTGGAAGCATAACCACTAAGTTTCCTGCTTTTTCACTGACATTATATATAAGTTATATAAGTATATGACAATATTCAATTAAGTATTCAACATCAAATGATGTAAACACATTAATGTTTATTACATTTGCTCAAATGGTGATATTTGTTTTTGTAGAATTACATTTGCCTTTTGCATTTGCATTTGAAATAAAAGATATACTCTATAAATAAATTAAATTTGTTAATTTTCGTAGAGATGAGACCCGTGAGCCAAAATGTCTCGAGAATTTTGTCACTATGGTGAGATGATAAGTGGTAATATAGAAGTATTACCCTGTCCTATAAAGTCTATAAACACCGTTTTGTAACTGTAAGTTAAAAAATTATGAAAATATACATTGTAGCAAAGACATTTGAATGATGAAATAAATTATCCCAATAATCCATTCTCCATCATCATGTCTGGGCAGATGATTTAAAGCAGCTTGTGATTGGAGCCTGATCCCACTTTGTGAATCAGTGCTACAGAGCTTCTCCTTGGCTTTGTTTCTAGGCTGCTCTCTCTAGGGAGCCACACAAGGACTCAGCTGTAAATGTAGGCCACAGTCGACACACACTCTCGTGCCAGAATACATACACAGCTACACACTCACAAACAGTTTGTACTGTAGTTATACTGTACGGTCTACTACTCTGTCTTCATCCTAAATATTTGTCTCTGTTTCTGTGTCTGTACTCACAGGTACTTGGTGCGGCTGTCAGGAGAACCATCTAGTCAATCAGGAGAGGTGAGGGGCGAGGCCAGCCAATTGGAGGGGGAGAGATGTTGGGGCAGGGTGGGCATGTGGCCCTGGCTCTCATGTCATTACTGCTGCTACTGTGGCGCGAAGCAGCACCCATCGAAGTCCCACAAGATCGTAAGTCACTGTCACAGCAATCATCAGATCCACTTTAACGCAATATGTTACAGCAAATGGTGATACAAAAGCCATACCAAAAACTACGACAATTAATTTGGTCATAGGGAAGTTGGCTGAGATAGATGGCTCAGATAGGTTTGGAATTGGGGTTACACACGGGTGCTCAGTGGTGCTAGGATTGCTGCAGCCCCATTGACTTGCAGTCTGGAAAACAAACATTTGGACAAACAAGGATGGTGTCGTGGGTGATTTTCTTCTTCTTGGTCAGCTTTTGATAACTTAGGAACCAAACACTGAGATACAGAAGAACGAAACTCTCACTTTCTTCAGTACAAAGTAATTTATTCTTCGGATTGCAGAAAGTACAATACAAATCTGGAATACGAAGGGTCTAGATTCAGAATGCAGAACAACAACATTTCTCCCGGCAATCAAACTTTTCATACTAAGCTCTTCCTGATGGGATGCGATCTTTCAGGTTGGTCAATAATTCAATCACTCAAACACAGAACTTTCTCATTGGTATGATGTTGAGGCATGGATCGTGTGTCATTATGCTGTTGCTAAGCAGAACATCTGTCTACTAAAACTTGCCTCTACTTTCTGGCATCAGGGCAACTTCTGGTATGGATGCTCTCTTCCTCTTTCTCACAAAAACAACCCTGTAAGTCTTCTGGCATGTTCAGGGCAGAGTGATCTTTCACTTTCCAATGTTCATGTGCTTGACTATACTTACTTTCTGATCATTAGTGCTTCATATTTTCTTATTATTAAACTTAATACACATGTTATGCAAGTAATATGTTTGCTTTGATTAAAATAAACACATATAGGTTATGCATTGATTATTCAAATGACACAACTTTGTTCAACAATGGTAGTACTACGGTAGTTGTTAGATATATTCCATTTGGTGTCAGATTCTGCCAACCATTTTTAGCTCACATTTTTACAAACTCTTCAAACTGTATACTGCAGACACAAGTTGACAGAGTCCAGTTTGCCTCGTCAAATTAAAAGTCATTGCTTATAGCCTTTTAGTAAAGGGCAGATCATTTTAGAACTCATTGCAAGTGAGATATGTTTTCATAAGTCCATTACACAAAGTTTGTGTTGGCATTGTGAGCTTACAGTGAAGATACAGACAGGAAACATGGTGGAGAGAAAGGTGCATGACATACAGCAAAGGGGACATTGTGGGTGTAGGGTATGCATCTTAGACAACTAGACAACTGAGATTTTCTGCAAATGTTTTTGAACATTTGTCCTGACCATTATTCTGACAAGGCCAATTGGTGAATGCATCATCATTCTGTGGCAGTTTAACAGTAGAACAGATACCATATTGTCTGCATCTTCCAGACATCTGCAGCTCCATTAGGGCTGGGTATCATTCAAAACTTTTCGATACTATTTTCGATACCAAATTTATAAAATCCATTTTAACGAAAGAAAATTACATTACAGATTACGCCACAATTACTCACTTCAGAGGAGCTGTTCAAAGACCTGTGAGCAGCTGGAGAAACTGTTTTTACACTGCACACTTTATTCAACCTGGATGACCTGACTTTTGAAGAAAATTATGGAATATCTGTATAGTATTGGATTAAACAATACAAAAAAAAAAAAAAAACATTAAAAGGAACATTAATAACAAACAGTATGGCAGCAATACACCATTGTAGTGTATAGTCTGCCTTAGAAACTTAGGATCACAATCTTATCATCACCAACATATTGGCTATTAAGCTATTAAGCACTGCTTGATTTAGATGGGCCCTTTGAAAATGAAACTGTGGGTGTTAACTATTTGCTCTAAGCAAGGCCTCATTCAAAGAGTAAACATTTTTTCCTCTCAGTTAAAAGTAAACAAAAATAAATACAATTTTATGCCAGTTTCTGGTTTAAAATGGCTTCTTATCAGATAATAAAAAGACAGAATGAATTGGCATGATTTAGGGGAAAAAACAGAAAATAGATAAATTAATTCTACTCTAGCTTCAACGGTGAAGTTAATGCACATGTTTCAAGCATTGTAGCATTCATTTTTTTTAAATATGAAACCTGAATATAAATATGAAATATGAAGTGTGTTGCTGGAGCTGTATGGCAATGATCACATTAACATTTGATTATCATGAGAATAGACTGCTTCCTGTCCCTGGGTAATAGTGTGTCACTTTGGGTGGTTCCCTCATTGCAATTTCAAGATGATAGGTCCTCATTGATTCCAACATGCACATATTAATATGTTATAAAGATATACTCCCAGTCACATATATTCTCATTTCTGAATTCTAGTACAAAAGCCAGACTGGATCCTGCTGTTAAACTCCTTTTTCACAACAAAGATGAATGTTTCACAATTGTACAATGACAAATGATTTGATACTGAGAGAGCCCCAAGGACACCTGGCTTATATGTTCCATACACAACTGCATGCTCACACACACAAACACATACACACACACACCCGTGGGAGTCAGCTGTCAGCTGCTCTGTCTTCTATTCTTCTGCACCCCTATGGGGACATCTCTCTCTCTATTTTTTTAGAAGCCTGACCTTTCAACCCTGGATTTATGATGCTCTATTGATCTGACACACACACACACACACACACACACATCCTGACAAACAGAGAGCATTTGGTTAATACCCTAATAACCCAGTGACCTCTCCTTAATGTATTCACCACACTGTGATGACAGGCAGGGACCATTAGGCATTAAATGTATATCAAGAAGACCATAAGTGTCCTCTTGGTAGGTGTACTGATGAGATTTAGTTAATAGTGATCAATTTCTCAGCTTTGCAATGCATGTCATCACATTTTTGTATGGCAAAATGATGATGTGTTAAACCCTTCATGACTCTTCCCTTGTAGCTTTTTGTCAGAGCCAACTAAGGCACCACATGCTCCACAGTGTGTTGATGGTCTAATTCAGTAGACAAAATGACAAGCCCCATCCCCCTCTTTTCCTTATGTCTCCTCATCTGCTTCACAGCAAACTGAACTCTTGACCTTTATTGATGAGTACTCTCTGCACATCCCCACAGGACACACACACACACACACTCCATCTCTACCTAATAATATCTAAAGGGCACAAGATGAATGGTATTTAAATTCAGAAAATAGATCGGGGGAGTTTTACTGTAGCTGACAAAACACAGTCATCATTATTAAGTGGTTCAAATATACAATACATGTAGGCAAAACACATAATAGTGCATAGCAGCATGGATGTAAGCATACATACATGTGCATACACACAGCACACACTTTATATCAAGGCTCATCTGTAACTGTCATGCAAACACAAGGTCACGCTCTCAACACAGGATCGCTTCATTGTTGTGTGCATGTGTGTCTGTGGGGAGGAGGCTTAAATCACAAACATTCTGGCAAGTCCATACTACTGCTAAATATCTATACTTACAGGTATTTAGTACATTTACAGGACAGCATTTGGAAGGTAAGAGAAGAAATAAGGAATGAGAAATGAATGAGAATGGTGTCTATTGTAGCACTTGTATTTCTGCCTTATGAAGAACTATTTGCTGCCTTTCTTCTTTTTCTGAATGAAAAGCAGCTGCAATGGTTTGGTCAAATTTCCTTTTAAAATCTTATTACTTTGCGCTCCAGTTGAAACATTTCTATTGGTGTTGCATTACATTACACTAACTTACAGTCAGTCACCTAAAAAGATGGGTCACCTTACACACTTCATTGTCAGATGATTTTATCAGGCTGTTGGGGCATTCCGTCAGAAATCAATCACTTTGTGACCTCACCCCTTTCGATTTGAACAAATGTTTTCCTACACGTTAACCTATATGAGAGAGTGTTTGAATGATGTTTGATTAACCAGAATGACCAACCATTCAATTTATTTATTTTTATTTATAAAGCGCCAATTCATAACAGAAGTTATGTCATTCCTATAGAGAATGTTTAGACCGTACTCTTTATAATATTATTTACAGAGACCCAACAAATCCCACCATGAGCAAGCACTTGGCTACGGTGGCAAGAAAAAACTTCCTTTAAGAGGCAGAAACCTCGGGCAGTACCAGACTCAATGGTGTGCGGCCAGTTGGGTTGCATACAGGATACAGGAGCCCTCAAAGACCCGTATTTGACCCACAACCCACAAAGACACAGATATCTTCTTCAAAAATAAACATAATAGTATGGTTCTCTTATTATTGGAAATCTTACAAACAAGGTTATCCACAATATCAATACTTTTGGTCCAAAGGAGATAAATATGCAAATTAGGTGATTTTTTGTCCTTAAACCTTAACTTGCAAAAAACGTGTAAACTCCGTTTTTTTCTCTCCATTTTTAAATATGTTATAGATCAGTCTAAAACATGAATCCTTGACATTGCCTATTTATTAAATATTACTTTTGTTTTCCCCTTTGTTTATTATCACATGACTGAAAAACTGAAAATTAAAATGAAATTACATAATAAGGAAGCCCAAGTCAGCAAAAATGTGTAGTGCAAAGTCCTGTGAAGGTGTGAAGATCTTTAATTTTTAATTTGAAGCAACTAGTCAAGGGCTGATGATGCTTTACTCATCTCATTTGGACTTCGACAGTATATTCCTGTTGCATATTCCTGTGTATGACTCCACTGCTGTGAGCACATCACCCAAATCAACCACCAGTTCATCAGGATGTCTTGGGAAAGTAAATGATGTAAAAGGTCCCTTTTGGTGCAAGACGTTAATTTCTACCTAACGCTGATTCAGATCAACAGACACCACCATGCCAAGCCACCAGTCTCTGGCATACTGATCTGTGAAATAGCCTTTGATTTCTTCAAAGGTTAGGACATCGTCTTCAACTGTGATTGGTTCTTCTATTTCTAGTTCACCTAAAAATGGCTTGAAAGTAATGAAGATTCCTAGTGCCTGGTAAAGTTCTTGCCTGACTGAAACGTAGCTTCAGAAATTCGTTCTCAGCAAGCCATTGTGATATTGTGAAGTATTCCACTTCAACAGCGAAGATATTGTCCTTAGTAACGAGGTACAATTGATGTGGAGTCTGTATTTGGCATTTCTAAAGCTGCATTTCAGTCAGACAGTGATTGATTTCTGACAGAATGCCCCTGTTGTTGTCAATCATCACAACGCTTTATTTCAGATTGTAATCTAAAACAATAAAAGCCAGTCTAATCATATCCAGCATGCATTAAAAAATTACTGGACAAACATAAACTAGATGTATATACCAAATGGGACAAAATGACCCCACAGTGCATACTCCTTACTTAAAAAAATCCTCCACAATCGTATTTCCTTTGGCGCTGCAGAAAGCAAAAACACATCTGAATCACATATAGAATCTGGCTGCTAAATAAGTGTCCCCACTGAGATAAAATGAAATCAAAATGAATCTGAACAGTGACTTGAAATGCTTGTCACATTGGAAGGAAATAAAAGCTGCCTCCTCACCAGCAGTAAGCAGCAGCATACAGAAGCTGAACTCATCAACACTAGATCTGTAGTCTTTCTTGTGTCTTTACTTTTGAGAGGGATTTCATGGATTGGCCAGACTAGAAAACATGAGTGTGCTGCCTTAAGTTAAAGGTACACTTCCTTGGTTTTATCATAGTTCCCAATACTGCCTGCAAATCACAACTATGAAAAAACATCAGCAGTTAAAAGCTACTTGCAGGCCTTTTGAAGCTTCAGCCAAGCATGTGATTAATAATCAATTATTTGCAATTGAAATAATGACACTCCAAATGACACTGTGTTACAGTCTTTGATGTACAATCTAAAGCATAACTTTTGTGTTGTCTTTCTCCTCCTTACTGCTCATGTTTTACTGATACGGGAACTCCTTACAGGTGAGTCCTCAGTCATCTTTCTCTGTTTCACTCTATAGATCACAGTTCTCTCTCTCATTTGTTATAACAGCTAATTCAGAAAATGTATTGCATCAACCCTATACAACAGTGGTTCTCAAGTGGTCCAGCCTCAGAGTTCAAATTTTCCCTTAAACATCAGGTCACGGTCCACACATACTGTAGACCAACTTAATACCAATTCAGTTTATTTCCATCCATCCATCCATTCTGCCTGTTATTGGATACAAACCTTGTTGCTGTTAGGATACAATCCTAACCATTGTGCTGCCTCTTCAATTTGATTTCACAAAATGAAAACTTAAGTACAACTTAGGCTTAAAACTCTAGGAAAGACTGCAGCAAGAGAGTACAATCAAGGCTTAAAACAACATTTAAAGAAACATTAGAGACATTGCAATAGCAGTTGCAACTAATTCAGGCTTGTTCAGACTACTAAAACTATTTTTGCAACATAACGTGAATTGGTCTGACAAAAGGATCAGGGCAATACAGCTGCAGTGGTGCTATTGATAAAGAGAAGAAAAGTGGTTTTCAACCCAGAAAGTACTTCACTGCATTAAAATGCACCCCACCAGTTGGGAACCACTGCGCTATAACATAACATAACATGATGAATATGCAAAGTCCTAACATAGTACTGTAAATATTTATATGTCTCTAATATGATTAACAATCACATTACAATTTGTCCATCCTTCTCTCTGTCTCTCTTTGGCTTTACGTTGGACTAACAGCAAAGATCCTGCAAGACCGTAAGTGTTTCTCTTTAACATGTCTCTGCTAATGTTTCTGTCCTACCAATTCCTTTTGTAGCTTATAGCTCATAGTTTGTAATGTTGCAGTAGCACTTGCTAATATGAAGGTGAAAAAGAGCGCACACTGAACAACTGGTATTTGCAGGCTCCATAGAGGCAAAACACACATACATTTAGGAAACATTCTACTGATGATAAGATGACACTATGGGACACACATTAGCACACATTTGATTTAGGGAACACACACTTTGCAATCTGTGACTTTTTGAAACATGCCCTTGTATCATTTCCCCAACATTTGTTAATGAATGACAGTGAATGATAGATTGGTGTATTCCAACAGATCATTGGTTGTAAGAAACAGTAATTAATGTGCATGTGAAATACAGTAATATCTCAATATCAGCATTATATAGCAGTATATCATTCATAACACAGAGATAGTTTAAAGAATTTGAGGTCTTGGAGGATATTTTTTAAGCTGATATGTTGAGGAGTAATTTCCATACCAATTATCTCTCATAGCTTGGCTTCACAACCAAGCATACTATACAAATACTCTTATGATTGCCATAGCAACATGAGGGATATATAATACAGTCCCTTTTCAGTTGTGGATGAGATTAGCTGGAATAGCTTCAACAGGGAACCTGTTGTCCTCTCTGTTATGCAGGAATTCTTCTTATGTCCAGTCACAGAGCTTTCTTTTAGAGCATTGAGCTTCTCCTTTAATCTAGCAGGCGGCTGGCCCTCTGAAGTGCTTGTTATCTCGTGTTGTGTGTACAGTATGTGCAAGAGTGTGTGTACTTGTGTACAGTGTTAGATTTAAAGCCCTGCAGGGCTCAGTGAGCTAGAAATACAAAAGGGCTGTAAGCTGTTGGCGGTGTGGTGTGTTTGTACTGTTGAAGGTTTTGGCTCAAGTGAGCCATTAAATATGTATAGTAGACTGACCACAGCTGGGGAGGCTGAAACTATGATCATTTTTATTGTTTTAAGGCTGGTAATGGCCTTATGGTAAAATTTAAAAAACAAAATGACAAAAAGGATGATTTATTAGAAATGGTGTAAAGGTAGGGCAATTTTCTATAACTTGCTATTGTCAACAAATTGCATGAAAAGAAAGAAAAACACATCAGTGAGCCACACTGTTGCACTGGGTGACATATTCTTCATTATTATGAACGCACACACTGTATTTATTTAGACTCAAGCTCACATACACCATCCTGCTGCCCCAAATACTCGCTAGAGCACCAAATGTGGATTAATCCGCCGCTGAAAGTAGTCCCCAACAAATGCACTATTTCCTCCTGTTTGCTAAAAACTACAGTGACCATCTGTTTTAGGAAATAACTGAGACTTTTTAAAAGATGGAAACTATATATATGTAAGCTGTTTTTAAAGATTGAGGTCTTCAGTGGGAACCAATTGGCTTGTGGCTGAGAGACACAGACAGGGTAAGGAAGTCAGAAAGTATTGAGCCTTGAGTATTGGGTAAAGCTTCAGAGCCTTTTCCATCCTGGTAAGAAAATAATTCTGTGGGAATCCCTGACTATTAAGTAGCGTTTTAGGTAAAATTGTAAAGATAAGTTTTAGCAATAGGTTTTAATCACAAATGGTATCAGCTTATAACTGATGAAGAAATGTACCGGTATAATGGAAAGCTACAGTTTATGTTTTTGTTATAAATAGGTCCAACAGGTCAAGAAACACCAACAGTTTATCCACATTATCTAAACCATTGATATTTGGAGGTCAAACTGAAGGTCAGCTCACCTGAAATTTCTGTAAAAATCCCTCATTGCACAGAAAACAATGTGTGCGGCCACATCAGTAAGTACACTGGTTGATCCAGGAAGTCAGCCTGTAAACTCTGATGGATGTTTAGGGACAGTTTGGATACTAATTTTACCGTTGGCTTTTCTTTTCTCTTCCAAATACGTTTGGCTGGCCTTGAGGTTTGCTTACAATCTGTTTGGTCATCTGACTGCTTGTGTTTCTTGCTCCATTGGACCTATGTCGCCATTTTCAGAGGTTTCAGCAATTATTTAGCTGATTACAAGGTTATCACAACTTATAGAACCAATTGCCAGAGCTTCAAATCCAAAATTTAATAAACTGGAGTTTTCCTTTAATTTTTATTACCTGTGAGTATTTAGCTAAGTAGTAGCTTTGTGTGGGCTCGGGGATCTCTGATTGCAGTGTTTGCTAAATACTGGGATCATAGAAATGACTGAAATTAGTTAAACTTGATTGTAGGTGGAAGAAATGGCTTTGTTTTTGGCCATGTATGTGTGTGTCTGAAAGATTTATGTCTATACATATAATGTAAATACATATAATAGTCAATTATATTATTATAGAATATATTATCCTACATATTTGGTATCATTGTAAACTAGAAATTAGGATGCAAAGCAGAACTGTGTGTGTGTGTGTGTGTGTGTGTGTGTGTATTATCTGTACACAACCTTCTTCCTGTAACCTTTCTTTATCTCTTCCCTCCTCCCACAGTGAAGCAACCCCCCACTATAGTCAAACAGTCAGTGAAGGACTACATTGTCGACCCCCGAGATAACATCATCATCGAGTGTGAGGCCAAGGGCAACCCAGTGCCAACGTAAGGAGTACACACACACACACACACACACACACACACACACACAATGCCCTCACAACACACTCAGGTATCTGTCCTCTGCTCATTACTTTCAATTTTAAGGAATAGATCCAATTGCAGAGACACAAGCAGATGATATGTTTAAGGGGGCTATCCAGTAAAGCAAACGGGGACAAGATCCGTCCAGCAAATGTTCAGCCCAGAATTAAAAAAATTCAGCAGTTACATTTCTTTCCCAAAACAGTGTCCCCAGAATTCTTAGATAATACACAAACCTCATTGTGGACAGTTTTCATTCAAGTTCCTCCAAAAACTGTTGACAGTGTGTTTTGTGGATTATCCTGAGTAAAGGGGACCTGGGTAATTAAAGCCAAAACTTTCTGCATGACTAGGTACCACCAGGGGTAAGTGAGAAACTATTATTATTATTATTATTATTATTATTATTTGGGTAAATCAACCCGTTAACCCTTTAATCAACCCTTAAAAGAATTGGCATTTTTCTACCCTTGTATTTTCTCTCAGGCTCCTTGTCTTTCTCTGTTTTCTCTTTCTCTTCTCTTCTCTGCTGCCTTTTGTCCCCCTGGTCTGTCTGTCCTCTTGTCTCTCTCTCTCCATCCACCCCTGTCTCTCTCTGGCAGTGAGAGTTATGAGGAGCGACAGTGCCACTCAGATGTGCTCTTCTGCCACTCTGCCTCCCTCTGTCTGTCTGTCTCTCTCACATACACAATAAAACATTTTCACCTCTGCCAGCCCTTCCTTTTTCAGTGACCCCCTACCCATTCAGCTGAATGGTGTCTTACCCCAAAGCTCCTTTCCTGCCCTCTAACAACCCTGTAAACTCAGTGTGACGTCTGCCTGCCCGCTACAGCCTTAACCCGACATGTGGTCTGCTGTGCTTTTTGCTGCTCTCTCTCTCTCTCTCTCTCGATCTGCAACCTCCGCATTGTCCTTCTATTACCTCCATCACTCTGTCTGGCTGTCTGCTCCAGCTGATATAAACCCATTCAACTCTCCCTGTCTTCCCATAATTTCTCTGAACTCTATATGTGGTTGTTTTCAAGAAAACAATGGGCCTATAAAAACCTGTATATCCTGTGCTTTGTTTTCTCTCTGCCCTCTTTCCTATAGACTAATTGGCGGTAATCTGCTTTTACTGCTGTAAACCCACACAATGAAGCTGTAGTAAAGGATGTGTAAAGGACTCTACTTTTTAACTGCTTTTGTACAGCTTTTGTCAAGAAATATGTACAGTAGATCATGTTAAAACTATTAAATGTTAAAATATAGTTATCCAAATGCAGTTGAAAGCCAGTCTGCTTTTTCCATTTACACCTGTCGTCAACATGTGATCTATAGCTGGATATCCTATCAGCATTGGACAGAAGTGATCAAATTCTGATAATAAAAATTCCTGGCATTTGTGATGCTCAGAAAAATTTGGAAGTTGCAATACCCTGTGCGTCCACTACGCCAAAATCGCTTCACAGCCCAGCTCTGGGGGTTGACCTTGACTAGATGTCAAAACTGCTCAGACTCGGACATGTGTTGGACTCAATTTAAGTGGTCTTGAATACAGCCCTGGTTGAAACGTAGGTTAAATGTAATCTAGATGTCTAAAGTACATTCATTTTTCCAAAAAACAGAACACAAAGCCTCTGCTTGGTGGAGTCATTTTCATTTTAATTAATCTCTGTGAAATGATCCATCTAAAACCATAGTTAATCCATAGTTGTGTTTTGTGGCCACAAAGAAAATTCTACTATTTTTCAATGTCATGTTTTATATTTTTATTAAATGGTGTTTGTCATCTGATTGCAAGCAAGAAATACTGGATTACAAGTTAGTTCGTTCACTATATAATCAAAAACTGTAGCAAATTCTGAAGAGTACAAAGTACTTTCACATCTGACCTTTGGAGGTCAGATATATGTGGTATGTCAATGGTATTTTTTCTCCTGAAGACCATGATCAATGACAGTCAGCGACACTATGTTCGCCATTATTGCCACAGCCATAATGACTTCATTGCTAGAGCATAAATCAGCTGGTGGATTAGTCTATAGTTTTCTTTTGTACGTCTCTCTCAATCTCTTGCTCTCATCGTTCTCATTCATATTCACAGATTTATTTCCTTATTTCCAGATGTCTTTCTCCTTTCTTCTTCTTCTGCACTCAAACAAAATGTATTCACATGCACGAAGGCGCAGTGAAAAACCTGCTGTGATGTACACCCCATCATGTACACACATACACCTCACATGCATCGAACTATTCACACAATTCACACACAGAAGCAGGCCCACAGTACAAACACACACACTGGGTCTCCAGTGCTTACATCACTGGGGGTATGACCAGCTCAGGACAGTGGTACATTGTTTATTTGAGACAGATTGGCTTTACGTAAGACCCACACACACATACACATGCACACTCACCCAGATTCTTGTCTACACACACACACACACATACACTAACCTCACAATAAGGCACTCACGGCCACTCTCCCATGCACACATACTGGCGCTCCCCTTCCCAGGACTGGCATTGTGCTCCAATAATGCACTCAGTTGACTATTCATGCTCATGAAACATTCAGCGAAAGGGATCGTTCACTTATTCACTCACAATCAGTCTCTCGCTACGCAACACGCCACAACACACACACACAGCTCTGGTCTCCAGTGCTTCAATAGTGGCCCATTGTTCATGCTCAGCGCTGTGCTGCACCTCAAACAGGCTCAGCTCAACTGTAACTCGCCTAAAAATGACAGGAAACATCTTTTGTAAATCCCCGCTCATCACTAAAAATAGAGGCGGGTTATGTAAGCATATTCAGAGTTCTTCATTAATCAGGGTGCCCTCTGGAAACACCACATGGAACAGGATTAAGCTACAGTGCTGTTACATGCACATGGAGAGTGTGTGGTAGATTTTTGTGCTACTATGTGCTAGTTGAGTAATGTAAGATGGCAGCCACATGACAAGCAAAGGACTTTCACATTATCCAGTTGTTGAAACAATTAACAGTCCATGTTAACATGGTGATAGCCCAGAGGGCATACCTCATGCCAAGATAACGTTTGGCATTCTTCCCCTGCCGTCATTGTCTCTTCTTTAACAGGCGAACTGGTGTTTTTTCACATAAAAGCCCTTAAACATAAAACTACATAAACGTTGTGTTATTGATTAGTTCTATCAGTGGAACAACAGAGTCATACCATAGTACTCTGCTGCCATGAGTTTCTTTTTAACAGAAATACTGTTTTCATTCACTAATTAATTACCGTCACTTCTTCTCTGCTGTTAACTTACCTTCGATACAATTTTTTTCTTGCAGATGTTTCAAATTAAAATCCTACCAGGAACAGGAGGGACTGAGCTGTTGGGAGGGTTACAATGTACAGTAAATATACAGGAAGTGTTGAGTTTCATTGACGGTAGCTTAACAGTGCTTGAAAAACGTTGAAATGGAAGCGACAGGAAATAATTAGTGATTGAAAACTGTTTCTGGAGGGAGAAGAAAAGCCTAGAACAGGAGGAACTCGAGGAAGATTAAGAGTGTTACGGATAATAACATCATAATTAGAACAAGTCTGGAAGCCTGGCAAGCAATAAGAAAGTTAGAGGGTCATTCAAAAACATTGTATTCCCTGGCTCCTTACACTGCAACATAGATTTTGCTTTGGCCTGCTAAGATAGAGGATTTAAGATATGGGTAGATAGGGGGATTTTAACTCTGGGGCATTTATTTGATAAAGGAGTGATTTTGTGTGAAATTAATCAGAAATATGGTCGCCCCACTTCTTCAGATATTTACAAATCTGTAGCTTTATTCAGAATCAAAGCAGTTACTTATTTGACTGTCAGACTTCACAGATAGAATGTGTACTCCTTGGTAGAGGCAATATGTCAATTCTCAGTCAGGGGTATGCTGAACTCAACCTTGCGAGTAACATGAGTTCAGAATAGCTTTGACATATGGACTTCAATCTTACAATAGATACAACATGTGTAAAAATATAGTATTTTACGAGGGAGATTTCCATATGTAATAGAACCAGAGAGACTCAGATAAGGACACTGCATCGTTTACAGATTACCCCCTAGCTTAGACACAGGATGAATCCAAGTTTGACTAAAATGTGGTCCAAATGTCAAGTGGAGGTGGGAAGTAATAGGTACTGTATGTACTGGGTAAAATTGTTGCTAAACTTATCTTGATTGAACCTCAGGTTTTGCTTCTCGGTTTACCCAGTCCTTATATTAAAGGCTGTCATCAAAGAAGGCTGTTCAGTGTGCTTACATTTGCTGCCCGGAAACATATATTGCTCAGATGGATTGATAATACACCAGCTTAACTAATTGTGGGATGGCATAAGCTGATATTTGAACTAATTCCAATGGAATGTCTACCATACAGATTTAAATGTAAAATGGAGGATTTTTTAAGACTTTAGGACATCCTATCTTTAAATATACTGGTAAATATTGTTTTAAAATGAATGATATTGATATTGATTGATAATTATGTATTTTTCTTATTTCTCTCCAAATTTGTTGCATCACTGTCAACTGTTATGGGATTGAGCATTTCCTTACACATGTATATTGTATACATACATACATATATATATATATATACATACATACATATATATATATATATATATATATATATATATATATATATATATATATATATATATATATATACATCTTATGGTTCTCTCGGCAGACAGTTCACAGTAATCTGTCATTATTTTATAACCAGTTTTTCTTGCCTTTATTATAATCTCAAATTACATTAGTTTTGCTTGGGAGTATAGTTGCAAACAGGGGATGTTTGTATAACCCTTTTCCTGCTTGAGTACACTCAATTCACTCCACCATTTCAAATTTCTCCAGTCTTATTTAACCCTTAACCCTTTTTTGGATGTGCTGTGTTGGATCATATGTTGTAATGCAAATGGAAAGTAGGGCTAGTTTCCACTGTGCCAACTTTGACATCTGTTAGCTGCCTCATATAAATGTTCTGTGACTACAGTTTTGGAGTAAGAAGACTGGTCACAAGGCAATAAAAGTTGGTTGTCACCAGAAAGATTGTGTCAAACTCAATTCCAGTGATCAACAATAATGCTAACTCTTTGACTCATTGGCTTCTGGCTCAGGTTCTCATGGCGAAGGAACGGGAAGTTTTTCAACATCGGGAAAGATCCCAGGGTGACGATGCGAAAACGCTCGGGAACTCTGGAGATCGGTTTCCGAAGCGGAGGACGACCAGAGGACTACGAAGGAGAGTACCAGTGTTTTGCCAGCAATGACTTTGGAGTGGCTCTGTCCAACAAAATCCTGCTCCGGGTCTCCAGTAAGAAAACACAAGAACACACTCACACGTTATTACACAAAATTTGGACATAATGCACACATTGAAATATCATCGTAGGCTACAAAGAAATTGGTTTCAATCAAAGCATTATGGTGTCTTATATTAGAAAGGATGAAAAGAAACAGCACAATAGGATGAAATTTCTTTTTCATGTGTGCTTGTTGAAATGTGATTGTGCTTGCTTTAAAATATCTGTTGACCACAATTGCAACCACCATACATGACCTTCATTTTGTCACATGTTGCCAATACCAATCAATCATCTGTAAAGAACATTAACAGTCCGTGAGAGACTTTGCACTTACTTTTACATTTTGTCTGATGGACAAAATCCTATCATCCCTGCCTCATCCTCGTCATATATCATTTTTCTCATCTCTTTCCTCCTTTTCCTCCTCTTTCCCTCCCCCTTCTTCTCCCCTCCCCCGTCCGTCAGAGGCTCCTTTATGGCCTAAAGAGGTGCTGGAGCCAGTGGTGGTCACTGAAGGCTCCCCGCTGGTTCTACCCTGCAACCCCCCACCAGGCCTGCCTCCTCCGTTCACCTTCTGGATGAACAGCGGTGAGCACCAATTACACACAAATATACACAAAGTACACTGAATATATTTCTCTTTCTCTATATGTAGCGTGTTTTATCTGTGTGTCCTGCTGATTTTCTGTACTGCCGTCTGACCCATTATCGGGTGCAGTTTTATCATCTTAAGGTGGACTTATACATATGAGTAATATTTTTATGGTGGTGCAGCAGTGGGTGACAACTGTATGTTTGGCTTTTACAGCAAGGGGGGGAATAGAGATGAATTATGACCTGTTTGGCTTTCATATTTCTTAAATACAACTTTGTTTAAAGGAATTTTGCCTGTTAAAACTGAGCACCTGATTATCTTGGAGGCTGACTGCATCATTCTTGGGGATGACATTGTTACTATTGTGTTTTGAACACAACCGCCTCAAGTCACGTCAGTCAGAACCCCCAAAGAATAACAATCTAGGTGCTGCGCAATGCATTTTATTTGTTTTTAGTCCCTTTACATTGTGATAGGCTAGAGGTCTTTCAGGTCATCTAGAGGCTTTATTTCCCTCTTTTCATAGCACTTTGTCTCCAGTGACCTCTAAGCGTAATGCTTTAATTTAGTCTGTTATCCTCATGTTCTTGTCTCTTTCAGTTTCTCTCTCAGCAGTTTTAAGTACTCTCAGTAGTCTCGAGCCACTCTGGCATCCTTTGCACTGTGTTGTCCTTCTCCCTAGTGGGTTACGCTACAGTACTGTGTGTGTGCGTGTAGAAATGATGTCCAGCTAGAAGCTATTTTACAGCCACATAGAGACACTATAAAAACCACCTTAGTTAAACAACCATGACTAAAACAAGTCATTTATTTGAATATTGTGTATTAAAGACCACTAAAAGAACATTTGAACTATTTCCATTGCAACAAAAAATCTTTCCAAGTTAAAAACATAGATAGTGCATCTAGATGTCCTTTCACTTTATGTGTACTTTACCCACTCAGTGAAAAGCCTATATGGCACACACACTAACATATACACTCAGATCAACCACATCATATCAGCGTGTCACGTAGCCCAGCACTGTAACACACCAACACATGATTAGGACTGCTGGCCTGGCTGCTGATTGGTCCTGGGCCACTGTCTTGATGACCGTACGGCTCACGTCAGTTGGTGCAGTTACGGAGGGTGGATGACGGTCTGTCTCGACGTCTGTGTGGATGTGATGCAAGTTAACGTTTGCCTGTAGCGACTGTAGGATGACACATCAGCCTGGTTACCAGAGCCAACTTGAACAGATGTTGAAATGAGTTGTATGCATCCAACAACATACAAGCGAGTGCTTGGCCTTACAGGGATCTTTGCTTCTACATTTAGATATGATATTTTTAGCCTTTGATACAAGATGTGAGAGATCAGTTTCTGATGGTAGCATTCTTGTCTGATGTTTGTTTCAGACAAGAACAGGGCGGCCAACTAAAATCAAGATGCATCACAGCAGAAGATGTGTGTGGTTGGAGTCATAGATATATAATATATATACTGTATATATATCTAAAATACTAAACTTTGTTGATATAGGCCTGCTTAATTAAAGGATTACTGAATCAATTTGGTATTGCAGATAGATTTTAGATTTAGATGGATTGTTCCAGAGAGAGATTTATTTTCACAGCCAGTACAACGCAGCAATATACATTTAGACCCTGCCTGCCTGGTAAATGCCCCCCTCTGAGTAAATCTGTCCTTGTTCAGAACATGGACCCGAATACAACTACAGATTCCAAACTTGAACCCCACTCAGTTGTTACGTTAGCAGCGGCTTATTTTACGGGTCCAAAATTTTTGAATAATTTGCTAATAATATCCTCTGAAGTTTCCTGGAAAGAACTAATACAGTGTGTCAGTTCAGGCAGAGCACTGACGTTGCACTTGTATTAGCTGATTGGCATCAGATATTACATAGTTCCCTCCAGGAAACTTCAAAGGAAACAATTGGGGAATTACAGACCCATAAAATAAAGTGATACCGTGACTTTGAAATCATAATTATTATTTTTCAACAATAATAATGTGTGTTCAGCACGTTAATCTTGAAGTCTTGTTTCATTACTCATCCAAGGTGAAGATTCTTCAAATCTAAGTTTATGTGTAAGTTTACCATTAAAACTGCAACTACTGCTGTCTTCCAGCTATGACTCCGATCCCTCAGGATAAGAGAGTGTCCATGGGTTTGAACGGGGACCTGTACTTCTCCAACGTTTTGGCCAAAGACGCGCACACTGACTACAGCTGCAATGCTCGCTTCCTCTTCACACACACCATTCAGCAGAAGAACCCCTTCACCCTCAAAGTTCTGACCAGTGAGTAGATAACACACACAAGACTTGCAGATCCCATACTGATTTTGATTTATATCCTCAAACATTCATGAGTTAATATAATCATTTATTTAACAGGAGCCACAGCGGTAACAGTGTATGAACTCTGTGGTCCTGTTCTCTCTCCATGTCTGCTGTGCTTGTTTTGATCACAAACCAGTCCAACCCAAATGGAGTATGACATATCCCCATCTAGAGGTGATGTCATGACATAACATGAGATGCATGAAATCATTATCTTTAAAGATATTTCCTCAGGTTGCTGCAAAATAGAGAAGACAATGACATGTTGGATTATCTTGATATAATGTGAAATTTCTTCTTTCAGCTTTGTTGAATGTTTAACGCGACTGTGTGTGGACAGGTTCTGTGAGTGTGTTTGTGTGTGGACTGATGAGCCACTGTGTCTGCCTGTGTTTTCAGAGGGGCCGTATAATGACACATCTTACAATGTCACTGACCCCTACGGTGGTGAGTTACTTACTGTCTTGACAGCTACACTTCCTGTCCACCTCCTTAGTCATGTCCCACAGTAACATGGCTGGCACACTAACCTGCTAGCTCAGTGAAGCTCAAGTCATCCACTGACCTTAGACACAAATTTAACCTCCTAACTGCTCTCTACAGGTGTAGAATTCACTGTGTGGTTTCATGTGGAAAGGTGAGTATGGGTTGTTGTGTTTCCTTTAAGGCATAACTGTTTTTTAATACTTTACTGGACCCTTTTCAAGGGCGAAAAAAATCACAAACTCTTTTTCCATTTGAAGTTCACAACTGAGGGGCGACTTCACAAAAGGATTTTGCAGCCGCTTAACCTCCATAAATAGGACAAAAGAAACCGTGTAATACTCAAAGCACCCGCAAAGGGTGAACTGCTCCCCTAACTGCAAACTTGCCAAGCAAATAGCGTCTCGGTGCTCCGGTGCTAATTGCAGGTAGGTAATATGCATACATTTGGAGCAAAATTGGCCCCTTTCTATGCAGATGAGCCTCATTGAAAAACAAGGTAAAATTCACAAACACCAGCGCTAATAGCTATACGCAGTTAGAGTGAAATTATATGCGACTTCAGAGTGTTGCTGGTAACTGATGCGCATTTATAAAGGGGCGTCACACCCAGACTTTCCAGTGGTCATGGCAGCAGTGATTGTAGCCAGGCGAAGCAACAGCGCATCACAGTACAAAAACTTTGAAACGACTGCAGACTGCACAGAACTCAGCTGCTAGGCTATTAACCAGGCCCAAGAGGTTCGATCACATCACACCTGTTTTAGCCTCTTTACATTGGCTCCCTGTTGGTTTTAGGATTGATTTTAAGATCTTGTTGATTACTTTTAAGGCTCTTCATGGCCTGGCTCCAGACTATATTTTAGACCTTGTAATCCCTTATGAACCTTCTCGAAGTTTGAGATCTTTGGGCAGGGGTCTTCTGTCTGTTCCTGAGTCCAAGATGAAAACTAAGGGGGACAGAGCTTTTGCTGTCAGGGCCCCGAGGCTCTGGAACAACTTGCCCAAAGAAATTAGGTGATCTGAGTCAGTGTCTTCTTTTAAGTCTCTCCTCAAAATTTTTATCGGAATGCAGATCCTGATTTTACCTGAGCTGTCTGTTTATTTAATTTTTTTAATGTATTTTATATTTTATCATTCACTGTGGTATTTTAATTCTCTCTTTGTGAAGCACTTTGTACTTTGTTTTGATAAGTGCGCTATAAATAAAGTTTTATTATTTTCATTTATTTAGTATATCATATGCGCACAGGTAAATTTTTAATTTATTTTAAATTTTTTTTGATTGAAGCTACTGGAATTTTGTGTCTACATGCAGCATGACTAAATTTGGCCATTCCTCGCCCAAAATTCCTTTTAGATCAAAAGTTTTGTTTCCCGCCCCCCATCAGAATAAAATATGTAAAACCCTCTTGACCATCTTGGCACACGACAACTCTCCACTGAAACTCCTAATATATGTTATAAATGTTGCAGCAGAATCCAATTTCTCCTAATCAGTCAGTGTAGTATCAGTCAGCAATTCATATACAATAAATCAGATGACATCATATCCAACGTAGGAGAGGAGAATGACAGACTGGACCAGATGACATCTCTCTGACCCTAATATAAACATAGTAGTAATATAGAAACAAGTATTCATCTAATTTAATCCATAATCTGTTTATTCCACCTTTCAATCAGCGTTAAATTATCACAGGTAATGAATAAACATACAGTAATTAACACACAAATTACCCTTGATTCAAGAATGTTGCACATAGAGAATTTAATCTATATATTTATTATGCCATACACCTATTGAATGAGCCCATCGCTGGAGGGAACAGATCAGCCAAAGTGGCAGCATATGTGCAGTTTGGAGGGACAGTGAAGCCCAGGGGTAGATGGGATATGTCCCTATGGGAGAATATTCACCCTTCTGACAGACCAGGCTGGCGTCTCTGAGCCCCAGTGGGACTGAAGACACAGACGAGGCTCCAGCACAGAGAAGGATTAGGTCCCATGATGAATATTCAGTCTGGATTCATGCATTAATAGTCATATATGTATGGAAATAAGGTTTGTTGTGGAAGTGTGGGGGAGTGATGGGGACTGTAAAGGCTGTCGAAATGCTCACATGCGACCACTCAAACACACTTTTATTACTATTCTCTTATGAACACACACAGAAGCAAAAACCACAACTCTGCATTTTGTTTGTGGGTAGGAGGGGGTCTAAAGCTGCAGTGCATCCTGGTAAGCCCTGCCAGCAACATCAGTGGTGGTGTTTGCCATGTCTGCCACGTTTCCAGGGCGCTCACTGCATCGGCGTAGCTCCCAGTATAGCGATTGTGTACATAAGTACTTTGGCATTTGATACCACTAACCTTCTTCTGTATGTTTCCTCCTCATGTCATTCTTTTTCTCCTGCAAGTGTCACTAACAATAAAAGATCCTCCTCACCCCCTCCTGTCTGTTTGCTGGCCACTGGAGAAGCTAACCGCTAACAGATGCTTTAATCCCATACAGATCTGCATCACAAAGGATGCTAATGCTAATTTAATCCCACACACTTCTCAGCAGGCTGTAGATCTCTGATGACTAGATTGTACTGTATGTCCACAGTGTTGACTGGAAATGTGTAGTCTAGAACTCTAAGTAATGATAAAAAAGTCAGACAAATTAGTCTGTATAATAAAATAACTTAAAAGCAGCATTTTTTGGAATTGGTTCAGTCATTGGTGTAGTTGCAAACAATGATCAATTATCAGTTAATTATCATTTATAATTGTAGTACAAGGTCACTCAGCAGAATGTCAACCCACACTCCTCACAAATGTGTCCAAATCAAAGCAAAACGCTAAACTCTTGTCGTTTAAACTAGTATTACAGTATATCATTTATAGGATAAATTAGGATATGTTTTATGACAACTTGGGTTATTTAATTATGGACTTATTTTTATTATTATAGTTTGGCCATCACTTCTGTTGGTTATGACAACATTGTATTTACCAAAGTAATTGATGAGATTTCAGAATGCGTTGCCTAAAAAAAATCCGATGGGGGAAGAAACACGAGCAGTCAGACAATAGTATAGTCAGACTTGATGTGGAAGACAAAACAAAAAGGTAAACGGTTAAATTATTACCCAAACTGTCCATTGTAACATCCATCACAGCTTACAGGAACACCAACTTCCTGGATCCACCTACCATACCGAGTTGTATGCACACAGTTTTCCTGTGCAAGGAGAGATTATTAACGACATTTCAAGTACGCTCACTTTCGGTTTGACATCCAAATAAAGAATAAGAAGGTTTAAGAAAGAAAGATTTTATTCCATGAAAACAATTAAGTGTTTTAAAATTAACCTTGAATTATTCAAATGTGCTGAACAACAATAAACTACAACTACAAGGCTTAACTGCTCTGAAGAAATTTTAAGTTTGCTTGCTTACACTGAAAATTGCAGACGCAGATACTGTTAGTGTTTACAGGTTAAAATGTCTTAAAATGTCTTAAACTGTTTGCATGTGAGATGTTGTATGGGACCTGTAGTTTAAGTTGAAGCACTTGAAAGGCTTAAAGTGTCTGTTGAAGAGTTCAGTAAGAGCTGGACGCAGTTGAAATATTAGTTTCGAGTTGAAGCCCTTTAGGCAGTTGAATTATCACTTTGTATGTAAACCCTGAAAGTAGTTGAACTAACAGGTGAAGAGTACTGTATGAGCTGAAAGCCGGTGAACTGGCAGCTGAAGAGTAAGAGGTGAAAGCAGTGGAAATGTCAGTTGTGTCTAACCTATGGACTGAAAGCAGTTGAACTGTTATTTAAAAAGTAAAAGATTAAAGCAATTGAAATAAATTAACTTAGTGAAACTTGAACAATACTATATCTGTTTTAAAAAGTGTATCTTTTATGGCAAGCCCAAATGTAAAGTATAAAAAACAAGGGATAGGTAACATAATATTTGACACTCTTAGTTAGTTACTTACTCTTAGTGTAGTTTATATGAAAGAAAAATAAAAGGTGCTTTTTACTGTACATAAAACGGGGCAAGTGAGTTTACACTCATCTACACGTCTGATTAAAATGCCACATATGTTTGGGTATTGTAATATGTAAACAAAGACAGCACTTGGCAGTTTGCTCACATCCCAGACTGCTTAGCTGAACTGATTTACGCTCAAATGTTTTATTCACAATTTGTGTTCAAAAGTGTGTTCCAGCCAACTGAAGCAATGTTGATGCTGAACTATCCCCCAATGATTGTATAAAAGCAACAGTGCATTTAGCATGGGTTTAAAATAGATCTTTAACACCCCCCCTCCCTCCCAGTCATTGTACTCTATGTGTGGATTATAAAAGGCCTTACAACTTAAAAGCCAACTCCAAAGACCACCAAAGTTCTGTGCTAAAGGCTCTAATTTTGGCAAGGCAACCAGTTACAATGCTACTGCAGCTTATTGCTTTAGCCAAGCCCTAGGGGAAGGTTAAACATGGGGTTGAAGACTAATGCTATCAACTACATGACCTTAAATATACTTCAGTTTGATGTTAAACTGATCTCATTACAGCAGAAAAACTGGGAAAGTTTTATCAGCTGCTTTATTTAAGCTTTTAATGGCAATGTTTGCCATCACTTTTCCCTTGGCAAACTTAAAGCAAGATCAATGACCCTGTTGTTGTTTCTGCATCTCTTAATGTCTTCCTGTGAGGGAAGCCAGAGGGTGTTAAATCCATTTACAGGCTGCTTTGGCCTCACAACAGACTGCAGAGAGAGCCAAAGCCTGGCAGAGATGGAACACAGCCACACGGAAATGATAAGAATAATAGTGTTAGATTTATGTGGCAGTGCCTACAAAGAGGATGTTTAGCTCCTAGGAAGTGAGTCATGGTACAAACATAAACTGTAGTGCTCCTGGATTAGATTCTGAAGGTGTTTGTGTGTGTATTAACCCCTCCTTGTTCCTTGTCTGCAGGCCGTAAAGTAGCCGAGTCCACGCCAACCTTCCTCTCACCTTCAGGGAGTGAGAGCTCCAAAATGGTGCTACGAGACGAGCAACTGCTGCTGGAGTGTATCGCTGCTGGACTGTGAGCTCTCTCTCTCTCTCTCTCTCTCTCTCTCTCTCACACACACACACACACACACACACACACACACACACACACACACACACTCATACAAGATTAGATGAAATCTAAAATGTAGTAAGTAGTGCTAGGATACAGCAAAAATAGACTACATATGTAATTTCAAAAGGCCATTCAGAGGTGTTTTGCTGGTGCTCTTTAAAGACACAGTAGACAGGCAGCTAGAGAACCTTTAGCTTTCTTAATGGGACATTTTTCCAAGTGAAACAGAATGTGAAAGTGAGGATTTGATAAAATAGTTCAAAGACTTAATAGAAAAGACTTACTTGTTTGTGCAAAAGTGGGCATGACTTAGAGAACATAGAGTCTGTGGAGAATCACAGCATAGTTGTAGAGGACTGTTCACCTCCATCACACCTCCCTCATCTGTGTTCTTAAATCAGGAGGTGGAGGACGAGGGAAAAATTAATAAATTCGACCACAGTCACGCTCTTTTGAAAATGTAAATAAGGATTTTGCCAACTAATATTTAAATATGAACGTGCGACCCATGATAACGCTCTGCTAGCCACTATGACCCACAAGCTAACAAAGACAAATGAATAGGAGGGGTTTGCTAATCACCTCGAATCACATTTGATTGGATAAATGTATGTATAAGCCTATGCACGGAGTGCAGGATGAATCACAGGAAGAGAACAGGGGGGTATTTAGATTAGAATTTAGAATACTCAAAAATGTTTTTTCTTGACGTATCTTTGACAGATGCTAAGAGATAACAAACAGAACACATACACACAGGATGAGACAAATTTGGAAAATGTACTTTTTATTTCACTGTGTCTTTAAAAAATGTGAACACTGGAAGAGAGCAAAATATAAAAACACAAATATGGAAATATACATAACATACATTTGAAAACAAGAAAACAAATGTTAATTTACAACTTCTATCCAGGATTATTTAAAATAATGAAACATTTGTATCTGCCTGGACACTGCACACTGGTGGAAAGTTACTGGTCGAAAATGGGCTCTGACGTGGTGGTCTCTTCATTGACAACTTTGACTTTCAAAAAAGAGTGAGCACACCAACCACATTCAGGATGAATAATTCCTTAATGACAGAATTAATTGTGGCTTAGTCTGCATATCTCGATTTGATTAGCTCATGGTGGCAGCATGAACTTGAAGTTGCAGTTTTCCTGCTGATGCAACTAAATGCAAATAAATGACAATAACAGCATGAAGCTGTTGAGCCTCACAAGAGTGGAGTTGATGTCTCATGTCCTTCCTCTACAGTCCAACGCCCACCATCAAGTGGTTTAAGAAGGGTGGGGACCTGCCAGGACGGAAAGTGAAGTTTGAGAACTACAACAAGACCCTGAAGATTATCAACGTGTCAGAAGAGGATGCTGGGGAATATGTATGCATGGCCAACAATCATTTAGGCAGCATACGTCACTCCATCTTTGTTCAGGTCAAAGGTGAGGAGGTTACAGTGGCTATGTGTTTAAACAAATATATTAGCTTGTGTTTGTGTGTGAGTCCATCATGCTAACCTGACTCCTTGTGTTCCACAGCGGCTCCTTATTGGCTGGACAAACCTACAAACCTGGTGCTAGCCCCAGATGAGAATGGGCGCCTGGTGTGTCGGGCCAATGGCAACCCTAAACCTAACATCCAGTGGCTGATCAATGGACAGCCTATAGACAGTATGTATAGCTAATATTTTAAAACTTTTCTTTCTTTCTTTCTTCTTTGCTAACAAGCTAACACATTTGTCAGCTAAGCTTGTTAGGTTAAATTCAGGGCAAAGTAGTTTTTAAGTTATATTATACTATACATTATGATTACAGTTTTTTACAATCGCTATGACTTTTCAAGACATTTAACAAGTTTCCTAAACTCTTAACACGGTTAGCACAACATCCATCTTTGCAGGCTATACAATTAACACATTTCTTGTTGCTTCTGTTACACACAAGCTCAACCAAGACCAAAACAATGTAATTTTACAGTCAGATTTACAAATGCTTTCACACTGTATGTCAGAACAGATAACATCATGTTCTAAACATAACTTATATAGGCTAAAGTCAAAGTGAACAGCTGTTCATATTGTGAATTGAAACACAAATATATTCCCTGTATTTTATTCCATTGCTAATGAGAAACAGCTTATTGCAATTATGCATATATATAAATCACAGCTGTTTCCCATCTAGGAACCACACTCAGGTGTTGAGGTTTTTTCAATCGCATGATCATATGTTCTAAAAGAGGACTCTTTGGGCTGATCTTGTGTGGAAAAGGAACAATATAGAGCAAAACAAAGAGAGAAAGAATGAAAGAAAGAAAGAAACAAAATGCATGCATTTACTAAACCCAACAAAACAAAAATGTAGAGAGGCTTCAAAAGAAACTACAATGCAAAACACAATCTATGATCAATACAATATACTGTCTATTGTATAAGGGCAGACCTGACACATAAAATAATGCAGTTTCTGTAACTTTAGCTGATGATAGTGTTTTTTTGTCATTGTGTTATGATTGACTAAATGTTCCTGTTGGAAGAGAACATGTGTTAGTGTTTTGAATAATTATTTGATTTTAAAACATGTTTGCAGTGTTTTGTTAGACATAGTGTATTGTGTTAGTTTATTATTGTATTTTGAAAATTAGTTTTGGGGTTTAGTTTACAATGTGTGATTTTGAGCATGAAATTAACCATTTTGCCAATTGTGTGTTTTAGGTGTGTTGGTGCGTTAAGAGTTTAGGAAAATTGTTAAATGTATCGAAAAAACTGTCATAGTGATTGTAAAAAACTGTATTGGCCATTTGGCTTGTAACTTTTAAACATGACTACAGTTGATTACAAAATAACACCATACCAAAAAAATTATTTTGGTCATCATGGACTGCCAATTTACTGAGAGGTTGTTTTTTTTTTAAATGTATGATGTTATTGGCATGTTTTGGTACAGGAACTTCTACAGTTCAGTAGTTGTTGGGAAAATGCTGTCACTCCAACAGCTGCCTCAGGGTCTTTATGCAGGTCGATGTCGTGTATCATCTTCTGTTATAACACCTGACAGTGCAACATCACCTACTGTAGGCTATAATATTCTCTCATCTAATATCTCCATGACTGTCCCATTGACCGCCTACTATATTAGTCATCAACTGCTTTGCTTTAGAAAGACGTTTTTAGAATCTAATTTCATGTAGCCTAAACCATTCCCTCTTTATTTCTGTCACAGTACAGATCGTTGTTTACAGCTGTACTATTGATATTCTCTAATATCTAACAAAGCCGTCCTCTAATACGGCTTCTAATTCTGCTTTTTGCTTTTCGTCACTGCCCGCCCCCCTCCTTTTTTAACCCCCCCACCCCGATCCCAGGCTCTCCCCCCAACCTGAGCAGACAGGTGCTGGGTGACACAATCATCTTTCGCTCGGTGCAGATGGGAAGCAGCGCCGTCTACCAGTGCAACGCCTCCAACCAGCACGGCTATCTGCTGGCCAATGCCTTCGTCAGCGTCCTCGGTGAGACTCAGCTTCACTTTTCACCAGTTGGTGTAGCCCTGAAATCTCTGTGAAAATATGAATATGAGGGCTGTATTGCATGAATACTCACTGTGTTTTTTGGGGGTAAAATACATACACCAGAATCACCATTGTGACCTCTGAATGTTTCCCTTAAATACAACAACTGCATTTCATTGTGCAATCCTGTATTGTATAATGACAATAAAACAGAAACTGAATTTGAACCTGACATGATTATCATCAACGAAAGCTGATACTGCTTGCTTTGCCTCTCATCCACACAGATTGTTCATTGTAAGAATCTAGTCTCTTGGCACATTTTGTATGATTAGGTTTTGAATTCACTGTGTGAAATACATCCAAATGACTTTTTCTCCATACATATGTGTAGTTATACATACCTTGCTCTCATGTTGTATGTTGCTAGCAACAATTATATCAAACTATTTACAGGATTTCAACAGCAATAGCCAGTAAGTCTCTGTTTACAATAGACTATCATTGCTATTTTTAGCAACTATATTATATATTATTATTCATGTTTGCGGTTAGCATTATAACCTAAAAACCCAACTGACTCTTTGATGTATTAGCTTGCTAGCTACAGTAACTAGATACTTTGTGTAAAATAGAACAGCTTTGGAGAGTTGTTGGATATTTTTGGTCATTCAGCTGTAATCAATTCAAATTTTACATTATATATTTTTTAATTGATTACATTTAAATCAAATCTCACAGAATATTTCACAGAAGACATTTTGACATATCACAGTAGGAAAAGCAAAGGTGTAAATAATAAAATCAGTGATTGCTGAATTCCTGTCACACTGTCATAGCTTACTGGGAGCTTGAATAGAACAGAGTCATTGTTAATATTAGTAGTAACACCTGTGCTTTTCCTACTATGACAAGTCAAAATCTTCTTCTTTTCCTTTCGGCTGTTCCCTTTCAGGGGTCGCCACAGCGAATCATGTGCTTCCATCTAACCCTGTCCTCTGCATCCTCTTCACTCACACCCATTAACTTCATGTCCTCTCTCACTACATCCATAAATCTCCTCTTTGGTCTTCCTCTAGACCTCCTGCCTGGCAGCTCCAACCTCAGCATCCTTCTACCAATATATTCACAGTCTCTCCTCTGAACATGTCCAAACCACCTCAATCTGGCCTCTCTCACTTTATCTCCGAAACATCTAACATGAGCTGTCCCTCTGGTGTCCTCATTCCTGATCCTGTCCGTCCTCGTCACTCCCAAAGAGAACCTCAACATCTTAAGCTCTGCTACCTCCAGCTCTGCCTCTTGTCTTTTCTTCAGTGCCACTGTCTCTAAGCTGTACAACATCGCTGGTCTCACCACCGTCTTCAACACCTTTCCTTTCATTCTTGCTGATACTCTTTTATCACACAACACACCTGACACTTTTCTCCACCCGTTCCAACCTGCTTGCACTCGCCTCTTCACCTCTTTTCCACAGTCTCCATTGCTCTGAACCGTTGACCCTAAGTACTTAAAGTCCTTGGGACTTGGGACTGGCACAAGAAGACACTGGCTTCTGCCCCCTTGTGGTTGCATTTATGACAAGTCAAAATGTCTGCTGTGAAAAAGAACTATTGGGGTAGAATGCAAGTTTTTATGACACATAGATGTTTTACTTAAAGACTCAACACTGAAATAGGTTGTTGTTTGATTAAACCGTTAACACCTTTACATTTTGCATCACTTTCCAAATGTAAAATACTCCATGACATACAGAGTCCTTGTAAGTGATGAAGTGGTAAAGGTGTGATCCACTGTCTCTCTCTTTGCAGACATGACTCCGAGGATGCTGGGCCCTAAAAACCAGCTGATTAAAGTCATCGAGAACAACCGCACCTTCCTGGACTGTCCCTTCTTCGGTTCCCCTCTGCCAGAGTTACGCTGGTGAGCATGTTTCTTTGTTTACTTATATTCAAAAATACTGGTTTTGGCATCATCCTCTGAAAACCCACATCCATGTGTCCTTGAGCAAGACACTAAATTCATAAACCTATACTTTATTGTTGAGTTTCCTAGTTCATAGTTTCAGTTTTTTAGCCATGTCCATGTGTTTTCTGTGTATAGGTTTAAGAACGGACAGGGCAGTGGGCTGGACGGCGGTCAGTACCGGGTTTACATCAACGGCACCCTAGAGATCAAACGGGCCCGAGCAGAGGACGAGGGCACCTACACCTGTGTGGCCAACAGCATCCTGGGTACAGCAGAGAACCAGGTCCGCCTGGAGGTCAAAGGTCAGACATTATATCACCGCTGCACTCAGAGTCATATGAGGCATCCTGTTATGACTCAGCATCCAACTCACAATGAACCTGAAAACTAAGTAATCATCTTGCAAATACACAATGACATGTTGACATGAAGTAACATGACATGATGTGCAGTCTACATGTGCAACAATCAGCTCCAACAGGGTTTATGTGAAATATTAAATGATTTCCTTTCCTTGTGCCAAACAGCCTGCACTGTTGGATTATATTCAAATCTCTCGTGCCTTTAATTAAACTGTTTAATAACAGTTACATTTGTATTCACTGCAAAAATATCCATCCTGGCATTCAGGGTAGAATTGAACTGAAAAAAAAAAATAAAACAAATGAGCTAATCTGCCAAGGTGGTGAGATAACATTGCAGTAGAAATCCTCATCTTTAAAGCAGAAGCTGTATGGAGGAGGTTGGGGTGGATGGTTGGACGTACAAAGCACAGCTCTGTTTTCTACAAAACGGATTTGCTAATGCAAATAAGTTGTGTATGGATGTCATTTTTAGGAAATTGCTCTGAAAGTATCAGCCTGGGGGTGAATGACAGTTTTTGTTCACTTGCTTCAACAGAAAAAGAAAGATTTTAGGAGCTATGGTGGTAAATTGAACAGATTTATGTTGCCTTACATTAACGTATTAGTATTAATATTTGTGTGAGTGAGCTTTTTGGATAGAAGTGTGTTACATCCAACTCTTCGGTGTCAGTCATTCACCTTTCATTGATTTTCCTGGATGCATCTAAATGTACAAGTTCATGTAGTGTGTGCATGTGTGTGTATGGGTTCCTCTTCAACCTCACTCCAACTCAGAACCGACTGGTATAGTTCGAGCCCCGGAGCACCAGTCAGCCATCAGGGGCTCCACGGCTCGCTTTGACTGTAAGGTGAAGTCTGATCCCAGCCTACCCATCACTGTGACCTGGACAAAGGATGACAAGCCTCTCCACCTGGGATGGAGGTAACAGCACCTACAGTGACCCTAAAACATCAGTCAGTGTTTTAATGGAGAAAAAATAAGTCTAATCCAAGCAACATTATCATTTTGTGTTTTCTTCCTCTTCCCCTTTATTTTACTGACCTTCAAAAGAATTTAAGAAAATGAATATGAATGCATCACTGGTCTCTGGTTTGTTTGTGATTAAGTGAAATTTTGAGATTTAATCAGTCCCCCAACCCAAAAAAGGGGTTTTCCACAGTGAAAATACCTAAACACCTGGGAAGTTGATTTTCACTTATTCATTTTCATCTTGTTATTTAACTACTTTAACGATTCTTTCTAAGTTGTCTTTTAGTAATTCTCATAATCAATTAATCATAATCTCTGTTTCAGTAATTCTAAATATAATTTTTCAATCCTTTTGTTGTGTGGTTACATGGTGGGCTATACTATATGGCAGGGTAATGTGGGTAATATAAGTCCAATATTTGGCAGATAAGCACATTAATTTGTGAGACATTAGAATATTAAAGTCAACTTTAAGGAAGATTGCTTTATGGCACAAAATCGAAACACATAGTATCTTCATGTTGTAAACATGGTGGGGTATACATATATGGCAGGGTCAAATGTGGGTCAAAAATGTTGCCAAAAAATCTCCTGTGATTTGGGATAGCGAAATTAATGTTTAAATACTAGTGTAATCAATGTCATATCAGGAGTCAAGACACACAAAAGGAACATAACTTGTCTTAGAGAGGAAACAGCATGTGCCAGACAATGAGAAATCTCACATGTCAACTGTCTTCTGTACATTCTAGTTATTTGATTTTACTTTTTATTTGAGTTAATGGGATGGCTGTCTCTTTTGGAGCTGACATCTGTAGAAAATGAATCAAAGTATAAACTTGAAATATTGATGTATAACAACATCAATATTGCTACCTGTGGACTTTACACAGGTAGCACAGGGTGCACAACATAGGAAGAGCAAGGAGCGGCAAATTAAGAAATTTAACATCCTTTTGAATAAGAAGAATTTAGGAAAGAACAACCAATCCTTTCTCTCTGTTTGTCTTCCAGGCTGAGGAAAGACGAGGAGTCGCTGACCATCCCCAATGTGAATGAGGGCGATGAGGGAACATACACCTGCACTGTTAAATCTGAGATAGACCAGGACTCAGCCTCAGCCCGCCTCACTGTGTTAGGTACACTCACATACAGAACAGTCCTGGAACAAATTACATGTTAAGATTGAATATACAAAAAGATTTGTACATAAAAATGAAACATTTCTCTGAACCTAAATATGTCACAGTATCTTGTTTTAACTCAAAATAATCTATCACACGGTATCAGCTTATGTATTTTTCATGTAAAACCTTTTCCTGAAAAGAAGCTACTAACTATAGCTGCCAGTTAAATGTAGTGAAGTAAAAGTTACTATATTCCCATCTGAAATATGGTGAAGGAAAAGTTAGCCTGGGAACCAGACGAATCTGCTAGCTCGTGTTTTATTTGCTTTGGCAGATGCGTCTGGCCCCCCTCCCATTCAGACAGATTTCTACCGGTCCTGGATCTGGATTAGCCACTGAGGCATTTTCGTAAACAACCAAGATGGCTGCCACTGATGTGGAACTGTTTTTGTTGAATCCGGTATTGCGTCAGTATTAAACAAACTGAATGGTATATTTTCTCTAAAAGAACAAACAACTGCATTTGGCAAGTTAAATTTGCCCGCTTTGGAAATCGAAAATGAATTGAAAGGAGCAAAATGTGAACTAGTCCGGCGATGGCAGGCTAAGGAAAAGTAGGAAGTCTCTCAAAATTGAAATAGTCATGTTAAGTACCAGCAGTAGTCGATTTGATGAGGGATGAGGGGGGATGCCATCCTCCTTGTTAGCAAAATGACCAAAATCCGTCCCCCTTGTTAACCTGCTCAAAAGAAGCTCTGTGCTTTGCCTCGTAGTGGCGCTTTTAATAATCGCCACGGTCTCGGAACATATGAGACATACTGGTTTTGAACTGCCTGTGGGAAGACTGAACATGTAAGAGTCTGCCCATTCTTGATTGAGAGAGCTCTGTTTCCGCTTTCTACTTGTCTCTTTTTAGAGCACGCCATGTGAAATTATTTCTCCGACTAGTCTCTACTTTCCCTGTGTGTGTACCTCACTCACTGACTCGACTCGCAGGCCGCTAAACCAGAGCCGTAAAATAGAAATGCCCCGTCAAAATGTTATTATTCTCAACAATTTATCGATATTCTCTACAGAAATTAACAGAGCTTGGAGCAAAATGCTCATAAACTTGCACACACACACACACACACACACACACACACACACACACACACACACACACACACACACACACACACACACACACACTATAATGCTTTTATTTTTGTTGTTGGTGTTTTATACTGTAAATGTCTTCAGTTTTTCTTGACACTGTACTATTTTTCAGCTCTATGCCTTCAAAGGGAAATCACGCATGTTTTATTGTTGCTGCAGTTTACTAAAATATAATATGCTTACCTAGCTTAACTTTAACTCTACTTACTCTCACTGATTCAACTGTTTGCATGCAGCATATTGAGATACTATAGTGCTGTGTAGAAAGTGCTGTAGCAAAGCTTTAATGTAGACTCAGTTTGGGCATCCTGTGTGACCATTGTTTTGACATGTGTTACTATAGCATTAATGACAGTGAGTCAAAGGAATAAGCCACTGTATTTGGTAAAAGTAAAAAATGTGGCCGTCATTAAACAGACGTTACCATTTTGTGAAGACTCATCTGTCTGCCTCTCTGAAGAAGTATTTACTTATTTAGACGCACCTTGAGAAAAGGCTCAAATGTCTACGTCACTGTACACTTTGATTTTTTGAGATTGTGGACGTCTTCAGGAAGTATTACTCTCAACTGACCTGCTGGGTTCTCCAAAGTTGAATTTTTTGTTTATTTTTGAGGAAAACTGGCTCATATCTGTGACTTAATCATCAATGCCAAAGTCTCAGTCTGTAAAAACAATGCTCGCATGATCGTCTCAAACTGGAGCTTAGTGAAATTGACTTGATATTAATACAATGTGTGCTAAATGACAAATTAATAGTTGTTCTCCCTTGCTGTTGATTGGCTAGTAGACTAACCTGCAAATTCTAACCCTTATACCCACTTCCTGGTCCTTGACCCTACCCTACAGAGGAAGCCTCCCTCAACCCCTCAGTCTCTAGTGCCTTGCCTCCAGGTAACACATGGCTTGAGTGGAATTTTTTCTTTTTCTTTTCTTTCCTGTCATGGTTTTCTTTCCTGTTTATTTAGTCTTCTTATTGTTTTACTTTTTGTTCTCTACCTCTATCTCAACTTGTGCCTCTGTATTATAATATTTATGTTACGCTTTTATAATGGATATTATTTTATTATGTAATAATGATTATTTTTTACAGAATGGATTTTTATATGCATGCACCACAATTCACGCTGTCAAGTAATTTAATCTCATATTAAGCCTATATTACGTCTAAGTAATGTCCAGTTTGGTACAATAATGCCACTCGTTCCAAGTTGTTTGTTGATGTTATTAGTAGAGTAGTTTTTCTCATTTCTCCTAATTGTCTCCCTTTCGATATATTTCCATTTTCCAAGTGGAACTGTTGATTTTGAAACTCAACTGTGAACTGTGTTTCAAAACATCAACAGTGAACTGGGAGGAGATTTGGAGGTGCCATTGGGTGTTATAACAGAATGAATGTATTTTAACATAACATAACAGGGTTAAGGACTGATGATTATGAGAATAAATGACATTGTACAGTATGAGTGACAAGTATTTTGCAGCATGCCTATTCTTGTATGTGCATGCTTGTACAGTACAGTATGTGTTTGCCATGTCTCAGGTCAGGTTATTCCCTGTTTCTCTGCAGACCGTCCAGACCCTCCCATGGATCTGGATCTGTCGGACCCAGCAGCCCGCAGCGTTCGCCTCACCTGGATCCCCGGAAACGACCACAGGAGCCCAATCACACGTCAGTATACACACACTCATCATATACCTATATTCTCCCACCTCTCCTGGACATCCTGGAAGGATTAAACTGCCCTTCATGGTCACATTTCTCAAAAATGTGTCGTGTGTTACAGGCATACCATATATTTGTGTGTTTGAGCTGTATTTGTGTGGAACAGGTTCAGCTTTCATTCATCTTAGGGAGATTGTGTGAGTAAAGGAGAGCTAAAAACGTGAAGGGTTAGAGTTTGTCTCGGGTCACCAAGCTCAGGAAAGAAATGATAATGAACGGATGGTGAAATACAAATACTCATTAAAATTCAGTAATAGGCCACAATTAGAATCCATCAGAGAAATATGATTTGGGGGCCCATTACTCCTAAAGTCATCATCTGTATTTATAGGAAGGATTGTAAAATTAATGCAATAAGGTCATTAAACAAACTTGAGAGGAGATGAGGGGATGAAATGACGTTATACCAGAATACATGAAGCCACAACTGCAGGTGATCCACCACAGGAGCAAGAGCTGATCTAGAGAACCTCAAAAACCTGCTGAACCCCTTCACATTTCCACTGCGTTAACAGTAAATGGTCTGCCTTTTCTCAAGCCAGTTGTGTGTCGCTCTACAGAGTTCTTGGTCCAGTTTGAGGAGGACCGCTGGGAGCCGGGCAAGTGGCAGGACCTGTCCACGTACCCCGGAGACCTCAACTCAGTCATCCTGCAGCTCGCCCCCTTTGTCAACTACCAGTTCAGGGTCATCGCCATAAACAAAGTGGGCCAGAGTCAGCCCAGCGGCCCCTCGCCACGATACAAGACCAGCGGAGCTGGTGAGAAGCACCACACACACTCGTCTAAAATAATATGGCTATATGTGTTTGAAGACACGCGTATCTTGCAGTTTACTTGATGTAGTTTTCAGGAACAACATTTCATGTACTTTACATGAAAATTATGATTTTGTTGACGAAGGGCTTCAGGTCACTACTACTTACCTACATTTTGTTGGAATAGTTTTGACCTCTTTGAAGTAATGGAAGTGTCCTGTATGAAAAAGAACAATCTCCATGTTAAATGTGAAATAAAATGCCAATTATTATGCTCTAATCTTGCGGGCTTGCTAGAAAATGTATTGGTTACTCTAAAATAAACACAAATCAAAGTAGGAAATAAAACATTTTAATTGTGGGCTCGTGAAAAAAATGTATTCTAAACACATAGGGGAATTAGCACACGGGCTAGATGTGTAGTTTGTAGCCCCTTACTTAAAAGTAGTGCAGAGTTAAAGACTACTGGCCATTAAGCTTCAGGTTTCTCAGTTGATGTTAAGCCAAGTGTTTTGAAGTTGATGTCCAATCTGAGTTCATTTTGTTATGTTAAAACAAGCCCCAGATGCCATTCCCAGAGGTCTACGAGGATGGGGCTCCAAGAAGGACAATATGGAGATCACCTGGGAGGTAAGACGTGTACAAGTCCTACCTGTTGAATTGAATGCCTGTTATGCCATTGTAAATAATGGCAATAACACAAAGAGTGTATGTAGTCTTTATCATGATCATGGATGGAACTGTGACAATAAAATTCAGTAGCCTGAAGACAGTAGTAGTTGTAGTAGTAGTAGGAGTATTTTGTAAGTAAGAAGAACATGTGCTTTCCAGAGGAAAAATACAATTATTTTAATTTCTGGCAAAATGTTTGGCCTTGGATGATTGGGCGTGATGTATTTTTCTTCTCATGTGTTTTCACTTCTTACATGTACACGTTAAAATTAGAAAAATATAAAAAAAAACAAAAAACAAAAGCACAATCTTACTTTCAGTCAGTGAGCTTTGTGTTTTTTATTTTTTCCAGCCTCTGCTTGACCTGGAGAGAAATGGCCTAAACCTGCACTACAATGTGTGGTGGAGACGGAAGGATTTGGGAGAGGAGTGGAGTAATGTGACCACAGTGCGGTCCAAACATGTTGTCCACAACACAGAAACCTACATGCCTTATGAGATCAAAATCCAGGCCAGGAATGAGTTTGGACCAGGACCTGAGTCTAACGTGGTCATTGGATACTCTGGAGAGGACAGTAAGTAGATACACACTAGATATCAGTTTGTGAAAGACAACGCTGATACTGATTTTTGGACTAAAGCTGGTAGAAATTTATGTTGATGCTTTTCAGGCTGATAAAAACTCAGACCCTCACAATTTCATCAGTGAATCATTTCACTGTGATTTTAAGCCAATAGTGCAATTACTGCAAAGCAACAACAGCACCGCTGAGGGAATTTTCTCTTATTTCTGCATAAACAGAACCAAACCTTTCTGACGATTCACACATACTGTGTCCCTTTTTGTTTGTTCAGAGCCCACCGACGCTCCCACTGACCTGCGGGTGTCAAAGGTCGACAGCACCAAGGCGAACATTCACTGGAAGCCTGTAGACCCAGACTCTGTGCAGGGAGAGTTCAAGGAGTACAGAGTGAGACTGGCTGAATTTTTGTAATGAGAACCGACTGTAGAGATGGTCTAAAAATAGACTCTGATTCTCAGTTTCTGACAATTTCTCTTGTTTAATCTCCTCACCCTTCTCTGCACTTCTTACCCATAAACCTTGTCCTTCCCCTTCCACCTCCCAGCTGTGCTACTGGCGCGAGTCCAGTCTGGTTCCAGGTCTGGTGGTCAGTAAGGAGAAGAAGACCAAAGGTTTCTACAGCACCATGGCCGAGCCGTCTGGCATTCTCAGCGACCTGGTGCCCTACTCTAAATACAAGATGTTCATGGTTGTGGCCAACAACCGCTTTGAGAGTCCACCCAGCAACACGGTGGAATTCACCACCAAGGAGGGAGGTGAGGACGCAGCCCTCACAACTAAAATATTGAGGATGACATCTCATGTAGTTTCACAAAAGTGTTCTGAGCCAAAGGTAGCATATTCATCAGTGTTATGTGGGATTCTTACAAACACACTTTTTATTATGCAGAACCACAAACTGTATCTCTTTAACGCTTACTATATTTAAATTAAATTTTTAATTGTCACCAGGACACACTTTTGAAGTAAATTTTGCTTTTGAGACCATAATGTCTTGCAAGGAAAACACATTGACTTAGCATTTTGAGAGATATTTTGGCACTATTGGAGTGGATGTCTTTGGCGCTAGAGATTTTTTGGAGCCAGCATCCAGTGGCCATCAGTGGTACAGCATTATAACGCCCCAGCTTTCAGCCTTGATGGAAGCAGCTTGGGCAGAATAAGTTTCTTTTCCTCCTCTCCTCTGTCCTTTTCCTAAATCCCAGACCCCTCTCTTGTTTCTTCTCTTTACTTATTTGTTGTGCTTGTGTGTGATTTTGTGTGTGTCTCTGTGTGTGTGTGTGTGTGTTTGCAGTGCCAGATGCTCCGAGGTTCTTCAGGATTAACCGGAGAAGTTTCGACACCGTCCACCTCGAATGGGACAAACCTCTGGAGCCCAATGGCATTCTGATTGGATACCAGCTCAAGTACCAAACAGGTGTGCTGCTCTCAAACACCAAGTATTCACACACATACACAGTACATACAAACTTTCAAACCTTCAGACAGAAAGCATTCTTTAACTTGGTGCTTCTACTTGGTAGTGATTTGCTAATCAGTATGAGCTGTATAAGTGATCGTGAGCCTTAGGATTCAGGTATTTGCTTTGTTTTATAGTTTTTATTTGAGTAAATTGTATTTGGACCACACAGCTTTACAACAGAGATACAATAGGGCAGCAACATGAATGAACACAAAGTCAGACAGGCTTTAACCGAACCAGTTTAACACTGTTATCTTAACCACTTTTTTGGAAGTGACAATGAAGGTGAATGCACTCACAATGTCCGCTGTAATCAGCCACTGCATTTTAAAGGTACTGCACATACAGTATGTGCACAACTGCAGTATGTGGAGTAGGTCAAAGGGGAACCCGGAAGTAGCTCCGAAGGATCTAATTGACTTTAGTGAAACTTAAGGTAATAACTGGAAGTTTCGTAAAAAGTTGTCGGTCAAAAAGAATAAATGTGAGGAGGAAGCTCATTGTTAACTGGCTTTAGCACTTTGCTGCACTACCAGACTGCCCCATGAGATGATCTGGGAATAATTCTGATAGCAAGCCCATCCATCTGACTTCTTCTGTCATTCTTCTGTGAATGTGCGTTTGTGTAGTCAATGGCTCCAGGTTGGGTCGTCCCCAGTTGGAGACTTTACTTCCTAATGTGACAGAGTTCACCCTCCGCCTGCCTGACCGATCTACCCGCTACAAGTTCTACCTGTCAGCACTCACCCAGGTGGGAGCAGGGGAGGTCTATGCTGAGGAGTCCCCACACTTCGCCAATGAAGGTGAGCGTTTCTACAGTTGATTCTGAGATTTGTTTGACAAAAAAATCTCACATTCACAATAGCCTCACAATATTTTTCATTGTTGAGGCTTGCCTGTCTTGTTGTTGAAAATGCATCTGATTCAACTCTGAATGGAAACCAAGGTTTTCAGCGTATCCAGTTCACCATTTTTTTTCACAAAAAAAAAAATTCTATTGCTCAGGCATTTAATAGTTGATTATTTTTGGTTCAAAAGAGCCAAAAAAATAAATAAAACTGTAACTTTTGTCTTTTCTTATTGTCAACAAACTCCATGAAAAGACCCAAACCAACAATGAATTGATGCCACTAACAAGTATTATGTGTCAAGTATCTGTGTCATACAGCTCCATAGTGGTCCAAAAACTATTAAATACACATAAATATTTATTCCTGTTTAAGTAACGTTTGTTTTGTCCGGCTGTTTTAGGAAATTACTGCGCCTTTATTTTTTAAAATGAAACTACATAGCTGTTTTTAAAGATTTACGTAGGAACAAATTGGCTTGGGGCTGAGTACCACAGGCAGAGTAGGGACGTGGGAAAGTACTGGGACAATAAAAATAATATAGAATAACACTAGCCTTATCCTTTAACACATTTCACAACACTAATCAACTTGCAGACTTGAAACTTGCCTGAAATAGATGTTTAGAGGTTTCTGACCCAGTTTATCATTAAAGTTACTGGAATTTTTCCTTACACACAGTGTGTTTAGCATTCTGTTTCCCAATAGGGCACAGGACACTGAACCTTCACTCTGCAACATTGTGTCTTTTACTATGTACCTACACTATTCGCAGGCTTTATTGTCTCTGGATGGGAACTAGATTGGTTGGATATTGTGTCATCATTGTGAGAGTCTGGTTTTGTGAATCACTGGATCCTGTGTATCCGAGAGACAGAGATACATAGAAAAAGAAAGTGAGAGAAATTATAGCCCTTTAGTAAAAACAGGCCTCTTTGTTAGGGTATCAGATGGACGACATTATCAGTGCACCAACATTGTGAGACACACACACGGACACACACCAGATCAGAAGAAGACCAGAACCCACCACTAGCCACTCATGTTATCAACTTTTGTATACATTCAAGGTACAGCAAAGTGCTGATATTTTACTGTCATGAATAAAAGTACACCTGGTTATTTTAAAGGGTTGGTTAGATACCATTAGTGGTAAGTGAGAATATCTGTTGAACCGACCTTCCAGCCACTGTCGTACTTGTTGTCCCTCTCTTTCTTACACCTCTCTCCTCTCTCCTGTCTCCCCTTCTCTTTTCATTGGCAGAAAACTTTACTGATGCTACAGGTCTAGGTAATGGGGAATAAGAAGCACAGCGTGTCTGCCTGTCACCTTTCCCCACCCCCATCATCCATGCTGTCTCTTTATCTGTTCATCTTATCACTAAGCAGCAGTGCAGTCCACCTTCATTGTATTATCCACTAAAGTGCAGTTCTACTTCCCCCTGCAGCTCACACTGGTAGGCCACAGAAGTAGTTGCTAAGCTAGTTTTTACCCCATTGGCTTTAGACAGTACACCCTTGTGAGCTAGAGGGATGTTTTCCAGCTCTCATATTTAAGAAAACATAGATTTTCCTCATGTTCTTGTATTTTACATAATCAGTAAATGATCGTTACATGAACCTTAAGACATACAGCATGTTTACATAAGCAAGACCTGCGTGTGGTGCACCACAGGACGCTTTTCCGGATATATACTATGATGAAATTGGCTTTTTCAATAACAATTTTCTATCTTTTTTTTAACATTAACAATAAAAGCTTGAAGGCACATTCCATGATCCAAATCCTGCTATCACTATATTGAGTGACAGATCTTCTAAAACAAGGGTTAACACCGACGACCATGATGACAAAACAAAAGTTATTAATGATTTCTTAAAATGTTAAAGATTTGACAAAAACAATCACAACTCCAGGTCCATGACTCGCTTTTCTAGAGCTTTCAACCATATCACATGGCCTTCTTCAGTGGACTAAATTTCCTCAGTTGTTATGGAGATGGGTTTGTTGACATGCAAGCTCAGCAGTTATGCTTTATATTATTATATTATGTCAGCGATGAAATCATAACAGCTGCTTAGCTTGCATGTCAACAGATCCATTTCCATGACAAAAGTGCAAACTCTATCCGCTGATGAAGACTGTGATACGGCTGAAAGTTCAGAGAAATGCTGGACCTTGAGTTGGTTTGTCAAACTATTTCCAAGTCAACAATGAGCTTTTGTGCTTGTAAAAGACTTTAGTTTACTTCAGCAATGTTGCGAATAAATAGGGTCATAGGTATACATACAGTACTTGTATAGGTTAATGAAAAAAATTACTGATTTAAAGAGGATCAATCAAAATCAAGGCTGCAACTAATAGTTATTTTTGTAACTGATTAATGTATTGTTTCCAATTTAGATTAGTATTAGTAGATTAAACTCATCTTAAAATGTCAAATCATAAATGTCCATTACAAGGTACCCAGCCCATAAGGAATGGTTTTCTTACTCTGTCTAAGCAATTGTCAAAACCCCCAAATCATCACATTTATAATGATGATGATGAAGTGAAAACAGACAGTCTGTGCTTTTTGCTGTTGGACTGAACTGCTGTCTATGCAGTTTTTTTTTTATTTCTTTGCTCATCTGTCCATCTGCCTATCTGCCTCTCCTCATCTCTCCATCTCCCCTCTATGAGTAAAGCTGCTGTTTGTCTGCTGCTGTGTGCTGTCAGGGATTGAAGAAGCCCACTCAACATGCTCATTATTCACACGTTTGGTGAATGGAATATACAGCCTAGTTATATGAAAATTGAACATATCAGATATACACTGGTGTGAAAAATTGTTTGACCCTTCCTGATTTCTTATTTTTTTGCATGTTTGTCACACTTCATCATCAAACAAATTTAAATATTAGTCAAAGATAACACAAGTAAACACAAAATGCAGTTTTTAAATGAAGGTTGTTATTATTAAGGGAAAATAAAATCCAAAGCTACATGGCCCTGTTTGAAAAAGTGATTGCCCCCTAAACCTAATAACTGGTTGAGCCACCCTTAGCAGCAACAACTGCAATCAAGCGTTTGCGATAACTTGCAATGAGTCTTTTACAACGCTGTGGAGGAATTTTGGCCCACGCATCTTTGCAGAATTGTTGTAATTCAGCCACATTGGAGGGTTTTCAAGCATGAACTGCCTTTTTAAGGTCATGCCACAGCATCTCAATAGGATTCAGGTCAGGACATTGACTAGGCCACTCCAAAGTCTTCAGGAGTTTTTGGCAGACAGCAGAATTCATGGTTCCATTTATCACAGCAAGTCTTCCAGGTCCTGAAGCAGCAAAACAGCCCCAGACCATCACACTACCACCACCATATTTTACTGTTGGTATGATGCTCTTTTTCTGAAATGCAGTGTTACTTTTACGCCAGATGTAATGGGACACACACCTTCCAAAACGTTCAGCTTTTGTCTTGTCAGTCCACAGAGTATTTTCCCAAAAGTCTTGTGGATCATCAAGATATTTTCTAGCAAAAATGAGATGAGCCTTAATGTTCTTTTTGCTCAGTAGTGGTTTTCGTCTTGGAACTCTGCCATGTAGGCCATTTTTTCCCAGTCTCTTTCTTATGGTGCAGTCATGAACACTTACCTTAACTGAGGCAAGTGAGGCCTGCAGTTCTTTGGATGTTGTTGTGGGGTCTTTTGTGACCTCTTGATTGAGTCGTTGCTGCGCTCTTGGGGTAATTCTGGTTGGCCAGCCACTCCTGGGAAGGTTCACCACTGTTCCATGTTTTCGCCATTTGTGGATAATGGCTCTCACTGTGGTTCGCTGGAGTCCCAAAGCTTTAGAAATGGCTTTATAACCTTTTCCAGACTGATAGATCTCAATGACTTTCTTTCTAATTTGTTCCTGAATTTCTTTGGATTTCTGCATGATGTCTAGCTTTTGACAATCTTTTGGTCTACTTCACTTTGTAAGGCAGGTCCTATTTAAGTGATTTCTTGATTGAGAACAGGTGTGGCAATAATCAGGCCTGGGAGTGGCTAGAGAAATTGAACTCAGGTGTGATAAACCACAGTTAAGTTATGTTTTAACAGGTGGGGCAATTACTTTTTCACACAGGGCAATGTAGGTTTGGATTTTGTTTTCCCTTAATAATAACAACCTTCATTTAAAAACTGCATTTTGTGTTTACTTGTGTTATCTTTGACCAATATTTAAATTTGTTTGATGATCTGAAACAATTAAGTGTGACAAACATGCAAAAAAATAAGAAATCAGGAAGGGGGCAAACACTTTTTTACACCACTGTATCACACATTTCACACATTTTAAATCTTTGGTATCATATTCTACTAGATGGTGTTCATGATCAGGACTCACATCCTGATAACCGCTGTAGAATCCTCCTTCAAGCTATTTGTATTTATGTTGACCTTTAAAGTCTGATTTCTGAACCAATCCCTGATGGCACACCTTTACAATGCAATCTCACAGCATCACTGCCTCTTTCTGTCTGCCATGAGACACAAGTTAGCCTTGTGTAGCAACTTATGTGTTTCTAAAGTTTTTTTAGTCATTTTCACTGGATACAATGTCATGATGCAGCTGTTTTGGGAGTGTGTGTGAGATGGGAGGAGATGCACGTCCTTGCATCAAAATGTCAAGACGGGGGAAACATTTTTGATGAAGGATGCGACTTGATGAGTGTGCTGGGGATGACAAATAAACAAAACTCCATCAGCAGTTGGCTTGCACACTCACTCACTGGCTTGATCGTCTTGCTTCTGAGCTTTTTCAAAAGTCATGTCACTCTGCCATCTTTATGTATCTGTTCATCTGGTCAGCTGTACATACAGTACTGGGGATTACAGGTAAGGTGGCTTGACGCTTTGGGCTGAACTGAGGTAGGCACCTCACTGGGTTGTAATGGCTCTTGAACATGTTGATGTTTCCATACTTTCTTTTCCCCTTGCACGGTGGGTTGAGGATATACTTGGCATCCAGCCTGGTGATACAAGCATGCTGGCTGGGGTTTGGGGTTGTTGTATGAGGGAAATGTTTGGGGTGGCTGCATCAGTAGTGGGACCCTTCACTGGCTGGAGATTACCTCAACTTGAAGGTAAAGTAAGTAAGTGAACAACAAGTGGAAAACAGTGGAAAAGGATGTGCTGGTTCCCAGCCTGACCCCCACACAGGGGCACCATAGTGTCACAAAAGTAAAAATAGAAAAGACTAGGGCTGGGTGTTTGCAATTTTTCAATACCTGTGCCAGTGTAATACCTGAGATTTGCTACAGATACCAAAATGTTGTCGATATCTGCTTTGAGGAATATAAACATCAACGAAAGAAGTCAAACTTCTTAAATGCATCAGTGTTTACTGTTTTCTAAACACAAGCAACCATTTTGGGTCTAAAATGTGAAAAATTATAACTTAAATCAGGTACTATCTAATCAATCAAATAAAAAAGACTAAATAACTAATAATTTAATACCAGCTTTTAGGACTTCACAGTTTTCGACACATTACTGACACATTTTGGTTGGTACTCAAAAATTATCGGGGTCTGATACCCAGCCATACCACACAACTTCTGTCACAACTGCTCTGACATTTCTAGTAAGCCCTCCAAATAGCCTATATTTACATGACAAAAATACTTTAAAACAGATGACAAGCTTGGCTCACAAGTGATGGCTAGGTATCAAGAAGAAAAGAAGACTGTACTTGTCAAAAAGAAAATGAATGAATGAACAGGCAGTTACAAGGACTGTCATTGCAGTTTCTACTGTAATGACAGACACTGGATGAAATGTGACATAACACTACATAAAATGTGTTGTATTATCCCCTCAGTGATGTGTGTGAAAGAGGTGAAGGGGCTCTGTAAATGTATTACATGAGGTCCTTTAGAAAAAAAACAACATTTTATCTTAATACCAGAGAGGAACAATACTTAAAGGGGCACTCTTCCATAAAGTTGGGGGACTTGTGAGTGAAAGATTTTTAAAAAATGGTCAAAATGGAAGCAGCAGAGGTTGAGATATTGTGGCTCTTAGTCACCAGTATGGGAAAAATACTGGATTTCCCATAATGCAACTTTTAGTGTGAAAGATGGAAAAATACTGACGTCATCCAGACACTATATAAGACACTTTATTTGTAAAGACCTTTATTTGTAAAACCAGTGGAGTGCCCCTTTAAATGCAACCAAAATACGTGATGAAGTAAAAATAACGTTACTAGTTTGGGGTTTTCCAAACCCAGCTCTTATAAAATACAGTACCTCCTCATTTGCATCCTCTTCAAAGAAGCACAGTGTGACAGCCATGTTGTAATATCAGCATTTGTCCTCTTGGTGGCAGTGGCATCTAAGTCTATGCAGGACAGTGATGAAGTGCGTGAGGATCCCAACAGAGATGAAGTGGGAAACATTCAAATGAACACTGATCATTTATTGATTCTTGATGACTTAGTCATGAGTGCTGCTTGTGGGGAATTCCTTGTGTGTTTTAGCTCAGGGCTTCATTGACTTTCTCCTGTGTGTTAGTGTGTGTCTGTTTGATGTTCCTGCTGCCTTGTCTTTAACCCTTTGCTCTCTCCCACCTCCTCCCTTGTAGTCGAGCTTACCGACGCCTCCGTGGCTTCAGCTTTTACTCCTACTCCTCCTCCTCTTGCTCCTCTTCCTCCTACTACCATCGCTCCTACAACCATTAGTACCTCAACTTCTACCACTCCTACAGCTACAACCTCTACTACTACTACTACTACTACTACTACTACTCCTTCTACCACCACCACTACAACTGAGGCGACCACTACCATCACACCTCCTGTGCTGGTCACCACCAAGCATACTGATCAGAACGTGTTGGGTACATGCTGTTGTCCCATTGTGGTTTTTACTGTCTTTCTAGTGTTTTAGTTGACCGTGAAAGGCACTTCATGGTATCAAAAGACAATTGCCTTCTCCCACCTGACGAAACAGGAAACTACATCAGAGCTGCATTCCGATAATCTGTGCTGTACCTGCTGTACAAAAAGTGGGGAATTACTTCAGAATATTGGGATGTAGCCAGCAACTATCCTCCTGGTCAGGAAGTGAGAATCCAAACTTTTTTTTTAATAAATGGATGTTAATAATGTAAAGCTCTTGGAGAGAGTACCTTCAACACTTTAGAGTGATGAGGGTTGCCTATTTGAATGAATGAGGATTGTGATATTGGAAGAGTTGAACCTTTTCTTCGGTTTTTAGGTTCAATTAGCATCCACTAGATTAGAGTCCACTCTAAACCAGAAGTAAGCACTGCATCTAAATGTTTCATGAATTGAAAAATCCTCTGGAATTTTCTTGTGGGTGAATTTTCTGTCCATGAACATTAAATTTACTATTGGTTTTGAGCGGACCATGATCGGGATCATTCCTGATCAAAACGATCATTCTTATAGGAAGACTCCCTTAGTGCTAGCACCATGCATAGGTCTAAATGGAGCCCTGTGTGTGGTTGTTGTAACTGTGCCCTCTCTGCCCCTTGCCCCTGACCTTTAACCCTTTACCCCTGACCCCCCTTTGTGTAGTGGCCCCTGGGCGGGAGATCTCGAATCTGACGGTGGAGCCTAACAGTAACTACGCTAACGTCAGCTGGAGACACAACTTCCCGGCCGGCAGCAGCGAGTTTGTGCTAGAGTTCACACTGGACAGTAAGAAACCAGACCAAGCCCACCTTGAGCTATTGAAACGTAAAGCTAGATCTGAACTTAATTATTAGAGCGTAAAACAACCAGAGTGGTGAGATATTAATGGCATTACAAGATGATACTAAGTACAAAGTGTAGGAGCTGACAAAGGGCATTATTTCAGAGAGCAGTTAAACAGATGCATCAAAACAGATATAAAATGGATTCAATTATTGGGACGCTATATGACAATCCAGTTCACTGTACAATTTTGGCTTGACCTCTCAGGTTTAAGACTTGACCAGCTCTCATTTTAAAGCTGCACTATCAGTATCTTTTATATGAACAATGTGACTATGTATAATATAGTTTTTTGATTGTAGCGATGAACCCACAGAGTCATCACTAACTGTATTTCCCATCAGCTGTGGAGCGTTTTAGCATCTTTCGGCTCACGGTTTTGGTATTCACGCCCTCAATTTTACTGTTTGGTACAGTCTCACAGCTTCATCAACGCTGTTTCCAGGGTGTGTAAATACGTGTATATATGTGTTAACCATGTCAACATTATAAGGCCACAATTTGCCAAATGTTTGTGATTTTTATCTTGTTGTGGAGTTCTGCCCTCTAGTGGCCAAAAAGCCAACCTGATTAATGCAGCTTTGATATTAGAGTTGATATTGTATATTTCCACATTTAACAACTTTAACAAAATCCAAAGTTTGACAAAGACTAGATTTGTTTAATCTTTTTCACAGGAACCTTAGCTTATCTAAGGTGTTAAGTGTTGGGGATTAGAGGAAATTACTTGATGTGAAAGACACCTTGATCTACAACAACACTCTAGTGGAAGTAATGGAAATACTAATGAATGATTCATTGTCCTTCTCATTACATAATTATTGCCATATTTTTTTCATACAGACTTCAATTACACCTCAATTGTATATTTTTGTTACCCCAAAATTCCTTGCTCAAGGGTTTTGCTGAAATGTGTCCTTGTCTTACTGATTCCCAAAACAACCTTAATGGAGAGCTCTTCTAGGCAACCATTTGTTGACAAGACAAACAAGTAATAAAAAAATAATCTAATGTTTGAACAAAGCAAGGCTAGAGCATAAAGGGGATACGACACGAAAGAAGGGAAAGGGAAAGGAAACATCTTCCTTTAGGTGTAAAGTTTTTAAATAAAAAAGTTTTTAAATAAAACAGAATATATATATATATATATATATATATATATATATATATAGATAGATAGATAGATAGATAGATAGATAGATAGATAGATAGATAGATAGATAGATAGATAGATAGATAGATAGATAGATAGATAACCTTCAACTGCAGCAGCAGTTTAAGGATGTGATATTTGCTGACGTCTCAATTTGAACTTTGTTAAAAAAGCAGAAGCTACAACAAACCACAGTCTGTGTGTCTGTCTTTCTCTCTTGCACTCTTTCTATCTCTCTTTGGTCTTTACATGTTGGAAAATGTTGATCATCATCATGTCACTACTAACCTCCTGTGCATCACAATGATTTCTTTTCTACACGCTGCCTGGCTTGAAATGGCTCGTGTTGGACCGGCACTGTGAATGGGCTGTTCGGCTTGCTGTCTATGAATTGCCGTTTGAATGTGTCACTTTTTTGGTCATCCACGCTTCCATATTCGCTTACTTTTGCTTTGGATTGCGTGTGTAGCACTCTTGAAGCCTGCTTTTATAAAACACATCATCCCTCCTTTTCTGGAGTCCCAGAGCTGGTTGAGATGGGATAGTCCAGCACTTACAAGCTATCTCTGTTATTGCTTTCTACATATTCAACAGTCTGTGATCTTTGATCAAGGACGAAAAGAAGGGAGAATGTATTTTTTATGTACTTGGGCAGTGGCTTTAATTCTTAATGATGTCTGAATATGAACAGAAAGAAAGAGGGAGGGAGGAGAGGGGGATGAGAGTGATCTAATGGTCTCCACCCATCCCCTGTTCTCCAAGGTCATATCTGAAAGCTTTGACTCTAAGGAAGAGTGGTGGGGAGCCCCTGACACTCCCCCACCTCCCATCATCCTCCCTTCATCCTCCCCCTGTCTTCCTGACTGTGACTCAGGAGTCGCTGCATGTCTGTCAGAGAAGGGTTTAGGTAAAGGATGGTGCTTTGGTGGCAAAAGAGAAGAAAACTGGAACTGGAAAAGGAAATGAGAAATCTTGCAAAAGGAAAGAAAATGGGAATAATTTTCAGGGTGTACTATAATTTGTACATTTTTACTCAGCTACATATTTATATTCCAACCTATTCTCACAAGAATATAATTACTCACAAGAGTTATGCAGTAGAAGTGAGAGAGCTGCTTAAATTTAATCCCAAGCATTCCCACAATTTACTTGTCTTTTCACATGACGAACACATAAAAATGGCATGACCACTTTGTAGTACTGTCATACACATCCTTTAATGATGGAGACTCATAATCTTCGTATTTTTTGTGCCCACAATGCATGATTTGCATTTAAAAAGATACAGCATGCTCATAATATAATCCAGGACATTTTTTAAAATCCTGTTAATTATCACATAGCAGCCTTTATTTACCTCAGAGAAGCTCACTGTTATTTGAACCAGGCTAAATATTACAAACAGGCCTTTATTTCTAGTTTCCCCTGTTTTATAAATACAGTCATGTCATACTTCTCTTTTTCTTATCAAGCTACCATAAATGAAACTCAACATTTGCTGCACACAAATCTTACATTTTAAATCCTTCCAGCAGCTCAAATGGCATAATTCCTCCTGTTCCTGGTGTGCTTTCCATTTTAAACATCTGTAGACAGTGTTGAGTTTTACTGACAGTAGCTTAACACAAATCAAAAGACTGGCAAAGTAGAGGCGAGTGGACTAGTGAATGAAAACAGTACTTGCGCTTAAAAGAGAATAGTGAGTATGACATGAGTCTGGTGTTGGAATTAGTGCTGTGGAAATATACATTATGCTGAATTTATCATGTGACTATTAGAGTACAGGCAATTCCACCCCTTCTCAATGTTTTTACTCTGCCTTTAATTGAGACTCTGTCATTATTTGAATACCAGCTTTTATTTAAGAATTGACCCTGTTCTTGTACATACATTTAGAGAAATCCATTTGCTCACCAGAAAAAGGTGAGGCAATATATGTATTGAAACATGAGGTAGTACAGTGGAACATAAGGAGGTGGGCTGTCAAATTAGTTACCTCCCAGCTTATATCAAGATATTTGCTGATGGGAAGTTTTTACTTTTTAGCTAAATGTTTTTCTTTTGTTGAACCATCAACAAACCCCAGATTAATCATGACCAGCTTATTTAACAAATTATGGAAACTGAATGTTGAAATGGAATTTAAAATGTGTCACTGTAGGATACACATACAGAGGAATGAAGCCACATTAATCATTTCCATCAAACACATTTCTGCTCTTTTCACAAAATGTTGTGAAAATGTGTTAAAAGGTTCAGATATGCACACTTGTGTTGGTCACACAAACTACAGCAAATACTGTCACTGGGAATACAAGTGTAATAGCTTGACCGACAGCAGTAATATAGCAACATATGGGATTGATAAAGTGAAGGTCTATGGTCTGAAAAAATATATAATGTTCAGGAGTCTCAATAAGGCACTTAAAAGACATTTGAATCGTTTTTTGCATTAACCTGAAAACACGAAGAACACCATATTATACTCGTAATACCAAACATCAGCCTTGGCTGAGTATGTTAAAAAGACTGGCGTGTCCTCTTGTTTCTGCATTAGACATTTTGTTTGGTTGGTTTAAGGACTGGTATTAATAGCATGGCTTTGGAATGAGTTCTGTTGAATGACATCAACCTTGTGAAATAGCTGATCGCATGGTGCATGATGTCACCAGCTCGTGCTGCCTTTTCCTTTCACTGCAACCTCAGTCATGCTCATAGCTCGCCATGTCATGACAGACACGTCTTTCAGCCAGAAAGACGCAGGTTGTTGTCGCTGTTTTTTGTTTTGACCTCATGGAGATAAGTATGGGCCTGTGAATAATTGAGACAAACAATGCTTTGCCCCCTAAGACCCTGTTGCCCAAGAACAAAGTTCTGTAACGGTCAATTTCAATTCTACCTGATGGAAACATGATGCACAATGACCAATTCATGGGGCAGTTTAGTTGTGGGAGACTTTGATGTTCACAGTATAGAGGTTTTGCCTGAAGGAACACCTACTTCTTGTGCCCCTCTTCTCCTTCACTCCCCATTTTAGATGAGTTTTCTCTGGAGAATCATGCCCTTGAGAGAAAATGTAGTCTCAGAGCCATAAAAGAGGAACATGAGGCAGAATGTGTCAGCTGAACTGGGAGTTGCACCTCATACATTAGGTATAGTTGCTAGAAGTATTAAACTACATCATGCATATGCTTCTATACTGTAAAGGGATGAATGAATCAATGTCATGGGGATGGGCACTGCATTGTTATCAGTCACAATTCAGTTCAGTAACCCTGCTATCACTCAGAGAAAACAGTCTCCCTGCAAAGCATCGTGATGCCGTGACCTTTGTTAGTAAGCACAGCCGTTACTGTGGAACGAAGGCCACACCCCCTGGAGTGTGATTGGCCCCTTTCTTGTGTCTCCAAGGCAACAAGACGGTGAAAGTTGTACCGGTGAAACAACAGCCCCCCATTACAGTGGCGGATCTGATCGCAGGCGCCAAGTACCATCTGAGGGTTTACTCCCATGAGCTCAACAGCGTCAGCAGCAAATCTGTCACCTTTAAGACCAAAGCAGGTGAGACCCCACCTGGCCAGGTGGAACTGGGGGTTCCAGCCAGGTGGGCTACTCTGGGTGCAAGTCTGTCAGTAGTATCTACAGTAACTCAGTCAATGCTGGGTGAGTTATTATGGTTTGTTCTTTAACACCATGCATGTTCTTCCAAAGGTAAACTCAAGTCAGTCAGGACAAAACATTTCACCCCCCCCATATTTGATGCCATCAAACTTCAACTTGGTTGTCTTTATGGGCAGTATCTAATTTATGAGTGGAAATAAAAGTTGAATTTTTGTGAGATGGAACTTTTGTGAATATCCACACTCCCTGTGACTTTCCACACAACTCACATGTTCTCTACTAACAAGTAAATACCCATAGATAGTTTACCTTGCCAAGAAAATGTCAATCTAGGTTATTCTTTGATTAGTTTGCATGGACATAATAAGCATAACAATAAGAATAAGCTATATACTGTAGTGCAGCTTAAGATCGTTATGTTCTTGAGACATACAGTATACTCATGATTAATCACAAAATATATTCAAATGATTATGATTAAGCGCACATGGAAGGGTACAAAATATGTTTCCTGTTGTTGCACCCGTCTTGCCAATTTGGCCAGTGTGAAGTATAATGGTAACTTGACCTGCTAAACTCAGTTTTATAGAAGGTGTAACATTAGACTAAAGCAAAGCTTAAAGTGCTCACTAGCCCTTATGTAATGATAGATGTCAGTTTAGCTACTGTGCTTTAGACACTTTGCAGACATGTCAGGTCATATGTCTGGTCCCATCTCAGTTAACCTGAATAAACGGTTGTTGTTTTTTTCTTTGTTACCTTGTAGGTGGCAAGCAAACACTAGCTGCTACTAGCTCCCCACCACCTAATGTTATATATGATGTGTTATCATTATTTGACCAGGCATGGCTAGTTTGCTACTTAGCTGTGGAAGCTCACCAATGGCAAAACTATTGAGTGAGCACAAAACAAATTATAGCATTTATCAATCTGAGTGTAATCGATGTTTTGAGCTTCTGGAGAATTATATCAGAGCAAGCAGTAATATTACTGGATCTGACCTGGAACTGAAGGCTCAGATGTCTAAGTAACTAAGTGAGTTCCATTAGCTTATTGGCTTAAGAGACTTTAACTGAGAAAGTGATATGACTCTAACAGCAAGGTTCATGGTTTCTGTTAAAGCCTGTTAGCCAAAATATTCTCCAGAACTTAAAATCTGATAAAAACTTTGAAATGAATTGATTTACAGTGTGCACATTCAAGATTTTGTACTCTGAATGCTCAAAAGTTTACTCTTAAATAAACTACCAAAAGACAAAATCAATCACATAACTGCAGAATTTGCCTCCTAAATTTAACAATTTTAATTCCACAAAGGTAGGATGATTGTTATACTGTAGGTTTAAATAAGTAGGTATTAATAGGTATTATTGTCTGATAGCTCTGGACCTCGGGATGGCCATCGCTACATGAGCTAAAAACCCTGTTTTGGCTAGCTGGCTATTAGGACAATGTGAGTTTCCTGTCTGATTCCTATCAAACAGTAACAACACTGCTCCACTTGTAAAGTGATATTTTTTTAATCAAAAGATTAACTTTCTTTGTCTGATTGAGCATATGAGGCCTCCAGTTTTGATTAGAATGTGTACATTTTTAATTAAATATTGGAAATGTTGCTGTTCTAATATCTAGTTAGAATTTCTGGTACCTGTCAAAGAATTTGTGTTCTTTCAGGTTGTACTGAAATCTTTCTGGGTGTGTTGGAAGTAACAGTTATCTTCACACCACAAACCTCCGTATCCCACACTTTTCTGATTAAAATTCACACACTGTGTAATGGAAAACAAGACAAACACCTTATTGTTATGGATGTACAACATCATCCTGGATATGAGCTTGGGGGCAAATAATGAGATGTTGGTTCCGAGTTGTTGACTTCTGCTGAGTGCTGTGGCATAAGAATAGATTGTCTGATGTGTTAGCTCTGACTCATCATGGTCCAGAAAAACACTCACTGTTTCCACTATTCTCTCTCTTCTGTGTGTGTGTGTTCTGTGCATGTCTCCAGCCTACATAGACCAGGTAGACATAGCCACTCAAGGCTGGTTCATTGGCTTGATGTGTGCCATCGCCCTCATTATACTGATCCTCCTCATCGTCTGCTTCATCAAGAGGAGTCGCGGGGGCAAATACCCAGGTAAGGCCTGACTCTGAAGCTTTGATACCCATTAGAAGACCAATGTTAGCCCCACAGAGCTGTCTGTCAAAGGTCAACAACATCAATAGCAATAGTGGATGGAGCCAGTGGTTCCCAAAATATTTTTCCCACTGTAAATTTACATTTACAAGTTTTTCTTTAATAATAAATTCAGTGTTTCTTAATACAGAAACACACTGGATAATCCTGGATAATTCAACAATATTAATGGGTAATGTTATGGCCACTGGATATAAATACTGCATTTCAATTTTATTTCTGAGAAATTACATTTTTTTGGGCAGTGTGGTATGTCAAATGCCTCTAAATGCTAAAACGTTCTAGCATTGTCAGAACACTTTGTCACTGTAATCAGGAACAAAACATCCCACTGTATTCATTGAATTGTTCAAAATAAAATGCAAAATCCCAAAGCGAATTGATTCAATTTACTGAATTTATCCAAAAAGTTCTACAAAGCTCAAACTCTAACGTCTGTCTGCCATTACCAACACAGCAACAAAAGTTGACGTTCTCTGATTGGATGTCGCTTACCAAACTCAATATTTTGCTCTGAAGTGATAACTAAATTTAGATGCCATTTGAACCATCAGCATTTTGGTAGCAAGGTAGCAAATCGGGAGTGATTCAGACGCAGCCTGGGATTCTTAGCTGTCTTCTCTCCTAAACTCATGTACACAGTTGTGTATCTTTAAGTGGCAGATGTTGGTTATGGTACTAATTTTGAAATATGTTATATTTCGTGTGATATCTAGGTTTTAATCATTTATTGTGAAGATATGTTTCATACTTTGATCTATTACAAACCACTGTGAGCTGTACCAAAAAAGCTGTTACTGTTGCATTTTTTTGGTTGCTAATACAAGTTGTTAAAATTCACAAACTGTCCTGAAACTGGAATGTGCTAGGTGTATTAGTTAGGACTATTTTAATGTCAGTACTTGTTCTTCTTTTAACTGTGGAAGTGTAGAAACCTGTGTAGCTGCTTAGAAGGAAAACAACAGGCCAATACTCAAAATGTCAGCGTCTGTTTTTAGTCAGCTGGCACAGGAAAATAAAAACTACAGGTCATCACAGTGCTAAAGACAAACAGCAACTGGCCTCAATTTGCCAGGTCAAGATGCACTTACACGACAAATAGGATGTTCAGATCAGAGTATATCAGTGTGCATTTGTGGATTTTGTTGAATATTTGATATAATACCACAGTCAATCTATTTATTACTCCCAAACAATTACTAATATGCACTTTTTAGTGTATTTTCCTTGTTCAGACAAAAATGAAAATAGTCTTCATTCGACATTGCTGCCAATCTACAGTATGTAATAATTTAATGGTTTGGAACTACAGAAATTAGAGTCGTGTTAATGTTTTGCAGTTTCTATAATGTCTAGGTGGTGGTTGCATGACTGGTTTCGCAAAATATCTAGGTAGGTGCTGAACTGTTATGCTGTAAACGTTAATAACTAACACCCAGCGATGAACTCAAAATCAAATAAGGATCATAACAGAACAGTGACAGACAGAAAAAGACTAATGAGAGGAGTTCACACACATACACGGGAGTTCACATCACACTCTACTAAAACAGGCTTGTAAGTCTCTTAAAAAGTGCACTGTGTTCCAAATCCATACTATAGTATACATGAATTACTGGCGGAGCAGCTCAGAAAACAGTAAAAAGAAGTCATAAATGAATGGTGTGAAAGTAAAGTAAAAAAAGTTTATAATTTTTCACACATTTTAGTCTATAATTTTAAATAGAAGCAATTTAACTGATGTCTTTCGGCTAGCAGCGTGTATCATGTCCTGTTTGTGCAAAATGATACATTATACTCATACATACTCATACATACATGAGTACATTCATTCATTTCACAAACTGCCAAAGTAGTGCACTGTCCACATTTGTTTGCTTTATAGTATCAGTTTATATGATGTAGTATTAGGGGATAAGTATGGACTTGGGACACAGTGCTAGTTAACAGTTTAATAAATGAAGGCTGAAGACAAATATATGGAACTAAATTACCAGATGAGGACTAACAGAAGGATTGTATGTTAAAGCTAACTCCAGGGACACCTCGACATGTGGATGGTTTTGTGTATCAAATCTAACCAAGACATCAGTGGGGTTCTCAGCAAAATGCTGAAAATTTGACTTTTGTTCTCTCCTCAGTCCGTGACAAAAAAGATCTCCCCTTGGACCAAGTAGATCAGAAAGACCAGGAGGGATCCTTTGATTACCAGTAAGTACAATCAAACAGACTGCTCTTACCCTGCATTACATGTCTGAATTACATCTGCACCACCTTCATCAGTGCCTAGCTTTGTTTGAACACTGGACCTTGAAATTATTTGAGGTTAATTTGAAAGTTTTTAGTGGTTGAGAGAATTTGTGGTAAATCTCATCTTGTTTACTATGTGAAGACTATGGAATTAGGTACTGTAGCAGAGATCATGAGATACAGCTGCAGTACGTGCGTGACAAATACAAACACAAAGACATTTCATTCAGTTCAAATGATAGTAATGTATGGGGTTTAGTGAAAATGATGTGTTAAAGGTTACATAGTATGGCTTACTTTAACATTCAAGCAAAGATTCACTATGGGACTGAACAGGAAACAATTCCTTTAAAATGATATTCTTAAAATAACAAAATCCCAACGACCTGCTATTTATTGACGCTGCTGGAAAGCTTAGAGCTCTCGTTGACAAACAAAGCCTTGTTTTGAATATTCATATTGGTATGCTGTCCATTTCCCTCTAGTTATTGTAGCGGATATGAGATCTTTTGTACGGTGGCAGAGAGACTTTGCTCAAATGTTGCTCAATGCTCAATGTTTAGAAAGCCCTCTTTTATTGGTATCAGATGCAACATTGTCACCAGTAATTCATGCAAGCACAGAGCAGGGTTTTTATCTATGAAATTCAGATCAGATGAGACAACACTTCAATTATGGAGGAGTTTAGGGCACAGAGGTGCCAGCCTTGATCGATTAGTGCTACAGGTGTGCTTGCAATTGGTAATGAATCATGGTGACTAGGGCTACTTCCAACACAAATGCGGATACATTAAAAAACACATCGTTTTCTCTCCATCTACCGTTTTCTACCCAAGACTAAAGCTTTTCAAAAAGGCTCTATAGATAAATGTCGTGTGGCGTCTTGACACATCTTTCAGTTAATGCTACATTATGACTAAACATAAACGTCTTAACATAGCTGCCAAGGAACTACTGTTAGCCTTAGTTAGCCAGTAGCATTAATGACCTGCAGTCAGCTCACTATTTTATACCAGTGGAGTCATCTGAACAGAAACAAAAAGATATGATAACACCTGTATTGTGTGATTGGCTGAGACAAAGAAAGTCGGAGGCAACAGAAGAACCTGTAAAGACCAGTCATATCTGTCAAAATAGTCTATCTATCCAATGTTATCCAAAAATCTTAATTACCATGCCAACGCAGTTTTGTTGTTTGCCAACGAACCTGTTTCCTGTAAGATGTGAAAATGTAGTCCCGAAAATCTTTGTAAATCTAGACACCAGTTCTTAAACCTTGCCTCATGTGAAGTAGGCACATACTGTACTTTGTTGTGCTGTGGACTTTTATAAGAACAACTGAACATACAGTAGGTCATATTTCTGTAATGTGAGGATGTACTGTATATACTGTAGAATGTGTCTGTACAGTATGTCTTGGTAAGTGATGTGTCTTTTGCTCCTTCCAGGTCCCACTGATCTCTGTGGCTTCATTCTTCTTTATGAAGAATAAGTCTGTCTTTTTCTGTATCTGTCCACTTTGACTAAAACTTGTTGAATTTAACCTGCTTTTTCTAAATCTAAGATGTACATGTTCTAACTCAGCTGTGTGAGAGTGCCACTAAAACGTTTACCTGTAATTGTAGACACTCTAGACTGAGAAAAAGCCTCTGAATCTGACCTTGGATCTACTGATACATATCAGTACACATACAGCAAGGATCCTGTCTTTTCTAGTATTCAGACTATCTATGTTATACCTATGAAAAGCACAAGGGAATGTACATACATACATATTGTATCTAATCATTATGTAGCTCTGCTTTAGTGTAAAAAGCGTAAAATTACAGTCTTTGATTGACACAGCAGTGCATCTGATATTAAAATTCAGAAGATAGCTCTATATGAATGTGCAAAAGAGGCACGATTAACATTTATTATCACCTGAGAGGTGCTGGGCTGTTGTGTGTCATTAATCCCTATCCAATGTGTGAGATCCTGTTTTGTTTTTTAATCAATAATGAGTCTAACATTAATACCCAACCCCTTTCTCACAGTCAAGGTCATTGCTTTACTCTGATTCTGACTCCGTCCCTGGTGTCCACTCAGCTCTGTGTGTGCGCGTGTGTTTGTGTGCATGCAATGATTTACATGCATGTATCATGTGGAGCTTGTTCTCCTTCCTCGCTCTTTCTTTCTCTACACTTCCTCCCTCTCGCTGTCTCTCCTGCTTCCTCACGTCTCGTCCCTCTCTCTCCCCCATGCTGAAATGGGTCATCTGTCCCTGACAGGAACGAAAACGAGAACAGGTACTTTGGTTTCGGCACGGCATCTCTCTTGACCTGTGCATGTCAGGGGGGAACAGATGTCTCCACTGAGCTGGGGACAACAGGGTGGATAAGGTGTAGCTTATTTGGGGAGACGAAAACAAGACAATCTGCCCGATTCACGCATTGCTGGCTCTTTGGTCAGTCTGCAAAGAGTGCACAGTTTTCATTCATGATGTCAGCAATATCAGTTTAACTGACCTGCATTAGATTTTAAAGCACTTTTTGAACAATGTGATACACAGAGGAGACCTTATAGAAAGTAGCTGACACCATAGTGAATAGATATGATTAGCAGAGAGATGGACAGGATGCAGTGCAAGGCTTTGGTTCCTTTATGGGTGTCAAACTGTCAGTCCAATAATCAACCAAACTATCTCCATGTCAACAACCAAATCTTCAGACCTGTTCATTTGTAAACAAGACCAGGGCTCCCTGGCACTCTGGTTTCATGATGGTCACATGACATTCAAGTGACACACACAGATATACAGTAAAGGACAGAGCCGTGCATTTGTCGGTATGCATGTTTATTGCAACTGGTCCCCCAAAAGACATTTTATTCAAAGAAGTATGTGGCTTCAGTCGCAAAACTAAACCCAGAGAAAGAAAAAAAGGTCAGCAAATGTTTGCCACCTATCAGATTCCTTGGTTTCAATCAGGAGGCTAACGCCTTGGCTCAGTAAGTAAGAGCCCATGTAAGACTTTCTTTAAGCATTTAATACCTCAAGGCTGCAGCTCTCACTCAATTTTCTAGTACTATCTATCTATCTATCTATCTATCTATCTATCTATCTATCTATCTATCTATCTAATTGAGATTGTGAAATAATACATTTTAACTGAGAATATAAATATATAATAAGTTCAGAGCTGGAGTCAGGAGGTATTTAGCCTAGCTTAGCATAAAGATAAACAGCCAGCTTGGCTCTGTCCAAAGAACAAAATACTCCTACCAACACCTCTAAAGCTCACACAGAAACGTCCCGAACACAGCAAACAACAGGCAGAGGGCAGGGTCACCACCACACACTTCTAGTGGGTTATAAGTGAAGATTGAGAGGGATTTTTTTTGTACAATTTTTTTTTTTTTTTTTTTTGGAAAATCCTACTTATTTTGCCTTTAACCCACACATAAATAGAAATATGAAAACCACAATTTGTGATTTTAACGGTAGTAAGATATTGGAGCTATTCCTTGATAAACAACAGTTTATCCATCTACCACGTACTTTGTGTCTCAAGCTATAGCAAGGGTTTCCAGATACGGTTGGTTAGCACAACATTTTGGTGTAGGCTTTGGTATAAACCACACACTGACAATTTTACATTTCTGTTTATGTACAGACTAAACACTCAAGACACACTGGATATCAGTTTCTCCCTGCCTCCAGTCTTTATGCTAAGCTAGGCTAAACAGGTCATGAGGTCGATATTGATGTTCTCATCTCACTATTGTAAAAAAAAAGCAAATAAGTGAATTTCCCAAAATGCTGAACTATTCCTTAAAAGCCTGGTTATCTGGTGATTAGTCAGTGTGTAGTTACTGTAAATGAACCAAATTCAACAAAGTTATTTTTTGTGCAGGTGGGATCATTGCCACAGTCTCTCTTTCAGTTGTTGGAATAGACAACTTCTCAAAACTGAGACATACTCTATAATAACAGATTAATTCCAAAAGATCCTCCATCACCCTGGTGATAAATGTTCTGTTTTTAAATCGGATACTTGGTACATAGAAAATAACATAATTACACAGTGATTACACAGTAGACCAATGTGAAGGGAAATCATATTCCAGGTAAGATGCATTATCTCCCAGAATACAGCAGAGCAGCTGTTCAGGGCTATTTAAAGGTTCAGAACTAAATATAAAATGCCTCTGGTTAATCACAGCCTCGGTTCAGCCCTAGGCTCTTATAGAGTCATACGGAAAGAGCACATTAGCAGTCTCAACAACATCAATTAAAACACACAGACCATGGCCCCCTGCCACACAGTGAAAAATGTATTCTTTTATTGTGTGGCTCAAAGCTGCTCAAAGCTCAACAATAGAGTAGTGATTACACAACTCCATTGATCTTAATGTAATATTGTGCAGTGTTGCCTGTGCCTTTCTGTTACCCCGAGTATGGATCAGTCAATACCCAAAGACCTTGTCTCGAACTTCATCCTTTAAATAAAAGAGCAAAGAAGCATCCGTCCCCATAACTACATCAGGCTCTTAATGGATCAGCTGTTCCAGCAGTACAAGCAGGCAGACATAGTGATCCCAGAAAGCAGCCTGAGTGAACAGTATGGGAGGTCTTGTACCTTTTTTGTCCCAGCTAAAGAACTAACATGTTTTTCACCCTTCTAGAGGTTAATTGCATTGTTTTTCCTCCGCTGGCTGACATTTAAAAAGCATCTGCCACCAGGTGCGTTGGGCGAGAGATGGCAAGGGAAATCAATTGGGGTTGTAGTGAGGGCAGGGGGGCAGGGCGAACTATGTTTGGCACAATTTGACACCCTTAAGGAACTGATTTAGGCAACAAACAACTGGAGAGCATTTGGAGGACAAAAGACTGAACAAACACTTCAAAGAGCCAACCAAAAAAAGTTATGACCTTGGATCCATGAATCTCGAAAGTAGAAAATTCTTCAAAGTAAAAACATCAGGAATTTTACATGACACAAAATTTCTTCAGTGCATAGCCTTTCCTGTTTACTCCATCTTGTTTTGCATTCTGTCTTCTTTCAGAGGATCTTCAGTAGTTTTAGTGAGAATAATTAAACATCATTATCTCTTATAATAAAAACTGTTTTACTTTTCATCCCGCATGAAAAACACATGGGATTTTATAGTGTAGTTATTAAAGGATAAATCTATTAAAGGATTTTTATTAAATTTAAAGGATAAATTTAGTTTAACCTGGGTCTTTATTTTCATAGCATTGTACAAACCAAGTTAATTGCTCAGATCTGGGAATGCGGCAACATCACTTAAAAGAAGTCAGATGGGTCAAGAAACGCAAGCCCTCCAACCATCAAACAGGTTGTAAACAAATTCATTTGGAAGAGAAAACAAAGGTGAACAGTAAAATTATTACCCAAAATGTCAATTGTAAACATCCATCACAGTTCACAGACCCACTTCCTGCTCCAACTTGGACCTGCCGTACTTACTGTAGTTGTGCGCACACAGTGACATTTCAGATGAGCTCACTTTCAGTTTGACCTCCACATAAAGTGGTTTAGATAATTTCGATAAACTGTTGTCTTACTTACAACCCAGTCCTATTGCCAGACAAGAACGTTTGTATTGTATGAATGGATGACGTAAATCATGAGGAATTATTCAGTTAGGATACTGGTTACAGTCTATCTGACTGCTCGTGTTTCTTGACCTGTCAAACTTCGTTATAGTGAAGTCCCCGTGTTCCCATGTCTCAGCAATTGGTGACTTCAGTGTTATTACTAATAAAAATGATGTACAAAACTACAAAACAAGACCCGAGTCGTAACAAGCTGGAATAAGATGGCCCCGACACATGCTATGCTGCCATTTTCTCATATGGAAAATAACGAAAAATACAATAATCATTTATTTTATTCAAAGTTCAAACTTTATTTGTTATGTCATTAGGATTATGATGAGTTAAATGGATTTAACTTCACCCTTGGCAAAGATATATAAAAGCTAATGTTCCTCATGTTCTTACATCGACATTGTTAGACCTCCTTTTCATTATCTGGCTATTTAGCATGTCTGGTTATCCATCTGTCTCATGACTGTCTTTCTGTTCTACCCACCCCACTTTTTTGTCTGCGTCCTTTGTGTCTTTTGGGATTTATTTTCCTCATTGGTCCAAAGGTCTCTTGAAAGGTATGAAAGGAGAAGAATCTCCTCTATCGCCACCTGATGTCCTCTTAATCCTGCTCTAAGAAAATCATCATTTTCTGTTGCTCATTTGCAGTGCATTTTAATTGATTGGTCTGTTAGAGCCATTCCAAATTAAATAACATCCTAATGATTTTTATCCATCAAATTAAAGCATTTCAAAGCATGGTTAATCCGATGTTGGCTAATAACAAACTCAAATGATGTTCCCAATACAAGTTAAGCTGAAGTAAAAAAAATAATACAAAACACAGAGTGTTGACTTCCTGACTCTATAGTCATGTTAATCTGTGTCATTTTCATGAGATTTCGTGAATGCTGCAGATGGGCGAGTTTACGTTTTACTATGCAAGGAAGGTTATCTGAAACTCACTCCCATTTTCTAAGTTACTTCCCCCACCTTTGCTCTTCTACTCAAAAAATCACCTAATCAGATAATTGAATCATTCCCGACTCTGCTGTCTTTCATTCTGAAGACATTTTGAAGTCACTCTCTCTTAAAGCCACCCAGCTCAATGAAGTTGCTGGTGCAGTACGGTCAACAAATGAAAGGAAGCTTGGCAAATGTGACCAGGGCAGGCAGTTTAAAAAAGGCTCTGCCTCTTGGCCAGATTTATTTAATTAGCTGATAGAGATGTAATCTTGAAGCGTTTCAGTGCCACTGGTGCATAGAGAGATGTCCTTCTGACTGACTCCTGGCACACTCAAAGGGCATCAAACCACATATCCACTCTCTATCTGCCAGCTGCTGTGCTGCTCACCTTACTGCACACTGCATCTTATTGATGAGTTATGAGGACTTCCACCCCTGAATCAACAACTTGCAGGCCTTCTGGCCACAACAACACTTTTCTTTCTTTACAGTTACATATGAATGCGCTGCAGTCTGAAGGTACTTGGACAGCGACACCATCATCTGACCCGACGCTTAGTATGCCAAACCATCCACCCTGACCTCCCTAAGAGGGTTTGTGGAGCTATAACATCATCAGTCTACTTCTGCCTTGGCTGCCAGTCATTATTCACACAGCTACATCAGGTTGCTTGTCAGGAAAGTGTAAACATCAGCTGATTTACGCGTTTGAACAAACGACCAATGCTGTCATTTTTCTGGTAAGGACAGTATTAGATATTTAGATTTACTTTAGAATGAATGAATGGTGTTTGAATTTCCCTTTTTTATACATAGTTCATGTATGGTAAAAATGTAAAATGTATCAAGTGATGTGTGTGGTTCCCAAAGTGTTTCAGAATGGAGTATGATGATTCTGAGAAGATCTAGTGTCGATTCGGTCCTCTCCTAGGGAATCTGAATACATGATGTTTGAAATGCAGTGCACAGACATGAGCAGAGAAGAGAAACCCCACAGTTAATACCTCACTTTTGCATCCTTCAAAAGCATTTCCTGCATCAGATATGCTACTGGCTTGATCTGAGACAAGAAAGCTAATGCTAGTCTGTAGCTCTTTCTCCCTGTGCATGAAGTTTTCTTCCCCCTAAAATCAGAGACATGCAGTCATGCTCTGAACTGTGATCAAGCACAGCTCCATAAATGAGGTACAATGGAGTTTTCATGCTTAGATCTCATGTCAGAATATGGCCACCATTTAGCATGTGAATGTCTTATTTAAAGGACAGCATTTATCTCTTTTAATCACCCCTGTCTCCTACAAAATACTGTATGTTTACTTATTTGCTTAACCAAATACGTTTTGGAGGAAATGTAATTGCTACCTGGAATATTTTCACTGGCATACGTTTTTCAAGTCCAGGAAGTGTGATGTTTATATACTGTACAGAAGTCATAGGGAGAGGGTTGTGACGGATGGTTTAAGCACAGGACTATGACATCAGAGACGGCTGGGGAAAAACTAAAACAAATGCAATATGTTGACAGTGATTGTTTTGCAGATTAATTCAGTATAAACATTTTGTATTGGCAGTGAACAGTTTGCAGATATATTCAGTGTTATGCTGATAAAGAACTTAATCCGGGGAGAACTACATTTCCATAAAACATATTAGTGCAAATTAGTTCTATATGAATGTAATTTTCAGGAGACAGGGTTTCTTTTAAAACATAGAGGCGATTACTGTAAAATCGACTTTTAACTGTAGATCAACAAGCATATTTGGTAAAAATGCAAATGCAGCTATGTTTTTAAATTATAGGTTTGGCTTTTCCCAAGTCTATCTTGATACAATACTCACATGCCGTATGTATTTTTAGAGAGTTGTAATCATTTCTTCTGTCTGCGCTGGTCATGATGCAGTTCTGTCGAAGCTTGACTATACTGTAAAAGATGTGGGACAAAATCTCTCCTTTATCCATGCAAAAATGTCTTCTAAAGTTCAGCTGAAGATAATCTAAGCTAAAAAAAGGATTCAGCAGTCTCAAATCTGAGGGCCTGATATATTCCAAAACAGCTAGCGGATGCACACATGGTTTTGTTTATACAGCACAAGGTGTCTGCATCAGTGTTGCCAGAATGGATTGAGAAACAGTAGCCCAATCAGGGCATCAGAGCCTAGAACGGACCCAATCATCAGAAAAGAAGCCCATTTTTTTTTTCATTCCTTAAATTTAGGACCAATAAATCTTATCACCTCCGGTCTTCTGTTTCATCAGTATAATTAGGTAAATAGATAAATACACAGCTCGCACATTACAGGACTTGGAAACATCACTGTGGTGCAATAAATAAGTTGACATTGGAGCCCTGCAGTGTGCGAGCTGTTAATTTATCTATTCACCTATTTATTTGTTACTTTTAACTGCCCTCATTTGGTTTGGATGTGTGCAGATTCTAATTTATAAACTGAAAACCTCTAATAGGAGTCCTAAAATAAAATAAAATAAATAAATAACTGCCCAAAATGGTACAAAAAGTAGCCCAAATTATCACAACCTGCCCAAAACAATTTTGACCTGCCCAATGAACTAAAAAGTAGCCCCATTGGGTGGAAAACCGCCCAGTCTGACAACACATGGAAACTGGAATCTGGAAACCAAAATAATTTGAGCTTTAGCCAAACCGAGTGAGTATTTTCCAAAGTCCCATTCTTTTTAGTATGAAATTATCTCGTGTTTCCACCGATAGTGTTTCCTTGCTGGGGAGGGATACATCCTAGTAATCACATGTATGTTTGTTGCTGCCAAAAAACACCAGCAATGGACACAACTGACAGAAACAAGATATCCACTTGATCTGGCAAACCCAGATTGCCGAAGCCTCATATTAGCTTTGGCTGAACTTAAGAATGCATCTTTTCATACAACATCAAATTCATACAAGGACTGTGGATTTTGTCTCCGTCACTTACAGTGTAGTCGCTCTACGAAGGAATTGCTTCATGGCCAGTATGATTGGGAGGAATGAATACAGAGATCTATAACTATATCTATAATTTATAATAAAAGAGATATAACGTGAGTACTGTATAAATATAAAATTAGAAATATTCAAACCTGTCCTTTAACCTCCTGAGACCCGAGAGTTTGCCTGGTGTGCATTTTATAATTGTTCTTGCTATTTGGGATATGTAGGACCTAATAAGTATAATACCTAAAATTTGTTTTTGTACAGGAAGTAGTTTTTGCAGAAAAAGATGTCCTCATGTGAGGACAGTGGGTCTATCATAACTTTTTGAAATATTATTTGCTGTTGGGGCCAGAAGGTCCTAATTAGTCAAAATTCAAAATTTCAGCTTAATACAATAAGTAGTTCTCTCAAAAATGAATGTCCTCATACGAGTACAGTGGGTCTATCTTACTGTATGACACACATAGACTCCATTGGTACAAAAAGTTAATTTGACACATTTTCACAGTTTATTTGAAAATGTAAACATCAGAGTGTAAAGCCTACATAAAATGTAAACAGCCAGAAACATGGCTAAAATGTAAACAGCCTGAAACATGGCTAAAATGTAAACAGCCTGAAACATGGCTAAAATGTAAACAGCCAGAAACATGGCTAAAATGTAAACAGCCAGAAACATGGCTAAAATGTAAACAGCCTGAAACATGGCTAATAAAACAGCTAAAGTGCAAACTGTAACAGTAACAAACAGTTGAATTCAGCAGAGCAGCCTTTGAACTGTGGCTTTTTTTCTAACTAGCTGCCTCTATCTTTCCAGCCTGTCTGGAATAGCCCCTATTGGCCGGTGTGAAATGCTGCAAAGCAGTTTCGTTCACTTTGCAAGCACAGATGCACATTGCATGTCATGCATCGCACACGGGATTTCCCAGTGCAGCCTTGTGCTCTGCAACGCATGGGGTTTTTCAAGGCCACCATCTCCGGGAGATGAGCAGCACTGGAACGGACTGAGATATGGGGGATTGGAGCGACCCGAGATTTTTTGCCTGGTGGTGGAAGGTGTCCGTTCTCATTCTCTTCTTCTGTGACATGAGCACCTTCATGAAGAACATCACACTTGCTGAGGAATACCTGAGCCACTACCATGCGAAACTCAAGAAACTTCATGATAGATTTCCTTGGGGTGCCATTTTCCTGGTTATCTCTGCGATACAGCAGCCAGCTGTTGGCAAGGGCAAGATCCATGAAATGCATCAGCATGCGAATTGTCCACTTCTTCGTCCGCACAGACATTCGGTAGTAGCTCATCATTCTATCTGACATGTCTACACCTCCCATCTTTGAGTTGTACTCGCGCGCACGATGCTTGGTCTTGTCACGGTCACATACTTTTTCCCTTCTTGGACCACCGCTGGCAAGTATCTTCTGGCTGCTCTGAGTGAACAGTGGAGAGCATCACAACTGGCTTGTTGTCGTACCACTTGACCACGCATAGTTTCCCATCTGCCCTGGTTACTGTGGAGACGGCACCTCTCCCTTGGTGTTTCAGGGTTTTGTCATCGGGTAACTTGTTCATTGCTTGTTTGACTCGGCCCTTCATCACTGTACCAGTAAGATAAATATCATCCTTCAGCATGTGGTCAACTGCTTGTATGGTGGTAAAGAAGCGATCACAATACACTTGTGTGCCAGCAGTGAGGGTTTCGGAAAGACGTTTGATGACTAGTGTTCCTAGACCCAATCCATCTGAGTCCTGAACCTTGAAGCCAGGGTTTTGAACCTTGATAGACTTCAAAGTCTAGCACGAGTCCATCCACAGATGCCAGCACAAAGTTCTTCATTCCCACTGGATTTGGCTTTAGTGGCACGTATTGTCGGAATGGACAGGCCCCTGTAAGCGGGATCATCTGCTCGTCTATTGAGACGCATTTTTGGACGAACCTGAAGGCGGCAGCCGGTAAGTATACGGTCCATAAAAGGCCTCACCTTCCAGAATTTGTCGGTTTCCCTCTTATCTTCTGATACATCATAGTCGATAACTACTTTCAGATGGCTCCTAAGTTTGAAGAAGCGATCACGTGACATTGTGTTACTAATGGCGGGGATTTGTAGGGCATTGGACCAAAACATCCTTATCTGTGGATAAGGCACGCAAGACATCAAGATTGCTGCTCCAAAAAGTGATAAATCTCATCTACCGAAGTTGAGAGAGATCTCCCACTGTTACCCAGTGACATGGCATTTGTGCAGTCAGCAATGAGTTTCATCAGGTCTGAGTCAATGTACTGCTCCACATAATCCAGTGGCTGCCAACCTGTTCGCTCATCTTTCAGTCCATCATCTCCATCCTGAAACTGGACCAAATTTGGTCTAAATGGAGCAGACCGCCAGCGTTCTCCACGTCCAGCATTCCTTGGTTCTGGTCTGGGCTCTCCATGTCTCTGATCTTCCTCATCCAGCTCATCATTCTCAATATGCTGTTGTTTACGCCCACGTCTGTGCACTTGTGGATGATTTGGCTGACTTTCATTCTCAGAGTCAGTATCTTCAGCTGCATCAGGTGGTGTGTACTCTTCACCGGAATCATCTCCTGAATCAGGTGGCGAAAAATCAGGATGCTCATCCATGAGGTCAACATCTTGTAAAATGACTTCGTCCACAGCAGGATCATTATCTTCCCCATCTGAGAGGTCCTCCACCTCAGAGTTGTTTGCAATTGCCATGAGCAATTGTTCTGCTCTTGACAATGAAAGTTTCGCTGTAATAACGTAAAAAAATTAGAGATCCAGCTGGGGTTTGAGTAGGCCTATCTGCCGATAGCTGATATTTACTAGAATGATTTACCAGGATTCTAGCATGATTCACCTTGATAAACCATATTGTAGTATTATTTACTATGATTTACCATGATTTACTCTGCTCACACACACACACACACACACACACACACACACGCACACACACACACACACAGACAAATGTTGTTGTTTTTTCAATGCTAATGTGATCCATCTAAATATTCCCATGTTTTGCTAACCACATGGTAGAAAAATAACGTTATATAGTCCCAATGTCCTCAAACGAGTGCTTCACATTTACTGATGTCCTAGAGTGATACTATTACTAAAATATGTAAAATTTTAATCCCCATATGATGATAGAGACAGTATTGTACATAAATACATTTGTTTCATTCATATAATTTGAATAGATTTTTTACCTGGGTCATTTTTCTTTCGGGAACTGGGGTAGAAGTTTTTTGCTGATATTCCAGACATTTTGCTCTCACTGACAGTGGTGTAATGTTGTGATATCACCACAAGATGGTGTGGGCAGTGTCCCTAAATGTGACCAACAGGTCTAAGATTTACAAAATTGACTATCATTGTGTCAAGAGGCAAAAATGTAATGTCCTCATATGAGGAAAATATGGAAAAGAAATGAATCATAAAAATAAACATTTTAGTCTGACAAGGCCTTAGTGACCTGAATATTCAGTCACTTCACCAAGAGTTGTCAATAGAAAAACTGAAAGTATGGAATAAACATAATTTCTTTACCTGCAATCCCCATAACCTTTCACTTTCCCCTTTTAACCCGTGACGATGGGCACGACAGGGTCCAGAACTCCTGCTGACACTGTTTAACAACATCCTGCTCCCATTTTAACCTTTAACTCTCCTCTTCTCTTACCTTTGCAGCAGCGATGAGGACAACAAGCCTCTGCAGGGCAGCCAGACATCGCTGGACGGCAATGTGAAGGAAAGCGACGACAGCCTGGTGGACTACGGCGAGGGTGGCGATGGCCAGTTCAACGAGGATGGCTCTTTCATCGGCCAGTACACTGTGAAGAAGGACAAGGATGAGACGGAGGGCAATGAGAGCTCTGAGGCCACCTCGCCCGTAAATGCCATCTACTCGCTGGCATAGCGCCATAGCAGCACATGGGGGACTCAGTGGCACCCTCTGATTTGAGGGCCAAACCACGACACCATACACCAGACACAAACACACACACACGAATATATTAATATATGAAACACATTAAATACAGTCTGGAGACTGTGTAGGCTTTCCTCTGCAGTTAAGTAACGGGAAAACAGAAGTGGAATTAGACCACAAGCCTTTGTTTTATGTTTCCAGCTCTAAGAAATTGGCCCCTTGGAGATGAAGTTTGGACAAAGTGGACAGTGCTCGTTTTCCTCTGCGCTCTGCCTACCCACACAGACTTGAAGTGTGCCTTCAGGGCAGCTTTCAGCACTAGGAGAAATCAATAAGTGTTCTATAGAGATTTTTCTTTGGTTAATTTCTGCTCCGAACATTTTCAGTGTCTGTGCTCTCCTTCCTGATATGCCCGTCATACCTCTGTGTAGCATCCCAGTAAAGTACACACAAGAGGTCCCTTACACACACACTGGCCCCGTCCTGTAACATATCAGCTTCTAACCATCAAACTCAACAGGATGCCGGCAGATATGTTTATCATATTGATATTTACGCAATGAAAGATTTTAGTTTTTCCACAGCTGGTAGACGAGTCATTGAATCTTAATGAGTGCTGTATATAGTCCTGGCACACATTTTAGTGCCCTGCAAAACTATGCACTGTCACCTCATTCATACCATTTTGGGTTTAATCTGGTTAGTAAAAGTACACATTTTGGGTTTCTTTTTTACCACTTGCAGGAATCAAAAATCTCATGCTTTTATTCACTTTGCCTTGTATGATGTGGTAGATATGTTTTTCTTATCTCTAATCCAATGTTGTAGTGCAGATGTTCAAAATGGCCGCCACAAAAAAAGCTTTTTCTGCCACAAGCAGCGAGCTCTGCTACAGTATGTTGTGAATGAATCCCAATTTTTAAAAGATGATGAATATTATTTTGGAGCATGGTAGTAACTTAGTGCAAGAGAAATGGGAAGGCAATAGAGAGGAAAGTTAGTTTTGCCTGAGAAACACCATTAGACCACAACTCAATTAATTCCCTAGTTAGCATGCAGGCTAATGCTGCATTCATGTCAAATGGGAACAACTGTTGGTTAACAATTAAAATGCCGACAGTTGTGCCTCTTTGGAGCTGTAAAGCTATGTTACACACATGAATAAGTGAGCACTACTTTTGAAAGTATGTTTTATACCAAACCAAACATTGCAACGTCAATCCAACATGGTGATCACATAATCTCTTACTGTGACAAGAAAATGGGTTTTAAAAAAATGTATATATCTACAACTTACCTACTTTTATTTTTTCAATTGTGACACCAGAATTCTGGAAGTTTGGGGTCCCAACCCCAAAGTTCCCAATTAGGTTTCAGCTCCTGTAAGCTGAGATGTATAAAGTTTTCAAGTTGGAAGCTAATGTCTACGTTCTCTCCTGTGGGACATGAATGCAGCATGAGAGGGGGGGATCCGTAAGGTGTGTTCAGACAAATTTTTTGCCTTGCATTATTCGCACAAATTTCACCACTGGATTGTTTTTGCAGTCTGTGTTTATTCGCCTTAAACAACCAATGTACAGATGTTAGCTGTCAGCTAGCTAGTAACATATGTACCAACCTCCAGTTCTTTCTGTTACTTTCCTCCAGAACTCTCTCCTTTGTTTCTTGTCTCCGTATGTTCATGAATTGGAGTCATGAAGACTTGGAATAAGCGTAAATGTTTTGCTCAAGTTGAATCATTTTCAACTTACATGGATACGTCTTTGGCTCAATTCATGTGTGTCCTCTCATGTCCTTTGCATTGACTTTATATGCAATCGCACAGCCTCTAAAAGTCTCTTCGTGTTTAGTCTGAACCCACCTTTTCAGAGGGATCTACACCTTTCCTTCCCTCTAGTTTTAGTAAACTCAATGAATTTGTTAATCATTACTGATGATAAAAGACAGCGTTACTTGAATACTTGAATTAAATTACAAGATTTACAGCATGAAAATATAGACATTAAATTCACAGCCACCTTTGAAATGAAATGTATCAGCTTACTTTTTAGTTTTTGCAGAGGAAGAAAGAAAAAAATTGAGTAACAATGTAACAAGTACATATGCTCAGTATTTCACTTGTCCTACAACCATATTTGTCATGTAGTCATTCTGTCAGCAGACTGATGGACTGACAGTCAATTAATTGCTTGGGTTTCTTTATTTTACACTAAATGAGTGCTCAATGGTTTCATCACATAATTTTGGCACTCAAAATTGGTACTGTAGTTACCTGCTACTAACAGCACTATTAAACCTTCCAATGCTAAATCAAATAGATCTTTACTGCAGTTAGCGACTGGAGTTCACATTGTATTTCAAATATTTATTTTATATTTCTATTTATTACATTATGTGGATAGTATTAATATATTAGTCATTAATTTAATCATTGTTATATACACGTTTGACCAACTTATTATGTTGTTTCACACCAGAAATAGCCAAAATAAAGATATCTGATGTTATTGTTCATCATGAGAGGCGTTAAACACAACAGTATGTTCAAGATATTTTTATAGCAGCTGGCTTTTCTGCTGTAAACAAAACAAAAACAAAAGAACATCTGTCATCGTACATGAAAAAGGTCATGTTTATCTGTCCATAGTGCTGCTCTTCTCTTACTCATGTTGTATTACTGTTACTCTGTGTTGTTATTCAGATTTATGTAACATAACTTTTCCACCACGGAAATAATTAATATTGTTGCCAATTATTTATTTGACATATATTCTGTACATGTAGGTCCTGAAAAAAATCTCTTATCCTTGTAAATATTAAGTCAATTTCCCCAGAAAAATGCTTTATCCGAAAAGGAAACAAAAAGTCACAAATCTGTATCCACCAAGCAAATGCGACAGGTGCATCTTTTGTCTGTCATGCACCTTTGTAACGTAGCTTTGACTAACATTTGCACTCTGAAAAAGTAACAAGAATCATCCTTCACTCTATGTTGCCCTTTGTTTTGACATTGTGATATATGGTACTGACTGTGGCAAGTCTATCAGTCACTTGTTTAATGATGGTTTGGATTCTATATTGTGGAAGAGTACACTTTAGATTCTCTATGATGTAAATAAAATGCAAGTGCTCCGGCAATATACCGTTTGTAGCATTGTCGCACACAAGCTGCTAGTAGGCCTAAAAAACATGCATTCACTGAGGTATTGGAACTCCCCACCTTTAAACTGTTATACATTTGTCATCTTTCTGAGACTGCATAGACTTCCCATAATGCCTTCCATCTAGTATGCCTATTGTTGCATAGCTAGTCCCATTTCAGGGGTCACCTCCGAGGACTTAAGTCTGCTCCTCCTGTCAAAACTCACACAGACCAAAACTAAAGCTCAGATGAAGGTCCACGTAACGTCAATTTAGTCATCTGCCCATGGCCTGTTCACTGCAGGGGCAACTATGTAATTGTTATGCTCTTTGGTAGGTGAGTGAAGTAAGCGGTTGCGGGACATACAACAATGTAAGAAGTTTTCATGAACCCTGATTGGTGCCAGTTGGTGGCCCAAAACCAGTGCAATAATGATCGCCAGCACTGCCAGCAACCCCTGAAAGTACCTGGCACTTGCATTTAGTATCACCTCCTGAGTCCCTAAATTTAGTATCAGAAACTCGTCCCCAAAACAGGCATGGAACAGTGGCAACAGAAACAGAACATGAGACGATGAATACAGTTAGGTTACGTTACATTACAATAGTGGAAAAGGGTTAGAAGTGGTAAATACCAGTGATAAACCCGGGTAAGATCACTTTAATACATGATGGACAACTGACAAACACTGTAGCAGGTAAAAAGGCAAATGTATTCATATAACTGTCATTGATCTTGAACGCCCTGTGATTAACAACATTTTTGGTAATTCCCAGCAGTCATTATTTACATCCTGCAGTGGCTTCACATTAGTCAACTTTATCTGATATTATTATAAGTTGACCAGGATCGCCTAAATGCATAATTAAACATGTGACCCAATCAATTGATCAAATTTAGGCAAAATTTAGGCTACAATTCTTGGCTCATTTGGGAGAGCCTTTGAATTAGGACATACCTTGTTGATCCGTTATGAAATTTTCAATCTGCAGACGGAGGAGGCCCCTACAATGGAACACAGCCTATGCCCTGGTGACAGGCGGCCATTTTGAAAACAGTTCTGGCCTGGTATATCTCACCCCTTTCAAAAGAAAGAGTGTTTGATTCTCCAAAAACACAATCTCTCTGTCACTATTTTCCTCTTTCAAAAACTCCCTGTTCCCTTATGTTTTTCTGCAGAAACTCAAAGCAATATCCTCTGAGTTTTAATCAGTTGGGTGTTTTCTCTGATCCCATTGTTCTGTCTTGACAAAAACAGGAGGCCGGTATAGAAGAAAACAGGAAGAAAAAGCACTGAGAGATCCATCATTGGGTTGGTACGTCGGGCCGAACTTTCTCACTGGACTCGTTGAAAGTGTTTTCTTCATGATCTGGCCTGGAAACCTGTACCCCTCTCTTCCCACATGGCCTTTCTCTTTCCCCCTAAGTGGATCACAGTGGGGAAATGTAAACTGGCTATATAACAAAGAAAATAGAATTGTGCATATGTGCTGATACACAGTGCTTTTTTTCTTGTCCTTTTGTTTGTGCACGTTGATTTGAGGTGCGCACGGAGTCGAGCGTCTCTCTTTACTGTCCGCATCGACTCAACTCACCTTTCATGGGGGAAAAGAAAATGCCAATGTGCAGTTTTACAGCTTTGTGTTTTTCTTCATTTCAAAATGCTGCAAAGTCTAGAATTTTACTGGTGCACATATAAGATTTGCAACTGGATTTTTTAAATGATTGATCACATGCTGTTTGGCTTTTTTTTTTATGAATTCTCATATTAGCATCTTCTTGTTTTTAACATGTGTATCAGAGCAGCTGGTCAAAGTCTCGCTTCGACACGCAAAATTACAGCTTTTGTAAGGTACATACTCAACAGAAAATGGCATAAATATATTCACCATGTATGCGTGTATGATGAGATGTTGCAACTTCTGCTAGCGACGCCTTCTTTATAGTAAAGCTATCTCCTTTTCTCTACCTCCTGACGGCTGGTCTCTCTGTTCATCTCTGAGTTCATGTCATGTTTTCAAAGCAGACGCAACATTTTATTGTAGTTTCAAAGACAAAACAAGAAAAGAAAAACACAAACCAAACCTTGTGTTGTTTTGCCTGCCCTTGTGTATAGCTGAACAGCTGTAGAAGTAGTAATCAAGTTATGTAATTAAGCCTTTAGCAATTACTTTGGAGGTAATCAGCTCTTGGTTAGCAACATCTGTGAACAGTTGATTATGATTCTTAGTGGACAGCTTTCATCTCAACAGAATTTATCAGACATGTGTAATGTATGCTGTTTTTGGGAACTGATCATTTCATCACATTATTCTGATTGTTTTTGAATAATTCTTCAGACATCAGTTTTAGCTAATTATACAATCAGCTAACCGTCTCTGTCTTGATGTTAAACGGTAAATGGACCATATTTGTATAGCGCCTTTCTAGTCTTCTGACCACTCAAAGTGCTTTGCACTACATATCACATTCATCCCATTCACACACTGATGGCAGGTGCCAACTGCTCATAGAACAAAAAAACTAACTCAGTCACACACAGGCCGAAGGCATAGCCCTCAGGAACAGTTTGGGGTTCAGTGGCTTGCCCAAGGACACTTCAACATGTGGGCTGGGGGAACCCAGGATTGAACTGCCAATCTACCAATTGGTAGACGACCCACTCTACCACCAAGCCACAGCCGCCCCATGTTAACATCTGATTTGCACCAAGCGACCACTGTCATTTCCAAATGTTGAAGCCAATATTTAATTGCCTTGAAGTAATACCATCCATCCACTATCTGTAGTTGCTTATCCTGTGCAGGGTGGTGGGGGCCTGGATCCCAGCAGGCAGTTTACACCCTGGACAGGTCTATCACATGGCTGACACACACATTACGAACAACCATTCCTGACCTATGGGCTATTTAGACTTTTCAGTGTTCGGGAGGAAACTGTGGTGTGGGAGGAAACTAGAGCACCTGAAAGAAACCCACACAGATACAGAGAGAACAGACAGGCTCCAGTGAGGCTCCAGATAGAACTGGGGTGTGAACCTTTAAAGCAATATGATTAAAGCACTAATGTACTTTTAGCATTGTATATCCACCTCCATGGGGACTTGACAGGTGACTGCAAATTAGTTGGTAGTTTTACAGAGAACAGCAGCTTGAATTGAGGTTACAATGAATTCCATTTTTTGATAGAATTCTACAGCTTAAAAAAGTATCAAAATGTGCATGGAAACTGTTTTGGCTGTTGGGTTGGTAAAATGGGCTACGGGCTTACCTCTGCCATCCTACTTGGCATGAACCTGTTCTTCATGGTCTCTTCTCTCAGTGGCATTTTGACCAATCCAGTTCTCTCTGCGAGTTCTCTCTACTTATTGTTTCACACTGACAAGGACTAGCAGTTAGCAATTCATTTTAGACATAAAGAGACACTGACAGAACTCAAACAAAAGTCTGTAATAACAAGAGAGTTGGCAACATCAATCTTTTGTATCAGCTCCTTTCACAGGGGCAATCACCTCCACTTGGTGCCCACCTCTCTTTTCAGTGTGGTGGCTCTCATACACCTGAGCAGCCCATCCATCAAATCCAACATCAATAGCTGCAGTCATAAAATAAAAAGGGTTTGGCATTTTGTTTCTTGCCAAACAGGCCAGTGATTCAGGTCAGGATGTGTCATGTGCTGGTTTCAAATTGGGTGGAAAAAAACACCCTTCTGGCATAAACGGCACTGTCACTGTACCTTTCAGGTGTTGGAGCACACCTAATGTTTAGCTTTGTTAAAAGAGTACTCCACTGATTTAGCATTGCATTCCTATCACATTGTCAGACTCACAATGGAGAGTTAAATGATCAAAATCTTTGCAGCAGACGCAGAGATATCATCTTTTTTATTCCATGCATTCTTTTGCTTTGTCAAAACCTGGTGCCTACATTACTCACAATGCAACTTGACCACAAACAGTTCGGTCGGAGATTCAGGTGTGTTATGCTAGTAGAGGCTAATGTAGCCTTGAAGCACTAGCTTCAAGAAAAGATGAAGAGCGGGCTATGGAGGTCTGGTAAACTCACTTCTTGCTAACTCCACACCTACAGTTTTTTTTCATTTTCAGACTTGTAGTCCTCAGCCCCAGCTGACGCTGACTCAAGTGACATCACTTGAGTCCATTTATCAGACTTCACACAACTCCCTCTGGAGATACAAAAGGCTTCATATAACTTTTTTCACATATGTAGTAGCTGTAGCACTCCCTAAGACCTGTAAAAAAAAAACAACCTACAGGTGACATCACAGATACTGCGTTCATGTTTATCCTTTGTGTGTAGGTCAGCCTCTCTCTCTAGCCCGGATACTATTACATTACATTATACATGATCTGCCCACATCTTCTCTAGTAGAAATCAATAAGAATACCTCCATGACCTGCTTTACCAGAAGTCCCTGTACATCAGGGACTGGTATCAGGGACTTCTCATTTGGGTAATGGTGAGCACTTTATCTGTCTGGTGCCAAGTATTACAAATCCAGGAGCTCACTTCTTTTTAACCCTTCCATGTAATGTCTAAAAGCCTGTATTATAAAACTTTGATATCTTGCACAGGTATTCTCACTAAAAGCTTTTATACCCCCAGACACCACGCCAGTAATTTTTTACAGTCATGTTTCAGCCCACAAAGTAACCAAACATTATAGTCCATTGATTTATCCCCTGTACCCTGGGATAAAGTGGATTACACCATTCCCATTAAACTGCCATGACCGCTGAGCTCGTTTTACTCAGATGACACGTACAAAACCAGCTCAAAGATTAATAAAATGCACTCCGACAGTCAATCTAGTCGTGGTCGCTTTGGTGGTGACATGTTTTATTGAAGATGGCCTGATCCATTCTGACCCCTTCAAGGCTAGTAAATATTAATGTCTCAGCCCTCAATAGATGACCATTCCCACCGTCTCATACATCAGCGGGTAAAAGCCATTAGCAACCCAATACGCAGACTGGCAGAGAGGAGTACACTGAAGCAGCCGTGGCCCAGTGTCTCAGAGGAAGTGTTGGGTAATTATGACATCTTCCTCTGCATAACAGAAAAGGTTTCTGCAGCAACCGAGCCAAAGGTTGAGAAAATAAATTCAGATTGCTCTGAGTTGACAGTGCGGAGCAGGGTTGTCTGTGTTGCTACATATTGTGTGAGTGCTTCAGGTTTCCAAGTTTAATACTAAGATGGCATATATTCATTCCTTTAATCAAATTCAGAATAAATGTCAGATTAAATATGAATTTGGTTATCATCTCCTCAATGGCCAGAACATTATTCAGCCTTCGGCTCACACTCTGGCAGCATCTCGCATTTCCATCCTCTGCATCTGCTGCTGAGTGAAGATTTGATAAAGATACCAACTTGGAGCTGTTACTTTCATAACACGCTCAGCTATGATTGTAAAGATTAACAGAGCATTACAAATCTGTCCTTTTAGAATGGAACTATGTTGTCCTGAAATATCAATGCAAGGAAAGGCAGAGCTACTTAATCTGTGTAACACCTTTCAAACACAGAGGCAATTCAAAGGCATTTACGTGAAGTGAAGAGATGCATGCTCTCATTTTTCAAATTAACTATTTCCGTCAACCCAGTGCAATTGATCTAATAGTTGAGATATTTCAATAAAAGCCAAAAATGTCACTAGAGGAAAATTCAGGAGACCACCAGTCATTCATCCTCTGGAGACCTTAGCTATCCAATAGTTGTCAAGATATTTCACTCTCAACCACAAATGTCAACCTCATGGTGGCGCAAGAGGAAAAGTCAGGGCATCACCAAAGTCATAGTTAAATGAAATGAAATAAAATACAAATAGATAAAAATAATAATTGACCACAAATAAAATTATAGTACAGTTACACAAAATCAATCAAAGGCACAGGAGAACAGCAGAGTTTTTAATTTAGATTTGAAAGTGACTAGAGAGACGTTACAATACTCCACCCTGCTGGAATGCATGAATGAATTACTCTAAATTTCATCTGGGCATGAGACCTCTAATTCTTGTTATTTGTTTAAAATGTTGATTTAGTTATTACCTTGGTGAAGCTGCAGAAGCTCAGATTTTGGTCTATAAAAACACAAGATTTCTATGTTGGGCTATAGTCTATAGTTCTGGAATCAAGCAGAGTAATAACTTTCAGTCCTTCCTCCTTCAGGGCTCAACTTTTCACATTGCTGGCACTGGTGCGACTAACATTATAATTTAGGTGCACCCAATAATACATTTTAAGCGTTACTTAATTTGTCAGTTCCCATACACATTGATAATTTCTTAACACATTATGTAAATGATTGTAAACAGGAATAAAGGTGCAGATATATGTTATTTTAATGGACTTGAATTTAGTAAAAGGTAGCTCTTTTTTGGCTATATTATAAGCAGTGTGGTGTCCAACGTAACATTTTTTCCCCACTAGGCCACTTGGCCAGTAGATCAGAGTTTTACTGGCCCCTTGTATATTTTCACTGGCCCGGCAGCCAAAAAATGAAAATAACTCTTTTTTTTTTTCATTATTTAATATCTGTGTTTAGGAAGTAGCTAACAACACCATCATCTGATGCCAGTCACTCACAGCCCATGGAAGTCACATCACTTGTTCAGACTGTCCATGATTTATGAATAAAACTGACCACTATGAAACATCATGACTTATTTTGTCTCTACTTGTCTCTACTGAGATTTGTGCAAGAAACGACTGACAGCGCTCCACATTAGACAGTCAGCTACAGAGAAAGTAGACGTTAGCTAGTGTTGACCTAACATTAGTCAAAGTGTTTTCTTGCTAAAAACAAATCTCATAGCGAATAATAAAAAACAGCTGAGCACCACGCAGCAACAATGGCTACAGGGAGAAAGTTTGAGTGTATGATCATGTCAGTATTTTCAGATTTTTATATTAACGTGAGTACCGCATCTCTTTAGGGACTGTTCGTTATTTATGAGGGGGGTGCAAAATGGGGGAGGCACGTCAAAACATTTTTTAAGCACTTATTATTTTGGCAATAGGGGAGGGACATACAACTTTAAATTGTTGTATTTTGTATTTATTTTAAATACATTTTTTCTTTTCAAAATGCTTGTTTTACTGCTGTATGGTGCCAGGACTCACTAAAAAGTGGACAGCTACAGATTCCTGGGAATGACAGTCTGCTCCACCTTGAAATAGGGGGATAACAGCACTCCTATTCTCAAGAAAGCACACCAGAGGCTTTTCTTGTTAAGACAAATGAAAAAATGTGGCATATCCAGGGATGGTATGATGCAGTTTTATGGAGCAGCAGTGGAGAGCATCCTCACTTACACAATAACTGTTTGGTTTGGCAACACGTCAGCTGAGGACAGGAAGCAGTTGGACAAAGTGGTGCACACTGCATCCAGAATTATTGGATGTGATCTCCCACCCATAGCGGAAATCTATAAGGCCAGATTACAAAAGAAGGGCCTTAATGTTTTAAAGGACCCCTCTCACCCAGCTAACAACCTTTTTAATTTCCTTCCTACTCACAAAAGACCAGGACATCCAGGTTCCAGAATAGCACATATCCTAAAGCTGTCCGCCTCTTTAACACTCCAAACACTGGGCAGGTTAAATCATTTATATATGTCTTTGTATAATAGGGCAGATGTTTTTAAAACACTTGAAGGACTTAACTAATGGGTCGTTTGATGTTGCTGCTAATTTCCCTACAGGTGCTGGTGTTTTAATATGGTGTTTATATATATTATATGTTGGATTTTATTTTACCCATTGTTTTATGTTTTTATGATTATTGTATGTAAGCTTTTATGCTTTTATGCTATGATTATCATATGGGTTGGATATGACCTGTTCTTTATCTGTTTTATACTTTGTTGTATTGATGTGTATTAGATGCTTTACGAGTGAGTGATTTTACTATTTTTGTCTTCCTTTGTCCTTGTTTAAGTGAGCACTCTAAGACAAATTCCAATCAGCCATGTTGATACGGCAATAAAGTACTGAATCTTGAATCTTGAACTTGGCATCTCCCACCTCTGGGTCTGAAAAGTGAAGCCAGAAAGCGGAAGTGCTTTAAACCTGCATTCTTTCCTGTTTAAATACACACCGTCCTTTTAACATGTACACATCATCATTAAATATAAATCTAATCTATTCTGCACATACAGTACTGTCATATCCACCTACTCATAATCACCTGTAATTCCAGCACTCTTTGCACTCTGCACCATTGCACTATTATATTCTTGTTTACAATTTAAAGAAACAGTTTAACTTGTATATAGACATTGTATGTTGTTGTTCATTGTTGCTTTATATATATATATATATATATATATATATATATATATATATATATATATATATATATATATATATATATATATATATATATATATATATATATATATACATATTTATATAGTGATAGTTCATCTGATAGTTAAATGTTTATGCTTACCTGTATGTCTATTTCTGTGTAAGTACTTTGAGAGCAATGAGAACCGGAGTCAAATTAGGTAACGCAACCCCTTAGACTCTTACATTTCTGCCTCGACCCCAATACAATGGAGTGGAATTTCATTTTTGGTGCTCATAGTATCGAAAAGAGACATTCTAAAAATGTAACAACATCTATTTCCAGAAATAATGTCCTTTTTTTCTCTGGATAATCCGCAACAAAAAGCACTCTCAACAGTTTTCATAGAGACAGTTTATTCAGCAGAAAATTGTTCCAGTATGGATTAGAGACAAATATCTCAAAAAGTGGTCAAATAACACCAAAACTATCTACATGGAGAGATACCACTAGGGGTTAAATGATTAGTCAGTTAATAGCTTATAAGTCGATAAAGACTTTTTGTTATCCATTATTGGTTTCAGTAATAAAAAGCCATTACCATGTTTCAGCCTCTCAAATGCAAGTAGAAAATGTTTCAACCTCATTTGACTCATTTAATATGAAACATAGTGTTCTTGAAAATGCTGAAATCAAGTCTGTCTGAGCTGTAACACACTCAAGCCTAGTTAACTCTGAAGTGATATGCTGTTTATGTGAGTTAATTATTATGCTTTGCCTTGGAATAGTGTCTCAAGTCATGGACTCATGTATTCACTGCCTCAGTAACCTAATCAGTGCCTGAAATCCAATAGGGAGCTATTTGAAACCTAAATTAAAAGCATCCATATACTGGAATCACCAAATTAATAATCTCATTGTAACCAGATCATCACACAATCCTTTCAGAATTACGATATGAATCTAATCTGCTGTGTTTCACTTTAAAGTATTTCATTGCATTACAAAACAAACTCGAGTAACTAGAATGTGGACAAAAAATAGGACATTACAGATCAACGTTTGACAAGAGAATATTATGAAGATTTTTCAAGTCTTGGGCTGATGGAATGTCTACCTGGAAATATTGTGTAGATATTACGGTGCCTTAAAGGCGGGCCAAGGGTGGAGCAAGATTTGTTCCTTTCCATTTTTATTGTAGATGTTTAATAACGTTTAGTTTTTAGCATATGTTACTCAAACTGGAGGAAATGGGTAGTTTGTCCGGGACTATTTTCAGCAGCAGAGTAATTCACATTTGGTGTTCTAGTGAGTATTTCTGGCAGCGGGACGGTGTATGTGACATTGAGTCAAAATAAAGAAGATATATCAGGCTTTAGATACACACACAATGCTTGTTTGTAGGATTCATAGTTGATTTTGGTCTTTTCATGGGATTAGTTCAGCAGCCTTATATTTTAATGTGATTTCCCACTTATGAAAGAGGCCCACGATCTATGTCTCTCTCCCCATCCTCCTGTCTCTCTCTTAACGGTAATCCAATAAAAGTGAAAAATCTCAAAAATAATGTCTGTCATAGGAATGAATGGACTTGGTGACTGGTGTTCTGTAATGTAACACGGAGTCTGATGTGAAACAAGGTATTGGACAAAAAAAATGTTTTCCGTGTGGGCACAGATGCTGCATCTCCACCTGGAAACGTTAGCAGAAACACTGACAGATGCTCTGTAGTCAGCGCAAGCCTCACGCCAGTTACCCAATCAAATCAGTCCTGGGACCATACACAAACTTGCATACACAACTGGTGCGACCTCTGATTTAATCTGGTGAAGTGCTAAGGTCAACTCCCCAGTTTCCTTCCAGAAATGAATCTCTTTAAGACAGAATCTCATTTGAGTCATCAGGTTAGGAGGTGAGGTCATTGCCAAAAATCTCCTCCTACGCTTTTATATTATTGTATTATTTATGCTCTGACCTGCTAATTTAGCAAATGCATCCTCCTGGCAAACATTTGCATCCCACACTGTCCATTGTCATTAGATTGAATGGACTTTCTGTGGGAGATGAAAATCATGTTTAGGCCATTGTCTGGAAGCCAAACAGTTTACCTCAGCCAGATGACATGTAGGAATCCTGCAGAGATGCTTGAGGGCCTCTGGCTGTGGTGTCTACCCATCAATGCATAGAATATGTGGCATAGATATATGTTGCATGAGCAGATCACCTGTCTATTTGATGATCACAACATCTCTCAAAGTCTACTACATCTTACCTGTAATATTCTTAGGTCAGTGTTGTGAAATCCTGCTTGGCACTTAACCTTAGAAGTAGAATTTTCTCAAGGAGTGCCTCCTTTCTTTGACCAAAGCAAAGGTGGCAGCAGGAGGTAATAGCTGCTTGCTGTCTATATTTGTGAGTCAAATGTAATTATCAGTGCAGAAGTCTTAAACAAAAAGAGGATGATTACATGGGCACCACAAACTGGAGTTGATAATGTTGAGTCCAGTCCACACAGAGTTGCATGACATGGCGTTTGGATAATGAATACACATTTGACCAAAAACAACATATATAAAATTACAGAACATGTGTTTTCAAAAGAAAATTTGATAAGGTGAGGACAAGTGAGAGTCAACCATGCGCCACAGTCATCTATAGGTCTGATGGTGACTCTTTCTTAACAAGCAGAGAAATCACAGACTGAGAAAAGAGACCCCGCTCACTGAAAACACTGCCCAGCCAATGTTAAAGGTGGAGTTATGTTAAAGGTACCCTGTATAATTTTTGACCACTAGTGGTGCGATTAAACAATGTTTTGATGAGCAGATCCCGGTTTTGTTTGTATCTCATGCTTTGCTAGCATGGGGACACATGTACATCTCATGCAAAAACAATTATTACATGAGACACACATAAACTGGAGCTACTCATGAATTTGAACAGCATGAAGGGTTGAAGCATAAAGAGCAGCCTTTGTCTTAGCTGGTGAGAGCTGTTTTTTAATGTGACTGACGGAGGGATGACAGACTGAGAGACCTGGAATCTGATGGACTGTCAATCCAAATGCAGTTTACTGCCGCGTCCACTGTTGTTGAGAATTAGACTTATAGTGATACAGATCAGTGCAGGAGTTTCAACTTACTGGACTGTTACTTCAGGAGTAAAATAATAAGAGGCAAAATGACATTTAATTACAATAAAAATACGACTGCTCCACAATTTTCCACCCCTTCCAGGTCACAGTTTATTACCTGCCTGTCCTTCGCTGACAGCTATCCCATCATACTACCTGTGAGGGATTTGCTGCTCCTCATAGACAATGAAAGGGAGCCAGCAGCTCTGCCCAGCATCCCACTTTTTTTTTTCTGCTTTAACACTGTCAAGAGAAAGATGGTTTGTTCTGTGAGAGAGAAAATTTGTAAATTTCAAATTAAAAGGTTGAACAATGTTTATTAGGCAAGTCATGTGTAAGACTGTGCCAACTACAGGAAGCAGGAAGGAGTTGGAAACAGTACTCTGTGATGCACATTTCCATCTCCTATCAACCGACCAAAATTTCTATTTTTAGGACTCACAGGAAAATAAATTAATACAAAATTATTCACAGACACATACATCAATAAGTTCTTTCAGATAGGAAAGTTTTCATACAGCATGAACCTACAATCTTATGTCTACATCAGTCTTGTCTTGCTGTCCTGGGAGTAGTTCTGTGGCAGCGCACAATGTTGATGGATGAAAGTAGGTAAAAAATGGATGCTCTGTCATGCTGCAAAAAACAGCAGCGTGATGACAACATAAAACATGTTTACGTCTCCAATCCAGATTTATCATGATTTATTTAGCTTCCTGTACAAACCACCACTGTCTGGGTGTCTTTGAGGATTTTAGTTTGTAAAGGCAGTAATTGGGTTTTAAAAAAAGAGGCTTTGTACTCCTCCTTGTTCCTGCTGCCATGATCTATTGTCATTTTTTAATCTGTGAAATGTTTCTATTAATCGCAGTCCACACAGCAGATCATTAATCAGTTTCATTTCTATCAGTCAATTAGCTGGATAGTGTCATGTTTGGATGGTGGCACTTGTTTAGAGTCCACTACATCTCTGTCTGTCCTGGTCCAATGACACACTTTCTCATGCTTTGGGAAACTTGATTAGCAGGATTTAAGGTCCTTCCTGGTTATGAATGCATCTGCCCACCTTTTAGCCATCAATCTGTGTAATTTGTCATGTGTTGTTCATTAGTCACAGGGAGAATAATAAATTGCTCGCATAGCACAGTATATAATGACATTAATGTTCATTTGTCATTGTGGAGAGGTATTTAAAGGTGGTGTGGTGGCAGCCCTAGCAGGGTTTAAAAGGCACAAAGCCACCACAGGCTCAATCTGTCAGGACTAAATTATTCATGATGCTTAAGATGTCTGGTCACAGACAGGGGGAGAGAGGTGAGACAGGCCGGGCGGGCTGATTTATATTTGGAGAAGTGTGGCTTGTGAGTTCAGGCTTTTAGGAAACCAAAGATGACTTGTGTTACGTGAAAAAGTTTCTGAAATTGTAGTGGATATCCAAAAATATGCGAGGCTATATTCTGGAGAAATGTGTATAAAACAATGCACAATTTATTTGTCATTTAGTATATTTCCATTGGATGGAATGGTGCAACCATAACAAACATGGCATCTGGGATACTATTTTCCATCCATCCATTGTCTGAACTGCTTAAAAGAGAACTCCATCAATTTAGCATTGCACCCCTATAACATTGTCAATCTCACGAGTGATGCCACCATTTGTCCACTCAATCTAAAGCTACAGCCAGCAGCCGCTTAGCTTAACACAAAGACTGAAAACACGGGGAAACGGTTTGCCTGACAAAATCAGCTTGATAGTTACCATACAGACAGAGTGGCATTATATTCTCATTTAACTCTCAGCAAGAAAGCAAATAAGTGTATTTCCCAAAATGTCTAACTATTCCTTCAATGTTAAGGCATTATTATGGTCCCGGCTCAATATTGAAAATGTTTTAAGACAAAATATGAACAGGGACCTCTCACTCCCATCTCTCCTTCCTCTATTTAAATGACACATTAATTCCTGCATTTAAAAAAAAGTAATGTGGCGGAAGTAAATACTGCCACTGAACGTAAATCGTGATTGCAAATCAGTTAAAATTAATAGTTTGAGACGATGTTGAGAAGATGTGTTAAGCGTCATATAACTTAAGTGAAGTCCTAATGTAAATAAGCAAATACACAATATATATGTGATCTGCACTCAGTGGCCACTTTATTATGTACCGCTGTAAAATCTAATGCAAGAATATTAGAAACACATTTAATTATAATGCAGTCCAGTACAACACCACCGCTAACTACGACCTCTGTGATAAACATAAAGTTGAACTAACACCTCTCGCAAAGTTTTAACAAAACTGGGCATTATAAGCTTCTTATAGGTAGTGTCACAATCTGCCTCTCTGTCCCTCCCTCCAGCTACACTCCCACTTCCTCAAACACATTCAATGCCATTCTTCACCGGTCCACTAGATGACTTTTCTCCTTATTTTACAGATCCTGGATTGATGATGCACATATCAAAGCTAGCAAATTATTATTGTTTACTTTCTAGGGTTTTTTTTAGTTTTTTTTTTTAGTAAATGAAGCCAGTTTGTGCATGCATTACTGTGGTGTGCAACTTTTATTAATGATATCTTGTCATGTGGTTATTGATGTGTGTATGAACGGTGAGAATCATGTTTTTTGACTTCTCCAGTGCTTTCAACACCATCCAGCCAGCCCTGCTGGGTGAGAAGCTGGCAGCGATGCAGGTGGATGCCCCCCTCGTGTCCTGGATTGTTGACTGGCAGACCACAGCATGTGCACCTGCAGCACTGTGTGTCGGACAGCGTGGTCAGCAACACTGGGGCCCCTCAGGGGACTGTCCTCTCTCCCTTCCTCTTCACCATCTACACCACGGACTTCAGCTACCACACAGAGTCCTGCCACCTTCAGAAGTTTTCTAAAGACTCTGCTGCGGTGGGATGTATCAGCGGTGGTGATGAGACGGAGTACAGGGCTGTGGTGGGGAACTTTGTCTCATGGTGTGAGCAGAACCATCTGCAGCTCAATGCGACAAAGTCTAAGGAGCTGGTTGTGGATCTACGGGCCAAGGCACCAGTGACCCCAGTTTCCATCCAGGGGGTCAGTGTGGACATGGTAGAGGATTACAAGTACCCGGGAGTACACTTAGACAATAAACTGGACTGGGCCAAGAACACTCAAGCTGTTTACAGGAAGGGCCAGAGCCGCCTCTATTTCCTGAGGAGGCTGAGGTCCTTCAACATCTGCCGGACAATGCTGAAGATGTTTTATGAGTTTGTGGTGGCCAGTGCTATCCTGTATGCTGTTGCATGCTGGGGCAGCAGGTTGAGGGTAGCGGACGCCAACAGACTCAACAAACTGATCCATAAGGCCAGTGACATTGTGGGGGTGGAGCTGGACTCTCTGGCGGTGGTGTCAGAGAGGAGGATGCTGGCCAAACTACATGCCATCTTGGACAGTGTCTCCCACCCGCTCCATGACGTGCTGGTCAAGCAAAGGAGCACCTTCAGCGGAAGACTCATCCCCCCACAATGCACCACAGAGCGCCACAGGAAGTCATTCCTGCCTGTGGCCATCAAACTCTTTAACTCCTCCCTCTAAGTGTCAGTCTGTATGACCCTAAGTCACTAAACTGGACATTGGACCATTAACATCTCTGCAATACTTGAAATAATTTAGCGAATATTCTCTGTTTAATACTCCTGTGCAATACACTCTTTTCAGTTTAATTTATTAATATTTATTCATACTTCTGTTACTGCTGTGCAATATCCACCGTCTCATAAATCATCTTAATGAGCTACACTTAACTTGACAGTACATGCACTACTACTTATTACTTATATTATTACATTGTATTATTATACCGTACACACTTATCATCAACCGGTAAATCCACTTTGTACTTTACACTTATTTTAATTTTATACTTAAATTAAGTACAAAGTGGATATATCTGACCTGTATTATAGTGTATTATATTTTGATTTGCTTAGTACTTCTACTCCTGTGTGCACTGACGTGATAGTGAGCAGCTGTAACAAAAGAGTTTCCCCTCGGGGATCAATAAAGTATTTCTGATTCTGATGAAAGCAATAGCTCCTAGTTATAAAGCTTCTAGGGATATTAAAAAAATATAGGGTAACTTTAAAGCATTCAACAGTGTAATGGTATTGGTATGTGTGCACTAGGTCGTGGAGTGTTTGCCAAGGCCCATTTCCAAAAAGGAGCCTTTGTGGTGTGGTCATCTCTTGTATCTGCTTATGGTCTTTGTTGTTTATCATGCATTTTGTGAATGTCCGATAGGCCACCACTAACATTTTCGTCCCGACTCATCAGTAAAAGCAAAACATATATTTCGTCATAGTTTTTATTATCAGAGCTCTATTTTTAGCTCCTCAACATCTTTGTCATGGAAAAAAGGTTGTTGACAAACATTTTTCGGCATCGTTTTCGTTAACGTTATTAACAAGGTTTCCAAGGTGATAAAACACTGAGTGACAATGAGAACCTCTTCTCATTGAAAATATTTCTTTTGAAAACCAGACTACTGCATTGCCATTGTGAAGATATGCACAATGTGTCCCACTTCAAACTGACATGTCTTATAACGTGTATAAGGTTATACCTTTTTTGATATGTTGCATCTTAAGAGTTCTTCCAACTATATGACATTAAATTGGACATCCTCGTATTTGTCCCTGCCTTGCACGGTACATGTACACGGTACACAGTCTATTCTGGAAAATAATTTATTTTAATCTTCTAATCTAAAGGGTAATTTCAAACAAACTCTTATTGTTTATATTTTATTTTATCCTACAACTAAGTTAACAAGTGCTTGTTACGGATATTATATAAATATATTTTCTATATTACTGTTTTGCAGAAGGAGCAATATTGCTAAAAATGTACTTTCATTGTCTCGCAGACACTCAAAACTTAAATACTTTATATAAAAGCCACAACATCTGCCTTTGGCTGCAGGTTTGTGGTGCAGTGTTACTAGAACAATATTAGTAGAATTTACCCAGCCCTTTGGTACATGCTGTTGTGTCCATGTGCACATGATCTAGTGCTTTTTATTGTCAAAATAAAGTCTGTAGAATTGATATACATATTCTGTTACTTGTGTGTAACACTTTACATGGTCCAGCTCGTTGTGGGTCTCTGACAGATCTTCTAAGTAATTATTATTTTGTTAAGTAACATAATATGCTTCCTCCCTCTGTTAAACTCTGTCAAAAACTCTGGCATCTACTCACCCTTTGTCGCATATTTTACAGCCTTAAAATGAGCATTTGACTTTTGTTCCTCAAATAACACTTCCATAGAGAAATATTTAGTTGTGTTAATTGTTTTACAACCTGGAAATGTGAATTACCTCAGAAACCTGTATTGAAGTGTAAACCACTTCATCTCTCTGTCACTATGAGGCTCCACCAGCATCCCGCACTTAACCTCTCCACCCTCTGGTGAGACACTATGTATCTTGGGCCATCTTAACACTTTATTTTGGGCAGCAGGTTCCAGCTCTCTCTCATCCATCACCTTCAGCTCATCCTTTTCTCATCCATTTCTCTCTCAACACCTCTTTCTCTGTCACTGTCTCCTCATCGCTTTGGCTTCCATCCTTTCTCTTATGTTGTCCTCACATTGAAAAAAATCTTGATGGATGCTGAGGCCTTCTGTTGTGGCAGTGTTGTCCTGTCCATTGTCCATCTGTTCCCTTTCTTCCACCCTTCATCCATGTACCCCTCCCTCTGTCTGCTTTTTCTACATTTACATTTCTGTCCCACAGACACTGTTGATGTATCTTAAATGCACATTAACATGCACAAAGGGGGGTTTATTTTTGTTCATGATAACAATTGGATACGCCATACAGCTGAATTTGACCTACACTGCTGCCTCTATGCCAGTCTGATACAGTCCAGCTACAGCCAACATGTCACTAGACCCTGAGTTATGACCATGATCCCTGCATCCCTTACATCCCGTAGACCTCCCAGAACCTGATATATGGTAAACCAACAAATATGACATACTGTATACTCATATTCACACTAGAAAACTGTGTTGAGTGTAATGTAAAATATACATGGAGACTTAATGTACCACTGGAATATCTATAGAATTTTCAGTAGTCATTTATTACTTAAAAACTGAAAAAATGTAAGGGTGAACCGCATAATTTAAATAAAATGTAGTTGTGTGCAATCACAAAAAACTATTAGTAAACAAGTGCAAACCTTTCTTATTGAAAAGTGCTTAGGATCAAACCCCTCGACTGAGAAGGAGAAAATAATCATGCACACTCTTGGTCAGTTGTAGCCACTATATTAACAACTTCCTGTCCTTAGATTGTTACGGACAGACAGGCAGAGGACACCGATATGAAGACAGATGGTTTTATTGGATAACAGCCAGGTAGAACAGGTATGCCGGTATGGATGGTGGGGAAGTCTGTTAGAGGGAAGACCCGCTGGAGAGGGAGATCGCTGGAGACAGGAGATAAGTATTATGCTGCGTAGCATAGGGAGTCCTAGTTACGAACGAGGTCAGACACATACTGAGGTGAGTGCAGGGCTTTTATGCTGGCTGTGATTGGGATCTAATGGGGAGCAGGAGTGTGATTGGGAGCAGGTGTGGATGATTAGTGGATGGTGGCGCTTGGTGACATAGATCAGTGGCATAGATCAATGGTTCCCTATCTTTTTGGCTTGTGACCCCTAAAAATGAAGCAGTGTCTACTTTGGATTCCGTCCTCCCCAAAAATACAGCCGTATAGGTCGTCTGTGCAAGCAGCTTATTACGACCCATATTTAGTTACGACCCAGTTACGACACCGTTTTTGTTGGGCGGCGACCTCTAGTGGCCATAGTAATTATGACCCAAACCATGATCTTTTCCTAAACTTAACCAAATAGTTTTGGTGCCTAAACCTAACCAAAGTGTGACCGTTTCACAAGGTTAACCTCGCTAAACATTTTCAGCTATCTTGCCTTCATCAGAGTGGTGTGTGAGGGTGCTTCCAGTTTCTTTATATAAAATCCATCAAGCAATCATGTAACTTATAGATACTAGGTATAAAAAAAAAGCATGAGCATCATCTTTTAAAAATAGGTTTTACTAAATATTTCAAAATATGTATGCCTAGTGGATACAGAATTTTACACGACAAATATAAATGACCATAAATACAAAGTGTGGACGTGAGTTGTGAGCAGCTCAACCTAAGAGTGATTTTTTTTCTCCCTTTCGGACTACTTAATTTGAGGAAGTTTTAGAGACCTGAAGAGGTGAAAGTATCCAGTATTTCACAAAAAAAGCCAAAATGGGAGAAATCATTCAGTGACACAATTTTCTTTCTTATCCCTTTAATAATCTTGCGACCTCCAAGGTCCAGGGACTGAAACATTAATGTGTAAGTGAGTACAAGTAAATGGCAATGTGTGTGTCTCTTTGGTTCTTTCTCAGTCAAAAATCTATTAGAAAAAAAGTTCAGATAATATGTGAATTTAAAAAAAAATGTATTTCATTTTGTGGCTTTAAATGATGAATTAATTTCTGGTTCACAAAATGAAAAGAATATTACATTTTACTTTTTTGTTCTATTTGATGATAACTCCTATTTAGTGTCAAACCAGGTGACTAATGTGTCTCATATTCCTTTTTATCCAGACTATTTCCATTTTGTCCATACTCTAATACCTTTTTAATAATTTTTTTTTATAGAATTGCAGCCAATGTGTAACAGAGTAGTAATTTGGCCAGCCATTATTTTTTAAGTCTTCTGAGCTCAAGAAATTAGAGCCTCTCTCATCAACAAGTATCAATTATAGATAATTGATTATAATTCACCAGTGAAAAAGTCTGTAATGATTCCCTGTGAGTCTCCAGGAACATGAGAAGCTTCAAACAACCTCTAAAGAATCTACTCTAGTCTAGTGATTTCACATGTGACAGATCACATGAGACGTGCTGTGGTAAGCATGTTGCCTATTTTCTGGTCACCGGTGTTTGTGTGTTACTAGTAGCGTATTTTTGCTCTAGCTCATCACAGTTAATTTTGTTTGATTCTTCATTATAGTGACTAACCATCTGCTATACATTTAAAGGTATTCTAGTTCTGCTCATGCACTCATAGCTCTTTCTTTTTAACGATTTTCTCGCTAATCCCACAGTTTACACGCTATTCAGTTTTGCTAGCTACCATTCTTTAGCTTAGCAGCTAGCAATGGCTTCTCTCTCTCCCTCTCACTCTCCTACTCAGTGTGTCAAATGTTTAGCTATTCCTCTGCCTCCTTTAGTGATAATGGAACATGTAATAAATGTAGTTTATTTATAGCGTAGTGAATTGGAAACGCGGTTCTGCACCATGGGAACTCAATCATTAGCTGCTGTAGTTAGCCAGACCCAGTAGCTGGTGCGGACCGACCAGAGGTTGCTCCTGTTAGCCGTTAAGTTAAGTTCTCCCCACTCAGCGACACACCGACTGAGAAACCAACTCTGATTATTGGCAGCTCCATTTTGAGAAACGTGAAGTTAGTGACACCGGCGACCATAGTCAAATATATTCCTGGGGCCAGTGCGGGCGACACTGAATCCTATTTAAAACTGCTGGTTAAAAATAAGCGTAAATAATTTAATTTTATTTATAAAGCGCCACTTCATAACAGAAGTTATCTCATTGCACTTTTCCTATAGAGCAGGTCTAGACCGTACTCTTTATAATATTATTTACAGAGACCCAACAAATCCCACCATGAGCAAGCATTTGGCCACAGTGGCAAGAAAAAACTTCTTTTAAGAGGCAGAAACTGCAGGACAGAACCAGACTCAATGGCGGGCGGCCATCCGCCGCTGCTGTGTTAGGTTTTGAGAGAGAAAGAGAGAGAGAGAGACAGAGAGGTTTAGAGAGAGAGACAGAGAGGTTTAGAGAGAGAGAGAGAGAGAGAGAGAGAGGTTTTGGGGAGGGGGTGGGGGAGGGAGGAACAATGCAAATACCACCTAGAATTTTTAAAAAGGTAGAAATGTAATTGTAGTGGTAATATTAATAAATTAATAACATGAATGGCAGCCATAGGAATAATAATGACAGTATTAGCAACAGAGCCAATAACAACAACTGTAGTAGCAGTTGTCGAGCAGGAACACGGGGGCAGCAAGTGGCCCACAACCACAGATCCAGTCTCTGCAGCTCCGTACAATACAGTAAGACTGTTATTCACGTCGATGGTAATGACTCACAATTACAGCAATCAGATGTCACTAAAGTTGATTCAGTGTGTACATATGCAAAGACAATGTCGGATTCCGTAGTTTTCTCTGGGCCCCTGCCAAACCTGACCACTGATGACATGTTTAGCCGCATGTCTTCTTTCCGCCGCTGGCTGTCGAGGTGGTGTCCAGCAAACAATGTGGGCTTTGTAGATAATTGGTGGACTTTATGGGGAAGACCTGGTCTGATTAGGAGAGATGGCATTCATCCCACTTTGGATGGAGCAGCTCTCATATCAGGAAATCTGGCCGCTTCTCTGCGCATCCAGAGCAGTTACCCACCCAACACCTTAGTGACGGTGTCTGCCTCCCAACCACTGAAATTAATAAACTCAAAAGTTAACAGAAGAGCAGTTATACATAAAAATCTAAACAAAATTACCACAGCTGAAATAGCACAACAAAATAGAATTCAATGTGGACTCTTAAACATCAGATTTCTGTTATCTTTCATCATTTCTGTACTAGTGAACGATTTAATATCAGAGTATCATATTGACTTCTTTTGTCTTACTGAAACCTGGCTGGGTCATGAAGAATACGTTAGCCTAAATGAATCCACTCTGCCCAGTCATATTAATACTCACATTCCTCGAGGCACCGGCTGAGGAGTTGCAGCCATCTTCGACTCAAGCCTATGCTAATTTTAGCCACTCCCAAATTGAGCCATGGATTCCTATAGCCCTCAGTAGTAATGACTTTGTGAGCTTCTTTAATGAGAAATTCATCACGTACGGCCCTCAACCGGTACTGATCTATCTTCAACCACAGAAACCTTAGAAACAGCTGTAAAACCTGATGTATTTAGACTGCTTTTCTCCTATCGACCTTCTTCTACTTACTCTAGATGGCATTGCCCTGGCTTCTGGCACCACCGTAAGGAACCTCGGAGTTATCTTTGTTTAGGATTTATCCTTTAACTCCCTTCTTTCACCTACGTAACATTGCAAGAATCAGGCACATCCTGTCTCAAAATGATACCAAAAAACTTGTCTATGCATTTGTTACTTCTAGGCTGGACTATTGCAATTCATCATCCTCTTTCTCCAATATTAGCTTCTCTGCACTGGCTAAAATCCAGAATAGAATTTAAAATCCTTCTCCTCATCTACAAAGCTCTTTATGGTCAGGCACCATCGTATCTTAAAGAGCTCAGAGTACCTTATTACCCCACTAGAACACTGCGCTCCCAGAATGCAGGGTTACTTGTGGTTCCTAGAGTCTCCAAAAGTAGAATGGGAGCCAGAGCCTTCAGTTATCAAGCTCCTCTCCTGTGGAATCAGGTCCCAGTTTGGGTTTGGGAGGCAGACACCATCTCCACATTTAAGAGCAGGCTTAAGACTTTCCTCTTTGATAAAGCTTCTAGTTAGGGCTGGCTTGGGTGAGTCCTGAACCATCCCTTAGTTATTTTGCTATAGGCCTAGACTGCCAAGAGACTTCTCATGATGCACTGAGCTCCTCTCTCCTCCTCTCCCTCATCTGTATGCATTTTTATCCCATTAATGCATGTTAGTAACTCGACATCATCTCTCTCCCGTAGTTTTGTGCTTTCTCTTCTCTCTCCTCTCTCCTTCTGTCGCTTTCAGCAGATATTTCTACCCAGAGTCTGGATCTGTGTCCCCCCCTCTATTGTTGTTATTCGTCTTATTACTATAATTATCATTATTATTCCTATCACTATCATTATTACTTTATTAATATTACCACTACCATTACATTATTACTATTTTAAAATTCTAGGTGGAATTTGCATTTTGTGTCTTCTAAACCCCCCCCGGTCTAGACCATAGGAAAAGTGCAATGAAATAACTTCTGTCATGAAGTGGCGCTATATAAATAAAAATTTATTTAACCCAAATCATTACCCGAGGGAACACCAGTATTCAGCGAAAACGCAGTGTGACAAAAATCAATGTGAGACACTGTCCCACTGTGGAAGGAAATGGAGCTAATTTGATCGTCGTAGTGTGACGCCTCACCCCGCATTATACCCCTCCCTCCCACCACCCTATGGTTCTCTCTCGGGGGTTACACAGTGACTCTTTAATGAGCTGCATGTATACACAGTAGCCAGATGCCACCGGAGAGCTATGAGCTCATATAACAGAAAAGCATACCCCCGCCACACACCCACACATCTCCCAGCCCAATTCCCCCATCCCTCCCTCCTCCTTCCCACTGCCTCTGTGTGTGGGACCAATAAATGGGTTTGCTGAAATAGCAATCAACAATAACTGTAATAATATTTTTTATTTCATTCATCTGACCAGAGAAAGCATTTCAGTGTGGTGCTGCAGGATCTGCAGGAAAACCTGTCTCATCTTTAACAAGCTGCTGATTGAGTTATCAGTATGACTTTCAGTAGAGTTTTATTTCCTCATAATGGTTTAAAATGGAATTAAAATATTATAACTGCTGCACAATTTTAAATGCAGCACAAAATATAATGTATCTAGCCTAAAACAGGTCTTATTCAGTGAGACCTAAAGTGGCCTCAGCCTCAGCAGACCTTCAGGGGCCCCGGAGGCAATTCCGGGGGTCTGATAAATAAGTAAATAAATGATAAATAACTAAGTTTTACTACACTTTAATTCACAGTAGAAATGATCCCAGCTGAGAGTTCACTCTCATCACTCCCAACTCCATAGACAGTGTAGATATTTCTACACTGTATTCAGCATCAATTAAATTCTTGAAAATTATTTTCTGTCTTTTCTAAATGTTTTTCAGAGCAGTTTTCCGCAACAAGAGCAGTATTGTAGAAAAAACATCTTTTAACCCATGGAAATTCAATGCTGTAGGCATTTTCAATCTAAAAATAGTATCAGACATACAACATACTGTCCCTATTAAACTTTAAGCACATTGTTATGTATAATGATCTAAACTGTCTAATTGAAATACCCTCTTTGTCTTATTATTTCCACTCCACAGCTCCTTCCTCTACTAACTGATCCTGGTCTGAAAATTTTCCTTTTGTATTTTTGCCTTTATATTTTACAGAAGGTCACAAAAGTACACAAACTCGATGACATAAGTTCTTCAAACCCAGGACACTGCAGTTTCAATTTAAGGTATGTGCTTTAGCAGCTAATCATTGAATGCATGAATGAATAAATAAATCAATCAATCAATCTGTCTTTTACAATTAAAACAAACAAACAATTCAAGTCATAGAATAGAGAGAAGAAATTTGTTAAAATGAATCAAAGTAAGGTGGCGTGGCTGTAGTTTAGGCTGTAAGCAAGTGTCATCCCCTTCTCCTCCTGTCCACATGTCAGTGTCGTGTAGCATATTGCTTCCATTGTGTGTGGGGAAAAAAATGTGCCAAAGAATGTAATGTAAATTACATTATCATTCCTTTAAAGGAAAATAATAAGACACCAATAATTAACATTATTGATTAATCACTTTTTTCAGTTAATTATTTACTCTGTAAAATGTTTTGAAAAATACCACAAATGCCCATCTTGAGTCCCCTACACCCTAAAGGATGTCTTCAGTTTTGTTTTACTTAAGTCTGCCCAACAGTCCAAAACCCCAAATTGAATTTACAAAGAAACAAAAAAAGCAGCATCTCCTTACATCTGGAACTAGTAAATGTTAATCAATTATAGCAGTAGTAATTTATTTCTGTCCTTATTAACAATTTTCCAAAATGAATGCGCATGGAAGTAGATAAATGACAATAAGGCATTAAAAATTTAAAGAAAAACAAAACAAAAAAAAACTGACCAAAAGGTGTAGGCTGAAGATTTAGCTTATTATACCTACCCTTTTTACATAACATATTCTAATAGGCAACGCTTTCACTACTAGGTTTAAGCTATACAAAAACAAAACAAAACAACAAAAGTTCCCAACGTTTCCTACACAACAATGATCATACCTCAGTTTTATATTTGTTAACCACCTTATTTTTAAAAAAAAATTAAATTTGCAAAATGAACTACATATTCTTAATTCCTTGTCACAGCTATTCCACAAGTTTACCCTTTGACATATATACATCTATTTTTATATTTGTCCTTACCCTTGTTTTCTTTAATCAAAATGAACAAATTTTCTGTCAGTTGAAGAGGCTGAACCTGTTAACAGTTTGTGCCTATAATTAGCACGTGCTTTCAGTGCATATTATTATTTTATTATAAATTATATAGTTATGTTTACAATGATATATTGAGGGAGACAACTCTGTTTTTCCCAGGAAGGGTTTTTTTTTTTTTTTGGTATCGTGTGTATCCAAAGCCAGACATTCCTTATCTTATCTTATTCCTCTGTGCCATGGAGCGCCATTGTTGTCCAAAAACTATTAAAAACACATCAATGAGCCTCACTGTTGCACTGGGTGACATGTTACTTTACCATGAACACGCACTGTAGTTTATTTTGACTCAATCCCACATACACCATCCTGCTGCCCCAAATACTCACTAAAGCACTGCTGAAAATAGTCCCTAACGAATTAACTATTTCCTCCTCTTTGAGTAACATTTGGTAAAAACTATTGTTGCCAGCTGTTTTAGGAGTCTTTTCCAAAAACATTTGTGAGCTGTTAGAAGATTTACATCTTCTGTAGAATCTAATGGGCTTGGGGCTGAGAACCGCAGACAGGGGAAATCAGAAAGTACTGAGCCAGACTAACATAATGTTGGTTTTGGTCTTTTCATGGGATTTGCTGAGAATAAGAAATGTATAGAATAACATCAGCCTTCTCCAATTCAACATGTGAGCTGGCTCTGGCTTTTAAAAAGTCGAAATCACTACCCTCCGTTCCTTTCACCCCCATCCTTCCCCTCCTCCCACCCTACTTTCTAGTCCTTCCACTCCCACCCTCTCCTCCACCCCTCCGTCGAGCTCTTTGGTGCCACATGGTTAGCAGTGCCTCACTGAGCAGACACCCAGCCCAAACACTCCCAGCTGGGAATTTCACTGTGTGCTGGCTGTCTTGCTGGGACAGGATGGAGGGGCTGGAGGAGAACAGGCGCAGCAGGAGGTGGCAGTTAAAACAAGCACATGTTTTATTAATTGGGGGGGAGCGTTTAAATGATCGTTATTAATCTTTCATTACAGTCGCTGTCACTTTGGGTTTTGTTTGAACATCAGGGTAAGGCAGAGGGGTCATGTTAATTAACGGTCACGACTTTAACCTTCAAATGCTTTGTTTGGAATTCAGTTTCTACGATTACTGCCACAAAAACCTTCAAACCTGCTTTATTTTGGGGGAAAGGTCAAGCAGTTATTATTAGCAAGAACGCAGAACAAATGATCCTATCGTAAAAAAAAGTTTTTACGGTTAGACTTAAAGAACAAATGATGTACATGAAGCATGTGACTTAATCGTCCCCTCAAGCTTCCCCTCCACTAAAGGGACAAAAAATGACGGCAGACGAAAATACCTGGAGCCAGTTGCACCAACAGGGCTTACGCCTGGTTATAAGCTAAGTCAGTCATAACTTGGCGTTCTAGTTAGGCTAGTTGCACTAACTAGGCTTAAACCTTCTTCTCGCTAAGACCGGGCATACATTTTGCGCCTAGTCAGGAGCAGGCTTAAAGTCAAAATGAAGGCTGTTTCTATAGAAAGGGAGAGTGTGTTATACCAGCACTCCGAGGCCGACAGTGGCAGCGACAACGGCAGTATAAAAGCATCCACGCCACCACTAGGTCACTTGTTGAGCGATGCACCGGAGTCCTTAAGCGCAGGTAAGCTACATAATGTGTATATCTTACAAAAAATGTTCTCATCCACAGAAATTATAATTAGCCTTTTTCTTCCATTACTCCCACTTGATAAACTTCAATAATTGCCTTTATGCTGTCTTTATTCTGAATTATTCATTTCATGCCTAAAATTATTTGCAAATGTATGCTGAATAACTGAACAAAAGTGTAAACATACATAACTTGGTAAATGCAGGATAAAGCTAAAGAAAGTTGGAAAAAAAAAGGTCATTCAATCAAGTGAAAAAGAAGGTTACAAATAAACAAAAAAAGTGAATGGATTTAAGTCCTAAAATGGTTGGTCAGGTCTGTTTTGTGTGGTGGTCCTGATCAATGTATCAGCACCATCAATTCAAATCAATTTTATGATGTGACAACACTATGGTTAAGGTTTGGTTAGGTTTAGGCACAAAAACTACTTGGTTAGGTTTAGGGAAACATCATGGTTTGGGTACTTCGTTAAGGTTGGGGGACCTTTGTCGTCAACGTTGACTGACAGTTGGAAATGGGAAATGAACAGCCATCTCCCATGTCTAATGTTTTGTTGACCCATCCATCCACCCGACCTGCTCCCTAAGTTGACTTTATCGCTTTATAACGTCTCCTGACTTCCTCCTTGGCTCTTGTCATAATTCATACGGCCGCTAGAGGGCTTTTTGACTTGAACGTAAACATATGTCATTTTGGGACACTTGCAGGAACAACTGATGCTGTTCTTCTTTAGAGGACTGTCTTGGCCTTATTATTACTTTCAATAGTGGCAACTAGTGTCTTGTTTTTGTGAATATTAGCTTTCTACAGTTCTACATTCTAAAATGTGTCATCAAGCTACAGCCAAAATTCAGCATGAAGTTATGGAACAGTTCTGGAATTTACTTCTGAAAGAAGTTTCAATAATACTGTATTAATATTATATATGACAAATTGCATCTAGGCATGTAGAAAAAAGATGAAAACATACACCTTTAAAACATGTTTTTGATCTTTTCCAGATCTTCTTTGTATTGTAATATTTCCAGATCATCTCCTTACATGCCATCACTTACTCTCAAGCCTTGTTTATTCAGTAGGCGATACTGTGCCCTAGCAGTGGCAAACTTTCTGTTTCCACTCAGAACAGCCTCCATTTATTTTTCCCTTTGAACGGAATAAATATTTGACATTTCAGTCACTCTACAGGAGACTGATGCCACAAAGACTAATGAAGTTCAAACAAATAAAAAAAATATATATCGTCTGATACACGGCCAATACCAATCGTTTTTTGTTTTGTTATAGCAGCTGGTATAGCAGTATTAACAAATCAAGTACTGGAATACCTTGAAAATAGCCCATTGCCCCTTGTGCTTAAAATGTCTTTGAAATTCAAATTAACCAGATAACTGTCTTATAATTAAATTGCTCAGAATCAGAAATTGCTCAGCTTTTTCTTTTTTTAATTTCTGACTTGTCACCTCTTCCTCTTTGACTCATCACCGGCTCTCCCTCTCCTTTCTTCCTCACTATGATGAGCCTGTTACTGAAAACTAAATATGCCAAGGAAGTGTGGATTTAATACAGCATGGCTGGAAAAGATCTTTATAGGGGCTGGCTTTTGACTGCTCTGTTTTATACCAGCTGCTGACTCCTCACTCCTCCTAACTGGCAGCAAGTGATCAACAACTACTAGGCTAAAAACAAGGCTTATCTATTGTGTTGTAGGCCACATTTTGGCCTTTGTCGTGGATCGAAAACTGACATCGATAGAAACGTTTGGTCTCAACTTGAATCGAAGCATCTGCAGATTAATTCCATAGCCAATATGTTATGATCCACTACAGTTAGAAATGAACAAAATTGGCATTTTCGTTAGCTTTGCCGCCATTTTAATTGGAAAGGAGCCTGCTGTATGTTGCCGCTATGCGTCTGCGCGGGGGCCATAATGGAGAGGTTGTGATCTGCTAGATGAGAGCAGGCATACGTCGCTTTCCTCTTCAGAACGACCACACCCCCTTTTGGGTGAAAACAAGCGCTGTAAAAGTGCCAGTGCCAAATTGAAAAAACTAGTGGCACTATGCCTAAAAGCTGCTGCGTCGCATTTTGCACATCAAACAAAAAAAACAACAACCCAGTATACAATTTCTGTTTTCCCCACCAAAGAGCTAAGGACAGTAAAAGAAGAGATCTGTGGATTCAGGCCATCCACAGAGAGGATAAAAATGGTAAACTGTGGGACAATATGTGGCAAACACTTCATCACAGGTTGGTTAATGACGTTACTGAGTAAATGGCATGTGTGCCGATTGTCCCTGTAGATCGAAGCGAATCAGAAAAGAGTGATGGTGTGACTAAAGTTTTTACTGTGAAAAAATATGGTCCTGCCATAAAACACATGCTTTTAGAATGGAGTTTGGTTCAACAGTTTGTCCACTCGAAAGACCAGTGAGCAGAGGGTATTTTAACATTTATAATTAACATAAATTGAACTGACCTAAGTTCTAATAATGAACCTTGTAAGAAGTGGGGCTAAAACCGACCTGTTTTCTACTTCTCGGCTCATAGTAAAAGGTTTGCGTAATAAGCACAAACGGCTATCAAAATGGAGACAGTGGTTGCTTCTCCACAGCGATGTAATTAGTTTACAGTAACTTCACAGTGGACAGACTAAAAATAGCAAAATGGGGCAGGGGCTTGACGCAGGGGCAAAGTACCCGGATGCGCTGCTCTTATCTATGTGCGTCCCCGATCGTTTTTTCGCAATCGGTGACTAGAAAGCCTATTTTTACTTAGTATAACAATTGCCGTCCGATCAATCTGGGCATCAGTAATAAGGATAATTTTAAAATCTGGTCACCAGTAGGCAAGTTACCCCCTTTTACACATAACTCTCTGTTGCTGGCACATGGTTTTTTGTTGTTGAATATATTTTCATGCAGAGATGCAGCTGCTGGCACTATGTTCTGTCTGCATGTGAAGCAGCCTTACATTTAACTTCAGTTTATTTGTAGTGTATCATACTTGCCAATTCTGTTGTGTAACTATATATATTTCTGCAAAACTTCATATGTGCATTGCAGTCCTTATATGTCGTGTCTTTGTATCTCATACTGTAAATAAACCATGTATGTAATGAAGTGTAGCTGCTCTAGCACCACCCTAACAGTGTTGGCAGGATTGAGAATAGTTATGAAATATAAAACAGGATTTTACAGGAATTCAAATGACTGGATCCCTTTGTTTGTCATTGCGCTGTCATCTGTCACTGCGGCTTCTATCAGCTGTCATCTGTCAATGAGCTGTCATCTTGTCATCTGTCTGTGCTCCCTCGGCGGCTCAGTCGATGTGACGTATATTCTGCTGCGCAGAGGATTGTGGGTTGGAATAGCCAGAAAAGCATGCTGGCTTGCATACTGCAAAATGCGACCGGATGCAGTAGGACATCCTGGTAGTTTTGGCGTACTGCATTTGACATACTATGTATTGGGACAAAATCTTTTTCTGGCATACTAAATAGTATGGTAGTATGGGTATTGGAATGCACAGTTAGTTTGGACCTCCTCGATTCCTCTCCTCGTTCCTCGCCACGTGTCGTAGTCCCTCCCACCTGAGACGCGAGCAGAGAGACGAGGAAGAGACTCGAGGAGAGAGGAGTGAGACAACAGGCATTTAACAAAATGTGATATCCTTGCTTCGGAGCAATCATTTTAAAGCGTCAATTAAATACGATGTTTGGCACAGCTGCATCATCTGTCCATTGTTTTGTTATAGCCCTATGGTTATAGCATGGCATAATGTACAAGAATGTACGGATGTCATACTTTTTCTTTTATTTAACACACACACACAGTATATAGCCTTTATATATTTTATTGTGTGAAGCACTACATGTTTAAATGAAAAGTAAGATACAAATGAAGTGACATACAGTATATTATATATATATGATTGAGGGATATACAGTATACTATTTATGTGATGGAGTTATATAGGCTACACTATATTATATAGTGCTACACACAAATTCAATTTTCAATTTTATTTATTTATATAGCCCCAATTCATAACAGAAGTTATCTCATTGCACTTTTCCTATAAGTCTAGCAGGTCTAGACCGTACTCTTTACAATGTTATTTACAGAGACACACCAATTCCCACCATGAGCAAGCACTTGGCAACACTGGCAAGGAAAAACTTCCTTTTAAGAGGCAGAAACCTAGAGCAGAACCAGACAGACATCTGCCGCTGCCGGTTGGATTGAGAGATAGAGAGCAGGAGCAGTAGCACAGTGCAAATTCCACATAGAATTTTCAAATAATAGTAATGTAATAGTAATGGTAATATTAATATTAATAAAATAATAAATAAATAATAATAATAAAACTTTATTTATAGAGCACTTATCAAAACAAAGTACAAAGTGCTTCACAACAAGAAAAATAAAATAACACAGTGAATGACGAAATATAAAGAAATAAAACACATGAAATACAGAAAAACAATAAAATAAACAGTAAAATAAACAGCCAGTTCAGGTAAAATCAGGATATGCTTTCAGATAAAAATGTGTTTTGAGACGAGATTTAAACGAAGACACTGACTCAGACAACCTAATTTCTTCGGGCAAGTTGTTCCAGAGCCTCGGGGCCCTGATAGCAAAAGCTCTGTCCCCCTTAGTTTTCATCCTGGACTCAGGAACACACAGGAGACCCCTGCCCGAAGATCTCAAACTACGTGAAGGTTCATAAGGGATTACAAGGTCTAAAATATAATCTGGGGCCAGGCCATGAAGAGCCTTAAAAGTAATCAACAAGATCTTAAAATCAATCCTAAAATCAACAGGGAGCCAGTGTAAAGAGGCTAAAACAGGTGTTATGTGGTCATACTTCTTGGTCCTGGTTAACAGCCTAGCAGCTGAGTTTTGTACAGTCTGCAGTCGTGTCAGAGCTTTTTGATTAAGACAAGTGAACAGGCTGTTGCAATAATCGAGGCGTGAGGGGATAAAAGCATGCACAACAGTTTCTGCATCACTAAGATTTAAAATAGATCGTATTTTTGCAATATTTCTGAGGTGATAGAAACATGATTGGACAAGCTTAGTGATATGTTGCTCAAAACATAAATTGCTACCAAACAGGACACCAAGATTTCGTGCAACAGGCTTGATGTGTTGTGACAGGTTACCAGTGGATGGCAGTATTTGTTTAGTGATGTGTTGGGGCCCAATAACAAGGATTTCAGTTTTATTTGAGTTGAGCTGAAGAAAATTAATCGACATCCAATTTTTTATGTCAGACAGGCAGTCCTGCAGAGAACTCAGCATACTAAGGTCAGTGGACTTGACAGGGAGGTACAACTGTGTGTCATCCGCATAACAATGAAAAGAAATACCATGTCTGCGGATTACATCACCCAAGGGAAGCATGTATAAGGAGAACAATATTGGTCCCAGAATTGAACCTTGAGGCACACCATACTTGATATGGGAAAAGGATGACTTGAAGTTATTAATGCTAACACAGAATTTCCTATTGGACAGATAAGATGCAAACCAGTCTAGTGCAGTGCCAGATATGCCCACCCAGTGCCTCAGTCTGTCTAAAAGAATGCCATGATCAATTGTATCAAAGGCAGCACTTATGTCCAACAGCACAAGAATTGAACACATGCCTGCGTCTGCATTCATTAAAAGGTCATTAATGACTTTGAGAAGGGCTGTCTCAGTGCTGTGGTGTTGACGAAAGCCAGATTGGAACTTTTCAAAGGTATTGTTTTCCACAGCAGCAAGGAGCTGCTTAGATACAAGTTTTTCGAGAATCTTCAAAATAAAAGGCAATTTGGATATTGGGCGGTAGTTATCCAGGGGGTGGGATCAAGCCCAGGTTTTTTAAGACTGGCTGGACACAAGCTGTTTTAAAGAAATCAGACGAGCGCAGCCAGTAGACAGCGAGCTGTTAAAAATAATTTGTAAAAGGGGCGCAATACAATCCATAACTTCCAATAGAAACCTAGTTGGGATTTTGTCCAGAGGGCTGGAGGATACTCTCATAAGAGACATGATGTCTGCGAGTTCGGGCAGAGTAACGGCAGAAAAATTGCCCAAAGAAGCCCTGAGCGGGTGATCCACATCTACAAAGGCAGGATTGGGGGTGATATCAGATCTTATTAACTCCACCTTTCCAGCAAAGTGCAAAAGAAACTTTTCACAATCAGCATCACACTCAGCAGGGGCACAAGGAGAGGCTGGGTTAACTAACTGATCCACAGTCTTGAACAGGAATCTGGGGTTGTGCTGATGGGCAGAAATAAGTGCAGAGAAATGGCATGTTCTTGCATCCTTCACCATCCTGTTATAAAGGCGTAATAACTCTTTCATGGCCACAAAGTGGTAATAATAATGATATGAATAGTAATGAGACTAATAATAATAATTGTAGTAGTGGTTGTTGAGCAGGGACATATGGGTTGTAGGTGGCAGTCAGCGTGGTCAGCAACAGGATGCTGGCCAAACTACATGCCATCTTGGACAGTGTCTCCCACCCACTCCATGACGTGCTGGTCAAACAAGGAGTACCTTCAGCGAAAGACTCATCACCCAAAATCCACCACAGAGCGCCACAGGAAGTCATTCCTGCCTGTGGCAATCAAACTCTTTAACTCCTCCCTCTAAGTATCAGTCTATATGACCCTAAGTCATTAAATTGGACATTGGACCTTTAACATCACTCCAATACTTGAAATAATTGTGCAATATTCTCTGTTTAATACTCCTGTGCAATATACTCTTTTCAGTTTAAAATTCCCAATTTATTGATATTTATTCATACTTCTATTACTGCTGTGCAATATCCATCGTCTCATAATCATCTTAATAAGCTACACTTAACTTGATAGTACATGCACTATTACTTATTACTTATATTATTACATTGTATTATTATACCGTACATACTTATCATCAACTGGTAAATCCACTTTGTACTTTACACTTATTTTAATTTTATACTTATATCCACTTTGTACTTAATTTATCTTGCCTGTATTATAGTGTATTATATTTTGATTTGCTTAGTACTTCTCTTCCTGTGTGCACTGACGTGATAGTGAGCATCTGTAACAAAAGAGTTTCCCCTCGGGGATCAATAAAGTATTTCTGATTCTGATTAAGTTTTGTCAGCGTTTAACATCAGAAAATTGCAGGTCATCCATGTTTTTATGTCCTTAAGGAATGCTTGAAGTTTAGCTAACTGGTTAGTTTCATCTGGCTTGATCGATATATATAATTGGGTATCATCTGCATAACAATGAAAGTTTATGGAGTGTTTCCTAATAATATTGCCAAAAGAAAGCATATATAAGGTGACTAGAATTGGTCCAAGCACAGAACCTTGTGGAACTCCGTGCTTGGAGGATTCATCATAAACCTGTACAAACTGAGATCGATCTGATAGATGGGATTTAAACCAGCTTAGTGTGGTTCCTTTAATGCCTATTAAATGTTCCAGTCTCTGTAATAGGATGTGATGGTCAATGGTGTCGAATGTAGCACTATGATCTAACAAGACAAGTACAGAGACAAGTTCATTGTCTGATGCAATTAAAAGGTCATTTATAATTTTCACCAGTGCTGTCTCTGTGCTATGATGCACTCTAAATCCTGACTGAAAATCCTCAAACTATTGTTGTGTAGAAAGTCACACAACTGATTGGCAACTGCTTTCTCAAGGATTTTAGAGAGAAAGAGGATGTTAGTTATAGGTCTATAATTGGCTAAAACCCCTGGATCAAGAGTGGGCTTTTTAAGAAGAGGTTTAATTACACCTATATTAAGGGACTGTGGTACATAGCCTGTTAATAAAGACAGACTGATCATATCAAGTAAAGAAGTGGTAAAAAAGGTAGAAAAGGTAAAACTTCTTTTAACAGCCTAGTTGAAATGGGGTCTAAGAGACAGGTTGATGGCTTAGATGAGAAATCGTTGAAGTTAGTTGAAGAAGGTTGATAGGAGAAAAGCAGTCTAAATATATATAAGGTTTTACAGCTGTTTCTAAGGTTCCTGTGTTTGAAGATAAATCAGTACCGGTTGAGAGCAGGACATGATGAATTTTGTCTCTAATAATTCAAATTTTATCATTAAAGAATCTCATGAAGTCATTACTACTGAGGGCTATAGGAATACATGGCTCAATAGAGCTGTGACTCTCTGTCAGCCTGGCTACAGTGCTGAAAAGAAACCTGGGTTGTTCTTATTTTCCTCCAATGATGAGTAGTAGGCTCCTCTGGCATTACGGAGGGCTTTCCTATATGTTTTAAGACTATCTTGCCAGACTAGACGAGATTCTTCCAGATTGGTGGAACACCATTTCCTTTCAAGTTTTCGTGATGTTTGCTTTAATTTGCGGGTTTAGGGGTTATACCATGGAACTAACTTTTTTTCTTTTATTATCTTCTTTTTTAGAGGGCAATATAGTTGAATGTAGTTCGCAGTTAGCCTGCAGCACTTTCAACAAGATGATCAATTTGGGAGGGACTGAAATTAGCATAGCTCTGTTATATTGAGACAATGCATTGAATTAAATGCAGATGGAATCATTTCCTTAAATTTAGCTACAATAGTGTTCGAGACTGAGCTGTAGTGAGGAGTACCCCAATATTTCTTTGTGTTATTGCGACAGCTGACTATAACAGGAATGGAGAATATTTCACTGTTCACAACTGTAGTTTAAAGTGTGGTAGGAACAGGAGGGTATTGTTATGGATTGACTTTGCTTTGCGACTTTGCTACTACGACTGGTTCCTACATGACATAGATGTCAGTCTTGTGACAGTTTAGAGGACTTCATTGTGAGATCTATATTGTGGGCTAATCCACAAAAGGAATGCCCATTGCACAGATCATACGGCTGAATTTCACATCTCCGAACAGAGGAGAAGGCAGGGGTCTGGAAATAACACACTGTCTGCCAGACTCCAGGACAGTGTCAATCAGAGTTTTAAAGTCATCCTTCAACTTTTCAGATTGTTGAAGCTTGATGTCATTAGATCCAACATTTGTGACCACTGAGGATGCAGAAGGGTTATCCCGAAGCAGTTCGTAGAATGTAGTTAGTTATGATTCAGAGTTAATGTGGTGCACCTAAGCACTGGGATAACAAAATGTTTCTGTGGTAGGACAGTAGACTTGCTGGCCGACAATAACACAGGAGGGGGACTCGTTCAGGGTGTTCTCTCGGGGTCCTCTTCCCATGGAGGGAACCGCAGTCCTGGGATGCACCTTGGTAGACCGCCTGTTTTCCCTTGGTGAACGGACCAGGGAGGGCGTAGGGAGGCGCAGCTGGCAGCAGGGATAGTGGCGAAGGGCTTGATGTAGCAGCCGCGGCGCATGAGCAGCGGTGGCACATGAGCAGCGGTGGCGCATGAGCAGCTTAACTTAACTCTCTGTTGACTATACTGGAGCATAATCCTCAAAAAGGCAGCTTTCTTCATATCCACCTAAAGCTATTGCCTGAAGACATGTTCAATATTTCCATATTACATCAGTCCTTGGCCAGTGCGTCTTCTACTTCGTAAGAAAATTAAACTTGAGGTGGTACTGTTATGCAGGTTATGTTTTAAAATGGGGGACCAAACTTGGAAGATACATAATTGCCCCCCGAAAGAAAAAAAAGTAATTTAAAACAAATTTCCTGCATTTCCACACCACCTAACCTGACCAACAGAGGACAATTTCCAAAACAATCTTACAATTAGATGAATAATAATGTCACATTATGAGATTGTGTGTTCACTTTGTTGAATGTAACAGCATGGCTCATAAAATCCCATTCAAGCCAGTTGTGAAGATGGGTTGGATGAAAAACATGCTGGACAGGGGGTGCGTGCTCTAATAGAGGTTTGGGAAATACTATTCTACGTTAGTCATCACAGAGGGGATGTAGTAGTAAAATAAAAGGTGGTTAAACTATAAATGTCTAAACTGGCTAAACTGTCCAATGTTAGGTAATGGTAAACTCATAAAAAGGTGAGTAAAATCTATGTTGCATTTGAAAATGGTGGGTAAACTGTTTATGTGCGTTTACTCATCACATATCACAAATAATAAAATCAACAGGGCTAATGCAAAATATTAATAGCCACATTACACTTAAAAGAGCCGACTCCAGAAGAGATTGAGTATGTGGATTGAAATTTCTTTTTTTGACCAGAAATTAAATAATGGGCTATTTCCTTTTCTTGCTCTTAGGCGAAATTAGTATTGTGTTCTTTTTAAGGATGAAAACACATTCTCTGCAAAGAAACTCCAGACTTGGACAAGAACACAATGGTGCGAGGTTATGTTTTTTGTGTTTTATATTTTGCTATATTATTATTACTATATTATACTTTTGCAAGAGAAAAGACTTTAAGGATGAGACTAACTTTGTTTTGGCAAATGTATGTCTGGTTAGCTTCCTCACCTCTATTAAAGTGCAGCACACAGCCGCTTCCCTGAGCTTTTCTATGGAACCTTCCAGGACTATCTCCCATGAAGTGATGAGACAGTCCCAAACAGGGCTATCACAAGCCCAAAACACTGAGTCAGTTTAGAGGCCAATGTAGAACAACTCAAAACTCAAATATTGTCATATGTGTTTTTAATAATCTTGGTAGCTACTTTTACTTCAAGTAATGTGTCTCTTCATGTCAAATTTGAAGTTGTGTCTTAAAGGGACACACATCCCTAATGATTGTCTATGCAACTGTAGTCTTACATGTCATCAAAATGTACAGTCATAGCTAACTAGCTATATTTATGTGACCATAAATAGAAACAGGGAGATATTAGTTTGATACCGCATCCTAGATCTCAATGTCAAGTTAGCAACTCTGACTTTTGCTAGTTTTTAAACACCAGGTCTCAATGTTGATTTAGATCAGAGCTCCATTTCTTCAACAGCTCTTCCACAGGGAGCTATACAGTCAAACAGGATCTTTTGATGACAATGACATATTCATTACCAGCTGTCATCACTCTGTTCAGAGTTCAAAGAAACATCTTCCTTTACAGAGAAAAGAATGATCCAGCATCACCCAGCCTCTAATATCAATCTTTCTCTTTCATCACACCTCAGATCTCCCATCATAGATGACTTCTCCCCCTACTCTACCCTCTCCTCTTCACTCCCCCACAAATGATGCATTGCCTTTGCTCTTTGTTTTAGCTTGCAGAACCTGTGGCTCATTTGGAAGCTGAGATATTGTACTCCCATGCAGTCACAGAGTGAGGAAGTGAAGTCAGGTACTGTGGATGAAGTTTGAGTGTAGGTGTGCAGAGTTTCTCTGTTCAAGTGTTTCCAAACACAATATTGGTAGCTGGGGTGCTGTATAATACTAATGTGTATACCTATAATTAATCTCTATAATTTAATTATTTTCAAAGTGGAAAATTCTTACAGTATTTAGAGCCTCATTAGAGGTGATTGGAAAGTGTGATCTGACACACACATGCAGCAAACACATGCATCTGCATAAATCCATTCATGTTTTGCCTTGAACCTAAAACACTAAACCCAAACAACATATGTGGACATTCGAACAGTACACTCATGTTTGATAGTCATTTCAACACCATGGGTCTTAAAGGAGTTTGAGGTTTTGTCATTTCCTGTTTTATTTTGTAGTGTGTTCCTCTCCTTGTGTGTCCTGTGGGATTACTTCCTGTCTTTGTTTGCTTTCCCTCCAGTTTTGATTGTTGGTCCCTCCTTGATTGTTTGCACCTGTGTCTTGTTGTCTCACCACTCGTAGGGTATTTAGTCCAGGTCTTTTCCTTTGTTCATTGTTGGATTATTGTGTGTTCCTGTCGTGTGTATGTGTGTGCATTTTTCGTTGTACTTTGTTCCTGTGAGTTGTTTGTATGGATTCTTTGTCTCCCTTGGACCGTGTCTGGATTTTGGACTTTACACTTTGCATGCTCCCTGTCAGATTTGTTTAGGCTTGTTGGACTCTTTGCTTGGTTTCTACCACTGCCAGCCGGTAACCCATTTCCTATTCCTGGACCTGTATCTGCCTACCTGCCTGTTACCTGTCTGTTGCCTGTCTGCCTACCAGTGTGTCTGCCTGCCTGTAAGCTACTTCACTCCAATAAACACTGTAGCCATCCAGCTACTTCATCCTCATACCGCTTCCTGGTTGTCTGCATTTTGGTCCACATGCTGCACCCCCATATGACGGGAATGGTTTGATATTTTAAGAAATACGCTTATTCACGTTCTTGCCAAAAGTTAGATGAGAAGATCGATTCCACTCTCAAGTATATACAGTGAAAATATTAAGTTACAGTCAGCAGCCAGTTAGCTTAGCTCAGCACAAAGGAAAAAGCTTGCACTCTGACGAAAAGGGAACAAAATCCTGCACCTAAACACTGCAGCTTCAGTGCTTTTTGTCATATCCCCCCCCCAGATGAACGATTGGGATGGCAATATTTCATGGTCAAATATTTCATGGCAATTTGGTCTGTTGTCGACAGCTGTCAAGGTCCACAGGTCAACCAACATTTGGATACAGCAAAGCTCTTAAATGAAATTATTACTGACTGAGAAGAGATAATATGAACTGTATGAGCAAAAGAAAGAAGCGAAGATAAAACATAGTCAACTCAAACTTGAATCCATTATATACAAGACTGTCCTTCCAAGAAGAATAGATTCAGTCATTTCAACAAGTGCCCCAAAACATCGGACCGTAGTATAGGAGACTGCTGTTCATTTCCCATTTCAAACGGACAGTCAGCGTTGTTTTCGACAACCACAGTATTTCCCTAAAATTAACTATGTGGTTATTGTTGTAACCATGATGACAAAGCTCCCTTAACCTTAAAAACGTATTTAATCAGTAATTTTAACAGGAACCACAATCCTACCCTAACCATAAGAAAGTGCTTATTTTAACCAAACCATGACTTTTCCCTAAACCTAACCAAACCTTCACCATAGTGTTGTCACATCATAGAATGGATGTATTTCTTCAACAGTGATTTGTAATGGTTTTGGAAAGCACTGGCAAAGGATGTTGTCCTGTCGATAGGGGCATCAGATCAGAAAACACTTATATGTGTCATTTTAAAGGGCATGGACAAATTATGTATTTTGTCATTTAGGAGGACCTTTGTTAATACAAACAGTAGACCCTACACTGAAGATAATTTGAGAATTGCACACTTAACTAGGAAGAGAGTCACGCCTGTGCTCATGTGGCACTGTCATAAAGAATGAATAACTTAGTTTGATGTCCTCGAACTCCTAAGATTTGTTTAAAATTTTAGCATAACTCAAATTATCTTCACTGACCTTATATGCACATTTGCCTGAATGTTGGAACATGACCCATGTTGTTTTGTGCCAACACTAGGCCTATATAGAACAAAAACCCGATGTTTTTGTTGGATTACTTTGTTATATTTTATATTTTTCATATTGTTACTTAGCTAAGCAACTTATCAGTAAAACTGCATTACTTAGATGTCAGACTATCTCAAAAATAAAAAAGTGAGTAAATAGGCATTTAAAAACAATATAAATACAAAAATGATTCAGAAGGGGGGGCAAAAAAAGAGACCAAAAGACACAGAAGAGGATATTTCAAAAATAGATGCATACAAACAAGAAAACATAACTCTGGACCTCTGAACAGCTGACAGACTCTGAACTGAGGACCCGGGGCTCCATAAGAGAGGTGTTGAAGAAAAACTTGATGAGATGGTCCTCAATAAAGAATAACTCTAAGAGCCTCAGTTGTCCTTACATGAATATATGGACTTACTATAAACACACATCTGTTGACAGAAGCACTGGGGCAGCATGTACACATGGGCACAGCCAACACAAGACTCTTATAGCAGAACGGTGGGTGGTGGTTTACAGGTTACATCATCTGTCATAAATCAGTAGAAAGATGAGACAAAGAAAGAAACCATAACCCAAAACAACATAATCACAGGGCCTGAGGCCTCCTTTGTGAAACCATACTTTAGTCAAAGTGTCATAAATTATATCACATTCATAAAACTATTCAGAGGACACCAAATTTCTCCAACAAGAGGACAACTAAAATTTGAAATCAATCCTTAGCTTAGCAGGGATCCAATGAAATAAGGCTAAAAGCAATGTATTGTTTAATTTGTACACTGCGTAATGTTCTGGACCCAAAAGCAGGACTCGGACAAAGGATCTTTAACAGTTCAGTGCAGACGGATTGAGGCAGGTGAACAGGTTTTTAAAGCAGTCAAGACATGATGTAATAAAAGAATGAATGGCTTTTTTTAAAACCTTGGTTTTCAGCCTGATAGATTAGTAACTCTGACACACTCCATCCATTTCTGTGTGTCACATTAGAATATGTGCCCACTCTGACAGATCAATGCCTTTGCCTCCTATCCTCTCTCTCTCTCTCCAGATAATGGGGTTTAAAGGGGCCGGTCCCCTGAGACCAATCCAGTATGAGATGTGATGGGGGTGTGGGGTTGCTCTGGGATGGAGGTGGGGTGCCCACCATGTGTTAGTTTTGCGACAGAAACTCTGTCATAATTGAATCAGCATATTTGATCGACAGAGCCACATTGCTGTATTAATCAGAGTAGGGTTACACTATAGACCATCTGCACATTGACCGAGAGTGACAGAGGTCTTCATCTCTGTCACTCCTTACAGTAAATCAATATGCACTCTAGTCAATGGACAGACAGGGTGTCTTCTGTCTTATATTAGGACACCCCCTAGTTTTGCATTAATTTGATGCAATATTGTTCCAGTATCAGTCTACATAGATGGAGACCTTATTTCGATAGAGCCACTCAGATCTTGCATAAAGCAGTAACATCAGTGTTCTATCACAGGCAGAGCAGACAGTCACATTGAGTCAGACAGCATCCTGCTATACAACATGAGAGCCACTTTGAACAACAACCCACATTAGCTTTTCCGCACTCTGGAAACCTGCCAGCTGCTGTCAATCAAATACTGACACCAACACGACCCTCCAGCCAGCTGAGATGAAAAGGTACATTTCTGAGACATTTTTTCTTCCTTTTAATAATAAAAAACTATTGACAATATATATTAAAAAAACACAGACATTATTTTTGATTACAAAAAGGGATGACTAAAAGTGATTTCAGTTGGACTTTAACACAAGTGTTGAACCTTTAGACATTACAGCATGATTAAACTCTTCAGAGTACATATTCAAATAGTTGTGTGGAAATTGGGTAATTTTTGTCATTTTTTTATGCAGTAATTTTTGTCGGCCCAAATATATGTTGTCCTTATTTCACCAGCTGACATTTTGTAAATTCAAACAAACTGTAAAGCTGCCAGGAATCCAAACTGCAAGAAAAAAATGAGAGGCACTTATATAGAGATTTGAAAATCTTGAATGATAATCATTTAAGATAATAATATAAAAACATTTTAGTTAGTTAAGCTTTATTTATTCAGGAAGTCTCATTGGGGTCAGGGTCTCTTTTACAAGAGAGACCTGAGAACAAATATATACAGCATGATGGTTGTAAAGCTGGTTATAAACACAAACAAATCCATGAAAAAATAATAATACTAGGCTCGGGCGGTATCTGTTTTTTCATACGGTTTTTCATATGGTTTGTAAAACAGATACAACCAGAGCTACACACGCATAATACAACCTCTATGCTTGACTCAAACTGTTAACTCAGTCCTTCAGAATTAACATTTCCCATTACCCAACATTCTGATAAACAAGGCTGGTCTGTTGTGCTGGCTCTCTGTATATAGGTTACACTTACGCACAAATTAAAGAACACTTTCAAAATGTATTGGTGTAAAAATCATTTAGATGTGGAGGAGTGGTGGCATTTTAAGCAACTGAACGCTTCCATTCACATGATAGGTATTGAATGAAGTAGAAAAAAAGGTATCGAATGACGTACTCTATTGGTATCAGTATCACTTTAAGGTTACTGGTATTGGTACTGGTATTGTAATTTTGTATACCTTTCCCAGTCTAGTTCTACTCAACTGAGGTACTTTATTAGACCAGACAAAAGAGGTGAAGCATTAAGTTGTGTAAAAAATGTTTTTGTTTTGTTAAAGGTATAGTTTGAAAAATAAAAATTAATTTAGGTAACCATATTATTTTAAACATATTTATCCTTCCAATTTAATTTATGGGCAAGTCTGACCATTTGCTAAAGCCATTGTGTTTTTTGCAGAACTTCTTTTGCAAGCTAAGTATCTCATCTTTTTTCCATTGGAAATTCTTAAAAATCTTCTGGAATGCTATAAGATCCTTTGTTGATTTGCATCAATTACATTTTTAATTTTTTCAATGTTCATCTTATAACCTGATATTTTGGAAAACTTTTATAATATTTTGGAATTTCAATTGCCTTTGGACGAGATGTTTTAGTATTAGTTAAATACAATTGTACAATTTTAAAAACGTTGGAATTCATGGTTTTGTGTGTATGTGCACCTGTGTTTCTAAGTTTTTGTGTTTTTAAATTGTTTATATCTGTGTTGTGTTTTGTCGAATATATGTGTTGTAAATATGGGTTTATATTATATCATTTGGTCTTATGGAGATGGTGGTGGAGAGTATTGGCTTAGATGTTGGTGCAAAATCTTACATAGGTGTTCACATCATTTTCAAACTCACCAAACCATTCAGTGAGCCCTGGTGCACAGAAGCATCTGCGTTTGATGTTTTGCCACTCTTTAATTTAGGGTTTTCCTTTAATTTGTCCCCCATCTGTATATATATATATATATATATATATATATATATATATATATATATATACACACACACACACTGTATGTATATGCTGTCAGCTTCCGTGGTATACCAATAATTATATACCAAGTTTTTTTTGGTACTTGCATATTATTGCAGGCTGACATACTACAATATGACTGTGAGGACACCTGATTAATTACGCAAGATCAATCAGAAGTCATGAAAATCTTTGGAACAACAAAACTGGAGCTCAAAGTGACTATCAAAAGGGGAGTTTTTTTCAAAGGCCATCAAATTAGAATTTTCAATAGAGAAATGAGTAAAAACAACTTTGGTAGCTATATTATAATAATTTGTAAACTTTAAGAGTCCTCTCGATGTTTTATGGTGTAGGCCTACTTGCTAATAATTAACATGAAATAAAACAAAAGAAAACACCTTTGAAGTATCAATACTTTTTTTCCACTGTCAACCGTTTTTCATTAATTCCAATTTTAGATGAATATTGTGTCATGGTTTGTGAGTTTGTGTATGGTTATTATGGATTTTTGAACACTTACAGTAAAACAGGTTGTGTATATTTTCTTAAAACCTTTGCTTTAAAAATTAAAACAAGGCTCAATACTGAACGCTAATGAAATACTGTGACTGAGTGCATGTGGTAGTTTGCCATCTATCCTCCCCATCTCTTGTGTTTTCTCCACCTGCTGTTGATCACCGGTACACCTGTCTCCTATCTACTCATCAGTCTCCACAGCTTATATGCCAGGCTCTCCCATGACACCAACACCAGATTGTCCCTGTACATGGTACGACCACTATGTCAAGGCTCTGCAAACTTACGCAGCTAAGTACCTTTTTGCAAGTGTATTTTGCCTCGTGTTTTTGATCCTGTGTTCTGCTCTAACTGAAGGATTGTCCTGTGCTGGTGATCACAGCTCCTGTCGTTGCCTGGATTCCTGTAGGCCTGTCTGCCTGCCTTTCCAGCAACCTTCACCTCGCCTGTCTGCAACAGTTCCACCTTGCCTGTCCACCACCACTCCACCTCGGAGCCAGACCCTCGACATCTGCTCCGTGATCTTGGTTCCGCTGACGGTTAGTAGTCCACACACCACTATCAGCGCTACACCACGGCCAGCCAGATCCACGCGGTACCACCTCACCCTGCTTCACAGACCAGGCTGCCGGTTCAGACCCACGCGGCGGCTAGACCCAGTCAGCGAGGTGACGCTGCAACCAGGCTCCGAGTTGGAACCACTGCTACTCTCCCGGGGTTACCAAGTTCAACGCCGAAGGCTACGCTCTGAACTCCTACACCCCTTCCCACTATTCCTGCTAACGTATAATAAAGTGTGAATTGGGTTATAAAAACTATTGATGTGTTGTGCATTTGTAGATTTCGAAGATCGTACATACGACAGTGTAAACTTATTGAACACGAAGATTGAATTTTCTGTTGTATTTTAATACCCCATTCATTATGCCAACATTGCATTACGCTATAACTCCAAGGGCCTGTAAAGATGCCACTTTTTTCCTTCACAACATGTAAAATATATGTTGACATTTAAAAAATAAATGAAAAGGTTTGCCAAGAATGAAGGACATTGAGACTGTCTCACATGTTTTTCAAGGAGCAGCATTATGTATTATATAGCACTATATTTATCAGTCCAAATCCAGTATCTGTTAATGTTGGATTAGTGTAACTGCTCATGTATGGCTCCCATTGCTGATATTGTCCATTTTAAAAAAACAAAACACAACTTTGCAGATTGTACCATAGATGATTTTATCCACCTGCTACTGTGTGCTGTATACTGTGCATTTGCTATTGCCCCCCCAAATTGGTATTAGTCCCACTGCCTGTCTGGAGAAATTCCAATTTTCCCCTGTAGCCTTCTGGTCTGATGGAAAGCTGTGCGGTTCCTGATTCCATGCAACATACATTCTTTAATCTGCTGCCCACTTTTTGTCAAGATGTCTTTTAACTTTAACATTGACCGTCATACGCTACCTGTTGATGTTGTCCTGTCCAGTTGTATTGCACAATCTCATACCCTGAGTTTTGTCTTGCTTTTATCGGATTAACCTGCTCCATCCTACACCGCACTAGGGGGTCTGACAATGCTCCTGTGACCAGTGCTCCTAACAGCTTGCGCCCACGTACTATACAGTGCGGGAATACCACACCTTCTGCCACATTAACTAATATGTCAAGATTCTTGGCAAACCTGCCCATTGTCACTCCATCCCTTGTTACCTCAAGCCATTTTTAACCACACAATATGCAAAACGGGCTCCTTCATTATTGCATGTGTCTGCGTCAAAGCTTGGAATGGGCATTATTTGAGGGATTCTTCTAGAGTTATAACATGTTACACAAGGCTGTGTGCTTACTTGCTGGGCTGAATAGCGCGACCATTAATAAAACAGGTTGTTTTCCCAACTTGAAGTTTTCAGTTTGCCAATTGTCTCGTGAAGCCCTTCCAGCGGACTTCTACATGTGCACTGTTTATGGTACGGTCACACTAATCTAATGGCTTCATGCATGGTCATAGATTTTCCAGAATTAACATCTGCATATTGGCTTTCTGAACAATTTACTGTCACACTCACCACCCCCAATGGGGGTCTTTAATATGTTCTAGTGGAAACACCTGGTCTTCACTACTATTCCCCTCATCCATCAATATTTGTCAGTTCACAAAATGTGTATAGTTTATATGTAAGAGTTTAATGCGTGCACCTCCTATTTACACTCTTCTTGCCAGTGCTGCCGACACACGGGTCGGTAGCAACAACCTTGTCACCATCCCATAGGCTCCTCGTGATGTGTGCAATTATTTTTACTGTCACCGTCCCGTAGGCTCCTTAGTGATACGTGCAACAGCTTATCTGTTCTTCACAAAATCAGCCCCCTGTCCATTCTGTTCCATTCCCTAACTGGCGTATTCCAGCTCACAGCTGAAACACTACAGAGATGAAAGGCAGTATCCACAGGTGATATGCCGGCTTTAATTCTACTTTTTCACAACTAATCCCCCAACATGTATGACAAACTCACACATTTTGGCAACTTCACAAACTTTAACTTGATACACCACTATTTTAACACATGCTCTGTCTATACTGCGAGCAAGCATCCACACTATTCTCATCTGTGTGCCAGATGTTCTTCTTGCTTCACTGTTAATTACTCTTAGCTTGCACTGAGGCTTGTAAATTATTATTAAACTTGTAATTTATAAAGCAAATTTATAAAGAACTGAATGGTTTAGTTTAAGTATATTTCTTATCTTTTGCTATGTTATGAACCATCCAGACCTCTCAGGTCGTCTGGGACAGGTCTGCTTTCTGTCCCCAGAGTCAAAACTAAACATGGAGAGGCAGTGTTCAGTTTATGCGCCATATATCTGGAACAAACTCCCAGAAAACTGCAACTCTGTTCTTCTAAATCAAAGCTAAAGACTTTTCTGTTTGCTGCTGCCTTTTATTAAATCAAACAGCGATTAATTTCTTACACTGCACTGTAACTTTTATTCTCCTGTTTTATCTTGTTTTTATTTTCTATTTAACTCTAAGTGTTTTTAAATGTCTTTTTATATTGCCCTATGTTGCTTTTATGATTTATGTAAAGCACTTTGAATTGCCTTGTTGTTGAAACATACTATACAAACAAACTTGCCTTGACTAATGAAAAAGAACCAATAAGAGTGTAGATAAGAGTAGTAGTATCGATGAAATCTGAATGATACCCATCCCTAAACACGAGTTTAACACTACAATTTGTCAAAAAACACACATTTTATTGGAGACCCAATCAATTTCCTGGGACCCACTCAAACGATCACCTGCGGGACTCACTACGTTGAAAACCTATCAACATCACTGATCACATTCACACATTTACACACATTCACACCTGGAAGCTGCCCAGTACAACCACAGTCTGATCTGCTGGCCACTGAGCAGCTCCACTGGAGCAGTTGGGGTTTAAGGGCCTTGCTCAAAGGTACCTCAGTGGTGGTAATGAGGGAGGGGCAAGCGCTGCTTTTTAAAAACTAATTTAGTTGTTATTCTCGTCTTAATTTCTAAACAAAACAAATTATGATTTTGAAAGTTTTATCAATATTCACAAATGTTTCTGTGGCTCTTACATTTTTATTTGCTATACATGTTGTCAAGTGTTTCTGATTTCTTTCTACACCATACAGGCATTAAAAAATTTAATGCGTGAGTTCAGGGATGCATGAAGATGGGGATGGGAAGAAAACAATATGAAGCGAAGAAGGCTGATGAAAGTTGGGGTAGTAGTACCGTCAAGAACTTTCAACTTTCACCAATGGCTGAGCGTCAGAAAATCTGACAAAGACACACGTCATTGATACAAAGCACCAATCTTTATTTGAACCTGTATTTTATTTGCTCCTCAAGGAAGCACTGGCTATTGATTCCCACATGCTGTGAGGTGGATTGACAAGAACAAATTTCCACTGGAATTATCAACACATTACAATTTGCAATTTAATGTAGTCAGCAAAATGACCAGTGGCATAAATAACAAACTGGAGAATAGAGCAACTGTGTATGTGGCCAACTTGAAAGGAATTTCAGCTGTATTTTGGATGCATGTTGTCGTAGTCTTATACCTGCTTCCCTGATTACATGTGCTTCAAAACCAGACTGTCCAAGTTTTGCCAAACTGAGCTATTTGAAAAGCACACAGTAAAGTGGGGAGGCCCATTTAGCTCTCTGGGTCTTGTAGAATACGATAACTTCCTTTTCTCTCTCTCTTCAACATCAGACTGTATGTCCATTGTGAAGCGAAGAGGTAAGCTGTTGCTCCTTCAAGATGCATCTTCTCAAGAGTGTTGCTGTACTTGAAGCAGTTATGATTTGCTTCCATTCTATGAAATACACAATAGATACACAAACATAAAAACAAATAAACAGTCAAAAACATTTCAGTGTAATATTAAAAATTTAGAGAGGTAGTTTTACTGTGTATTTGAGCAATTGTGCAGTTACTAGCAATTAACTTCAAAGAGTAGCTGAAGATGCAGGTCTTGTATGAGGAACAGGACTGTTAACATGACAATGAAATATAACAACTGCATATTGGGGCAGCAAAAAGGGCAATACACTTCAATAACTGAAAACTGTTAGTTTAATATATCCTTGTGTTTGTCTGTTACAAAAAACCATCACGTTAGTGAAATGTAAGGCATTGTCTTCTTTCTCTTGAGTACTGACAATTTCAGGTTCATCACTGTTCTGCGAATAGACAAACAAAATTAATTTTAGGTAGGAGGTTTGGGTTTGGATTTGACATTCAAAAATGAAGTGGCATTTTAAAAAGGTAATCAACCGAACTTAATTTTGTAACATACTGAATAATTTGGAGCATCGTGAGGGAGTGGGCTTGCATCTAGCTCTTCTTGGAGTGGAACGATGTACAGAATGTGTTTTCCATTACTTGTGACAATTAAGGAGTTGGCAGTGTAGCCCTTAGAATGTAGTGATAACACTCACTCCATTTTCTCTATCCTTGACCTCCTAAATACAAAAAGCAAATACATAATAACTTACTTCAGTACTTTGACAACTGTGAGATGCCAAATAAGATTGGCATGACATTTAAAAAATTATGCCGACAATTACTATTACAAAACACACACATATTCATTAAAAAACAAACTGAACATTGTGTGTTAGATGTGAAACATTTGAGAAGAAAAAAAATCAGAAAAAAGGAATGGACTCTTTCTTTAAGAATCCTAAGACAGTGTAGTCATATTTTATTTGGGTGAGACTACAGCGATACAATATAGATAATCATAATGTCAGAATAACATGGACCAATGTGCCAGTGTTCATCTGTCTTGATTTAGTGTGCCACCATAGCAACAACATTAACTTCACTCGCAAGAGAAATTATAATCATTATTACCATTATAATTTTGTCCTAATGTTATATAAAACATATGGCTATATTATGATTAAAATACTTTGCTGCACCTTAACTTGAAACATAGCTTGGGCCAAAACCACAACAGATATGCAGCAAAACTTGATTTGGCACCCAAACCACCATAGCTGCATAAAATTACAGAAGAAACGGAAACAGTTTTTAACTCTTCAATTCAAACATTAATTTGTAAATGTAGAACATTTTCTATTTATTTTGGTCAATCACTATTTGAGTTAAATGGTTATTGCTTCATTATAACCTTTTAACCTTCAAGTAGTATTGGGGTCAAAATAACCCATTTAAAATTTTTGACCTGCTTGTCTGTCTGTTCAGTACTTTACTCCAAGGCAACGTATGTCAGCAATACTTGTCTCTTTTTTTTTTTAACTCCATGCTCTCTATGATTAAACGGGCAATATGTAAGAATTGAGACTACTCTCCACCTGTCGAATTCATACTCCAAATAAATAGGGGGCAGTATATCAAGTATCAAAACTGCTGCTAGTTAGCTCAGTTAGCCATGCAGATAACTTAGCAGTCCTATTAGCTGACTGAGCACCAGGACCGGAGCCAGACGAGTGGACAACGGAACTGGGATCAGCAGCCTTCCAGGGAACACGGCCAGACCGGGACCGAACAAAGCCTCCGAAACTGACATGATTTACAGTGGCTCCGACCAGGACTCGGACTTCAAGGACAACAGGAGAAGCGTGAAGCAGGAGAGCAAGAGAAATGTCGGGCATCAGAGAGGCAGCAACAGCGTGTATATCCAGAATAATTTTCACATCTAACGCGGTGGATTAAGGATTTATTTTAGACCACACCAGAGTTGGTGATTGTGGGAACAGTTAAAGACTAACCAAGACAGTTTTGGTGAGTTTTATTTTGTTTCTGTCGAGTTTGAATGAAGTGTTTCACGATGAGTTAACAGCAATTAAACTGGTCTTAGTTCGGCGAAAGAGAGAAACGTTAATTCAGAAGGTGTATGGTTGTATTTTTCAGTTTGATAAGGAAAATAGGTGTAAGAATATTTCCTTTCTTGACATTTTGAGAGTTTATTTTTTTTATTTATTAGACTAAAAAAGCAAAGACAGCTGATCTCTTTGAAAGATAGCAGGAATTACCTTGCCATGGTATGAGAAAAAAAGAAAATTAGAAAAAGCTGTGCTTGAGGCTGTGAGTGTGCTTGCTTCTGCTTGAAAAAGTAGTTAGTTTAAAGTATTTTATGTGGTAGTTTAAGGTTTTTCATTTCCTGTTTTATTTTGTAGTATTCTCCTTCCCTTGTGTGTCTTGTGGTTTTACTTCCTGGCTTTGTTTTCCCTCCAGTTTTGATTGTTGGCCCTTCCTTAATTGTTTGCACCTGTGTCTCGTTGTCTCACCTCCCCTAGGGTATTTAGTCCGTGTCTCTGTCTTTGTTCAGTGTTGGGTCATTGTTGTTACACATGGTGTTGTTCCTGCCTTGAGTGATTCCTGCCTTGAGTGATTCCTGCCTTGAGTGATTCCTGCCTTGAGTGATTCCTGCCTTGAGTGATTCCTGCCTTGAGTGATTCCTGCCTTGAGTGATTCCTGCCTTGAGTGATTCCTGCCTTGAGTGATTCCTGCCTTGAGTGATTCCTGCCTTGAGTGGTTTCAGTGCCCAGTTCCCCGGCATTTTTACAGTGAGTTCTGTTTTGGATTCTTTGTCTCCCGTGGACCTTGGTTGGATTCTGGATTTTTGTAATTTGCCTGCTCCCTAGTGAACTGTTCTGCCACCTTGGACTCACTTCCCTGCTTCCACCACTGCCAGCCAGTAACCTATCTGCCTTTTGCCTGTTAGGTTACCTGTCTGCCTACTGGTCTGCCTGTACCTGCCTGTAAACCACATCACCCTTAATAAACACTGTAGCCATCCAGCTACTTCACCCTGATACCACTTCCTGATCATCTGCTTTTGGGTCCACATGCCACTACACAGCACATACGACAGAATGACCCAACCTATCATGGACCCAGCAGAGTTGTTCGAGGAAGTGGACCAGTTCCTGGACTCACTGCTGGATCGCAGTCGCCTCCTTTCCCGGCTGGATCGCAGCACGCCGCAGAACCGTCTGCTGGGTCGCCGCATGCCACTAAATTCTCTGCTGGATCGCAGCAGTATCCTCCTTTTCTGCCGGAGTGGCAGGCTCCGGGTTCCAAGACATTACTGGTTCTGCCAGCTCCTCTACCAGTCTCTCCATTGCCGGCTTCCTGTCCTGCTTCTCCCACTACCGGTTCCCTGTCCTGCTGTCCTGTTGCCTGGCCCTGATCTGGTTCGCCGGGACTCCGCCTTCGCCGGCGGCCTCCAGTGACCTTCCTCCTGTGCCACTGGCAAGCCTCCAGATGGTGTCGATCTTCATCACAGACCTCAGGAGATCAGCTCCGCACATGTCCAGCCCCCGGGCCGTCCGCCCGAGATCTACCACTTGGCCCTTGTATCAGTTGAATAGCCCACAGTCGGTTGAATACCACCCACCAGTACACGATCCTTGCGGTCCCTTTTTAAATATGTATACTATACTATTTTCCCCCAAACCACTGCAAAGCTGAGCAGTAAGTACCGTGGACCAGTGTACTCAGTCGCTCTTGACTGACTCCCTGGTGATCAGAGGTGGCTGTGGAGTACACAATATCCATACAAGTCTACAGCTTCTTGTTTCTCCCTGTCTCTCTCCTCCGCTGCTACCTCAACAACCTGGCTCAACTAGACAATGACATAAGGACAGAGGGAGAGAGATTAACATGATTATAAATTCAGATCAAAAATTGTTAATATTCCCTGACAAAGATGTGCAAAAAGCTGTACAATTTAAACATTACCATACTGGTAATGACCAAATAGTTGTTTATTCAATCAATGCATGGAGCTGTTCCATCTCATTTCATTGGATACTAACTATTCAGTTCATACAGACTTCAAGTATCCAAATATTGATGACTATTGCACAAGGTGTTTACACAGTTAACAGATCACCTGTTTGTTTTATATTAATGTTCAGAGACGAGTAATAGGCCTGTTTATGTGATAGGCCAATTAAATCAAGGGTGCACTTATTTAGGGAGTTTTAACGACATTTGACCTGCATGTGTACTGGTGCTCATGTGCCTACCACGTGAACGTGCAGCACCAAACAGTTTGATCATACTGTAGGTGGAGAAAGGTCTGGAGAAGGCTACATGTAGGTCTATATCACCCCACAGATAGTATTTTTCACTGTACTAGGCTAATATAAAGAGGCATACATTTTAGCACAGTAGCTACAGATGTAACCTATTATACAGCCTTTTCATGCATCTTTATCAAGGGAACCCTGAGCCTATTCATTTTATGAAATGTAACTAAGTACATTTACTGAAGCACTGTACTTAAATACAAATTCAAGGTACTTGTAGTAGCTTACTTGAGTATTTACTTTTAATGCAACTTTATACTGACAATACACTTCTAAGCGCAGTCAGGGGCCGGAGGGAGTCCGGTTTGGGAACCACAGGATCTCATCTCTGCTGTTTGCAGATGATGTCGTTCTGATGGCTTCTTCAAACCAGGACCTGCAGCATGCACTGGGACGGTTTGCAGCCGAGTGTGAAGCAGCTGGGATGAGAATCAGCTCTTCCAAATCTGAGGCCATGGTTCTTGACCGGAAAAAGGTGGTTTGCTCTCTTCGGGTAGGTGGGAGTCCTTGCCTCAAGTGGAGGAGTTCAAGTATCTCGGGGTCTTGTTCACGAGTGAGGGACGGATGGAGCGTGAGATTGACAGGCGGATCGGTACAGCGTCTGCAGTGATGCGGGCGCTGTATCGGACCGTTGTGGTGAAGAAGGAGCTGAGTCGAAAGACAAAGCTCTCGATTTACCGGTCAATCTACGCTCCTGCCCTCACCTATGGTCATGAGCTCTGGGTAGTGACCGAAAGGACAAGATCGCGGATACAAGCGGCCGAAATGGGCTTCCTCCGCCCGAGTGGCTGGGCGCTCCCTTAGAGATAGGGTGAGGAGCTCAGTCACACGGGGGGAGCTCGGAGTAGAGCCGCTGCTCCTCCACGTCGAGAGGAGCCAGCTGAGGTGGCTAGGGCATCTGATCCGGATGCCTCCTGGACGCCTCCCTCGGGAGGTGTTCTGGGCATGTCCCACCGGGAGGCGGCCCCGGGGAAGACCCAGGACACGCTGGAGGGACTATGTCTCTCGGCTGGCCTGGGAACGCCTCGGGATCCCCCCGGAGGAGCTGGAGGAAGTGTCTGGAGCGAAGGAAGTCTGGGAGTCCCTGCTTAGACTGCTGCCCCCGCGACCCGGCCCCGGATAAGCGGAAGAAAATGGATGGATGGATGGATGGCAACTTTATACTTCTACTTCACTACATCTCAGAGGCAAATATTGTATTTTTTACTCCACTACATTTGTCTGACAGCTTTAGTTACTAGTTACTTTTCAGATTACAATTTTTTCACACCCTTCCTGTGCACTGTATCAATGTATCTCCAATTTTGGTGATTTTGAATTTGAATGTTTATGATAAATTGAAGGATTAAGTTAATTTATGGGTTGAGAAACTTCTCCTACTTAAGTTAAATAAACTATTTAAAAGATAAAGAGTGAGCCATTTTGAACACAGCCTCAGTTAGCTAGTGACTACAAGTTATCACAAGCATGCTAATAAAGCCATGAGGGTGGCTAGTTAACTAACGTTAATGCATACAACATAGTAATATTAACAAAGTTACTCACCTCTCTCCCAGCCATGAATGTGGTCTTTGAAGTTAAAGAAACTTATCTGTTACTGCGGATTTCATTCAACATCCATTTCTGCCACAGGCACTGCTCACAGAACTGTGCATCCTGTGCGCATCAGTCATTGGTGGAGCAGTCTGTCAATCCCACCTAACCCAAAAAATACAACATGTACTTAATCAGAGCGCAAATGCCCCTGCCTCCAGGATCCCGTTTTGTTTTGTTTTTTTCCCCAGACCGTCTGTTTTGGACTGTCAAACCAGAGCTGCAAGACAATGCTGCCTGGGCAGATGTTTCAATGTTTCAAAACTTTCCCCCCCAACATATGCGCACCAGTTTTCAGATCACCATTTACAAGGTTTCAAACCTTGAAAACAAACTAATACACCGGGAGAACAGTGACAAATTTGAAACTCTGAAAATGTGTTGGAAAAACACTGTAAAGAGTGCTGCAGTTGTGAAGAAGGAAAACTCAAATACAAAATAACGTTTGCAGAGATTTGAATTTTTTCAGCCTATCAAAACATTATGCAAGCCTTCAAAACTTTGTTTCAATCTTGCAAAAAAAAAGAATTCATTAGATTTCAAGCTTTGACTCTAGCAGATGAACTGAATCCTTCTTGAATTTGCTGTTTACTCTGGAACAGCAAAATTCCCCAGTGTGAATACAGAAACATTTTACTGAGTGGTTTGCTCCAGCAGTAAGACAGAGAAATAGAATGAGGTAGATGAAGAAAACACATCACGTACTGTTTTAATTTCCTACTAATATCTAGTAGGAAATTAAATTCTCATTGTGATTAGACCGATTTCTTTTTACTGCAGTTTGTCACTTTTTTAAAACACCGTGTATTCAGTGAAGCCCTTCATACAAAACTGTCTCCTCCACAGCCAAAGGAAAACACCTGAAGAGGCAGGCGGAGCATCCACAAACAGGCACAAAATATTTTGGACTGCCTGATATCTCACTCCACTGGCAGCCTCCACTGTAGATCTCAAACTCAAGAGCACAGACCACAGCTGCTTTCCAAACACAAACTCCACTTAACCTAATTGTAAAACAATGCCAAAAAACTACTTAGGAGAATGGAAGGCAAAAACTAAGAGCAAAAGTAGATTACTTTGTTTTCTGCCTAAAAGTAAATTCTGAATTGACATAATACAGTGCATCTGGAAAGTATTCACAGTGCTTCACTTTTTCCACATATTGTTATGTTACAGCCTCATTCCAAAATGGATTAAATCATTATTATTTTCCTCAAAATTCTACAAACAATACCCCATAATGACAACATGAAAGAAGTTTGTTTGAAATCTTTGCAAATTCATTAAAAATAAAAAACGAAAAAAATCACATGTGCATAAGTATTCAATTTCAAGAATAAAATGACCTCTCAAAACACACACACACACACACACACACACACAACACCCTTATACTTCTATCCTTGTGTGGACCATCATTGACATAATGCATTCCCTTGCCCCCCCCCTAGTTAGTATCAGTGAGTGCTGAGCCCCGACACAGAGAGCAGGTAAGAAGGCTGCAGCTCTGGAGGCAGAAATACCTACTGAAAGCGACAGAAGGAGAGGAGTAGTGAGATGAGAAAGTACAAAACTACAAGTGAGAGATGTAGCACTAGTAACATGCATTAATGGGATAAGAATGTGTACAGATGGAGAGGAGGAGAGAGGTGCATCATGGGAAGTCTCCCAGCAGTCTAGGCCTATAGCAGCATAACTAAGGGATGGTTCAGGGCTCACCTGAAACAAAATTTTGTAAACCACACTGTCTCCGTTTGTATATATACACACTGTATTGATTCTCATTGAAATGTGACTATCTGTACATATTAGAACTCTAGAGTACTGCTACTGAACTGTCCAATAAAAACATGAAGCTTAAGACTATTCTCCGGAGGATGACGGACGTTAACTGGCCAGTCATTGCAGGAGCTAGGCTGCCAAAATGACCAGTCGGTCTCACTCGCCTGGTGGGCCTCACATCTCCAAAAACATTGGAGCAAATTTCCAATTAGATATTATTTGGATAAATTGACCATATGAGAAATTTGAATGGTTACTTTCTCACCTGAAAAATATTAAAACTTAAAGTGAATAGCAGTCCTAGGATAAAAATTATATTAGCTTTGAGCCTGGCTCATAATCTCTGTCATTGCCTCTGGTTGGCGTGAAATGCATTCTAGGATACTTGGCTATGCCAAGTCAGCTCCCAAAGTATCCTCGATAAAATGAGCAGAGCAAGAACACTTCCTGTCATTTAGACTGTACTTGGCTAGATGTGGACTTTGAACTGTAACAGCGCTTGCTGTGACTGATGTCGTTTCACAAATCCACAAGTAAAGACGCAGATTGAGAAAGACCTAGGGTCAAAACGTCCCTCGTAACTTCAATGTCACACATATGCATGCTTTGACTATTGATATTTGTCCCCCCCCCCCCGATTTATTGTGCAACCTCTGCTCATCATACATACACAAGTTGTACCCATTTAGAAAATTTTTGTAAATTATTGACAAATTTACAACACATCCAGAAATCACCTCAACATCTTTTAGACCATTTTTGATCCTCTACTAGTTCTATTGAAATTGAATGTTTTGAATACTATACATACACATATACATTTTCTAAGTCACACACGCACAGATTATTTTCATGTGTTCTTTTATACTGCATTCACACACAAAGAGTTGACTAAAATAAAACACGATTGAAGCAGACAATTTCCAATACAAATAAGTGAATCAAATTAAAGAAGAGCAAATAAAAATGCAACTTGTGCTTTGCTGACTTAGTAGTGTTGAGATTCTCACAATTTAGCCATTAAACTCCTGCACAAGAAGGGTAATGCTAAGGAAAACAGCTGACACCCTGAGGTGCTGGACACCCATGGGTGGGTGGGGTTAACAGGACAACCCATCTAAATGCTAATAGTCAGACAATCAGAGGAGAAAAATATGTGTTATAGAGAGATGAAACTTTTATTAGGGTTCACTACACACACACTAATAAAAAAACATGCATATTAGTCAATGCAGAAAGTGACTGAGGCTACATTATGACTGACACACTTATTATTGACCAAAACACTCCACCATATAATCTGCTGTGTTTCTACTTCTATTTTGAACCCATTTAACTTTCATCTTCAATGCTCAGTCTGATCTTTCTGTCCCGCAGCAAAAATGACATGTTTGTGTTTTTCCAATCTCCAAAGCAGACAAACAAGGCAGCTGACCATTCAAAGATGGGAAGAGAAAAAGTGCTCTGGCTGCAAACAAAGCTCCCTGCTAACAGTTAACTCAAGCACAAGAAGGTTTTGTAAAACAAATAGGTGGAGATTGTTCTCTTTTGCTTTTTACTATTCTTTTTTTTAAAAAGAGCAGGAGCTAATGTCTCAGCAGTGAGTTTGTCTTGTAACTTTGTAGTGTTGAATACAGATAGCAATTTTTGTAAAAATTTAAGATAAAAAAAACAAAACACCAAAAAAGGATTTTGGTGATAGGACATACAATTTTCTGGGTTTTTTTCCTACAGTTAACATGAGTTTATGGCTGGGCCACACTGCCTGCTTGAGCAGCACGTATGCATCGCAGAACTTCTTGCTTTCCATTTCGGCGCCCGTTTTAACAGGTTGGAGTAGCCACACAACCCGCAAGAGCAGTGTGTCTCACGTGGGGACTAGGGGTTGGGTGGGGGGCGCTGTTGTGCCCTGACATTTTGACAGCAGTTTACGTTAATGTTGCTGGCCCGCAGCGAGCAGCTGTGCACATGCCCCATGGATCGGGGTAAAAAAAAAGGTTTAAATTGTGTGTAGTATGTGTGGATGTGTTTCATAGATGATCTGGCAACTTGGGTGCCATCAGACAAACCTCCAAAACTTGGATCTGTGTAATGTATTCATAAAGTTTGAGGGCCATGCAAATTATGGGAGTTTCCCCAGGAGAAACAACAAAACAGGAGGGTGCCAGGAGATGGCCATAAAAATGTACAGAGAAAAATCAACTTCAACTTTAAAGGAGTATTTTGTTTAGAAACAATCACCAAGTGGAAGCTAAAGATTACTCTTTGTAGAAACCTGATCAAACATACAGCAGTTTAAATCAGTTCACTTTAGGATTATGTGTCAGTGTTAGATGAATGTAGCAACTAAGGTGCAGTTTTGTGTTCCCAGTTATTAATTTTAAGCATTCTGAATTTGCTACAGCTCTGTTTTACAACTAGGACTGACTTTTTTCCGTGTAGCAATGGTAGCTGAGGCTCATGGGTATCGCAGTATTTAGAGCTGTTAGTCATACAAACTGACTGAAAAAACATGATGTCTCAGAAATTAAATTGAAATAATGATAGCCAATGACCTTAACATAAAAATATAAAAACATTTTAAGGTTATTCAGGAGACCCAAGTGTTTTTACTGTATGTTGAGGACAATTGAGGACAGTGGTGGAAAGTAACTAAAGTAAGTAAAGTAAGTACTTTTACTCAAGTACTGTACTTAAGTACAGTGTTGAGGTACTTGAGTATTTCCATTTTCTGTTACTTTATACTTATACTCCACTACAATTCAGAGGTAAATATTGTACTTTTTACTCCACTACATTTATTTGATGATTTTAGTAACTTTGCAGATTCAAATTAATAATGTAAAATATAATATCCAAATAAATAGGATATAATGATGACTAAGATAAAGGAATGTAACACATGTCAAGCAAAGTACTCTAATTCATTACAACTAGAGTATAACCTCTGTTTACTTTGAAGATGACAAACAAACGGGTGTCCATGTTTTTCTCCACATTTAGTCTGATCTGGATCACTGGAACACAGCAAACAGAATTACATTAAATAGTGATTTGTTCTATACTGATTAACTGGGGAAAACAGCATTATTGTAGTTAGTTTTTCTTTTCAAGGCTGTTTTTGACAAATGTTGGGCCTCGCCTCGCCTCACCACGTGTGAGAGACAAAGACAGGCCTACCTGGAAAAACTGAATCCTTCATTAAAAGGCAGACAGTAGAACGGTGTCAAGGCCTTACAGCCGTTAATTTACACCCAGGTGTGAGACTGACACGAGATCCCGGTGGAAGTTACAACAGGAAGGCACATTACGAGAACTTTTATTTTCTTAGGAGAGTCTTAACTTGCTGGATGAGCAACAGGCTGTTATGTGTTTGCTGAACACACTTTTGGATCCTGATCATTTATTCCCCATAACAATCCTGTATCTGCAGAAGGAAGAGACACTGACTGATCGTTTCTTCACGGAGAGCAAGGCCGCTACTGAGCCTCTCTCTCTCTCCACCAACGCCAACCAGCAGCTTCCCTTTGCTGCCACTCAAAGGAACAGTTTTGCAATTGGAGCCGCCAATAGTGTGGACCCGGCTCCTTCAGTATCCAAACTCGAGAGGACTTCCCCTGATAATCCAAACGGACGGACTCATACAATCGCTAACCAAGAGCGATTTTCAAGTAAGAGGCTTGTGTCTAGGCTTTGAGATAGATTTTGTAACTGTGTGTTAAGTTTCATTGTTGTAAATTGTGCTTTGCCTATTTTGGAGAGTAACAAATTTAATTGCTGTGTGTTTGTCTTTGTGTTAATTGCTGTGGGTTTTTCTTTGTGTTAGCACATTCCATTTTGTATCGGTACCATGCCGTTGGGCCATTTAACTGTGTTAGCTTTTGCCACTGTGGAAGCTAATAACTGTTCTTTATCAGACCAAAGTCCAGTAACACAACTGGTGAATGAAAGTTAGCTGTGTGACAGCTATTGTGCTTTACCAAGGCATTTGAGATTCCTTGTGCCTTACTCTGTGTGCATTCTTTCTCTTTCCTCTCCACTAACCCACATGCCGTTACATGTAAATATACACTTACACACACATCTTATATGCCCAGATACTGTGAGAGCATAGCTAGCTAAGCTGCATTATCTTGAGGACAATTAGAGCTTGTCCTCCTTTTCGGCTCAGTCCCTTTGTTTGAGTTTCGCGGGTCTGCCTGCCATTTTGTCTCTGCGTGACGAAGACCCATGTGGTCACGTCTGCCATCTTCCCTTTTAGGTGGACAGCCACCTTTTGAGACTGTTTTTCACGTTTGGTTATTGGTCCTTGATCCCAGGATGGTGCCCCGTAATGATTAATCCATATTAATAACTTTAATAATATTAATAATTGTATTAATATACATAAGTATCTTTGATATTTCTGCTAATAACCAAACCTGCCCTACCTGAATCCCAACACAAAGCAGGCAACTGCCCTGGGGCCCCATGCCGTCAGGGGCCCCAAAAGACCCCATGTTCACTGCGTATGGTTTGTGGTTATTTGACTAATTTCAAAGTTGTTTGAGAATATGCACAAATAAATTACAATGTCAACTTAAAAAGTACCTTCTTGAGTTTTTGACCACTAGTAAGAGTATGCAGCAAAGTTTTTATGAGCTTGTCCAAATTTAGTTTGTATCCTGTGCAAGTGCACACGATGCAACACACATTCCTGCTGATGGTGTCATCATATTCCACTTAATGAAGACTGCTGGCAGTAACATGCCATGAAATATAGTAATGTGCCTGCAAAAGGTAAGGAAGAAGAAGACTGCTAGCAAGCAAACATGGATGTAAATAATGCAAGTCATAAAATATTTTTAATAATCGTCTTTGCTAATGTTACAGTATATGAGTAGGGAAATGCATTTAACATGTTTGTAAGGCCTCAAGGATACATGCAATGCATTTTGGTGAGAAACACTGAATGTAATCAAAATTTTGTTGTTTTGTTTTGCTTTCTAAGTTTTACTTTTTATATAACGTTTTTAGCTGAGTAGAGGTTTATTTCTGTGACTTTAATGCAATTATTGCAATCATGTAAAAACCTCATATGTGAAAATGATGATTACACAAGAGGCACAAAGTGGGGCTAAATCTCAGCCAACACTGATATTCCACCATGAACCCTCTTTGGGTTAGCTAAATCTGTCTTCATTCATCTAGTGCAAGGACTGATAGCCCGCCAGGGTGACAGCACTGCCCCTAGGCTAAAAGAGCATCTCAGGTTTCTTGACAGGCTTTTAGCCATCATTAACATCAGCAGTATTGATTGTGCTGCTCTGATGAAACAGATGGACGCAGCTTTAGAGGAGAGCATAGTCTGGCCGGTCTGTCATTCACCACCTGGGAGTATGATATACTGTAAAACATGAACAATGGTGGACTGGGCTAATCAATACAAGGTGCCAATGATGGTGATGAGTCTCACCCTTGGATGTGAGAATGACTTAACAGATGCCTAGAAAAGCCATGCAAAGGGACATGTGGGCAAAAAAGGGTAGACACTTTGACATGTCATAGGAAGAGCATATGTGTAGATATAATAATGGCTGCATTCCAGTTAGGTGGTCCAGCTCAATGCGTATTCCACCTAGAATTTAAAAAAAAATAATAATGTAATGGTAGTGGTAATATTAATATTAATAAAGTAATAATAATAGGAATGATAGTCATAATAATAATGACAATAATAGTAACAAGGCCAATAACAACAACTGTAGTAGCAGTTCTCGAGCAGGAACACGGGTGCAGCAGGTGGCCCACAATCACAGATCCAGACTCTGCAGCTCCAGAGGTAGAAATACCTGCTGAAAGCGACAGAAGGAGAGAGGAGAGAGACGAGAAAGCACAAAATTTTGGGAGAGAGATGATGTCGAGTTAGTAACATGCATTAATGGGATAAAAATGCATACAGATGGAGAGGGAGAGGAGGAGAGAGGAGCTCAGTTCATCATGGGAAGTCTCCCGGCAGTCTAGGCCTATAGCAGCATAACCAAGGGATGGTTCAGGACTCACCCAAGCCAGCCCTAACTATAAACTTTATCAAAGAGGAAAGTGTTAAGCCTACTCTTAAATGTGGAGATGGTGTCTGCCTCCTGAACCCAAACTGGGACCTGATTCCACAGGAGAGGAGCTTGATAACTGAAGGCTCTGGCTCCCATTCTACTTTTGAAGACTCTAGGAACCACAAGTAACCCTGCATTCTGGGAGTGCAGTGTAATAAGGTATTATGAGCACTTTAAGATACGATGGTGCCTGACCATTAAGAGCTTTGTAGGTGAGGAGAAGGATTTTAAATTCTATTCTGGATTTTAGCCAGTGCAGAGAAGCTAATATTGGAGAAATATGATCTCTTTTCCTCGTTCTTGTCAGTACACATGCCGCAGCATTCTGGATCAACTGGAGAGTCTCAAGGGACTTATTTGAGCATACTGATAATAAGGAATTGCAATGAATAAAGGCAGTCCTTGAAGTTTTGACTGAACTCCGAGGTTCCTTACGGTGGTGCTGGAGGCCAGGGCAATGCCATCTAGAGTAACTATATCTTTAGATAATGTGTCTCGGAGGTGTTTGGGGCCAAGTACAATAACTTCAGTTCTGTCAGAGTTTAACATCAGAAAATTGCAGGTCATCTAGGTTTTTAATGTCCTTATGGCATGCTTGAAGTTTAGCTAACTGGTTAGTTTCATCTGGCTTTATCGATAGATATAATTGGGTATCATCTGCATAACAATGAAAGTTTATGGAGTGTTTCCTAATAATATTGCCTAAAGGAAGCATATATAAGGTGAATAGAATCGGTTCAAGCACAGACCCTTGTGGAACTCCGTGACTAACTTTGGCATGCACGGAGGACTCACACTTGAACTCAAAATGTTCTGATGTTTCTTTCATCATCTATTATCCTAGCAAGCAAGCTAGCTTTACACCTAGGTGAAAACTAGGCTAACGCAATTACCTGTAACTAATTAAGCAAAAACCAGTTGTGAGTTTTCAGATTTTAAGTTATCGTTTGCTAAATTAATTGTGCATAAAGTTGTACTGGAACCCAATCTTCTTGTGAATCCCCAAATGTCCTCTCAGCTCACTGTGAGCTATTTTGCTATATTTTTAATTACTACTGACTGAAATTCATTACTATGTTGTGGTACAAAAGAACAAGCCAAACCCTAAAATCTTTCAAATTCCCTTATTTCCTTATCCTCCATAACCCTCATAGTGGTGCTGCTGGCTAAGCTAAACTCACAGACAAACCTATAACCCAGTGTTTCTGTCCTCTGATATGCTGTGACTAGCTGACAGCTAACCTGTGTTTTTGCTGCTGTCTCAGTGTTTCCCTGACATTTCTCAATTTATTTCCTTTATTAAAATAAGAAGATATAGTTTATGCAACCACAAACATTGTGACACTTGTAACTTTTCTAACCAACCCTCAGTCAAATGAAATGGGCGTGAGACAGAAAATTAATCACTCATGGGTCATAAACACACAGCACACCATCTAAAGCCTTAACCATTTCATCAGGTGGACAGTAAAAAAAGTCAGTATGGTCCTTCACAGATGTAGGCACTCGTTTTTACATTATACATTTTGCTTTATCATGCATAGCAAGACATAGCAGAATTTTTTTACAGCCAATGATTAGATTATGACATACCTCACTCCCTCTCCAAACACCCAAACCTCACTAACAACAATTAAAAGTAGGCACGGCAGATTATAAAATGAAGCATGATTCAGGAACTGAATAGCTTGTTTTCCCCTAAAATTGACTGACAAATTGATTTTGGTGGATAGTTCAGGAGAGAGCTGACAACAGCTCTAAAACAGAACGAGTACAGGAATAATTAATCTTAATGTCTGAGTGACGGAGAGAACTGTCAGTCTTCTCATCATTAAGGTTTTATGCTTCACTTTTTACTCCTCTGTTTTAAATTTTCCATGTGTTCCACTTATTATATACGTATGGGATAGTATTGTTGTGTTATCTCTACTGCTTTTTTTGCAGTTATCATGTTATGTTATTTTATTTTATCTATTTTATTTATTGTACAGCTATTTGGTCAGTGCTGGTTGTTTTTTAACTGTGCTTAATAAATAAACTTTATTTGATTTGATTTGTTGTCCAGCCTAAATTAAATTAGCTCTGTCTGAAGCTGATTCATCCATGGTGTTGCCAACAGACAACAAAAACAAACAGCAAAACAAAAAATGTGGGTTAGGATTTCCTGACATATTATTTTTTACAGAAATTTGAAACTAAATTTGGGAAAGAAGTATGATTTATGTTATCAAAAACTCTGAGTACATTTAAATGGTCAAATTCTTAAGATGCAGTAAATGAAATTCAGTTATCTGGTGGGACAAATGTCAGCCAGTATGAGTCCCTACTCTAGTATTTGGTAGTATGCAAATGGAATAAAAGACACAAAAGGTGAATTATATTTCTGTATACTGTCATGCAAGGAAACAACTGTTTTCAAATTCTATTTACTCATGGCCACTTGATACATTTGTCACTGTGGTATTTCATTAGGTGACATTCAGTTAATTTGCTCTTGCTGCACATCACTCTTTGTAAACCTCGTTTGATAAATCACACCACCAGCACACACACACACACACATTGTACAACTAGCCCAGGGAAGATGACGTGACAGTTGGTGGATGATTTGTGGATGCTGCTGGCTGACTTGTGTGCATGCAGAGCCCAAATGAAAATGAATAGGACACCAGGGAGAACAGAGGGCAGACAGTGGAGTGGTGTTTGGTGGGAGCTGGTGAGTCTAACCAATTACCCAAAGGAGGAGCAATGAGGGGGACAGAATTAGTCTTTTCTTAGTCTTGTTTTTTTTTTTTTTTTTTTTTACATTTCTTTACAGCATATAAAGAACAACATTTATTGATAATTTTTGAGCAGGTAGTGGACAGTATGACATCTGTAATAAGCCACAGTATGAATAGGCAACCATGACTCCTTCAAAATATGTTCAGGGTTCATGTCTTGGTTGCCATATGTTTTTAGGATTAGACTACTAAACCTATTAGTTAAGCTTAGAAAAAAATGGTAGTTTTGGTTGAATATTGAAAAAGTCAACTTATTCTGTTTCATGTTTAAAGTCAGTGGTGACTTTCTATTAAACCAAAACCACAGTCTTTTTCTAACCTTAAGTGCTTTGAGTTGCCTAAACAGAACTATAAAAATGTTAATCATGCTTTAGTTGTTCAGAAGCAGATATATTGGAGAAAAAAGAGCTTAGCGACCAATGTAATGACCTTAGGTATTACTGCTCTCCCTTGAAGAGAGCTACCAATATTCTTCTGAATATGCATTCATCCATACTCACTGTGGTTGCTTTTGCAAGCAACAAAAACGTCTTGACACAGATCTTTACACACTAAAAGTTAACGTCTTTAAGAGGTTAATGCATGTTAATATGTTGTATTTTGGTGTGGTATCATGCCAGTGTTGATTGATGCTTCCATGACATTGGCTGGCACTGCTAGGGCGACCTATGCTTATATGTGGTTATGTGACCTTTTACATGCATTTCTCTATTTGCTTGTGTTTTCTGTATTTGCAGCATATTTATTAATGTATCTGTTAGGAAACTGGTAAATGTCTTTCTTAATTTGCAGCATTTTTTTCTGAATGCGACATACAGATACAAATGTACCTTCCCCTGAGACCTGGTGACCCAAAAAGCCTAGCTGCTGTTTTAGATTGTCTCAGTGATGTCAACTGTTGGATGGCACAAAATTTTCTTCAACTCAATAATTTAAAATCAGAAATCATATTGTTCATTCCCCCAAACCCCATCACTCTCATTGAGAATAGTCTTGGTCCCTTGTCTGCAAATGTGAAGCCCACTGCCAGAAATGTGGGGGTACAGTTTGATTCTGATCTAAGCTTTAAACCACAAATCAAAAAAGTTGTCCAGTCCTGTTTCCTCCAAATAAGAACCATCTCCAGAATTAAACCAGTGCTTTCACACTCTGACCTGGAAAGAGTTATTCACGCATTTATCTTCTCTAGACTTGACTACTGTAACTCCCTCTTTTCTGGCATAAACCAAAAATCACTCTCTCACCTCCAACTGGTTCAGAATACAGCAGCTCGGCTTCTCACTGGTTTTAACAGACATCGTCACATCACCCCAATCCTGGCCTCTCTCCATTGGCTCCCTGTTCGTTTTAGAATTGATTTTAAGATTTTACTGATCACTTTTAAAACATGTATGGGTCTGGCTACAAGCTACATAATGGAAATGTTGACCCCATATGAGCCAGCACGCAGCCTTAGATCCTCAGGTTGGGCCCTTCTGGCTGTTCCAAAGTCGAGGCTTAAATCTGAAGGTGGCCGTTTTGTTTTTGCCGCCCCTCGACTGTAAGTTAAGTTACGCGTGTGTAACTAACGTAAGTCACATACGTAACGTTATGTAACTGAAAACTTTAAATAAGTCAACGTTGACTTTTGGTTTCACACGGGACACAAACCTCGGCCTCCTGGGTGAAAGCCCTGTGTTTGTTTGACCAATCCACCACCTCCCAACACGGACTTCACTCTTTATACGTCACCTGACTTCCTCCTTTGCCCTTGTCATAATTACCACAACCACTAGAGGTCGAATCCTATTACAAATGGAAACATGGGTCTTAATAAACTGCTTGCTCAAACAACCTATATGGACATTTTTCTGGTGAGGACAGTCTGGTATTTTAGTGTGTTAATGTGCTGCAGTGCGGAAGTATGCATGATGTGCGTCAGGTGTGAGCATGTGTGTATGCGATTGGTCCACTGGTTACCGTGTGTGTGTGTGTGTGTGTGTGTGTACTTGTACTTGCTACATGGTGAGGACTGAAACAGTTTTTTTACCTGTAGAGTGAGGACATTTTTGGAAAGTGAGGACATTTTGGCTGGTCCTCACAACTTCATAGGGCTGTTTGAAGGTTAAGACTTGATTTTAAGGGTTAGGATAGAATTAGGTTAAGGTTAGGCATTTAGTTGTGATGGTTAAGGCTAGGGTAAGGGGCTAGGATAGCATTATGTCCTCACAAAGACAGAAGTACAAGGATGCGTGTGTGTGTTTGTGTGTGTGTGTGTGTGTGTGTGTGTTGGAAGTTGAGACCTGAACAATCAGTACATCTAAGAGCTAAGAGGCTCAGAGGGGATTGGTTCAAAGAAAAATGGCACTGACATCAAATATGTGTGTAAAAGAAGAAGTGGGCAAATAAAAGTTCCTGGAACATGGCCAAAGAAATTAATTTGAAACCCTTTCATGGCAACCACTTAGGGTATTTGATGTCATCTTGTACCTCATTTAACTCAATTGCCTGTGACTGTATAAAAAGCTGGTACAGACAGAAAGCATTTGGTGACACGACTGTGACTCTGATAAACTGATTTCAAATGTATCAGGAGACACATAGGAACACAGTCTTTGATGTGCTATACATCCCACTTAGCATTAATCTTTCTGCCCATGAAGATGTATGTGCATATTTGAGAAGCTAAATGTAACACTGTTTAACTTTATGTAAGTGTATCTTACACTCTTTACTATGCTCACCTATTTTTTTTTATTTCTTTTTGTAATAAAAACTAAACAAAGCAAAATTACAATACAAACTGCAAAGCAATACTTGATACTAAATGGGTCTCAAGCAAAAGGGTCAACATTACAAAAGCAACAAAAATACAATATAAAGATAGAGAAAAATCAATGACAGAGATTAAATAAATCACAAATTGTGACATGTTGAGTATGTCATTGAAATATTTGACATAATAAGACTGTTTTGCTAAAGTGCAGTTTCTCGATAGTTAGGAAAAATCTTAGTGTTGAAGAAAAATTTGGTTTGGATTTAGACAAATTCTAGTCATGTTAGACAGGTGTGTGGGAGAAAGGAATCCGATGAAAAGGGGTGAACTCTCACGCACTGTCTGCAATTAACAGTCTACAGCCGTGCACTCAGTTCTGTGAGGCTGTATGTAGGCACAATGGAGCTGCACAAGACAGCCTGAAATGTTTGGCGAATAAAGCGTGGTATGTTGGAGAAGAGATATTTAATTTTGATGGACTTGCTTGTTATATTCTGGAGTAGCTTTATATGAAATGTCTTTTCAATTTTCACTTCTTCACACAGAAGACATTTTGACATGCCACAGTTGAGAAAGCACAGATGGCAATAATAAAACGAATGATGGCTGAATTCCATCCAGCTGCTTCAGTTAGGTTTAGGCACCAAAACTGCTTGGATAGGTTTAGGTTAAAATAAGTGTGTTAGTTTTGTAACTTATGTACTTATGTAAGTTAAAAATAAGTCAACGCTGACTATTGGTTTTGCACAGTAAACAAACAGCAGTATCCTGGGTAAAAGTGTGTTTGACCCATCCAATGACCAAGTTGCCGCATTTGACGCGTTAGGAGTGCGAACAGGCCACAGTGACGGGCAGGCGGACCGTGTTCCGCACCGACAGAGCGCAAGACTCCGGCGAGACGAGGGGAGGTGGACTCTGTGTTTGCGTCAGTGATGCTTGGTGTTCAAACGTAGTCAAAGTTGATGGACAATTTCCAGACAGTTTCCAGATGTTGAGTTTAATGTTAAGATGCCGACGAGATTATCAACACTATCTCGTTGCTGCTGCCACATTCCCCTGACGCAAATTCAGAAAACGCACTACAGAATTATTACTTTTTGGGTGTATACATCAAGTTTATGGGTATATATGTGCGTAAATAACTATATATTTTTTTCATTTTATTCTATTCTAAATTTAAATATTTGTATATATGTTCGATGTGTGTATAGCATGAAGGGGCTACAACTTACATTTCATTGTGCAACCCTGTGTTTTAAAATGAACTGTGTTGTTTCAGTGCACCCCAGTTCTTTGGATGCAGGAAGTAGCATGCAGGCTAATTATTCAGCGACCAAAACAAGAGTGTGAATTATTGCTGATTAATTAAGCACATATCAGACTGAGGCACTGTGACTTCAGTTAATTACCAATTAGCCAGGACCTGATCATGCATGGCTCTGTCTGTTGCTGTGTGTTGCCATAATATGACCCTGTCTGTTTAATTGGTGGCACTTTGCATGTTGCCTGCTCTGCTCTAATGACCCTGAGGGTGAAATATGAAATTATAAATCCGGATGAGTGCACATTACTAACGCAATAATCCATTACTCAACAGATTCCACTGCCATGCTGTCACGCTCACAGAAACTGTTTGTTTCTCTCTTTGGATGATCAGCTTCATTGTTGATGTACTATGGTCCTGTCTCCCTTTTACTGGTTGCAATGATATAGAGGAATAACAAATTCTCAACAAAACAGTGTCAGTATTGCGACCAAACATCGTCACAATCACAGCAACAATGTGTGTGTTTGTATATATATATATATATGTGTGTGTGTGTGTGTGTGTGTGTGTGTAGGGAACATCCATTTCTGACAATAATGTTTGTTCCATTTGTAAAAGAGACACTGAAACCACAGATCATTTTATTTTGTTTATTTATTTATTTATTGATACAACAAATTATATTAGAAGCAAATCATGAATGGTTAAAATGAAAACAAAATCTGTTGCACTTTAATCCCATTATCAATTTAATGTATGTGATGGTAATGAAAATGATGAAAGCAAATAAAGCTAAATATAAAATGAAAATCCCAACAGTTTTTTTAAGCATTGTCAATCGATGACAGGGATGTATTGTTTATATTTTGACAGGACGGTGTCGTCCCTCATTCGTCCAGGAGTGTTCTATCGTAGAAAAGGTTTCAGTCGTAGTCATCTGGACACTGTTTTCAGAATCAAGACGTTTCGGCTCCCATCCGGAAGTCATTCTCAATTGTGAAAAAATTGGACGGGAACTGGAAATTTAAGCTACTCTGAGTTACATAAGCCCTGCCCTCAGGAGGGAATCTGCCTGAGTATCTGTTAATAGCTAGTTTCACCTGAAACTAATAGTTTCAAGATGGCCCAGTGATCAGTAATCAGGCCTATTGTTCTCTGAAGTAGATGCAGCCAGACAATTGAGAATGACTTCCGGATGGGAGCCGAAACGTCTTGATTCTGAAAACAGTGTCCAGATGACTACGACTGAAACCTTTTCTACGATATATTTTGACAGACAGACTAGACACACAGTTGGGGGGAAATATCATGCATTTCATGAATGTCCGATAGCCCACCACTAACATTTTAGTCCGGTCTCGTCAACGAAAACAAAACATACATTTCGTCATAGTTTTTATTATCAAAGATCTATTTTTAGCTTGTCAGCGTCTTGTCTTCGTCAGGGGAAAAAAGGTTGTTGACGGACATTTTGCGTCCCAGTTTTCGTCAACGAAATTAACACTGCTCCCTACTGACTCCCCCGCCTGCACTCAGCATCTGTGAAGAGGATGTGTGTCGGTTCTTTCAGAGACAGGGGATCAGGAAGGCACCAGGCCCAGACGGTGTGTCACCCTCCTGTCTGAAAGCCTCTGCTGACCAGCTGGCCCCCATCTTCACACAGATCTTCAACAGATCACTGGAGCTGTGTGCAATCCCCTCCTGTTTCAAAAGCTCAACAATCATCCCAGTCTACAAGAAACCCTCTATCACAGGATTCAATGACCACAGGCCTGTCGCCCTGACATCTGTGATTATGAAAGAGACTGGTGTTGGCTCACCTGAAGGACATCGCAAGCCCTCCTGCTGGACCCCCTGCAGTTTGCCTACCGGGCAAACAGGTCAGTAGGTGAAGCAGTCAGCATGTTAAACTCCTGAAGTTTGCTAATGACACAACGGTCATCTGCCTCAGTTCTACACCGCAATAATCCAGTCTGTTCTCTGTACGTATATCACTGCCACCAAACAGGACAGGAACAGACTGCAACAGAGAGTCAAGACTGCAGAACGAATCTTTGGTGCCAACATGCCCTCCATTCAGGGCTTATACAAGCCCAGAGCCAGGAAACAGGCAGGAAACGGAACTGCTGAACCATCACACGCTGGACACCACTTGTTACCACTTCTCCCCTTTGGTAGGCGCTACAAAACACTGTACGCCAAAACAACCAGACACAACAGTTTCTTTCCACAGGACATCACTGTGATGAACATATAAATCTGTCATATCGTGTCAATAACCCTGTAACAATAAAACATCCACTTACCAAATGATAAATGATATATTTACAGTTTATAACATGTAGGCTACATATCATCTATTACTGTCAAATAAAAACCCTGCACGCTGTACACATGTATGCATGCATACTGTACATAAACAGCCACTTCATGTATACCCTTTCAATATTTACTTTCCTTGCACTATATTTATTGTTTACAATTTACAGAAACACTTGACTTTGGATGTTGTTGGTCATTGTTGCTTTTATATATATATTTATATATACACCTATTTTCTCAGCTACTTGTATGTATATAATAGTTATATGTTTATTTTTACCTATCTTTGTTCAGATTTGTTGTCTTTGTTGTCTATTTCTATATCTATTTCTAATGGAACTGTAACACTGAGAGCAACGAAAATCCGGAGTCAAATTCCTTGTATCATATTTGGCCAAGCTGCTTCTGATCCCAGTCTGTCTCCATGCAGTGTTTATTAGAGGGGTCTCTTTCTTCTCGCTGGTCCCCAGGGAGCAGGGCTATGGAGGGAGGCAGGGAGAAGCACCTGCCGCCTCTGTGCTTCACTTCCAGGCAGCCGAGCGCCCACAACAAAAGGAGATGTAAACTGCCGCCGTTCCATGTGACAACGGTGGTGCTGCGTCAAGCTTGCTGGAGGGAGCGAGACAGTTACCGGAAGATACTCGATTTTGCCTTCAAAATAAAAGGTTTGGGTTGGAGGCCTTATCCTATTACCTTCTTTGATTTACAGTAAAGAGGCGCCCTGTGTCCAGCTATAGCTCATATTGCGACGTAACACTGGAAAAAAAAAAAGTATACATGCACATGAAGACAAAAATTGTATGACTGATTGTTCATAGACACCAGAATGTCATTTTTTAAAAATGTATTTTAAAAAGAAACTATCACAGCAGATATGTGATATGAGAAGAAACAAACATTTTAGAAATCCTTGGAAAATATTTTACTTGTTTTTCATAAAGCTTTGAAATTGGCAAGACATACAAACAAACAAAGAAACAAACAAAAAACAAGTTTGAAAAAACTACGACTGAGAAAACAACCAAAAACAGTGCTGTCAATATTAATACACAGTGAGACAGAATGCATCATTTAAACACGCTGCTGCACAGTTTATTTATTTTGCACTTCTGGTCACACCCCCATCAGTGATAGTGGATGAGGGGAAACACCTGGTGGGAGATCACTGATTGGGGTGTGGCTTATTAATTGTAAAAACTGTTGTGGGTTTTTTCAAGGTAGTGACATGCTTCTGTATTGACAGGTATGATCCACTGACATTCCATTAAAGCTGCATTAATCCACTTTTGGCCACTTGGGGGAAGACAACCTGCAAAATAAAATGATAGACACACACCCCTGACACATTAGGCTATCACCTTGTCAAGTTTTTCTGGCCAACATAATAACAAAAAATAGCCTACTTGCACAACTAGTAGACATGGGCTGCAGTCGAATAGTCAAAAAAAATTACGTCCTGTCTTTTCCTAAACACTTTTCCTTGACCTTGAAAAGACAACTGATGTGCTAAGAGAATCCGACTGCATTTTGTGGGTCTGCCGTGTGTTTTTTTTTTTTCAAACCAGCTTTATTTATAACACATGGAAGATAAGTACAGTGACAAACTCAGTGCTTTACAATTCAAATAAGGTTAGTAAATAACATAATAACATAAAAGGAATATACAAGTAGAGAAAGTTAAGCCATTAAAATAATAATTAAACACAAATAAGTAACTGTGAGTAAGGGGTTAGAGGAAATATAGAGTTTGCTGGCATGGATGCTTTTGACTTTTTATACAGTTGTTAAGTAGAGAAAATTCATTTTTTAGTGGGGGGATTTAGCAAAACAACATTTATGCATATAGTAGCTATTTTGTTATGATGATGATGATGATGTTGTTAACTAGAAATTCAATATGCTTGTTACTTGTTATTGTTATTACTCCTAACTGGATAGATGTAAAAGAGAAGAAATCTATATTTATGGATTTGGAGCGCAGCCAATCATGCAAGGATTTCCATAAGTTTTGGATCGTGTCACAAGCATAAAAAAGGTGCTCTGTTGTTTCTACGTTTATGTAGGTCTGCCATGGTGGAACTACAATGGTGCGTCGCCGCTGCAAGGAATGGTGGGGCGGCATTATCTCTTTCCTTTTGTAAAGGATGGTCCAGTGTACCCTATGATAAAGGAGATAAGAAAGGAAGCATTGAAGCACCTTTCCTTAGCATTTAGAGAATTCAACCAGGTCTTTTCATGGCTGACACTTAGATACTTCCAGGTCATTTCACTCAGTTAGGAACCTTCCTGAGCAAAAAAGACCATTCGACCGCAACCATGGAGTAACATTCCTATACCATTGGAGTTGTGTTTGCCACCCAACACATTTCTAATATTGGCTCTCCTTTTTTCTGTGCTTTGGTCTACACCACCTCTATGAGCATTATATTTCGAACCTTCTTCACCAGCTGAAGCTAGTATTGGCTTTCTGCCATTTGGTGTTGTTTGTTTTTTTTCAGAACTTGCTGAAAATGGCTGCATGCTGCTGCTGGAAACAGGTGAGATAGCCTACCATCAAAGGCATGCAAAACAACAACAGCGATTTCTTGAAAAGGTGAAGGTGATAATTCTCTGTGGGCTTGCCATTAGTAGTAGTAGTTTAAAATAAACTTTAAAATGTAAAAATACTGATTAATGTAGCTTTAAAAATGCTATTAAACATTAGAGGTGATGCTAGCTGGACGTTCAAGCGCAAGTTAATAGACTGAGCAGTTGTTGCGTCCAAATTTTTTTCGGGAGACGTTTACTTATGTAATATGGATACCGGAAGTAGTTTTGCTGTTTTTTCGCGGGCTTGACACTGGCGAAAGGAGACCAGAAGGTGATCGAAGGGAAGCAGGGATGCGGAGGAGACTGAGACATTAGAGAGACAGAGAGGAAGCGAGAGAGAGAGAGAGGCTGACCCGCCGTTGAATGCGCCCCGGCTAAATTTAATATTTCATAGCGCAGAGGAGGAGAGGAGAGGACAGGGTATCCAGAGGAGGAAGACAAGACAGAGAGAGAAGGAGGGGAAGTGAGTAACAAAGCTATGTGAAACGAGCCCGGGTCGCTTCTATCATCTGAAACACGGTGTCGGTTTCACCGACGTAGCGTGCAGCATCACCTCGCCTTCTACGCACCATCCGCGGCTCCGCATCGCCGCTGCCCGGGGAGAAGACTATCCGCATCCCAGTAAGGTAAACAAACCCACCTCTCACCAAAAACCATTTTCTTTTCCCCCTCGTGTTGTTAATTACATCTCGCCCTCTCTTCTCGCACGATAAGCGCTAAAAAATATAACGGCAGAAGCGGGTTTTTGGGATGTTGTTGAAAGCTGTTCTCGGCTGTTTCACCGGGCTAACACGGATGGGTATCCCGCTTATTACTATTTTTGACGCAATAGCACGAGTGTACCTCGGACAGACCCAGAATACCAACAGTTAACGTTACAAAACGTGTTTTCCTCCCATGTAAGGTCGTGATCGTCACGCTGGGGCCGTCTTTAATTACCTTATGTGTGCATATGTGTAACGTTAGTGAATGAACTGACATTTTATTGAATTAGATAAGTTGCTGCTTGCATGTCGAACACACTAAATTAACTGTTTCCACTTAGGCTTAAATAATGTTATCCTACATGTGAATTCTATATTCTACAGTTCCCTTATTCGTGCCAGTTTGGTGTGACTCTATACATATGCATGCTGCGAGCATTTCAGGATACTGTGTTGTACTCAGTCTGGCAAAGGTGGGTTTGTAACTTGTCAGTGGGTGGCTCAGGTCTTTACGGTTTGTGCTGAGGCTCATTTTGGGAACTGAACCAGTTTGAGCAGTGCTTGCCAAAAAGGGGCCCATGGGTGTGTGTAGAGGTCCTGGGGAGGGGGACCACAGCAAAATCACAAAAAAATAATTAATTTCACTAAAGGCTAAGAATTAGAGGATGAGTGATTAGGTGGCCAGTTGATAATTCAGTAGTATCTGTTACTATGCCTCTATATAGTCTGTGTGAAAACATTTTGATATGTATTTCATGAATGATGCATGTTACAGCATGAGCATTTTTATTATTAAATTTGAGAATGTGGTTGTAGTTACACGCAATGTTTTTTCCCCATGTAATTGCGAATGCTTAAGGTATCTGTGCTGAGATAATGCTGTAATAAATATCACTACATAATTCTGTCCCCCACCCCATCAGTGACTCTTATAATCTCAAGGCTCGGGTTATTGTAATCCTCTGTATGGAGTAGACCGCTATATTCAGTGCTGCAGTAATAGATTCCACTCCTGTGAACTTTTAGGACTAAATGGGGTCTTAAATAAGTCTGTCTGGAGTTCTGAGGCATTTAAAGGTTTGAGTTAATAGATCGGGTCATCACGTCTTGTTCATTAATCACATGTGTCGGCACTGATGCTGTGGTAATGAAGGTTGTGCACTGTCCTCATATACAGTTACACCCTTTTCTTTCTACTTATAGTGCACTGTACTACACACTTTTAATAGGCTATAATATAATAACTGCATAGTGCTCATTTTCTCAAATACTGCCTTATTGGGTCTTACACTTTGGTTCACAATAGTGTATTTACAGTATGGTGACCCTATTACTACCTGGTATATTTTAAAATCTCTTATATATTCTTTTAATAATATAGTATAAAGATTACCAATGGGATGTCAGATTTAGCTTTATTATATTTGAATTGAAATGAGAAAGATTTATTATATCGGGTTTACCTACTCACTGGTGGCTTACTGTGGTAATGTTATAAATGGAAGATGATACCCTCATCATCTTTTATGATATCCACCCAGCCTTTAAATCTGAAATTCTGAACTTTCCACCTGTTGTCGCCCTCTGCTGCAGCGAGAGGTCTACAGCAATGATGTGCAGGTTATGTGGAAGCGGCTGTTTATTTCTAGAATCAGTCATTTCAAAACTTGGAAAATGATCTAAAAGTTCTGAAGAGTGAGAGTACTCGGCTTATGCTTCATTTTGTGTGAAGTGCATCATGCCTGATCTGATGGACTTCACTGGCACGGTCAGCCAAGACTGGTACTCCACAAACCAGGATCAACAATTATATAGACTATGTACTGTATGTAGACTTTGGAGAGCATAAATCTGCTAGTTTTTGTGCTTTAAAATACTCCACCACATAGATGTATGTTTAAAGATTTTTAGAATAAAAAACATTGCACCAGCTTTACATGCTATTATATATTCAATTACTGTAAAAAGAGAAATGATTTGACAAGGCCACGTCTAAAGTAGACAGTAACTATTGTTTTATGTGGCAGTTTATATGACACTTTAGTTTGATGACCATTTAGTTGTACACCTACTATAATACATTTGTGTTTATATTCTGGCATTTGATGTTTGATCACTGATGAAAACTGACCATGTTGTTGCCCTTAACTAGTATCAGTGGAGTCTTGTTAAATGTTAAAACTTGTTTCCTCAAAGGAAAACAATTGAGAGTTGTTTTTATGCTATGTGTATAGCCATTTAGATGTACACACTTTATAACCTCCCAGAAATCAGTCACTCATGATTCAGTTATATTCACATTTCCTTATTGCACCCACTCTATGCACATGCAGTTAACCTGAATTGAATGATTCGTAGTTTCAGGGCTCCAGACTAACTTTTTCCACTAGTAGCACTGGTGCTCCCTACTGAAAATTTTAGGAGCACCAGCACAAAATTTAGGAGCACCACTTAAATCGACATGCAACACAACACATTCATATTTTTTTTCCATCTTAACTGTATTACTGATAAATGCTTTGGTAATAAATAGACAATTTACAGAAATAACGGCGCATGTTGCTCTTAGGAGGAGGCTGGCAAGAAGGAGCACATATTGGCACAACGGCACTAACATCCTGGCTCTGGCTAAATCTACATCTGTCCACTGTAGATGCAGCCTGTATGAGTAACTAGTATAAATTAGTGTAAAGTACTAATATATAACATTAAATTAAAAGTATAATGTTAATATAATAGTCATAATATTATTGTATTAATTATATAATGTTATTATATTCATTATAATTTTGTATAGTAGTATACATTATAGCCGACCACTAGTATAATATTAATTCCAGTAGGACAATACAGCTGTTTAAGAAATACACATACACAAATACAACATTTATCATTTTTGTTGTTAGGTTTTGTTCCAACATTAAATCCTTGTGCAAGAAAAATGGTTCACATTGGTGGTTAGTCTCTAATTTGTTAATGCTAAGTACTAACTTGTCAATTATTATAATCATTCATGCATAACAGTGAGTTCAACATTTGAAAGTTTACTGTAGCACGTTAACCTTTTTTTTAAATGTCCCTCCCCATCCAGGCTGTGATTGGTCGGTTCACGAAAAAGTGACACTGACGAGCCCATCGATGTTATGAAAAGTTGAACGTTTCAACAGAAGGCAGTTACGATATAGCTAAATAGCCAGCTAGCCAAACTCAAACCTTGCTTATCTTATCCCTATTGTCTTCTGTCTTACGGCTTCAGCTGCCAAACAAACAAACAGCTGAACTGGTATTGAAGATCTTGAGGAGGACGATGTGGCCTGGTGCATAATCAAAGTGGGCCGACGATGCATCTCTCTCGCTCTTGTTTTTGTATAACGGGTTGCTGAAGCGGCCCACAGAGGGACAGGACCACCGGGATTTCTCCCGGTGCTCCCGATGGCCAGTCCGACAATGGGAGGGTCTGAATGATCTTTTCTTTTTTCTTTTGAAACATGAATTGATAGGCGAAGGCGAGTCCCCACAATGTGACTGTGTAAACAGATTTATGTCCCCACAGCATTAGTAACACACACTCACACACACACACCAATTATCATTCCCTCCTGTTGTTTCACATGATATACGATGATGATTTAAACAACAACAACAAAAACGGGAGCATATTTGCATGTCGCCCTGGTGCTCCTAGTTATAAAATTTAGGAGCACTGTCTCCAAAAATAAATGGTCGCAGTCTGGAGCCCTGAGTTTAGATTTCAGTTAACAGACAAATGAGACATCACATACTCATTTTGCAGCAGCTGACTTGTTAGAGACTTGGCAGATCCTAGAAGAAAAAAATCAGTGCTGTACTCGCTGTAAAAACAGAACAAAGATGCAAAGCTGGAGAAGACATGTAAAGAGATGTTATGAGCTTAGGGGTGAATTTGGCAGTGTGATAGTTTAATACTGTAGAGGCAGGCATAAGGCTTCTAATCCAGAGTCAGATCAATCAGTTTCATCTCTGTGCATCCAGTACAGCGATTGGTCAGCGACATGCTGACATGCACAAAGAAAGGAAGCAGGCGTAAACTGCTAGCATATCTGCATTAAAAGAAAAAAAACACACCTTTCAACACCTCCAGAGCTGTCTTATTTCCATGTTTAATGTTGTGTTTATTCTGTTAAAGTCACATAATGTGATGAGAAGTCTGTAAATTGTTTTGTACCTGCTGTTGTTTATGACACTGAAATCACAGTATTCCTTGCTCTGCTGGGGGAAATAGCCTCAGCAGGTTTCTCTTTAGGCTACATAAAGACCTGTATTGCCTTCAGATAGTCAGTAGGTGTTTATTAGTGTACAGAAGAACAAAATATAGTCTGGTATCTGGTACTCATATAGTCATTTCTTCATGTGTAATTAACTGGTATGAAGACCAGAGGAGGTAAATAACTGCAAAGACCGCAGAATAGTCCATCACGCTCAGTTTTAGTTAAAGCGACTGGAATCAGCTGTTTGCTAATGATTTTAGCAGTGCACAGAAGCTGAAAGCAGTTGTGGTTGCCAATCATTTCGTAGGCCCATTGTTTTGAAATCACAATTAGATTATATTGTTATTTCAGAACAGAATTATTTCATTGTAACAAATGGTGGTCATAATGGTAATGTGTAGACTGACATCCTTCTCCTCTGAAGCTCTCCTGACTTTTGCTCTGTCCCCTCTGGGACGCGTCTTTCTCTCAAGGCTGAGAGGAATGACTCTCAACATAACACTTAATATAAGCACCATTTGTTATTCTGAGATGATGACACAATTAAGTTTTGATCATGACACAACAGCTTGTTATTTTAAGATTAACCCAGATGGTTAAGTCATGAGCTCGAGATAACCAGCCCATTCTCAATCCCTGTGCGTCAAATACCGACGTTTTGTCACTCCCCTCTGCATTAAATATACACGCGCAAGGTATTAGCATTTGTATTAGCCTTTATGAAATCAGGTGACGAAATGTGTGGCAAAGAGCGACAAAGTCCACTTAATGAGAAGGTGGGGTGGTTGGATGGGTCAAACAAACCCACCCAGGAGACCGGGGTTTGTGTCCCGGGGTGAAGGCAAAAGTTAACGTTGACTTTAAAGTTTTAAGTCACGTGACTTTTGTAATGTGACTTCCTACTGCCTAATGAAGTGTTTTTCCCCCTAAACCTAACCACACTTTTAAGTGACGTTACATCATTTCTGAAGGTGTCTCCTACTGACGCCAAAGGGTACCTTGTGCGTGTTGATGATGCAGAGGGGCGTGAAAACATCGGTATTTGATGCCCTGGGAATGAGAATGCGTTGGGTTGTCGGCTTCTGTAAGAGTGCTATCTGCTGTATTTGTCTTTTATTCCCCAAATCCCTCACTCTTACATTTATACTGTCTGCTACTCTGCTGCTCCGTGTCTCCAAATCAAGGCTGCTATCGATCCAGCAGTTGAATGAACCAGACTCCATTTGGAACAGTAAAGCCTTCACTCTAACCTTTCTACTGATAGAAGATTCATATCAGTGTGCCCAGCTTGCTCAACAGCTCTTTGTGCTCTAATAAGGGGTGAGACCAGAGAGGTCAATCCCTCCATCTCAAAAAGATATGAGCCACAGCACCCTGTCAAGACTGCTGAACACTCTGCTGCTCCAAAGTGTCGGATAGATGTGGAGATATGGGGCTGACAGGAAGGAGAATTCTTTGTTTTGCTCAGAGAAATCACCCTGATAGCTGATCTAGGAGCACATCTGCAAGGGAAACAGCATCTTCTAAAACGTGAAATTCCACAGTCAGATTCCACAGCTTTTTTTTGCATTTCTTTTATAGTACACAGATGGCATTCATAAATTCTCCCTAAAACACAAGACACAAGGACAGCTTTATGTTGTTTGGTGGTGTGTTTTTCTAAGTACTAGGCCAAATATATCTTACTGTAACTTTAGATGCAAATTGTTCGAACAGCTGCAATGGAGTTCAACAGTCACAAAAGTTAATCATAGAAATTAGGAACAAATTGCATGTGATGTAAAATAATATTAGTCAGTGATTATCAAATGCCATTACATACATTAAAAATCACAGAGGATGAAAACACAATTAAGCCCTGAGGCTTATTTCCATTGCTGCCCTCTAGTATAACATTTAACACACCACAAGGTAGGAACAAAACAACAGACAGACAGCAAGCGAAGACAATACAATCAACATATTAACAGAAATAGCAGGTGGCAGGGTGGCAGCAGATACCAGTTTGTCCATTCACAGTTCTCACCAGTTTTGTGCATGTGTAATGTGGTGAATTGTGTTGGTGCTTTGAGTCCTGAATGATCACACTTTCTTACTAATATGCTTATATACCCATGTTTTACTGAAGTAACATAGGGGTTGTTGAAAAGAATTTTGAGGAAATGAAGGAAACAGAGCTGGACAATATGAACTTAAATCTGTATCAATCTATATCTACGTTCTGTATTTGTGTTGATAAATTACAGTAAGATGAGTTACAGATTTTGGACTTTTGGACTGGACTTTGGTCTGACTGGTTGGTTGAACATATAATTACACGTCATCGTATAGTTACAGGTTGTTGCAGCTATTCTTAGTTCAGTTACAGTATATGGGATTCCGATTTTTTTTATTTATCAAAAACTGACAGCGATGACAGTAAATTTAGATCAGTAAGAGATTCACAATGTCGATGATTCAATAAATTCTGTCTTATCATCCAGCCCTTGCAGAAATCACCAACTGAAAGAGAATCAGAGGAGATTAGTTGAGGAAATATGGATATATCCAAAAAGTTAACTCTGTTTTGTCACAAAATAACCTCCTTAACACCCCACAGTCAGCGTGGAGTGTACATATTTTAAGCTACTTGTCTTTGTCTGCTCAGGTTTTTTGATTTGATCATTTTAATATTTGATTGGCTGATTGCTTGAAAGCTTCATCTCCTGCTTCTGCTCTCTTTCTGTCTGTTCTTGCTAATGTTTTTTTCAACCACACACACACACACACACACACACACATTGTCTTGTCTACATCTGTCTACATCTATTGGCCTCTTGCCTGGTATTTACTGCCTGTTTGAACTCTTAACATCTGCAGTGAGGGGCTGCAGCCAGAAACAACAGCCTACTGAGTTACAGAGCCCCAAAATGTTCATTAGACAAGATGGAGTGTGGTGTGTGGTCACTCCTCAACTTGCCGTCTTCCTGTCTGACTTCATATAGACAACACACATACCAACAAAGGACATTGACACACAGGCATGAACTCAGGCGCGTCACACCTGCTGGGGTTACGGGTGTTGTGACACCCTCACTTTCACAGAAAGTTGTCACGGTGTCACGTATAGAGTATAGAGTGTGCTCAAACACTAAACATTTTCTGTGTTTGGAGATGCTCTGTCTACACTGCTGTTGTGAAATGTTGATCAGGTTTGTCGCGTTGCACAGTACCTGTCTGGCAGTCAACACCAACACTATCTAACGTCATTACCTCAGTAAATTAAATGTATACCTCGAAAGGTACCTTCAAGCTATGAAATGTTCCAGACCAACAACAACAAGGTAAACAGCTTCTATTATCTTTGTTATAGTTTCACCTGTGGAATGTAACAGATAGAGCCTGACCGATGGACTTGGACTTTGGACTGGATATCGAGGCCGATATCAATATTGATATTTTAGACTGCTAATGATATATCGATTAATATTAATTTTTTAACAAAACATAACATGAACAAACTTTTAATACATTTTCCGTAAGAATCCCTTAAATTTGGTTATCTGTTTTTATTTGGTTATTTTGACCATGATAAGAAATGATTAGGACAGTTTGCTGTTAAACAATAAAGTGCTTTCTGGTGAACAAACTATGTAACAGCAACACTGTTTCTAAATTACCTCACACACATCTTTGACATTTCTATACTGCACTAGCAACAAATACACCAATATTTATATATCTGTGATAAGCTAAAATTGGCGAATAACATTGGCCAGGCTGATGTATCGGTCTGGCTTGATTACAGATTTCAGGTTTAACAACATAAGCTGGGAGAGTTGAAGATAAAGTAGAATATGAGAAAAATACTCTATTTAAAAATTAGTCACATTTCACGTTTTCTGCTAGAATGGCAAAATAAATCTTATAATTAATCATCACAATATACTGTAAACTCAAGGTTATCAGGTGTTCACTGAAATCAATGCATTTTCTGAGTGCAGTTTTAGAATCCTGACACATAAAAACTGGTCTTGTGTCTCAGTTTACCACAGGGTAAGAGTAATATGAGCGTATGGAACAAGTTCAGTCCTGGGGGTATAAAATGACTTAAACGGCCATTTTTATCCTTTTCAGTCCTTTCACTAAAGCCATAGCAGCATGTCAGCACAGATAGTCTGTCTCTACAGTCTGATCTCTTCCGAGAAACACAACGTGATGCTTGATCATGTGGGGGAAATTTATTAGCCTTTCACTCTGCTATTGACTGACAAACTATAGCTGGCCACCTAACTCGGTAATACAGCAAACAGTTGTGATAAGCATGAGTTATATTAGAGTTATATTAAAAGGGAAAATGATGAGTTCATTGTTTGTTAACTTTCCAGAAATTAACACAAACTAGTTAGGAACTTACCGTGAACACACCACTTTGACTCCACTATGTCTGCTCAGCTGTGCACACAGCACTCTACTACATGTGCTGCGCGGTGCTACGAGTATGATAGCGACGGCCCACATTTCCCAGCATGCACTGCTTAGTGCTGAAAGCAGTTTGTAAAGTTAACTGCCTTATGTTCCAAAATGCAATGCAATGCAAATGTGTCTGTTCAGAAAATGGTGGTTTATGTTGGTAGTTGCTATTTTTATGCTGGTTTATAGTTATAACCATTAGTGAGGTGGCTGTTATATTTCATGACACCAGCTGTATAAGCATGAAATTTCCCACTGCCAGTGTTGTATGGCTTTCTGCTTGTGATGGTGTATTTTGCCTGATGAAAGCTGTAATAACCCTATCAATTTAACCTAGTCCCTTCTTTTTGCCTAAACTCTGAAAAGAATCTAGTTCCATATTGTCTCATGTACATATACACTGATATATCTGCATTAGGTCAATATTAGTATCATGGGTCTGTCTCTTCCTGGGGGGGTGGAGAAGTGAAGACAGAGAAATTTGTAATCATAACGTAAACTATTTTACTTGGTTGAGTTCTCTCAATTATCTGATTATCTGTACAATTAGAAGAAAATCCTAGGACCAAGTTAAAAACGTACAAATTGATGTTGAGTGTTCAGGAGGTATCTAAACCTAGAAGTCATTGTTTTTAAATCATATACTCAATGATTTAATAATGGGTGAATCATTTTCTGTTTCTCTGTTACACACTTTTTGATGATATTAATAAGAAGACTATCAAGTTTAAAGGTTCAGTGTGTAACACTTAGGAGGATATATTGGCAGAAATGGACTATACGGTAGCCAAGAACAGACAAACCAAACAACATAGAGCCTTTAGCGTTTTTCGTGAGTTTCACAGCCATTGTAGTTTCTCCTACATGCTCGGAAGGCGAGCGGTATTCAGTTGGTTGCAATCTGCAACTTCACTGCTAGATGCCACTAAATCCTACAAACTGGTCCTTTAACTGTAAATATTGTGTCCCTATCCCTAGGCAATACTGCTATATATCTTACAGGCAGGTTCTCTGCTGGGCCGTTGGCATTCTGGGCAGGCACATTAGAAAGCCCTTTCCCTCATGTGCTGTGTCTGCCATCAGAAGACAGTTTCCAGAAGGAGGACTTTACAAAGGTTTTTAATGGGCTCATGTGGGTGACAATCAATAAAGTTAATCTAATAAAGTGTCTTACTGTATAAGAATATTTTATGCAGTTAAGATCAGATATATATATCGAACAGATACTGCATTAATGGCAGCAGCAAGAAGACTAATAACACGTCCTATATAAATAAAAACTATTAATGTATTCTTATATTCATGAATTGTAGTTAAGACAAAACTTACCAAAACTCAAAACACAAGATTGGTACTTTCTAAAATATGTATATGGCTGTAACAAATGTGCATGGTTAAAAGAAAAAAATACTAGAAAGCACTCAGAGTGCATACTTCCAACTAAAGCTGTGCAACCGTAAATTAGCTATTTAATTAAGAGAAAATGTTTTGATTTGCATCTGGCTCTACATCAAAATACACACAGACAATCATGAGCTAAATGCCAGATGCTTTTTTCATCTGGCATATAGCTATAAGTAAATAGTGAAAATTGCCTTTTAATTAACTTAACATTCCTAAGAATATTCAGACATTGAAATTGGAATGTGAAAAAAATATTAAAACATCCTAAATAAAAACAAATAAAATCAAACAAGCAAAACAATAAATAAAATGGACTCTCGGACTCTGTTAACAAAAATGCACTTAAATAACTATTAAACATTTGGCACAGGGGTAGGCTATAGAGTCATTCCTTAACAGGCAATATAGTAATAGTAGGGAAAACCCTGCTGTTTATTCTGGCATCATGTTGGCTAAAATGTTGGTGACATTTTTATTTAAAAAAGCAAAACATGCATGTAAACACAATGGGCAATATCGAGGTCAGCAAAAATATGATATATGATAAGTCGATATCACGACAGGCAATAATTACATATTGTATATATCGTACGATAAATCGATAACGTAATTATTTTGACAGGCCTAATCATGTGATCACATGACTCATTTTGCAAGTGGTTTCCTATAAACATGGTTCATATTTCCCACTGGCGAGCATCATTCATTTCAGCATTTTCACACTTACAATTCATGACTTAAATTAAGATGTAATCTGTGACATAATAAAGAAAAATAGATTCTTAGCATTTGCTGTTTGTGCAGTCGCACACATAATGACTGTCTCACTGATAGCCAATACTGTCCGACCTGAAATCTTTAATAACTCCATTTTATATAAATATAGCCGCCTACACTCTGGGAACCAGGCAGTGAGCCACACAGGCACTGAGCTAGATTGAAGCAAAACAGCACAGTACCAACATGAGTGTGTACAAGTTTTCAATGACAACCTCTACAGTTTAAAAGCTGGACAGAAAACATCCACACAACAGATAGATGGATATTAACCCACAGCTATCTCTGCCAGTTGTCTCTGAAATTCCTCTGAAGCCTGTGATGGGTGTTTTAAGTCCCTCTTTCCATATCATGGTTCCTGTCATAAACTGGACACAGCCACAAACTTGTAGCTGGGTTTTTAATTGGCTGTTGGACTGTTTTTGTCACTTCACCATTTTGTGTCATTAATATGCAGCTGTAAAGAGGGCTCGAGTTGAGGGGGCATTTGGAGGGATGTCATCCTAATTTTATGTGCTATGATTTTCTGTTGTGAATCTAGTCTGTACATATGACATTTATTGCATGTCTGTCCATCCTGGGAGAGGGATGCCTCCTCTGTAGCTCTTGAGCTCCTGAGTTTTCTTCCATTTTTTCCCTGTTAAAAGGTTTTTTTGGGGGGGAGTTTTTACTCATTCGAATTGAGGGTCTAAGGACAGAGGGTGTTGTTTGCTGTACACATTGTATTGCCCCTTGAGGCAAATTGTGATTTGTGAAATTGGGCTATATAAATAAAATTGATTTGACTTGACATCCTGATCAACATTGAGTTATTGTTTTCCCTTTCTACACAGTTTGACAGCAGTCAGTACATTTTGTTGAAGAATATGAATGGGTATTTACAAGGTGAGCTGTGCAAGCCATAAATCCTACCTTCAGAAAGAATTGTGATGCTGCAAATATTGGTGGAAACCAAAGTTTTTCCACCAAAGTAAACACCCGGGTGTGGGAGGAATTTGGGAAAGCTATGGAAAAGGCAAACTGACTCAGGAAGGGAAAGCAGGTCTTGGCTTAAGCCGTATTGAGCAGGGGAGGAGAACTGCTGACCCTGACTGGGTATATTCTTGAACGGTGGAAAGAGCACTTTGAGGAACTCCTTCAACCAACACATTCTTTGTGGAGGAGGCAGAGTTTCAGGAGAAGCCTCACACATATCCCTGGCAGAGGTTGCTAAGGTAGTCAAGAAGCTCCTCAGCGGCAAGGTGCTAGGTGATGAGATTCACCCTGAGATGCTGAAGGCTCTGGACATTGTTGGGCTGTGTTGGTTGCCATGCCTCTTCAGTGTCACGTAGAGGTCAGGGACAATGTCTGCAGAATGGCAGACTGGATTGGCGGTTCCAATTTTTAAAAAGGGGACCGGACAGGGTGCTCTAATCATCGGAATATCACACTGCTCAGCCTCCCTTGGAAAACATATTTCAGGGTGCAGGAAAGGATGCACCGACTGATTGTTGAACCTCAGATCCACGAGGAGCAATACGGATTCTGTCGTGGTTGTGGAACAGTGCGCCGGTTCCTTACCCTCGCAGGGTTGTTGGAGGGGTCATGGGAGTTTGCTCATCCAGTCTACATGTGTTTTGTGGACTTCAAGAAGGCTTACGACCATGTCCCCCGGGGAGCCCTGTGGAGTGGTACTGTAGGAGTATAGCGTACCAAGGCCGTTGCTATGATCCATCTGGTCCCAATCCTCTCCGGAGTGAGAGCTGTGTCCACATTCTCTGCAGGAAGTCAAACACATTTTGGCCCTGCCAGAGTTGTCCCTTGTCACTGATTCTGTTTTTGATTTTCATGGACAGGATCTGAAGGTGATAATCATTAGTGACGTGACGGTTGTCAGGGACAGAGTTATTATATTATATATATTAGTGTTTATCTTTATTCTTCATGTATTTCATTTAACTTCAGATATGAAGATACTGAGGTTGAGCTTGTTTGTTTTATATGTGGGTAAATGTGTGTTGTTGTTGTTTTGGTTAGGTTTGTTTTGAATTGGTTTTGTTTTGTTTCTGTTATATGGGTCTGTTTTGTTGATGTGAGAAGTTTATATGATAGAGATTGAGAAATCAAAATGAAATCTTAAAAATGAGAAATTTGTTCAGCCGTCTAAAGCCCAGTATAGGGCGAAACCCACCCTCTTTTATGGAATTTAAAAATAACCTGAGTAGAACCCACCTTGCTATAGCTGAAGATCTATGCCTTCGATGGCGCACTTCCCCAACAGGGTGGATATTTTCCTGAGAGTCACTGACTGAGGTCAGTCTGACCCCACTGAAAATTGGGATTCCCCGCTCGAAGGCCTGCTGTGCTGCAGCTCCCCCGGAAGTACAGGGACAGTGTGGAGGGCCCTCCGGCATGGCTCTGAAAGTTGTGGTGGGGATTGAGCCAGCCATACCTGACGGCGAGTCAGGGTATACATTGACATTAGCCTGCCAAGCTCCCTGGTCATCAATGCGAATGCCTGCAGAGATGCATCATTGAGGGTCTGGACAGAAGCATCCACGCTGGGGGATTGCAGGAACTGCGACAGGGCTAATATTAGGTGGGAAAGAGAGTTCCCACCTAAGAGAGAGTAGGACAGCATTAGGTCTCAAGACCTCATCGGGTGACACAGTGAGGGAGGAGCAGATGGCTCTGCAGCTGCTGGCATTCTGCATGGAAGCCAAGGCCCCGCCGGACCCAGACTTGAGCTCGCGCTCAATCCTTCCACCTCAGCTAGTCGGGCTACCTTCAGCCCCCATGGCACGAAACCGTAATTCATGCACTAACTGTCAGACAGCCCCTCCCTCAGGTGTACAACACAGAGACATGTGAGGCATTCGTCATGGCCATATGCTGCTAGCATTGGAACCATGCTGGTAAGGCAAACATGTGACCCTAACATGGTGGGGCTAGATAAGCTTTTTTATAATTTTAGATAAAAATTAATTTATTGTATTTTATATTATAAAATACAATAAGATGCAAGATGCACGTCATCATTTGTCATGATGAAGTGGACTTATATAGGCGGGGCTTCCCTATGTCATCCCAGGTCACATGTGACTTTGTTGATATTAAATACTCAGATAACATCCAGTGTTAAGCACTGCCTCTGGCAATCAGGAAGAATGAAATAGAATTTATACACTGACAAAAGTAGGTAAAAATGCCAAGATATAGATGAGACTAACCTTTGGTTAACATGCTCTCAGTCTGGACTAATGCTCTTATTCATCTATTTTGTCTTATTATTATTATTATTTGTCTTATGCCGCAGCTCAAATTGCCGTGAGCTTTAATGAGCTAGAAACACATCATCACAAAACTTCCAGAATATGTCCACATAAGAACCTGAATAATGCCCTGAAAGTGTCCTTCAAACTCGACCACTAGGGGTCACTACAAGGGCAAAAAAATGTGTGCGGCAAACACGAATCAGACTATGAATCAGAAATTGTTTGTTTTCTTGATTCTATTTGTGAAAATGCAAAAAACAGTTTTTGTCACGACTAGGCCACATTTGACCAGGTCTTGATCAAAAGCTTTAAACTTTTAATAGTCTGTGTTGGCTTGAATCCCGGAATTGCTGCTTGTGACTATAATCTATTCTTGTGTTTCTATGTGTGCTTAGAACTATAAAAGGTAAAAAAGAGCAAATGGCACAGTCCATCATGCTTGGCTAAACCTACTGGATTTAGGATCAGAATTGTTCTGAAAGGCTAATATGTGCCTCATACATCAGTGTAACCCAGCTCTTGCCTCTCTGTCCCTGTAAGTCTTCTTCTCGCTCCATCTCTCTTGGCACTGGTTGTGTGCAGTGTGACAATATTACCAGGGCTGGTTCTCCACAAGGACTCTGCTGGCGCCAATGCCTGACTCCAGAGGTCATGGTGTCTGCGTCAGGGTCTCAGGAGAGCCTGGGTGCCTCCAGATGGAAAGGGTGGGTGGGGTAACTTATCTATTTTAATGTGGACACGGGGACACAGAGATAAGCAGGATCATAACTGTGTGTCTTGATACAGTACAGTATCAGTGGAATACTAGTAGGGCTTTACAATGTTGCTGCATACTCTTCAGAGTTTTGGTGCATCAATACACTGGGAGTGTGAATGAAAGATTTACTGATACAGATTCTCTCCTTTGAAGGCAGTAACTGAAGCAATAAGTGGTTGTTGAAAATGCCAAATTCAGACACTGACCTGGGAACTGAGCTAAATAAAACACTGTTGACACGATTTCAGTGAAAAAATCCTGGCCAAAATGTTATCCAATGTATCACTGCCCATGTTAACTATTTTTGGTGTGACAGTAGACATGCTGTAATTGTCTGGTTTATTTTTGATTTAGTACATCGTCTAAGAGGGAGAGATACACACCCCTACAATACACACTTTTAATGAGTAGAATTATGGAAGAGGAGATTTTAGACCTAACTCTGATGTTACCCTAAGGTTTTTGTTAATCTACTAATTTTAAAAACCAAAAACGAAACAAATCATTAATTAAGAAAAACAATTGATTATAATAATTATGGGAAAATGTTCTGTAACTATAAAATGTGACATGTTATTATTTGAACATTCATGACACTGACAAATCAAGAGAAAAGAGTTATTGGTTGCTCTAATTGTTCCTCTTGTCCATACTGTCCTCTAAGAAATCCTTTCCTAATGTGATTCCAATGTAAGTGATGAGGAACAAAATCCACAGCCCTCATTCTGTACAAAAATACATTCTAAAGTTCAGCTGTAGATAATATGAGGCTGATTCAGTCTGTGTTTGACAAATTAAGTGGATATCTTCCAAATTGTCTTTATAGTTTAAAATGGTGTTTCCTTGCTGAGCTGTAGCGGAGGGATAGTAACACAAAGAGGAATTTTACACTAAAAAGACTTCAGAATACCCACCTGATTTGCCTAAGACTATCAAAGCTTCATATTCACTTCAGCTGACCTTTAGAATGTATTATTACACATAATGAGGACGGTGGATTTTCCATTGGAACTGTGTTAGGAAGGGATCTCTTTATGGCCAGTATCAGTGCTATGGAAAAAGAGCGTTGCAACGCACTTTGATCTCGCCGCCGCACACGTCACGTTGTTCATGTAGCTCTCTCAATAGTTCCAAACAAATCTGCACTGTGCCCTGTTTGAATGGTTTCCAGTGGGACAGACAGCAGCAGCGACTATATTTGCAGCAATTTTAGATAAATATTAATAATAATGTGTATTGATTATTGTGCTGACTACATTTATATTCAATATACTGTATATAATAGCATTTTTTTCTGGGGAGTGGCGAAGAGACAGCCTTAATCTGTTTTTCTGTGTTTAATTTGGGAGGGAAGGGGGACTGTTCCCATAATAGAATACATTTACAGTATGTATGCATTCATATGTGTAATTTCTCGTGATTCTGTGGTCATAATTACTTACATCCTAATGTTTTCTTATGTTAAGACATTCACATAAACATGCACAAGTGAATATCAATGAATGTCAGCAAATGTTCAATTTAAGCAAAGAAAGAAGTTTGGTTAATAGTGCAAAATATACAAGGCAACCAATTGCATTCACCAAAACATTTAATATAATATGTCCGAGGAGAGGGTTGATACATTTTTCCTCCAATGGGCAGTCTTTAAAGAAACTCATTCGACCTCCTAGAGGGAGAGAAGAAGATGGCAGAAAACAGGCCAGGACATGTGTTCAAAATAGCCATTGCATTCTTCCACTAGCTGCTTTTACGGCAAGTCCCTTTTCATAGGCATACTATAGTGGTTGAAATATAAAATATTCAGCACTCTTGCATACCCATCACAATATGTAAAGTAATTAGCTACCTGGTTATACTTTCTTTTTACTGTGATCATCCACCTTTATGCTGCTGATCTTACCACCTGGGGGGGGGCATGTTCGCCCCAAAAGTGCCCTCTTGGATGCCCCTATGGTAGATAAAACATGATAAAGTGCCCTCTAGGGTGCCTTCCCAGTGGAGAAAACATGATCCAGTGCACTAATGGGTGCCAGTGGAGAAAATGCAATACAGTGCCATATATGCTGCCCTACATGCTGGAAAATTAGTTGGCCTCCACACACGCCTACGTGCGAGACAATGTGCCCCCCTGTTGTTTTTTTCTGCACGCTGGTGCCCCACCACATACAGCTGGTGCCCTTTTTATTTTTTTTTGCCTCTGCCCCTCAAACTGCCTGAATCCGCCACTGGTCTGGCCAGTATGGAATGCTTACATCAACCACAAACAATGTGCATACGGGCATGTGAGTATTGTTTTAAGACAGACTTGAAAAAAATGTGAACCTGACCTACAAGGATTCAAATCATTCTCGTTTCCAAATGCCAGTTAAGCACAATTGCAAGAACTCCTTTTGTGCAGACTGGATACAGTTTATTTCTCTGACTGAATGGATGTGATTGCATCCTGGACGAAATCAGTCCTCAAGACTTTATATTTGTCAGTATCTTTGAAGGTAATTCATAAATCCTGAAGGAGGACGGATGACTTTCCAAGGTTAAGAAAGCATAAGCTTACTCTTATGTCTAAAAGTAGGACCAAATGTGTGTCACTCAGAGAATTTTGGGTCACTTTTTGGACTGGTTTTCTTTTTCTGAGACATTTGGTAAACAAAGCCCCTGAAGGAGAGAACGTCCACGGTGGTCTCTTAAGAACTTCAATGGCCAAGCTGTCCATCCATGGCCCTGCGTGCACCGCTGACCTTATTGCACAGCCTTCTCTGGCCTGAAGTTGGCTATAAGGCAGTCCTGTCAGCAGTCAGGACAGGAAGTCAGAGGAGATGGTGATGACTACTTAGAGGCAGCACTTATCTGAGGTCACGCATCCGGCGTCTATAGGCCACACTTCACATCAGATTATACACACACACTGAGGCTGTGGAGTTTGTCCTTCAACCAGGAAGAATGCTGTGAAGCAGAAAGGAGCAAGTGGAGTAGGGTGTATGCTTGTTTATGTGTAATGTATGTTTGTGTGGTTTTACGTGTGTGTGTTCTAATTATTAGGGCTTTTTGTTTACTGACCGAACTGTGTGCATAAAACTCAAGCAGTGAAAGTTGGCACTGAGTGCTTGGTCAGGTTCTTAGTCTCGTTTACTTAATAACACACTGTATTTCTTGCTGTATTTCTTGAATTAAATCAGAATTTAGTTCATTTCATTCTGTATTTTTTTAGGCCTTTTTGATATCTTTGCTTTTTTGTTTTGCATTTAAGAAGTTTGGCTTACTATATTCAATTAAAAAAACATGCTTCCGCCCAGCAAAGAAAGGTTCAATTAAAGTATAATTTTGGCAGCAGTACTATAAGTCTTCACGGGTCCACTTGGTTACTTGTAACCGAGACACAACTTGGGACCCGAGTCGGGTCAGGTCCAGAGCTGCAGCTAACTATTATTTCTCATTATGGAATAATCTGCCCATTATTTTCTTGAGAAATCGATTCGTTTTCTTTATAAAATGTCAGAAAATAGTGGAGAATGCCCATCACAATTTCCCAGAGGCCTAGTTGACATCTTCAGATGTCTTGTTTGTCTGACCAACAGTTTACAATTATGTAAAACAGAGAAAAGATGCAAATCGTCACAATTGAAGAGCGGTAACTAGTGAATGTGTGACTTAATGGATTATCAAAATAAATTTCCTATCAATAGAAAAATCTACTAATTGACTAATTGTTTCAGCTGAAGTCAGGTCCAAATTATATTCTGTCTAATTTGGTTGGGTAGGGTCCAGTTGTATTTCTGCAAGCCTTGGATATGTGTGTCAATCAGTGTAATACCTGAGTGGATCCAAGCAGACCCACTCTCAGCTCTGATCACGTGGTGCGTCATAATCGTCACAGGAGAAAAATGTGTTTTTTGAGGCAAACGGAAAGTGCGAATGTGAAATTGCAGCGCATCATGCTGCTGCCACTGTTGATGATCTCTCTATTTGGGTCTGCTCGAGAGTCCAAGCCTAATTATGTTCGTGTCTGTCCGGATTGAGTCTGACTATCCTTCCTTTTCAAGTCTAGATGCAAGGTTTTCCATGGGTTTGTTTTTGGTCGTGTCCAAAACTTTGGACCTCTAATCACTACCAAAACTCATGTATTGTCTTAGTGACAGTATTGACTACAGACTAATCTTTATGAACTAGGTGTGTCCCTTTATGTGAGTCCTTTATGTGCTAAGGTAGAGAGGACAAAGAACCTGTTTCCCAGTTCTGCACTCGCGTCATGTCAAATGACTGTGATTTGAGTGGGTTCTGTGAGTGTTGCTGCAGTGGTATAGTAGTCGGCTGCTGTCTAAGTGCCCTTTGTATGTGTGTGTGTGTATGTGTATCAGTGTTCTAAGTGTGGATAGCACTTCAATAAATGGTTCTCTGTTTAACAGGGCCAGAAGTGGCAAAAGGGACTCATAGACCCACTATTGTTCCCTAATGATCAGAGACACACACACACAGGCACACACAGATAATAGATGTGTTTCTCTGTGTCCTGATGAAGTCAGCCACAGTGTGCATGAAGTCATCCTGCTCTCAGATGCCACACTCCCCTTGTTAGTGGATGGGAAACTAATAGCTGGTTCAGGGTGCAGCGGGGAGCCTGGAGATTTTTATCTTTCCCCTCGGTTGGCTGCGTGGGTACTGGCTCCGGACTCCTTATTATGCACTGCCTCCTCGACTTTTATCTAGGTACTTAGTGAACAGTTCAGCATGTCTCAATATGATCGCTCATTTCTTACATCCATTAATGTTGCATTAATCATGTTTTTCCCTGCATGTGGTCAGTCAATTAATGCCTAATAAGTGGCGGCAGGAACATGGTGTACACTAAAGTGCAGTGTACCCTGGGGTGCTAATTAGATGGTTGATCTGCTTGTTGTTCATTATTTTTTAATGATTAATTGTAACATTTGCTTGTGTGGTAGTGGTTAGTGATAGCAATACATTAATTACAACATTATGATTAGAGTACAGGAGGTTAAAACATGCACGGGGGTCGTTCCAAACTCGCCTCCCGACAGGAAGTTGGATCAACCAATCAGCTTGTTTGATACACAGGGCCGTAGTTGCATTGTTGAGATTTGGCAGGTATGTGCGTTGACTTCTCTGTGAGCCTATCTCACCTACGGGTACCCATAACCCACTTCTCTGTGTAGATCTGCAGAGACATTTAGGTGTAATTTTGCAGAACTATAATTCCAGCCTTAGAGATTGACAGATATGAGTTTCTCAGACACTTTTTTATGTTGCTCAAAGTTCAAATTTGCAGGAAAAGACTGAAATTCTTGTTGTTAAATGTTAGGAGACCAAGTAACAGCAGTGTATGTTAGAGAGGTGTTCATGGCACATGATAAGGATTTCTGTCTAGGCAGTCTTGGCCAGCTTTGCGGAGGAGAAAAAATATGGAGGGTTTGAACTTCTCTCTCAGAAACTCTCTTGTTTTGTTTTTTCAAACAGCTACTTACATCAGTTGTTGTTTGTACAATTCTAGTGCAACACTAGAGATTGAAAGTGTGCTCCATTATCCCCACTTTTGCCTAGTAATGCCAAAGGCCAGACTGAGGTCAAGCAGCTCTGTACTGATACACAGACTTGACTCAGAGGGATGGCTTAGTGCCAGTGCCATGTAACTGCACAAACCATGCCCTAAATGCAAAATAGCTTCTGTAAAAGCAAGCAAGGAGATCAGTTAAAATGACTTGGCAGGTTAAAACATCAGCAAGAAAGGTCCACATCTACATAGTAGTAATATGATAAATCGTTTTCACAAAATAAGGTATAAATGTTTTAAAACGGCACAAAATAAAGCAGACAATGCAACATGAGTTTGTTAATTTGACATGTGGTCAATTGAGAACATCAGTGTGCCACTGAGCGCTCTGAGATTGTAGTTGTAGCTCTCTTGTTGTCTGGCCCTGGCTTACAAAAGCAAAATTGAAGTCACTTGGCCAAATTCTTCAGGAAGATAAAAGGGTCTAAAGGACACTGTAAGACCGTAAAGAACAGTCCTCCGGGCCCTGGTCTGGGGCAAGGTTTTAATCTTTAATTGTGAAATCAGCTCCAAGGCACAAGCAGTCTACCGGCCACTCTGAATACAAGTGTAAGAAAAAAAGCAAAAACAAAGAGAATCTCTCTGCTTTGGCTGTAATGCTGTGCCATTGCATAAGCTGAAGGATACAAATACTGTGCTTTCAACAGAATTGCTGCAGAGGTGTAGAGAGCTAGTTTCTGAAAATCCATGGAGGGGCCTTGTGTGAAGGTCAACCTCAGAACAAGAGAGAGAATTTAAATTTAAATACACATACACACTTGCACATCTTACAAAGTCTCCATATCATTGAGCACTCTGACATTTTGATTCTTGAAATAGGCACAGGAGTCCCTGCTTGCTTTTTCAGATGGAGAATTTAAGTATTCTCACAAAGATAGAAACCCCAAGGTGGGGTCAGATGCACAGTTAACCTCACAGACATTTGAGCTGAATGCAAAAGAATCCCTCTAGTCATACTTTTCAAAGGTCAAGTATTTATTTTCTTTGCTTTTAAAAAGGGCAAATTCACACAACAGTGCTTGATAGGAGAGATTTAACTCTGGTACCTAATTGTACTATTCCTTAAACACACACAAGCACACATGTATACCCATTCTCCACAGTGCATGCATACGGTCAGTATGGCTCCGATGAACAGAACTGAGCATCTTGCTGACCTTTTGCATGGTATGAGAGATGGCAGCTGGTCCACCATGTAGCCATACTAGTGTTTAAATCAGTATTAGTAGGGCAGTTTGGTAGTGATTTTAAGTGAAGGTACAATTATCAGTTTTAAAAGTTAAAAAATCACAATATACTGTATTTCACTCAGGCAACATAAAATGGTTCTGATGCACTTACAAACAGAAGAGAAAACAGAAGATGATAACAACAAACCTAGCTACATTAGATGCAGTCAGACACCAGGCTGCTCCATTATGTGGAATCTGGGCCCAGCACCACACGGGCACCTCTAACCACAGAGGGCAACATTTTAATTAATGAGATCTGCAGTGAGCTGATAACCATCATTATCATTGTCTGGCTTGACTACAGTGACTTTGTGTGACAGACTGCAGGTCTATGGCAAAGAAAATAGGTATTGGAACATACCAAAATAATACCAAATTAAAGCTGCAAGCAGCGTTGAACGGGCCTTCGCCTCCACACGCACCTCGGGGGGCGTGACAGCCGTGGTCTTGTCACCGGAGACCTGCTCACATGGCTCTAATCTTCATGACTATTGGGCACTGTGTGGAGGAGTTAAATATCACTTCCTGCGTCCACTATGTGGCGGTGGAGAACACACACTAATCATACATGATGTTGCCATATATCAAGTGTTGATCACACAATATAACTAGGCTTGTCACGATAATTACTTTATCGACTTATCGAGGTCAGCTAAAATTATTGAGGTTATGTCCATATATCGTAGGATATTGCCCGTGTTTATTTGGATAAGATTGTCACCAACATTTTAACCAACATGAAGAATAACATTATACATTAGATTACACTACAGTATAAGACTTGGGCACAACTCCTGAACTTTTTTTTTCACAGCACCTAAGCCGAATATAACAGAAAAAAACTATGATGAGTCTGAGACATGTTTTGCTGTCATTTCTGTCCTCTCGTCGTCTGCTCTCTGTGTCTGAGTTTCACCATGGGCGGGGCTCAGGCAGCTTAAAAGTTCATTGTTTTTTGAAAGGGTGTACTTGCATTATTATGCTATATATATATATATATATATATATATATATATATATATATATATATATATATATATATATGTATATATAATAGCATAACAATGCAAGTATAGAGATGATACATCTGCCTCCCAAATTTCGTAAATCTAGATGAAACGTACCATGAGAGCTGCTTCGTTGAAATTTTGTAGGGGGCGCAATTGAGCCATTTTGCCACACCCAAGCCCCAGACTATATCAAACAACAAAACCCCCCTTTCTGATGCGTGTGCCAAGTTTCGTGAGTTTTCAAGCATCCCTAACCTATAGAGCCGACGTGCCACCCCCAAGTTCAAATGTGACATAAAATTGAAGCATGTACCAGTTAAACCTAAACCTAAACCTAAAGGCCTCAAATATGTGTTTAAAAAAATTTAATTGACACAGGAAATCCAAAATGGCTGACTTCCTGTTGGGCAAACTCTCTTAAAATAAACTGAAGTATGCTCTTTATGATGAGAGCAATGACCCCCCAAATCTCATGAAGATCAAAGCAAGTTTATCTCAACCATGGCGTGCGTTTGGGGGCACTATAGAGCCCCCTTGCCACACCCGAGCCCAATCACTACAGAACTTTGCAATTTTCGCCAGTTCTGACGCGTGCACATTTTCGTGAGTAGGTTCCTACAATAAAAAAAACAATAGGTTCCTTACACTTTCAGGGCACTTTCATGCTCTAGCCCTAATAATAAATTTTTAAAATATACTATAATTTAGTTGAGTATAAACACATTTTTCCTTTAAAAAAACACTATACAATACTTGCCCATGCTAAACAGCAGACAGACATAGTTAAAGAGTAGCGGGTGAACATAGTGGATGCATTTAGCACCTAAAGAGCCAGATTTTTTCTTCAGGAGTTGGTAGAGACCAAAAACAGAGCTAAAAGAGAGTGAATATTGGACTTGCATTCATCAGGTGGAAACAAACACAGCTCTAAATGAATGATAATGTTGCTCCATAACTGCTGGATGTGTATATAAGCAAGTGTTTGCTAACAAGTTCACCATATCAACTTAAACAGTGATGGTATTTCAATGTTGTGTTCACAACTTGTTTCCGCTGCCCCCAAAAAATCTTTTTTGCAGGTTTAAGGGGTTATGACATAGCTACATAAACAGTTAATCTGTGTATGTACAGTATCTGCTGTAGCTACGCCATAGCTGACAGCATAGCTCCACCTCCTCAAAACTGTAATGCCAGCTATGGAGACACCACTTTGTGACTGCAAGAATGGTGATTGGTCCACTTTGGCTGCTTGTGTTTTCTCCTACAAGTTTCTGATGCTGGTAGAGATTGTTGAGAGTGAAGACCATAGTAAGCAAGTTGAAGAAATGTTCAGCTTTTCAGTAACAAACATCTAGCAAAGACATCTCTACTGCATCTATGTCACGTCAAATTTAACTCAAGCTTTAAATGTGACCTTTTAATAATCTCTATTAAATTAAGTGAAAAGTATTTTTAAAAATAAATATAACTTTCTGATAGATAATGTTTACTGCAAACATTACTACAAAAGCACTGTGGTGGTTAACTATCTTATTTTTGACTTATGTTTAGTCCTGGCATCTTTTTAGGTCAAAATATAATTGACTTTAAATAAAATAAAAATATATATCAAATACATTTTCTTTTACCAAAAAATAACAAAAACACTGACTACTGTTTTCAGCCCTGACTAGTGTCTGCATGTATTCCTTTCAGATTGCATATAACCTTAACAAACTTTACCAATTCAATTCAATTTTATTTTTTTAGAATATATATATATATATGTACACCAATGAAGTGGTGTAACCTGAAAAGCAAAACCACAAAGTCCACAAAGCACTGGCTGCACCACTCGCTGCTCGTCGTTAAGCTCATGCTTTGAACACATGGTAATAACTGAAGATCACACAAATGTTGACACAGTCAGATGAATGTATCAACATTTTTATTATAAGAGCTTCTCTCATCTGGACTGTGGTGGCAGGACAGTAAGAGAACAATGTTCAGAGAGATTTTAGAAGGAAAATCACCCTGAAACAGTAAAAGAGAAGGGGGACAAAAATACGATTTTGAAAACTGAGGGGGACATAGGAAGGAGTTACTGGTCCTGAAGGCTTGCAGTGCTGAGTCCTTTTTTCACTCCTTCTCCTCCTCGTTCTTCTACTTCTTCCTCTGACGTTCTGAATGTGTCTTCTTTCTTTCGTACCCTTTTTCAGTGGTGGAATGTAACTAAATAGCCTACATTTACTCAAACACCGTACTTAAGTACAAATTCGAGGTGCTTGTACTTTACTTGAGCATTTCCATTTTATGTAACTCTGTATTTATACTCCACTACATCTCAGAAGCCAGTATTGTACTTTTTATTGTACAGCTCTGACATTGGGATGTCATTCGGGCTTGAGAAGTGCAGTCGAATGGTGACAAAGAGAGGGAAGGTAGTCCACACAGAAGGGGTCTCACTCCCAGAAGGAACAATAGCAGACATTGAGGATGGTTACAAGTACCTTGGAATACCACAGGCAAATGGCAACCTCAAAGAGGCAACAAGGAAGACGGCAACGGCCAAATACCTCCAACGAGTAAGGCAAGCCCTAAGAAGTCAGCTCAATGGCAAGAACAAGGCCCAGGCAATAAACAGCTACGCCCTGCCAGTGATCAGATACCCTGCGGGAATAATAAGGTGGCCAAAGGAAGAGATACAGACCACAGACGTTAAGACGCGAAAGCTCCTCACCATGCATGGAGGGTTCCATCCCAAATCCAGCACCCTGAGACTGTACGCTAGCCGTAAGGAAGGCGGCCGTGGACTAGTGAGTGTGAGAGCCACTATCCAGGATGAAACATCCAAGATCCACAAGTACATCCAAGATAAGGCCCCAACAGATGACGTGCTCAGGGAATGTCTCAGGCAATGGGGAACAGAGGAAGACTTGCTGGAGGAAGGACCATCATGGGAGGACAAACCCCTACATGGGATGTACCACCGGAACATAACTGGCTGATATCAAGAAGTCCTACCAATGGCTAGAGCGGGCTGGATTGAAGGACAGCACAGGCACTCATCATGGCTGCACAGGAGCAGGCCCTGAGCACCAGAGCAATAGAGGCCCAGATCTACCACACCAGACAAGACCCAAGGTGTAGGCTGTGCAAAGAGGCCCCTGAGACAATCCAGCACATAACAGGGTGTAAGATGCTGGCAGGGAAAGCATACATGGAACGCCATAACCAAGTAGCTGGCATAGTGTACAGGAACATCTGCACTGAGTATGGACTGGAAACCCCGAGGTCAAAGTGGGAAACACCTCCAAAGGTGGTAGAGAATGACTGAGCCAAGATCCTGTGGGACTTCCAGATCCAGACTGACAGAATGGTAATGGCGAACCAGCCTGACATCGTGGTGGTTGACAAACAGCAGAGGAAAGCCGTTGTGGTTGACGTGGCGATACCAAGCGATGGCAACATCAGGAAAAAGGAACATGAGAAACTAGAGAAGTACCAAGGGCTCAGAGAAGAGCTGGAGAAGGCCTGGAAGGTGAACGCAACAGTGGTGCCTGTGCTCATCGGCGCACTTGGGGCAGTGACCCCCAAACTGGAGGAGTGGCTACAGCAGATCCCTGGAAGAACACCAGACATCTCGGTCCAGAAGAGTGCAGTACTGGGATCAGCAAAGATACTGCGCAGAACCCTCAAGCTCCCAGGCCTCTGGTAGAGGACCCGAGCTTGAAGGATGAGACCACCCGCGAAGGGTGAAGGACAAAGTTTTATATATATTTATATATATATATATATATATATATATATATGTATATAACACTGACAGGGAACATTTTACTGCTTAACTACTGCTTTAATGTTTTGAATGCAGGACTTTTACTTGTAGTGAAGTATTTTCAGTGTGGTATTGATACTTTTACTTAAGTAAAGGATCTGAATACTTCTTCCACCACTGCCCTTTTCCTCCTCTTCCTTTACTCCTTTTCCTCCACTCTTCTTTCTATTTGCCCTCCCCCCCGGCCCTTCTCTAAATGCCTCCTGTTGTGTTTCTTGTATTTCCAGTTTTAACTATTGCATGGACAAATGGTAAAAGGAAGAGAAGCCAGTGAGCTGTTAGAAAAAGAGCTGCAGTCAACAGGTTCTTACTGCGGCACCACCTTTTACAGTACCATGTTGTTCCACACAGTGCCTCATCACAGGCTCTGATCATGGTGTTTTGCTTGATGTTTGTCGGTTGCAGATGTTTATAAGCAAATCATATTTGCGTCGCCTATGTACAGTAATGGGATAGTGACAACAGGATTGCCACATTTCTACTCTGAGGCATATCATCACAGTAACAGAGGTGATAATACAGTGAAATAAACAGCATACAACACACCACCATGATGCACTTTTATCTGTGAAATTGTAGTTTGCGGATTCTTTGGCTATGCTAACTGTGCATGGCAATGATACCTTTAACACAGTGGGATGGAAAGAGAGAGATAATGTGTGTGTGTGTGTGTGTGTGTGTGTGTGTGTGTGTGTGTGTATTTCTACATCAAGATTCCAGTCACAACAGCAAACGGATCTTATTCATGAAGTTATATTAAAGCATGAGATGCCTCTCGCTTTCAGCATCACTATTTCTAAATCACTGAATCAACGGGGAGGGGCCGGTATATAGAGATAAAAATCAAAGTTTACTTTCTTAAACTGACTTCCACCCAGTAACATGAATCGTAAAGAGCAGCAAGATGAAAGCTGCACAATAAGCTTTGTAGCAACATTGTATACAACATTTCTATTGCATGGTTCACAACATATACACTTTGTGATGTATGTGTTTTTAGTATATAGCATGTCTTAAGGGCATGTTACATATGTGAAATTACTTTAAAGTGTATTCAGCATCATCTTCAGCACCACAGACAGCCGGCTTTAAGAAGCTCCTAACAGCATGTCCGTGCGCTCTAGAATGTTAGGATTAGTGTGGTGGTGCTAGAAGAAAAGTCAGGGGATCACCAAAGTCTTAAGGCTACATCCTCTGCGCACCATGAATATTGATGCAAAGTTCCAAGTGAAATCCATCCAATATACGTTGAGACATTTCACTAAAAACTAAAAAAGTCAACCTCCTAATGGTGCTACGGGAAAAGTCAAGGAATCGCCAAATTCAGTAGGATTCATTCTCTGGGCATCATGAATGTCTGTACAAAATGTCACGTCAATTTGTCCAATAGTCGTTGAGATATTTCAGTCTGTACCAAAGTGGTGGACCCACTGACAGACCAACCAACCTTGGCATCCATAGAGCTGCTAGCATTGCTCATTGGTCGTTTGCTTAAACATTTAAAATGAACTATGTTTACATTTTATTGACAAGCAGCCTCTTGTGGTTATACAAACAATGATTGATGATCTCTCAGAAGCAGAGGTGGAAGTAGCATGATTGATGGTCACATGTATGAGAAAACAGTCACATGAATCATTTTAAATGGCACTGACAAATGACCTATTTTTTCAATTAGACATGAGAACTTGTTGTTCACCTCCTGTCACTCAAAACCCAGTCCAGCCAAAGCCAAACCAAAGCATGGTGGCTCCAGTATCTTTAATGTCTCAAATGTAAATGTGACTCTCCAACATTACTGCCAGCTCATGTTAATAGTGACATCCTACAACCGATATGAAAAACACTTTTAGCAGAATTCAGCATGGAGGCCTGCAGTGGTGATATTAGCCAAAGTCTTTCAGTACTTCAGTGAGCAGGTGAGTGTCACACTTTTACTTCAGCAAAATATCTAATGTGCTTTCTGCCTGTGATAAGCACTGAGCTGAAGGCACTCTATCGTACTCTGTGATGCATAGACAGCGAGGGGTCATTTGGAGTTACATGATATCTATCTCTGTCTCCCTCTATTTTATTTAATCTCCCTGCCTCCTCTCTCTTTATCCGTCTGTTGCTCCTGCTTTTACGCTTCCTCTTGTGCACCCTTTCTCTTCCATTCCCATGGTTTTTATGTCAGATCTTCCACTTGTATTTTTGATCCCCCTGTTTCTCTGTCATCCCCTTCCTGTTTTATTCTTCCAGTGCTGTCCCCTCCCCTTCTCTCTCAGCTGTTTGTGTGAGAGTTCAGACTGACAGTGATGTGAGTGTGTGTGTTTGACTCAGTAAATGAGCCAGTCAGGCCATGTGGTGCATGGAGAATTGTAATAATTCTTTATATTGAGTGAATCAGAGCCGATAAAGGCGGGGTTGTCTTCATGGAGGTGGGGGTGGGAGGGGCTTGACCATTGGGAAAAGGTGTAGTTGAACAAAACTCGAATGGATCTTATTTATTTGGGTAATTGGATTATTAAATAATAAAGAATGACAATAACAACCTGAAAGGAAAATATATTAATGTTTCTGGAGAATATGTATGTAGGCTACATTACTATGTATACACATGTGGTAATAAGTCATCAAGGCTGCCTCAACAGAATGCAAAGTTGGACATAAAAATGATTTGTGTTATTATGACCAGAGTTTGACTGAAATGGCTAAAATGTTATTTGTAATCTTTCCTTGCTCAAGAAGACCAGGGAATTTTATTGATGTCAACTTTGATTACATTTATTTAAGCACTCAATACTTAATTAATTAAATTCTTCCGATTCAATTCTTCCATAGAGTTACAGGAGTTTTCATGAAATCTTGTTCTTCTTTTTCCTGCACAGGCCCAGGTTGCCTACTCTTCCTGTGTGATAAGGTGAACAGGTTTTGATCCCATCTGCTCCTGATCTGTTTGTGATCCTATTGTAATCCAGCTGGATCCAGATGATGGTGCGCTTGCTGTGTCTGCTGGTCCTCAGCTCAGTGGCCCTGAAGGAGGCTGTCGGTAAGCTCCACGTTAAGACACACACACACACACACACACACACACAGAATCAGTGTTGGTGTTTCTGATTAACATCAGAACTAGGTTTAGTGCTAATTCTCCAGCCGGTGCCATTAAACCATTGCAAAAGAAGAGGACACAATGAAATGACATATTAAAAGAGCGCCAATCAAATCCCAAATGATGAAAAATCTTTTCTGTTTATTTCATGTAATTAGAGGAATGTTACAGTCTCCTCATCGGCCTAGAGAGATCTGATGTTTTTATCATCTTTCATCTCATCTTTGATGGTCACTGTTTAAGTCACATGCTTCATGTACGTCATGATTTATTTGCTAATTTTGTTTTCATGGCACTTTGTTACATTTTGTTTGTATTCACCAACTTTTCCACCACAGTGTAACAACTTTTTTTTGCAATATTTAGACTTTTTTTTATTTCTATTTTGGAAACTCACTTATTCAGTGAAATCCTCATTTTACTGTAAGGCAGCTGCATCTTACGAAGTCAGCAAACAGCCTAGTTCATATTCTGTGATGATTTATTCAGCTCTCATGATTATTTGTTCCACACAGTTTGCTATAGTCTTCCCCATTTTGTTAGTGTTAGTAGAGAACAACAGTAGCCAAGGATACACAATGGGCCATGTTCCCTGATGGAGTACAAGACACGACTTATACAGTGTGAATTTTGAATTCAACATCCACATTGTAAGTTCAAATGATTAGAGGTCAAATATAAATTTTTTTCCCCACATTCAAACAGCAGCTCAAATTTCAGCTAAAACGTGACGGCTCTTGTCAGTATAGATGCTAAATGATGTGGTTCTTATTCTTCAATTCTTGAACCAATGCTAACAAAATGCTGAGTGTCCTCTGCTTTTATGCTACAGTTACTGGCACACATGGCATCTGCCAGCTCAGCTGTCAATCCAACAAATACACCAGCCTGCCCACTCAGACTTGGAGGCTAAAGGAACATTTCTGATGTACTCCCAAAGACCTTTTTATTCTTTCCTTGAATAATAAAATAATATTAACAAAATAAAAAATCAACACTTTGACAAGGAATTTTGGCCACAAAACGGAATTATAATTAGTAATAGCTTTGAGCCAAAGTACAAGTTCAAAATATTCTCCCTCATTTTGCTTTAGCACCCAATAGTGCCCCCAAATGTCCTCCTAGTTCACTGATATATTGAATCTGAACACAGTTCACAGAACTATTGGGAAGTATTCTTGGCTAGGAAATAATTTAATCACTGCACCATAACCATACCTTAAAAGAATAGTTAAAATATTTAACTCACAAAAGTGTTTGTGTGTGTTTGTGTGTGAGAGATAGAGCGAGTGAATTAAATGTGTGGGGTTGTGGCTCATCTGTGGGCCTTTAGGGTCTGTTTTGGACAGGGGATTCGATTTTCTCCAAGAATACCCTTTTCCCTTTTCTCCACCGGGCCTTGGCTTTGAAATAATGCACCAATGTGATGATTGATAGATGGTGACTGGGTGTAGCTTATGTTGGACTTAACAAGTTCTGCCAGTGTAATGAAAAGGGCGGTCACGTGTGCTCAGTCCCCCCGGGCACACAATACACTCTGCAGAAGAAATGCTGTTCAATATCATCATTGGATCAGTGGTGAGCTAAATAGCATATGTTCATGCTCAAACACACACACACAGACACAGATGTGAAAAGTCTTCATCTGTCCGCACTGTTCGATTGAATATTTGCACAACATGAACCGATAGTGAAGCCAAATATACCTCGAAATTAATTCATCAAAATGCAGCTGCTGCCATCATCAAGCTACACTATTGAGGTGACTTAGTGTCTAACTAAGCAAGGAAGTGAGTCACTGTTTTATCACAGATATTTGAACATGTATGTGTGTGCACTGACAAAGCTATTAACTCACTGGGTAAAAAACTATGCTCTGTACACACTCGCAGCCCATGTCCAAGGTCTTGGAACATTTTTTTTTGCCCTCTGGCAAAAAGCCAGATGAAATATTTGAGGGAAGAAACAAGTTTCTTTTAAAATGATGGCTGCCTGTTCAAATCAATACACATTATACCTAACAATGTGCAGGTTGAGTCTCTATAAGTGTGCCTAGTTTAACTCACCGTCTGCTCAAAGAACAGCCACGTAATACAGAATATACTTGCGGAAAGTTTTGCTCATGTTTGGGAAGTATTGAAAAGGTCAAACCAAAAGCCAATTTAAAGACACACTATGGCCTTGAATTGCGGGATGGCAGGTTTCCATCCACCTGTTTTTAAGTGCTGTTTAAAATAGTGCAAAGAAAACTGGAAATGCCTGATAAACAAATATGCCTCAATATTCAATCCAGCTGGCTGGACATTTTTTTTTTCTCTAATTAGCAATAATCTTCTTTTTCATTGAGTTTTATTACCTACAGTGTGACATAATCCACAGATTTTTTTGTGAGCAGTTTCATGTAGGAAGAATGAAAATAGTTCCTACATGAAACTACAACACGGTCTGTGGATTATCTTGAGTAAGCGGGTCAGGATTTCTGGAAAGAGTTTTTCAAATGTATTTTTTTGGCGTTTTGAGTACCCATTATATTCCGATATCTCCAAATCTCGGCAACTCGTACCAAAACAATCTAGATGGAAAAACAGCACTACAGGTAAAAGGCAAAAATGTTTTGCCCACTTGGGGGCACCGAGCTGTAAACACAACATTGACATATCATTACTTTATGAAGTTGTTATGATGAACGTGTTAGCAAAGAGTTGCTTCTTTACACATGCAGCAGACACGGAGCAACATTAGCTCATTAGTTTATGTAAGCATTATGAATAGTGCAGCTTTAAGCAGAAGTAGCAATACAACAATGTAAAAAGTCCTGGATTCAGTAAGTACACAACTATTTTCAGTAAAATGTACTTTTTGTGATCAAAAGTAAAATCACTCATTATGCAGAACAGAGTGCTTTATTATTACATATCATATTATTGGATTATTATTACTGGTTCAATAATGAAGCTGGTTTAGATGGAGCTAATTTAAACTACTTTAAACATTGTTTGATAGCTTATCTATAACAATGCTTCATATTTTTTAAACTGATCTTATGCTTTGTATATAAAATCTTAATCTATAAAGTAACTAGTGGAGTGTAGGAGTACAGTATTTTCTTTTGTAATGTAGTTAAGTAGAAGTATAAAGTAGAATAGTATGGAAATTGTCAAGAAAAGTACAAGTATCTCACAATTGTACTTTAGTTCAGTACTGGAGTAAATGTACACTCCGCCACTGCAAGAGTTATTGATGCTTTACAGTAAGTCTGTAATCTTGATACACCTTGAGATACTTGCATTTAACTAGTTGTTGGAAACTAATTCACATTTTCTTTTGCCAACTTTTTGGAAATATAGTTTAAAAAATTTCTGCTACAGATGGATGAAAATATATTATTGTAGTATGCTCAGTTTGAAAGCTGAATAAAGGTTTCCATGCCAGAGAGAACATTTATGTTGTTTATTCTGAGACAGACAGGTAAATTGATGTCGGGATTCTTAACAACTAAATATGCGGTGTTTTCCTCTGTGCTGAAGGTAATTGTGGGAGGAATTACCAATACGTAATGTGACACAGGTTTTAGACTATTCAGGTACCTTCATCTTTCTCAGCTCTTATTTTCTGAGGATATCAAAAGTTCAAATGAAATTAATTAAATTAACAATTTTTGCTTGGATTATCCTACTCTGGAACATAAATGAAACCAACTACTAAAACACTATAGTGATGTCTCAAAGCTGTAGCATAGGGTTATCTTTCCATCACTTTAGACTTTGTACCTAAAACCTTTCCAACAATGTAAATATCTCTCCTTTATTTTAGACAATCCAAATGTATTATACATTTCTTGCCATTTGCTGCTGGTGCAGTGTTCATGCTGAGCTGAAGTATTGTGTAATGATTAAGCTGTAGCGTTCCAACAGTGTCTCTGGTGAGGTTTATTCCTGCAGACAATAATGCTCTTTGCATCTGGCTTCAAAGAGAGACTGCAGCACCTGTATTTACTGACCACACTCTTAAAGATGCATGTCTTCCACTAGACCTGAATTTAAAGCCAGTTATCATAGACTACATAATAAAGGGTTATTCATTTTTGCGTAATAAAGTTTTGAGTGAAAAGGGACTGTAGCTTATCACATATGAAATCAAATTTTCACATTGGGCTGAAGTTAATCCAATACATTTCAACAGTACTATGTGATTCTTTAACCCATAAATCAATTTAGAACAACTGTATTGTTTTGTCCAAATTTCATTTACCCTCTTTTTATTCAAAGCTCATTGAATGGATTATTATAAAAAGTTGCAATGGTATATATACTGTATATTTTTATATATACACTGTACATTTTTAAGAGGAGAGAACCTTTCCTCTTTATTTGATAGAAATACAGAGTAACAGGAAACAGCACAAAAGTAGGGAAGATTGTCAAATCTCTTTCAAAGTCAGAAGTCATGGAGTAAAAAACCTTGATAAATATGGTTAAAACGAATAAAAAACAAGATGGGAAATGTTATGGGTGGTAGGAATTACTGTATATGAGTACACAATAGAATTGTCCAGCACACAACTGTAGGTCCTTACCATTGGGAAGTTTCTGGCACAGGGTTTGGCATTATTGTGTTGTTAAAAATGTTGTTTCCAGGTGGAGATGTGTGTGTATCAGGTCATGACAGCGGGCCAGTGTTTGAAGAACAGCCAAGCAGTTTAATTTACCCAGAGGGCCTGAGTGAAGGCAAGGTGACCCTCAGCTGTCAGGCCAGAGCCAGTCCAGCTGCTTCCTACAGGTAAGTAACACATACACACACACACACACCACACGCTCTCTCTAACTGTGTTCAATTTTAGGGAACACGTATTTCAAAGAACCTTAATGATGATTAAGTTCATTGAGACCTCAGGAGCTTTGGGAAAATTTCCAAATCTCCTACTGGAGTTCCCATAAAATTGCAGACAAACAGGTAAATACCAATAGAAACCTAACAGAAGTTACATGATACCCAAGTTTACAAGTTGTGATATTGTACTTCAATAGAAAGACCACTGGAAAACAATCTACTGTATGAGTTAACTGGCAAATATAAAAACATGACTTCCATTTCTAACTGTAATCAACAACATGTCATGTTAGCAGCCTGGACATGTTTATGGCTGGTTCACGGCTTTGCAGTGGCATTTTTTATTTGTCCACTTCATATAAAGAATTTAATAGTGATGATTACCTAAATGCAAACACCTGCTAAAGGTGATCACAGGTATTTTCCTCAAATGTCTAAGTTGAGGTGGATCTCCATAAGCATTAAACAATAGACTAGCTGAGAATACTGTGTGATACAGTTATGTTCACATACATGGATGGAAAAAGAGAAACTAGAATATTTTACTCAAGTAAAAGTACTGTTACTTTAAAGAAACTTTACTTGTACTTACTGTACTTAGATAAAAGTAAAAAGTAGGTCAGTTAAAATGCCCCTTGAGTAAACATTACTGTGTTACATTTTTAAAAAGGGAAAGGGGTGGTGGATGGAGGGTAAAGAAAAAATTGTATATGATGATGATGTTACATGATAGACCTATTAAATTAAAGAAAAATGCATTAACGTGTCAACATATACACATGACACCACAGAGCGCTTGTGTCCAAACCAATAATTGTGTAATAACCAATAATTCATTCCTTTTTTTTTTTAGACAGCACTTCTGCAGCCTGTGGAAACAACTGATTATCACTTATAAATATACGACCATCTTTCTCAGTGTGGCCTTGCTAGAAATAACCTGTAAAGAGGACAAAACTCAGAGAATTAAACAAAAATGACCAACAATAAATAAAAAGAGCTATGGACGCCACGGCGGGTGCAACAAGCATTTTTAGGCTATCCTGCCACTTTTTATAGAATTAACTGCAGAATAAAGCATCACCAAGGCAGACAACATGGACAATAAAAACTCCACAGCGGCTGCAGCCACAGACACATAAATTACAGCAAAAACAGAGCTGCACAGTTTTTGCACAACCTGTAGTGCACACACACACGGCACGCAACGCTACGTTGCCTAGCAATGTTGACGTTCTCCTCTGGAGTGAGAGTAACAACCATCACAGTGAGTTTGAACATCATGCTGAGTCTTGAACACTGCAAAGTCCTCCGCAATCTGCTCTACGTTCAATTCTCTGCTCGTTCATTCTCAAAGAATAATATAACCAGTCCACTCGGCCTCTCTGTCCAACTGCGCTCCTCAAAGTTTTCTCTTCTTCTCTTTCTCTTGCGGCCGCAGATACACCAGCAGCTTCTTCTCTGCTGCAGCTGCTGATTTGGCTCCTTTCTTTTGTTCCATTCTCACACGGTTTATCAGGACTTTTTCATGTGACTTTTGTTTTTACTCTGTAACAGATGCGACTTGAACTGTGCTACAATATTTGAGATCGAAAATCTTAAGTAAAATTAAAATTACTATAATACTAAATACTCAAAAAAGTACAAGTACCTAAAAAAACAACTTTGCTACAGTAATGAGAGTAAATGTAATTTGTTACTTCCACCCCTGCTTAACGGCATGTACTTTCCCGCAGCTATGGCTATATGCGTACACCTGCCACACTCACCGTGACAGACTCATACCAACACTACACACCACCACAACACTAGCTTCACCACAACTTAAGCACAGCTTACCAACAAGGGAGACTCTTTCTTAAAGTGTCAGGCTCAGCCTCTAACACTTTGACCTTGACCTTGTAATTGTCAATTGTGTTTATTATCTCCTGTTTGCTGCGTTCTTATGAGGTTGCCCTGCTCTTTGTCTTGCAGATGGCTTGTGAATGGCACAGAGATCCCGCTGGGTTTGGACCTGCGCTACACCCTGGTGGCCGGCAACCTGGTGATCAGTAGCCCGGAGTCTATTCGAGACACAGGCTCTTATCAGTGTCTGGCCATCAACCGCTGTGGCACCATCATCAGCCGAGCAGCTAACCTCAAATTTGGCTGTGAGTGAGAAAAGGCCTTTTAACCTTTTGACATGTTTGAGCTGCCATGAGTGGGTCACTGTGGCAGTGACGGAAGGCATTAGATGATCGATAATGATTCAGAGGATTTACTTTACTATAACTCTCCACAAATGTACTTTAAAGTATCAGTTGTGTATTATTACTGCATCTGTTACATCTGTATGACATAATCTTTTTTCTGTTACTTTCTCTTTTTCTACTTTGCACCTTTGCACGTTTCTCCAGACCTCCATGACTTCCCTCCAGACAGCAGGAGTCCTCAGACAGCATATGAAGGCATAGGAACTTTCCTGGCCTGCCAGCCCCCTCCACATTACCCAGGTATGCAGTCTACTTCAGGGTTCCTACGCATCCTGGAAAACCTGAAAACTTTCAGACTAGTTATTTAGTATTTTAAACCACCTGGAAGATGAGACAAACAGTTAAATACCATAGAAAGTTGTGTGCTGTCAGCTGGAATATAATTTTCACTTTGTCATAGTTTTGTTTCACTGAAAACTAACTGTCAGAAAACCTGCAACAGCCTGCAGCTGACAGTTGGGATAAGGATCATAAAGGTGATTAACAAGTCAGAGTGTCTTAAATAAGCAGAATTATTAACCTGTTTTGGAATATGGATGAATATGAAACCAAATGTCTTTTTGAAATGCTAATTTTGACATTGAACTGACTCTGCTGACGCCGGCAGGATGGCATTAAGTACAACCCAGTACGTTCTGACTGTATTACTGATTAATGTGATTTGCACCAACCTTTCCCCTCTCCAGCTCTGTCATACCGCTGGTTAATCAACGAATTTCCCAACTTCATCAAGAAGGACGATGGCCGCTGGTTTGTGTCGCAGGTAACAGGGAACTTGTACTTGGCCAAAGCAGAGCCAAATGACACCGGGAACTACTTCTGCTTCACCACCATCAACATGGACATCAGCACCAAGAGCACCTTCAGCAAGGCCAACCAGCTCACTGTGCTGTCTGATGGTATGAAGGCTTTGCAGCTGCATGACTGATCTACTAGCAGCCACATGTAGCTTCACCATGGAGGTCTGCAGAAACTCTGGCTGTGTGTAACTGATGACTAAATATGAACAAACAGAGGACAGAGAGATATCTGGACAGATTTGGTGTGGTGATGTAACTGAGCTATTTAGCAATTAACTGGTTATTAATCTGGCCCGGTTATCTGAGTTCAAATGTTTTCGATGCTGATTCCAATTTTACACCTCAAGTTTTTGTATGAAATATTTAACATATGTATATTCAGCAAAGTAAAGTTTTGAAAAAAACAAACCTAATACATTTCATAAAAATATATTTAAAATTATATTCTAACTTTGGGTATATACTTAAAACTCAACAACTGTTGAGGTTTGATACCCATCCATAATGCGAATGTCACTGTACTACAGTAATCTGTTACTGTTACAGTATAGTAACATTGGCCAGGACATTTCAAATGTGTTTACAACTAGAAAGTGATGGTTAGCAAACCAGATGCTAGAATTTTCCAGCTTTTCCATCATTTTGACTAGATTTTTTTTCTTTTTTTTACATTTTAATTGAATTTTTTTTCCTGCTTACTAAGTAAACATTGTGTTTATACAATTTCAATTGAATTCATCAGATGGCCAGAGGGTGCATTATATCAGCCCAAACCCTCCATTGAAGATGAGGGGGTGTGCATTTATGTGTGTGCAACTGTATTACAGTAACTTTTGCAGACTAACATAATGCTAAAATAATGACAACCTGCAATTTGGATGAGTCATTTCTTAACTTTCTACGTTTCATTATGACCTAAAATGATTGAACTATTTATTTTTCTGCAACACTTTGGTATGAACACAACAATGCAAAATGGACAAGTAAAGGCTGTTCTCAATAGTTTCTGAACAGCTGACAGTTAACATTTATAGTGTTAACAAGACTTAGTGTTGAGCACTTCTACTAGACCCTAGCAATTACAATGTTCATGTCACCCCACAATATGAAAATGTTGGAGGGGGCAACCGAGATACTGACAATTAAGCTATTGTTAGGGCTTACAAGTGTTCAAAATGGACAGGGTTCATCATCTGAAGAACTTATTGTATTCACAAAATTTCAATGATACCATTAGATTTTAATATTATTGGAACAAGTGGAAAACTTGGCCAGGTTCAGGACAGCACTACAGGAAAGGTCAGTGGATCACTAAAATCAGTAGTAACCGTCCTCTGGGGATCATGACTATCCACCAAATTTCATGGCTATCTTGCCAGTAGTATCTCGTTCCAGGCCACCAACACTGGAACAAGAAACACGCTGACTGTGTATGCAAATAGCATGTGTTTAATATTTAGATATACATTACTGTAACAGTGCAAGTTTCCCATTCAGTTCTTAAGTTAGGTAAGAGGTGCACGATCTGAATGGGATTTAATCTGAATATTTGCAATCGTATTTTATTTCAGCCAATCCCAGGAAGTCAGCTCCGAGCATCAAAGTGCGCTTCCCAGCAGAGACCTATGCCCTAGCAGGACACACCGCTCAGTTAGAGTGCTTCGCCTATGGAAAGTAAGTTTCCAACTCTGAAATCATTGCATAATGTGCAAACTTCTTTAATTAAACTTTATCCCATCTGGTCCCTGTGCTGTTTCATTTTTCACATCCTCTTCCTTTACTTCACCTCCAGCTCTCTATTTTTTGTCTCATAGTCCAGTCCCCAAACTGCGATGGAGGAAGGTGGACGGTTTGATGCCGTCCAAGGTGGGCTCCAGTGCTGAGGCTCCCACCCTCATCCTGCCAGAGCTCTCCTTCGATGACGAGGGGGTTTACGAGTGTGAAGCCTACAATTCAGAAGGAAGTGACACATACCAGGGACGCATCAATGTGCAAGGTGAAGGAAAATATGTTCTGTGAACATCTGTTTGTATTGCAGCAAAGCATGTATTGTGTCAGGTTAATGAGTTATGTTTTGATATCTCCTTTCAGACATGCATGCCTTTACGTTAGTTTGAAGGCAGTTTAACATGTCAGTCTCATGTCTGAATAATCGTCCTGGTCGCTTTTACTTAAAAGTCACAATGAGTAACATTAGTAAGTATGTACAGTAACTAGTAACATTTCTGTATCACTTTCAACAAGTCTGAGTTGAATGCCATCAGATTAACATAAAGGCTGGACAGGGTAAAACGTGTAGAGAGACAGAGAGATTAAATGCATGTCGTAAATCGCCTTCTTAACTGTAATAAATGTATTATCTCAATCATCGTCTATTGTGCACAAAATCAGTTTAGTAAATGAGGAAACACTGGGAAAAAACTAAGTTTAATCTTTTTATATCAGATCAAACTATTTTACCCTTGCAGTGCAACACCAGGGCAAAATAGGTTAAAAAAAACAACAACCTTACAATGATAAACTGACCAACAGTCTCTCCATGTATTTCCAATGTTCATTCATATTGACAGTGTGGATGAATGAATAAATTAATTTATTTTATGACTAATAAGTAACTAAAGTAACTAACTAATAGCAGGTGGTGGGGTGGCTATTACAGCATGCTCATGTTTTCATGGTTATTAAAAGTTAAAATTAAAGTTGTATATGCTACATGGTACTTTATAACCATTTCTTTAAGGCCACTTTAAATGTGCTCTTTGAAACACTCAATTTCAGATTTGTGGGGAGTTTATTCCACTGCACTGCTGCACTGTAGAGGAAAGTGTTTTTTCCCGTTAGGCTCTCTTCGAAAACATATGAAATCTGTAAAGCTACCTCTTGTAAAATAGCTATGCTTGTCTCTTAGTGGTGAGTAATAATTTATTAAGTATTTTGGTATGGAAGTTTTTATTGGAATTTATTATTTGTAACCCACAGAAGACAATCCACAAATGTGTACCATAATACACAAATATCTCACTATCCACAAACATGTATTTTTTAATTTGTGTTGTGTAAGGTCATATCCACAAAAATACACAGCGAATATGCATAACTTACTCTGTAAAAACATATTTTAATTCCACATAAAAATGTTATAGATTTTACAAATGTAGCAATCTGTAGAAAAAATCCACAAATGCGTACCATAATACACAAATATCTCACTATCTACACACGTATTTTTAAGTCATATCCACAAAAATACGGAGTGATTTGCAAATATGCATAACTTACTCTGTAAAAATGTATTTTAATTTTACAGAAAATTAAAATACACAAAGGTTTAACAAATGTCAATATTTTCACCACAAAAATACATGTAAAGTGATATTTACGCATTTGTGGATCAATTTTTGTACAAGCAAATGGGTTTTGCACATTTGTGGATTGCTTTCTGTCAGCTTGCAGGCCACGTGACATTTGTGACTTCCCTCCAGTGATGGTAACAGCCGGGACAGGAGAGATGAAGAGGCGGATGGCCGCCCACCATTGAGTCTGGTTCTGTCCAAGGTTTCTGCCTCTTAAAGGAAATTTTTCCTTGCCACTGTCGCCTAATGCTTGCTCATGGTGGGATTTGTTGGGTCTCTGTAGTTAATATTATAAAGAGTACGGTCTAGACCTGCTCTATAGGAAAAGCGCAATGAGATAACTTCTGTTATGAATTGGCGCTATATAAATAAAATTGAATTGAATGAGGCCAAGGTGCTGCTGACAAGACGGAGATAAAGAAAGGGTCCAGAGAAAATCCACAAGTCACATCATTCCCATAATCATGTAGTAGAAACACACCAGAGAAATCATAGCTTACAAAGCATTTCCCTTTTATATTACTGTTAAGTGCAATAAACATTTATTCAAACTGTTCTAACAAACTGACAGCTGTCTTGTGTGCACAGAGTCAGTTCTAAAAATAGAAGAACATGCAGAGATTTTATTCTGAGCTGACTTGATGCTTTGTAATATTTGACTGAGGGCAAAAACCGCTGTTCAGAGAAATGACTGAAAGCGCATAACAAGTAACGAGTAACAAACTAATATCCAACCAGGATTTAGCCAGGGTTCTAACAGTAAACCTCCGCTAACTAATGTGCTTCGATACACGCTTTGCTACGGACTGAATGAATGAGGAAATGAAACAGTGTGTCTGGCTCTGTAAGAGGGAGGAGACAGAGAGAAACTCAGGGTTTGTTGAAGAAAATATGCCGCAGCGAGCAGGCTAGGTTTAAAACCCAGAGTTTTCACTAAACCCACTTTCTGAGTCAGGGTCCCGAACTAAATGATCTAACATGAGCTAGCTGCCACAGCTAGCTAACACTAATGTTAGAAAACTATAGGTAACGCCAGTAAGTAATTAAGCAAGCACAGCACACTCACCTGGAGATGACAATGATGAACCCGATCCTGAATTATGACCTTTGGGTTAAATAAAGATGCTCCACCTTGTCTTTCTCCTCCTGGTAGAAAGCAGCTTGTTTTCTGCTGTTGTACTATGACTCCTGTTCAGCCTTCTTCCAGTAGCTTACAGACTGTAGTTCTGTCAGCTCATGTGAGGGAATCTCACCACCTGCTGATGTAGCTAGTAACTGCACCTCAATTTACAGATTGCTTTTAACAGATCTGCTGTGGTACGTATTGGACAAACTTCCACAAATAAATAGGAGGGAAGTCACAAATGTCATGTGGCCCGCAAGCTGACAGGAAGCAATCGGCAAATGTGCAAAACCCGTTTTGTGCGTTAAAAAATGGATCCACAAATGTATTTGTTGTGGTGAAACTATTTACATTTGTAAAACATCTTTCATTTTTATGTGAAATTGAAATATGTTTTTACAGAGTAAGTTATGCGTATTTGCAAATCGCTCCAGATTTTTGTGGATGTAACTTTACACAACACAAATTAAAAAATACATGTTTGTGGATAGCGAGATATTTATTGTATGTATTATGGTACACATTTGTGGATTGTCTTCTGTGGGTTACAAATAATAAAGTCCAATAAAAACTTCCATAATCTGGTACCATATTTCTAACAATTTTGTAAGTGAGCAGCATCTTAATATACATGGGTTTTTTTTTCACCATCAACCAGTTAAGCTTTTTGAAATGTGTAGGATCAAGATGTGTACGTGGATGGACTTGTAATATAACCCTTATCAATTTATTTTTACTTTTGCAGATAATCCAGTGTACCAGGATATAGCAGCATAATCAAAATGAATTTGAACTAGAGCTCCAGCTAGTGTGTGAAGAGTTGAGCTGTCCAGAAAGGCAGCCTTTCTTGCTAGAAGCTTCATTCTTTGAATTATAATGGTTATCATCATATTTTCACCTGATAAAAACCTGTTTAAAATGCAGCCTAGATAAATTTACACTGTCTTTAGCAGTTATTGGGAACTCTCTGACTTTGACCTTAAAACCCGGTGACTAATTTTATTTTAGATCCAAAAAGAATGGCTTCAATTTTTCCCAAGTGAAGGGATAATCTATTATCTGATAGCCATCTACTTACATTTTGAAATAAATGTAAGTAGAATAATAGAATAGAATAGAAATGAATAAGTGAATATTCAGCAAAACACTTTACATACAGCATGTGAGCCAATAGGAATTAAACGAGAGTCCCAACTTAATGTCCTGTCATTCAATGCTCGTGCACTGACAGATATTATAAAACAGGCGCAGAATTGGCTATCAAAAAACATGAAGTGATGAAACTGATGTGAAAATGTATCAGTATGCTCATGATGGTCCTTAAGGCTTCAAGGTTTAAAAATCCATCCGTGATGCTGCCTGTGAGTGAACAGAAAACACTCCTCTTCCTCTTGCTATCATAAAGTTTTAACTCATCGCCCCCCCCCACCCCGCTCCCTCTCACTCACCAAGTGTCAAACATTGTGCAAGCACACAGCTCATTCCGTAAATGTGCTGTCATGTCTGAATGAAGCCATGAGGAAAATTCATGTAAAAGTCTGTCTGAATGACAAAAAGCCATCACTTTAACAGATAAGGTAGATGAAGCCAGTAATGTAACATATTCCATGTCTGAAAAGGGCTTAAGTTTTGTTGCTTTCAGTGCACCTTTAGTTTACTTTCTTAATGCATTTCTGTTCATTTTCTGCCATTTTCTGTCTCTCTGTCTTTCTTCTCCAAACGTCCAGCTCAGCCGGAGTGGTTGCAGGTGATGAGCGACTCAGAGGTGGAGATCAGTTCGGGGCTTCACTGGAGTTGTGTTGCTGCTGGTAAACCACGACCCTCCATACGCTGGCTACGCAACGGACAGCCACTCAGCACACAGGTAACACACACAGCATACTGTCTTACTGTATTATATAACTCCAGCCACAAAGTTCTGTTAAAATACTCCTTCTAGCACTGCTGTGTTTTTCTATTTACCATTTCACTTCAGAAATGTGCAGTTTTCTTCCTCTTGTTCTGATGGCTAGGAAACCAAACTATGTTAATGTCTAATGTTCTTGTTGCCCTTTTACTTGAAAAATCTCTGTAACAGGAATACTTCCACCCAGAGAAAGTACATTTCCTTTCATTTAGAGAATACATTAAACCCAGAAGAGGTCACGTTTTCTGCTATTTCTTATCAAACTTACATGTACACACAGGGAATCAAATTTCTCATCCTAACTTACAGTGTTAGAGGTAAATCATTAGCTATGATTAAATAAAACTGCTGATTTGAAATCCTCTTTGGGGTAAATCTTTAATTTTGGGTAACTTTTGAGCTCATTTGTTAGGTTTAGATTGTTTGTTTTGGTATAGTTTGGTTTACGAGCTGCTGAGAAACATCTCAAAGTTGCTCAGTGTAAAAGAGTCTTGTATCATACAGCACAATTATGACTCTACCATTATGGAATTTGACTAGAAATGGAGTGAGTGACCACACACAAATTATTTATTTAAATTAGCTGGCAAATTGACTGTTTTTGCTGACACTGAAATAGCAGTGTGAAGCCTACACAAACTACAGAAATTATCTGTGTCCTCAAGCCCGTGTAAATTGTCTATGTCATGGCCTGTTAAGTATAATTTTTACCACAAATTATGCACCATACAGAGGTCATCTGTTGTTATTATTACTCCAGTGTGAATTTGCCTCTCAGAGAGTGGAAATTATTAGATTAATGAGAGCTGTGATAGCATTTGGGCACAATTTCAGGGAATTCATCTAGCTGCTCAGCATGGATACTCATTGTGAGGAGTAAGAACAAATCTACAGTACAAATCAAAGAGCAAAGTCTCAAAGGATAATGAGTCAAATGACATGGATAGTATTTGTTAAGGAACATTTTACATTTTAGCAGGCTCAATAAAAACTTCTACAGTTGTGTGTCAGTCCATGCACCACATGAAAAACACAGGTAAAGTGTAAAGATGAATAGGAGTTCTCCCCTTTACTGGGTGATGTAGAATTCATTGTGGCATTTTAATTCCCATACACCCCTGCACACATATGCACAATACATGTATGCATCATTTCACGGCTCATACATCCTTACCAACCTTCACTCACTTCCTTTTTCTCTCTCTTTTCCTACCTCCCACATTACCCTTCCCTCCGACCCCCCAGGACCGGGTAGTGGTGAACGGGGCTAGTCTTAAGATCAGTAACCTGGCTCTGGAGGATTCTGGGATGTACCAGTGTGTGGCTGAGAACAAACATGGCACAATCTACTCCACTGCTGAGCTCAGAGTCCAAGGTAGGAGTCCAAGGAGAACTGTCTTTAGTTTCCCTTATATGAAACGACATTCAACGTACTGCCGATTTTTATTTATTTTGAACTTATATGTATTTTTCATTTCCAAAATTACATTTTACAATGAAAGCCTCAAGTTATACCTAATAACTATTAAACATTTAGACCTATATCAGTAAAGAACACAAGGTGTTGGTGAATTTTCTTTATATTTATGCAAATTGAATTTCAATACGATTTAATTCTGTATCGCTCTCTTGCCTCAAGTGAACAGCATTCTGACTGTCTTTTCACTATTCCTCCTCTTTATCTCCCATAATATGACTTTCTCCATCCTCTCCTCTGTCTGTCTTCCTCTCTGTGTCTCATCCATCAACCTCCTCGTTTTCTACCCCCTGTGCTGTTATTCTGACTCCATCCTGCCTTCTGTCCTTTCAGTTCAGGCTCCAGACTTCAGGTTGAATCCAGTAAGGAAACTGATCCCAGCAGCCAGAGGGGGGCAGGTGATGATCGAGTGTCGCCCTCGAGCTGCCCCAAAGCCCAGCCTGTTCTGGAGCCGTGGGACGGAGCTGCTCACCAACAGCAGCAGGTAGTACTGAGTCAACCTGATTTTCAAGTTCTTCAGTTCAAGCCATGCAGTGCATTTGCTTCACATTTTAAAAACTTGTAAAACAAATATTGGTCATTTTGCTATATTTATATCCCTCATTTTCCTCACGTGGATATTTGACTGAGGAAGACTTGTAGTTGGTCCATAAGTCGCTAATAAAATTAAAGGGAGCTGTGATTTCAAAGTGCAGGTACTCCTTGTATTGCAAAACAAATAACATACAATATAAAATATACATGACATAGAGAAACTATAAGGCACAGTGTAACATACAGCATGAAACAGGATACCTGGATATGCATACAGGAAATTGTGGATGGTTAGTATATCATATACTGTAGGGTGAGGCCATGTACCTCAGTGTTTTACTAGATGACAATGTGTTGTTACACATTACATCAGAGCACACACAGTCACTGCTTCAGGTGCCAGTGATTACACTATGATGACTAATGAATGTTTCTGACTGAATTACACATTACTGTATATCATCTATGTCTATAATTTACTCATATAGCAGTAGACACTTTACATTTTCTTGATAGTGAGGTCAATGCCTCAGTCTCACCCTGCTTCAGGCAAACAATAAAAATCACACCTGTCCACTCTTCAGATTCAAGCAATTAACAACCGAAGCTACAATAAATGTCATCATCTGTAGGATGAGCAAGCCCTCAAATTGCTTATTACTTGGAGGTGAGATCAAAAGTGACTTCCCACAGTGCTGGGTGTATGTATCAGAGGATTTATTGCTGTTGATTTCATCAGATTCTGCATGAAAAGTCATGTGTGTCATATTGACTCAGAGGGAAAAACATCAAAGTTTAGGCTAAACACACAATGGAGAGGAGAGAAGGCATAAAATAAGAGTTTAAGTAAAAGTCTCGAATTCCAAAGGTTTTTCGGTCCTTTGTCCACCTCATATTAATGTTTATCTACCTGTGTATTCATCATTGTCTCCATGCTCAGCAAATCTTCTACTAAATGTCAGTAGTTTGACATCCTTTTAAGGGTTAAAGCACTCTTACATTGCTTGGTCAAAGTTTCAGATGAGCTTAAGTGGCAATTACTCAGTTGCCCATTCAGTTGAAATCATTAGTGTGTGACTGACAGCATCTAATGGACTAGCACTCCTTGCCATCCTCCATTAGTCCAAACACATCACAGGCCCTGTTCAGACCTGGTATTAACATGGTCTCGAGTCTCTATATGCAAATAAACACGTACATAATTTCCGTTTGCAAAGACCAAATGCGTTGTTGTGTTTAACCTGAATTTGATGAATTTACTGTTTACGACTCATAAACAGACACTAACTCATTCGGTGAACATGACTTAACATAATTCGGTATTAATTTTAGCTCCATGTAAAGTTAATTTTTCCCAGATAGGCCTAATGTGCTCGTCTGCCTTAACGACGCAGTTTATACATTTTTATAACAGTTGATTGTATTAAGTTCTACAGAGTGAAACATGATGAATTTAGCAGCAATTGTATGCACCCCTGTCGTGAAATGCACCCCCCTCGCGGGAGCGCGCTTATGTCACTCAGTGAGAAAAGTGAAGCAATTCATCTTAATATTGTAACTAAACGGGGGATAAAAGGTTCAAATGTGCTTTATGATTGGGTTCGCATGTAGCAAATAGGCTACTCATATAGGTCGAAAAAAAATAGCCCCTTGCTTAACTTTGACTAGGAAAGTGTCATGCATGAAACTCACTCTAGTTACACATGCTAGCCCCACATGTATGCTGTGAAAAGCATGTGATGCTGGGATCAACAGGAAAAATTGGGGGGGGGGGATTCCAACTCTTGATATGAACACACACCAAACTCACTCAGGTAGGTAAATCCCCAAATAGAAAGGAAGCCTTTGTTACACAAAAGCATCATTTTAAAAGTAAATAAACCAGCATAATAGTGATTGAATCAAAAATAATTAAATAAAATGTAAAAAAAATTCAAAAGACATGTATTGGAATGTACATTGTTTTATTAAAATTAGCTAAATATCAGAACACAGGTACTGTTATTCTACAAGTAATAATGAAATACAACTGCACTGTAATTACCACAGCAATCATAATAATCTTGATGAAGTCTAAAAGCTGCAAAATATATCTTTAGGACAATTTGCAATGTTGAATAAATTACCCATTGTGTGTCATCATGCTCCTCCAACCCACATTAATGGCACAGGTCGCTGAGACTGTCTGTTAAGACAAACAGCATTTATAAACAATAACGGTCAATTGTCTTCCGACAAATGTGCGTAAAGTAAAATAACTTATATTCCACTGTACTAATTCACTGGCTGTATGCTGTCATTTTTATGAAAGGACATGCATTTCTAAGAGCTTTAACATGAAGGGATTAACAGTGATCAGCTAAAAACAAAACACCAGATTCTCGGAGGAGAGCAGTGGCTACATCTAGCCTCAGCTTCTTGATGTTTATTGCCTTGCCTTTTAATATTTTCTCTGCAAACTGAAGAGAACTTTGATTAGTACATCAGCATGATACATAGTTTAACAAGACGACCAGATCCATGTTTTTTTTACATAACCAGCATATGATTACGTAGGGAAATCATAAACAACTAAATGAAAGTTCCATTACAGCACACATCACAAACATCTATGATAATGTATAAAACAGGTCGCAATCTTCTTAAATGTTTTAATGAGTTTGAGGTTGACAACATTGTATAAGTAATGTATTGGACACTCCCTTTTAAGGCCAGGACACTGCAGGATGTGCCATCTCGCTGATGTGCATGAGGGAGGGTGCTGCACGTCCACCTTGACACATTGCAGCCTTTCTTCCACACGAGTCCCCTTAAGCATGGAAATATTGCTTGTGAAAACTGTTGCACCGTCATCATTTAACAGCTCTTAGGACTGCTTTCTGTCTGACACTAGGTTGTTTTACCTCCTGGACACTAGTATTAATCCTCAGGTGAAAATAAAAGGGATGCAGAGTATAGGGATTCAGTTTGGGAGCTGTTTATCCATTGTACATATTGGTGTGTGAGCCTAATGTGGAAATAAAAGTGTAAATTGCAACGTCGGTCAAAGTTAAATCTAAGTGAATATGTATGTGACAACAACAACAGAAACAGAATGATACAGAGTGATTAGTTACATAAAACGAGTTACAGAGATAGCAAACATTCGTACGGATATACTAAGGTTGCAATTAGCATACGGAGGATAACCGCTAAGAATAACTACGTCATTAACGAGCAGTAACAGTAAGGGCGAGCATCAGTCTATTTAATATGAATGTTATTAAAAATGCAACTCACATTCTAAATCATGTTTTGAAGCCTTTTGGTGAATTTCATTTTTTCTTGTTCGGGAAATTCCCGCCAAATATTCGGCCGTTGCTTTATAATCCAGAATCTCTTTGTTGAGTGTGGGATCTATGTTCTGCTAATGTTGTCAGGAAAACAACTTTGTGTTTCTGAAAATGTATTGAAAATATAAGCATTGAAAATTTAATTTTTTTTTATTTGTTTGAAAGCCATTTTCATTTGTCTTTAATATATGAATGAATGTATGAATTAGAAAACTTACTTCAAATTTGTTTATTCCTCCTCAGGATCTAAAAACGATCTGTCAGCAGCGACTGTGCATCCGAACTTGATGGAAAAAACTCCTATGGCGTCATTGTTGGTTTTAGACCACATGATGATTCTTAAAGTACTATAGATTTTTAACTATTTGGAATTCAACATATATTGATTACATAAAAGTAAATCAGTTAAAAACAATTTAATCCAAGCTATGTACGTTTTTAATTATTGCACTGCAAAGATTGAATGTCCTGAAAAAGTTAGTAGGCTTTATTATTTATTTAATATATTATTTATTTATTATGTTATATTTAATATCTATATTTTAAAAAATAGGCCACACATACTTTAAATTAATTTTGTAGGTTTTTTTTTCAATTGTGAATGTTTAATGATGTACTTTTATTTATTTTTTTAAGTAGAAGACATTAATTCAGCGCATAGATAGTTTTATGGAAAGTTAAGCAGGGGTTGCATATCACGGCAAGTGGAACACCAGCCCTGCCGTGAACCCCGTGAACCCCTTGTCTTGTAGTCTATCATTCCTAGCTGTTCTGATAATTTACTCACCAAAGTCATTGCTGAGATGTGGGGACATAGCTTTACAACAAAAACACAAGCAGTCAGACAATCAGATTTGCCTGAAATATCTAAGCCAATTATTTGGCAGTGAAGCTGAAAGTGACACGCAAAGCTGCATTCTAATTGACCACTGCACTGTGAAACAGCATGTGTGCACAGATGGACCAAAGTTTGCAAGCTAGTTCAGGTAGACAACCCAAGTTGCACTGCTACAATTAGTTGACAAATTAGTTTCAAGAACAGCTTCAGTGCTCCTTGTTGTAGATTCTCTGAAACTCTACTCCAGGCATGAACATCATTCTTCCCTTATTTAGTGTTTTGATGATGATGGTTTAGAGTGCTGTCTAACATGTCGCTCCAAAATTTCCCATAAATTGTAGGGTGGGTTTGTTATCATCACTCCCAAGTCTCTCTCTGTGCACGCTTAAGTGTATGCTGCAGGGATTGACGAGGTCAGAGTGTTAAAACCAAACTTCAATTGCACATAGTCTGTATTCACATACTAATGTAACTGTTTCATGAGAGCAGGTCAAAAGTGATTGGGTAAGTAGCTCTGAAAGGACATTTACAACAACAAGTTTAGGCAATAACTTACATTTATGATTTTATAATTTCCAAAGAATTGGTTTAAAAATTTCAGTTAAACTGTGGATTTGCTCTGATCGCTCACATGGTTTCCTTGTGCAATCTTGGAAAGCTGTGTCTACCAGTTTAGTCACATCCCCAGATTTAATCAATTAAGTTGTAGATTAAAATTATGGGAATGACGGTTAAAGCAGCAAAACCAAGTTGTAACCTAAATTGTAAATGAACAGAATTTCCCTTTAAGGCATAGTTAAAGCTAAACTGATTAGTTGTACAGCAGCAGTCTGAAGGTTAGAGCAGTGGGCGTGAGGCTGAAACCAGCAGACCTGCTGGGAATATGTGGGTGGGAAAGTGAACATTCACATTTCAGAGTGGGGAATCAAATGAATGTGCAGCAGGATGCAGCTGGAATGGATGTATAAAGGTTCAAGCATGAAGGGGATATATTGACCTTGAAATTGGGCTTCATAACACTTCATTACTGCTACACCACAAAAAGTGAGAACTGACATACAGGAGGCGGACGCAATGATGGAAACACCTGTACAATACACAATCCAATACTGTAGCACTTCCACAAATACTGTCTTTGGATGCCTATAATGTCCATGTTACGTGATTATATTTGAAGCCATAGTTTGTGATGTTGCATTGGATTACCTGAGAATTGTTTCCAATATTTTGTCCATCCCCATGAATGAATTGAGTTGGTACCAGCTGCTCTTTACTGTCTGTGTGCTTGTGTCTTCTCAGAGTCGCAGTAACTCCAGATGGCATCTTGTGGATCTACAACATCAGCAGGGCAGATGAAGGGAAATACACGTGCTTCGCTGAAAACTACCTAGGCAAAGCCAACAGCACCGGACACCTGTCTGTCAGAGGTACACACACACACACACACACACATTACATATACTGAAACAAAACAACCAAAAAACAGGATCCAGGAAGTCTTGCTTGATATTAAGTGGTGCAGATAACCATAGAGAAAAAACAAGACACTCCATCTTCAGGTGAAATAATATTAGAAATGTATTCTTCGAGCATATAGGCAGTCAATAGCTGATGACCTAGAGTCTATATACGCGTTGGTCTTTTCGATTTATATGCTTGAAGAATGAATTTATAATATTATTTCACCTGAAGAAGTTGGATTTTCTGGCTTCAAAATGGAGTCAAGTGCAGAACCTCAATCTAGACTTTAAATGTACCTCCGGTATAAGAGGTAACATCACAGATGCTATGTCAGTTTTCTTTTTTTCTTTTTTGCAGTGTATGGCCTAAACTTTATTCTATCATTGACCCTAAATTGAAGTCCTAATGCTAAAAACACACAGAAGATTTTTTAAATCCCAAGTAATACGAAATAAACTATATCACAAACTAGTGCTAGACCAATAAATCTGCCAGGCTGATATACAGTATTGCTTATTAGCTTATTGCAGATATATCAGTATCAGCCTATATGGCAGATAAATACCAAGACATTGCAGAACAGAAATCTCAAAGACATATTTGAGGTAGTATAAAAGTAATGTCACCATTACATAATTTGTCTACCAAAGACTGACACCTTCATATAAACTGGACTCTCATTGGCTGTTAGTCAGTCAGTCTGTCATCCCCACATACCACAGGAGTTGCTCAAGATTGCCCATTTTAATATGCCACACTACTTGAAAAGCTTTGCCAGCTTTCACACAAGTCACCAGTTGGGATTTACTTTCATAGACCTTTTTCTCAGAAGACAGTTAGACTTGTTATAGCAGGAAAAGGTGAAACAAATTTCGTTAACGATGGCTCAGTTTCATTAGGTGTCACAGTAAGCAATGCCAGTGAGTCAGCATGCACAATACAAGGACCCTGTAACCAGCTCACCTAAATGGAATTAGGCATGTGATGATATGAAAATTTCATGTCATGATTATCCTGGCCAAAATAATTGCGATTCACGATATTATCCCGATAATCATCAAAATATTCTTAAAACTCTTAAAATGGCACTAAAACTGGAATCACTTTACATTTTGTTAAAGGTTATATTGATAACATTTTTATGTAGATGCGAAGATAAAAAAAATACATTCACAAAGCTTTTAGAAAGGTGCGAAGTAAAAGTATTACTTTTCCTAAAAAAATATTATGATTGTGAATTAATCATTAAAAAAATTTTGACGGGTCCAAAATGAATGTTTTGTTTATCTCTGTGTGAGATGTCTGACGTTTGGTTCCTGCTTCTAACAAGGCTTGTGAGCCAATAGTATAACGACGTTGGTATCACGTGGTATAGTTGCCAGTTAGCGTGGGAAAAAACGCACACTGACGTTAGCACATATTAGCTATTGTAGCTTAATCATCCGAACAACAATAACCCATAAAATGACAGTTCTGCATATTTAAACAAAATTATCAACGACTACGGGCAGCCATAGTCCTTACAACCTTAACTAATCAGTTGTCACCGCTTAGATTGTCAAAATTAGAAAAATTTCAATCCCTGAGGAGCTACGTTAGCATTAGTGACGTTTGCGTCCGGTTACATAACTTTATAGTGCTGTCAAACAATGTAACGTTATACAAAGAGGGGATTTAGAAGTGGGCCAGGGTCCGACATAACTGATGACCCGGGGCCAGTACAAGTTTATGCAGGGCAACTTGATTGACCAGTCACTGGTCCGCTTATGCAAAGACGGTCGCTATTCTTTAAGAACAGAATGGACGTGGGATCCCACTATATTACCAATGTGTCTTGTCGAAGGTAAATTAAAGTTCAGAAACCACTGTAAATTTGCTTATTATACTGATTAGACCCAAAACGTGACTGTTATTGAGGGTGTCATCTGATATAGCAGTCTAATGTTAGACCTATTATGAGACACTTCGCCGAGGGTACTTGTGGCTAGCTAGCCATGTAGTCAGCTGCGTTGAGCTCAACAGCTACGGTACTCACATTAATATAAAAATCTGAAAATACTGATATGATTATACAGTCGTCCTTTCTCCCTGTAGCCATTGCTGCTGTGGCGCTCAGCTGTTTTTTTTACAATACGCTATGAAATTTGTTTTCAGCAAAAAAACACTTCAACTAACTGCGCTAACACTAACACTAGCTAACGTCAACTGTCTGTCTAATGTCGAGCGCAGTGGGTTTTAATAGCATCCCTACAATATACTGTACTGTACTCTTTGATTGGATTAAAATGTAAATATTTACCTAATGTCTTATAGTGTAAGGATGATTGAAATGTCATTTTATGATAAGTGTTGCAATACAGAGCCCCTATAATTATTGAATGATGGGGAGAAAAGGGTTACCTAAAGCTAGCTAGCTAAGATTACCATAGATAATGTTACATGAAACACCACCACACAAAGTAACCTAAATCTATATGTTGCAAAATGAATTAAATTCTTTATCACGATAGATTCATCACTTGATATGACTGAGTTTGAGTCTCACTCCACTCGACCATGAAATAGGCAGGTTGTGCAACCACTGGAATGGAATGGAATGGAAAGGGGTAGGGGGAGTGCGTCATCTCTAGCACCTTTAAGAAACAAATATTTTTATTGCATCACAGATAGGATACATCTTTTTAGTGAAAAACAAACAAACAATCTTAAATAAGGAAATCATAAATCATAAGGTCCCCCTGCATAAATAAAGGATAAATAAAAAATACCAACATTGTGTGAGTCTATTCTTTCTTACATGATAATTCATGTATTTTTTAAATCAGGCTATATTTTTCACTTTGCTACCATGATGTCAAATGGTACAGACAACAATTTCATCAATTGCATCAGTATATATAATTTACCCCTGACTTAAGAAATATAGGAACTGTCCTTTTACAAAAATAAAGTCCAACTGGCATTGGCATTGGGCTTTTCAAGTTACTCATGTGAGGATATTCACGATTATCCAGGTAATGGGAATTCACCACAATCAACTTATCTTGAGTGTTTTTTATCCAGATCCACAATAAAATCGTATATTGTCCCATCCCTAAATGGAATGCAGTCATTTTGAATGTTACACCTATGCTTTTCCTAATATGACAAGCCAAAATGTCTGCTGTGAAAAAGGTCTGAAAGGTGTGAAAATCAGCCTCATTATTTTACACTCACCTATCAGAATCATCAACTTTTTCTTCATTTTATAGGATTTTCTTCTTTCTTTTTGTATTCAAAGACATTAGGTTCTCATAGAGCCAAGAAAATTCACACCCCTGCCACTAGTTCTAATCTGAATTTTTTGCCCAAACCATGCAGATGCCACTAAGATCACATTGGCTCCTTCGAACGCTGACATCAATCAGGGAGAGGATGTGACGCTGCAGTGTCATGCCTCCCACGACCCCACCATGGACCTGACCTTCACCTGGGCCCTCAACGGGGTCCTGCTGGACCTGGAGGACTCTGCTGGGCCGTACCACCGGGTGGAGGGGGTGAGTTTTGTGATACATGGTGGAGAGAAGGTGGTCGGGATGATACTTTGTGTGAAGGACTGGAAGACCCTGCAGAACAATTATACTGCATGGAGGTTAAACATTGCAGTATGTTTGTAAACATATTTGTGGATTTGGTGGTTTTCTGAGGCAGTGTAGGGGAAGGGGGGTATCATTGATAGTTGAGGCAAACAACTAATAAGACCATGGTCGACTAATAGCAGAATCCACCTCAGCTTTGAGGTGTTGTTAGTGTTAGTAATTCTCAAAAAAAGACTGCAAAAACATTGCTCCTTCTTTGATCAAATGTTCTGTATCTGGCTTTACTGAAGAGGATAAACACAGTGGAGTTTTTTGTGATTCTGTGTTTCCATTGGCCTTTTACTCTTTCCAAGTTACTCAAACAGGAGGAAATAGTTCATTTGTTGGGGACTATTTTCAGTGGTGGATTAATCTACATTTGGTGCTCTAATGAGTATTTGGGGCAGCAGGAAGGTGTATGTGGGACTGAATCAAAATAGACTACAGTGTGTGTGTTCATGGTAATGAAGGAACATGTCACCCAGTGCAACAGTGTGACTCATTGATGTGTTTTTAATAGTTTTTGGACAACAATGGAGCTCTATGGCACAGAGGAATAAGATATAAAAGACTTTGAATACACACACAATACTTGTTAGTAGGATGCATTCATTGTTGGTTTGGGGCTTTTTCAGAATTTGTTGACAATAAGAAAAATATAGAATATCACCAGACTTACGCTTGTGCTGCTTCTTACTGTCTGTAGTTTAATCTCTTATTGTAAGTTCAGTCTGCTGCTGGTTTGAACTGTTCAATTCAGTTCAGTACAAAACTATCTACATTCGTTATTGGTTCATAATTGTTTCTGTGGCTTTTAACCAGGAAATAACATGCTCAAGCACAAACAACTACTGATTTAGTCTGTGACAGTGATGATTCAGTTCACCTTGAGCATCTGGTGTTAAAGATGTGTTCCTTCATGTACTGAACAGCTCTAGATTTCCCTCCAAGTCCAAATAAAATGCAGTGCAGAGTCTGGTAGAGGCTGCCCTTACTTGTTCATTAATATGCTAATATGATTTCACCTGTATTTATTTTCTGGAGATCTGGTGCCAAAAGTAAATGCTGTTACACTGACACCAAAGATTGGAGAGACATTACCAAAATAGACAAAATGTTCCCCCAGCATTTTCTTAAACAGCAAGACAAAACTGACCACGCCACTACATGCAAGATATTTTACAACTATTGAATTAGTTCAGTTTAGAACAGCAAGTGGAACATTTCACGGTATCTGAGCACAGAGAGAGGGAGAATTAAGCTCCTAAATGAGATTAGCTATCCATTACATGTTCCTGCTCCTTCATGTCTAAATGTTTAATGAATGTTGATGTGATAAGACGCTGCTGTTAGCTGGTTGTGGGTCTAGCTGAAAATGATCTCCTGTAATCTTCACCTCAGCTAGTTATGGTCAGCACTATAATGTTCTGCTGCAGCATGCAGCCCTTGTTCAGTGTATTTTCTTCTGTCTGTTATACTCCTGACTAACAGAGTGTTTAACTCATTTGCTTTGTTCTTTCTATTGATGTGTCTGTGCCCTTTCAGAAGGAAAACATTGGGGACCTGTTGATTGTGAATGCTCAGCTGAGTCAGGCAGGGATGTACACCTGCACAGCTCAGACTGTGGTGGACAGCGCCTCAGCTTCAGCTAAACTAGTGGTTCGAGGTAAGATGCATGTCATTTTCTCAAGACCATTGCATTTACTATTGCAGAAACATGAGAAGAAAATCCTTTAAAGCAAAGAAATTAAAAACAAATTCAGTCGCGCAATCCTACAAAATACAGGGAGAATGATTATAAACCAAGTCCATGTGAAAACATATCATTGATTCCAGCTCTTGATCCCATTTCCCTATTATATTCCATCATACCAATGGCTACTTTTTTTTTTTTTTTTGGAAAAAAATATAGTGTTGTGGTAGATAAATATGATGTTGGTGAGCAGTCATTTTAGAGCTGTTAGTCTGTACAACGATAACTAGCAAGGTTGATGGCCATGCCCTCAATTCAGCCTGTCAGGTTTACCTGAGAGCCTCTCAGGCTGTGTAGTGCTCCCAGCACTTCCTGGTTAGTTTGATGTATCAGGTCAGAAGAGAGAAAGACATGGTTTACTTTGAATTGGTGGGACTTGTTGGGGGGCCAAACACAGTGTGGGAGTAAGCTCTGTCTGATGAGACAACTGTGACAAAAAGTCACAGACATGTTAACATTAATTAATTTATTGAGGGCAAACACTGGTTCTGAATTGGAATATTTTATGTGAAAAAGTGATTGATAAAAATTGCAACCATCAACATGTATAAATTATGTGGAAATTAGAATTTGCATTGATTTTTGGAATTGTAAGGTTTGTAGAAGCAACCAGTGTACCATGTGGCACTCTTGTATAGTAGTGGAGTGAGGTACACAGATGCTATAGATAAATAACATGCTGTGAAAAGAAGACCATCCAAATCATTTAAATTATATACTCAAGTAAAAGAAGCAGGAGCATGACAGTAAAATGTGGTCAGTATCAAAAGTGAAGTACTTATTCTGTGTGTCAGCAGTATGAATGTTGTAGATGGTCCATGTGACATTAACTAGCAGTTTAATAGTTTAAACTTTGGCAATATATCACATTTTAAGAGAAGAGTTACTCCAAAAAATGACAGAGCCTTCAAGTTTTACTTTAAACCGATTATCAGGAGCAAGTAGAGGTGTCACATCTGATCACATTTTATGATCTTGCTGTTTGCTTTGAATGGAAAATCTTCAGTTACTATATTTGATACTTATATCAAAATGTAGGAAAAGTAAATGGAAATACTGTGGAGAAATGCCGGTGTGTCACAGTTGTTCTTGCAGTAAGTGCAATGTTGAACTATATAGGTGTAGTAACTTCCAGCCTGTGTGGATTGTACCACTGTTTCTACTGCTGTTCACTGTATAATGATCAGCTAGCTGCAGAAATGTGCTCACTGCTAACTGTGAATCATCTGGACATCTTCAATTATGGAGTATTGATCAAAATCTTGTTGCTGTAGTTAATAGATACACAGCGAGATAGAAATGATTTCATTTACTCGGTCAAACAGTAACATTTCTGTGTTGTGTCCAGGCCCCCCGGGACCTCCTGGAGGTTTACTGGTGAAGAACGTCGCTGAGACATCAGTAGAGCTCAGGTGGAGTCGTGGCTACGATAACCACAGTCCCATCGGCAAATATGTCATCATGGGTAGATCAGCGCTCTCATCAGAATGGAAGAAGATGAGGACAGGTGTGTAGGATCTTGTGATCAGTATATAAAAAATACATTTACTGCTTTTCAAATGTGAAGTCAGACTAAATAAATACTTTGAGAAATTATTTTAGGGCTGTGGTAATCTGTTATGAACATTTTGTCATTAGTTTTTTGTATTTTATAGACTAAATTGCTAAAAAAAAAAAAAAAAACATAAACACACCTCTCCTCACTATACACCAGACCCGGTGAACATCGAAGGTAACGCAGAGTCGGCTCGTGTGATGGGACTGATGCCCTGGGTGGATTATGAATTCCAGGTCATCGCCAGCAACATCCTGGGCAGCGGAGAGCCCAGCATGCCCTCACACACCATCCGCACACAGCAAGCAGGTGAGGAGCCACAGGTCACATCCAGTAGGCAGCACATGACCAAAATCTGTCCTCCTTGTTAACCGGCTCAAAAGATGCTCTGTGCTTTGTCTCCTAGTGGCGCTTCATATTGCCGCCATCCCCCCTATTAAAAATGAATAAATCGCCTACTGAGCACAAGAGTTATAGGTTTATTCTGAAGTTCATCAGAGTAGGATCAAATAGAAGCATGAAAACTGCTAAATATAAATAAAAATTATAATACATGTAAAATGTGGCAGTACAAAATCTTGTCTTTGTTTCTGGTCCTTCCAGCTGGCAGATTTTTGACATAACTCTGAATTTCTTATTGTCTTAAAAGGGCACTCCACTTAGCATTGCAGTCATATAACACTGTCAGACTAACAATGAAAAAGAAAACAGGATCAAAATTGATGCAGCAGATCCAGAGATATCATCTTTTGTATTCCACACATTCTTCTTCCTTGTCAAAACCTGGCGTCTGCATAATGCTACTCGACCGATGACAATTCGGTCGGAGTTTTAGGTACGTTATGCTAGAAATGGCTAATGTAGTCGCTAGCCTCAAGCAGAGTGGGCTACAGAGGTCTGTTAAGTTCACTTCTTTCTAGGAACTATTTTCTTTCTACTGCTCACAACAAATCTGTGGATTATCTTGAGTAACCAGGTCATGATTTCTGGAAAGAGACATTGCTGTTGAGTTTGGCACTTTGAGCACCACAAGCCGAGTGCCATACAGTCCCATTATATTAAAAAAATGCAGACCTCTCTACGACCGATATCTCCAAAACTCGGCAACTCACACCAAAACAATCTAGATGTATACATGGCACTACAGGTAAGAGGAAAAGTATGTTTTTTTGATTTGGGGTGAACTGTCCCTTTAAATGTTATTATATCCATTCTGTTAATACATGTCCGTCTGCATGTACCAAACAAATAGATAATAAGATGGAAACAAAGTCCATTTATCCTTGGACATTTTTTTGTACAGTATTTCACATTTAATCATCCTTTCAGTCTCAGACATTAACAAACACAACTAAAATGATTTGGTTTGTGGTGAGGGAACTGAAAGCACAGTATCTTTTGAAAGCATTTGAAGGGATTTTTGCACCCATATTACTTTCCACTGATCCATGTCTATGGATTATATCATGTATATCATCTGGTGTTTGTATATTTGGCCCTCAGCTCCCACAGTGGCCCCCAGTGGACTTGGAGGAGGAGGAGGAGACCGCAATGAACTCATTGTTACCTGGACGGTGAGTGGATGCAACATAAAAAAGAGCAATTTCAATGACAGTACTTACTAACAGTGTGTAGACTATTGCCTAATCTAATTTCTGTAATCTAATCTTTAATTAATTGTAGTTTTTGTTGCTAACTTGACATTTATATAGGCTTTTTTCTCACCCCATCGATAATGTTACAAAGCTGTAATTTATTGCTAATTCACTTAAAGTGGCACTTTGAAGCAGCAGAGGCCCAGGTATCCTGACTTTAGTCCCTAGAATGGTCAAAATCCCTGGATCCTTCACTTTCCAATATGCATCTCGATAGCGTCTTTCATTAGTCATTGTATGTTAGGTCACATTCTTCATCTACATGAAGAATTTTCATGTGATTATAGCATCTACCACTGTGTTTTTTATATACTTCCACTAGGAGTCCCTAGGTTCACACAAGTCTATCTTAAAAGAATACTCATATGCCCATATGTACATTGAAATAGTTTTTTCTTGCTGTAATCATAAAGAGATCTCTTCCTAATGCACGTCCAATGAAAACGTTTGTCAGAGAGCCCTGAATTGCAGGGACAGCCCTGAGCGTTCACTCACACACACACACGCTAGGCAGTTGTGTCAGATGTTAGAACCCTTTTGTCTTTGTAGAGGTTCACATCTTAATTTACTGCTGAACCTTCCAGCCCATGGCCAGAGAGTACCAGAATGGTGATGGCTTTGGCTACATCCTGGCATTCAGGAAGAAAGACACAATATCTTGGACAGCGGTTCGTATTCCTCACGTGGAGTCATCCCGATATGTTCACTACAACGACAGCCTGACACCGTACAGTCCCTTCGAGGTGAAGATCAAGGCTTATAACCGCAGAGGAGAAGGTCCTTTCAGCCAGATCGCTGTGGTCCACTCTGCAGAGGAAGGTGAGTCACTGTGAAACAAGCTGACTTTTGAAAGAAAGAAATAATACAAAAGTACAAACTCCTTTTGGGTAGGGGTTGATCTATTTGGGTGGGCTGTCCAAATCATTTCTATTTGGGAAACATTTACTCACAAATAATTTGCACTACTGCCCAGCAGTTTCAGTGATGTTTTTTATTAAACAGAAAGAAAACATATAACAGCACAAAGAGAAGGACAATAGACAATTTAAATAAAATGATGTTTAAGGAGGTCCATAAACAGGAGTTCTCCAAAATTTTATTAACAAAAATAAAGCAGATCACAAGCAGTTCCTCTGCGATATGAAGCTTAAAATATTCCTCGATACGGAATGCCAGGCCTGGACTTTAACAGGTTGAGTGTTTTTCAGTCTTGCTGTCGTACATTCCAGATTTACTATGTCCAGTACATTTATCCACAGTGATTGCATACAGATATTCGATTTAATCTTTTAAGATTGTTTTCTTGGCAGCCGTAAAATCCAGAAAATAACATTTGCCACTGTGTTAACTTCAGACTAATAGGAAAATCATCATTAAGAATACAAAGACAAAGATTGAGTATCTTGACAATTTCCATAAGATCCGCTAACACTCTTTTAATGTGACTCCAAAAATTGGCAGCCCCTGGACACTCCCAGAACATGTGAAGAAATATTCCTGGAGAGTCAGAGTTGCAAAAGGGTAACGGTGTAGCTGGGTTGCAGTTCCATCTGGAATCTTTTGTAAGGTGCAGCTTATGCTCTATGGATAATAATTTTTATAATTAATGAGTTGGTGAACCAGATTTTTTAGATTAGATTATATTAAGATTAGACCATAAATTACCCCAATCTGGCTCCTCACTGAAATCCTGTTACTCAATAATAATATAAGTGGAGGAGAATACATTCAATAAGCTTATTGTCGATCATCAATAATGGTTTTATGTCTGTCAGAGATAGAAATGCACTGTCTCCAACTGCATTGCCTGCTCTTACCACTAGAGGGCAACCACATCTTTTAGTAGATTGACCACAGGCCACTCACTTATGAATTCACTGATATTAAATGAACATGGCTGTCAGTTTGCCTCTGTTTGTAAAATATAAAGACACAGTGTACATCATGAAGTATGTTGCATATTCTGACCTCCTGACCTCTCACTGACTCCTCACAGAGCCAACAGCAGGACCATCAAACATCAGTGCTGCGCCACTGACCGCCTTTGAGATCCAGGTTTCATGGGAGCCTGTCCAGCAGCTCAGCGCCAATGGCATCCTCAGAGGATACGAGGTGATGGGATAGGATAAAAAAAGCGATACAGCAATATTCAAAGGGACTAAAAATTACCTGATGAAGTCATATATACAGACCAATCAGTTTTACAAAGTACAGAGAAATTTGATATTTATTTGTACATAGTCCTCTGACCTGCCCATAAAGTTCTAATCATTTTATTAGCTGTTCTTAGTCCACAAGCTGACATAGTTCTAGCTTACTTTATAAACTTTTATTGTTTTGATCCCCAAGATCTTAACAAATGTATTACTTTATTAGTGCCGGGATGGCTGATATCAACATACTCAACACGTTCAGTGCTAGTTGGTAAAGTAGAGATAATCAGTTTCATTTTCCCTTATTGATGAAAATGGATGACCTCATTAGACAGCCACTGCAACCACAGAGACACAGAATACAAATATAAAATATCGATGTATTTGCTGCATCTGCTGCTGTAAATGTGAGGAGATTTCTGAATATGAAGCAGGGTGTTTGATCTTAAATCTGTACTGGCACTGCAAGGTTCATATGCAGTGTTTCAGGTTAGGTTTGTAAATGTCTTTTTGACATGATGTGTGTCCTCAGATCCGGTACTGGCGGCAGCATGAACGGGAAGCGGCAGCAGACCGAGTGCGGACAGCAGGACTGGAAACAACAGCCAGAGTGTCTGGACTTCGGCCCAGCACTCGATACCACGTCGCCGTTCTGGCGTACAACAGTGCCGGCACCGGGCCGCCCTCACCACGCACCACCGTCACCACCAGGAAACCACGTATGGATGCAGCACTCACACATGCATACACAGTCACATGTGTGGAAGTTTATTAAGGACAAAACTACTCAGTAAGCAAAAAAGAAATCTGCAAGTCAAGATTTATGAGCAGAAAGGGACAAATTCACAGAAAAAGTTATTTTAAAAAAATGTTTTGGTTTGCTTTTAGTTGGAAATCAGCCTTCAGCAACAATGAGGGCAAGAGTCTGAACATTTGTGCACTTAACAAAAATCCCACACAGTATGCCACATTTAATAAGGGTGCTTTCATAGCTTACCTGTTTAAATCAGTTCAGATGGAATCTGGCGCGTTTTTCCGTTTGTGAAAGTTGTCAGTCATACATGGACCAAACAACCATACTGAGACCACTTGAAAAAGTGTGTCTGCTTCCAACTGGACTAGGACTGGTTCGGTTTGTTTGTGATGTGAAAGTAAACCAACCACAGGATTGTATGACTGTAGATATGTAACTTTGGCTCAAATTAAAAAGTTAAACTACTGTTAAATCCAGCTGCTTATTGTCATCAGGAAGCGATCAGTATAAGCTGTGTATATATATCTACCCAGGATCAGTAATCATGGTACCTCATTTGTGCGTCCACAGGTGAGTGCAGGGATTTTCCCTGGTTAAAACAAATGTGTGTTGTGTTTGAGTCCTACTCTGTACCGATATTTTAGAATTTCCTAATTCGTCCTATCTGTCTGTCTTTATTTATGACAAATGAGGTTCATCTCAGTCTAGACTAATAATTGACATAATCACCTGTTTCTTCATGAGGTCTTTGTGACAGAGAAAGCCAGAGAAAATAAATAAACACATAATGTTCAGTTTAGTGCCTCATGACCTGCTGTCAGTCACTGCAGTTTGATTTCTCCTCTCCCCAATCAATGAGTTACCCATCAGTCCATATGACTTCATGCTTATACCTGTTTGTAATAATCAGTGTCAACAAAAAGAGAGCCAGAACTAAAAGTCAACAGTGTTATAATTTTGGTACTCAAAAGAAAAAGCTGCTAGAGCACTAGGAAGTAACGGCATCTGGTGGAGTTAACGCTGCTCTAAAGAGCAGCTCTGAAGCACAAGCTTAAATCCCATCACTTTGCTACATTTACAATTCTGTTTTGCTGTTTTTGACTTGCTGTAGTTTTGTCATTATTTAACTTCCATATACACAGACACAGATGCACAAACACACCCAGACACACACAGGAGTCATCTCTTCATGCATGTCCTGTCTTTAAGATCCTATGAGTGATACAACTAGGTTAAATGACCCATGCAGTCTCCTTCTCCACTCCTCCTCCTGGCAGAAATTGATTATCTCTTTTAGCTGTAGCAACCAGTAGGTCTTCTCAGTACTCAGGAAGAAGAGTAGGTACTAGACATGATCTCTATTTCCGAGCAGCATTCACTCCTCTGTCTGGAGCCACGTCAGCATGTACACATAGACCTGTCCTAACATACCCCTCATATCTCTATACTGTCACAGCCCGGCTCTTAGACTGCAGCAAAAACAGGAGACACACGGGTAAACTAAATAACAAAGTAATTTATTTACAACAAAATAATCAAAATAGACAAAAACCAATAGATGGGATGAATCTGTAAAGTCAGTAGTGTGGATGAATGAAAATGTGAAAAGACAAGGAAACAAAAAGCCACAGCGCAAAAGATGTGTGGTAAGAAGATCTGCCCAAGGACTGGCTGGTGCTCTGGTTTGCCGCTAAGCCACAGTCGCCCCTGTGGCTTAGTGGTGGCTATCAGTTTGTTTTTTTTTTTTTTTTTAAAATATGCTTGTGTTTCCTTTACAGCTCCTAATCGTCGTCCAGGCAACGTGTCATGGAAGACTGATGGCTCATGGGTAACGGTGAGGTGGGACCATGTGAAGGCCATGCACAATGAGTCTGCTGTACTGGGCTACAAAGTAAGTGCTAAAAGTGTGTGTATATGTGTTTGTCTGCATGTTTGACTGCATTGTTCTCTAAAAGGGTTCTCAGGTAGTAGTTTACTAAAGTGTTGGCTTAAGTCAATGACACTTGATCTGGAGTCAGACTGTAATGATAAAAATGAAGACTTGAGACTTGAGAGACAGCTGTGAGACTTGGCCTCTTTGAAACATGACTTGAGACCATGCAAAAATATTCAGGTCTTACAGTTTCACCTGGTAAAATCTTGGAGCAATCAATCATAAATAAGTCAATACCAGGCAATCCTTGCATAAATAACTGCACGCCTTGAATATTTGATTATTAGGTCTATTGTTAGGACTTGGCCTCTTGTATTTAAAAATCACTATTTACACAGGAACGTAAACCGTTCAGATGCTGTGTCACTTTAATATCTAACATTCAGACTTGAAAGACTTGCATTTTGACCTGCTACTGTGTGTCCTTGGCGACTTGTGACTTGACTTGTATGTTATGTATGGACACATACACACTCAAAACATTTGTCAGACCAGATTTCATTAAAAACGCGAAAAATCAGATTGAAGATCATGGTGTATTTAATTAATTGCATTTTTGAGGGCTCTATGTAGCTTGATATTATATTACTAAGAATGTACACACAAATTTAGCTGTCAAGATGTGTGATGATCACATGATCATGTGATGCTCATGTTAAAAGGAAAATTCGGTACCTTTTATGTTGATGTCCAGTAAGTGTTGATGGTAAATGTAGTCAATCGAAGCAATAAATTCCTCAGTGCATGCTATATTGACCGAGAAAGCGGAGTTCGCCAAGTAGTTCTTCCTACATCCAGCGACTTCATTTGACGTGACAGTGACATAGTTGGAGGCACGGAAGAACTACAGCTGATTTCAGCTTGGATTTCCAGCTACCATGAAGCTAGATGCCAAAGCTAGAAGCTAAAGTCAAAGACAGAACTTCCTTTTTGTCTTTGCTTGTATTGCAAACTAGCTACGTTTACAACAGCGAAAATGGCATCCCAAAATATGTATGTGTGCAGAGGATGTTGTGTTTTGGCTGACTCGGATATTCAGCCATATTTATTCGAGTATATGGGCGAAAAAGGAGAGAGGCTGAGGCTTCCACTGCAGCTGCAGCCGTGCAAGAGGATATGGCTGCAGAACCTGAGCTGCAGAGAGCAAACATCGACTGGTGGTGCCTTCGCTCAAATTGCCCTTCGATGCAAACAGAAACTGAGTAATTCTGCTGCAATGAATTTCAAATTTCAACATGGGCAGTTTTTGTGCAATGCTGTCGCCGATGTGAACCCCCCGTGCGTGCGTTACTATGCATGAAAGTTTTACTCCAATTTTGGACAGAGGGGTGCTGGAGACCTTCAGGATCCTGAAGATAAACTGGAAAAGACAACCAAGACCAGCAGGGCTGAGAGGGCAGATGATTTTTGTCACCTAATGCTATGTTTTGGGCAACAAAGAAATAGCTAACGTTATAGGCTAGGGTGGTAATCTGGGCGATGTTGGACTAATGTAATATTGACAGTTGAGAGAAACTGTGTGAACGTTAAGCCTCATTTGATGCCAACTAAATAACGAGAGTAGTAGGCTGGATGCCGGTAACTGTTGCTTTTTGTGGAACTTTATTACTGCAACGCTAGCTCAGCTAGCTTAGAATTGTTGTTATATGGAAACCTGTTCTGCTCCAATCCTCGCTTGTGTGTGTGTGTGTGTGTGTGTGTGTGTGTGTGTGTGTGTGTGTGTGTGACGTAGGGGTGTGCCATATCATATTGTTCAAGATAATACCTGTATAATTTTTAATATAATAAAATAAATCATATCATGATAATGGCAACAGTCCGACTTGTTGACGTAATGACGTCGTACTGTTATGCACAGCAACAACAAGCATCGCTGAAAGCGAAAGTAACATTGGTACTGGCTCCACGGTGGAGGAGTTGGTTCCAAAAAGGGGAGCGACTTCAGTGGTTTGGTTACAAAAGATCAATCAGTGTTTCCCACACATAGACTTTACTTAATCGGGCCGCTCAGGTATATTAACAGCACCATCCGCGATCGATTAACTAGTGGACAATCGAATGTATTCTTTCAAATATATATTATATTTTCAATAGACACATATATATATATATATTTCTGGATTTTTATCATATCGTCAAGAATATCGTTATCGCAGAAATACCCTGAAATATTGCCCTGAAGGTAACGATATAGCTATGTGTGAAAAAGAAATGGTCAAACTGCAGGAATTCATTTGCTTGGCAACATTGTGTAACTTTGATTAGCACCCAGCAGCTCGCTTGCTCAGACCATAAAGCTGCAACGTTAGAGGCCCGCTGGGCAGTGAGGCCAAGGCTAATACGGAGATTTCAGATTTCCACTCGAACATGTGCAGTGGCAAAGTTTTTTTGGTTTAGAAGCGGTTATTGTGGTGATATCCACGATGGAAGCGCAGCTAGACTCGGTAAGCTCTGTTGTTGTTACGGAAGCCCGCTGGGTGAGTGTGGGCGTCCGAAGCTTCCATCCTGGTACACGTAGGCACTGCCAGCACGGCTCCACTGGCAGTGCAGGAGAACTCTCCGTTAATATAGCTTGCACTGAGGAATTTATTGCTTCATTTGACTACATTTACCATCAACACTGACTGGACATCTACATAAAAGTTGCCAAATTTTCCGTTTAAGAGGCTAAATAATAATAACCCTCATATAGCTTTGGCATGAGAAATGCTGACTGATGATTTGCTTTTGCAATGTCAGATCACGATACTTGTAATCTCCGCTGCATGTGAGATATGCAAAGTAATAAAAAGACTGTATAAAAAAATCAAAGATCGTGTTTATAAGCCTTGTACCAGCTCATGCATGAGGAAAACATGATCATTTAAAGATAACTACTATAACAATGGCCCTTTGACTTGAACACAAACAATGACATTGCAGTATACAAATCAATAAAATCACTGATCTGATGCTAACTGTAAAGATGCCTTTTCAGAATCAGAATCAGAAATACTTGTTTGATCCCCGAGGGGAAACTCTTTTGTTACAGCAGCTCACTATCACGTCAGTGCACACAGGGATAGAAGTACTAAGCAAAAAATATAATACACTATAATACAGGTCAGAAAATAAAATAAGTACCAAGTGGGTATAAGTATAAAATAAAGTAAGAGTGAAGTACATTTTATTCGCCAGCGATCTCACGTTGGCCATGACGAGAGAAGGCAGACACGGCTTAAATCTCTTGTTCTTAAGTCTCTTTTGTCTGCACCCCTCTCTCTTCCCTCGCCGCTTCGTTCCACCTCTGCATCCTCGGTGTGTCCTCCTCCAGATCTCTGTGGAGACATCGGTTGTCCTGGGCGCCATGCCGCTCAGCTGCGGCGCGATCAGCTGTTCCCTGGTGTAAACAATGCGGCCAAACAGCTGATCTGCAGCGGTGCCCTGACCGAGTAGCAGGAGAAGAAGTTCAATGTATGTTGCAATGTTGAGGTCTGAACTAAACTGCTGCGTTCTGTGTGTCAGGTTCTGTACAAACATGAGGGCCAGACAGCGTTGAAGGTTCTGGACAAGGCAAAGACGTCAGTGAGCCTGCCGCTGCCAAAAGACAACGGTTACGTTGTGTTGGAGATTCGGTCCTGGGGAGAGGGCGGGGACGGGCCAGCACACGAGATTATTGTGTCCCGGGACTCAGGTGAGACACTAAGAAACACACACCAAAGCTTTCTCTGAGTGACAGTGATGTTTTAGAGTAATAAACAGAGAGTGAAATAGTCAGTGATGATAGGAAAGCAACTGGTAGAGCTTAAATTAACTGATCTTTGAGGAATTACAGAAATATTGACAAATTGAAATTATTTTATCTGCACCACAAGTCACAGTGCCCACAATCCCGTGATCCAACACTCCTACAGCACTCCATTGCTCTCAGGCTAAGATGACCTATATTTTTTATTCATGTCACTTGTGGCCGAGACAGGTTCTACTTTGGCACCAACACAAACATTTATGTTTATGTTTATGTTTGTCATTAATAGCTGATATACTAGTATCATGTGGAAGAAAATTATTGTGGCAGTTCTCAAGATACTAGTTTGCTATGCATGTTGTTATGTTTGTTTAAATCACCCCACAGTAGTTAGTGTTAGACATACAAATACAGCAGGAATGATGCAGTCTTGAAGCTCCAAAATGTGGTATGTATTCCAATACTGGTTTAAAAAGTGAGATTTGAAAGACAGAAATCTGAAAACCAAGCCCTGTAATGACTGAGCCATTTAACCCATGGATGTATTATGGTCACACGGTACATTAGACATGGGCAATATAGATAAAAATCCCCCTATCACAGGGGCGCCCTATTGGTTGAGTCACTGACCATGAACTGCAATGTTCCCAGTTGAGATCTGGCTAGGGACCTTTGTTGTATGTCATTCCCCATCTCTCTCCCTTCATTTCTTGTCATCTCCCTACTGTCGGTATCTAATAGAGGCATAAAATTGATATCGATATATATATGGTGATATTGTAAATTATCATGGAAAATCATTTGAGAAACTATATGGATAAAATAAACAAACAAGTATCTGTTTTTTGTTATTCCAGCAAAGAAAATACTTGACTAATGAAGGTACTTTATTGCACGAATTCAACAAGCCTGTAAATCCAACATGCCATAAAACAGTCCTGATTTGCAACAATGAAACAGAAACAGAAAAGTATGCAAATGAGATTAGCAATATTGTGAATTCAGCTGTATTAAAACACAGTATAGGTGATCACAGAGAGCAGGAGGGGTGCACAGTCTAGTAATCTGTGGACATGGTTTTAATTACCAATCTGTTGGATTTCCACATCAATATTTTTAATCTGCACATTGGAAAGTAAAATTCGGACATGTGTGAAATGTGAGTATGGTGATGACTCTACAATGGGATGACAGCTAATACTTTTAGTTATAGGTTATAGTAGGCGGTAAATTAAGAAAAAGTAACCCCTCCTCAGAGACTGAAGCCTATTATTGATCCAAGGCCATGTTACCTTAGCGACAGGAACATTAGGATATCTATTATGTTGCTCATAAATATGTCAGCAGTATCTAAAGCAAATACAGGACCGTGAGACTTATATATGGTATTGTACTGAGGTTTAATATTCAGCCCTAGTTACTTATGATGTGTACTGATTCACGGTGTGAGATGCAGACTATCAGGGCTGGAAATATTTATGTTTTTTAAATTGAGTTGTTACATACTGTCTCTTTCTCTCTCTCATAGGAACTGGTATGATGGTGCAGAATGAGGCCTCCTTCACATCGTCCATTCAGCCTCTCCACCTCCTCACTGTCTTGGTTCTACACACTCTTGTGTCGTCGTCAGGCCTGTGATCTCAGCCAGTCGGTGGACTTTTTACTTTTAATGGCTTGAAACTTAAGCCCTCCTGTGTCTCAGTCTGTGTTTTGGGTTGGGGTGGGTTCCACTGGTTGGGGAAGGTTGTAGCACTGCAGGGATTGGAAAGGGTGGGGAAGGAAGGAAGGGTTTCAGTTTTCATTTAAAAAATAAAAACAACGAGGGTCTTTTTAAAAAAAAGTCTGGATGGGTTGAAAGGGGTGGGGGAGCAGGGCAGCCCTGTCTGGTTGTGTATTTGTGTGTCAGTAAAACCATGCCTTATGTGGACCATTACATCTGTGGCTGACGCGTCTCATACTTGCGTCCTCCAAACTGTAGCTTGTGAGACACAGACTTCAGGTGTAAATTATTCATAGAATCAGTGTATATAACTTGTGTACATGTGATGGCTGTCTGCCTGTTCACACTGAGAGCAACTTGGCTGATAAGTCTCGGTTGTGGGTGGTGAGCTGTAAAGATCTGCACCTAAAATATTAAGCTCCTCATGCATTTTTCACTGTGTGGTATATTCTGTCATAATTGTACAGTCAGCATTCCCCACATCCTGAAAAACCTGGAATTTATTAATGCAGCTTTCCAGTATTGGAAATGACAAAAGTGACCACATTGCCCTTGAGAGAAATGACTTGTCTTTGTTTTGGAATTAAAATAGGATGGCTACATAGACTTGCTTAAAAGTTCAAACCAGCTGTTCTCAAATCATGTGATCTGCAGTTGCCACATCTATGCTAAGTCAGACTTCAAATGGAGCTTTTTCTCTGCAACACTGCCCTGGTCTGATCCACAAAAAGGAATGTTGTCAGTCTAAATGACTTTGACAATGTCGTGGAAATGTTCTAAGACGCAAAGAAGTGTAAAATGTACACATCGAAGTTTACATCAGTTTACAACATGAAACTCAAAGATATCAGTTACGTATCAATCAAAAGGATGTAATTTAATACTTAAAACCCTAAAAGGAATAATATAGTTACATGATGAATATAATAAATCCTTCTTACTGAGAACATCTGGACACGCAACAATAGTGCAAAACATGTTTAAAGAAATGATACAGCTTTATTTAACTAACAATAAAATGCAAAATAATAAACCAACATCAGAACACAATTAGTAACCCAACATACTAGATGATGTACAATCATCAGCACAAGATCACAAAAAAGATCTAATATCAAAATCCTCATTAAGTCCCAAAAATGATTCGGTATTCAGGGAATAAATACATTTTTTTTTGTTGATTTGCTGAGTTAACACAACTATCTAGCAAGAGCTGAGGGCAACCCACACTGGGCGCGCATCAAGACACCCGTACCCATTGTTTCCATGTAAGCCCACACATCTGTGGTGCCCTGACGCGCGTTGTTGCAGGTGGACGCATGCCATTGTATCAGGAGACATCTTTGCCTCAACTCTCCAGAAAAGCAGCATCACCCCCATTTGCTCCCTGGACTGGTAGATCCTGGCTTCTGTACCTTGACTACTTCTTCTGTCTTTACTTTGCATTGCATGGCTTCAAATCCAAAACAATGGTAAAATTGCATCTACAATTTCTTTTCTACATTAACCAGCTTGGTAACCCAAATATTACTGACACGACATTCATGTTTCTTGTTTCTAACCCTTTTCTCTGAAAACACACATTTTGAGCATCTACCCAACTGAACTTGACATGACTTGCCTGGTCTTGTTGCTCACAGTGTGGACACAGAATAAGGGTCACTCATTCAGAAGCACTGAAGAACTTTTTGTTGTTGATTTTTAGCTCCTGCTAATGTCTTTATGCTTGTTTGTATTTTTGTCTCTGCTGTAATTATAACTACAGATACAATATGCCACTGGTCCAAATGAATGTTTACATTTTCTATTTTTTATGTCTCATTTTGGGGGAGTATTTGATTCTTTTTACATTGTTTGTGCCTGCATTCTTTGAATAATTCCAACAACAAAGTAAAATTGCTTCTGTTAAGTGTTTATTGGGTTTATTGCAGCTGCTTTTGTGCTAGTAGGTTGATATAAAATGCCTGGGGCCAGAGGTATGAATCACTGGTAGAGATGAAAGAGTTGGTCACCAAGGTTATCAGAGAGTACAGTTAACAGTGTCATATATCGTCCTCATTGTAATCCTGTCAGCATCTATCAGCTCTTATGTAACTTGTCCGGCTCGCTACAGTTTACGGGAAGGATGTGACCTCATTCCGGTGGTATTCTTTTGTCCACAATTATCCTGTCCAGGTCAGGTCTGGTCAGCGTGTCAAAGATAGACATCAAGTGCTTAGAATTTGTGTCTTTTGTTGTTTTTGCCTTAATTTTTTGGTTGATTTGCTCAGAACTGTTTGCTGCCAACAGTTTAACATAAGGTTAAAGGGTAACTGATGCTTTGGGTTTAGATTGTCGTCCAATAGTCAGCAAAAAGTGTAATACATGGTTTTGGTTTTCTGTAGCTGCCAACACAAAAAGCCCAGTCTACTTTTTATTCAATTATTAATCTATTCCAAATCTTAACAAAGTAAAACGTGAAACAGTAGTTTGAAATTAAAGAAAATAAACTCCAGGTCCACTTACTAGCTTTCAGACGTATCTCCTCAGCGCATGTAGAGAGAGTTCAGTTGTCATGTGACATGTGAAGTGTGGAACGTGACAATTGAACAAACTCCATCCACTGAGGAGAGCTGTGACATGTGGTTGATGATTTTATGGCAGTTTTAACAAAGTAGTTTTATTTATCTGTTGTGGGAATAGCAATGCTGTTAGCATAGCCACCACTGCGGTTTGATAAATGTAAACCAAAGGGGCAGTATTGCCGTCAAATATCATAGTTCTTGGTTGAAGCTACAATATTCAGCATCTCCTTGAGAAAGGATTTGTATTTGATCTGAACCGATAAATCGGCCTGGCCAGTATATTGGCTAATACTAGCTTATTGCAGATATATATTTATCTGTGCATATGATGACAGATGAATAACAATTCTTTTACAATTCACATTTTTTTTAAATATCAAATTTAAGGCACTCTTATCCAAAATGTTTGTTTATTGGATTGTTTTAAACTCTCAAATATCAGTAGCTGAACCACTGAACCAGAAAAGGCTTATTGCTGGCACACATACACAATATGATGTGCCCACAAATTCTACTAGCCCCCAAAACATCCCAACATCATAAAAAAACACATTTCAGGCAAGTTGCATGTTGTAGTTTTCAGCCAGTCTAAATGTTATGACCACTCTGATGAAGTTAAATTTGGATGATTTGACCTCAATCTTGAGAAATTGTTCATTACTTACAGTCCTCAGTGTCTACAAATTAGCTGCCAGACGGCCGCCATGTTTTTCAGTTCACCTGCTCCTTAGACTAGTCCAAAGCCAAAGCATCAGAAGTTGGTGAATCACTTAAGAAACTCCAGGATTTTTCTGTTGGATACAGATTCACCAGTTTGTTTTCTGGTCTGCATGGATGTGTTTTTCATACACTCGTGAAAAAAACTGAAAGAAGACTAAAGAGAGACGGCATGTGTGAACAATCTTCACTGTTACCCATTAACTCTGGATAGGAGATCCAAATTATCTTTTCTTCTTTTATTGTTATGGGGGGGGTTGTTGTTGTATTGTATTTAAACATTGTAATGTTCTGGACGACCAAAACATTTTTGTGTTACTTCAGTATTCATTTTATACTTTGCAAGTGGTTGAATGATAGGCCACTTGCACTTGATTGTACAATGATGTACTTCATTTTGTCAGGAAAATGTAACTTTTCACCACGTGCTTCATACTTAACACCAAAATATTGCTCTTAAATTATCATTTAACTTATGTTAGTTTGGGTGTAGAAAAAACAATGTATTAGGCAAACTTAAGGAAATATAATTTTCTATGAACACTGGAAAGCAAAATATCACAAATGTCAAAACATTTGTACTTTGTAGGCTATTAGCTGTAGACACATTATTATTATTGCTCACATGTTCTTTGATTAGTAAAAACTGAGATTTAAATTTGGGTTAGACCAATATACCAGTGTACTGATATTTGGAGCAGACTAATCTCAGCATAGTCTACCTCTGGGCCTACAATCATTTCAATACTCTGGCTTTGGTTTTAGTGTCCCATAACGGTCTAAATACTGATTCTAGGTTTGCTGTCTGTTTCAGTACTGAAGTATTGGTATCAGCCTTCAAAAACAAAATTGGTCCAAACCTGAATTTAAATCAACATCACTGTCTTTCACTCAGAAATGTTGAGCTTCACACAGCTGCTTCATCAGAAGTTGGAAATGCTTTCAGAACCATTGAATAATGTCCTGGTTTTGTGTTTTTGTGCTTTACTCTGTAAGAAGTGTTTTCTCAATGCCTTTAGTATTCATTGAAGAGCCATATAGTCATTTCACCATGTCTGGGTGCTCAGTCACTGAATGTTCTGGCTGATGGACTGGCGGACTGACTGATTACATCACTCACTTAAGGTGGTAACAGCGAGTCTGTTTCATATGGCTTGACTGAATGCACTGGATAATGTTGCCTTTGGGCCTTTTTAAAATTGTGATTGAATGGAAATGTGATGGAGGGGTGCTACTTGTAAATATGATTTAAAATAAACACCTTGGGATTGTATTTCAGCAATGTGTGCTACAATGTTTACTACATTCACAATCCTGTTTATTGATTAACTACCCACATAGATCACAGCAGGTCCTGTTGACATTTTGCTGTGAGGGTGGCACGAGAGGAAAGATATACTACATATAGACAGGCAGACACTATACGGATTCGACCAGATTTTAGCTGCGAATTGGTCGTCCCCGACTAATGTCTGAATCGGTTGTCGTTTGACATGCAGTTTGAACGGTCAACGATCTGGCTCTCGGACAATCTGATGGATTTCTGTCAGGTTCTGCAGTTTGAGCAGTGTCTGATTTCTCTCATGGCTGCTGTCAAAAGATCTGTTATCAACTGTAGTGAGCATGTTTTAATACGATTGGAGTAGTATTACACATGTTTTGGCTAAAACTTTAGTCCTGACTGAGACTGCTGTGATATACAATTGAACTTCACTGCGGAACAGACATCATATTGTCTGCATCTTCCAGACACCTGCAGTTCCACGTTATTCTTACTTTCCGTAAGTAGATATAGTAGAATTGCACAAAGTAACGCTGCCCCTCTCTTTTTGTCATTATTGAGGACGCAGCCATCTTGTTTGAATAAACTTCATTGGAATTATGACTGGACATAACCAACTGGGGGTTATATGCTGATGGTCAGTGTGAGCTCCACATCGTGGTCTCTCAGTTGATCTGTATAGTGTGAGCATAAAAATCGCAGCTTCTGGCTGTGCAGATTAAAACGTGTTGTGTGACACACAAAAACACAAAATACAAGATTAATAAAATCGCACGTTGACTGCCCAACTGAAAATGAAAAGTGTTCATCCTGTGCAGAAAATTAATGCAACTAGCCCAATTTCTTGTGCTCAATTAAACATGTTGGTAGCACTACAGGAAGGATCAGGGGGTCACCAAAATCATCAGGGTTCATCCATGGTCAAAGGTAACATTGATGGTAGTGCTAGAGGACCATGAATATCCAAACAACAACAACAAATTTCAAGGCAAATATTATCAGTAGTTCCATACTACATACTTATTCTAAGCAGTTTTTGAAGATGGTGTGTGCTCATACTAGAAAATATATAGTTCATACTATAAAATATTGTATATGTTTGATATAATATAATATATGTTTTGATTATGTTATTCATGGACACTATTTTCCCACAATAGGATGCACAAAAGAAAATGGGGTCGATATTTACAGCTTAAATTTTTTTTTTAATAAATTGTGGATGGTGGTGAGACTGATCCAGGAAGAAGAAAATACAACTGAAGTTGAATTAAATAGAATTTGGATTTAATTGACAGTGGCATACTAATGTCGCACTTATATTGACGTCCGAGGGTCCACAGTTTGCATCGTTTCCTGTTAGTGTTTTTAAAATGTGTAGAAATCGAATATGAGACATTGTGGTTTTGGGATCAGTTGCATTGGAGCTAATTGATAAACATCAACAGCTGCATTGATTGGACACTGTATCCCAGAAATCCTGTCCACATAGTGAGGTTGCCTCTGTACAAACCCAGATGACTCTTGGATGGATTGGTGACTAGTGTGATAGCTAAAAAGATGCAACATATGCAATAAATAAGACAGCTTTGGAGTTGGCAGACAACGTGTTTTTTCACTTTTGACAGAGCTAGACTATTCATGCAGATGCACACTGATTACACTTCACTACACTATCACTACAGTAGATGTGATGTAGAAGTTGAACTGATAGCTCATTTCAAAGCAAGTCTAATTCTTTCATGGCTTCGCCCAATCTTACCTGGAAGTGGGGTTATTAGGCACGTCAGCCAGACACCCGCCACCCTGAGCCCTTATCAGCTGCACTTTGACACCAGCTATTAGTCATTAATCAGTCAAATATAAATCTGACCCAACTCCACTGCGCTTTGGACTCTGCTTCTGTTCCTCTTGAAGAAAGGTAATGAGATTGTCACCATGTTTGGAATTGTGTCGTATGCAACTAGCAATTATCTGCAAGTTGCTTCATGTGCTAATATTTTATTTTAAAAAGGGGAATAGTGGTTACATTGTACTAAAATTATTAGTAGATGAGAATAATTTTCATTATTGATTAATTTAAGGATTATTGTTTTGAAAATTTGTTTAGCATATACAATTTTAATAAATAGTGCCAAATGTCCATCGTAAGACATCTGACTAAAGTGATTTCTTAGAATGGCTTATTCTGTCTGAGAAGAAAACCTGAAGCCATTTAATTTACTATGATATGAAATGCTGCCATCACATAACTTACTAATTGTTTAAGTAGTAGCTGCATGATATCTGCTTCTGTTTTTCATGTATTTTATCATCGTCTCTTGTGAATTTTTTCTGATCATTCAGAGGTTCACTGCTGCAGCAGAAAACTGATTGGATCTCCAGAGAGCACAATGGCGAGACTTTTCACAGGTAAATAGCATTCACTCATTCATTTTTTTTTATTTGATATACCAGTTATGTGTACACAAATACTGTATATATACAGTACAAATATGTGTGTATATATATATATATAAATACACATAATAAGACGGCAAGAACTTTATATAGACATAGTATATTTCTATATATAGTACATTTTTTTAAACTCCAGGAGAGAGAGGTAGGAAGCAGAGAGCTTATACAAAGACCTCTTCTCATTCACTCATTCATTCATGCATTCACCTGCTGACCTGAGGCATAAGTGAAATAAGCAGTTAAAACTAAGCCTGAAATTGAAAATTATTCTGAAATTAGCTACTAACCGTCTTGAACATTTGAATAAAATGTCAGTTTAGTATTTTATTCATCGTATTTATCTCATGTTTCACAAATTTCAAATGTGTGCTAACTCTAGTATCTAAGTAATATCCTACATTTAAATCTTGCAGATATATGATATTGAGAAATACAATTGCTTAAATGGGTAATATAACATCATTTGTTTTTTTATTTTTGCACTCTCAGTAAAAAAGATATTGTACTAATCGGATGTTGTTTAAAATTACCAGATGAATATATTTATTTTTTCTTGCAGCAATTTTAATTGTAGTTGTTAATTTGCACACCAGGTCCCTGTTTTTCTTTTTTTAGACATGTATGTATTTACATGGTATGTCTATAATGCCTCAAGTCTTACATCTTCTCTTTTCCTGTTTTCTCTTCCTGTTTTTTTGCAGCTGTGGGCATTCTGCTCGTTCTGCACATCGGTAAGCATTAGTTTTGTAGGACAACAGACACTGGCTCTTCTTCACACTAATATGATCAAAATTTCAGAACAAACGCAAGTGCATTTAAAGTCTCAATGCTGATATCTTACTGTCTTCACTCAGCGTCATCCAGTAAACTGGTGTGCCACATGACCAACTGGGCCCAGTACAGGCCCAGTACTGGCAAATTCACATCAGATAACATCGACCCCTTCCTGTGCACACATGTCATCTACGCTTTGGCCACCATCAACAGCTTCAACCAGATCATCCCCATCGAGTGGAACGATGAGCAGCAGTACAGCAAGCTCAACAGCCTCAAGAATGTGTGAGTTAACACAGTCTGTACAGTCAGCCAATATGGACACCAACATTCTGCTGATGTGGTTTATTCAAGATAACATTACACACATAGTGTTTAGTGCCTAGTATTCAACATTTAATTTTTTTTTCAAGCCAAAACAAGACAAATATTCAATTCTTTTTCCTAGAGCTGTACTCTTGTCCAGGTGGGTTGGCTTTTAGAACAGAACTATTTGTAGCCTGGAATCCTATTTTTTAAATCCCAACACTTTAATCTACACATTAATGTCAAGTCATCAGGTAAAATGTGGCATACATTTATGTTCTATTTTTAAAATCATGGAGGGATCTTTCAACTGATTATATAGAAATAACGATACATTTCTAATTCAATTAATGCATTTTTATAGAATCAAATATCAAAGAAAACTCTCACGTGACCCCTTCTGCTTCTTTCTTCTTCTTCTTCTCCTTGGGACCCAAAAGTCCTGTCGTTTAGACCATTGTGAGGCCAAGCCTAACATTAAAATTATGTTGCATTATCTGTATCTAGCATTGTATGGGTGTCCAGGGAGGAACCATCACCATATCAGCTATTCAGTCAGCAGTCTTAGAATGAATAAAGGGCCAACAAATGACACACCACAGTAGATAGTAAAATTTGTTATTACTTTATGAGCTGCAGTACATGAGAGCTTGGGACAACAATCTACAACATAAAATGTAGTTGACTTTGCAACCTCCACTCTCAAATTGTTCCTGATGTTGCACAAGTCTGACCTGTTTCAAATTCAAGTTCAAATTTATTTATAGTCCACATTTCATACTAATTTATCTAAAAGCATTTTCCGCACTAGCAGATATTCATACATATTCATTATTTAAATGTTCTGTAGGCACTGTAAAAAACTGTCTTAGGTTTTAAATAAGTATAATACAGAGACACTTCTCAGGTCAGCAGCCAGACTGCTTCATTTCTGCGAGGTCAAACACTATAAGCGTGAGATCTTTTCTTTGCCTAGCACCAAATGATCTGAGTGGTCTAACAGGCTAACAAGCTAACAAGCATATCAGAGCAAGGTCATTTACGAAACGCTTGTATAGTGTGACGGGCAGCCAGTGGAGACACTAAGACTGCAATAATACAGTCATATAGTGTGAGTTGTAACACAGACAGCTGCATCCTTGATTAGCTGCAATCCAGCCAATTAGAGTAATCTGATCAGTTGGTAATAAAGTTAAATTTATGATACTTAAATTAACTGGAGAATCTAAAATAACCTTTGGATATGTTTTCAGGTGAAGAATATCTATCCAGCATCTAAGAAAATAGTGGCAATGTTTATATAGATATATATAAAGATGAATGAACTGAATATTGTGTTGCAGAGATATCTACTGAAGTTAGCATGCAAACCGATCCCCAGCCCGTCCTGTCTCATAATACCACTTGGTACCTCAAGAGACGATAGTCTGATAATGTAGCTCAGCCCGTGTTGAGATACTGGACCCAAAATTGGCTCCTATTCAGTCCAATGAGAATTGCTAGCCTGGCGCATATGGCAAAAAAAGTTTCTATTTTCCAGGTTTACTTTGGGGGTATGCGGCCCACTGAATATGCGCAGTAGTGTTTCTCACACTGGCCCCGCCTTCGAGTTCCTGCTCGGCCCATAGTCTTTACATTGTGATGACGTCACAGATTTTTAAATCACTTTTCTCGGCTCATGGAGAGTTTTACAAATATAAAACCTCTATGGATCAAAAAAAAATCATTATAGAAAAGGTCAGTTCGAGGTGACCAGTCAGTTTTACAGACGTCTCTTTTACAGTAGTGGCCTATGGGGAAAAAGCTTTCTGGGCTGCAGGGGAATTTTTCTTGTGCAAGTGGCCACTGAAAAAAATTGGATGCAAGGACAGCTAAGTTAGCTGCATAGCTAACTGAGCTAACTAGCTAGCAGTTAGCAGCAGTTATGACCTGATATGTGATGTGTTGCACCCTATTTTTTGGGAGTATGAATATGACAGGTGGAGCGTAGTCTCAGTTCTTACACATTGCACATTTAAATTACAATCAGAGTTAAATATTAATATGTGGAGCTAAGGGTTATCAGAATCAGAAACAATCCCAAGTTTCTTTATTTTTTCACAGCCCTCGGGAGGAATGTGTGCAACAGAGAAGAGTCTTAACTATGGGCTTTTAGGTCTTAGAACTATAGTAAGACCTCAGTCCCATCACTATTTATCTGCAATAAATCAATAAGTTTAAAACTTCCAGGCCAATGGGTTACGTGGTGAAATAGTCATGTCATCAGCATAGGTAAAATTATGTGTTGTTGGATTCAATTACATTTTTTTATATAGTGCCAATTCATAACAGAAGTTGTCTCATTGCACTTTTCCTATAGAGCAGGACAAATCCCACCATGAGCAAGCACTTGGCAACAGTGGCAAGGAAAAATGTCCTTTTAACAGGCAGAAACCTTGGGCAGAACCAGATGCAATGTTGGGCGACCATCTGCCGTGTTGGGTTGAGAGAGAGAGAGAGAGAGAGAAGGGGGGTAGGGGAGAGGGAAGCACAATGCAAATTACACCTAGAATTTTACAATAGTAATAATGTAATTGTAGTGGTAATATTAATATTAATAAAGTAATAATAATAGGAATAATAGTCATAGGAATAATAATGACAATAATAGTAACAAGGCCAATAACAACAGTAACAGTTTTCGAGCAGGAACACGTGGCCAGCAGGTGGCCCACAACCACAGATCCAGTCTCTGCAGCTCCGGAGGTAGAAATACCTGCTGAGAGCGACAGAAGGAGAGAGAAGAGAAACGAGAAAGCACAAAACTACGGGAGAGAGAAGATGACGCGTTTAATGATGTGATAATTACATTTAAGGTTATGTTTGTCTCTCTCTCTGCTATTAGCAATCCTGCACTGAAGACACTGCTGTCTGTTGGAGGCACAGTCAATGGAATGAGCCCGTAAGTTAAAATATTATCCCAGTTCTCACGGTCTTCCACACACATACTCAATGTCCTTGACACACATTCTACTCAGAGGACAGAAACCTTCCTCTGCCACTGTATTACCAGAATGGAGGCCACAAGATTTTTTTTACACATCCCACCAGATTCATCGCCATGGTTGCCAGGCCCGAGGGTCGTGCAGCCTTCATCAGGTCAGCCATCAGCTTCCTGCGCACCCATAACTTTGACGGACTGAACTTGGCCTGGGAATATCCTGGACAGAATGGCAGCCCTGCGGGGGACAAGGAGAAGTTCACTCTGCTGGTCATGGTTAGCCTGGACTTAATTTTTCAATAATACTTATTATAAATTAGTGGTGTATCCAAGTGTTTCCTCTGCCATTCAATAGATGTTGTTGTGCATTTCAACCAGCCTAAAAGCCATTAGTGTTGAACCTTTATGTGATTGTAGCATTTTCAAAACTATTCTCATGGCATAAGATTTTGTTTGTGAAAAAATGGTGCAATCCAATGTAACTTTCAATCTATTCATCTCAGTGTCTTCATGCTGGATCCATGGGGGCATATGCATTGCTATCTGCCACACAGTTTCTTTAAAGACCACCACCAAATTTTAAAACCTCCAGCTCACTGAGGCTACAGCATTATTTAGAATAATAAAAAATGTACTCACTTTTACTTTTTGATACTGTGGGACAAACGAATGATCAAATTAACAAGGCACGCCCACAGCCACGCTTGCAGATCTGTAAGGCTGTAATTACGCACAGTGGTGATTTGAGCTAAATGCTAATATCAGGATGCTAACATGCTCACAATGACAGTACAGCTGAGGCTGATGGGAATATCATTACAAATTAAATGTTTTAACTGATTATGGTGCTGGATGAAAAGTCAGGAGGTCTCCAAAGGTATTACAATGAATCCTCATGGGGACACTACAGGATAATCAAAGCAGGATTCATCCACTAGAGAAACTTGAATATCCGTCCAAAATTTGGTGCCAGTCCATTTAGTAGATAATGACATACTGTATTTCAGCCGCTGATGGCGCTAGATGAAAAATTAGAAGATCACCAAAGTCATTAGGGTTCATCCATTGATATCTGTACAAAATTTCATGGCAATCCATCCAATAGTTGAGATTTTTCAGTCTGGACTAAAAAAAAAAGAGAAATGCAATACAAATGTTGATATTACACAATGAAGGACTGAACAACCAAAGTGCTTTGAGATGCATCATTCTTCCAAGTCTTCATCAAAAGACTAGTGTGGTAGTAGGAGACAGACAGAAACATTCAGATGTGGAGGATCGGATGTATTTTTGTTTGTTCTGCCTACAGGAGCTTTCCAAGGCCTTTGAGGATGATGCCAAAGACAACAGGAAAACTCAGCTGCTTCTGTCAGCCAACGTTGCTGCTTTCCGTCCCACCATTGACAGAGCCTATGAGGTCAACAAGATTGCACCGTAAGTTTGACTTCACTGGACTCAATGCACGTTTATGCTGAGAAAAGTAAGGTATCCAAAAAAGTATAGGTTTGGTATCAGTAGTGAAACACAGGCATGATACCCAGCCCTACTTACTGTGAATGACAGATAGGGGTGTCAGTATCAGGACATCTGGTAGGAAATATGAACATGAGACCAGTATTCACTGATGGGACAGGCCTTTGAAAGACCACTGGACTTTTCTAAACCAATGTGCCTCTTATTGTTCACAGTTAGAAAGAATTGTACCTTTACTGTTAAACCAAATAGTTTGCATGTGCTGTATACTATGTCCTTCACCAATGGTGAAACTTCTATTGCTGATCTAAAAAAAAAAAAAACTTTTAAAATCAACAGTCACCTTGACTTCATCAATGTCATGACCTATGACTTCCATGGACACTGGGAGGCAGCTACTGGACACAACAGCCCACTATACCGCAGCTCTGTGGACTCCGGCTCACACATTCATCACAATATCGTAAGACGCACACAAAGACACAAAAGACAGACACCTGTAAACTACACACACTTTTTGAAACTAGTCTATGTGTTAATTTGACTATTTATTGTCAAATTGTCCAAAATGCAGTTTAAGATCTCACTTTTATCTCACTGATGAGAACAACATTTAGGGTTGATACACTAACTATTATGACCACTAGGGGACAGAGGGTCTCTCAAAAACTTGGGATAATGAGTCGTGATATAATATTGAATATAGATATCAAGTGTTAGTTAGAAAATATTTGTCTACTTACATATCCAACAGCCACAGAGTGACATTAGCATTCATCTGGAGTCATGTTTCTATCCAGCATTTGAATATAAGTCCAGTATTCACTCCCCTTTTAGCTCTGGTTTGGTCTCCAACTCCTCCTTTTTAGCTGCTAGACTTTTATACCTAAATAATGAGCTGAATGTTGTAGAGATAGCTGTTCATTCACAGTTGTATCTGCAGTACTGGCAAACCTTTTAATTTCCAGAGAGGCATCTGATAATGTTAATATCAAAAATATTAGTTGTATACTCTAGTATTTATCTCCTTTGTCCTTTTTGTTAGAACTCTTCTGTATCCCACTGGCTGGCTCTGGGAGCACCAGCTCAGAAGCTGCTGCTGGGTTTCACCACCTACGGACGAACTTACCGCCTTCGCAGTGCAGCTACTGGCCTGGGAGCACCAGCTAATGGCCCCGCAGACGCTGGACCCTACACTCGCACTGCCGGCTTCTGGGCCTATTATGAGGTACAGCACATTCATAAAATGCATAGCTAAGTTTGTGTTTAAAGTCAATATTTCCCCAATAATGGCCACTGCATCTGTGTGCACTGATGTTAAAATGACAATGTAAAATCTCACACATTACTGTGCGAGTTAAGCCCCATTGGCATGTCTGTAATCAAAGAAACACACTGAACTGAGAACACAAGAAGTAATGGGGTTACTGCTGCTACTGTTGGTGAAAACACTGGCATCTCTGCCTCTTCTCTGCCCCTAAAATGCTGAGGAACTGACACGCCTGCCTGTTTTTTATACCTAAACATATCTAAAGTTACTCCACTCCGCTGTAACAACATGACTCGACATCAATATGACTTGCAGTCATCTACATTTGATCAAGGAGAAAATACACCTCTGAAAGACTAAGCAGATCCAAAATTCTAAATGTTAAAACAAGAGTTGCCTTTTCCTTTAAGTAGCCTATTTATATCAGTAAATACGGTAAGTTTAACTTAGAGTATCTCCCTCCCAACCCCTGTGTTGTCTGATGAAACTCTGTTTATGTTTCTGTGTTATCAGATCTGTGACTTCATCTCTAGTGCTACTGTTAAATGGATCGCTGAACAGGAGGTTCCTTATGCCACCTATGGCAGTGCCTGGGTAGGCTATGATGACATGCGCAGCTATTCTTCCAAGGTAACCATTACTACCTACAGTTATAATAATGTTATTAGGCAACAAATTCCCACTCTTGTGATCTGTGATCAAAAGTTGTAAAGCTCTTGTATTTATTATCTGAACTGTTTTTGAAAGAGAAATAATAAACAAGCGTTTTTATTTCTAGTATTTTTAGTTCCTATTTCTCCATTCTAGGTCTATTACATAGATCTGTAGCTGCTGCTATTTAATCACCTTTGTTACTGATGTGGTCGTCCCGTAGACCCAATGGATGACTGCCAACAGCCTGGGAGGAGCTCATGTGTGGACTCTGGACATGGATGACTTTGGTGGATCCTTCTGCTCACTTGGAACTTATCCTCTCATCAACCACCTCAGGATGTCAATGGGTAAATACCGTAGTTCAGCTACCTTAAAAAGCCATTCCCACTCACTGTGATGGCCTTTACTTTCTTATTTAATTGACTTAAATTTAATTAAATTTGTCTTCTTCTGTATTTGATAATAAAAATGAGGTTTATTTTTCAGTTTTGGTGCAGTTTGTAGTCAAGAAAAGGTTGGTTTAGCCTCTGTTTATTCTATTTATAACATTTCTTTCTCCATGTCTGATTCTGCAGGCTTCCCCCCAAAGCCCACCACCACTCCAGCCCCCACTACCACTAGGGACCCCATTGCCGACTTCTGCCGTGGCCGCCCCGATGGCCTGTATGAGAACCCAGCTGATAAGAACACCTACTTCCAGTGCTTCAGGGGAAACACCTACCTGCAACACTGCCAGCCTGGCCTCATCTACTGGGACTCCTGCAAGTGCTGCGACTGGCCATGAGCCACAGAAACCTGAACTACAAACACACAGTCCATTAATACATAAGACAGTGAATTATATTTCAGTGAAATCCTTTCATAGAGTGTCAGCTTGCACTGATTAACCTCATGGTGCTGGGTTACATCTGGAACTGAAAGTAAACCAATGAGAAAATTGCTCTTTGCAGCTGGCTTACTGCTTTCCCAAACAAAATAAACAAAACCTTGTCATTACATGACCTGATGAAAGATATGCCTGATTTACTTTTCATTCTTGTGTTTTATAAGAAAAGTGAACATTTTCTCTTCATTTTACTAGTTTCAAGTGAAGGTTGCTGGTGTGTTTCCAGTATTTGTATCCACTCCACAATAACACACTCAACAGTATTATATTCTTGTATATGTCTCTCCACAGGCTTTCTAACAATGGGTAAGGTAAGGTATGGATAAAATGGATGTGCTGGGATGAAAACCCCAAATAAAATCATTGTGACAGGAGCATAGTGTTAGGCAGAGCACAAGTTGCTTCATTCAGTGGCAGGTGTGTGGCATGGACATTATAACCTGACACTTCTCATTATATCCCCAACCTTGTCATTTCAAGTGTCTCGGATCCGGACAAAATCTAGTCTAATATACTTTTGTTTACACTTAGACGCATATATGCGTGCTTCTCTGTTGGCAAGATCACGAAGGTGATTGCAATCTGTCTTTGTTTTCCCAGACAACATTAAATAAGAGTCACTACTACTCCAGTCCAGTAGGTGGTGGTAATGTAGCTGAAGATGTTTGGTAACTACCAAAAACACCAGAAGAAGAAGAACTTCTGCACTTTAGCAGTTTAGCTTGCAATAAACTAAACTAACTAAAATTAACTGTTAGCAATAATAACTAGCTAGCTAACTAACAACTATCCATAAACTAGTACAAACACATGGATGAATTATGGCCTATTCATGAACTACTAATTTCAGTATTTTTTCAGTGTAACTTTAGCTGCTGTTAACACAGGGAAGACAGGACAGACTGTCTGACAAGCTACTGTACTTCCACAGAGTTCATGTTCATATATTTGCTTATTAATGGGGATTAGTTCTCCCAGCAGAATCCTACCTGCTTTTCGGATGCTTTAAGAGCACCCTAAGAGCAGAGCCTTTCCCATCAAATCTAACTGTACAACAATTTTCTATAAATTGGTAAATTTTTTGACATATGTGTCTCTGACTGAGCTATCATATTTTTCACAAAGATTTTTATAAGAGGTAAATGGAATGTACTTGTACTTGTATAGCACCTTTCTTCCGACCACTCAAAGCGCTTCACATACTACTTATCACATTCACCCCATTCACACACATTCATACACTGATGGCAGATGCTAACTGCTCATCAGTCCAAAGAAACTACCTAATCATTCACACACCCTCAGGAGCAATTTGGGATTCAGTGTCTTGCCCAAGGACACTTCGACATGTGGACTGGAGGAAGCTGGGACCATCTGATTGGTGGACACTTTACCACTAAGCCACAGCCGCAGGACAAAACATTATTTTATGATTAAAATCATGTTTCTTAGCTGAAAATAATGTTTTGCCACATGAAAGACACTGATTCTTGTAGGATTATCCACTCATGTGTTACATACAACACTATCTGCAAGTGGAATGAATTTATCATTCAAGCGTCTAAGGAGAAAGCCATGTTGTGGTTTGAATGATTTTTTTGGCCTATCCTAACCTCTTCTGAGAAAATCTGGCTCAGATCCTGCTGACCATCATTATTTTCATTTCAAAGCTCATTGAAGAATTTATTAAAACTGTCCTTTTCACTGCATTAGTGAGTCCTATGTTTGTCAGTGTGTCCGCACAGAAGGGTGGGGGCAACACGTGTCTCGGAGGTATATGAGTGATGGGATCATATTCTGTCACTAGGTAGTTTGTGTTTCAGGTGTAATCGTTTTGCTAAATGGCCACATTTTTTTTTATCATCCCTGTCTCTCCTCTCTCTTCATTCATTTTGGATTTTAGCTCTCCCATCCTTAAGAAAAATAAGGATGGGATATAAGAAAAATTAGAAAAAAGATAAAAGTTTTTTTTTTATTGAAACCAGATTGCAACCAGATATTCACAGTTTCGTTTCTTCTGCAGAGCTGTGTAATGTAGACTACTCGTATTGATATTCTCTCCTGAAGTGAAGGTCTTCTTGTTCTTGAGCTCTATTTTAACATTACCTTTTTTGTGTGTCATTACCTTTTTGCCTTATTGATAGTGATAGTTTTATCATGATCATATGGCATCTAATTGAGTTGTACATGATTTTATTTTAAAGTGGATTTACAGTTCAGTTACTGAAATGCAGCACATTCCCACAATGTAACACATCACGTGGTGTAAGACATGGATGCCCAATTTTCCCTCACCTCTTTTTGATTGTCTCCCAGCTTTTAACTGCTAACAGCACAAATAGTTATCTGTATGCGGCTGTGGTAGCAGACAGACAAGTTTTAATGAATTGCCAGATGGTACAGTACTATTTTTGAAAAATACCTCTCAGATACTCTTGAAACATTTTCCAATGCTTCTCGATTTTGTTTAAAAGATTGTTACGTTGTTATTGTTAAGTGATAAACCACAAGAGGCTGGTTTCATGATGATGAACAGTTCAGCGATTGATGATGTGCAATTGTATCACTTTCTTTTGTAATTGTAATTACTTTCTAGGCTGCTCACACACATACACGGAAATTACAGCAATTTTTTAACTAAGACAAAGGAAACACCAGACAAATACTGTTGAAGTGGCAGAGGTACTCTTAGCAGGTCAGAAATGTTTTACTATGTTGATAGTGTTGAACTTTGTAAAGTTAACTTGACATTCTGATCACATTGTAGCTTACTCTTTGGTAATATGCCAAACCCTTCTTCTATTAGTCCATAATGGTCTTGGATGATGATGATACAAACACTGTAATTGATAGGCTTTTATGAATGAATAAAATTAAACTTTTTATTCCATGCGATTTAGAATTTTGTACTTTGCCCTTAAAAATCATTCATAGTGGCTGTGGAATAGAATCATTTCACCCCCCCCCCACCAAAACCCAACACCACTGTGGAACATGCCAAAGTAAATGTTTCATCTAGAGAGTTCAGGATAGTTTTTAAGAAGAGAACTTTGTTCTTGGAAGACGGTTAATGCACTCTCAGACTTAATGTATATTTATCCTGACATCGACAGTATTTAACCAATGGATGTAACATTAGTGTTGCAACATACCATAGTGACCTTAATGAATAATGCTGTGCAAGCCTTTGTTCAAAGTGCTCTGTTATCAGGGTTATCACTATTTTGGCCAGGGAAATTCTTACAGAATCTTGTAACAGTCCCAGACTGGACCCCCTGGCCAGGGAAGGTCAGTGACTAGATTTACAATACAGAGTGCAACCATGAGTGAGGCCTTATTGCAGCATGTAAACACCTGAGTTGTAGGAGAAACCATTATAATACAAAAACCTGAAAACTTAAAAAAAAAAAAAAAGTGTTATGTGTAATGTGTTGGTTAAACAAAGACACTTATTAGTTAACCCTCATCCTACCGACTGGGGTACCCGCAGACCCCAGAAGTATACTTTTTGTCATATCTCACAGTGCTTTATTCTATCATTCCACTTTTTCATGACTTTGTCAATCAGTTTGTTCCTAATGACTTCATATGATTGTTTTCTTTTTCTGTTATAATTAGTGTTAAATATGTTGGTAGGATGAGGGTTAATGGTGCAATAATAAAGTTTTGACTCTGTTGCACAAAATGCCCATGCTGCGCAGGATGTGATTGTTGATCGGGATACAGGCTAGTATGACTCCAGTTATTCTAGTGAGGCCTGCATGAGCTCTTTAGATTTTCTGATGATTACGTCTATGGAAGTGTGAAGGTGTTTTACTAGTCTGCTTTTTCAGGGCATGAGACAGTTAACATAGCAGGGACTTTGCACAGGCTATAGTGGTAATGTCCATATAAGCTGCGTGTCGATTTATGGCAGTTAATAATCTCCATACCATGGAGCCGCTTTTAAAACTGATTTTCCTTAGACATACACTGGAGTCTAGAGTTGTTGTTTTGTATGTATTTTGGATGTATATATCAAAAATGAAAACGTGAACAAAGAGTGTTTATGAGGCAGGAACTCCCACTCCAGTGATAAGGTGATTGGTGGCTGTTCACTATGAAACAGTTCTGAAAAATATAAAACCATGTTAAATAGACTACAGTGTCACACCCAACGCACGCAAATGTGAGTTATATAACTGTTATCAATAGAAAGATTAATCATTTATTTGTGCTCCAATGCGTTATCACAGCAATATTTAGCGACTAATAAGAAGGCTTCTTAATGGTTCAATGTTCTTCAGCTTCTGACTACAAAAGAGAGATAAAGTAATCTAGATGTTAGCTCCAAACCTTACACTTCAGCAACTTTATGTACAATTGATTGATATGCATTGAGCATTTAAGGAAAGCCAGAGATCATTGTTCAGATTATCTACATGTCCTTGGACTGTTCAGTTTCCATTTATGTCCTAGGGAGAAGGAAAAGATTTGCCAGTGGAAATCTGCATCAAAGGAATAGCTCACATTTTGGGAAATGTGCTTATTCACTCTCTTTCATAAGAGAGATATGAGATCTCAATCTCATATCTGTGAGTAAAATACGAAACTACTCGGGAGACATGAGGTGGTTAGCCTAGCTTAACTTAGAAACAGGACAGCTAGCCTGTCTCTGTCCAATGTGAAGAAAGAAACCTACACCGCTAAAGCTCACTGATTAACACGTTGTATCTTGTTTGGTAATCAGGTGAACAGGTGAATCTAGCAGCCTGTGTTACAGCCAGAGATGCTGCACAGAAATACTGTAAACTACTGGTTGCCGAAATAGCTCTAACATGTTATTCCATCTCAAATCACAGTTGTTTCACATGTTTTTGAACTGGACAGATCCAGGCTAGCTGTTTCCCCCCTGCCACCAGCTTATTCCCCCCGCCACTAGCGTCCTGACGTCCTAACACACAAACGTGAGGTTGATATTGATCTGCTCATCTCACACTTGAAAAGAACGCCAATTTCCTTTAAATCTGCACTAATCGATATTTTTGTATGAACAATGGACCAAAAGAGTCGCTCGTAGTGATAGTTATCACATAACTGCAGTTCCCCTCAGCTCTACGGAGCATTTCTTTCAACTTATTGTTTTGGTGTTACGTTCCTCCAACTTTGCTGTTTTCATTCACTCTCACTGCCATTTAGGGCAGCAGCAGGCAGCTGTTTTCAGCAAAAAAGCTCCAATAAACCACCTGTATGGTACCTGCCCAGCACCAAACAACAGACAGACATAGTCAGCAACTAGATGGTGAACATAGTGGAGCATTTAACACCTAAAAAAACAGGTATTTCCCTCAGGAGTTGGAGATGGAGACCAAAACAGAGCTAAAAGAAGAGTGAATATTGGACTCATCAGGTAGACAGAAGCACGACTCCAAAAATTGAAATGTTGCTCTGTGTCTGCTGGATATGTAAGTAGGCAAATGTTTGCTAACATGTTCACCATATCAACAGTCTGTTAATTGTTCTGCTGCCTCCAAGTGGCCAAAATTCCATTAATAGCCCTACTGTTTTAAGAATAATTTTGAAAAGGTGCTCATTGCCTTTTCAGTGTTAATTGGGCCTCACACATTTGTATGCTTATCTAACAATATGAATTGACTGTAACATGTTATGATGTGTTTTGTGTAATACATGTTTTCTTGACCCCATCATGATGTAAAAACAAAAGTGATGCCATGTACCAGCCCAGTCTTATATGAAACTGTATTAGTGAGCCTTTTACACGTCTTAATATATGCTGCAGTTGCAGTCTTTGCTAATACACATAAACAACTGCATCAGCTCTTTGTGACCATCAGAGAAGAATAGTAAAGCATGAAGATGGATCATTTGAAACAAGTCATTGTGAGATGACAATGTCCTTGGACAGCTCAAGGACATTGCTGAGGGTATAAGTTTTCTCTAGGAGTAAACAGCCCTGAGCAGCTTGAGTCAAAGTCATGTCATGACATAAACTGAGTCCCATATCTTGTACAGAAATGTTACACTGTCTCTATACCATATACTACAGCTTATCATCATCTGTCAGTTCAGGTTGGGTGTTACTTATCTTATCCCATTCTGTACCTACAATATACAGAACACATCATTATTACCCACCTCCCTTTCGTGATATGTGAGGAAGACTGATATCCCGCTCCTCCAGTGGTGTGATGTATAAAAGAAGCTGGAAACTCCTACATATTGGTTCCATCTGAGATCTCAAGGTAAGCTTGTGCTGGGAATCTCTCAGTATCCCTTCTTCTTTTCCTCTTTTGTGTTTCCATGAGCTACTTCAGTGTAGACTGTAGAGATTCAGCTCCAGTTTAGTATGATTCAGTTTCCTTTGAGTTATTTTTTTTTTCTAGGAAATGAAATCAGACAAAAGTATACACAGTGTTTCCTGTAAATTGGGAAAAAGCACTGCAGTTGTGTTTAGAGCTGGACTGGAAATGTTACGCCTGTAACCTGGGGCTTAAACAATAGACTGTGCTTACAGGGAAAGTAGACTGAAAGTCAACAAACTGAAGTTCAAGATATTAATCACTGAGACATTTCTTTGGTAAAATTATGTTTTTAAGAACAATTTTGAGTGTAATTTAGGTTATGCTATTATGACTAGCTGACACCATGTGGAACAGTTAGTTACATTCATATATGAACTCTTTAAGGTTACTAAAATAACTTTGATTGATATTGTTTGGTTCAAAAATCTCTAAAGATCCCAGAGAAGCCAGATGGTTGACATTAGTGGAGTTATTGTTGAAGCACTTAACTTGTTGTGTGTTGTTTTATAGGCCATATGTTTTGAGTTATAATACTTACAGTCAAGTTATACATCTTAATAATTCCAATGAATAAGCAATCATATTTAATTCATTTTGTTTGTCTTTGTTTTTTCCTTGACAAATCTGTTTATTATAGTCTAGAAAAAAAGAAGTTGAAGTTGTGAGCTTTGAAATCAAGATGACCAAGCTCACTGTTCTAGCAGGTAAACAGTCATCAGGCCTCAGTGCCTCATATATTAATCCATTCTATCCATTCTGCAATGTAAAACATTCATCTCTAATTTTGACCTCTCTTTAGGTTTGTGCCTGCTGATGTGCCAGCTGGGTAAGTTACACTTGAGTAAAACTTGTGACATGGTCATACAACCACACTTTGAAGTTTGTGTTGACACTGACTGAGCTAGCTGTCTTAAAGTATCTGAAAATAATTGAGATTACCTGCAATGCTGACCACAAATTTCCTTTCACTGATCTCCAGCAACTGCCTCCCAGATGGTGTGCTACTTCACCAACTGGTCCCAGTACAGACCTGGGACTGGGAAATACATGCCCCAAAATGTGGATCCCTTCCTGTGCACTCATCTGATTTATGCTTTCTCCATCATTGACTACAAAAATGAGTTGATTACCTATGAATGGAATGACGAGACCCTGTACAAGACTTTCAATGGCCTGAAGAGCAAGTAAGAACTTGTCTTTCCACTGTATGAAATAGTCTCCCAGCTACTGCAGCTTATACTTAAATCTGTGTGTTAATGACCAAAATTTAAATGTGTGTTTCAAAATCCCATTTTAGCCATATACACACACTGTGTGTGATAAACAAACCTTTTTCAACTCAAATATTCGGCATTATACAAATCATCAAACCACATATATGTTTTAAAGGAACCCCAGTCTGAAGACCTTACTGGCTGTCGGTGGATGGAACTTCGGCTCAGCTCAGTGAGTATTTCTTCTTTGTTTATCAAATTTGGGTTCATATTCAACCCCAAATGTTGAATACGGAATGAAAGCTTAGTTTACATAAAAAATGCATGATATAACATAGATTTGGACAAAAATAGAAGAATGAGATATGTCAAATTCATGATAAACAGCCCTGATGCATTTCAGGATGATGTTACTAAGTCCTATTTCATGTTAACCAAATTTCCTCAGGTTCTCCATCATGGTGTCCACTCCAGCCAACCGTCAAACGTTCATCCAGTCTTCTATCAAATTCCTGAGGCTTCATGGATTTGATGGTCTGGATCTGGACTGGGAGTACCCTGGATCTCGTGGAAGTCCCCCAGAGGACAAGAAGCGGTTCAGTCTGCTCTGCAAGGTGGGTCATGAACTCTTGAGCCATAGGGAACAGATGTATTAATAGCACTATATTTTGTGTCTTAACAGTTATCTTCATTCGCAGGAACTTGTTGAGGCCTACGCAGCTGAAGCCAAGGCCACCGGCAAGCCTCAGCTCATGCTGACTGCTGCAGTGTCTGCTGGGAAGGGAACTATTGATGCCGGATATGAGATTGCTGAGATTGCCAAGTACTGCAGATTCTTTTGTTGTGGTTGATATTTTTAGTCTTTGTTTCTGATGATAGGTTGGCTCAGTGGCTCATCTTAATCAGTATTTTAAATGCATTTCCAGGCATCTGGACTTCATCAATGTGATGACCTACGACTTCCATGGAGCTTGGGAGCAATTCACTGGACACAACAGCCCACTGTACCGCGGCTCACATGACAGCGGTGACCTCATTTACTTCAACACTGTAAGAGATGTAGTGGTGCTATGGAACATTATTATAGCACGAATGACACAGTAATCCATAAATCAATCAGTCTTTCCCCAGAAAAAAAAAGAATGACGCAATTTTCTGCAATTCGACATATATATTCAAAGACTTTGGGGGGATTATTTTAAAACTTGTAGCTCAGTAACCCCCCCACACACACACATTATATTAGGGAAAAATCTGGCTATTTATTTAGAGATTTTCATGTCAATTATTTGTGCTGTTATGGTTATTGATGACACTCAATTATTCACTCACGTCCACACTAGCTTCTACACTGCTGCCACTTTTCTGAAAAAGAGCTAAATCTTGTCTGCCTCACCCAAAAATCTTAAGGGGCATACATGATAAGAGCTGTATTTTCAAACACAATGCCAATAATAATAACTACCAATAAAAGCTCAGAATGAGCAGTAGGAACCTATTTTCCAAACTGCTCAGCCTCCTTCAAAGATTCATCACCACTAGCCTAAGTACATATAACCTGTAACCACACCTACTGGTGGGGGGGTGCAATAATACCAAAGTGTAGGATTTTCATCCTACCTTAATGTCTTTTTGCAAGACTCCAAAAGGAATCCCTAACTCTCTCCAAGTTCACTTCCTAATTGCATTTCACACATTTGAAAAAGGGATTGATGCTCAGGCGCTTCCTTTCGGCACCCATGTTAACCAATAGGGCTGTTCAGACAGAGAGCGATAGTTTGGTCTATTTTTTTGCGGAAAACACACTGATAATCTATTATAAATGATAAAAATTAATATTATATATGATGTAAATGATCTGATTTTGATAAATAATATCCCATGCTTGCCAACCATTTTGATTTCTCTGGCCCTCTCAATCCTGTTCTCTTGGAGTGACCCCCCCCCGATAAAATATAAAGATCTGCCCATCCACTATATTTATTAGATGTAGTATCACTGCTGTTTGTGAATTTTAAATTACTTACTCCACATATTTGTCAGTTGTCTCTGAGAGCGAGAGAGACGAGCAGACACACTCCATGTGTGAAGCAAGCGCACATTCTTGGTGGACTACTTTGTAATTTTGGGGCATGTACCCACCAGATTTTTGACATGTTTTTTTTATATTTTTATTTTATATTTTATTACTATTAGTTTTTATAACATGTTGTTATGATCATGATATATTATGAGTCAAACATATTCTTCTAATCATGTCATAGATGATACCTCAAAAAGTCACAGCCCCTTTCCCTGTGGTATTGCTTTCTTCCAAAAGTCGCAGGATGAAATCGGACCGCAACAGCAGGTATGCCTGCACACATCACTCTGTTGCACATCATTGGTGGAGGAGATGTAGGCTAACGCTGGGAACACACGTTAGGTGGAAGCACTGCGAAGAGCCACACTAGGTCATTTCGCCTGCGAGCAGTAGCCTGGCTGTTCACACCAGAAGTGCATTTCTCCGCGTCAGTCAACAAGCGATTTTGCTCCTCTGCTCTTTTCTAATCACAATAAAGAGCTGATCTTTATATTAACCTCATGAATTTATAACTTAAAGCTTTGTGTTTCCGCAGGGCAGCAATGAAGTTAAAAGGATCGCTTTGTGTGATCATCTGCGGGGAGGGGCACACACACACACACGTGATTGGCCTGCACAGCGCCTTGCTGGATGACGTCACATTGAGTTGCCTTAAAAGTTGAGCCAGTTTCAACTTTTTTGCCAGATGACCCTGCATTGTTTTTGCCTTCTCCTTTTGCACAGTCCCCACGCGCGCCGCCCAACTGGCTCCATTCAAGTGAATGAGAGGGCTGAGGGTTTTTTTCCGCAGGCTACTGTCGGTCTGAACACAACCTTACAAACTGGGGATGTAGAGACTGAAAAAAGTCAGGATATATTGTCCTCGGCTGCTTCATCTCTCACAAGTCCCCCCACTTTATGGAAGCGCAATATCAAATCTGCTAGAATACCCCTTTGATTCCTGACAAGCACTGTCAGTTGCTACTGTATGCATAAAGAAATCCAGGCCCAGTGTCTGTATCCTTCATCCCCTCCATTCCTATTCCCAGGACTTTGCCATGAAATACTGGAGAGACAACGGCACCCCAGTGGAGAAGCTGAGGATGGGATTCGCTGCTTATGGTCGTACCTTCCGTCTGACATCATCAAACACTGGCATTGGAAGCCCAGCTAGTGGTGCTGCATCAGCTGGTCCATACACACGTGAAGCTGGATTCTGGTCCTACTATGAGGTACAGTCTGAACAAATAAAAATGAAAAACCAACACAAGTAGAAGGGATGGGCCATGGCACAATCCAATGACATATCTTTAATGTGGTCTTTCAGGTCTGCACCTTCCTGAAGGGCACCACCATTCAGTGGATTGATGATCAGAAAGTTCCCTATGCTAGCAAGAACAATGAGTGGGTGGGATTCGACAGCAGGGAGAGCTATGAGATCAAGGTAGGTGGGACATCAATACACAGGGATTACAGACTGAGGGTTGGTCTGCAGGGTGGATTTCAAGAGATAGGATGTATTCTTCCTTACTTTTGTGGTTTATTTGTCTTCTTGTTCAATACACAGGTCCAGTACATGAAGGACATGAAGTATGGCGGTGCCTTTGTGTGGGCCTTGGATCTGGATGACTTTAAAGGAGAGTTCTGTGGAGAGGGAAGCCATCCTCTGCTGTCCCATCTGCGCAAACTCATCGATGTTGGTAAGTCTTGCTTCTCATCTTTTTTATGAGCGAATATATTCCCAGCTTGTCAAGGTAAGACAAGAATAATGAAGTTATCATGAGCAATGTTAAGTTCTTGGCAGGTTTTTGGGAACCAGAGTGGTACCCTTTATACAAGCCATATGCTTCCAAAACTGACCTTGTGGTATAATGTTGGCTTTCTGTTTTGTCCACTTCTCACAGAGATGCCTCCACTTCCATTGACCACAACCAAGAAACCCGGTGTTACTACCACAGCACCAGCCACTACCACAACCCCCAAACCCAGCGGTACCACCAATGCTCCGTCCACCAAGACCACCATCCCTATCCCAGCGCACGACTTCTGCAAAGACAAGCCCGACGGCATGTATGCCATCCCGGATGACAAGACCAGCTTCTACGTGTGTGCAGGCGGACGAACCTATGTGAGCAAGTGTGGAGTCGGCACTGTCTTCGAAGACAGCTGCAAGTGCTGTGTGTGGCCCTAAGTGTTAACTAGTGGAGGACTGTCACTGACTGACATCTCAGTACTGACTCTACAAGCTGAATGCCTCAGGGAAAATATCTATTTTTGTGCCGACTATAAAAATCTGTAACATTGTGATGTTCAGAAAACAGCTGGTAAATTAGAAGTGAAAAGTGATATTTGAAATGTGTATGTTCAATCAGAATAAAGGTATTATGACAAATCAAACATTTGTTTGACAAGTAATTAAAAGCAAAAAATATGTTCTCACCTTACCCTACACATTTCTATATGTTGTATATTGAGAATTCTATCAATAGTATGAACGTTGGCAGCAATGCAGATCTAAATCTCTAAATGCTGTTTTGGGGGGTTCAAACAGGAATTAGACACCCTCTCCTGGTTTGGAAATGTAGTCACTGCAGCAAAGTTGACTCCACCTCATTTGGTGATTTCATTCTAAAATTGTTGAAAGTAGTCTGATAAGATAGAATCTACCAGGTGGGAAGTTATCCAGTCTGTTTTCCGTAGTGTTAGCAAGTCAACAGAGGATGCGACTAAGCTGACCTACCATAGAGTCATGGCCGTTGTTTTGGTGAATGACCCTCCCATTTTGTTTGTACGCATATGCATGTGTAGCAGTTGTTTACTCTCTCTTAGGTTGTGTGATGGATGGGGCACAAACGTTTTGGCTCCAACCAGTTGTTTATTCTGGTAACGAACACTATTTTGTCTCCCACAGCAAACCTTTTGGTAACAAGCTCCAGAAAATACTAAAATAAGGAAAAAAATAATTAAGCTGCTGGTTAGCAAGTTACACCACAAAGATTTCTTATGAATCTTCAATCAAGCTAGCAAAGTCAATGCCAGTGTGGTGACCTCAACCAATGACAACAAGTTATTAACCAAATTTTCACAAAAGCATTTGCTGGTAATTCGAAGCCCTCTTTAACATACAGCATTCATAAAACACATTTTTGCCAACAAAAAACAATGTTATTGAAGTAATTTATCTATTACAGATCAACCTACCACAGGGGCAGGATATAGCAGACTGGTAATGTAGTTTGGGGCACACCCCTCAAGTTTGCAGGGGCCCTGCAGAGGATGCTCATGTGACACACAACACAGCAGTCCCAGTGAGAAACTAAAAATAATACATTATAAACAAGATTTACAAAAGTAAACTAGTAAATAATATGATATTAAAATAGACAAATGACTAATCATAAACTAAATTAACAGCAGTAAAGGCAATTATTGGCAAAAAATGACAAGTGGAATCATAAACTCTACTAAACACACAGGTGGCATCTGGCATGATACACAATCCCGCCAAAGGTTCATGTTATTACACTGATTGACAGTGGTGGCGGTACAGTAAAGCAGCAAGAAGCATATCAATGTGCCAGCAAAAGGTGGCAAAGAAGAAGCAAGCAAGCCAGCAAGTATGGAGGTAAAAAAGTGCAGGTTCCAAAATATTAAAAAATCCAGTATGCAATTAAAGCTGCAAGCAGCGATGATTGGGCCTTCGCACCTCCATGCATGATGGGTCCACTATGTGGCGCTAGAGAACACACACTAATAACACTTGCTGGATAATATGTGTAGACCACACCATGTAAAATCGATGAAAATTGGATTATGTTTGTCACATAAAGCTGACTTCCTGTTGTCAGTAGGTGGCGCTTTGATAATAACTAAATATTGTCATATACAGTAGATGTGTTCAGGGCGGGACTCTAATCATACATGTGAAGTTTGGTTCAGATGGGACCATGTACAGTAAAATTACAACCACTTCCTGTTTCATGGCAAAACATCAAACTTCGCCACCCCTTAACAGCCACATTGTTCGACAAAAACTCAAGCGTTTGATAACTTTTCATCTGCAACCTGTTTTATGTATGTTTGAAGTTGATCAGATTAATTAAAAGTCTAGGACAAGTTCGTCAAAATATGACCCCTATAAATTGCCAAAAATGTGAAAATGAATTAAAAATGGCCAACTTCCTGTTGGGTTTAGGTCATGTCACTAATAGACTTTTTTGTTGATCTTAGCATCTTACATGTGCCAAGTGGGTGAAACCACAAGGAGGGGCTTAATTTTTGAAGGGGGACTTCTTGTTGTCAGTAGGTGGCCCTATGACTGTAACTCAGTTTGGGGATGTGGATGTGTTCAGGCCTGGACTCTTATCAAGCAAGTGAAATTTGGGGCTGCTGGGACAATGTAAAGTGAAGTTACAACAGCTTTCTGTGTCATGAGAAAGCATCGAAATTAGCCGTGCCTCCACGCCAAGGCTGTTTGCCAAAAACTCACAATCTTTACAAAGAAGCATCACCTAGGTCTTAAGTCCATTTCTGACAACATTTGAAGTGGATGAAGTCAACCTGTTGGCTGGAGTAAATCAATGTGTAAAACATGCCATTTCCTGTGACAATAACTGAATATTGTCATATAGATGTGTTACAGGCGGGACCCTTATCATACATACGAAGTTTGGTTGAGATTGGACCATGTATAGGTGTGTTACAAACCACTTCCTGTTTCATGGCAAAACATCGAAATTCGCAACCCCATAACGGCCACACCATTCGACGAAAACTCACGCGCTGAGCAACTTTTCATCGTGAAGGTCTATTATATATGGTATCCAAGTTTGAGGTGGATCAGATTAATGGTCTGGGACGGGTTTGTCAAAGTACGACCCCAGTAAATCGCCAAAAATACGAATATTAAATCAAAATGGCCGACTTCCTGATGGATTTAGGTCATGTCACTAAGAGACGTTTTTTGTTCGTCTTAAGCTTAAGCTGCGTTTCGACCGCAGGAACTTTCCCCAGAGACTAGGAACCTTTGGAGGAAGTCCCTGCGTTTCCACTAGGGACCATGGTCTAAATTAAGTATTGGGAACATTTTTTATCCCCCAAAAGGACCAGGCTCAGGGGGTAGTACTTTTCAGAAGTACTGGGATTTTCGGGGTGGGGCTTGCTGTGCTGAACATTTCTGATTGGTCAAGCTCTAACTGGCGGAGCAGCGGTGGTTTGACCGTCTGGATTGATGTCACAGGCCGGCCTTCTTGAAGCCATGGTAGAAGACACCAGTCGGTTGAAGGTAAATCACATACGGCCCACATGATGCTTGTTAAATGCTATAACCGCAAACTGTTATGTTTTTGCTACCCTAGACAAAAGCTACATGCTAACGCCAACTGCTAATGTTAATGGTGTAGAATCGTGGTGTTCCGCACATATCAATGGGCTGAATAACCTTTTATAAAAGTTCCTGGTACTTTTGGTGGAAAAGCAGCTTTACATGTGCCACCCAAATTTTCTTAACCCATAAAATATCACATTTTTCACCAGTCCTGATGAGTGTGGAAAGTTTCACAACTTTTCGAGCACCTTTAGGCCCTCAAAAATGTGATTCATTCGTAAAAAGTTCACAAAGATAATAGGGCCTTTGCCGCCTGATCTGTATCATGCAGGCTTGCTTGAAATGTAGTATACTTATAGAAATGTAAAGATTTTTCAACCGCCCTTCACAAACCATGAGCTCATACAATGGTAGTAGATTTCCCCTGAAGCTCTTAACTGCACTGCCCTATGATATTGCCTTTTCAGTTTCTCTGCTGCTTCATTTGCTGAAGCCAGGCAGGTTCGAATGAACCAAGGACCAACCCTTTGCATTTTATCAACCATGACAGGGCAGAATTGGCATAGATTTGCTAGGCTCCCAAACTGGAAAATTCATACACCATAAAATAGTCTATGCAGAATTGTATAGTAGTATTGGGCTTAGGCTACAGCATTGCTCATTTGTAAAATAGTAAAATATCAACAGCATATCCTGGCATATATATTCGGGCAAGTGATAGGTGTGTCATTGCCAAAAGACATGGAGATAATTTATCTCTGATGATTGCCTGACAGAATATGCTTCCTTGTATTTGGCATTCCCTGTCACCATATCACACATGCCCTTCGACACTGTATAAACAGCTTGGAACTAGAAATTGGAAGCAATAAAAACACCTTCAGATCACTGCTGTTAATGCTGTGTAGAGATTTTTGCTTCAAAGGGCCACTTTACCACTTCACTAATTGCCTTGAATCAATAATCCCCAAAGGTTTAAGATGATTCTTTTAAGGGGAATGCAGTTTGAGAGTAATATTCCCCATATAAAGAATGCCAAGATAGTTTGCTATGGAACAAAGCACATCATGAAAACATACCCAAATAGAAAGCCCATTTTGTTTCTGGGCATTGCAATAGAAGGCTTTGCAGTAGTTTGCTAGCAACATTTTTGTTAAGGTAGGTTGGGAGGAACTGGAAGCTGCAGGCAGTAGCTACTGCAGGTGAATGGACAGATGGGAAGTGTATACAATAAATTCAAATCAAATTGGGCATGCAGTTTTATGCAGCAGCACCTGGTGTTGCAGCTGTATGGCTATAGGCTCTGCTTCAAGGTGATGCAGCTACACTCTGCTGCTTTTACCCATTTCATATCATTTTAAACTTAAAGGTGCCCTGTGGAGTTTTCTTGTAAACAAACAAAAGTTATGTTTACATTCATTGTTACTTACCAAAAACTTATTGTGTGTATCATTGAGGTTTAACAAACATGTTGACAACAAACATGCATTTCCTTCCTCATAAAACATTTGCAAAGGCAATTTTTTAAAGTATTTTAAATCCAACATTGTTTACAGCTGCATATCTTGGCATGTCACCACCACCTGTCACCTGTTGATCAGTGGAATAGTATGACACCATTGGTAAAACCGTATGTGGCATCACCTGTGTAATAAATAAAATTGGGACCCACTTATAGAAAAACAGCTCCATAGTGCTACTAGAGGTCTAAAACTTCACAGGGAACCTTTAATATCCTGGACTTTGGGTTTTGGGTTTGATTGCTGGTCAGACAAAGCAGGTTTATAGGCAGGTCATCACTATGGGCTCTGGTAACTTTAGATGGCAATTTGTCATAAGCTTGTATTAACAATTTCATTTAATAAATTCTTAGACTAAATTATTAATGGGGTATAGTTAAAGGTGCTATTGATAACATTGATAACATCCAGCCACTAGATGACGCACTCCCCCTCCTCCCTTCCATTCCATTCCAGTGGTTGCCACTTCGTTGCACAACCTGCATATTTCATGTTCGAGTGGAGTGAGACTCAAACTCAGTAAAATCAAGTGATGAATCTTTTGTGAAAAAGTAATTAATTCATTTTGCAACATGTAACTATATTCAATTCAAGAAAAAACTTTTAAAATATTTTAAAATAGTAATTACGTAATGGTAGTGGTAATATTAATATTAATAAATAAATAATCATAGGAATTATTATCATAGAAATAATAATGACAATAATAGTAATGGAGCCAATAACAACAAATGTAGTAGCAGTTGTCGAGCAGGAACACAGGGACAGCAGGGGGTCCACAACCACAGATCCAGACTCTGCAGCTCCGGAGGTAGAAGTACCTGCTGAAAGCGACAGAAGGAGAGAGGACAAAGCTCAAAACTACGGGAGAGAGAAGATGTTGAGTTAGTAACATGCATTAATGGGATAAAAATGCACACAGATGGAGATGGAGAGGGAAAGGAGGAGAGAGGTGCATCATGGAAAGTCTCCCGGCAGTCTTGGCCTATAGCAGCATAACTAAAGGGATGGTTCAGGACTCACCCAAGCCTAACTATAAGAGGAATGTCTTAAGCCTACTCTTAAATGTGGAGATGGTGTCTGCCTCCCGAACCCAAACTGGGACCTCATTCCACAGGAATCCCTGGGTAACCCTTTTTTCCTATAATTTAATAATTATAGGGGCCCTGAATTGCAACACTTATCATAAAATGACATTTCAGTTATCTTTACACTATAAGACATTATAAATATTTTTATTTTAATTCAATCAAAGAGTACAGTATTGTAGGGATGCTATTAAAACCCACAGTGCTCGACATTAGACAGACAGCTACAGTAAAAGTTGACGTTAGCTAGTGTTAGTGTTAGCGCAGTGTTGACCTAACATTAGTCAAAGTTTTTTTTACTGAAAACAAATCTCATAGCGCATTATAAAAAAAGCAACAATGGCTACAGGGAGAAAGGACGACTGTATGATCATGTCAGTATTTTCTGATTTTTATATTAACGTGAGTACTGTAGCTGTTTAGCTTAAAGCAGCTGGCTACATGGCTAGCTTGCCACAAGTACCCTCGGCGAAGTGTCTCACAATAGGGCTAACATTAGACTGCTATATCAGATGACACCCTCAATAACAGTCACGTTTTGGGTCTAAACAGTACAGTATAATGAGTAGATTTACAGTATTTTGGAATTAATTACTTTACCTTCGACATGCCACACTGGTAATATACTAAGATCCCACTTCTACTCTGTACTTAAAGAACAGCGACCGTCTTTGCATAAGCAGACCAGTCCGCTACAATCAACATGCCCTACATAAACTTGTACTGGCCCCGGGCCATCAGTTACGTTGGACTCTGGCCCACTTCTAAATCCGGTCTGATACGTTAAATTGTTTGAGAGAACTACAACGTTAGGTAACCGTCACTAATGCTCCTCAGGGATTGAAGCTGTTATTTTTCTAATTTTGACAATCTAAGCGGTGACAACACATTAGTTAAGGTTGTAAGGACTATGACTGCTGGTAGTTGTTGTTTATTTTGTTTAAATATGTGGAAATTTAATTTTATGGGTTAATATGTGCTAATGTCAGTGTCCGTGTTTTCCACACTAACTGGCAACTATACCACGTGATACCAAAGTTGTTATACTCTTGGCTCACAAACCTTGTTAGAAGCAGGAACCAAATGTCAAACATCTCACACAGAGATAAACAAAACATTCATTTTGGACCCGTCAAAAATATTAAAAAGATGAATTCACAATAATACATTTTTTTTTTAGGAAAAGTGATACTGTTATTCCACGCATTTCTAAAAGCTCTGTGGATGTATTTTATAAAAAAACATTTCTACATAAAATATTATCAATATAACTTTTAAATGAATTTGTCAAATATGTAGATTTATCACTGACAAAATGTTGTTGCCCCTATATCATACAAAACTGCATAATACACTCATGACCATAGAGTTGATTTAATACATCAATTTCAAACGATGAAGAAAATTTCTGCAACATAACATATTTCAATTAATTAATTAATTTAAATGCTTGTCAATTAATTGATTTTAATTAATTAATTGACAATCATTTGAAATGTTACTAGTTCATCACTAGCTTCTGCTTTTAGCCATGTCATACCATTGTAAAGTTAATATCTTTGGGCCTTGCAGATTGTGAAGGGGTTCACATACCTCCTGTACGTTTGAGTTTTTCCCCTTTTTCTTCGTGACTGTATCACACCTCCCTGTGTCCCAGAATGCCCCAGCCAGTCAGCTGAGGATTATTGAGGAGGGAAAAAACAAGTTGCCATGTGGAACATCTCGAGCAATGGTCATGGTCGAACAAAGGAAAGAGATAAAGTAATCAAAGCTGTTAATCTAGGAACTAGTTCAGGAGAGTATCAAGGTAAACCAAGTTATTTCATAATGCATCTCAGTTTATGTACATTTGTTTTGATTATTATTGTTTAGTCAGTCAAAACATATTAGGTGTCTAATAGTGAATATTTTCTATTTTACTTCATTTCTTGTTTACTTTCATTTTAAATGTGATGATTTTAAATGTGATGAGTTAATCAGTTGCAGTCACTTTTTTTGTTTTTCTTGCTTATTAATTAATTTATTAATGAATGTCAATATATTAACTTATTTATTATTTGATAGTGCACAACTCTTGCTTAATAAAACATTCCAGGTCTTCCTGGTGAGTGGTCTAAAATACATAGCATGCACTGTAAACACAACATCCCTGGTATGATTCCTGTCAGTACCATTGTTGAATGCCATCTCCCTCTCTCTCCCCATGTTTCCTGAGTGTATCTCTATTCTACTGTAAACTATCTAATGAAGGCAAAATGCCAAAAACATCTTTAAAAAAGTTCTCACAGTTGTTACAGTAAAATGTTCATTTTCACACATTTAAATTTGTTTAATTTAATAATGATAAGATTTAGAACAAACGCATGTGATAACATGACCTTTAACTCAGTTTCATGTTTAATTTTATGATTAATCAGTTATTCACTATTCCAAATGTGTAAAATAATGACCACCATGTGGCCCAAAGTGATGTTGTCAAATTACTTGTTTTGGCAGAGCAACAGTACAATCAAACCCAGGTATTTCATTTCAATAAAACAAAACCGAAAAAGGGGCTGGAACCAGCTCATGTTTAGGTTTTAGGTTTTACTGGATAATTAAACTATTAATTGTTTTTTAATGATCAAATATTAATTTTCAGTTGACTGAATGTAATTGATTAATCTATTTAAAATCTATTTATTTTAATCTCTAGTCAAGTTTCCATGACAACAGTAACAATAAGAATCCAAATGAAGGAAAAATATCAGAACTATGATCCACAGGACTCTGTAATTTGGCTGATAATAATATGATAATGAGTGATATGTACACTGACCTAAATTACAATTGGTTCATGTGTTGAGTGCATGCTGTGAACAGAGTAAATGATTGTCTACAGGTGACTCAGACTTTGCAGGATCATATCAAAACATGTTCTAATAATCATGACATTTATTGCCCCAATTTATCAAAGGCTGCTACACCTCCTCCTTTCTCTGTGAACAATAAACTGTATAAAAGTCCAAACTTTGCTGCTGTTTCTTGGCTCTCTCATCTGATCCCAAGGTGTGTTTGTAAGGGAAAACTATCCCTCTAAGTTATTATTTTTAATTGTGATTATCTTGAGAATAGTAGCTTTGTTTTTACTTCAATCATAGACCCTGGTTACATTTTTGTCTTTATAGTAATCCAGTGAATTTGTGAGAAGTGAATTCAAGATGACCAGGCTCACAATTCTAGCAGGTGTGTATCTTCATTTTGAGCTATATGTATATATTACTCTTCTCTAACAGACTAATATTTTTATTTTATTTTAGATTGTGTGTTTTTGTTTCTCTCATCCTTTCTTTTCTATATTCCTTAGGCTTATGCCTGGTGATATGCCAGCTGGGTAAGTTGTAATACTTTTTGTTCAACTAGCACAGTTTCATATGGATTTTCACTAGTATATAAAATTACTGGAATCAATGCTTCTTTAATGTTCCTTTACTCCAACACAGGATCTGCCACCCAGCTGGTGTGTTACTTCACCAACTGGTCCCAGTACAGACCTGGTGAGGGGAAGTACATGCCACAGGATGTGGACCCCTTCCTGTGCACCACCCTGATCTATGCATTCTCTATCATCAACCATAACAACGAGCTGGTTACTTACGAGTGGAATGATGACGTCCTCTACAAGTCTTTCAATGCCCTGAAGATCAAGTAAGTGGCCAGAGTTGAGATACCCTTGTATCACATACAGTAGAGGTCAGAGGTCAGGCTAAGCTACAGTATCTCTGGAGCTAGCAGAAGTTGAGTGCCTTGCAGCAGGGTAATGCTTGCTGAAATGGGGACTATGCTGAAACTCAAGCTCAGAGATGTTCCCTGCTGTAAAATGTAAATCCACCAATTGAGCATAAACGATGCATTTTTCTAGTAACCTGTTACAAGCAATTACAAGTTTGAACAAAGTGTGGTGGAAATGTTATATAGTCTTAACCTACCCTCTGTGTTGTTTCCAGAAATCCTCATCTGAAGACTCTGCTGGCTGTTGGTGGATGGAACTTTGGTTCAAGACAGTGAGTAACATTTTAAACCATAAAAACACATGCCTATACACAAATACAGAGTGCTTAGAGTTATGTTACTAATATTCTATCCATTACATTCTTAAAACATCCTGAAAGTATAATGAAGTCTTATCTGTGACAAAATGCAGCAGTTTTAGTTTTTTTTGGCAGCTAGCTAACTGGCCAGCAGGCACATTTAGCTGCTGTTACAGTATCTTTAACATACAGCACTTGTAATACTAGCTTCTACTTATTTTACTGTAAGTTTAGAAATAGATAACTAAACAGAGGTTTGCTAGCTATGAAGCTCATATGTAAAAATGTTTACATATGGGGGGAAGCACAATGCAAATTCCACCTAAAATTTTAAAATAATAACAATGTAATAGTAGTGGTAATATTAATATTAATAAAGTAATAATAATAGGAATGATAGTGATAGGAATAATAATGATAATAGTAATAAGACTAATAATAACAATTGTAGTAGCAGTAACATGGGGGGCAGCAGGTGTCCCACCATCACCGATCCAGACTCTGGAGGCAGAAATACGTGCTGAAAGCGACAGGAGAGGAGAGAGACAAGAAAGCACAAAAGTATGGGAGAGAGAAGATGTCGTGTTAGTAACATGCATTTTCACTGCAGGTTCTCCATCATGGTGTCCACCCCAGCTAACCGTCAGACATTCATCCAGTCTTCCATCAAATTCCTGAGGACTCATGGATTTGATGGTCTGGATCTGGACTGGGAGTACCCTGGTGCCCGTGGAAGTCCTCCTGAGGACAAACAGAGGTTCACTCTGCTTTGCAGGGTGCGCAGATTTCTATTGCTTGAAATTCTAGCTGCAATTCATAGCTACTGTTCTATGGTTTACATCATGTCGACTTCTTTCTTACTTCCTCTTTGGTGTGTATTTGCAGGAACTCGTTGCTGCCTATGCAGCTGAGGCCAAGGCCACCGGCAAGCCTCAGCTCATGCTAACTGCTGCAGTGGCTGCTGGAAAGGGAACCATCGATGGTGGATATGAGATTGCTGAGATTGCCAAGTGAGTGTGCTGCCTTGAATACCTCTTGAGAGAGAAAACTGGGAGTTCTGCAAAGGTTTTTGAAATGGCAATTTCTGTTTTTCCTTATCTCCAGGGAACTGAACTTCATCAATGTGATGACCTACGACTTCCATGGAACTTGGGAGCAGTACACTGGACACAACAGCCCACTGTTTCGTGGATCCCAGGACTTTGGTGACCTCATCTACTTTAACACTGTAAGTACTTGGGGACTGAAGAAAAATTTACTTGAAGGATACCTTTTTACTTCACCTCTTTCATCAACTTCTGTAGGACTATGCCATGAAGTACTGGAGAGACAACGGCGCCCCAGTGGAGAAGCTGAGGATGGGATTCGCTGCTTATGGTCGTACCTTCCGTCTGACATCATCAAACACTGGCATTGGAGACCCAGCTAGTGGCCCTGCATCAGCCGGACCATTCACACGTGAAGCTGGATTCTGGTCCTACTATGAGGTACAGTTTAGATAAGGCTGGAGTAAACCCATTAAAATATGATGTACAGTACATATAAATTACATTGGCATTTAATGGCCTGTGTGAAAAGACTAAGTACAAATTTATTGTAAAGCTACATAAACCTTATGATATTGTCTGTGGTCTAGATCTGTGGCTTTGTGAAGGGCACCACCATTCAGTGGATTGAGGACCAGAAAGTTCCCTATGCCACCAAGAACAATGAGTGGGTCGGATTCGACACCAGGGAGAGCTATGAGATCAAGGTAGGTGGAACATCAGCTCTATATTTTGACACATTCACAGCATATCCAAAGTATTTACACCAAATTCTACTAATTTTTGTCTCAATAGGTGCGCTACCTGCAGGAGCAGAAGTTTGGTGGTGCCTTTGTGTGGGCCCTTGATTTGGATGACTTTGCTGGACGATTCTGCGGAGAGGGCAGCCACCCTCTGCTGGCTCATCTTCGCAAACTTCTTGATATTGGTAAGTCCAAGGCATTTGTATATAAACTTTCCTTTAAAGTTATTTGACTATAGGAGTAATTTTCTTTGGCTGTCATATTAAACATTCCCACTGAGTTTAATTTTATATTCTCAGAATTTAAATCAGCATCAGGTATTTTTGTCACCAAGTTGGACACCAGGTATCTCTGTAATAAGGGCATATAAAGTTTAGATGACACGATGGGTCATATAATGAACTACTACAGTCATTTACCATATAAAATAAAGGAAGTTTTTCCATGCCACTGTCGCCAAATGCTTGCTCATGGTGGGATTTGTTGGGTTTCTGTAATTAATATTATTAAGAGTACGGTCTAGACCTGCTCTATAGGAAAAGTGCAATGAGATAACTTCTGTTATGAACTGGCGCTATATAAATAAAATTTAATTGAATTGAATTGAAAAAAATTACCACCATGCATATTCAAAATATTTTGCTTGTAATACCATCTTGAGAGGGCTGTAATCAGCCTTACCTTGAGAATGACCCACCCTCTCAGTAATTTATTGGAGTAATAAAGTAATGTACAGTGCTGTCCAGATTATTCATTAATCAAGACAAGTCAAGATATATAGACATTATAGACAAACATTAATGGACATTTATTTCTCTGCTTCAAACTTCTTCTCCCTCTACTATTCAGAGCTACCCCCACTGCCCCCTACCACCACCCCCAAACCCGGTGCTAGCACCATCTCCCCTCCGACCACCACCACCACCACCACCACTACCACCACCCATGCCCCAGGATCCGGCTTCTGCAACGGCAAACCTGACGGCCTGTACGCCCACCCAGACAACAGGGCCAACTTCTACATGTGTGCTGGTGGCATCACCCACGAGAGGCAATGTGGAACTGGATCTGTCTTTGATAACAGCTGCAAGTGCTGCGTTTGGCCCTGAGCCAGGAGTGAAGACAATGTGTATTACAACTGATGCAAACGTCAGCTATTAAACAGAAGTTCTCTTGTATCCACTGTGAATACAAACATTTACCTAAATTAGTAAATATCGTTAATGTTGTATAGTTACAATGTATTTCCTTGTTAAATTTGTAACAGATTGCAGATTGTAAACAAAAGCATTGAAGTACTTCGGTACAAATTGTTAAGTGCTGGCTCATCATTTAAATCTGCTACTTTGTTCCACAATCCTACATGTACCCACACATTTTAAATGTTCAGTGTTCAGGGGGCTCTGTTTGCAGAATATGGTGATAATATTAACATATATAAGTATGTTTTCAATAGTGTACAATCACCTGAAAATAAGAATTGTTGTGTTTTCATTACCGTAGAATAAGCCCTTAATATCTACAGAGGGAGTGAGTTCCCTTCCACGGGGTCCGCAATTTTGCACCACCATGTTTCTAATGTAGCCCAGAATGGACAAGCCAAACATCTAGGTAGGGCCTTTCGCGTTCTCCACGAGTTCACTGGCAAGAGGGTGGGGTGAGCAGTTTGAAATGCTTGCAAACTGCAATTTCACTGCTAGATGCCACTAAATCCTACACACTGTTCCTTTAACTGTAGAGCTCTGCACAATTTTTTCAGCACAGGTGTCAGTATGATATCCTAGTTTTTGTACCAATACCAAAACAATGCTTTTTTAATACCTTACTTTGCTGAGTACAAATGCTGACTAACAATGTGAAATCATTGAGTCCCAGCTTTGAGTACCAACAAAGTACAGATGTTCACTGGCAAAAAAACAATGAATATACAGTCTGCATCATGACAGGTTTTTATTGCTGAGAAAACGTTTTTGGAAGTAATCCAGGCTCTTACATAAAATGCTGTCAGTCACCTATTGAGCACTGAATGTTTGATTTTTTACAGTAGTTAGTTAGTCAGAACAGTGGTGAGAAACCACAGACTCCAGACAACACTTTTAGCCTGATACTGATTCTCCGAAGAAAGGTTTTTATGGTTCATTCAATTCAATTCAATTCAATTTTATTTATATAGCGCCAGTTCATAACAGAAGTTGCACTTTTCCTATAGAGCAGGTCTAGACCGTTCTCTTTATAATATTAATTACAGAGACCCAACAAATCCCACCATGAGCAAGCATTTGGCGACAGTGGCAAGGAAAAACTTCCTTTAAGAGGCAGAAACCTTGGACAGAACCAGACTCAAGCCAATAACAACAACTGTAGTAGCAGTTGTCGATAGATCAAGGAAAAAGATAAAACATAGCTTTGCACACAGTACTAAAGTTTAATCAAAACGTGATCTCCCATTTCTGTTCATGACAGGAACTATTTCAACTCTGAAAACGTGAATTTCTGCTTCCCCTTGAAATGCTACTTTTCAAAGATATAGAAATTGCTACTGATGCAAACTGATGCATCAGAAGATGCAACCCTGCGGGGAAGAAATCACTTCAAACAAAGAGGACATAACTTGATATATAATAGAATAAATATAACAAAGAGCATAACATTGCCATCAGAAAACGAAAGAGATAAGAAAGGTGAGGGGGGGGTAGGACTCAGTAATAACTTTAATGCACTTCTTTTGAGTTCAGTCCAGAATAAAGACAATTTTGTAAGGAGAGTGGTGCAGGAAGGGAACCTTGCACACTCATTTATAGTATGAAAGTGATTTAGCAGACTTTGTCCAATTAACTTTCCAGAGGTCACAGATAACAAAGGTGTCCCTGTTACTGATAAGTGTTCAGTTTTATTATCAAAATTAATTATTAGTGTATGTACAAAGAGTCACTGCATCACTGACCACATGATGCCAATTAAACATTTATGGAATAATATATTTTTTGAATACCAAACCCTGTAGGCTCAAAACATTACTCTGCTTGCACCTTCACAGAGGTCAACAGCTATAGTCAACAGTTAGAATGGAGTCCATTGGCAACCCAGACTCAAAAGGATCAATATGTTCATAGAAACCACTGATCCGTATGTTCTGTATGTTCGAAACACTTATTTTGTGTCATGCTATTGGCTTCTAATTGCTCCACAGCAAATAGTTTAGCGTATTTAGTAAATTGTTGGTGAACAATTGGTGAATTGAGGAACATTTGGAACATACTGAACATATGGAGCAAAGGAGAAGTGGATTACGCTACAGAAGTAGTTTGAGAAGTTTCTATGAAAGTTTTGATATATTCTTTGTGCTGTGAATCTGGACACAGTATGATCACAATATTATGAAACCCAGCTCTACTGTGAAATAACCCAACTTGGTGCACAGATGTGTATATCGCTCTCACTGTGTATACTGGAAAAAGCGCATTGTACAGAAATTGCTGCTGTGGAAGCACTTTTATGATTAATAAATGTGGCAAAGGTCAATTGAGAGTTTTGAATCTTGAGGTTTCTCATTCTCAGAACATAAATAGTGGTTGTTGACATTAGCAAAATATAAACTGAATTGATAAAAAGTACAATAAATGAACAGTGAAGGAACTGAAACCCAGCCCCCCTGATGCAACACAATGAAAGAGCTTTGCATTTTGTAAACCATCCTAGTATGTTTTAGAAATTTTAGTGCATTTTTTCTTTTGTTAAAGGCACCCACTGGTTTCCATTAATTTCCATATGGTACGCTTGGCTTTTCAAGTCAGTTTGCACTTAAACTGCATTGCCTCACAATGATAACAATAACTTTTGACACATATCAGTGCAGACCTCATGTTCACTGAGATGAGTGACATAAGTGTACGAGCTAAAGCTTATTGCCTCATTATGTGCATGTTGTGAGCTAAATGCAAAGATTTAAATGTGAATATTCCACTAAATTAAGGTCAGGTTTAATTAACAGCTCTGCTTCTTTTAAAACATACTTGAAGAGTATAGCAGAGAATGTCTTAATTGTTAAATCTCCAGCAAGGTCCTTATTTCTCTCTACAATGTAAAATGTGAGCAGTGTTACAGCCCATAGAGGCACATGAGGGGATTTGCCAAAGCTCATCTCCACACAACACATCGGCTGTGGAAACCATTCATTTCACTTGTGTGTTCAGGTGTGACTCAAACACTTCCACATTGTAACTGAGCTCCTCAGATGACATCAGAAGACTGAAATGGTACCTTGCCATTTTGTTATAAAGGATGCAGAGACAGAGGACTTCGATATAGCAGAATTTTCCTTCAAAATTCAAACAACGATTTTCCATTTTAAAACAAAGGACACTGAAATCGACAAAGCAACAGAACAACTCTTTCTGTGCATCCTCCACTGTCTTTGCCGCTCATCCAGCAACTTTAGGCTTGAGGTAAAAGCATAACACTTCAGCATGACATGTCCTTTGTCCTGCCAGTCTGTGCCTGTCAAGCACTATCAGCAACATCATATCATCATTACATTGATGGAGATTAAAAGATGCAGGGACAGTTTGGCGTTGAGTTTCAAATATGGGTTTCATGTTAAAAATGCTTTAGGTGAAACTGGAAGTAGGTCACGCAAATTGAAATAAGTGGAGGACAGCGGAGGACTGGATCGGTGTCCTGATCCAATCCTTCCTGTTAAGGGAGAAAAACATCAGCTGTGAAAAATTTTATATTCAAACTATAGCTATATTTAAGCTATATTTAAATATATATTTAACTAAGCTATATTTAAAATTACACAGTTTGACAGTTAAGGGTTGGTCATGCCACTTTTACCTGCAATATACTAAGATTTTATGACTATATTTGTGCCATCACCCATCACTATGTAGGCAAAAGTATTTAGCACTTGAATACTATACCATGTGACTCATAGTAATATGAGATGTAAGACTGGAGTGACGTTACTCTGTGTATACATTTTATACTTCTCTGTCTCTGTCCCACAGTGTGAGCATAAAGAGTGTGAGGTGCCACACAGTGGGAGATTCCCATTGGGAAGATAGTACAAATAGCTGAGATGAACACAGGAATAGCAAGCATAATTGGTGAGAAATTCCATGTCCATCCATCCATCCATCCATCTTCTTCCGCTTATCCGGGGCCGGGTCGCGGCATGTGTTTTCCCTATATTTCTATCATTACTGTATTTGTTGTTGCTAAATGTGGCAGTTAATTCAACTGTAATAACATGTGAATTGAGCTTCTTGTAGTGGCTCTCCAGTTCTTCATTCAGATTGGTAAGCAACACATTTTAAGAACAGAAATAGGAGATCACATTTTGATTAATCTTTCGTACTGTGTGCAAAGCTATGTTTTATCTTTTTCCTTGATCCAGCAACCACAGCCAAACTGGTATGTTATTTTACCAACTGGTCGCGTTACAGAACTGGTGTGGGGAAATTCCTGCCAGAAAACATGGACCCCTTCCTCTGTACTCACCTGGTTTATGCCTTCGCCATCATCAACCATGCCAATGAGATCACTGAGTATGAGTGGAATGAGAAAAGCTTCTACAAATCATTCACTGACCTAAAGAACAGGTAACAGTTGGTCCATGGAAAAGATGTAGAGGCCTACCTACAATGTACATTTTAAAATGTAATGTCTGTTCAAACAGCTAGCTAGTCACTTTCTTTGTGTGTACCTGAACAGAAACCCCAGGCTGAAGACTTTACTGTCGGAGAGGTGAACGATGGATCTCAGTGAGTTGATTCCCTGTTGTTAATTCCTAATGAAACTCCTCTATCTTCTGACAGAAATCAAGAATGGCTGCAGAGGAACAGTTTTATTTTACTGTTTTCTCAAGTTGATGGTTTGGCTGTAAAGAATGACTACTTGCCGGTATTTTGACAGACTATTGCCTACTTAAGTCAGCGTAGGTAACTTTTGAAATGTAAATTGACGCTAATATGACATTTAATTCTATGCCTTCTTTGCAAGTACACATTACTTGCAGGATTTACATTTATTAGTAGCAGAATTACAAGAGTAGTAGTCTAGGGTGTAACATCCATTAGGGGAATATGATAAAAGCATGTAGAAATGCAGAAAATGGTATTCAAATACTCTTTTTTTTCCTGGGGGAAGGGCTCCCAGACCCCCCGCTTTATTGTGCCCCCCCATTTCACAAGCAATGTTATGCCTTTAGTAGTAGTGGTGGTGGTGGTGGTGGAATACTGGTTGTAATTGCACAGTTGTGAGTTTCAGGTTTTGTACCCATGAGGATCTGGAGGAGCTTTTTTTTTTTGCTTAAAGCGGCTATAATCACTATTTTTTTTTAATATCAATATATCAAATGACAATGTGAAAACAATGTAAAAATGTGAAAGGGGTTGCTCGTAGTGATGAACTTACAGAGAATTATCGTCTGATCCTGCAGCTACTCTCGGCTTTACCGAGCTTTATAATGCAAGCAACTGCTTGCGAAAAGGTTATGATATGTTGTGTTGACAATTGTTTCCGCCACCCCCACGTAGCCAAAAAGAAATCAGTTATTACAAGTATAATTAATTAACAAAATAATAACCACATTAAAAATCTATTAATATTTAATTCAATTATCTAGTAAAATGTTGTTGTTTTTAGTGTTGATCCAGCAAATTAAGCATTTTTCTTTTGGCTCTTGGAACCTCTGATGTGCTTTATTATTGTTTTGATACTGTATAGACTAAAACATCTAAAATCAATTTGTTCAATTTCTGTTGTGTTTTCTGTTTCTAGGTTTTTTGTTTGTTTGTTTTTTTCCCATTTTAACCTGTTTCATTTTTCAAAGGCTTATATACTTATACTAAAACAGTGGCTTATTTCTGTGGCTTAAATTTAAAAATCAGTCTAAAGGTTTCAAATATGAAAGTTATGTTTACATGAGATGCTCAAGCTGAGGCTTACTACTCTTATACTTTTTGTTTATGGAATTTTGATATTGTTTTACTGTTAAAAAAGTAAACCGATGCACTGTGAAAGCTGTGTTGCTTGCAATGAATGCAAATACAAGCCTTTTGTCTGACATTCCAAGCAATGGGGGTGAGCAGCAATTTTCTGCTACATTCAATTTGATGACACATAAAAAACAACATATTTACATTTTCCTTTACATTTTTTTGTATTATTGGTGAATGTTAGTCACAGTTTGTGCTTCTCATATAATCACTGCATTGATAAATACATTCGAGTCAAGGAAATGCTGTTTTCCTCAAAAAGAAATAGAATTACAATTTTGAGAGGCTGTTTAACAAAACATACCATGGGTTTGTTTTTTTTCTAATCTCTTTGTAGTGTCAAGTCTGTTCTGTCTTGACACTACAAAAATAGTTTCTCAGTGTACAGTGAAACAGAATTTTTGTTTGTTTCCCAGGGTGCATTTCCAGTCATTGAAGTAAGCAAAGATGGCTGCTGGACAAGTCAATATTTGGGTCAAGGAATCAAGACACATGTTGAGAAAATTATTATAATTTCTCTCACTATGTACCATAGGTACTGTAGGAGACAGAACATGGGTGCACTGTGTGTTTGCTGCATGTGTGTGGGTTGGTCTGGTGCTGAGGGGGTGGAGCTCACGGGAGCAGGTGCACGTGCACGTATGTCTGTAAAGGTGAGCACTTACCTGAGGCCAGGTTGTTGAGAGTCAGGGACGGGGAGCCGTAATTTTTGTTGACCGCCTGATTTTCCTGTTTTTGTCCATCTACGTTACATCAGGAGCAGTTAAGTACAATTCAGTTTATATATATAGCGCCAATTCATAACAGAAGTTATCACATTGCATTATTTATGTGCATTTATTACCAGCTGGGACACTCCGGCACTGTAAAATAGCTGATATATCCATATCATATCCTGTCCATAAACATAAAATTGTCTCTTATTAAGCCAAGCAAGCCTATGTTGAAGAAAACATACAGTGAAGCCACTTTGTTTCAGCACCAAAGACAGCATGCAGCGCGCTACATGCATCGATTAAGGAATGGTTCAGCACCACCACCGATAGATAGCGACAGGCTTAGACAGCCAGGTGCACTGTCTCAATACCATGCCTTTCTTACATGGGAATAACTTAACATAAACACAACATAAAATAGACACAGTGGTCTACAGCACTATACCATTACATGATCACATTATGCTTAAATGCCACCTCTTTCTATGCTCTATGGGTGTGATTTTGTGTGTGTTTAAGTACCTGGACTTCATCGGTGTTAAGACTTTTGACCTCCATGGTGGTCAAAATCAAGTGACAGCCCACCACAGCTCACGCTACACTGAAAACAATGCTAACATAGTAGTTACCAGTTTTTAATTTAAGTGCTACCTTTCATGTACAGTACTGGTCAAAGGTTTAAGTAAGCTTGATATCAGCATTTTCAGGATTATTTATTGTTTGCACTGTATAAACTACATAAACATATACTTGAAATATTTCACTACTTAGCAAGGCAAGCTGATAAACATAAGTGAATTGTGCTGCATTGCACTGCAGCTCTGTAGAGCTGAGGGGAAGTGTATGAGTTAGGTGACAAATCGGTGGGTTTGTCACTACAAGCGTCACCTTTCACATTAAATATATATGCTCCTATTTATAGGGTTTGATTTAACATTGTTAAATCGACTAGTATAAATATTTTTATGATAACAATGTATCAAATGACAATGTGAGAACAATGTGAACGTAAAAGGGCTCACTCAGGGAATTATCACCTGAATCTGCAACAGCCCACCTGGCAGGTGAACATAGTGGAGCATTCAGCAGCTAAAGAGCCAGATATTTCCCTCAAGAGTTGGTAAAGACCAAAAACAGAGCTAAAAAAAAGAGTGAATATTGGACTTACAGGTGGACACAAACACAACCCTACATGAATAAGAGTGTTTCTTTGTAACTGATGGACGTGTAAATAAGTAACTATTTGCTAACAAGTTCACCATATTGACCTAAAAGGTGATGATATGTCACTGTCTTGTTTCCTCTGCCCCCAGGTGGCCAAAAAAATCTGTTACTGCAGTTGCTCCATACCTACATTTCTTGGGTAATACGGTAAATCATCAGGAAAAGCAAAAAACACTTCCTTTCTTAAGATCTGTGTGCCATAGTTCATTGGATGTTCTAGGAATGGTGTGATGCTGTTTTTCCTTTTGATGGATATTTTCGTAAGAGGCTGATCTTTAATGTTTGGATCAAATAGTCTAAACATAACTGACTCCACCAACTGTGTGCCCCTGAAGTTAATTTCATGACCTGATCACTAGACAGCTCCAGATCTTTTCTAGATATTATGCAACCATGATATAACAGCTACAACCCAAGGAAGTTAATTGGTTTTCCAGTCAGCGGCCCTGCCAGCCCTGGGCCCTGCACCCAGCAGATTGATCTCTGGTCCCACTGACCATGCTGAGTACATTTACATAGCTACATTTAGCAGAGAAGTCTACTTAATGACATTAGTAACAATTTCAACTGATCCTGTAGTGTCAAAACTATTGGTAAAAAATAAATAAATATATATATATATATATATATATTTAAAATGATGATTGAATATGCAGTTAAAGATTCTGTTTTATTTTTCTATCTTTCTATTTTTCTATCTTTAAATTATACACAAATGTGTACGTTTTACAAAAACGGCTTTGAAGTTTCCTTTTATTTATTTTATTTAATGTGTCTTCCTATCATATTCTTTTTCACAATTAATTTCCCTCCTGTTATAAGCTTCCTGCTTTGGACAGCTGACAAGAGAGGCTCCTCTTCAAAACCCAAAAAATAATTGCTGGTCAATCAGAACTCAAATTATGGTCCATTAGTTGGGCCTTGTATGGCATACCAGCTGTAGGTCCTTAAATTTAAGAAAGGACATAATGGAAACTGTGAAAAGGAAGACACATCAATAAGTTAAATGATAGAATGTAAAATCTGACATCTACATTTTAAAGCAAAACATTCATTGCCTCTAACCTACTTTCTTATATCAAGACACCTCATCTAGCATCATTGCTTACTTAAAGGTGGAAACTAGCAATTTAGTATTGCAGTTCCATAAGGTTGGGGGTCTCAAAAGAGACAGATGAAAAAAAGAAAAATCTAAACAGCAGAGATGGAGATATCCAAACGTGTAGTCCCTAGTACAGGCCAAGATCCAAAAACACTGGATCCTACATTTCCCATAATGCAACAAATACCATATTTTCATTAGACCTTCACTTCTTGCAAAAAATGCCCTTGTCCAAATTCCCAGACAAGTTTGTGAAGCAGGTTTTCTATTAAAAATCTGAAGTCTCAAGCTCCTGCTGAGTTACAGTAACTCTGATGATGTCATCAGGGTTATCTCAGCTTTGGCTTTTTGTCTGGTCTTGTTCTCTCGGACAATACTTCTCCAGAGTCACAGACGACATTACACAAGTGTTTTCACAGGCTGAGCAGTACAGCTCATGATGCGTAAGCTGAATTTCACGTGTAAAATTGGTGGGATGCCCCTTTAAAATACATCCTTTGGTGTTAACCATTATAATTGTAAGATTTATTTCAATGCTGGTCAATGTTTTTTTTCACTCTATTCCATTTGTTAAGTGAGTGGAGTTGCTGTGTACGGCCTATGTTTACTGTAAGTAAAGCACCTGGTTTACTATGAAAGAAAAAAATGGTATGAGAATGTGAACCTTTAAAAGCTGCCATTCAGGCCCAAATACATAACATACATTTTAGGTAAGTCAAAAAAGTATTTTCGTATATATAACCTCGAGTTTATATTATTATTATTAATAATAATCCGGCATTGCATTTCGGCCAATGCGTTCCGCCTCTTTTGCTCTCCACACGGACCACTGACCTGCATGCAAACAAAGCCTGCTCAAACGTGATTGGTCAATACTACTCGGCCTACAAATGGATTACGAACAGATTCTGCATTCATATGCAGATATCTCTTCATAGAGATTAATGGTCCCTCGAATGAGTCACAAACTCATTGTCATGATCCAAAAAGCATCAGCTGATGGATGACATTCATGTCTTAATCATGGTCTTAATGCGCTGAGTTCCAGCTGGAAAAAAAAAAAAAAATTCTATTCTATTTTAGGGTGGATTTTTCCTTTAACGTCATTACGCTTCACGAAACGTACGTAAGCTCCGAAATGCTTTCTGGGAAATGCAGTTTGAGTTGAATTTACAGCTTGTTAACAGAAAGGCCTAACGAGACGCTGTTTACTTCATTTCCCACAATTCCTACAGTCGTACTTCCTGGTTAGATTACACGTAGCGTCACTTCTGTGTTGTAGCGCTTCGGAGTAGATAGCTACAAACGACGAGTTTTACAGACGTATTTTGTGCATCTACGATTTTTATTCACTCGTGTTTATAGACGTATTTATTTACTTTGACTATAATGAAGCCACAGCGGCGTGTGTCGCTGTGTTTGGCCTCATATGTAGGCTAACTATGTTATCAAGCTAATATTGGCAAGACTAGTTAGTAAGTACGCTAACAGTTACTTGTGTTTACGATTTTTTTTCCAAGATGTATACTTTATTATCTGGATTATATAAGTACATGTTCCAAAAGGATGAATACTGCGTTTTGATCCTTGGACTGGACAACGCTGGGAAAACGGTAGTTAAGTTATCTTATAATTTGAAAGTTATTACGTTACAATTGAGTTAGTTAGCGTAAACTCGTTAGTCCACACTAACACTAGCGTCGATTGTGTTATTTTCGGCGTCGTTCTGCTTTCATCCCTATGTGGCTTTGTCGTCTGTCAGTCTCGGTTTCTCTAAGTTACTGCGATCAAGCCAGCCACCGTTCGTGTGTTGTTGCGCGTCTGTTCATACAATTACGTTACGGTACCGGTAATTGGAGCGGCCAGACGGACGTGCAACGACTTGCACAAAGTTAACTGCAATGAATTCTCACGTTTTCCATACCTAGTGAAATGATATCATGTTACACATCATGTATGACATATATCTTGTTTAAATGTGATGCCACCTTAAACGTCCTAAAATGTAAATTGGTGTCTGTAGGCCCCCCGAAAACTACAGTAGATTCCTGGATAGCAAGTGATTACTTTTAAATATGTCTTTATAGAATGTGAAGTTGTTTTACTGTTGGCTGCCTTTTAAAAAAACAAATAAACATAAACTCATCTCCATTGTAATGCATAGGAAATTCCCTCTTTTTTTAAAACTGTGATAAAACAATAAGTCATTTCTGTAATTAGGTAAATAGGTTTGTATAGAAACCCAGTGGAGTTCTACTCAGAATATCCTTGACTGTTAACATGACCTTAATATATTTCTAACAGCAAAATCACAATTCTTCAGTTTATGTAGGAGCCTACATTTTTTGTTGCTGTTTTTATTTCACACTTGCTTTGGCAATGTAAACGTCAGTTTCCCGTGCCAATAAAGCCCCTTTGATCAAATATATATTATAATATCGTTTCATTGGGTATGCTTTAGTTTTGTGACCTTATCTCATGAGTCAGAAGTGTCACCTACTTTGTGTGTATATATACATATTAGCCTATGCAATGTCATATGAATCATTGAATGTAAATGGGTCTAGTTTGACTTGTCTGTTAATTTCACTGTTGTCTTTCTTTGCAGACCTTTCTGGAACAAACCAAAACAAAGTTCAGTAAGAACTATAAGGGAATGAATTTATCGAAGATCACAACCACAGTCGGTCTGAACAGTAAGTGAATGTTCTAGTATGTCTTCAGTTGTGCTTGTCATGAAGAGTAATGAGCTTGTTTCCTCCAAACAGTGACTACCCTGGAATAAAAGTAGCAGGGTTCAATTCAAGCTCCTTGGCCGATGAGTGGGCAATGACTACTTGTGGCCAAAGTCAATCAAATTGTGATACTTAAAGGGGGTTATTTCAATGGCTAACTGCAATGATTAATTATAATTTGCTACACTAATCATTACTAGGGAACATCATATTGTTGCATAGCTGCTTTCTGAAAGACAAACTCAAGCCAGTTCTTTTTCATTCCACTTCACTGCTACACTCTGATCACCTGATGCCTTGTCTTATAATTTGCAGTAGGTGCTTGATTCCTCCCGCTGCTCATTTCTTATCGATGTGACACTTTCCTTCACAGTTGGTACAATTGATGTGGGCAAGGCTCGTCTAATGTTCTGGGATCTGGGAGGTCAGGAGGAGCTCCAGTCTCTGTGGGACAAAGTGAGTTAAAAACTACGTACCAACAATATCCAGAGGGGTGTTCTTCACCAGCCGCATACTGACACACGCACTTCATGTTTGGGCTGAAGGCTCTGCAGCAGAGCGGAGGAATATCCCATTTCTAAGACAGAATTACTTTATATACCCTGTTCTACCTTTTTACCATATAACTGCCCAAAGTCAAACATTTCCAAAAAAACAAACAATATTTTAATAATTAAGTCATAATACTGTATAACGAGATTTTAATCAGGTGAGAGCAGGCTGTCAGCTTTCATGTGTTAAATGAGGGATATGGATGACCTGAAATTTCACCAATAAGCACCTCATCATCATAGACTTTTGGATATTGTAATGAAATGAAATCAGCAACTGCTTCCTTTTTTTAAAGCAGTGACTGGAGCACAGTAGGAACTTGGTTTCCTCCAGACAGCTGAGCCAAAGAGTGCAAGTTCGTGGCATTAGAATGAAGTTCAGTGGGCCCTACTGGGAATCTACAGTAAAAGCGAGAATTTATCAGTGCGTAAGCACTACTGTAGCACTCTGTCCATTCAATCCACACCGACTTAGACCTCTGTTCGGCCGTCTCTGTCCTCAGAAGCTGCTGTCTTTCTGTCAGTAGTAGCTCTCAAGGAGCTGAAAGGACAGCAGCTGCTGTTGTTATCAGGCTGACTGATATCAGACATTTACTGGGTATAAACAGTTTTCAAGTAAACTGCATAAGAATTATACAGGAAGATTCATTGATTTTATTTCCCCAGAAAACCAGAAAACTCATAGCATCACTGGGAGACTGGATCGATCATTACAGTTACTATTAATCATTTCTGAACATAGTGTATAAACAGCAGGAGATTTGTGTGACTTAAACAGCTGTCTGTGGAGATTATGCTTCACTTAGACAGAGGTTAGGATAGCAGCTGTGTATATGTGGCTTGTCCATGCAAAGGTTCCCGACCTCCTTTAGTGCTGCACACAGCCATGGCCCTGAGCTTTTCAAAGGGAAGCAACCAGGTGCCTGTTTGGTGACTATGTCAAGAACCTGTGGAAGAGCCAAGTGAGGGGTGACGCTGAGTTGACAGCCTGGAGACAGACTAGAGCTGTATACTGGTCTTTTGCAAGTAAAAATAGTAACTGAAGTATATATGGATTATAGGCTTGGGCGGTATCTATTTTTTCATGCCTTCATACCTTCCTGACATTTCACCGGGGTATACGGTATATGACCGTATTTATGTAAAAACAAAACAAAAACATAAAAGCTGAGCTACTGGTGATAGAAGTCATTGGAGCATGTATGACATTGTCTAGCCTACAATGTTGTCCAATATCCAATTAGCCTACTTAGTAATGCTGTACCAAATGTCGTTATTTTACATTCGAAGCTTCTATTGAGGTTTTCAATGAAGCTTTGAATGTTGAATTAAGGGTTTATTTCGACCAAACCAGAGCTGGTGATTGTTGGAACAGTGGAAAGACTAACCAAGATGGTTTTGGTGAGTTTTATTACGTTTCTGTTTGAATGAAGTGTGTTTTACGATGAGTTAACAAGGCAATTAAGCTAGTCTTAGTTCGGAGAAAGAGACAAACTTGAGTTCAGAAGGTGTACGGTTGTATTTTTCTGATTTAATAAGGAAAATATGTGCACTTTATTAGACTAGTAAAGCTAAGAGAGTTTGTGGAACGTAGCAAACTCGCCACTCGCACATATCTCCCAGCTGAAAGGGGGGGGGCACACACCTGCGCCGGTTTAATAGAAGGAGGAGCATCTGTACTTTTGACGGTAGTGAAAATCATACCTTCAGGATTTCTGGCATATCGTAATACCTTGCCCTTACCCAAGCCTAATGGATTATCAGGAACATGTACACCTACTCCCATACCCCATCCAAATATAATAAGTCATCTGGTTCTGAAGGCAACCTTCGTACCAAAAGTTATCTTGACTGACAGAGATGGATGGTTATTTCAGCCCAGGAGCCTGCTCTGATGTCCTATGTTGTATTCTTCATGTTTATATTTAGTACTATGCTGAGTCCCATGGAGTCATCTATGTGATAGATTCAACTGATGAAGAGCGCCTGTCAGAATCAAAGGAGGCCTTTGGTGAGTAAAACACAATGTAACCCTATGCTCTGTAATGTGTGTGTACCTGTGATTAAAACAACCCTCAAAGGATAGGTTCACAATTTTTCAAGTCTGTCTTAAAACAATAATCAGGTGTCCATATGTACATTGAAACTGGTTTTGCTTCCTGTAATCATTCCTTCTGTTCATACTAGCCATTAAACGATCCTTTCCTAAAGCACTTTCAATGGAAGTGATGGGGGACAAAATCCACAGTCCTTGTTTTGTGAAAAAATACATTCCAAAGTTTATCTGAAGCTTATATGAGGATTTAGTCTGAGTCAGTCAAATCAAATGGATATCTTCCAAAGTTAAAATCTTTTTAGTATTAAATGTTCTCTTTGTGTTTCGCAGGCCAGTGTTTCAGTGTTGAGCTGCAGTGGAGGGATAGGGGAAAAAAAAGGGAATTTTGTTGGCTTTGTTGTGTGTGCAAGAAAATGATCAGTAACATAATAGGGAACTGAAAAAAGCCTTTATCAGAAGGTATTTTTTATTCTTTGATGATAGAAACACTCGTTTCTAGTTGTTGAATCAATAATTACACTCTTGTCTCCTCCAGAGAAAATGATCAGCAGTGAGGTGTTAGAAGGTGTCCCCCTCCTTGTGTTGGCCAACAAGCAGGATGTACCGGTACTGTATGATCTTTTTAAATGACTAAGACCATGTTCAGGTTAATGCAGATTCATTTTAAAACAACAAAGATTATTCTCTATGTTTTGACCTTGCATTCACACTAAGCCAGCATTTTATTGATAATTTGTTTCAGTCATATATCAAGCAAAAATGCCAATTCTCAAATGTAAGGATTTGCTGTTTCTCGCTGTTTATTTAATTGTAAATTGAACATTTTTGGAACTGTTTGTTGAACTGTAACAGCAATTAGAAGGCGTCACCTCAGGGCTTGGCCCGAGTCACCCTTACTAAGACAAAAACTATATTAGAGATAATAATTGCTGTGCTCTTGTTGTTTTGCAGCTTTCAGTCATGTCTTGTGTCTGCTCTGTTCTCAGAACTGTTTGTCTGTGCCGGACATTAAAACAGCCTTCAGCGACTCTGCCCCGAAGATTGGCAAGAGAGATTGTTTAGTCCAACCTTGTACTGCCCTCACAGGGTAAGACTGCTACTGCGTTAAAGGTGGGGTATGCGATTCTGGAGAAATCCAATACCATGACAAATTCCATGATATAGAGCGAACAACGATACAGCAGGTAATGTAACTAACGTTAGCTAGGTTGTGTGTTAGCAAACTGTCCCTGCAGTTGCTGCTGCGAAGCTAACAGCCAGAAAGACGAGACGGTTTCCCAGAGCCAGCACAGCAGCTCCAGACAGCGATACTCACAACTCTCCTGCTGCTATAGCTAACATCACAACAATGGCATATCTTGGCAAACTAGAAAGTAAGCTGAATGTCCGCGGGCAAGTCATATAACGTATAGTGTTGTGTGGCTCGGTCCGAGCCACTTTGTTTATTTCCCATTTACAGAGCCAGGGCTGTGTACAAACACCAGAGTTTTTTTTTCAGCCCACACACTGAACGGACAGCTAGCGGACCGTGACAAGATATTCGCTGAATTTGACAAAAAGACGTGGATTGGATTAGAATCGCATACCCCTCTCCCCCACTTTAAATGGTACACTGAGTGTGTGCAACAACAGCAACCTGTCAAATAATATAATCAGTACAATAGCCCTTTGTGGAGTTTACAATGTTCGATATCTGAAGTAGAAGTTAATGAAAGATAGTATTGTTAGTAGTTTTTGTTTGTTTATTATTATTGTTAGTATGTTGTGTTGCTACTGGATTGGATTCCATTATATTTTACATGTATTCATGTTGTTGTGGTCTGAGTTTACAATTTAGGCATGAAAAGATAATTTAAAAAACAAACAAACAAAAAACTCATACTCTAGTCAAAATTTGACCTCAGTATCTCAGAATTTTTCGTTACCATGAGTATTTTTTTATATTAATAATGTAATTTTCAGTCGTTTTGTTTTCCTTGGTGGAAATGGCTATCCATAGATAACAGAGAAATATAATCTACTTTAAAATATTAAAGTAGTTAGAACTTAAATACAAGAATACAACAATTTTAAGCTGACAGTAAAGTTACTAAAGTTATGCACTAAGTCATTATATTTTAGTGACGGATATTATAGAAATATTTAATATGGCTTGAAATTAGCGATGCCCCGATCATGTTTTTTTGCCGCCGATGTGATTGCCGATCATCTGTGAGTATCGGCCGATACCGATCGTTTTTGTTGTTTTATAGCAGCTGGTATAGCAGTATTAAGTACCGGAATACCTTGAAAATAGTCCCTTTTTTAACAAAGTGCTGTAAAAGTCCAAAGTTTTGTTCAAGTCATAACATAAATTGCATGGCTAGAAATTGATCTTTATAGCGGCTGGCTTTTGACTGCTCGGTTTTATACCGACCTCTGACTCCTCACTCCTCCTAACCAGCTGGTTGGGGCCGCAAGCCGTCAACAACTGCTAGGATAAAACAAGTCCTACCTAGTCTGTTGTAGGCCACATTTCGGCCTTTTTCGTGGCTCAAAAACTGACATCCATAGAAACGTTTGGTCTCAACGTGAACCGGAGATTCTGCAGATTAACTGATATATGATTCAATACAGTCAGACACCATACGAGATGAATAAATCCCCGTTTTCGTTAGCGTCGCCGCCATCCTGACTGGAAGGGAGCCTGCTGCTATGTCACCACGATGCGTCTGCACAGTCACCATATTGGAGAGGTCGCTATGCGTCTGCGTGGTCGCCATATTGGAGAGGTCAAGATCCGCCAGTAAACAAATACAATGTGCGTCCTCAATCGGTTTTCGCGATCGGTGACTAGAAGGCATTAATCACATATTTTTACTGAATATCGGTGATAACGATCAGGGCATGCCTACTTGAAATTATACAGTAACTGCTTTAGATTTTTTTCTTTTTTTAAATGATTAATTCTTTGTTCATAGTGTTTCCCAAATGCATACTGCTTTAAGTTTTCATGCAGTCCTACTGAATAAGACAACACACTTCCTGTTGCCTTCACGAAATATATTCGGCATAATCAATAACAAAGTTATTTTTGTGCATGTGTTACTGGCATTGGTTAAATAAGCCACTTAATAAAATGAGATACTAAGACAGCGTAGTGGACACATTTGCTTACTTTAAGCTGATGGAGCGAGTGTTTTTCCAGATAGATCTGACAGATAAACTTCTGTTAAACTGTGATGAGGTTTATGGTATCAGTAGCTGAGATGGCTGGTAAAGGAACAACCCACACAGCTCATTATTCTTAATCAGCTTTTCGGTCTTGTTACCGCCTGCTTTGCACATACCACCACTGCTGTTTTTTGCCAGCACATACCACTATGCCACACCACGGCAAAACTAGAGACCTTTCTGTTAAAAATGCTCTGCCATGTTGATCTAAGGGGTTTGTCCTTTTTATGTCCTTGATCAGAAGATTTAAAATGCTGCTAAATGACTTATTTAATTTGTTTTGATACAGGGATGGAGTGAATGAAGGCATTGAGTGGATGGTGAAGTGTGTGGTCAGAAACATTCACAGGCCACCCAGACAGAAGGACATCACGTAAGAAGTCATCAGCACTCTTTACTCTTCTTTTGGACTGTGAGTTTCTCCTCAAGGACATTCCATGGAAACCCTGGAGCTGATAATTCTCCTCTCTCCTCGTGTTTGCTGTGACTTTGAACTGTTTGGATTTCTGCTCTTTGGAGTTCATTACAGACAGCGTGTGACAGTATTTTTATCACCAAGCATAATTTCAGATGTGCTTTGAATGGACATCTGTGTGATCCACTTGTTAGACTTTTTGAAGCGGTGTTATAATTTCTTCTGCTTCATGTGTGAGCAGCAGCCCCAGTCTCTGGTGCAGGCTGGGGTTGTTGCGACTGTGTCTGCATGGAGCTTCACTGACTGACACCCTGCACTGTGATCACAAGAGCACAGAAACATCCGTTTGACACATCAGTTCTCACATAAAATATGCAAAACTGTAATAGGGTGGTTCTCTGTTTGTCCACAGTATCAGCTTAACTAAACAGTGTTTAGCTCACACTATTAAAGTTGAACTGGAATTTGAAGTTTTTGTGTAAGGAAATGTCAACTAACAATGATACTGCAGCTATTGTGCACATTTTTCAAAAGAGGATAGAAATGGATAGATGGATGAGTGACAACAGAGAATGGGTGTTGCTAGGCGACGTGCTGTCAAATTCCATGGTGCTCTACTAGTTTGTTGAGTTTTGTAGTCCATTCGGTAAGTGGAAGCTAGTTAGCTTGCTAACATTAACACTGATTCCCACTAGAACTTACTTTAGTTCATGTTATTTCACCACCTGCTCGGTCACTGTCAAACTCCTGCACACTGAGTGCTTTGTTCATTCCACATTCGACAAAGGACAGGGTCTTTGAATCATGACACAGTGTAACGTAGGGAGTGCTGAAATCATAGATAGTAGCCTACTAAGCAAATGCGAACAACGTGGATCCCCAACTGGTTAACTACCTGTGTGGCAGTTAAAATTGAAGTAATACAGTTTCCGCCCACACAGATGTTGCACCAATCAAATTACAGTATCGACATCATCAGTCAAAAACCACAAATTCAGCTTCCTGAACAATTCCAATGTAGAGGGCGCTGTAACTGCAAAAAGATAAATAAAACAAATTTCTTCTTTTCAGTAATTACAATTTTGTGCACACGTCAGTCACCAAAGACATATATACAGATTTTTTTAGCAACAAATAATTTTAATTTCAGTTTGACTTGAAAGTTTGAACTCTCTTACTTGCTGTTGACATGTTGTTTATAGCCCTTAACAAACTTAACTTGTAATATCATTTATTCATCATGTTTTTGGCTTCAGATAACTATCATAAGTTATTTATGATGGATAAATGAGAACAAATGACGTATAATTTTGAAGGGTTAGTGATTTGACAAGTTTTCCTGTGACAGCTGTGTAGTGTGTAGAGTTCAAATCAAATAATGTGAGGAAAAGAACAATAACTACTCTATTAATAGTTTTGTATACTTTAAGGTGGTTTTGATGGTTTTTTTTTTTTTTTTTTAAATCTTTTGATCATAGCAGAGGGCAACTCAATGGGGCTCCATAAAGACTCTGGTGCAGCAGCCCAAACTGCACCAGAGTCTTTAACGACTTGTGTGAGTGGTACACATATAATTCAACAGCCACTCAACTGTTTTTGAGGTTTCTTTGTTACCTGTATGTCATTTGACCTCTGTAAAACATTCATAGATTGATTAAAACTAAGATTGACTTTGGAAATGTTAATGTTAATAAGTGGCAGAGACACTACAGATGCTTGGATAACTGCACACGATATCTTTAAAAACTAAATGCACTGAGTGTGCTGAACAGACTGAGAAACCTCTGCTGAATCACTGTATAACAGCAGTTTAACTTGGGATGTATGAAGTGGTTAAAAAAACTGAAGGTGATGGTCCTCTGTCAGTCACATATGGTAGATGATGATGATGATGATGATGATAATAAATTTCTGAATTCAAAGAAAAAAAGTCTGTCATGTTTCAATTTGACATAGTTTGACATAAAAATGTCCTGCTGTCAGTACTCGCATTGACCCTTACAACTCAACCCAGGACTATCTATCAGGCTATGAAGGGTAATTATATTATTATTAACTAGATGTGTTTTGTTTTTGTTTGTTTTTTTACATTACTACAGGAATTTAACTGCAACCGGTTGAGTTTAAATGTAAAATTGTATTATATTGGATTCCCCAAAAACACAAATATAATCTAGTGTCATCACAGCACAACTGTTCAGTCTTTGACATTTTGCACTGTGTTTTAATGCCTTCATTTTTGATGTTAATTGTTGATTATATAAAGGCACGTATATTTATCTCAATATCAGTTAAAGGTCCAGTGTGTAACATTTAGGAAGAAATGGAATATAATATTTATAAGTATGTTTTCATTAGTGTATAATCACCTGAAAATAAGAATCGTTGTGTTTTTGTTACCTTAGAATAAGACGTTTTTATCTACATAGGGAGCGGGTCCCCTTCCACGGAGGTCGCCATGTTGCACCGCCATGTTTCTACAGTAGCCCAGAAAGGACAAACCAAACACTGGCTCTAGATAGGGCCGTACGCGTTTTTTGCGAGTTTTGCGGCCACCCTAGTTTCTATTATATGCTTGGAAGGGGAGGGTGATGCGAGCGGTATTGGTTGCAAACTGGAATTTCACAGCTAAGTACTACACACTGGAACTTTAAGTCAAGGGTACAAAAGACAAAAAAGCACAATGCAAATTCCACCTAGAATTTTAAAATAGTAATAATGTATGGTAGTGGTAATATTAATAAAATAATAATAATAGGAATGATAGTGATAGGAATAATAATGCTAATAGTAATAAAGATGATAATATATATAGAGGCAGAAGATAGAACAAAACAGTAAAAAAAACAGTAACCTTTCAGGTTTTACGAAAGGTGAAACATCAAGAATGTAAATTGAATGAGTCCTCTGAAACATTATTGTGGTAGAAATGATAATTCTCCGACAACTATACAGAAGCGAGGCATTGCTTATAAACATTACAATACAGTATGCAAATAGTATTTATTGGAAGTCAAAATTTCTCTATCTGGAATGTCAACTGTGTGCCTTAGTCACAGTTTACACTCTGGCTGGCCCTGGGTCTGAATTTAGACATTTATATACCACTTTTATCAAAGCTTTACACACCAATGGGGTTCAGTGTCTTACCCAAGGACACTTCGACATGTGGACAGGGGGATCGAACTGCCAACGCTGTGATTAGTGGATGACCCGCTCTGCCCCTATTTGATCATTATTTCAGCTCTATTTTAGTCATCTCACGGTGTAATGTTTTAATGAATGTTTTTTCTCAAAATGTTGACGTATTTAGGAGACGCCACACACATACAAATGAAGAAGAATAGAACTTGCAACTCCTATTTCATGGTTCTAAAATTGCTATTAGGCCAAGTGGCAGTGTTTTAGAAATGCAGGGATCTTAGTCAGATGTCACTTGTTTTAATATTTCTAAAAACCTCAATAATTAACATCATCTGAACTATGAGAATTAAATAGAAATGTCTGTTCAATACTGTTGATGTGAATCTATGTGAATGATCAAGGTACATGATTGGGGAGTAACAGTTAAGGCATGTCTCAGTAGTAGTAAAATATTACGTTTTTTATTAGCTAAAGACTTTTGCCGGCTAAAGGTCTTTTTGGCCACATTTGAATCCAGAATCCAGAAAACAGTAACAGGAAGAGACAGGAAAATTTCACGCTTTGTGTGATACTTTTATGGATGTGTTAATTTATTTGTTTTATATAATCTTAATTTTAGAAGGATCGTCATGTGAGATGGAAATATCTGAGTCCTGGTCTCGACATTATACTATAGTCATTATACAGTAGTTATGTTACATAATCCAACATAAAACCAACACACAAAAAGGAGTAGCTACACATGAAGACTATTGCACTTGCTCATGAAATTCCCATGACTATATGTTAAAGATCATTTAAATTGACTAGTGTCAGATTAGTTTGCACCAAGAAAATGGAACAGCCCATGTAAAAAGTCCTTTATCAAACAGACAAGAGCAGGGTGAGAGTGCAGGCTGTAATCTGACATAATGTAACTGTAAAATGTAAATGTGACGAAACCTGAGAGATACCTATATAAATGTAGGAGCACCAGTGGATCTGTCTTTGAAACCAGCACATGTTCTCTTATAATACACAGTTAATGTGTATAAGCATTATAGCTGGTGATAAATCTGAAGGCTGCATAGTGACTAGAATCCAACAGTGAATTGACAGAGGCATTCATTACATCTTTGTAATCTGATACTGCTTTGTCCTACAATCAAGACAAATGTTTGTCTTGAGAGAAAAAGTGGTATCATGAAATAAAACATGGGGGAAATGGGTGTTGTGAAATAAAAACAGACTTTGGAGAGAAAAAAAAAACATTTGGAAATAAAAAGCACTGGAATTGAACAAAAATGACCTGCAATGAATTCTGTGATGATGACATAACATTTCATAATAATGAGCTGAATTTAGATTTTTTTTTAATCCAGTTTCACAGTTCTATATTTTGTCTGTATTTACTCATATGATGATTTCCTAATGTCTTATTTATTAATTTACTGTAGAAGACTTTGTGTCTCCATAGTTACGATCCTTTTTCTAGCAAATGTGAAATATAGTAAGTCACTTTAACAGACTGTCAGCATGAATGATTTTATTAAATGACAAACATTGTATTTGGTGAAATACATCACTAGCTTTACTGAGATTTATAAATAGTATTAGACTCAAATGGTTACCACCCACTGTATTATTCCAGCCACTGTATTATTCCAGCCAGCAGGAATCAATAGTCCCTTTGAAATGCTAATGCTTCTCTGTCACACACATGCACCTGTCCTAATTTCCTCAGAGTGGTGTTAAATCAATGCAGCGTCTGGTGCTGTGATGTATGTTTAATCAACATTATTCTCATTTATCCCAACCATGGAACTGCAGGCCGTAATTCATCCAGTATGAAATGATTAACAAAAGAGAAAAAAACTCTTATGAACTGTATGGGATGGAGTCATAAGAATTTTGAAAGGATGTTATAGAATGTCCACTCACGCTGTGGGAGGCTACCCCTGCCAACATCATTAATTAACCCTCTGACACCCACAGGGGCGTATAGGCTCCCAAATATCATTATTGTCTTTAAAGCGTCAGTACTCCTCAACTGTTTACTTCCGTTTGTAAAACCTATATGAAAAGTTGTAAAAAAAAAAAACAAAACATGAATAATCTCACCCTCTGCCCAGCGCTTTGCTCTTTCTTTTTGTCTGTATATCGATCAGTTCTTATCCACCATCTTTGTTGGTGATGTAAGAGTCACATGTCTGAAGGAGATGTTGAAGGAGCTGTCGAAGTGACAATGATGTGCCCAAGGAATTTCGTGATTATAAATCCTTAAGAGGACAAGTAAGTAATGCTATTATGAAATAAATACATTGTGATGTATTATGTAGGCTATAGAGTAGGGAAAAAATAGTGTTTTTTGATTTTGGATTGCAGATATATTGTTTTTACACACTAGGACACTATTTGTGCTGTAAGATATATATATATCTCGTGTGTGTGTGTATGTTTTCGTTGTAAGCAATACTAATCATTATAGCATGGTAAAGACTATTACTGTAGTATAGTATAGGGTGGATGTAAATAGTATGTGAAATAAACCAAATACTACTGTAACTATTTTACAGTGTAAACACAGTGTGTTTTGATGGGGGAAAACAATGACAATTCCTGGCCAAAAACACCCATGGACACTGCCCAAAAAATGGGCATAACTCAAACACAAGAAGCTAGAATCTTCAAACCACCCAAACAAATGTCTGCAACTTTCTATGTTGAGTTTTTATTTTGTTATTATGGTTTTCAGTGCTGTTTTCAATAAAATATGTAAAAATTGAAGTTCAGTTTTTTTGTTTTATGGGCTAATATCCCCTATTATAGTGAATAGAAGTCTTTATTGAGTGATATATATCATTATCTGAGGTTGTGCTGACTCTGGGAATTTGAAACTTGATAATACTGTCAAAAATGACAACTTTATAGGCAAAACACAAAGAAATGCAAAAACAGAAAGATCTTAATGTGGGTCATTAAAATACACTGGATATTTAAACCACAAAATTTCATCTCAGCGTGTCTTCAGAGTGACTGTGCATCATTCCAATCTATAACATTGATTCACTTACAAGAAGTGACCCGGTGTCATACTCCTCATAACCTTTGACCCCTGAGCCCCTCCCCCCGTAAACCTTCTTTACTGTCACCATCACTCTGAGAGGCTTCCCACATGCTCCTCCTCCACCAACAGCTGATATATTTTGTTCTTGTGTGCCATAGAGCTCCATTGTTGTCCAAAAACTATTGAAAACACATCAGTGAGCCACACTGTTGCACTGGGTGACATGTTCCTTTATTACCATGTACACTCACACTAGTTTATTTTGACTCAATTCCACATACTGTCCTGCTGCCGGAAATACTCACTAGAGCCCCAAATGTGTATTAATCCACCGCAAAATAGTCCCCAACAAATGCACTATTTGCTCCTGTTGGAGTAACATTTTCTCATAACTACTGTGCCCAGCTGTTTTAGGAAATTACTGAGCCTTTAAAAAGAAAATGCAACAACAATACTTTATATTTGTGAGCAGTTTTTAAAGATTTGCATCTTCACTGGTAACGAATGGGTGTGGAGCTACAGTAAGTGCCACAGAAAGAGTAGGAAAGTATTGAGAGACAGACTTGTTGCTTTTGGTCTGTGTCTGAAATCATTCACTCATTCACTAGTCACTATTGACTATATACACATATTCTATGTGGCGCACTATATAGTGTGTCAAAATAAAAAACAAACACTACTCAGGTCTATTCCTTTCCTTTCATCCTAAAGCCGTCTAAATTGGGCCTTTCCCCCCATGACTTCACAATGAATGATGGTTGATTCTCAGCTACTGACCATCAATTGTACACTACTTTTTATGACGCATTATACGATAGTTTGATTAAACTGAATAGTCTCACTAGACTTTTTGACACGACAAAATGGCTAACACAAAAGTGGACTAAACAATGACTAGTTAAGGATTTCAGACTCAGCCTTTGTCTTTTCATGGAATTTGCTCGCGATAAGGTAAATATAGAATAATGGCAGCCTTATAGTGTTTTTTCCATGAGCCCGGGTCCGTCTGCTTTAGCGTTGTTCGTGATGAAGTGTTTCCACTACAGCCTAACAGCAGGGGATTGCGGTGCTGTGCTGTGATCCTGCTTGGTAGTACGGTGGACTACGCCCAGCCCGTGACAGTCTCCAGCTAAACTCGTGTGTCTGTGTTGGAGACTAGAGAGAAAACTCTGTTTTTAAACGTTTCTCTGTGTTCAGCTCTCAGTACTTTTGTAGCTTTTACCTGTGGAGCCCCCTATAGGTCACGGCGAGAATTTTTTTAATGACTACTTTTGCATTCCCTCGCAATATGTTTCGCATTATCTCGAAATATTTTGCGCTCTCTCGCAATTCTTTTGCGTCAAGCTTTCCAACTTGCAGTTGGTCTGCATTCCTGATGTATCTCTGCAAGTAGTTATAATAATAATAATAAAACTGTATTTATAGAGTACTTATCAAAACAAAGTACTTCACAACAAGAGAAATAAAATACCACAGTGAATGATGAAATATAAATAAATACATAAAACACACAAAAGCAATAAAATTAACAGCCAGTTCAGGTAAAATCAGGATCTGCTTTCAGATAAAAATGTGTTTTGAGAAGAGACTTAAACGAAGACACTGAGTCAGACAACCTCATTTCTAGTTCAATGCTGTCTGCTCTTTCTGTGACACAACCACAGACTCTGTTTGCAGCATTTCAGTCACGTGCCTATTTGTTGCTTTTTTGACTCATACAAATGGGCCTACAACACATTACCTTTATGAGGTAGATTCAACTGCACATCACCTCCGTCTCCTTTTCTTCAGTGAAACCCCTCTGGGGTACAGTACAGAGAACAGAGGACAGTAACTGTTCACAAATGAAACCAACAGCATCCTGCAGATTACCACACTGCTTTCTTCTGGAGAGACCTCTTGATCTAAGAATTTGTTCAAGTTTACTTTCAAGTTTAATTACATAACCATGCATGCCTATTGAGCAGTAGTACTATATCAGCATACTTAAGGCCCAGTTCAAAGTAAAATTCAATGAGCTGATATACTGGGGCGTTGCGCTGGGAGCAGCTGAGCGGAAATACACATATGGCTCAGAAGGAATAGAAGAAGAAAAGTATTGCGAGAAAACACAAAATTTATTGCGAGGGAACGCAAAAGTAGTCCTCAAAATAATTCTCGCCGTGACCTTTAGGGGGCTCCGTATTTACCTGAGTCTCTGTGGTTTGGAGTTTAGTTTCACTCCTGTGTACTTTCCTGTGTACATCAGCCTTATTTTACTGTTTACTGATGCTCGCCATATCAGGGCTGTGTTAAGTTGATGCTTCACATTAAAAGCTTTCCACTGGCGAACTGGCATGATGCTTTTATTGTGAAGAAATTATAAGAAATGCAATGTGTTTGTCACCAGTATAGCGGTGCTTCATTAGCAGTGCTATTCTTCAATAGAAACAGGTCTAATCAACCAGATATGGACATATTTTGTGCTATTTGGTCAGTGGATCAGTTTTTAGAATTCAGGAATAGTACAAACAGTAACAGCCAACATTGACATATTATCAACATAAAAAGTCAATTTGTTTAGTCTATTAGCAAACAGTTACCTATTTACACATCCAGCAGACACAGAGCAACATTAGCATTCATTTAGAGTCATGTTTCTGGCCACCCAACAAATCTCTTTTTAGCTCTGTTTTGGTCTCCACCAATTCCTGAGAAAATATCTGGCTCTTTAGCTGCTAAATGCTCAACTATGTTCTCTTGCTACTCGCTAACTTTGTCTGTCTGTCGTTTAGTGTGTGGCAGGTAGTGTACAGTGGGTTTATTTAGCTGCTGCTGGAAACAAGGCTGATGAGAGACATAAGACTGAACCAAAACAGTTAAGTTGTGGGACTATAAAAAGACAAAAGCAGAGGGAAACTGCAGAGATGCCGATAATAACGATACCTTTCAAATTACACATTTGGCATTTGACCCGTTGTTAATGTAAGAATATTAATTAGTGCGTCCTTGAATCCTCATTACTGTCACCGTTTAGAAGATGTTTTAAATAAAGGTTCAGTTCCTCAATTGATGTGTTTTATTTTAATCCTTGAAATTAGTTGCCTTGACTGTAACTGACTTTTAAGTCTATAGTTTATTAGTGCCTTCAGAAATCAGCACTAATAAATTACATAACACCTTAATAGAGGTGCTGTCTTATGGAATTCAAATAATTTAAAGATAGTATTTTAGTATTTCAGATACATGATATTTGGTCACGTCCCTTGTGTGAATGTTCCCCCACCTCTGCTTCACCCCACCCACCTCTTCCCTTGCCGGCAACAGAGTACACCCCCTTCACACACACACACACACACACCCCAAGTCCCACTGGCTGCCCATTGTTCACATAGACTTGTGCATTGCACCATTCAGGTCACAGACACATGCCCAGCCCATCCTCTCTCTCTCTCTCTCCTCCTCTTTCTTCTTCGTTCTCTCTCCGACTACTTCACATTCTCTCTTCTCCTCCATCCAGCAGCATCATCCGGCTCTCTCCTCTTCCTCCAATGTCAGCAACAATGACCAGCACAGTATCAGGTAAGACGGTCCAGACCAGCTCGTTGATTAGTTGAAATTGTGTGGATGTGTGTGGTTGTGTGTCAGGGGAAAGGGAGGGGCTGTATTATCTATTTAATAATGCAGAGTGGAGAGGGTCTCTGTGTATCTGTGTAATTGTCATGGTAACTGGGATTTTCTTCTCTCATTGTACTGGGGCTCTGATGTAGATAAGAGACCCTCCCGTAGTCCCACACGGACATGTAAACACAGTGAGATTCATCCAGAAAGAGCAGGTTATTGATCATTCATTTGCAGCAACATGTAACCACTGCTGGCTAAACACCAGCTAGCTGACGCAGATCTAAATCACAAAAAACTGAACAGATTCATACTGAGACTGGCAATGGCATTTTTTGTCAGTATCATTCTGGTGACTATACTGCCACTAAGGGAGAACATGATACTGGTATAATTTTTGCTGTGTCATCTCAATATTGACACGCTATGATATTTAGTAAAATACTGAAAATCACATGATAAAAAGTGAATCTTATGTTTAAGTCAGATGTTTTACTCATTGGGTTTATCTTGTGCAAACACGTTAAAAGTGGAGATACATTTTGTCCCTGGTGTACTCTAGTATTTTACACAAAATGCTTAGACAGCTTATAACCAAATGTAACGCATTTGCATTTAAATACATATTGTATTTAGAACAAGATTTAGTAAATTTTCTTTTATATCCGAGGCAATAACCTTAGACCAATTCAAAATATGTCTATAATCGACATAATCACAGCAAATTCCTTTTCTCCTTTGATGGTACGAATCATCGAGTGAATTCACAGCAAATGTTTATTAAAGTCCCATATTTCTTTCTCCTGAGGATTCTAGTACTTTCTTTCACAGACACAGCGTGGCATTTATAGCAAATGTATCAGTACAAGAAGAAGAGTAATGCCCGTGCTATTAAAGAGTCGAGCACTTATTCTTATGTAATGGTTTGATTAATCATATTCCAGAAGTCAACACAATAAAACTGAGGATGTACTGTGGCACGGTGGTGCTTCAAGCTAAATGCTAACAGCAGCATGGCAACATGTTCACGATAGCAATGTTAACATGCTGATGTTAAGCAGGTACAGTATAATGTTTACCATGTTGACCTTCTTAGTTTAGCGTGTTAGCATGCTCTCATTTGCTAATTAGCTCTAAACACAAAGGTGAGGCTAATGGGAGTGCCATCATTTTTGCATGTATTTGGTCAAAAAGTATTGGACAAATTAAAGTTGTTACGTTAGATGAAAAGTCCGAGTCACTAACATTATTAGAAAACATTGTTTAGGAACCCTGAATGTCTGATATTTTGTGCCAAACCATCATTTTAACTGGATAATTGAAAACTTAAACCTGCAATAACTGATTTTTTACGGCCACTTGGGGGCAGTGGAAACAAGCTGTGAACACAACATTGATATATTACCTTTTAAGTTGATATGGTGAACTTGTTAACAAACACTTGCTTATTTACACAACTTATTTACACATCCAGCAGTTACGGAGCAACATTATCATTCATGACCTCACCTAATTAATGTGAGTCAAATATTCACTCTCTTTTAGCTCTTTTTGGTCTCTGCCAACTCCTGAGGGAAAGATCTACCAAAACAGTAGGCTAAAGTTGTGATTGCTAAACTATGAGCTATAAAGCTCTGTAAAGCCAAGGAGAGCTGCAGATTCATGAGCGACCGCTGTCACATTGTCATATTGTCATTTGGTACATTGTTATAAAAAATTATTTAATAAAAATAAATGATATATATATATATCATTCTCAGCCACCAAAGTCCAGATGAGAGAAAATCTAAGGTGATAAAAACACCTAACTAGGCTAGGCTACTCTCATGTGAGTCACCTTCAGTTATTACTGTATGCTCACAGCAATAAACTGAACGAGCAGTAGAGAGTACCTTGGACTTTGGCTTGCAATAGACTTTTTGGCCCTGGGTACGACCTACAGGCTACATACACGCTGCTCCACCTTAGTGGTGAAGGTTGCTGGGGCTGTATACAGCCTAAAAGGAATAGCTGCAGACACAACTCAGGGCTGTCTATTTTGATAACCTTGCTTTGTGTTTAAAAATATATATATTTTATTTATATTTTAATGAATAGTTAATTTCCTCCTAAAATTGAACATCAATCATAGATAAGATAATAAAGCACAGTGCACTTAAGTAAGGCAAGCTAGTTTCATTTCATACACAAAGGCAATTCAAAATGCTTACACAATGCATTAAAAACATTTAAAAAAACAAAAACAGCATAATAACATTGAAATGCAAATTAAATTAATAGAAATCTCTTTAAAGGAAATGAAAATGTCAAGAACAGAAACATATATGCAGGATATGAGGGTAACATGGCTCGTGATAAGTATTTAAGGTTCAATCAAAGGCATTGCAGAACATCAAAGTTTTTAACCTGGATCTAAAGGTGGTCAAAGAAGCAAGTCTAATATCCTCTGGAAGTTTGTTCCAGCTCTGTGGTGCACAGTAGTTACATGTAAAGACAGAGATACAACAGTATCTATCAGGTCTCTATAAAGTGAAGTAAAATGATTTTAAGCAGGGTTAGTGTAATGTTTCTTATTTCAAAAGAATTAAAACAAAGTTTGGAACTTCGTGCTAGCTAGGCTTCCTATTTTATTGTTCCTGTTTCCTATTTATAGACTCTGGGGGGCCCCAGGCAAAGAAGCCTGGGGCCATAGATACCATAGATACATACAGTAGATGCTGCATTCATGTAAAGAAAAAAAGATGAACATTTTTATTAAAGTTATATATCAGTAAGATGTGGAAAATTATATTTGTCAATCAGCTATGTCGTATGTGTTAAGTAGTCCTAAATTATCTTTTTCTCCTCTAAAGTGTTAAATCTGTTTCATGGCACTAGCGTGACACAGCGAAATGACGTCTGCAGCTGTCATTTCAAGTCTGAAGACTTTGACAGTGCACAAGCACCTTCCTGATATTCTTCCAAGGAAAAACTGTGTATTTCTGAGAATAAAGCTACATTTGTGTTGTCATCTCTCAGTTGTACAACACTGAAAGATTTGTTTATCAGAATGTGGAACTATTACACTGCAACTTTGCGCAACCCTGCTGATACACTGTATATACTAAATACTTTGTACATAATGTGTGACTTAAAATGTCAATTGGCATTTATTTCCAAAATTATAAACAAAATTAAATCATGGCAGCCATTTTACATGCAGTAATTACATAGGGGAAGTTCATCTTAATTACTATATAATATAGAAATATTGCTGTTACTATCTAAAGTATTTTGATATGAAAACCCTGTCTTTAATTTAACCAAGTAGCCTATCCTGTATCATAAGTACATGTCTGGTATTTGTAACAAACCAAAATGCTTGAAAATCAGTAGAAATTTCAGCAATTTATGATGGTTTTAATTGTAGATAGACGTCCTGCCTCCATAGATTCATATGCATAAGGAGGCGCGGCTTCACTGTACCAATATAAAGGCCGCGTTGACGCATTGCAGTATCTACGTGTATGGTATGGTTTGGTTTCTCCAGCGCTGGCACAGCACTAAAACAAAAGTGTGTAGATAGGTCTGGCTATGCGACACTGACTGTCAGTCGGAAGGAATTTTCAATCAGGTTGAGAGGGGTGGTGTAAACCTTTGATAATCCGTTCAATAGAAAAATATTAGCGCCTAATAACCATGTAAATGCTTAATCCGATCGTTTCTCTCTGGTTGCAATAAATATATTCTTTCTGCGCATCACATTAGGCAATGTGAACGAGTTTCCGGGAAGGACAAACATGGAGGTAACAAAACAAAACTTTTTTGTCGGAGACCTTAAAAGATTTAAGGATTGTTGAACGCCTAACCCTAACAGCAGAAAAGCAAATATTGTTCCCAGGACATGATGTGGGTCCATCTTGAAAATTGTATTAACAGGCGGAACCACTTCTTCTGTTATATTTTGGGCAAATTACACGCTTCACAGCAGGCAGATTCACTTTGCGCAGGTCAAAAAAAGCTTTATTCTGATTAAATGCTTTGGGGCATGTAAACACACACTCTTATCGGATCACTTTATTTAGCATCCAGCAGTTAAGCTGGAATCTCTAATCACAATTATTTCAGTCGGGTTGAAGAAATATTGTCCATGTAGCCGCAGCTAGTGATCATTGTGCTCCATGGGGGGGATCATGCCTAGCCAGAGGAGCCAGTTGAATACTTATTTCCGTCACTTTCTCCATGCACCATCCTTTGTCATCAGTTTATCTCCCGACTCACTCATCTTGATTCCATAACCAGTCACTTTCATCTTTTTTTTTTAGCTTTCTCATGATCTTAAGTGGGCTGAGATCCTCATCAATGTAAGTCTTTGTCCAGCCCAAAGAATTTTTTTTATTCCTGTTAATTCCTCATATTCGCCATATTGCCTGCTATATTGAAGACGTTTCAAAGATGTCTATGGTGCACCAGGCACAACATTGTTTTTGTCAATCGTTTCTTTTGCACCAAACTTGTGAATAATGTATCAAACAATGCTTGATCTCTGGCTCCATGAGTGAGTCTATGTCCTGTTACTTGTCTCACCTATGTCTCCCTTTGTGTACGCATCTCTGATGCACACACAGCTCATTACCTGCTGCTGTTTAGCCTGCACAGCTGGAAGCTAGTTGCTTGGAAGAAAAAAAAAAAAAGAGGAGACAGGAATTCACAGTTGATGTCGTGTTATCCCAGCAGCTCACAACGAGGCGTCTGAACATGAACAATGAACAAATTTGCCTTTCCTCCTCTGAAAAGAGATTTTGATTACATAATACCTTGTGGTGCACAAGTCAGCCATTTTGAGGATTCAATGGCGTAACAGAAGTGACTGTGCTAATAAATGTCTGGTGGAGCTTAGCTAACAGTTGCCTTGCCTTACTTTAGTCTGACACTGATGAAATGATGGATAGTGCTTCATAGATCAAAACGCCTCTGAGCTGCCTACTCATGATGTGACTCATTGTGCAGAGGACACTGGGGGAGTGTGAACACTTACCATTAGCCATATATTCTATGGATGTCTTAAATATATTCCCTCAAGAAGAACATTGAGGAGAATAAATGAACACGTTTGTTTCTCTGGTGCTTTCAGGGCTGGGCCTGAACAGGATTTAATCATGTCAACCAAAAACAGATCTGTACACATAGAGGCTTAAATTGCTCAAATTGTTGCCCCTTTGTCCTCTATCTGAAGTGCCTGCCCTGGCCAAATAATTATATTACAGACATTATTGTGATTTTTGCCACTGTTGCCCTTATTGTAAGGGTCGGCTTATGCTAGAAAATCCAACCGTCAAGGCAAAAGTGTTTATGGGGGTTACTTGATTATCCATTAAATATGGGGATAACAGTACACATTTTTAGACAGGTTCTCCTGGAAGACAGACATTCATGTTGCACTCACATGAAGTGACAAAAATAGCTGTGCAGAGAATGTAAAATGTTCAAACCCTTCTTACCTTTACATATCATGAAGTGGGTGTGAATGTCAAAATTGCGAAATTCAAACAATGTAAAGGTGAGTGGGGTTTCCGAAGCTGACTGACTGTAGTTCTGATGAAGTATACTGGCCCCTTAAGTGACAAAGCTCAATCGCTCATTAAAAGGCCTGTTTAATTTCTGCTGGGGATGGGGGAAGAACATGTCCCCCTCACTTTTTAAAATCCTATTTTTATCCCCCCCCCCCACTTTTATTGTTTCTGGCTTCTCTTACGGTTCTGCCGCCCTAGTCCAGATGAGATCTGAGCTGCCCTCAGTTATTATTGTGTGCTCAGAGCTATGAGCTTAACGAGCAGCAAGGAGTGGTGTGGCGGGTGCTTTGTGGACTTTCCCCAGCCCCCTCCTCTTGCCTTTCAGGCTACCTTACTAGTGGTAAACAAAATAAATAAATAAAAATTATTTAATCTATATTTTTAGTATTATATTATTATTAATAATAATCTCCTAAAAAGCTTTAATCAAAGTCAAGAATCAGTCAAAGACAAGACAGCAGAGCACTTGTAGTAAAGATGGAACTACAACACTACTGTAACGTTCAGTGCCAAAACATGGCAGCAAGGAAAACAGGGGATTGGACCCAGATCCAGACACAGGAGGCAGAGCAGGTGCAGTTCAATGATTTAATGAGAAAAATCAATAAACAAAGGCTTACAGAATGGTGAGGCACGCAACAGGTCAAAAACCAGAAAGCAGTCCACAACAGGCAAACAAATCCAACAGGGAGCAGGCAGAAAAATCCAAGGTCCAAGGCAGAATGTCCAAAAACCAAGGTAGAAAATCCAAAAACACTAGGGGTGAACACAAACGAAACGGCTAGACCACAAGGCACATGAACCAAGACAAATTTACACGCCGAACAAGCGAAACACAGAGATTATATACACAGGTGAGGGCAGGATAACTAGACACAGGTGACACTAATTAGGGTGGAGCAAACAATCAAAACTGGATGGAAAAGCAAAACAAGGACATGAAGTAAAACTACACAAGACACATGAGGCAGCACACTTACAAAACAAAACAGGAAACAACAAAACTCAAGACCCAAAACTATGACAATTATCTGCTGGCATTTATTTCTTTTGATGACTGAGTTGAAATGGAAAGTTTTACCTTCTTTCCTTGCCTAAAACTAAGGTTGTATGACGTATGACGTTTCATTCGTAACTGGTTCCCATCGATAGTTATTTAGCATAGAGCACACAGCACAGGTAGTTAGTGTGCTCTGTTAGCCTTGAGCCACTGTAATGTGTATTAGGATTTTTGAACATTTTCACTGGTTTGATTATAAAATTTCATGAGAAGTATTCATTCCTGTTCTCTGGAAACTATTATGTTACATTAGATATCTTGAAGCAGACAGTTGCTTAACACTGTATTAAGTTAATTGTTTTGGTTAGTTAAATCACAGTAGTTCAGTGCTGGAAGAAGTTTTCCTATCCTTTACTTGAGTATAAGATGCAATACAACAATGTAAAAGTACTCCATTACAAGTAAAAGTCATGCATTTAAAATGCTACTTAAAGGTACAGTGTGTAGGATTTAGTGGCATCTAGCAGTGAAATTGCAGTTTGCAACCATTTGAATACCGCTCACCTTACCCTCCCCTTCCAAGTGTGTAGGAGAAACTGCGAAACTCACAAAAAACATGAATGGCCCTATCTAGAGCCAGCGTTTGGTTTGTCTGTTCTGGGCTACTGTAGAAACATGGCGGCGCAACATGGCGGACTCACTCCCTCTGTAGATATAAAGGGCTTATTCTAAGGTAATGAAAACACAGCAATTCTTATTATTCTTATGAGGTGATTATACACTAATGAAAACATACTTAAGAATATTATTGCCATATTCTGCAAATAGAGCCCCTTAAATCTTACACACTGAACTTTTAACTAAGGGTACATAAGTATCATAATCAATATATGATTATGACACTTAAATGACCAAAAGTAAAAGGACTCATTATGCAGAATGGCCCCTTTTCAAATGTTCATATTGTGTGAGTATATTCATAGATTGTGATTATTGATGTACTAACTTGTAAGCAGCATTTTAATGTTGTAGCTGACTGAAATTAAATATTAAATATTTCCCTTCGAAATGTATTAGAGCAGATGTAGAGATTAGCAGAAAATGGAAATACTCAAGGAAAAAACCCACAAAACACAGTACTAGGGGAAATGTACTTTGATTGATTTTCACCACTTAGTTTAGATGGTGGGTCATATCGTTGCAGATAACAAATCGAGAAATGTTAAGTAGGTTGGCATAATAATAATTAAATGTTTTTGTATTACCTGGTAGAATAGTTCACATGTTCACTTGTTCTAACTCTTAAACATATATGACATTTAATTAGGGTAAACAATTTATTTTTCGCATAAGTAATTATGTAACAGTTTTAAAATTAACTTTGCAATATGCAGAACAACAATTAGGTGCAATTAAAACCAGTAATAGCTCTTAACCTCAAGCTCATACAGCCCTATGTTGATGTATAATATGGACTTATAAACCTTCTCAGTCTTCCCTCCTCTGTTTGCTCATCTTCTTTTAATTAGCAATAAAAACAGAGAGGCCACTAAGTGGCTGTATCTCTGACTTCAGTTGGATTTTAATGGAGCAGATGGACAATTACAGTATATGGCTTGTAGAAAATAATATAAAAAGTATTTAGTGGTGTGCTGTGGCTGCTTTACCCAGACTCGGTGCAATAACTCTGTGGGCAGAAACTAATAGGCCTCTGACTGCAGTAGACTGGGAGAGATTATTTAATTGAGAAGTTTTTCTATGTAGAAGAAAGTCTTCTTCTGTGTCATGATGTGGCTGGGACAGAGAGGCATTGTATAAGGAAACACGTGATTGGGACTCTGAGTGGGACTAATGCATCCATCCTGAATCCTGATCCTCAATCATCTCAATAATAAATGACCTCGTGGTGAACACACAAATCCCACTCTTCCTGTCATGTCAGTAAAACCTGGGGCATTAAGCGAATGTCCTGTTTTTAGGAGGAAAAACCCTTCACAACAGCACATAACTCAAGGTTCTCTCAACAAAAACATCTCTCAGTGGGAAAACATCCATCCCTAGCAAGTCAGTTCATCTCTTATTCAACCCTCAGGACTTGATTGTATAACTGAGGAATACTCAGCACTTTGAATCAAACCAAACATACTGTGGATACTTCTGCTTCTATCACTGTGCTGTGCAATAAACAATAAGTAAATTAACTGTTCCAACCAATTTGCATCTGCCTTTCTGAACAGCAGAGGGCGTGTTTCAACATCAAATGTGGTGCAAATGAATTTAAATAACCTTCATAACCATCAAAAAATTATAATGTTCAGTTTTTGTATAAACTGTTTTAGATAAGTGTTATATCAAATGTTTGGCCATTTTGGAGGATGGAGTTTGTGGTGCTGTTGAATTGTATTGCGTTATACTGACATTATGCTAAATAACAGACACCTTTTTGTGTATACATTACAATGTTTGTTGTTTAGCCTACCCTCATTGATGGAAATGGGGCAGACAAAATAATAGAAACACCTCTCAGTATAATGCGTAACAATTCAACAGGACCGCAAACTACATCCTCCAAAATGAACATAAAGTTGAATCAACAACAACGACAGCAATAATAATAATAATAATAAACTTTATTATACAACACTTTTCAAAAACAGAGTTTCAAAGTGCTTTACATGATTGAACCAGGATTTAAACATTTCAAGACAAAAGCAAATAAAATAATGCAAATTTTTAAAAATAAAACTTTCTGGAATTAATAAAAAGACATTTTGAGAAGTGATTTGAAAGAAGTCACAGATTCACCAAGCCTCAGATCCTTGGTCAGGGCATTCCAAAGCCCAGGGGCCCTGACTGCGAAAGCCTGGTCACCTCTTGTCTTGAAGCGGGACTCAGGAACAGCCAGCAGAGCACTGCCTGAAGATCTGAGGCTGTGTCCTGGCTCATAGGGGAGCAGCAATGTAGTTGGGAGCTGAACCGTGATAAGTACAATCTTCAAATCAATTCTAAAACTAACTGGTAACCAGTGAAGGGAGACTAAAACAGGTCTAATATGATCATATCTTCTAGTGCTTGTTAAAAACGTAGCAGCTGCGTTTTGTACCAGCTGAAGGCGTGAGATGTTTTTTTTGGCTCAAACCTGAATGCAATGAATTACAATAATCTAACCGAGAAGAAATAAAAGCATGAATGACCTTCTCGAGATCAGGTCGAGAGAGAAAAGTCCTGATCTTTGAGATGCTCCTTAATTGATGAAAATATGATCGAACAACATTTGTAGTTTGTTTTTCAAATGAAATTTCACTGTCAAATATCACAGGTTTCTGGTTGCAGGTTTGATAGTCAGGGATCCAAGATGTTTCTGTATGATAGGGATGGACTTTGGGGGGCCGAAGAGAATTATTTCCAATTTGTTTTCGTTTAGCTGGAGAAGGTCTTGGGACATCCAACACTTTATTTCTGATCGACAGGACAAAAGATGATTAAAACTGCCTTCTTCACTGGTTTTTAATGCAACATAAATGTGTGTCGTCTGCATAACAATGATATTGAATTTTTTTCTACGTATGATCTGTCCCAGTGGTAGCATGTATATACAGAACAACAAGGGGCCAATGATGGAGCCTTGGGGAACATTACAGGTCAGAAGGGCCACTGAAGAGGAGGCATTTCCCATGACCACTAAGAAAGTCCTGTTTGATAGATAGGATTTAAACCATTTTAGAGCAGTATCCCCAGTGCCAACCCACTTTTCAAGGCGATCCAGTAGGATGAGTGATCCAGTGTCAAATGCAGACCTTAAATCCAGAAAAATTAAAATTGAGCAAAATTGATGCTGTAGACATATCTGATTTTTGGTTATTGTTATGTAAAAATGCACTGGTGAAGGCCTTATGGAATCTGTCAGCAGCATTTGAATTGAGAACACAAGAAGAAACATAGGTAGCCACTGTGGGAGCAGGAGATGGGAGTAGCGACTTAAAAATTATGGCTTTGTGCTCAACAACAAAAACTGAACGTTATAACCTTCATGGATGTAAAATTAATTGCTGTGACTGGCTTTTTATTTCATGTTTATCTACACATACACATGAAGAAGCCTTCATGTGGGACTGGTTTGTTTTGCAGCCATGGTATAGTGAGATAAGGACAAATTACTTATTGGGTCACTTGGGGACAAGCATCCCTAAAAACAGGTCAAAAATACTTGATTAATTTCTTAATTTACAATAGTTTAAAATGAACTGTGTATGATTTATAAAACTTTGGAAGCTCAGTGGACAGGTTGCTTAAATATACCTTAAAATCATTCATATACGAGAAGGCTGATGAACATTTAAAGCTCAGATTTGGTCTATTTAAGGCCCTGAAAACATATTTTCTCAATCATCTTTTTACTATGAGTGATGTGATCCTACATAACACTGCTTTCTGCCAAAGTTAACAGTTTGTTATTTCACATTCAGATTTCTGTGTTTCGTTTTGTCTCTGTGCTCTTCTCACTGGTTTAAAGTGAGCAGGATCAGTTAGAAAAAGGTGGAAATAGGCCTTCATGCACCGATCAGGATTTGACAAAACTTGAATCCAAAATCTCGTCTACTTGGTGGGTTGTTTGGTGACTGTCAATCAAATTTCATCAAAGCACACCCACACAATCCTGATGGAGCAGATTAGCTGAGTTTTAAACTCTTAATAAAAACTAAAAATGAATTTTGATACTTTACTGTTGTGAATTGTTTTGGTTTATAGTAATTAAATAATGTAATTCATTCATCAGTTTAACAAAGTTTATAAAAGAAATGTTAACACATAATATTTACATATTGACAGTAAATGTGTGAGAATGTATGAGAAACCTGCTAATAGTAATGATTCAGTATGACTATGGACAGTGTTAAAAGGAAATGCTTTTATTTTGAAGGTGCAAGGAAGTAACCCACCCAGTGCTTTGTTGCTAGTTGTGGTGATGATATGAATGCAAGACATCGAATGCTAAAGTCCATTTGTTCAATTTCTTCTCTGTAAAACTGCAGCGTATTGGCGAGTAAAAAATGTTTAACAACATCCATTTTAGTCATTAGTCAGTGTTGCATACTTTGTCATGAATATTTAATGTTGTAGAGAAGTACATGTTTTTATGGATCTTATGTTTCACCTTAAAAAGGTACGCTTTAAAGTGCTTTGTAAACAAATAAAAATAAAACGTTTACATTCAGTGTCACACATAAAAACTCAATGGGCCTCATGCAAGAACCACTTGTATGAACAGATTTGTTCTGACGTATAACATACAAACTGTCGTATGATGTGTAATGTTATGTGGACCCAAAAGCAGATTAGCAGGAAGCGGTATGAGGATGAGGTAGCCGGATGACTACAGTGTAGGCAGATAGGTTGCTGGCAGTGGGGGAAGCAGGGAAGTGAGTCCAAGGTGGCAAAACAGTTCAAAAGGGAGCAGGCAAATTACAAAATCCAGAATCCAACCAAGGTCCACGGGAGACTAAGAATCCAAAACAGAACTCACTGTAAAAATGCCAGGGAACTGGGCACTGGAACCAGGTACAACAAAAGGTGCATCACTCACTCACTCGCTCACTCGCTCACTCGCTCACAAGACAGGACCAACACTCAAGGCAGGAATCACACCATCAGTAACAACAATGACCCAACACTGAACAAAGACAGAGACCTGGATTAAATACCCTAGGGGAGGTGAAACAACAAGACACAGGTGCAAACAATCAAGGAAGGGCCAACAATCAAAACTGGAGGGAAAACAAAGACAGGAAGTAAAACTACAAGACACACAAGGGAAGGAAACAGGACGTGAGAAACCTTAAACTATGACACGAACGGAATTTGAGAGTGGTTCAGACCAGTTGTATGAGTCATGTACAAATAGTCTGCCTGTTGCCATAAGAGGAAAAACTCTTGTTTGGTTTAAGAATCATAATGCCTTAATCTGAGTTTAAATATAATATTGAACTTAACTAAAATAAAATATATAACTAAAATTAGATTACTGCAAAATTTATATTCTCATTGTTATGAATTTTATTGGTATATTTTGACACAGCAACTATATTTCAGTAGTTGCACGAAAAGTTCTCTCACTCCAACAGCAGCCTCAGGGTCTTTATGCAGGTCTCGGTCCAGTATCACCTCTGTTGCACCTTCGACTACTGTTGGTTATAATATTCTCTGATCTAATATCTTCACATCCCCTTGACTGTGTCCCATAGAATGCATCTAACTTTATGTAGCCTATACCATACCTTCTTCATTCCTGTCACAGTACGGCGCTGCTCTCAATACCATCACTGACCCTGCTAAATTATTTATCTTTTTGGCTACTGATTTCTGACAGCAGAAGCTCTGCTCTGCTCTGAACAGGAGACATTCATCAGGCTGAAACAAGCAATTTACGAGTTTGAGAGTTTGGTGAATCCAAATTCGAAACACTCATACAAAGAAAGCTCAGAAAAAAGTAGGAGAGGTTTAGGATATGAATAAGCCTACAAAAAATTCTTGAACGAGGCCCATTGTGTGTACCCCTGAGGTCTATCAAACGTGTTGAATGCGTGTCCATACTTTTTTGACTATTTTAAATTCTGCATTGTTTACATCCATGTTGGCTAGCTAGCAGTCTTATTCTTCCTGCCTTTTGCTGGTGCCTTGCTAAGCTTATTTGTGTTACCGCCACCAACTCTTTATCAGTGGAACAGCGTAGGAAGCAGGAAGGTGCATTCTGTTGCCTGCATGCTGGTGAATGTGTGTCCTTGTGTGCGTGCAGGATACAAACTAAATGGGGACCCACTTGTAAAAATAATGCTCTATGACGCTACTAGTGGTCAAAAATTCCACAGGATACCTTTAATCTTTTTATGAAAAGTTTAAAGTTAAAAGGTTTTTAAGGTCTAGGCCTACAATTGAGGGGTTCTTTTCTGCCCTCCTGACATACCCTGCTTTTGCACCCACAAGTCCTACAACTGCAAACATAGCAACCATCTGGTGTTAAATGTCCTGACTTCTTAATATCCCATGCTAAAAACCAGTTAATAAATATTCCTTTGACACTGTTGGCTAGTCCACAATATGATAAACAAACTAGTTAATGTTTGAAGATAATTATGACACAATTGATATTCAAATGCATAACCTTTTGAAATACACTGTCAATCCCAAAATGTAATGTATTAACTATATAGTCTCAATGAATATACTGTATACTCTCCTCTTTGTTTCTTAGGTCACCACTCATTAATTTGAGCTTGTTTATTGGTTCAAATACATTTAATACCTGCTTTATGTTACATTGCGGTTACTGAACTTTCCATGAATGAGGTAAGATGCCTGAGAAGTTAACTGTCTCTGTTTCAGTTGTTTTTTTGTGCTCACTCTGCTGTGATTTTTCCTAACCCCTTATCTGACCATTGTGTTATTACCTCACAGTTTAAGATAGTAAAAGTGGTTAGTCTTTGGTTTATTGTATGAACAAGTTGAAAAAGTAACCAGGTGTGTGGAGAGAAGTTCTGTGAAGCAAGGATGATTCCCAGGCTGAGGCAAACAGTCTGTGAGCACAGGTAGACTGGGCTAGGATGGCTGGCTGGAGTGTAGCTGGTGAGATCAGGCAGGTGGAGCGAGGACATCAGGCTGAAGTGGAGCAGAGGTGAACCCGTGGTAAGAAGCTTCTGAAGAGCTGGTGAGTAGGCAGGTGTCAGTTTGAGGAGTGAACCTGGACACAAGGAGTGGTGTTGCCAGAGGTCGAACGACGCATTTCTGAATTTTCATGCATTTTGAACACCGCACGAAGGAGTTAAATGTCACTTCCAGTATATAAAGTGTGAACCAAACCATGAAAAATTCACATGATAATCAAATGATGATTGTCACACAAGGTCTACTTCCAGTTGCCACTGGGTGGTGCAATGACTATGACTCCTCAATGGCATATAGATGTCCTCAGACTGGGACTCTTATCAAACATGTGAAATAATGCATCGCCACGGCAACAGCGTCTGATGGAAATTCACAATGTTTACAATGAAGCATCATCAAGGTCTTAAGACTTACCAGTAGGTGGCACTATGACAGCAACTTCCTGTTTCTTCGAACATCAAAATTCGACACCACACCACAGACACACCCTTCAATGAAAACTCACACTTAGCACAACTTTTCAACTCAAAGGTCTTTAGATTGCACTGCGAAAATTCGAAAATTTGATCCAATTAATTCTCTAGGAGGAGTTCATTAAAGCACAGAGCCTTTAAATGGCGAAAAATTGCCTAAAAGTGCAGATCCAATTCAAAATGGCTGACTTCCTGTTGGGTTTAGGGTATGGCTTTTTTGTATAACTTGGAAATTTCGTACATGCAGGTGAAACGTAGGCCGGGGGCTGCTTTTTTAAATTTTGTAGGAGTGCTATGGAGTCATTTTGCCATACCCATTCCCAAGACCCATATCAGATGTAAATTTTCACCACTTCTGAAGTGTGCAAAGTTTGATGAGTTTTCGAGCACCTTTAGCCCCTCAAAAATGTGATTCATGTGGAACAGGTAAGAAGAATAATAATAATTCCTTGCATTTCAATAGGGTCCTCGCAGCGTTTGCTGCTCAATCCCTAATTATTATTTTAATGGTTCCAAACCAAGTCCCCTTCTTGAGTTTGCAGAAATGTGAAAAATATTTGAACATCATGGCTATTAACTCCGAATGCCGAAATAACCGAAACCGAATGCCAAAATTTGAACGGATCTTGGCCTCCTGCTTAGAACCACATATAACAAAATTAATTCATTGCAATCAGACGTTTTATGATAACACGGCTTGAATCTGATAATGTACTTCGTGTAATTCATACTGCCAAAGATATAGCTTTCCCGTGTGCTGTGTTGAACCTTGATGCAGAAAAGGCCTTCAATAGGATAGAATGGGAATACTTATGGGAGGTCTTGCAATGTTTTCAACTGGGTTCTAATTTCATTAAACTAAATTATTAAATAATAACCCATCTGCAATGATAAACACTAATGGCATTTTATCAACCAAGGTTACCTTATCATGCTCTTGCCGACAGGGCTGCCCTTTAAGCCCTTGCATCATCAGAGCCCCATTAGAGAAGGAATCTAATAGTACATGTAAATGGCATCTTAATAGCCCAATCTTTAACAACTATTCTCTTCTCACTGCGGGGGTCCCACTCTCAGATCCAGCCCGGAGTGCTAAAGGTGTCCATACTTTTTCCAACATTTATAATGAGAACGGGCTCCGCAACTTTAATGATTTGAGACTGTCTCACAATTACCAATTGGTTTCTCAATTATATTCCCTCTTCCGGATTACTTCCTATAAAGCTCTTTCCATTATACATGTATGGACTAAGGACCTGAAGAACTACACTGGAGAGGATCCACTTGACTGGGAGAAAATAGTCTTCAATTGTCATTGCCTCTAAAAACCCAGATCATCAGCAGATTCATTTCATTTATATTCATAGGACTTACCTTTGAAACGGTTATCATCTCCTGGAAACCTCCACAAACAACAAAAGATCAATGGATTAACACATATACTAATATAATTAATATGGAACTATCAGTGGCAAAAGTGCATGGTGCTGGAGCTGGTACTATTTCAGCATGGCAAGCGATGGCAGATAAAAATCAAGAAATTGCTGAAATCACCATTTCTATTTATTGCTAAAGTTTGGATCCTTCTGTCCTGCAAATATTACATGGAGACCCGTGGGTATGGGATGGGGTGGAGTGGGGGGTCGCCACTAGGTTATTGTTTGTTTGTTCTTTTGTTTGTTTCGTTACGTTGTGTTGTTGTTGTTGTTGTTTTGTGTTTTCGTTGTATATATCTGACGCAAAAGAACAACAAAAAGTTGATCACAAAAAAAGATTTGAGAAACAAATCTTGCCTGCAGTCTGAACAAAGCCTAAGAGTAAACATGTTGTACCTGATGCCATAATTGTGGGCTTTGCCTCTGATGATGTCTTAACTGAGTGCCACAGCCCTAGAACCCACAGGAACATGTTGTACTTTTAATGAATTAATGCACTGAATTGCTCAGAGAACAAGATAATTGCTGAGCATGCAAATTGTTGTGTTAACTGGCTGTACAGCCTACACCTGAAGGCGTCTCTTTTTTTTGTCTCTGAATAATCTTAGATGTCATACTAAGATTTTGTCTCTGAATAATCTTTATAGTATAACATAGATGATTTTCAGAGTAGGTGGAGTGGAGTAAATCCTAATAAAGATATTTTTGAAATAAATATATACATATAGAGATAGTAGCTTTTGCATTACACCCCTACATTGTCCCACTTGGGCAGGTCATGACACAACAGTAAAAATCCAGGTGGCATCAAAATGTTTGATTTAAGTGGTAAAAGACTCACCAGATCTTCTTGACATTTTACTGTCATACTGAACATAGTTAGAATGGAGTTAAAAAGTGTGTAAGTTTTTAAAACTAGTGTTATAAATAGTACCATTATTGATTTTGGTGACTCTGGGACAGCTGCATCCATTTTCACTGGGAGGATTAGCTACTGCAGAGAGCCAACTCACTCACTCAGGAGGCACAGACACATCTCCACAGACAGTGGCAAGCACCACACAAAACAAGGCTGTGGGGCCAGAAAGTGATTCTGAAGTACATGTTAATAATTCAGAATCTTTCTAAAAATAACAACTTCATGAAATACACTGTAGTGTGCTTTAGTTTCAGTCACGCAATAAAACCTTCCAGACATCAAAACTGATGGTTCCACTACTTTGTACTTGGCAAATGTCACTTTGCATGTGGCCTCAAATGGCAGGGAAAAGTAGCTGCCATCATTTTGACTAATTCAATACCCAGAGGTTATGTGTGATGATGTCACATGTATGACTACCAGTCTGACTTCCCACTTGTGGAGTACTTTTGTTTACCTATATTTACATTCATACCCCTTTCAAACATTGAACAAATGCATTTCCTTCCTCATAAAACATTTGCAAAGCTGATTTTTTAAAAATTGCATTATTTATGTACATGTTTGTTAGCTAGCACTCTTCTGCTTCTCTACCTTTGCTGGCACATTGTTTCATTTCTTGGTGCACTACCACCAACAACTATTAATCAGTGGAATAGTGTGAAACCTTCAGTAGGGTACCTTTACTGTAATTGTATTCTGTAAAGACAGGTGTTTGCAGGTGTTGCAAATGTGGAAACGGACCACTTTATAACTCAGCTACATGTTTCTCTCTCTACAATGACATCAATGTTTGGATGTGATGCTATGAGAATGAAACTTGAAACTTGTGGTTGCTTGGGGGCAGCAAAATAAGCATACAACATTGACATGTTATCACCTTAAAGTTGTTGTGGCTAACATGTTAGCAGACAGTTGTCTATTTACACATCTGGCAGATACAGAGCCACACTGGCATTCATGAGTTGTAGAGTTAGAGTTAGAGAGAAGAGGTTTGTTTCTGGCCACCTGATGACTGTAAGTCCAACATCAAAAAAAAAAAAAAATCTGGCTCTTCAGCTGCTAAATGCTCCACCATGTTCACCAGCTAATTTCTAACTTTGTCTATCTGCTGTTTGGTGCTGGACAGGTAGAAAACAGCTGTTTGAGTTTTCCACTGAAAACAGCTGCCTGCTGCAGGAAAAAAATTGATAAGAGTGGTGAGACTGAACCCAAACAGTAAAAGTTGTGGGCCATAAAATGAAGACAGTAAAAATACTGTGGGGATATTTTCTTGCTGATCACCATTAGTATATGAACATCATCAAGTTTAGCAATCATTTATTATTGTTAAAAGAAAGCACCTGCTTGCCTGTTCTACTACATTCCTGTGAAGGGGTGCTCATTGTACAGAGAGGCACTTGGCCTCTCCCATATAATGGCACTCCTAGTTATGCCTACAGTAAACTGTGGTTTAAAATGTTTACCCAAGTTTCCTGATTCCTGCTGTCTTTGCTGCACACTTGATTATACATTGATATCTCTGGAATGCAGCTTCAGTGTCTTGCAAAATGAAAGTAGGGAACAGCTTCAGCCATCATTTTTTCCTGGATCATTATGATAACATTTTTGCCTTTATGAGATAGTTAATGGTGAAGATTAACAAGAAGTACAATAAAACAGTGGAGACCGGATTCAAGGTTCAAACCAAGGACGGTGTGGTAGCTACTTTATGTGCCTTATAAATCTAGTCCAGAATTTCTGTCGGAAGTTTTGATTCAACACTTTCTGTGCAGGGTGAAATATCCGACATCAATATTAATATTAATATTATGAAAGAGGAGACATTCTTCTCTCACTTTCTGATCTGTCTGATAATGCTTTGCTTGGTGTGCAGCATTTAGGCCTTGTTTGATAAGTCAGGATTCGAGTTTCCCCCACAGAAAAAATCAAATGGCCTTTTATAGTCACTATATGTAGAATCTGAAAATGTCTGACTTTGACTATGATGATATATCAGCAACAAGTAACTGTCATCTTAAGTGCTTTTATATTATTCTGAAAAATCTGAGTAATCTGGGTAATTCAAAGTGCTTTAAGACACACACGGGTCACAACCATTGTGAATGTACTTTGATCATTCATCATTTCCTCTGTGCAGTGCAGCATAGCCAACCATATTACTTATGTGTAAGAATGTAAACAATATTCAAGAGGTAGACTTTTTTTTATAAAATTAGTCTTCTTTATATTATGTTTTGCTTATCTGTGCAGTTTTGATCATTTTTATGACCCTCTCAAGCCTGTGTAACAGACAAGTGTTGACAAGTGTTTTCAATTTTAAATCCTATTCTCCCACTCAGACTGCACCTCATGGTCTGTGTGTGGTCAGCCATGTGACATGGGGTTGTTTTGTATGACAGAGCATTACATTATATCACATTCATTTGGCATTTGCTCATGTCCAAACTCCAGTTTCTGTGTATCTGTGTGGACAGAGGTCATCACCTCAATTTGCGCATGCCCATTGTTGCTTTGTGTAATGAGCATGTGCCTGAACCAGCAACAACAATGGCGGACTACCGGTTTGTTTACGTTTGGTTAGCACTGCTAGCTCTAATTACAAGTTTACAACTTAACTTAGCATTGCTGCACCACTAAAAATAGGTGTCAAATAGCTATAAATTAATAAATAATTAGCTACTATTGTTTGTGTTTTTAAGTTACTACTGCCAAAGGAAAATAAGCTCACTAGGCATGCTCAGAATAGTCTTCTCTGGCATTTGATGTGTCATTGCCATAGACTTTATTGCCACCTACTGGCCCAGCATGCTTGTTTGAGCGTTTGGAATTGTTTTTGCGTTGTCGTGTGGATGGAGATATTTTGTAATAGGAAGGGTGTGTGGACAGATTTTGAAAACAAGCACCATTAAATCACAATATAAACTGCAACAATAAGGCCCTCAAAGTTGTGATTATTACCTAATATAATAACCTTGTCACTACTTTTCTCTATCAAATTTATCTGACAGCTGTAGCTACCAGTCTACAAATTGTTATTTTACAATCCAAAACAGTTAAAAATAAATTATCTATTCCAAAATGACTCAACACTACACAGAGTATAGGGAGAGAAAATCTCCTTGCATCCATAAATGAAAAAGACATTATGAAATAATCATTGGAAATATTCTGTTAAATATATAAATGAACCAACAATTTGTGAAATAACTGAAGAAACTGAAACTCAAGCCATTATTATGAAATGTGTTGGAATTTACAATGGTTAAAGGGGCACCAAACTGTGTAGGTGCAATCGATTTTGCCTATCAAAATTATCAAAGATAATCATAAATAATAACGTTAATTAATAAAGTCACTCTTCTTATCAATTGATCAAGTCTCATATAATATACTAAACTATCAATCTGGAACTCAGATAAATAATTAAATTAATAACTATAACCAGAATTATAATATAGCTAGCAGGTTGAAGGATTTGGAGTTCAACATAGAAGAAGTTGGCAAATTATTCACTCTTGTGCAACATTAAAGAAACCAGCATGATTACACACACAAAAAACTCCCACACAATATGAAGTCTAACTTTACATGCACTAAATTACAAAACAAAAGGGATGTGTCTCTCTGTGTGTGTGTGTGTGTGTGTGTGCGTGTGTGTGTGTGTGTGTGTGTGTGATCTGGGTGCACGCCAAAAAGAACGGCTGTATGTTTCTTTGTTCAAATAACTTTGTTAGTTGAATGTAGTTAATGTATTTTTCATACATCATCTTTATGCTGAGATGTATGTATTCATAAACACATTTCTTTTGAAAAGATAATGATGGATGGATTATTATCTTCTCATCTTATTTTTGTTTTTGCTAGGTCAAGCCATGTGGTAGCTGGTAAAAAAGAAAGAGCATAACAGTTCAGTTTAGGTTGTCAGTATTTAAAGGCCCTACATACCAACACAAGTGTTTTCAGTTATTCTGGCTGATTAGACCTCTGCTCAGATTGTAGTGGGTGGGGCTATAATGGGAACTTTATTTTATTTTTATTTTTTTATTTAAACTTCATTTAACCAGGCAAGTCATTAAGAACAAATTTTATTTACAGTGGTGGCCTGGCAAGGGGGTAGGGGCTAAAAAAAGAAATAGAGAATTACTGTATGTGAGGTCACCAGACTTCATGACTAATAAGTATGATAAAGATGTAATTTGTCCCACCCTAGCAGGTGCAACAAAGCTAACAGGAGAGTAAAGAGGTCTAATTAAAGACTGGATAAAACATGGACGTAGTGTCCGTGACGTCACCCACAGGTTTTTGAAGAGCAGTTGTGAAGCTCAAAGTGGGTGTGACTGCGGTGGCTCCGGCCATTGCCATCTTGGCAGTGCTTAACTTCGGTTAATCCATAAATGGGCAAAGAGGTGGAGCTGAGGCGGGCCGAATGAAGCCTGGTTGATGAAACCACCTAGCAGCGAGCCACCTGGTAACGCACCCACCTGTCACTCAAAATGGCAACGTCCTTAATTATGCATAACTTTAAGCCTTAATATAATTTAAACTGATGAGTTATAAAAACATTCACCCCCCGTACAGTTGTCATGAACAGGGGAATTAGCTATAGAGACCAAAAACATTTTTTGTACCAGGCTGTAAAAATGTTTCTGCCGTAAAGTTGGGCATTTTAAGATGGGGGTTAATGGGGATTGACTCGCTTTTGGAGCCAACCTCAAGTGGCCACTCAAGGAACTGCAGTTTTTGGCACTTCCACGTTGGCTTCATTTTTCAGCCCTGGAGGTTGCCATGGCTGTGAAGAGACTTTAACCCAAGCATGATCTTTCTCAAACCTAAACCTTAACCTTGTTATTATAAACTAAAGGTACCTTTGAGGCATGTCACAGGAGGCATTTCAGTCGTCTGTCTCACGCGCGTCTGATGATACAGATATGCTTCTATTTTAATCAATACAGCTGTCTACACTTTTGCCATTGAAACCTTGGCCATGGCAATCTGTCAGTTATCTGAAATCATAGGCATAACAATGGGTAAGACAGAACACCGTTTGTCTCTGTTCGCAGATGATGTTGTTTTGTTTTTCACAAACCCCAACTGAGGTACTTTCTTAGGATATTTGGACAGTTCTCTGGTTATGAAATAAATAACTGGAAAAGTGCCATATTATTATTAAATAGAGAGGAGAGGGAACACCCCTCAGTCCATACACAGTTTGCTAATGAAAGAAGTACAAGAATCTTCAGAGAGATGGACCTCAATGACTATTTCTATGATAGGGCGAATCAATATTATTAAGTAATTATTAAATGTTTTTTTCCCTCCTACTAACCTCCTTTTTCTTCACACTTAAGAAAAGCTTCACCTGCTTTATATAACAATATAGACTGCATCTCTTTCTCCTTTACCTACCATACGATCGTGGAAGGTTTAAATTGCCTAACATGAAACTTTATTATTGGGCAGCCCAACTTCGTGCTGCCATTTTTTCACTACAGAGCTTTTATCTTTGATCGATATAAAGAATGATACATTAGAACTTCCACTACACTTATACCTTTATTCATCACAAACCAAAATGCTTACAAAGTGTACACATAGTCCGTTCCTCAGAAACACTATATTAGCATGGCATGAGGCCCACACCTTTTTAAATTAAACTATCAAACTTTCATGTTATTTCTAGACCAGGGAGACGCAATATGGGATTCAAACTCTGGATGGATAAAGGACTAAGTAAAATAAAAGACCTGCATAACAATTAATAGATAAATATGACCTTCCTAGGAAACAGTTTTTCCAGTACTTACAGATTAGGAGCTTCATAAATTTCCAAATTAAAACTACTTTGGAACCCTCATTGCCTACCATGTGAACAACTCACAGTAATGCATTTACATGAGAGAGGTCAGTTCTCCATGTTTTATGATCTATTACTCGCAGTTTCTAAAGAAAACTCCTTTTCTTATCTGCATGGAAGAACGATCTCTGTAGAGGACTGGGAGGAAACATGCCTTCTGGCCCAAACTATTAATTCCTGATGCAAACTGTATAACTGTATACATGGCTGTTTAGGATTTACAGTACACCTGTTAATTTACACCATTTCAATCCCAGTACACTGTGTGATTTTGGGCTGTGCCAGACCAAAGTTGACTATCGTAGAAACGTGATGAAATGTTTGGTCATCAATCAAAATCGTTGGTCTTAGATAGAGACTTGGCCACGGACAGCCAATTTGGAGTTTTAGTGACCAAAGACAGCCTACTTCAAAATTCTGACAGTGTCAGACATTTAGGTCCAAAATGCCACAATGTGTCTGTGTGTGAAATGACACAATGGCAAGAAGAGAATATCTCATGGTTAAGTAGACTTAGTAGTATTAGGACACTTCATTGCATATCATCACTTCCATTCAAGGTGTTGCAAGAATAAAATAGGTGCCAGTTATTACCCAAGAGTTTCCTGGATCTTGGTAATAGATACAGTAATATGGAGAAACATGCAAGTGAAACATGTGCAAACCAGACCTGGGACTGTTTTCTCCAAACAAATGGTTGTTGTTTTTTTGTGTTCAATCATTTCTACTGTTTTGTGTTGTATTATATTATTAGCATAACCAAATTCCCCACAACGGTAACTCACGTTTTATTCTGTCCCAATAAATTGGCAGGGTTTTAGATGGTTTCGGATGTAACAGTTTTTCTTTTATCTCTCTGTAACAGCCTACACAGACAAGATCAAGGAGATGTCCATGCTGTCTCTGCTTTGCTCCTGCTTCTACACACAGCCACATCCCAACAGCCTCTATCAGTATGGAGGTCAGTTGTCTGCCTGTCGGTCTGTATGTCAGCCTGTCTGTCTGTCTGTCTGTCGGTCTTTATGTCAGCCTGTCTGTCTGTCTGTCTGTCTGTCTGTCTGTCTGTCGGCCTGCCTGCCTGCCTGCCTGCCTGCCTGTCTGTCTTTATGTCAGCCTGCCTGCCTGCCTGTCTGTCTGTCTGTCTGTCTGCCTGTCTATCTGTCGGCCTGCCTGCCTGCCTGCCTGCCTGTCTGTCTGTCTGTCTGTCTGCCTGTCTGTCTGTCTGTCTGTCTGTCTGCCTGTCTGTTTGTCTGCCTGTCTATCTGTCGGCCTGCCTGCCTGCCTGCCTGCCTGCCTGTCTGTCTGTCTGTCTGTCTGTCTGTTTGTCTGCCCGTCTATCTGTCGGCCTGCCTGCCTGCCTGTCTGTCTGTCTGTCTGTCTGTCTGCCTGTCTGCCTGTCTGTCTGTCTGTCTGTCTGCCTGCCTGTCTATCTGTTTGTCTCTCTGCCTGTCTGTCTGTCTCTCTGTCTGCCTGTCTGTCTGATAGCCTATTTGTCTGTCTGTCTGCCTGTCTGTCAGCCTGTCTGTCTGACAAATTGTGTCATCTCAATTTAAAGTCTTAGCTTCACCTCTTACAGGGCTTGCCTTTTCACCATAACACTGACAGGGCTCATTGGCATTTTTCTTAAGATTACGTTTATGCACTTTCATTTGTTATGCTCTGCTGGAAATAGTCCACTTTTGTTGCTTTAGCTTTTGTAGGGCCTAAACAGAATCTGTATCAGAAAGTGTGGTGCATCCCACACAATGACAGAGTGAAAATACATTATCTTGATAAAACTACTAGAGAAAGAATATCTGAAGTATATTCAAGGTGTTACAGAAATAAACAGCAGTTGTCACACTTTGGGTGCTGCTTTTTGGTGGTAAACTAAGTATCTGCTTAGTTTACTTGTGCCTTTATTTATATGGTGCTCCTAAAAATCTAAATTTCAAAGAACTGAATGCAAGAACAGTTTTTAAAAAGGCCAAATCATTGCCAAGCCAACAGCAGATATCCCACATGAACAAAGCCCCTGGAACTAACTAATGTTAACATACAGTATACAAAAAAGACATGACCTGTAAAATGGGCCATGCCTATAAAGTACAGTAAAAGAGCAAAAGACTATTCACTTTCTATAATTGATATACAGCATTCTGTGGGTTTTTCCTGTGCTCTCAAAATTAGTTTTACAAGAATATGATGTGAATAGTCATACATAAAATGTACCTACTTGGATACACACTTTCATGCATGCATTCATAGATATTTCTCAGTCTGGAAACAACTGCATAATCAGCTACATCTAATAAGAACTCAAGACATGTAACATGAGTTTTATCAGCATTTACACATTTCAGGAAAAGAAAAAAGTCATACAGCCGTATGGGACAAATACTCACACCAGGTTTCTGTGTGAGTAACAGAGCACTTTTTTGTCATTAAAAGTAAACATGTCTTTGCTCTACTCCACTTTGTACCGGCTATGTGGCCTTTTGGCCATGTCATTGCTAATCGATTAGATATTGTACCTTGCAAGTTGTAACTCTTTTGGTTACTAGCAGAGTGACATACATTTACACATTTACACTCTTTACCTCATCTGTTTACTACCAACTATGTTTACAGATACTTTCTGATCACAGCTCTCTTCTCATGCCAAATTCATTTATTTAAATAATTTTTGGGGGGCATTTTATTGCATTCATTCGATAGTCGAAAGTAGAGAGACATCAGGTAATGACATGTGGCAAAGATCCCCAGTTGGACGTGAACCAGGAACGTTCATGGTTGGCACCTTAAACCCTTAAGCCACCATGGCACCCTCAAGTACTGTATTTTTGAAAACAATGCTGAGACACAGTGATGTATCCCCCATCCCTCTGATATATGAGAAAACAAGAAAGACTGAAAGAAAAAAAAACTTGCACCTGATGGTCAGCTTACTAACTTGTGTTTTATTGTTGGTGTGTGGACTGGATTCTGGCTGTGTCAGACCTGGAGGTGAAGGGTTTGAACAAGCGAGCATCTGGCCAGTCATTTGAGGTGATCCTGAAGGATGCCGATCAGTCCAGGGACAAAAGCCAGCCTCAGCCGCTGCTCTCCCCCCCGAGGAGGGAGATGTCCCTGGAGGAACTCCAGAAAAGGCTGGAGGCCGCTGAGGAGAGGAGGAAGGTGAGCATATATGTCATCACAGTACAGACTCATGATGGACTACCACTGGTAATCTTTTTATTTTATTTTATTAATAAAATCTGAGAGAAAATCTGAGAATTAACCGGCATTCAGCCACATTAAGCTCATTTACCTCCTTTCAATTTCAGTTGAGAATTTCACCCTACTGATTCTATAATAGCGCAGATATGCTTTCATTAAACTAAAATCATGCTCTTAATTTGGTAATTACACACTTTTCAAAACCTTTTTAAACTTAACCAAAGTCATTCTCAAGATCTTGTAAAAAGTTCTCATCACTCTTTCCACACATATTTTAGATTAAACAAAAATCTAAATCATGTCAAATTTTCTTTAGACCATTGTTAAGTCCCGGTTATTGTTCATGTAGCAATACTTTCATCTTTTTCATTACACAACGTATGGGTTTGGTTTTCTGATGTTCTTGGGTTCAATGGAGAGTTTTAATATTCACACAGTCTCAGGGATTTTAAATAAAACTCATTGGGAAATTTAGAATAGAATGACGTGGTATTTATATATATTTAAAACAATTGAGCAAACAGATTATGATCAAATTTGTTATTGTGCTGTGCTTTCCACAATAATGGTAGTATAAAAAATAATAATGCCATGTAAACTTATTTATTTTTAGTTTCCTTTATAGATACCTAATACTTTCTGATAGATAATTGTTGAATTTGCATCTTTACTACGAAGACCATTGGTCTTTATTGTCTTACTGAGTTTAACTGATGATCAATTCTGCCATCTTTTTAGGAGAATGTTAACTGTCAATAAAAATATAAATTGAAAGATTTTTTAACCTGAAGAACATAGTTGGCAGTACTTTTTCTCAGCCCTGAGTAGTGTCTTCTGTAGGTATTCCTTTCAAGCTGCATTCAGCCCCAACAAACTTCACCAGTAAGGTAGAGCAATCTGTTATGTTGCCTGAGAGGCAAAACCCAGGGCAAAAAAATCAGCCAAGCATCACTGCTGCTCGTTAAGCTCATTGAAGAAAGGTGATAAAGGAAAGCAACTCAAATGAATGTATCAATATTTAAATCAGCTCCTTTCTTCGCTCATCTGTATGGAGTTACTGTCTTTATTATGCAATCAAACAATAGGTTTGAGAGCAAAACTATCCACACTCACAAATTTGTGATTAAATTTTAATTTTGCAAATCCAAAAGTTTTGCGAATCCAAACCTTTTGTTTGCAAATCCAAAAGTGGACTATGGTGGCAGAACACTGAGAGAAAAATGCTCAGGGAGACCTGAAACAATAAAAGTGAGGGGGACAAAAACAGGATTTTAAAAAGTGAGAGGGACAGCCCATTCAGGACGTCATATCGTTATCATAATTATGAGCAACCCAGTCAGAAAAACTGTTCATGTTATCCTACTAATTGTAACTCCAAGTCAGAGGTATCAGGAACTTCTGACAGTGACGATATCTCCACTTGATGAAAAGAACAAAGAAGTGTCAACAAACCAGTGGCAAATGGCTGCAAAGCTGCCATCGCTGGCAGTTACTCTACATAAAGTCCAATATTAACACTTGTACGATCGAATTTTACTAATTTTAAAAGAAGCTACACACAGTTGGTTTTTATCTGATTTCATTTGTTAACAAATCGCTCCAAATACATGAAAGTAGGCTATTTACATGATATGACTGCAATGCATGGGAGTAACACTCCCAAGTGAGAACAATGGACAGTTTAACGTTGACATGAGATTGATATCCATCTTCCCATCTCACAGTCGAAATGAAAGCAAATAAGCATATTTCCCAAAATGTTGAGCTATTCCTTTAAAGTAACTGAATAGTTGTTGTATTGTAGTGCTGTAGAAAACATATCACACAGTTGGTGGATCTATTTGTGTAACTCAAAACATCTTCTACAAAGTTCACACTCTTAGGAATGTCTATTAAGCTTTCATATTTTAAACCTAATGTGTTTTGCTTGCAGTAGCCTTCAGAACCTAATGTGCAGTGGTGTAACCTTGACAATGTCCTTGTCAGCCAAAACATTTTCATTCTGAATACCAAAGCTTAGCAACTCGTTCTCCACGTATTTCAGTTATTTTAAGTCCTTTTGTTGTTTTGGATATGTAGCAGTTGTAAGGTTATATCACCCCTTGCTATAAATTCAGATTACAGAGGATGAAACTTGAGTCACCCAAAATGATGTGTTAAAAAAATAGCTTCACTAAGGCAAGGTAAGTTTATTTGTTGGCACATTTCAACAGCAAGGCAATTCAAAGTGCTTTACATAAAACATAAAGCAACATAGGGCAATATAAAAAGATATTTAAATACAATTACAATTACAAGAGTTAAATAGAAAATAAAATAAGATAAAACAGGAGAGTAAAAATTATAGTGCAGTATAGTCCAAGTATCTCCAGTGTTCTACTGCAATATCCCCTCAGATTGATTATTGGCTGTCAACATAAAACAAGATTGGAGTAAATAAGACTTTTCAGCAGCCAAGAAACAAGAAAAGATAGTTTTAACACAACACAACCTACAACACTGGAACAAGGAAGTGTTATGTCAAAATGATCTTGAAAATGAAAGTGACACAATTAATGTGCAAGATGACAGTTATGACACAGGATTCATAAACAAGCAGTACAAGTACAACCTGTTTTTTTTCTCCAATACAAGGGGTGATAAAGTGAATCATTAGAGCAGATAATAGTTGAGGGATTATGGAGGGAGTGTGTTCAAACTTCAGTGGGTGAAAATTTTATTTCAAAACAGCATGAGCCATACTGTAAAATGAAATGTAAAAGTCATCAAGTCAAGCCCTGCAGATATATTATCGTTATTTTGTGCTACAGGGTAGTGAATATCTTATTGATTGAACCATTAAAACTGTCAGGAAACTCAGTTAGTCTTGAGGAAAAACTGATAGTCATTCTTTAGTTTCTGTTTGATGAACTTGGTTTTTGGTTTTCATGAATCCCTGCCAACCCCAACTGCCACTGCCATAATCACCACCATCACTATGGTGACTCCACACTCGTTGTCTGCCCCCCCACCCTGCTGTAGTCCCAGGAGGCCCTGGTGCTGAAGCAGCTGACGGAAAAGCGGGAGCACGTGCAGGAGGTTCTCCACAAGGCGCGCGAGGAGAACAACATCTTTAGCAAGAAGACGGAGGAGAAGCTCATCCAAAAGATGGAGGTCAACAAGGAGAACCGGGAGGCTCACCTCAATGCTCTCAAACAGCGGCTGCGTGAGAAAGCAAGTCTTCCTATACTGTGATCATTTGTGAATTATTAACCATTCTCTTTTCCAGCAAGGTCTGCTTTATTTTTATATAGTCACACAACCACCACAAACCAACATAATCTGATTGAGGGTATGAAAAATATGTGACAATAATGTTTCTCCCCCAAAATTTGGATTAAGTGATACCAGCACAAACTGGAAAACAAGCCTCATTTTTACCATATATTGTAAGTGTTCACACATACTAATTATTACTAACACATGATAATATAAAGTAATTCAACTTTGATAGTACAGTTGACCCTTTTGGTTACATTTAGTTTAAGGATTGTGCCTTAACTAAGATTGGGCAACTAAAGCTACTTGATTAAAGTTGGAATCCTTAAAAGAAATTTTGGGACATTTTTGGGAAATAGGCATATTCGCTTTCTGCCCTAGAGTTACATGAGAAGATTGATAGAGGAAATTAGAGGAGAAAATTGATACCACACACATGTCTGTACACCAAATATGAAGCTCCCACCAGCAGCCGGCTAACTTAGCTTAGCATAAAGACTGTAAACAAGGGGAAACAGTTAGCCTGGCTTAGTTCAGAGGTACAAAAGTCTGCCAGCCAGCACCTCTAAAACTGATCAATTTCAAAGTTCTATACTGATTAAACAAATGAGACATAAGGTGTTAATTAATGTGGTTTAGAGGTGCTGGTAGGCAAATTTTGTAATCTTTCAACAGAGCCAGGCTAGCTGTTTCCCCCTGTTTCCAGTCTTTATGTTAAGCTAGGTTAGCCTAGCTTAGTCTACAGACATGTGAGTGCTATCAATTTTCTCATCTAACTCTCTGCAACTAAGCGAATAAGTGTATTTCCCAAAATGTTGAACTATTCCTTTATGATTTCAGTCATGGTTGATTTGGCAACATCTGTGTATCAACCACTGGGGGCAGAAAACCTTTCATCCAATCCCTGCACACATGCAACTTTACTATGCATCACACTATTGGATGTCAAAATAAAGCCACGTCCAGTTTCTACTTGTGTCTCCTCCACTGACTCTGTCCCTGATGACAGATTCTGTTTCACTTCTCATGAAATGCAGCAGATCTTGTATTTTAAGACATTGCTCTCATTTCATAAAGTTTTCACTGTGGGTGTGGCAGCTGATCAGTGTAGACAAGCTCTTAAATGTTCAGCCAAACAGTATTTTTGGGGGGAGGGGAGCTATACTCATAGAGTAGAAATGAAAGTTTCATTTTCCCTATTTTTCTGCATCCTTGACAGTGAGGAAAACGTCCTGTTTTCATTTCTTAAAATCATCAGTGTTCTCTCACTTAAATATCTTTTTATTTTGTTCCAATGTCCTTTTTTATCATTCACTTTTTGAAGGGATTTAGTGTTGCTATGCTAGTAAATGACTGGTCGGTCACATTGGTTCTTTAGCTGACTGGATTTAGCTCAAACCAGCAGACTGAATTCACCTGCTTTGGCAGCACATAGTAGAATAAATTAAATAGAATTCAAATGACACAAAATAACTTCAAAATATAATTTTATGCAAGTTAATGGAGATTAATCTAAAACTGAAAATGTTATTTGACTCAGATTTTCTTTCAAAATACTTTTTTCATCTTCTGAATAAATAAAGAGAAAGTTAGGTGTTGTTTTTCCTGCCTTTTAAACTTGCCATAGATGTTAGTTAACATAGATGTCATTGTTACTATAGATGAGCAGTGTTCTCAGTAACAGCAGCAAACAGAGACACAGAACCAACAACCGAGAAAAAAAAATGCTGTCAGATGAGAAATAGGGTTGTGGCAGAAAAGTCAGTCAACACAACACTAACTCTTTTACACAAAAAGAATTTTAAATGAGCAATGTTGCTGCAACTGAGTTAGTCAGAGTGGCTCTCAATGTTTCCACTTTGGACACATGAGTAGCTTCATTTCCATAAATATTTACATACAGTATATGATGTAAGTATTCCTGGTGGTTTGTAAATTAGAGTGAATGCCAATTTGACTACTGTATGACAACATAAAAAATGTGGTGGGTAAGAACAGGTACTGTATGTTGTTAGGGTTATAAAGTGCAGACCTTAGACATTTTACTAAACCACCTGTGGGAGAAAACCTTCAGCTTGGCCAGATATCTTCAGGTCCTCTCACACACTGTTTAATTCTTCTTCAATAAAACACTTAAGTCGAATAGAGTTCAATGCAATATAGATATTACTGTAATATCATAACAGAGTACAAGTAAAACCGAGCTGGTCCATGGAGCAACTGAATGGGCTCTGTTGTGCATCTCACTTATATTATTTCCTCTGCTCCTCCTGTCGTGGGCCTTATTGCAAGGCCCACCTCTTCTAAACTTATTCTGTCCTCTTTTGACCTATCCAGCTTCCGTAATGGAAGCGTTCCAAATTTGGCTTTGCCTGGAAACAATGGTGTCTTTTCCCCACAGCAATTGGCATCAGGTTGGCATCATGTATACATTAATTCTCATGGGATTCCCTCTAGCTGTAGATACTATTATAATCTACAGTCCGTTCTAAAATATATTAAAAAAAAGTTTTATTACAGGACTGTATATATCAATCAGAAAAGTGAGCTCCTTCATGTACTAAGAACATAGGGAGGGAGGAGGTCATCTTGCCCTGCGTGCACCACAGCGTATGCAAAACTAGGAGTGAGAGGCCAAGCGGCTCTCCCCACAATTAGTACCTTTTCACAGGAAAGTAGGAGTGTTACAGGCAAGCAAGTGCTTTTCATTTAACAGCACAACTTAAATGATTAACATACTTGATTTTTCATATAGCAATGATGATCAGCAAGATAATATTTCCCACACAGCCACACCACAGGAAGGCTCAACTTATATCTCACATCCAGACACATTGACAACACATCTCTGAATGCAAACAGGATCTGATATATGGAGTGCGATGGCTGAAAAATAGGTTGAACAAAGCATTAAGGCTTCCTGAAACACTAAGTTTCTGTATCTTTGCATAATGTTTTTTTAATGTTTCAACAGCTCAACAGTCTTCAGAGATTAAAAAAAAAAAGTTGTGCCTCTAAGTTTCATGTTCCACAGAAGCCCCACTTTCTGTCAATCTTTTAGTCATTAAGTTTTGCTTCATGTGTATCTGACAGCTTTATTACTTTATTTTACAGGAGGTCCACGCTGCAGAGGTACGCAGGAACAAGGAGCGTCAGGCTGACCTCTCTGGCTGAAGATGTTTTCTACACTCTGGCAGTGGAGGCCACTTTTGAAAATCTTCTGTGTGTCAAAGTTTTCCTGTTGTTCAGTATTCACCAATATCATCCTACAATGCACCTTTCAGAACTCAAACTAGTAGTTAATCAGCACCAAATAATATTACTCATCTGTTTCACTTTTGGTAAACCACACACATTTGAAAGTGCAGATATGTATTCCAATAGCAGAGTCAAGTACAGCTGAAATAAAGTCCAATCCTGAGCCAAACAAGGTCTGTGTTGGGTTTATCTTGAATGAGAAGAGGTGCTGGGCAATAATATTGTCTAAATATAAATTAATTGTATAAATTATAAAACAACTGGTTCAGTAAAGAGGTATAACTGAAAAATATAGCTAACTAAATGTGAATAGTCTGATAAAGTCGATTTTGTTTCCACATTTGTCTACTGTGAGTTTGTCATGACTCCTGCCAGGGCTGCCCTAAGCATTTTTAGGGCCCTAGGTGGGATTTAGTTTTTAGGATCCCCCTCTGCACCTGATTTGGCCCAGTGTGTGTGCATTGAGGATACTTCAGCCCAAAGACTTGAAGCCATGGATTAGGGAAAAGTAAACCTTTTGGTCGGTCAAGTGAAATGCTTTATATATATTGAAACATATGGGAGGAAACTGTGTTGGCTTTTCAGACCTGTTACCCAATGTGTGCGCATAACGTGCTGTAATATTTATAGCCTGCCAGTTTATTTATTTATATATTTGGACAAGCAACGTGTAATTATGCTCCGTTTTCATTTACTTGTCCTTACCAGAAAAAGCTTAATGGCAAGTCCTGAACATGCACTGCAATTACTATCTACAAGGTACTTTATTTATCATTATACAACACGAGGTTGTACAACAAAATCAACTTAGTAATACCTTCATGTTTTTTTAATCTATCTATATACACAAATATCTATATACACAAATATACACATATATATATATATATATATATATATATATATATATATATATATATATATACACACACACACAGTGGTGTGAAAAAGTGTTTGCCCCCTTCCTGATTTCTTTTTTTTTTGCATGTTTGTCACACTTAAATGTTTCAGATCAAACAAATTTAAATATTAGTCAAAGATAACACAAGTAAACACAAAATGCAGTTTTTAAATGAAGGTTGTTGTTATTAAGGGAAAACAAATCCAAACCTACATGGCCCTGTGTGAAAAAGTGATTGCCCCTAAACCTAATAACTGGTTGGGCCACCCTTAGCAGCAACAACTGCAATAAAGCGTTTTACAGCGCTGTGGAGGAATTTTGGCCCACTCATCTTTGCAGAATCGTAACTCAGCCACATTGGAGGGCTTTCGAGCATGAACTGCCTTTTTAAGGTCACAGCATCTCAATAGGATTCAGGTCAGGACTTTGACTAGGCCACTCCAAAGTCTTCATTTTGTTCTTCTTCAGCCATTCAGAGGTGGACTTACTGGTGTGTTTTGGATCAGTTTTTGGTAGACAGCAGAATTCATGGTTCCATTTATCACAGCAAGTCTTCCAGGTCCTGAAGCAGCAAAACATCCCCAGACCATCACACTACCACCACCATATTTTACTGTTGGTATGATGTTCTTTTTCTGAAATGCGGTGTTACTTTTACGCCAGATGTAATGGGACACACACCTTCTGAAAAGTTCCATTTTTGTCCACAGAGTATTTTCCCAAAAGTCTTGATGATCCCCACGACTTTTGGGAAAATACTCTGTGGACTGATGAGACAAAAGTTGAACTTTTTGGAACGTGTGTCCCCCATGTGGATGTGAAAGTATGGTGGTGGAACTTGCCGAGACTGGGTGTCACGATTCAGAAAAGCAGACTCGGACACTGAGAGGTGATTACGAGGTAAGGAGTTTACTGTATAGTTCACCGAAGACTTGATGGGTTTGAGGGAAGGGAACCAGAGGACGGGGACCGAGGAGTATGAGGGGAGCCGTGGCTAGATGAGGGATGACTGAGGTCCAAGTCCAGAGGTGCTTGTAGCTGTGTGGCTGAAACCAAGCGTGACAGGTAGGCAGGCAATGTTGCTGAGCGAGGCAGACAGACATGCAGGTAGTGATCCTAAGCACAAGGAGAGCAAGGTTACTACAAGGCAAAAATATAAGCGAGCAAAAATACTAGAGTATATAGTCTAGGAGCTGGGGCTTTGAACTACCACATAGGTTGAAACAACCATCTGACAATAAGCAGAAGGAAGACCAGGGTTGATATACTGCAACGCTTGATTAGTGGATGAGTTGCAGGTGTGCGGCTTGGAGCAGGTGTGTTGGGTGATGAGTCAGGAGCCCGTGGAGAAACGGAGTGCCACGCCCACAACACAGACACACAGAGAGAAACACTGATATGAAGATCCAGAACAGTTAAGCAGGTAGGTGAGGTAATGGAGGCGACCCTTTTAGAATAAATAAAGAGAAAGTTAGGTGTTGTTTTTCCTGTCTGTTAAACATGGTTGTCATTGTTAGATTAGCAATGCAAAGAGAGACACAGAACCAACAACCTAAAAAATGCTGACAGGTGACAAATAGGGTTGTCACCGAAAAGTCAATGAACACAGCACTATGGGACTGTTTTACACAAAAAGTAACCAAAATTACATGACCAGAATAACAGCAGAACTTACTGAGCCAAGTGTTGTGGTTTTTGTCCTCAATTAACAAAAATTACACTTAAGAGTCACAGTACATATTATATTAAACCATAAACTAAGATGTACTAAGAATCAGAACTATGGAGTCCAGGCAAGGTAGAGGAGGGAGGGTTGAGTCTTCAGTCCACGTTGGTTTATTTGCATTAATACAGAATACAAGAAAACTGAGTTGTTGCAAGCTCAACTAACTAGACAAAGAACGTCTGTCATATTTTATAGGGCTATTAGGGCAGTGGCACATGCATCTGGGAGCCTTAAAACAATACCTGTTCATCCAATCTGACTGCAGCGTGACAGCTAGCTAGGTGTCTGCATGCAATATCTTATATAAACCAACATTTTTACTTTTTTTTTTTACATAGATTATCTAGATGCAGTGTAATTACTAGTTTGGCTGTACTAGATATTTGATATATTTAGATAGATAGATAGAGATAGATATATCTTTTAACAATCGTATTTACAACCCTACTACAACCCTAATCGGAAGAACTGCCAACCCAAAACCCAATTTCTAGAATACTCGCTGAAATATCTGAAATAAACCAAGATCTTTACTATTTCTTAACATTGATCATCTAGATGAAGTGTAATTACTAGTTCGGCTATAGTAGATATTTGATATATTTAGTAGATATATCTTTTTACGACACCATTTACAACACTTCTTTGAAAACTGGAAGAACTACAACTGTGGTGCTGATTTGTATCAAGCTGCATGGCGGCCGTTAGGGAATTGTAGTTTTTAGGAAATATTAAGGATTGGAAGTTGTAAATACTGAAATGAGAGTACACTTGGGAGTTTAAGGGGATGCAATGCTCTCAAGGCAATGTGTATTACCATGTCTGTGCAAGTATTCTGTGCAATTATCCATCACATATATCTGTATAAATGACAGGTGTATATAGTGTTTATAGCTCTTATTTTCTATTCTCTATTTCTATTTTATTTTTATTTTAGGTGTATTTTTTATCTATCAACCTTCTTCCTGTACATGTTGAATCTTGAGCTGCTGTAACAAGCGAATTTCCCTAGATTTGGGATCAGTGAAATTCATCTTATCTTATTTGACGGAACCCCCAGTTGTTGACTATGCTCACATAATAGCTGAAGTCAAGAGCTCTCTATAACAGTTGGTCCCACGTCTGTAGCCTCTTTTGTTGCTGGATTTTAACCCTTTAAACATGCACCAAGGTCAAGGTTCAAAGGCCTGAGGTGCTTGGGTTATGGCTGAAAAGACCAACTCGTTCTCATTCACAGGTCAAATACTGAGGCATGCATAGGCTACTATTTACACAACCCTGGTGATCATTCTTTATGATTCTTTGTTTTGGGATTTTATGTCAGCATGACAGAACCCATTCAATCAGAATCTGTTTTATTAGCCAATGCAAGCATACAAAGAATGTGTCTTGGCGTTTGCTCCCAAAAAATGCAACACAGAAGAATAATTAAAAGTAAGATAATAATAATAAAAATAATCATAATAATAATAATAAACAAAGTAATATTAAAACTAAATTTTAAAATCTTTTTTCAGAATGGAATAGTATTAACAACAATATTAACATGGGAATTAAATGTTGGTATTTGACGACCTGGGAATGAGAATAGCTTGGTCCAGGTCACACAGAATGTCATTAGTGGTATTTCACACAGATCGCCTACCATGAGAGAGCAGACGTTAACCACTCACCAACACCAACTTTGATTGATTCATAATGTATACTTAAGATCATACAATATCATATATGAGGTAAATGAGTTGTGAGTTATATGCCAGTGAGAGATTCTAATTGAGATTATAGTGGAATTTCCTTGATGCCAATGCACAAGTGCTCTTCATCATTTTAGTGCAGTTATTTGTGTAATTTTAGTAGTGCTATTGGTCACATGCAAAGTGGACACACAATTTTACTAATACTTCCACACATGGAAAGATTATGAATATATATTTGTCACATATTAGTCACACATTTGTATATATATGCTGTTCCTAGTACTGCACTCTTCTGGACCGAGATGTGTATATATATACATACATATATCCATCCATCCATTTTCTACCGCTTGGTCCCGTTAGGGGTTGCGGGTGACTGGAGCCTATCCCAGTGACTTTGGGCCTTAGGCAGGGTACACCCTGGACAGTGGCCAACTCGTCGCAGGGCTAACAGACACAGACAAGGACAGACAACCACTCTCACATTCATTCAATACGGGCAATTTAGAGTTATCAATTAACCTACACATGCATGTCTTTGGACGGTGGGAGGAAGCCCACGAACCCGGAGAGAACCCACGGGGAGGACATGCAGACTCCACCCAGAGAGATTGTGTGATGTTGGTCTGGTCCGGGAATCGATCCCACGAACCCACGATCTCCTTATTGGGAGGCTGGAGCTTTAGCCGCTCTGCCACATGAGTAGCTTCACTTAAATGACAATATAATAAAATGTTAGATACAGGATTATATGATGCATGTATTCCCGGTGGTTGTGGATAAGGGTGAATGCCAGTTTGACGACAGAGAAAAGGCTGTGGGTGAGAGCAGGTACTGTATGTTTTGGGAGTTATAGAGTGCAGACCTTAAACTTTGATTTACATACTTGAGTTTATTTACTATCCATAATAGTAAAAATGTTCTGTGACATGTTTGTAGAAACACTATTTTTCTGCAACTGCAAATTGAAAATATGATGTTTTAAGGAGCAGGTAAGTAAGTAACACAGTAAGAACATGGATTTAGCCTACTTTAACCTCTTGAACCCTGAGCAGATTCCCCCTGCTTTAAAAGAAGAAAAATAATGTCCCACATTGTATGATGGATCTGGTGTTTCATGTTCTTATATCCCGGTGGGGACTTTAACCTGAATGCATACTAACCCATGGGGACTTGGGTCACAAGCATGCTCTCTCTATAGCCTCCACCCTCCTCACACACACACACACACACACACACGCACACACACACACGGACGCACACACACAGACTACTTTTTGAGGGTTAAGACTTAGTTTGTGTAATGTGCTTGTGTGTGTGTGTGTGTGTGTGGAGGGTGGGGGCTATAGAGAGCGCATGCCTATCATGCCAAGCTGACGCAAAATATGGGAAACGAAACTTAAGTCAGGTTGTTCCTGGTCATCACTCCACATAAAAGTCCGTGAGAGTCGAGAGGCTGCAGATGTGCTCCGGCTCAGGGATGGGTTGCCTTCACTCCTGAGACGGGTGAGTGCACACGGTTCTGCTGCTCAAACCGGATTGACGTTGTTGATCAGTCTCACGTTAGCTTCAAATATCATCGAGGACCTCAGGTAGTCTCCGCATATTACACCCTTTATGGCGGTAATTACTGTTGTTGTTATTGTCACAGTTATTAGGCTACTATCATTAGTAGCAGTAGTTGTAGCAATATTGTCGAAATAGTAAACTTGACTTGGCAGTTTTGAACATGGGTGTAGAATTTTATTTTGACAATAATAGTTGAATTTTGAATGTCTTTAATTGTTGTTGAAATGTTGGGGACATGTAGCTTACTATAACAAATTCTACAGTTTAAACCTACTTATATTATAATATTATTATATTACTTATTACTTATAATATTATTCCCTGGTAATTTGAGCCATTTGTGCCATTGACTTCATTCTCTGTGTTGGTCCCTGTGGTTGCTCATGACATTGTATTGAAAAATGTGCAACTGCGCCATCTAGTGGATTTAGGATGCAAGCTGGTCTCGAACTGCTTAAAAAAAAATCTGTAGTCATTTAGGATTCTTAGGATGAATTCAGCTGTGACCATGGTCGTTCATGTCAGCAGAGTTATATTAGAATGACAACATCTTGTGAACCCCGAATTTGATTTTCTTTGGGGCTTTTCTGTGAAAACGGAGTTGGTGACATACAGTAAGTCCTCCCTGTTTCTGATTAGGGCCAACTGTTTGTTGGAGTGCTGTTTTAGAATTTTGAAAGCAGAAAGATTTCCATAGTCACACTGACCCTGTTTATACCTGGCTTTAACATGGGATCTGTACATAGATCATATCCATGCAAGGTGTGAATGCATGCAGAATGCATTGTGATAACATCGTGCAGACCACATCTAGAGGTCTGGGTCTGGCTTGCACTATGATCAGATCTTAGATCACATTGTTAAGAAAAATCTGCCCAGCAAGTTGAAAGGTCACTTGACTCTGACAGTAGCTAGCAAGTCTTCCCTTGCAAGAAGTCATTTAAAAATGAATGACGTCTGTCCATGACATTGCTTCCCTTCACCTTCACCTCCCTAAAGAACTGCCTAATTTGTATACTGAATCCCATCACAATGCAGGCAGAACTGAGGTAATGTGAATGCTTATTAATGCCAGGTGTAAATGCAATGACAAGTGGACTGAATGTCATCATCCAGTTAATGTATCCAGATACAGATCATATGTTAATACCAGGTGTACCTGAGGCCATGTTGTCTTAAGCAACAGGTGGCCAGAGCAACAAGCACACACAAAAATATTATGACTCTTAATGGCTTTCTGAATTGAATATATTGAGCACACTATTTATCATGCTGTCTTCTCTACTGTTTTCTTTTTCAGACACATTCAAGCAAAGTTGGACATTTCTCAGACTTTGGCACTCAGCTTGCCATAGATAATGTCGACAAGTATATCCAACCTGTGAGAGATTCCTTTGTTAGAGACTTAGTTGATCAGACTAAATCTGGATCTATTGTGACTAACTGCAACCAGAAAACGTAACACATAGTCCAACACTGAGCACATTCCTACATTCTGCAGGCCCATTACACGATTTCCTGCATTCAGTTGCTGACTTCAGCATTATGAATGTATCACAATGTCAGCCAGTGGGTCCAAACTGGCTGCTCTTTTATCAACACATGACCTCAAACTTGTATGTACTCAGTGCTCTGTTGAGGAGAAAGAAATTACATATACGTTAAAATCAGTCCAACACCAGTGTGCTCGCAATCTTCTGCTCTGCAAAGCCAAAGGTGGCAGCAAATGGAGGCCTGTCTCTAGACGGCCCATGTTTCCAAATCCGAGTAAATATGACGTATGTTGCTTCTTTGTGGAGGGCTCTGGTTGCACATACCACAAGAACCGGTGCACCTTTGCCAGAAGCGATGAGGAAGCTGCCGTGTGGACATTTGAAAAGTGTCACAGATTAGACCATGCGCTTCTCTGTCAACTTATAGCTCAGTCTGAGAGAGGATCTGATCAGCCTGACAACTCTGAACCTCTGGCTGACCTCTTGGAAACTCTAGATTTGAAGGCTGTGTGTGATCTGTGTTCTGTCAAGGAGAAGGAAATAACATACACAGTTCAATCAGTTAGTCACGAGTGCAGTAGAAATCTGCTTTTAGCCAAAGCCAAAGCCTCAAAGCAATGGAGGCCTGTCTCTGAGCGGCCTACATGCGGACATTTTGGTCAAAATGTTCTTTACCAAAAGTGTAACTTCTTTGTTGAAGGCTCTGGATGTACACTGCACGGACAGGAATGCACTTATGCCAGAAGCTATGAAGAAGCCACTGTATGGAACTATGTTAGAGACAAAAAAATTGATAAAGACAAGTTAATCAGACTTGTAACTGAGTCTGAGTCTATTTCGATAACACCAGAACATGCAGCTGAAAGCATACTCCAACAGTTTTCAGGTGAATTCATCGAGCTGTGTAAAGACTGCTTTCATGAGCGTCCACAAAAACTGACAACCAAAAGGTGGAATGCCACTTGCTCCGCAGATACAGCGCACACCTGGGACCCAGTCTTAGTTTATCACTTATCGGAGAATAGTGGAAAGCACATCTACAGCCAGGTGCGCCCTCTTCCCCAGAACTGTCAGTTTAAGTACTGCAGTCATGTCAGGCAAGGCAAACCCTGTTGGCATGAGGCCGGCCACTGCAAGTCTGCCCAGAGCGAGGTGGAGATGGCCGTGTGGAAAGCGGAGCACAGCGGGCTCTCCGTTCAGCCTCATCTCCTTCAGCTGAGCCGGCGGGAGCAGACGGAGTGCAGACCGGTCACCATGTACTGCAAAGTTTGCCTCCTGGTCCTGTCCTCCCCAGAGAGCTTCTACAGGCACTGCTCCTCTTTGGAGCATGCCCAGTTACTCTCCGAGGACACCACCACCAAGTGGAGAGGACGACAGCCTCCCCACAACTGCCGAGCTGGGTTTTGGCTGTGTGAGAGGTAAACAACACTACTCCCTTTTACATGTTTTACAACCATACTGTTGATTCATGTAGGTTCTTTATCATGGCTTTGTCTCACTGTGGTGGGCAATCCTAAAACACCAAGAACTTAACCCATTTATTTTACCACCAAATGCCTTACATTACCAGAATTGCATATAGTTGTATGGGGCTCTCCCACTTTTTCTGTTTTATCCTGTTTAAATGATAAGGCTAGTGATATTCTGTATTTTTATTGTTGTCAACAACAAATAGGTTGCATTCATTGTTGGTTTTACAATAAGAAAAACATAAAACATTGCCAGACTTATTCTTTAAAGAGCAATGTTGTGTCCCTACTCCACATTACACACTAATCGTAACCAGGTTTTGAGTATTTAGTGTGTTCACATTGTAAAATAATGAAATTAAGAACATTCACTCAAAGATGCCAGCATGCATACTAAATTCAGGAGGAGCCACTCACAGCTTGAAGTAAATTCAAAATAATAGTGTAAGTTAAATTTTTTTTCAAAGAACTCAAATCCCAGCACAGAAAGAGGTGTATTGCATTTCAGTGTTGTCCAGCAGAGAGCAGCGTAGACCTGCCAATGCTAAATGCAAAGCATTCTCACTAGTTGTCATGAGCAGGTGAGAGGGAGTGGTCTTAGCCTGCATTCCAGTCAAAGTTGGAATTTCACAGTTGAAATTTCCGACTTCCGACCTCAAAGCATTCCAGGTGCACGACGTCAAACGTAAACAAAAAACATGGCTGACCGTAACAAACTGATGTTTCTTTGGCAAGTGTACACACAATTGAACTCTCAGCAGTGCAGCCTCAGAGGAGGATACAACAACGCATGAACAAACACCATTATACATATATATTTACGGCACTTTTACACTTGGAACGTATCTAAATATTCCATTCACTAGCCTAATACAATACTGTAGTCTACAAATACATCCTACCCCCCCCCCCATTGATTGAAATGTAGTCTAATGTGCGCTTCCATGGGTGCTGCCATTGTTGTGTGACATCAGACAACTGCTTCTTCATGAAGTCGGAGTAGATGTATTTGCCCCGAGTTCACAAGTAGGATCTCCATTGTCCTTTTTCTAGTAGGAGGTCAGAAATTTTCCAGTTCCAAGTTGTCTGGAACGCAGCATTATTTGATAGGGAGAGGCACTGTCCATGCCAAAATGAAAATCAACTGTCCAATCACAGCTTGGGCGTGTGACCATGGGCAAAGCTTAGTTGCTTATGCAAGACAGACAGCCTTTCACATTAAAACACTTTCCTGTGGGCTAGCCGGCCGGAGAGCCACTACCACTGACTGAACATTTAGTTGCTTTTGTGATTGTAATTTACATAAATGTAATTAGATATACAGTAAACAGTAGCAGGCCTGCAGTCTGTTTTAGCTTCCAGAAAACTGTTTTAATGTCTGTCATGTCATAATGAAAAACAATTCATTCTGTTATTAAAGACAAAAAGCAAAATAATTGTCCTTTTAACATCTGTTTTTGATGTAATTGTGACACAATAAAACACATACACAAAAAGGAAATGCATATGTATTTCACTTTCTTTGTTTGATTTTGATTTTAATTCAGGCATTTTAAATCTTCCATAATAAGGGAGCTCCAAATCACCTCCAAAAACAAACAACAAAAGTAGTATAAATCTAAATGAGTTTAAATGTTCTGAGAAACATTTTGATGTCTTGTTATTGTTCTTACTGTTATTACTGCAGTTTGATTGACATATTCTTTGTATTGTACTGTTAAAATTGCCATTTCATCCTAGACCACAAACGTGCGAGTACGGCATCAACTGCCCAAAAGCTCATTCTGCAGAAGAACTGCAGGAATGGATGATGCGTGCTGCAGAAGAGAAGGAGATCAGACATAACATTGGAGCCCAGGGTCTTATGTGCTATAATGAAAGGCTCTTGGAGGAATACAAACACAGCAGTAATGAAGTGCACATTGTGAGTATGAGGCACTAACCTTTTGTGTCATTATTTTCTAATTCTGTTGAGGATTGTTTACATGTCAGGATGTGCCGGTTCTCAGTTGACTGAGAGGACACCATGTTCTCAGAGTCTTTCAATCCAGCCTTTATCGCCCACGCACCCTTCCAGTCGTTCTCAAGGTTATAGCAAACTTTAGCACTCCCCTAAAGAAAAAACTGTTGTGCTGTCAGACCTGAAAAGACACACACAAAGAAGACAATACATAAATGGAAAAACAAGAATAGAATATTATTCCATCAAGTGCTAAGTGAACAAATACATGCTGATGTTTGTGTGATTTTGCTTCATTTGATAAACTACAGTAGAGATACAGATGCCTGGCTGGATGTGGACCTAGTGTATTGTGGGTACATATTGGTCTACCAGAGACACTAATCTCTGGGTATTATTTAAGAATAGTGATGTCTGCTTCCCAAAGACTCGCAATGCTCCCTTAATTTTTTTTTTTTTTTTACTTTATCACATTTCATCGAATACAGACGTATCAAAAACTAGATATCATTTGAGTATAACAAATAATTATACATGTGTATAACTCGGCTAAACTTGACTAAATACATGTTTGTTTTTAAATATTACTGACAGTTGAATCAATGTATTCTTCAGTTTCTCGCCATCCTAAATCACAGTATTTTAATTCACTATTTCAAACGTTGAACAGATATCAGAACAAACTGATGATGTCAGCATTTCTTGTGATGAGGATTTAACTGTGGAGTGTGAACAGATCAATACAACACTGCAATGGAACTTCCAAGTTGAAACAGAGGTAAGATTTTTACAATAGGGGATGAAAGTTGGATACTTTTCCTGTGTCAAATGCTAAAAAGTCTAGCTGCTGAATATCTAATTTCAAACATGTTCATACAGGCACAGCAGCGCTGCCTGTGTGCTTGGCCACACATTTCACATTTCCAGTAGATAGGGACCAGTGTTGCCAAATTGGACTGACAAAAAGTAGCCCAATCAAAGCCCAGAGCCCACCCAATCGTTATAAAAGTAGCCCAATTTTTAATTTACATGTAGGAAAGTTATTTATATAAGTGTGTCTGTATATATACAGTACTGTGTGTGTGTGTGTGTGTGTGTGTATATATTTTTTTCTTCTACCTTGTGTGTATATATATATGCATATATGAGAAAGAAGAAAAATACCATATCCTATCACCTCTATTTAAAATACGTCTTTTAGGTAATATTACATTAATCGTTAAACGTTTTCACTCATATGAACAGATGTAAGCATTTACATGAAGTCTTTTATCGCAGTTATGACAGAATAATAATTGGAATAGGTCAAAGTTTCAACCTAGTGGTAAGAAACATGACATTTGGTTTTGTTGGTCCGGGCCCTTGCTGCATGTCATCCTCTATCTCTCTCCCCTGCCTTTCCTGTCTCTCTCTACTATCTCAAAAAAAAAAGCAGAAACGCCAAAAAAATAAAAATAAATTCTGATGCGATACTCCAAATAATCACATGAATTATATAGTACCTAAGCCTCATTGATCAATCACTGTGGTTGTGATCAGTTTAATCAAGGTAAAAATAGGTTCAATTGTGCAAGAAAGACAAGTAGTCAAGAACAGCCAACGTAATGTAGAGAGAGAGACTAAGTGAGCTGTAGTTTTTTTCTGTGCTAATTTTCCTCAAGGGGCTTTACAATCTGTACAGCATGCAACACCCTGTGTTCTTAGAGCCTCGATTCAGATGAAGTTTTAAATTTGGATTTAAAAGCCTCAATGGAGTCAAATTGTCTGATGTCAGCAGGGAGGTTATTCCAAAGGAAGGGGCAGAATAGGAAAAGGCTCTGCAGCCAGCTGACTTCTTAACTCTGGGGACAGACAGGAGCCCTGTATTCTGAGAGAGGAGAGCACGGGATGGAATATAAGATTTAAGGAGATTAGACAGCTATGAAGTGGCGTGCCCATTTAGAATTTCATCATCAATCATCAAAAGCCTGATCTGAAATGCATAGGGAGCCAATGAAGGGAATCTAAAATGTAATCTGTAATATGGTCAAATCTAGTTTTAGTTAAAATTCTAGCTGCAGCATTCAGAACCATTTGAAGACTTTTAGTAGCCAACTAGCAGGCCTGACAACAAAACGTTTCAATAATCAAGTCTGGATCTGGAAAATGATCCAAATGAGCTGAGGCAGGATAGCAAGCAAGACACATCATACACCCAGGTAACAGGTGTCAGCTAGGTAACAGGTAAACAGAGAATACACTCAGGCAGAAATGGCTGGACTGAGGCACAAAGGCAAAGTGCATTATGGATACCAGCAGCACAACATGTTGAAAAATGGGCATGCAATGGGCTGGCATGAGTGATATAACTGAGAAAGACAGAATGGCCTGTTAATGTTAAAAGTTAAATGCTGTGTTTAACCATTGGCCTAGTTACTCTGTGTTCTGTTTCTCTTCTTAGTGTCAGTGTAGTGTTCACACAATCTTAAACTTAAAAAATTCTTTCATGTCCCAGAAATGTTTTGTCAATTGCCACTTTTCTGTACATACAGAGACAGCTTGTGCACGTGGCGCTGCTGAAACAAGAACCAGGAGCTTCATTCACCCTTGGTGACACCAGTTCTGTGGCCTGCATCTACTCCTCAGGTGAACACTTTCTCAGTGAAGACATGACCTATAACATCACTGTGTCTTTCACATCCATCAACCCAGGCCTGTACGAACAGTGGTTAGTGCTAGATTTTGACATGAGACCAGTGCTCCTGAAGAAACTCAGAGTAAGAGTAGGCCAGCTGTCATTGGATGACACTGAACAAACAACTGTGAACTGTGGAGCTACCTTTAAAAGTGTTGAGCGTTGGCATAGAGGGAACAGGGTTATCATCCCATGTTTGTCCAGGACAGAAGAACAGGAGGAGCTGTTAAAGGAGTACAAGCCTCCTCAGATTAGCTTTCTGTATAAACCCTGCTACAACAGCCAAACACCTCTGAATAATGAGAACTACAAAGAAAGAATGCACCACTTCCTGTACAATGAGGAACGGGCAGAGGACCAGGTTGTTTCAAGGTAAGATGCTCATTTTTATCCTTTGTCTTTTTACAATGTTTGATATTTGCATATATTTATAAAACAATACCTAAGCTTTTTTCTTATTTACTTTAGACTAAATGTTTCTGGAGAAATTACAACATTGGATACGTTGAACAGTACAAAGTTTGGCATGATGATGGCTCCTCAGGGAGGACTGTTCTGCGCTGTCTCGATTCCTTGTAATCTCACACCAGACACCCCCGAGGGACTGGCACTAAAACGAAGCATCAAGTCTGGCCTGATAGCCCCTTTATCTTCAAGTGGTCGAAACTCCAAGGTCTACGAAGCCACCATTCTGCAAGACAAAACAAGTGAGAACAAAATGTATTTGCAACTGTCTAAAAAATGTTGCTCTGATCTTACACTCAAAAGCAATGAATCGTATCAAATGGAAGTGCAGTTTCAGCTGAACCGCCAAAGCTTCTGCACCATGCACAAGGCAGTAGACCTCCTTCCTGATACAAAAAGAGTGCTACCAGACCTTAAACACTGTGAAGTTCCTGTGAATAACATCCACTATGAGAAGCTGAATACAAAGCAGCAGTCAGCAATTGACTTTATCACAGGGAATTGCAATGTCCAAAAGTTTGTGGCACCACTCCTCATTTATGGACCATTTGGAACTGGGAAAACATTCACCCTTGCTACAGCAGCCAGAGAGCTTTGTAAGCAGCCTCACAACAAAGTGCTAATTTGCACACACACCAACAGGTAATGCATACAATTGAAAATGTGTTTAATGAAATATAAATATTTATACATATTGACATGTCAAGTAATTTTTTTAAACTCTTGTGTTACTTTCAAAGTGTTAATCTAGGCTAAGCTCTTTGCTCTAAGATGTACTGCTGTAAATAGGTTTTACTATAACACCAACATGTACTTTTGTCCTTGACATTTTATTTTCAGCTCTGCAGATCTGTACGTCAGAGATCACTTCCATCCATTCATCAACAAGAAAAATGATGGAATGAGGCCACTTCGAATAAAAGCAAACAAACAAGGGGGTGCTTTGTCTGCCACAGATGAGATTACTTTGGAATACTGTTTTCTTTCGGAAGATGGACAGTATTTTCTACCACCTTCAAAAGCCGCCCTAGATTGCCACAAAATAGTCATAACCACCACAACAATGGCCAGACATTTTCATGACCTAAAGCTCCCAGAGGGATACTTCACCCACATTCTAATTGACGAAGCCTCTCAGATGCTAGAATGTGAAGCCTTGATGGCCCTTGGTCTTGCTGGGCCAAACACCAGAGTTGTTTTGGCTGGAGATCACATGCAAATGGGACCCAAGCTTTTCTCAGTTGATGATCATCACCGTTCAAATCACACACTCCTTAATCGCTTGTTCCACTACTATCAAGGCCAAAACTGTAATGCTGCTCAGAACAGTAGAATCATTTTCAGCGACAACTACCGCTCAACCAAAGAAATTGTGGAGTTTGTGTCGACCCATTTCTACGTTGGTAAAAATGATGTTATCAAAGCTACTGGAAATATTCCTGCTCCTGCAAATGGCCATGCCCTAAAGTTTCACCATGTTAGGGGAGAGTGTCTCTTGGAAACAGTGTCTATGTCTTGGTATAACCAAGAAGAGGTTGCCAAAGTAGTTGAAGCAGTGAAAGAGATTATCGAACACTGGCCATTGACCTGGGGGACCAAGGACCAAAGCTCAATCTGCGTTCTTTCGGAGGGATTTCAGGTAAATTAAAGCTGTTTAGTTGTCACAAGACTGAAACAAATATATTAATTATATCAATCATACAGATAAGATTTCTGCATGAATGTATTAGTACTGTCATTGTTAGATATGGTCAGAGTTGTAATAGTTTCATTATCTCAATTGTTTGATTCATAGGTTCGGCAAATTAGGAAAGCGCTTTCGAGAAGAAGCCTTGCTGAAGTCCATGTTGAGAATCTTGCAAATGTGCAAGGTAATTTTAATTTTGCTTTAAGAACTCCTGCATGATTATCCCATTATGTTAGACATAAAGGATGGCTAAATTCAAACTGTGCACCTGTCTGACTATTCAAACATATTTTTATTATCTTTCATATATATTTGTTATTTTACATACTAAACATTATCTTCATGTGTTAACAGGTAAACAGTTCAGGGCAGTCATAATGACAGCTGTGCAAACACGTGACAGCCTAAAAACGTCTCACCTGCCTGGTCTGGAGCTGTTCAATGATGTCCGTGTGTTAAACACTGCGATGACTAGGGCTCAGTCCCACGTGGTTGTGGTTGGAGATGCTGCTGCCCTCTGTTGCTTTGGGAAATGCTCAGGAGTCTGGAAGAGCTACATAGACCACTGCATCAGCAACAACAATGTTGCACCACAGCATTTCACCAAAGATTTCTTCGAAAAAGATGTTATGGAAACTGCAAGATTTCAAAAGTCTGAACATGTGGATGAGAGCAACACTCTTAGTGATGCAATTCTTCAAGAGTTGAAAGATGAATATGAACAGCTGAAAACAGAATATAGTTCAGATGAAGACAATTTGGAATTTGAAAACGTCACTCACCACAAGTCAAGATCATCATACAATATCACTGATGTTGACACAGACCTTGTGGAATTATGCAAAAAACAACCAGAGATGTACATGCATGGAACGTTGGTCAGGGAGTCATATAACACAGGTTATGTCATACCATTTCATAACCCCACCAGATGTATAAGCATTAAGGGAAGAGCAAACCTGGGTAAGGTCTTCACTGGAGACGAAGTGGTCTTACAAACAGCAAGGGTGGTCAGCATCACCAAGGAAGCTGAATCAGCCCGTGTACTTGTGTGCCTGCTTGAGGATGAGGATTACAGCAAACAGAAATCTGAAGACAAATTTGTTAAAAGGATGATGATGCCCATTACAAAATCTGCGCCCAAAGTACGCATACTGATCAGCAAGAAAAGACGTAACTTCATTCCAATATGGGAGCAAATTAATGGAGAGTGGACGACTGTAGCATATGAACATCTTGATGAAAAGCTCAAAGAGAACAATGTATTTGTGGTGCAAGTGATTGGCTGGAAAGAAAATTGTTCTTTTCCACTAGGGAACGTCATAGATATTATTCCAGTCGGAAGATCTTTGGTTGATGGACAAAGGGTCCTGAATGAAGAATTCAAAGTTGCACCCAACACATGTACATCAGATGAGGGTTTCTCCTGGGCAGATGAAGACAGGACACACAGACAGGACATGCGTAAGGTATTCACTTTCACTGTTGATCCAGTAGGAGCAAAAGACTTGGATGATGCCATCAGTATCAGGGAAATTGGAGACCAATATGAGTTGGGAATCCATATTACAGATGTGGCAAGCTTTGTGAGTCCAGGTGGTAAATTAGATGAGGACACAAAACAACGTGGTACTACATATTACTGCAGTGGGGAAAACCCCATTCATATGTTCCCCCAAAAATTGAGCACTGGACTCTTCAGTCTTTTGCCAGATCAAGATCGCAGGGTGGTTTCATTAATGTTCAAAGTAAACAAGCAAACAAATGAGATCGTTGGAAAGCCTAAATTCCAGCTGTCACTGATCAAGTCTAATAAGCAGTTGTCTTACGAAGAGGCAGAGAACATAATCTCCAAAAGATATGGAAAGAGACCTAAATTTGACACAGAGGAAGACTGTGTCACAGTGGCTTATTTATTTGCAAAAGCTCAGAGGAAGATTAGACTTGTGGATTGGGCTTATTCTCAACCTGATGATAAGAGAGTGCCTGGAAAGCGCAAAGCCAATCTGATGATTGAGGAGCTGAGTGTGTTATTCAATACACTTGCATCTGAGACTTTGATTGATTCAGAAAAAACCAGGTACTATACACCCCTTCGCTGTCAGGCAAAACCAGATCCTGAAAAGATAGATGAATTCAAGGAGAAATGCGGAGAATTAATACCACTGTCTTTTCATGTGCGGCACAAAGTTGACTATGATGAACAATCCCCAAACTGCGAAAACTTTCACATACTCACAGAAGTCTGGAAAGCTATCCAGTCAGCTGCCAGAACAGATGATATAGACCAAATGGTGGACCTGATTGCTGCAGATGACATCCACCCTCTGCTCCAGCCAGTCATTGATCAGTTCAGAAGGTGCTCTAGTAAAGCTTATGTCATCCGTTCCAACTCCTCTCCCAAAGCAGAGGTTGGCCATTATTCTCTAAGCGTAAGATCTTATACACAAGCTTCCTCACCGATAAGGCGGTACATGGACATCATCTTGCAGAGACTTTTGCACTCCGTCATATGTAACAGGGATGTCCAGTACACGTTTACACAGATTTCGAGTTTGTGCAACCAATTTGAGCACAACCTCAAGCATGCCAAAGAGTATGAACAAAAGGGTGAGCAGATCTCCTATGCTGTGAGCATGAAAAAACAAAGTACTGCAAAGCTAGCCTTTGTTGTTTGTGTAGATCCCAACAGAGACAGTTTTGCAGTCTCATTTCCTTTTAACAAGAACATATTTGCAGAGAGTTTATCAATTATGTATAAAGATTTACAATTGTGGGACCAACCATTTAATAATGAAGCAAATCACTGCATTCTGAAATGGAAAAGGCGGATCTACGCAGTTGACACCATGCAAATCCACCAAGAGCTGAAAATGCCAGACTGTGGTCCTTGCATTGAGCTTCCACTGAAAGTATGGAAAGCCACTGTTGATGCAGTTGACAAAGAAAACTTGGATCATGCAAAGTCTCTCATAATGGACGCTAATACAAAGCAACTGGAAAAACTAAATGTTCTGCCACAATCATCTGAGATGCCTCATTCCAAGACTAACACATGTACCTCCGTGGAGAAAAAGGTACAAAGGGAGCATGAGGTTGACATCAACCTCCAGTTACAGACAGGTGACACCCTTCAGATCCAAATGACATCAGAGGTAAAAAGAGGTTATCTCATGCCTGCTGTTCAGTTGGTGCGCATTAAACCAAAGTTTGAGATTTGTGTGGACCATGTCCACAGCCCTATCACATGCTTCTCCAGATGTGCAGATCATCCATCAAGGATTTTTTATAGTGACACTGAGGAGTATGTACGGATCTGGAAACCATTGTGTGAGATGGAATCTGCCACCACTGCTGTCGATGAAAGTGACAGTATAGTCATCGAGAACCTGTTGGTAAACTTCAATCAAGAGCAGGAAGGCACGCTAACAGGAACCTTCTTCTTACCTCTGGCATGGATCAATGAATGGGCCATTGAATGTAACCTTTCAAAGTGCTTACTATGCATACGGAGAAGAGGTTTGAAGTTGACTGACCTGGAACATTCTGCATTGATGGATCCAAGAGAGTTCACATGGGTGGCTCATGGTGTCACAAGAAAAGTAGAAGAATGTAAAAACCCTCCAAATGAAGGAAGTAAAGTGGAGTTCTATGTCAATCACCTGCCAATGGAGACCATTCCTGACTGTATCTTTCAGAAAAACACTTGTTTTACAGTTGAAATAATCCCAAAGCTCGTGTCTGACATGTAAGTGTAGTTCCCTTTGACCTTACCAATGTAACATTGTTTATAGTTTTACTTTTCACACTTTTTCCCCCTTATATTTTTCTTGCAATGACATTGAGGTTATATGTTGATAATTTAGACTTTAGATTGAACTGCTGACATACAGTTTTATAATTTTTTTGTAGCCGGAAAGAAAATGCTGTGGTCAGCATTACATCTGCATGTGAGCTTGTCAAGACTATAGCACTTGGACAACACATTCCAAAAGAGGGTATGTCCATTAGTCAGCAGTAAATAGTTACATAGATTTTAACTATTTCTATCTGTGTCACACATGAAATTGAACACACATTGTACATGCCTGTAGTATCTTTTAAATTTGATTCAATTTTTTCTTTTGTTTGCAAAAAACAATTTGTCATTTTGTCTTTGCAGTAAAAGCAGTGTGGCACATCACGAGGAAAGAACTACCAAATGTACTGCCAGAGTTTAACCAGAGTCAGCGTCTTGCTGTGGATAAAGCTCTAAATAATAACTTCACACTTATACAGGGACCACCTGGTAAGAGCTGGAACTTGTATTTACCCTGATGCTTCATATTTTCTGCAAAAGTTTAAGCCATTTTTCCCATTTGTGTCTTAGGAACTGGAAAGACAGTAGTAGGTGTGTACATAATGTACCGTTTCTTTGAGCTGAACTCAAAGAACCAAAGGAAATTTGATGACCCAAAGGATGAGAACAAGAAACAAGTTATTCTCTACTGTGGCCCATCCAACAAGTCTGTTGATGTTGTTGCAGGCAAGTTATTTTGTGTCTCTGCTAAAAATTCAACTGCATTTCTTTCTGTAACTTTAATCCATATTGTGTTGTGTGTGTGTTTTACTCTTGTAACACAGAGTACCTTTTGAGGTTTGGGGACAGGCTAAAGCCCCTCCGGTTCTACAGCCAACAAGTGGAGATGCTTGATTACCCTTATCCAGACTGCACCCTTCAGTTTTCCCAGAGGACACTCCGCCAAGAACGTGCCAAACAAGAGCTCAGGTATTGTAATCACACCAGTTGATGACACTCAGTTTTGAGTTTTTTTCTTAATTATTAACTAGCACTGACATATTTTACTTGGTTTTAGGAGCATCACTTTGCATCATCGAATGCGACAGGACCAAAACCCCTACTCAGGTCAAATAAAAGATTTTGACCAACGCATTCGAGTTCAAGAAAAGCTGACTTCTGAAGAGGTGAAAGAGTAAGTTCAGATGCACTATTGGTTTAACTAAATTTAAAATTGCATGAAAATGATCAAAAGTTATCCATTAGTCAGTAAAAAGTGGGGATAGTCACAAGGTTTTGCTAAAAGCAGTCACACCAGATATAGATTTTTTTTTTAATGTTTTTTAATCAAATATTATAGCAGCAATCATGTCTGACTTGTTTGATACATGTGACAGCAGTTTTTCATGTAGGATAACTTGCCATGTGAACAGATATTGTACATATTGTACTTACAAGGCGTTGTTATTCTTCATTGCATTATGGAAGTTTAACATTGGTCCAAACTGTAAAAAGCCTCTGTTGCCATCCAACAGTTTCAGTTTCTGCCATCTGGTACCATCCTCAGACTTATCGATTCAAATACTCCTTTATATCTCCCTCCTAAACTCTAGGAGGAAAAGGTAGTTATTTGCATATGTGTGCTAAATGTATGCATCAGGGGCAGCAAAAGCCAATGTATGGCATGGTGACATGACTTCACAGAAATACTCAGTGACGATGAGCTCTGACCTCTTATACTGTAGGTCCATAATATGAATATGGCCCGTCAGTGAATGCGAGTGTCAGTAATTGAACTTGTTTGTTCCTCCATGAGTTTTGACAGCGTGTTATGGAAGCATTTTGCCCAGCTGATTTAGATTTAGATGGGTTCGAATCCCCCTCAGGTCGTTAGGCAAGACCCTTCACGCTACTGCCTACCTCATGATGATGAGTGACAATGAAATACATGAGATGCCGGCTCACACGTCGCCTGGTCAAACAAGGTCAGGTGTTGGGGAACCAGAGGACGAGATGCGATAACAAGGCTCTGTTGGAATGCTACTACTACAGAGGGGTTACATGCAAAGGATGTGGGATGAATGGTGGCAAATGTGGCATATACCAAGGAGATGCTCTGTCCCCACTGCTGTTCTGCATAGGTCTGAATCCCCTCAGCCAAATAATCAACAAGACTGGCTATGGATACCGACTCAGGAATGGGGCCACCATCAGTCATCTCCTCTACATGGATGACATCAAGCTATATGCTAAGAGCGAGCGGAACATCGACTCACTGATCCACACCACCAGGATCTACAGCTCTGACATTACAGCGAAGCAACTAGTAGCTCAGTGTTTCAACATCCACAAGCAACTTGAGATTGACGAGATACAACACAAATGCTACGGCAAGGGGGAACCAGGACAACAGGTCAGATTGGGTAAGAAGCCCCAAGTGCAATCACGCTGAACGAGGCAGCAACTGACCTGAAAGATAAGATCATGGTGAGAATGAATGCAAGGCAACCCCGATGCCAATTACAACAGCTAAGTGAAGTACCATCAGAAAGTCTCCTAGAAGATGTGAATGCAGCATTGAGTGCGATCCCTACCACAACCATCACCGAAACCAATGAGCTGATATACACTTCAGCAGCAGTGATCCTCGAGATGCTTGGCTATAAGAGCAACCATGAGAAACAGTACCCACCATGGAAATGAAGGCTGGAGGCTAAAATCAAGGAGGCACAGAGAGAAGTGAGCCAACTGACAGACAGCTGCCTAAAGAGGTACACAAGAGAGAGTGAAGCCAGAAGAATGAAGCAACTCAACCTGCGAAAGTGTATGCTCAATGGCAGGGTAATAATAGCAGAGCAGACCCACCAAGGCTGGAAACTGAACAGTACTGGAAAAGTATATGGGAGAGGATATATATATAAAAAATATGGATATATATATACATATATATGTGTTAGACCTTGTTTTTTAGATCTATCTATCTATCTATCTATCTATCTATCTATCTATCTATCTATCTATCTATCTATCTATCTATCCACAATTAGTGAATTACTGCCCACAGCACTGACTAGTGGTTTTCAGGGACATCTCTTGCAACAAACTGAAAAAAAGTGACTGTATGAGTTTCGTCTAATTTCCTTTTGATCATTATTCTATGCAGAATATGGAACAAGGTTATGATAGGGATGAGCTTGTTACAGTATGTTGACTCACCATTTCAAGACATAGTGGTGTCCAATGAGACTGTCTCATTACTCTGTGAGAGACAGTCCTAGAGTCCCTCTTTAACAGAGGTGGGGAAGTTAACCAGACATACAAAACAACCAGTTAGTCTTCAGCCTTGTCTTTTCTCATGTAAATCCAAGACATACAGTTTGAAAACACTTCCAATAAAGCATAAATCTAACCTTTGTGTCGCTTGTCGAAGTTTGTTTTCGAGCGTGGAAGAGAAAAGACTTCAAAGATGAAAACTAACTGTTTTGTTTGGCAAATGTACTTCTGGTTAATCTCTGTTAAAGAGCAGTGCACACTGCTTCCCAGTGTTTTTCTGTGGGACCTTCTGGGACTCCTACACAGTGGATGAGGCAGTCCCAAACGGGGCTAGGTTGGACACCCCTATGTCTTGAAATTGTGAGTGAACATACTGTAACAATCTCATCCATAGGACCATATCATAACCTTGTTCTTTATTCTGTCATATAATAATATGTCTAATATGTTTGCATACCAAAATCCTGTAAAAAAAAAAAAAAAAAAAAAAAAAAGTAGAAAAGAGTAAGTAAGCCATTTTAAGACATCAGTTTGAATATGAAGAACTTTATTCGCAGTCCTAACTGTATGGATTGTTTTTCCTCCTAGATACAAAAAACTTCTCAGAGATGCTCGGACACATGAGCTTGAACAGCACGACATCATACTGTGCACATGTACGGAGTCTTCCACCCCGGGTTTGACTAAGACAATCAGCGCACGTCAGATCCTAATTGATGAATGTGCAATGGCAACTGAACCACAGGCCTTGATTCCCTTAGTCTGCAACAAACCAGAAAAGGTGTGCTTTTCATTTAACAAACAGTATCCTGCTATTGGTTTCCATTAACACTGCCCTTAATGTGTTTGTATCATAATGATGAATGTTCTTTGTGCCTTGATTCATGAAAATACTGCCCTTAGTTTCCAAAGTGATGCATTTTAATGTCAGAATATTTTTGCATTAGCCTAATCCTAATCAAACATGTAATGATTTTATTTCACATTATGAATTGTAACACTGGTATGGAATGTGACAATGACATCATGACAACTTCTAGCAGCAACAAAGTAGTGAATCAGAGAAATAAAACGTAATTTTCTGATTGTTTCATGACGGTCATGTTTTAAAACACAATTAAACATGGCCACTGCGGGAAGGAGCCACATTGTCGGATTTTGTGTGAATGCAGCCCAAGCAAAGTGTTGCCAACTCTCGCAAGACAAATAAGCAACCGCAGCTTCAAAAACAAGCCCAAAACAAGCCCAATATTAATATAGCCTGTTACGGCGTCATATTAAAATCAAACCACTCAGAGTTTGAAAAGCAAAAACAGATTTTATTTATATTAGCTTTGGTGGTTACTCTTGTATTTTAGGGTGATGCTGACAACATTATCCAGTAATGATTATAATTTACATTGACAGAATATGTGATTGTTGGATTACTCACAAAGCGTGATGTAATCTGATTACATTTAGTCTGTATAGCCAGGCAGGAAATAAAACGCCTGTAACAATGCTGATTTAAATTTAAAAAGGAAAACTAAGAAGAATTATTTTTTTTATAGATGATAAAAGAAGTTAATGGAGCACATCTCCATCAATAAATCTGAGTAGTCAATATTATTTGATATAAATTAAATGCAAATCACCACCGATAATGTCTGGATAATGCATTTATTCTAAAATGAAAGATGTTTAAATTTAATTAGAAACAACAAACCTATAAACTACTGTATTAATGTATTGTTTAATTACAAAGGGTACGAGAGAGCAAAATCAAAATTCATAAGAACGGTGCACTCTAAAAATAAAACTATAAACCGCAAAAGTAACTGCAAAAAACCAGATAGGTAAGGCTACAACATGATTGACATGACAGGGAGGAGGGGCAGGATAGGTCCACGTGGGGATTTGTGGAAAGGCAAATTACACTACACTAAAACTGCAAACCGTGATTTTTGCATAAGTGACTTTTTAAAAAAAAAAAGAACCCCAAAGTTGTGTATTAAAAGCGGACTTGGCAACTCTGGCCGAGGCGTACGCTTCGTTCTGTCATTTGTACATCTTGCTGCCTTTAAATTATAGGAGTTTGGGGCACTGGTTGCCTCATTGCTTCGTGAAGCTCACTTGATGTTAGTCGAGTTATAATAATCACTCTAATGCCTTACAATATCCCTTTCAGATTGTTTTGATCGGTGACCACAAACAGTTACGACCCATCGTGAAGAATGAGCGTGTGAGGAAGCTGGGGATGGCCAAGTCTCTGTTTGAGCGCTACTATATGATACACAAGAAGAGGACAGTGATGCTGGACACCCAGTACAGAATGGTGAGAACATTTAATATACACTATATACACACGTATAGTGTTTTTTATATTTATTATACAGTAAATTGTATATTTCTGTACATATGTATTTACTGTAGTAATATTGTTTTGCCCCGTCTGTTTAGTGTCTTAAATTAATCAACAACTATCAATTATGTACCTTCATAGCATAAGGACATATGCGAGTTCCCATCCCAAGAATATTATGAGGGACAGCTGAAAACTGGGGTGGAGCAGCCGAGCAGTGTCCTGCGTGTTGAAAACAAGATAATGCCAATCGTTTTTGGGGACATCAAAGGAAAGACCATCAGACTGATTGTCAGCACAGCCAAGGGCAACGAGAACTCTAAAGCAAACAAGGAAGAGAGAAATAAAGTGGTACTGTATTGGGCACCCTTGCTTGTTGATTTTAAACTAATTTTAAAATATAGGGGTAAAGGTTGCTATAGAGTTATTAACCTGGTAGTACTCAGTGACATCATTTACTATCGCTTTTCACTGGTTTTGGTTTGGTTCTTTTGCAGGTTGACATTGCTGAAAACCTAGTGAAGATTGCCAAAATCGAGCAGCAAAGTATTGTGATTCTGTCGCCCTATAATGCCCAAGTATCAGAAATCAGAGATAAGCTGAAGAAGAAGAAAATGGATCAAATCACTGTTACCACAATCACCAAAAGCCAAGGTGACTGTGTACCTCTCTGCTACCTTAGGACTGAAATTAAAGTAGCTACACCACAGTGGAAAATATTCTGAAGAATTGCTCCTCTCAAAGTATTAAAGTTAAAATATTATGTAATGTTATGTAATGTACATGTAACCAGTGTTTTAATGTTGTAGCTTGACCCAGTGGTGTTGGTTCTCAGAACTTTCTGTCCTGCTGGGTAAACCAGCAGTGTGTCAGATTTTATGACCATATCTCACATTTTGAATATAAAATCATAATCTGTAAAGTAGTCAATACAGATAAATGTTGTGAAATAAAAAGAATATTTCAAATGTAGTAGCTCACAGAAATACTTGAGTAAACTGTCAAGTCTACTTTCTGCTCCAATTGATGTAGTCTGATTTTCTGATGATATAGACAATTTTTCTAGACATGTCAATGACAATCCCATGACTCAATCTGGTATTTCAGTGCAGATCAGAAGAAATTAAAGAAAAACCTCCACCTTGTTGTTTAGCGATGGCTCATCATGTGACATGCAACATTTTGTCTTCTAGGAAGTGAATGGCGTTACGTCATTATATCTACAGTGTGCTCTCTGCCAAGTGAAGAGATTGAGAGGGAACCAGTAGGAGCTTGGCTGTCCAAACATCTGGGCTTTGTGGGCGATCCCAACCAGATAAATGTGGGCATCACCAGGGCCAAGGAGGGACTGTGCATCATTGGTAAGCTACTGCAGCTCATGTCTTATTTCTGCCTACGCTTAAGGGTCAAAGCTCCTAGCTTCAAATGCCTCAAATGTTTTTTCTCCTTTCAAAGGGAACCAAGAGTTGCTCAGCTGCAGTAGAGCTTGGAAAAAGCTCCTGGACCACTACACGCGTCACAATGCAGTGACAGATGCAGACAAGATTTCAGTGTGTTGTGCCACATAGCTGATCTCCTCTGTCCTTTTTAGGAGATTTGAGTTCTACGAGCAGCAGATCTGAGCTCATACATTTGTGCAACAGCACGACTTCATGAAACAAGTTTATATTTTTTCATTAATTCTGTGATGTCGCAGTAACTTTTGATGTATTCTTTTTACAGTTTTATAGCAGATTTTGGGGTTTTTGATATTGTATTTGACAGTTTTTGTTGTGTTCTGACAGAGTTCAGCTCTTGCTATTTTTATCTTTTCATTCATTTTTAGGTTTAGTTGAAATATAGAGAATTACCACTGTATGAAATCAGTGAGGCATGTTCGTTTTACTAATGAATGAGTCAGCATTTGTTTTTATTGCAGGACAGCTGGCCTTAACACTTAAGCTGCCTGTGATGTCGCAGTAACTTTTTATGTATTCATTTTACAGTTTTATAGCAGATTTTGGGGTTTTTGATATTGTATTTGACAGTTTTTGTTGTGTTCTGATTTACATATACCTTTTTCTTTAATATGTATGCATCTGTAAATAGGAAATTCTACAACTTCTATGTCAACTGTAGAATACATTTTTTTTGTTAGATGTGCTCATTTAAATTGCAAACCTTCAGGTTCAAAGACTAAATAGTCTGTTGTGTTTTGTTTTTTGTATTTTTAATTTGTGTTACTATAATTTAAAATACTGTATTTGAGAACAGTTGTAGGCTACAATAAATAGCTAATCTTAACTGTGGACAGCTGACAGAAGAGTTTTTTACAGTTTTATAGCAGATTTTGGGGTTTTTGATATTGTATTTGACAGTTTTTGTTGTGTTCTGACAGAGTTCAGCTCTTGCTATTTTTATCTTTTCATTCATTTTTAGGTTTAGTTGAAATATAGAGAATTACCACAGTATGAAATCAGTGAGGCATGTTCGTTTTACTAATGAATGAGTCAGCATTTGTTTTTATTGCAGGACAGCTGGCCTTAACTGCCTCACCAGTCAGGTTTTTTTATGTTTGACTTCTCATATTTTTTTTGATACCTTTTTAAATGTATGTTCAGAGATGAACTTTGGTTACGGGAATGTAGGGCTGCACGATATGGTTAAAAAAAAAAAATGAAATCATATTGCTATTATTTTGACAGATATGATTCACGATTTGTGGGAATGATCATTTTTGCATAACAATTTTCATTTTCACTGAAAAACTATTAAAATCATGATGATGTGACATTTGTTGGGTCTTTACCAAACAAACATGTTTTCTTATGTCTGAGAACACAATTTGTTGGCCAGGGCTTCTCTGCAGCCCTACAGCACTTCATTATAACGCTGTTTTGTCACACATTTTACCTTTATCAAAAGATTACGGCTTCTGCAATTTGGATATTGCACTTGGCCACATTGCGATTTCAATAAAATTTCAATAAATTGTGCAGCCCTATGGAAATGTTATTAAAACATTTTCTATTGTGTGAAATTTTCATTGTTAAGCCTTACTACATTCAGTGATTTTAGTAAATGTGGTACAAATGTACAAAATATTAAAATTGATTTATTCATGGCTTTGTCTTGACCCGGTAAAATGGAATTTATGGGATTTTCATAGCATTCAGAAATAAATGTAAATAAAAGTGTAGGTATGGGATTGAAGCCGAGTTGCTTATTGTCTTCAGATACACACTTGTTTGCCTAAAACAGACAAATGGCACCTCCATCAATGTGCTGCAAAGAATGTCATCCCAAGTATAAGGTGTTTTGCCTTTCAGACTAGTGGCAGATAATAGCGGTAAACTGGTGACGAGGACTGACAAACAGCGGACTCACTGCCGACAACAGGCAGATTCACACATCGAGCGTACCTTTTTTCAGTTCTATTTCATACGTGCTCTGCCCTCTAACAGGCTTCACTATTGGTTTACCCTCCAAGGCAGTGCCTCAGCACCCTGAAAAAGATCTTTACACTCAGAGAAAAGTACTGGATCGTCACAATAGTTACTAAAATCTAAAACGAAATGAATAAATGATAAACATAACGAGTAATACTAAATTATTTTTCACACCACCTTCTCACCATTTCACATCTTCTTATCAGCACTATGGCCGACACCAAGCAGTGCCTCATCTGTGCTGCGTCCATGCCCCTCCTGGACTACCACAAGTTGTGCTTCCTCTGCCTGGGTCATTGTTACCTGGCAGCTACTGTGAGAGGCAGGCGCCATTACTCACCAGGCCAGTGAGTAATGGCCCGTACTATACCATAGATGTATCACATAGTACATGCCCTGTGATACCATATCATAGATTTACTACAAACTGCATTATCTAAGGTGTTTTAGCACAGACTTTATAATCATGATCTATTTATCTATCTAAACATGAGGTTCACAAGCAGTAAAGCAATATACTGAGCAGTATTAATGTTTTTCAATTTACATACTAAAAACAAATCAAAGCTGTTTACATAGAACCCTTAATGTGCTGTGCCAAAATTTTAAATGTACTCTTTGTCACTATGGCAGGGTCAATAACATTTCATCCTACATCAACAAAGATGTGAAAAAAGTACACAAACAAATGTTCTGTCGTAAGTACGATCTAACGGTAGAGCCCACAATGCAGAACACACACGAGCGATAGTGAATTAAGTCACTCTTTATTGCCAAGCAAAAGGTGGGAGGGAAAGGGGGAAGATCTTCAGAGCGGAGTCTTCTGTGTTGTCTCCGTAGGTAACGGGAAAGGTAATGGTAACCTTAGGATGCTGTGTGCCTGACTGCTGACCAGGTGAGAGGACAGCTGATGAAGCTCCACACAAACAAGGCTACAGGCCCTGATGGCGTTAGCCCCGGGGTGCTAAAAGCCTGTGCCCCCCAGCTATGTGGAGTCCTTCAACATGTCTTCAACCTGAGCCTGAGTCTTCAAAGGGTCCCCATTCTGTGGAAGACATCTTGCCTCGTTCCTGTGCCGAAGACGCCACGCCCCAGTGGCTCCAAGGACTACAGACCGGTGGCACTGACCTCCCACATAATGAAGACCCTGGAGAGACTAGTGCTGGAACAGCTGCGGCCCATGGTCAGACCCCTCCTGGACCCCCTTCAGTTCGCCTACCAGCCCCGGCTGGGAGTTGAGGACGCCATCATCTACCTGCTTAACCGCATCCACACCCACCTGGACAGGCCGGCAAGCACGGTGAGGATCATGTTTTTTGACTTCTCCAGTGCTTTCAACACCATCCGGCCAGCCCTGCTGGGGGAGAAGCTGGCAGCGATGCAGGTGGATGCCCCCCTTGTGTCCTGGATTGTGGACTACCTGACTGGCAGACCACAGCATGTGCCCCTGCAGCACTGTGTGTCAGACAGCGTGGTCAGCAACACTGGGGCCCCTCAGGGGACTGTCCTCTCTCCCTTCCTCTTCACCATCTACACCACAGAGTCCTGCCACCTTCAGAAGTTTTCTGATGACTCTGCTGTGGTCGGATGTATCAGCGGTGGTGATGAAACGGAGTACAGGGCTGTGGTGGGTAACTTTGTCTCATGGTGTGAGCAGAACCATCTGCAGCTCAATGCGACAAAGTCAAAGGAGCTCTTTGTGGATCTACGGAGGGCCAAGGCACCAGTGACCCCGCTTTCCATCCAGGGGGTCAGTGTGGACATTGTGGAGGATTACAAGTACCTGGGAGTACACTTAGATAACAAACTGGACTGGACCAAGAACACTCAAGCTGTTTACAGGAAGGGCCAGAGCCGCCTCTATTTTCTGAGGAGGCTGAGGTCCTTCAACATCTGCCGGACGGATTTGTTTAGTGATGTGTTGGGTCCCAATAACAAGGATTTCAGTTTTATTTGAGTTGAGCTGAAGAAAATTTATCGACATCCAATTTTTTATGTCAGACAGGCAGTCCTGCAGAGAACTCAGCGTACTAAGGTCAGTGGGCTTGACAGGGAGGTACAACTGCGTGTCATCCGCATAACAATGATAAGAAATACCATGTCTGCGGATTACATCACCCAAAGGAAGCATGTACAAAGAGAACAGTATTGGTTCCAATACCAAGAGGGATCTTACATTGAGAAGAGCCCTCTTAAAAAGTCTATGCTGCTTCAGATTTGAGGTTGAGACTGGAGGTAGGGTTCTGGCCCGGATCTTTATTAAGTTATTATTATTATTATTACTGTGTCGGCTGTGCCTGTTTCACACTAAGGACCTATCCGAAATTACCACAGAAAAAAGTGAAAGTGGCACTAGAGGGATCCGGGCTCCAGATAGCAGCACTATGATCAGTCTACAAGGGGGAGGTAGTGACAGCAGAGGGTGCGTGGCTGTTTTTGGTGGGCAGAGAAGAGGAAGAGGAAGAGCGAGGGAAAACAGGTGATGTAAATAGTCAACTGCGTGAGGAGGACAGCACAGCGTGCTGCAGGTTAGCCGCCAGCATGCGACTACCTGACTTGTTTGGGTGAACACCATCTTGTGCAAACAAGGAAGAACGATCCCAGAATAAGTTAAAGTTGTGAATAAAACCAACGTCATGGGTGCTGCAGACAGACTGAAGCCAGGTATGAAGGCTGAGGATCCTGCTAAAACGGCCAATTCCACGACCCAGTGTAGGAATTGGACCCGAAATGAAAGCATGCTTTCCGGTGCTGTTGAGAAGGTCAAAGAGGCGGATGAAGTCTGCTTTCGTCAGCTCCGATTGCTGATGGGTGGTGTCATTGGTGCCGACATGGACTGTAATTTTCGTGATAGTCTTCGGGAGTGCAGCCAGAAGTCCGTGGAAGGATGTCGGGGGGTCGTAGCTCCGGGAAAGCAGCATGTGACCGCATTAACGAAGTGGATATTCCTCACTATGGAGTCTCCAATGATCAGCGTAGTTGGGGGGATGAGAGGAGGCACAGTCGATGATCGTGGAGACCGCTGAGTTCCATCAGCCATCCCTGGCATAGCTGTGGCCGGGGACTGCTGCGGTGAGGGGGTGGCGTCCTCCTTAGCAGAGGAGTTCTCTGCTGTCTCAGGACGAATGAGACCCCCAGAGCTTCTCCTGATCGCGGCCTCTTTCAGTAACTTGCGGCGAGAGGAGGAGGAAGACTTGACTGGAAAAAGGGAGCGTCCCTCCAGTGGAGGAAAGTTCTGCGTATCCAGGATGTCAAACCTGTTGGCAAGCGGGAGGTCCCGATGTGAAGGTGGAGGAGGCAGGCGCTTTGCACCATGTCTGTCCTTACAGGCTACGGTCCAGTGCTCCGGTTGACGTGGAGTCGAAATCACCGGAGCCTTCTCACCACCCCAGCCGGCGAGTGACTGTGCATCCACTGAGGCTCGGCAAGGAGTAGAAATGGCAATTGCTTTGGGCTTTGCACCCATGAGAAGCCACGGATCTTCAGGCTTAGCTGAAACGGCTTCATGCTCCGGGGCGCCAGTGATGATGGAGCCGAGCCACGGAAGAGTGGGATCATTGTCCAGTGCTGGTGTGGAGCAGTCAAGGGAGTGAGATGGGACGGTCGCAGTCCGGTTGCCGCAGCCAGAGGAGCTGAGGACTGCAAGGTGTCTTGCCTGGGCCGAGGTGACAGTGGAGAACTCCAAGATGAGCTTGTCTTTTTCTCTGAGCTTGGCTTCCAGACAGGCGATACTTTTCTTCATCTTTGAGATGGTAAGGTGACAAGATCCACACTCAGCCATCAGGCTATCATTTAGTCCATGAGAGTGCTTCGAAGCTTTAATGCATCTAAGCAAGACTGACATGCTAGTACAATCAGCTTTCATCTCAACAGTTATCAACATCCTTTCTGAGGAATTAATGTTTATTAATCATGAACTGTTGGCATATTCTAAACTAAAACAGTTTTGCTTACAATTATGTGATACACTCAAAGTTGTATTCCCGATATTGGAGACAGTAACTGGTGGCTAGCTGCTTTACAAGGCAGCAGGTAGGCACAATTGTAGGCACAATTGACACACACTGTCAATACTGTGTGTCTCTTTTTATCGTTGTCTCATTACTAATGTGATTTGGCTTTCTGTGTTTTGAGCATTTATAAGGTCATGTCTTACTGTAAACCATCATGTATATCTCATATGTTTTCTATAGGAGGATGGGGTAGCCGAAAACTCTCCAATGTGGCACGTGATGATGCTCCAATTCAAGAGGAACAACAAAAACATCCTTTACAGCTAACCAATGAAGTGTTCAGTGGCATGCCTAAAGCAATGTTCCACAAGTGTGGAGGACACTGCAGCTCCTGATGGAACACATCAAGTCTTGCAGTATCATTGATGTTGACAATGATGAAAACCAGGGTAGTGTGTAAGATAATGGTGAGCATGATAAGTGACAATGTAAGAATTAATATATTGAGCATTTCTAGTATATTCATTAACATTAAACATGGATGGCCTAAAATCACAATTCCTGATTAGGGCAAATGGTTTGTTGGAAAATACAAAGTAATGACTTAACATAGTGGTTCTTGTTGAAGTCTGATTTTTGCTAACTTCAATTTCTCAGCACCAGTTCAGCAGCCCTGTCCTATGTGCATGGAAATGTTTCCCATTGACTTCATTGAAGCACATGCTGCTTAGTGTGGGGAAAGGTACAGTATATACTGTAAGTCATTTTTATTGTATGTACTTGTTTCTCTAACAAGCAGATGTAAAACATTAAGGCAGTTTTACATGTAGGATAGAAGTGTATAAGTGTTGTGAATTTGGGCAGTGCAGGAAATGAGGTGTTGGATAGGAGTACTGACATTGAAGAGGCAATGCCTGGACCGTCCAGAGGTACTGCAGCCAGACGGTAGGTCCTATTCAGAATTAGCAGCAGGGCAAGAATGTTATGGAGGGTAAACTGTGGTGGTGCAATGCAGTAAAGACTGACATGTCACATGGCATAGCTTACCCTTGATCTGATCATGCAAAATGTTATTACACAGTACTACATTGGTAAACAGCATAGAAGTTAACTATTACAACTGATTTAAAGGAGCTTGTTACTGTAAGCATGTGCAATAAAACCTCCACAAGATAAAAAGCAATACTTTATCAATACACCTGTTTATCAAGCATAAACATATGAACATGTTAAAAGCTATATTTCAATCTGCTCTGTTTGCAGTCTCATGTTTTACACAAGCACAACACGCTAGCTCGGCTAGTCTAACTGTTTATCTTAGTGTGTCACGAATCTTAAAATTTGGCAAATTCTTGTAAACTTCCTGCTGGCTGAGACAAACCAGCCCCTCGTCCCTCCACCAGGTAACTTACCTGCAGTGAATCACAGCAGCAGCAGAGGGAGGAGGACAGAGGACAGGAGGAAGGACTGATACTGACTGATGTTCCTCTTTATCTCATCGTATATGACAATTCCAAACTATAGCTTGGTGTTCCAAACATACTCGTAAGCGACCACCGGCCAGTGCTTCTGTCAAGCCCTGAGTTTGATTGTACATAAAAAGCACAAACTGGATGACTTACCGGAGCTCCATCGTTCTCCCTGGCAGACATACCTCGGTTTCAATCTTTGTGCCTGACTGACAGACCGTGCTCTGATAGGCCAGAATTCAAGCTCGACTGCCTATCCTGTCCTGGGCTGGGTAGCCCGGATGTTCATTTTCAACTTGAATTTTTGGATCTGAATTTGACCAATCAAATCTGAGCAACCTGAATATATTATTTTGAAATTCTGAAACTTAAATTTTCAGATCTGAATTTATGAACACTGAAAAAAATATATTCAAATTCAGCTTTTGAAATTGCAACTCAAGAAATTTCATATTTTAATTTCAAAGACATGAATTCAGAAGAAATATATTCAGATACATGGTTTTCAAAGTAAAATATTTCAATGCTATGAATTCAGTGGTGTTTAAATTTCAGTATTAAGTATTCAGTGGCTGTTAAAATTCAAATCCTTATGTCTCTTATTTGCTTCCATAGAGGGGCGTTTGGGTAAATTAGCGTTGGCTAAACTTGCTTCCAGTAAAAGTAAGTCCAAGGTGGCTAAACAGTCCAAAAGGGAGCAGGCAAAGTACAAAATCCAGAATCCAACCAAGGTCCACGGGAGACAAAGAATCCAAAACAGAACTCACTGTAAAACTGCCGGGGAACTGGGCACTGGAACCAGGTACAACAAAAAATGCACCAAACGGTGACACACACAAAGGTCCGGAATACTCACAAGACAGGAACGGAAGAAGCTTTGGGACGCCCTCCCCCTTAATTAAGAGACCTTCCACAGCCGCGAGTGTGACTCCACACAGAGTGCACTCCGTCACGGAGTGGGAGGGTGTAGGGGTGTTGTTATTTAACTGTTCAATTATATTTTCTGTGAATTTATCTCCCTAAGCTATGGTCTAAGTATGCTACTGTTTCAAAGCCTTGTCCAGAAGATAGAATTTCAGTGGATAATAATAGAAACAATAGCAAATGCAGTTGTTTTGAATTTATGTCCTTGACAATGTCTTATTATTCTGTTTGTTTTAAAGTTTTAAATGTATGTAATATTTGCTTGTTTTGAGTCTAGACCACAGTAAATTCATGCATTGTAGTACAGAATACCACCCCTTGGTGGCGCTGTTGAATATGTTTCGGCCTGAGATGACTTGAACAGTTTTCTGAACTTTTGTTGTCAGCACCAGTGATGGAATGTAACTAAGTAGTCAAGTCAATTTTATTTATATAGGCCATTATCACATATCACAATCTGTACAGCATGCGACACCCTCTGTTCTTAGACCATTGATTTGGATAAGGAAAAGCTCCCCAAAAGACCTCCTTCAACCTCAGGAAGAGCAGCAGAGGAGGGATCCCTCTCCCAGGACACAGAGACATGCAATAGATGTCATGTGAAAAGAATAGACCAACAACAACATAACATCACAGTATATACAAATTATGATGACAAGTAGATTAAGTAGATTTACTCAAGTAGTGTACTTAAGTACACATTTGAGGTACTTGTACTTGAGTATTTCCATTTTATGTAACTTTGTATTTCTATTCCACTACATCTCAGAGACACTGTACTTTTTACTCCACTACATTTGTCTGACAGCTTTAGTTACAAGTTACTTTTCAGATTAAAATTTTTTATACCCTTACTGTCCAGTGAAAACCATGTATATCCAAATTTTTAACTTGAATTTTTCTGATAAACTGAAGGCTGAATTGCTCCTTTATGGGTTGAGAAAATTCTACTACTTCTTAAGCTAAATAAACTATTTAAACTATGCTCCTCTTGGACTGGCTGAAAAATACATTGTCACGAAGTAGTTAAAATTAGCTCAACTTTAAACATCTACAGCAGTAAAATGCAACATACACATTAATGCAGCAGTAATATTAATCCATCATACTGTATATAATAGGAAGGCACTGACAGGGACCATTTTTCTGCATAATGAGTACTTTGATACTTTTAGTAAACATGACTAATAATACATACTTTTATTTAAGTAAGGTTTTGAATACTGGACTTTTACTTATAGTTTAATATTTTCACAGTGTGGTATCTAGGCTATTGCTACTTTTACTTAAGTAAAAGATCTGAATAATTCTTCCGGTTAAAGAAGTTAAGAAATGGAAGGGACATTTTTAGCTGTTTTAGCTCTTTCCCTGAAAGAGATCTGTTTAGTTCCAGTATCAGCACGTGATTTTCTGCTGACAATAAGGAAGCCTTTTCAAAGTCTCCGCTCTGCAGAGATACAAACTTGACATTTTACGCTTGTAATTCATAGCTTGTAACTTCAGTGTTGCATACAAAAATAGTGTCCGTCTCTCAAACTGTGTGAAACCTCACTATTGAAAATATTCCTGCACACTGATTCAGCCTGGTTTCCTCACCTGAAGAACATTTAATTGCACACAAAAAAATGGTTTTGTATTATGTCTTTACGTTCTAGTGTGTTGTTGCTAATCATTTCAACCAACGAAGCACCACATCTTCCAGGTGAGCTGCAATGAAAATAAACATTATGACAAATATTTCTAGCATAACTTATTTTCATATCAAAGCCTTGGGATTTTCTGTTATGGTAGCTAGTTATTACTTAAGTATATGTTTTGCTAACAAATTTACATTATTTTTTAAGTGTAAACTTCATCAGCACACATAAAGAAATTACTATTGGGCTACATCTACTTATCCAATTACACCAATGCTCCATCACTGTTGTCACTAATGTTGTAAATTAGTGAGCAACCAGCAGTAACTTTAGCTAACTTTAGCTAAGTTACTTTGATAGCATTAGCTTAGGTTGTTAACAAACTGCTAGCTTTACCCAGGCCTAGCTAGCATTAGCTTGTAATGCCTCAGTATGAGGATGTACAGTAGATAAACACAAAATGCCAACAATGGCCCTGCTATAATAAATGAATGTCTGAACTCTAGGTTGAACATATGGACTTTATCTCAGGCAGACTGCAACTTACCCATCAAGAAGAACAGTGTTGGCGTGGTCGAAGTGAAGTGCCGGCTGTTACCCAATCACTGAACGAGGAAATGATCCGCCTTGATGAGACGACTGGCAGATTGCGTTTCCAGTTGAAGTTTGACACCAAAAAAGCACGTTGACAAGTAAATATAAACGCAATAGACTAGGGGTGCTGTTTCGCTGGCACACTGAATTGCCAATTACAAAATGTGTTGCCATTTGAATAAAGAAGCCAAAAAACTTCCATAGAAAATAGGCAATGCAGTAACAGAATCTTGATTAATATTTGATCAGCACTGCCTACTTTGACAGTTTGATCAGAGTTTCGTGAGCAGTGGTGCCTTGTGCTGTATCAACCAATCAGAGCAGCGAAATGTGTGACATGTGACTTCAAATCTGGACCAGTAACGGCTACTCTGTCAGTCATCGTATCAAACCCGCCCCATATTAGATAAACGGCTGTGATTGGCCTGACCGGATCCAGGACAGGTGGAAATCTGTTTGAATGGAAGAGGGGCCCGACTTTATCTGCCAGAGCAAATGAAACATGAGCTCGACAGATTTGTCTGGTTCCCAGGCTAGAAAAGACCCACACCAGCAATTAATACATCCTACTGTACAACAAGTATTGTGTGTGTATCCAAAGCCTGACATAGGCCTATGTTATTTCTGTGCCATAGAGCTCCATTGTAGTCCAAAAACTATTAAAAACACTGTTTCACTGGGTGACATGTTCCTTCATTACCATGAACACACACTCATGGTCGTACCCGCGATGGAGGTCACGAGGGGCAGTACCTCTGTATTTCTAAAACCCTGCATGTGGCCATGCTCACACTGTAGTTTATTTTGACTCAGTCCCACATACACCGTCCTGCTGCCCCAAATACTCACTAGAGGACCAAATGTGGATTCATCCACAGCTGAAAATAGCCCCCAACAAATGCACTATTTCCTCCTGTTTGAGTAACATTTGATAAAAACTACAGTGACCAACTGTTTTAGGAAATTACTGAGGAAATTACCTTTAGTAAAAATTGTGACCTGTTGTTAAAGATTTACATCTTCAGTGGAAACCAATGGGCTTGGAGCTGAGAGCCAGACAGGGTGGGAAAGTTAAGTAAGTACTATAAGTACTATTATTCTATGCATTTTCCTCTCATGTTTTTGTTATCATAACGTTTATTGTAGTTATGTATGGTATTCACTTATGCTGACGTCTCTGCAGTCACATTCACCCACTGAGACAATGACACATTTTTCTTATCAGCAATGATTGATTGATTACTTTAGGATCAGTGGCTGATTGATTGCTTATGACCTCTTCAGCTGTGTTCAGTGTGATCCTGTTTCAGCCATTTGAATACTATTTGGTTAATTAAGATCCACTCCAGCTCAAGGTAAGGCTACAATACTTGATGATTAACTCAAGACTTGATGGATGACTAGGTAGAGGGAGGATTTAGCCCACTTAGTTACACTATGCAATGGAAACTGAGGTGTCTAGTGGAAGGTAGAGAAGGACGAATACCCCATGTTGTGTGTGTTGTTTTATGTACAATACATCTGTGAATTCAGATATATTAAAGCAGTCACAGCACTTTGGTTTGAGCATATTGCCAGGGCAAATTATAATTTTCTCACTCACAGCAATACACAAAGCCTTCTCTTCAGTGGTTAAATACGTCAGTGACACTTGGGCTGACCTGCAGAAAGCCTCAGTCCCACCAAAGTAGTAAAGGGACAATTTTCCAGGACAAGTGGGATGGAAGTGGGTATAGCTGTTGCTTCCCGGTGTTACAGCCCAAAGGGACATACAGTACATAGTGCTACACATCAATAACATGACATCTGCACTGCAGATTCACAAACAGAGGGATTCTGCTTTTGCATGCTGACTGCCTGACAATGTTTGACATTCCAACTGTGCATCCTTTCAGGGCTGGGAAAATCTGAGGGGGGATGAGTGCGCTATTGTTGGTGGTTAATTACACAGATCATGGCTTGTCAACTCCAGAATCAGTTCAGCTAGAAGTTCGAGCTCTCTGTAACATCTCAGTGTGTTTGGAGTAACAGTATGTAACCCATGTAGACGTGGGTGGAGTCTACCACCAGAATAATTACAGACTTGTAAAAAGAATGTTGCACTGGGTGAAATGTTGCTGCATTACCATGAATACACACACCCAAGTGAATTTTGACTCAGTCCCACATACACCGTCCTGATCCTGCTGCCCTAAATACTCAATAGAGCACCAATGTGGATTAATCTGCTGCGGAAAATAGTCCCCAACAAATGCACTGTTTCCTCCTGTATGAGTACCTTTGCTAAAAATATTGTGCTCAGCTGTTTTAGGAAGCTACTGAAACTTTTGATGAAGATGAAACAATGTATTTGTGACCCATTATTATAGATTTCCATCTTCAGTAGGAACCAATGGATTTGGGGCTGATGTCGTGTCCACGTCATATGGGAGGGATGGTCGAGATGGGAAAGATCCCTATGTTTATGACTTGCAAGTGCTCACATTATCAAGACGGTTGTGTGAGGACCAAAATACTGTGCACTGACAATATAACGGCATATCCATTAAATGTGGGTTTAATTACATTGAACAATGGTCTTTGGCTTATGTGAGGCACCCACATTTGTTTGGTTTTCAGGCACTTCCGTTTATTAAATTCCTTCCCACACCTATACACTTCAGTCATTGTCATACAAATGTTAGTTCACACAGATTAGAGGTATTTCCAACCTTTATTGAAACAGAGCGCTGATATGTACAAAGTCAACAACTGAAAAAAACAAAAACAAACATGTTTTCATTTAAGCTAATGGCTTTAGTAACATGTACAACCAAGGACTGAAATTATATTGAAATAAAGGGTTAAGTCATCTTAACACAACAAGGTCCAGTTGTATAGTACAGTTCCTGTCAGGATGAGAAGCAGAAGACAAACAAAATCAGCCAGGCCCGGATTGTTCCACAGTGTATCCAGGGAGGCCGAGTTGCATAGAAGAGTGTTACATGTAAAACAAGTGACCTATTAGTCATTAGAGTTTAGTCAAACACTGTGTTCCTGCACACATTTACAGGTACATCATTCCACCACCAAAGGAAACCATCCAGAGGCAGCTACATGGACATGGAGGGGAATATTTTGAGGGTTTGCTTAAATCTCTTTATATTTTAAGTACATTCCTCTAAAGTAAAATAAAAGCAATTCCTCAGAAATCTTAAGAATAAAAAACTGTGTGTGAGTTGATCATCTCAAGTTTGGCTCAACCATTAGCTTATCTCCAGTTCAAGATTCTCATCTCTACCATGCACAATCAACTATTCACACGTTAGTGAAACAAAAAGGTGAGGAACTGAGGTACGTTTTTCACATAAATTCAAGAAATTAACCAAAAGTACATTATGGCCTGTGTTGAGCTAAAGGTGTGTGTAAACATCAGTACCAATCTAAACCCATTTCTCACAATGCATCAGTAAAAACAGAAACAGTGTTGCTTACTCCAAACCCATGTGATGCATTTGCAATCCAAGGAAAAGTGCACACACTCAACAAACACTGTGATGACATGAAATAAAAAGCTTTTGCTTTGAAATCTGCCAGGTTTTGTCTGAGGAATGTCTTTGCTGGAAAAATGAAACAATGGCTCAGTAAAGAAAATGTGCAGAAACATGAGGTAGTACAATTAAAAAGAAATACGATTAATTTAAATCATTAGGGTCCCAGGGTTTAGTTCAACATATAACAGACTTCAGGGAAATCTTTCAATCAGCTTCTGCAGTCTCCTTCCGAACTTTGGTTTCAGGACAAAAATATCAACCAATTTACAATATTCCGCTGTAGTTCACTGTACAAATGTTACAAAATGCCTCTAAACTCCTTATTTTTCACATTCCACTTTTGCTCACAGGCACAATTTCACCTCACAAAGGCCTGTGACTTATTTTAGCAACACTTAACATTAAGAGTGATTATTTCTCAAAAAAAAAAACAAATCCTGTTCATCACAGTTTAGAACCTATAATGCACCCTAAACGATAAGAACTAACTGCGGCTTTGCTCCTTTAACATGAATGGCACCTGTTTAAACATAAAGTCTTTAGTTCCCTTAAAAACTTAGTTTTACTCAACAAATACATGGTCTACCAAAAAACAGTAAAATGCAAAAATACCCTTGATTCACGTTTCACGATTATTCCAAATTACCACATAGGAATTTTGGAAAATCATATATTCCTTGAGGTGCAGATTACATTTATTGTTTCTAGTTACACTCTTAAATACTGAAGAAACTAAATCATCAAGACCATATACCCTGAAAAATGTATTTGGAGTGCCAAATCAAAGAAAAATATAGCAGCTGATCTTGAGCCAAATTTTACCTGACAAGCAATTCCAAGGCACCATAGGTATAAAGAATTAGACTACAGTGGAAATCAAATGGGTCAAAGTGTCCATGAAGTTAACTGACAGGCTGCCAAATAACCTGCTCTCCGCACTGGGTTTCTAGTAGGCAAAGAAGTGGTGTAAAATAACATGGGGCATGTGAAAAGCTTACATGTCTCCAGATTTACTCAAAATCAGCTCAAACAACAATTCTGCTTAAATTTGACCTGGGCTTTACTTTCCTAGCTTTTACATTCCTGGCAAAAAAAACATGACATGACCACATGAGAATACTCAGCCACTGCATCTTCAGTGAAACCTAGTCTATTTGCGTTACACTGAAGATGCATATTTGAGCACTAAATGGAGAGAGGGTTTGCAACACTGATGTGAACCTCAGAAAGGTGGCAGAGTAAAGAAATTAAGTGTGTTAACAATGCCAAAAAGTACCATTAAAAAAATTGTTGTAGCAGTTAAAGGCTGTGGAAGTAAACAGTGGCACTGTGTGGATTTTTTTGTTTCCATCGATCCCTTAGGACTGTACTGGAGAGCAGCTTGACTGATCTGTCAAAACATGATCACAGTGTGACGGTATAACGAGAAAACAAAACCCAGGGTAAAAATATCTAGAATTATCCAGTGGCTTGTAGGGTTGGGAAATATGACGATTTTTACTGAGACTATAGAAATTTGTCAACCATTACAAATTCTGCTCTGTCGTTTATACTAAAGGTAACTATCACTTTAAAAGCTTTGGATACATCTGGACATTGTGGACAATGCTGTGAACCAATGAACATGACTACTTTATGACAGTACTGAATTTACAGGATTTTTGCATTTTTGCAAGTATTTTCATTTACTGGATTAGCCAAAACAGTGTAAACTGAACTTCCAGAAAATTGACAGTATCATGATTTATATATCGCAATAAAAAATTACATATACCATGACAATGGATTTTACACATATGACCCACTGCTAATAACTAACCATGACTCCTATGCAGCGTACCTCAGTGTAAACCAACAGATGTCTGGAGAAATATAAACCCAACAACAGAAAAGGGGTGGCGACACTGTCTTCTGTCATTCCATAAAGCCATCAAATCTCACTTGGGCAACACATGGCAATGATGTTTACTAGAGCACTGTTGTAACGACAGGTAATCTACAGGAAATACACCGACACAAGACAAGACAAGCATGTGAAATACAATCCTAACGGTCAGCAAAGTAAAACATCTGAGATAAGACCGGATTTCACTGAAGTTTTAGACAAAATAACAGAAACACCACCACACAAAGTTTTCAGTAGCAGTGTGTATCTGATGTCACAGTGTTTTCATTAAATATTAGAAAAGCGTCAGACACATGGAGACGATCACCCCTGTGAACACACACATAAACTAATGCTGCAGCTTAGCTTTAATTTAGAGTCAATTGCACAGTGTCACTATCTCATGTTTTCTGATGGGAATTTCTCCAGACTTCTTTGATGGAGGCATGGCTACGTCAGTTTAATAAAGCTTCCCACTAAGCACGTAAGACGTAATGTTTCTTGCTTTATTATAATATTCAGGGCAAGACAAACATTCCCTATCAGAATTGGCAGATGCCTTCACTGTAAACAAGTTCAAAGAAAACAAAAATCCAAACTTCAGGACGTTCCTTTGCTTCTCCTTTGTCTTCAGTCTTCAGATTAAACCAAGGAGACCCTCGCTGATGTAGCAGCTCCAGGTAACATGTATCTGCAGAGAAACACAAGAAAAATAAGTAATTTAAAGTGTTTAAAAAACAAGTGAATACACAGCAAAGGCACAAAACTGAGACTTTACTGTCTGTCTACATACAGTTTGTGGGATATGGTGGCCTTGAGTAGAGAGAAACAAGTTTGTGACTGGAGTGCAGCTGATTAAAGTCTGTGGGTTACCACAGTGCATTGCCCGATTACCTGTCTAACCCGGTTTCTCCGTGTACACTGGTTTCTTGTGTGCATGTAAACATCCTGAATGTCATCTGTAAACAGTTTGTATCAATAAGAAACAAGCTGGTTGCGCTGGGCAGCGTTTGGTTCAGAGTGACACATCAAGACATCTACTGGCCAGATGGACATTAATGGCCCCCAGGTATGTGTTTCTGGTGACCTTTCCTCAAGCACCAACATCAGGCCGACATTGTCACATGTCAAGAAATATCAAACCAATCTGTGGGAACAGTCATAAAATATATGAAATACTTTAGGTGCGCATGCGCCAGCCCGCATGCTGCCTATCGCCGTAGCTCCGTCTCGTTGTCTTACTTTTTCCAACTTTTAGCTTTCCTTTTTCTTCCAAACTTGAGTAACTTGTGTGTAAGTATAATTTAAACTACGCTCTGTCCGAAAATCAGAGTAGAAAATGTTTTAGTACTTTTTTTCGCCGTGGAACCTCTCCTCCTGCTACTCGGTCAGGGCACTGCTGCAGATCAGCTGTTTGGCAACATTATTTACACCAGGGAACAGCAGATCGCGCTGAAGCCGAGCGGCATGGCGCCCAGGACTACCGATGTCCCCACTGAGAGCTGGAGGAGGACACAGAGGTGGAACGAAGCGGCGAGGGAAGAGAGAGAGAGGTGCAGACAAAAGAGACTTAAGAAGATTTAAGCCGTGTCTGCCTTCTCTCGTCATGGGCAACCTGAGATCGCTGCCGAATAAAATGGACGAGCTAACGGCGTTAGCCCGGAGTCAAACAGAGTTCCGTGAGTGTAGTTTGATGTGCTTCTCAGAGACATGGCTACACCAGGATATCCCGGATCATAACGTTTCCATCGACGGCTTTCAGACTGTTCAGGCCGACAGGGATCACACCGGGAGCGGTAAGCGGAAAGGCGGCGGGCTTGCTGTTCTAGTTAACAACAGATGGTGTAACCCTGGTCACGTTACCATCAAGCAGAGTATCTGTAACCCGGACATTGAACTGTTAGCTGTGGGACTCCAGCCATATTATCTGCCATGTGAATTTTCACATGCCATTGTTGTGGCTGTTTACATCCCCCCTCTGCTAACCCGGCATCGGCGTGCACTCATATTAATCTCGGGTGATTTCAACCATGTCAGTGTTTCAACAACACTGACTAATTTCACCCAGTATGTGAATTGTCCTACTAGAGAGGAGAGGACACTGGACCTGCTGTATGCCAACGCCCCCCCCCCAAACAAAGGACATCAAGGACATCCTGAATGCCAAGTGGAGGGCCTTTACTGATGGTAATAGGGAGGAAGTGAGGGCAATCCAGGAGAAGTAGAAGGAGAAGTACAGGAGGAAGTTGGAGCGGAAACTCCAGCAGAACAACACGAGAGAGGTCTGGAGCGGCATGAAGAGCATCACTGGCTTCAGACCGACTGGCAGCAGAGGAGTTGAAGGCAGCTTGGACAGGGCCAACGAACTTAATCTGTTCTTTAACAGATTTGACACACCGGCTCCTGCTCATCCCTCCGCTAACTCAGCTGCTGTCGGCCTTCAAGCTCCTTTGAGTACTCTGCTCCCCCCTACCCATCAGGCTAACGGCCCTCTTCACACTAATAACTCCCCCCCTCCCCCACCTGTAACCTCTGCTGTGTGCCTGACTGCTGACCAGGTGAGAGGACAGCTGATGAAACTCTACTCAAACAAGGCCGCAGGCCCTGATGGCATTTGCCCCAAGGAGCTAAAAGCCTGTGCCCCCCCAGCTATGTGGAGTCCTTCAACATGTCTTCAACCTGAGCCTGAGTCTCCAAAAGGTCCCTGTTCTGTGGAAGACATCTTGCCTCGTTCCTGTGCCGAAGACGCCACGTCCCAGAGGCTCCAAGGACTACAGACCGCTGGCACTGACCTCCCACATAATGAAGACCCTGGAGAGACTAGTGCTGGAACAGCTGCGGCCCATGGTCAGACCCCTCCCAGACCCCCTTCATTTCGCCTACCAGCCCCGGCTGGGAGTTGAGGACGCCATCATCTTCCTGCTTAACCGCATCCACACCCACCTGGACAGGCCGGCAAGCACGGTGAGGATCATGTTTTTAGACTTCTCCAGTGCTTTCAACACCATCCGGCCAGCCCTGCTGGGGGAGAAGCTGGCAGCAATGCAGGTGGATGCCCCCATCGTGTCCTGGATTGTGGACTACCTGACTGGCAGACCACAGCATGTGCGCCTGCAGCACTGTGTGTCAGACAGCGTGGTCAGCAACACTGGGGCCCCTCAGGGGACTGTCCTCTCTCCCTTCCTCTTCACCATCTACACCACGGACTTCAGCCACCACACAGAGTCCTGCCACCTTCAGAAGTTTTCTAAAGACTCTGCTGCGGTGGGATGTATCAGCGGTGGTGATGAGACGGAGTACAGGGCTGCGGTGGGGAACTTTGTCTCATGGTGTGAGCAGAACCATCTGCAGCTCAATGCGACAAAGTCTAAGGAGCTGGTTGTGGATCTACGGCGGGCCAAGGCACCAGTGACCCCGGTTTCCATCCAGGGGGTCAGTGTGGACATTGTGGAGGATTACAAGTACCCGGGAGTACACTTGGACAATAAACTGGACTGGGCCAAGAACACTCAAGCTGTTTACAGGAAGGGCCAGAGCTGCCTCTATTTTCTGAGGAGGCTGAGGTCCTTCAACATCTGCCGGACAATGCTGAAGATGTTTTATGAGTCTGTGGTGGCCAGTGCTATCCTGTATGCTGTTGCATGCTGGGGCAGCAGGTTGAGGGTAGCGGATGCCAACAGACTCAACAAACTGATCCGTAAGGCCGGTGGCATTGTGGGGGTGGAGCTGGACACTCTGGCGGTGGTGTCAGAGAGGAGGATGCTGGCCAAACTACATGCCATCTTGGACAGTGTCTCCCACCCGCTCCATGACGTGCTGGTCAAGCAAAGGAGCACCTTCAGTGGAAGACTCATCCCCCCACAATGCACCACAGAGCGCCACAGGAAGTCATTCCTGCCTGTGGCCATAAAACTCTTTAACTCCTCCCTCTAAGTGTTAGTCTGTATGACCCTAGGTCACTAAACTGGACATTGATCATTACATCTCTGCCATACTTGAAATAATTGTGCAATATTCTGTGTATTACTCCTGTGCAATATTTAGTTTTTCCTATTTTAGTTTTTTCCTATTATTGATATTGATATTATTCATACCTCCATTACTGCTGTGCAATATCTTAATAATCTCAATAAGCTACACTTAACTTGACAGTACATGCACTACTACTTATTACTTATATTATTACATTGTATTATTATACCGTATTATCATCAACAACTGGTAAACCCACTTGGTACTTCACACTTATTTTATTTTATACTTATACCCACCTGGTACTTAATTTATTTTCTGACCTGTTTTCATAGTGTATTGTATTATATTTTTTGCTAGTACTTTCTCCTGTGTGCACTGATGTAAAGGCGAGCTGCTGTAACAGAGTTTCCCTTCGGGGATCAATAAAGTATTTCTGATTCTGATTAAAGCTGAAACAATTAGTTAATTGATGAGTCATTTGACACAAATTTAATCTGCTATTTTGATAAGCATTTTTAATTTGGTAAAATGTGCTAAATATTGAAGGAACTGTTTTGTTTATGTTTCAATAAGTATTTTATTTTCACTAAAAAAAACGGTCGTTAGAGACGGTCTCTAATGATTGGTTAGGGAAAACTGAAGATGAAAATGGAGTGAAACGAGTTGACAATTCTGTCTGATTTCAGGCAATCACTACTGGTCAGGCTCTAAGAAAAGAGGAGCAATGAACATTGAAGCCTGTGATAGCTGTAAGTGGTGCTTTACACTTTTGTGTTTGTCATTCATTTGTTTGATATTTTAAGCTCAAATACTATAGTGCTGCTCCCCTGATAGATCTTTATTTGCTAGCAGTACATCTATCAGCAGCTCTGTTTATAACCAGTGTTTTCCTTGAGGAGAGACTGAAGCCCCCTGGAGGATCAGCCAGCTGCTTTACACAGCCTGAAAAACATGTGTGTGGCATACAGACAGCTGGAGAGACGTTACTAACATTCAACCAACCTGACTTGAAACACTGTCTTATTGTGCAGCAGCCTATAAACACAGAGATGTGCTGAGTCAGAGCAGCAATGCCACACTGCTGCAGCAAATTATCTGAGTTTTTTTTACAGCAATGCCCACTGCAGAGTGCCTGCCTGCTGCTGCTGCACACACACACACACACACACACAAGCTAAATGACAGTCACATTAGCTGCATGTAGAAAGACCTGGATTCAAAACAGCAGCACAGATACAAACATCTCAAAGGATATGCCAAAATAAATAAAAAAAGTCAAAATTCTGGCTGGCTGGCAAATGAATGAATATGGATACTGTAAACTAGCAATGTTGAGTATGACAGGGTGATTAATCAAGTTTTATTTTCAATTATGATTTTGGCTTCCAATGATTATGAAAACAAGATAGGCCTAATCGAGTTAAAACGATTATTGCACCGCATTCCATTTTCAATGATGCTCTCGTTTTGTCATAAATTCAGCGCACCCCTTTACAGCAATGCGCTTTCGCCCCTCCCTAAAAGCCCAAACTCACTCTCAGCCAGGCTGTGGCATGTTTAGTTCAGCTCGAGCCAAGATGACAGAAAGAGAGCCTTTGGTCAACAAGAAAGGTAAAACCAATTAAGCTGTTTGGAAACACTTTGGTTTCAAGGAGTCCGATGAGAAACAACAACAACAACAACAAATAGGTTACTGTGCAAGACTTGTTACACGGTGGTGTGTGCACCACAAGGCAATACGACCAATTTGTTTAATCATCTGAAATTCAATCACAAAGGGGTCTATGATCATGCAATAAAGGAACAAAAACCGAAGAAAAGTAAAGCCCACTCGACTTCTTCCACCGCAATACAGTCATCGATTAAGGACACACTTTATGATGCAACCACCTACTCATCCAGTTCAATAAATGCATGATGTTTCCAAAGTCGATGAGTCATCGTGTTAAATAATCGTGATCTCAAACTGACCAAACTAATCGTGATTATGATTTTTGCTATAATTGAGCAGCCCTAGGTCACAGGCCTGCTGTCAATCACACTGACAGAACAGCTGACTCCAGGGCCACAAACACGCCTGGGAGGTCCTGCACTCCACGTCACAACAACACAGCTAATTTGTCTGACAGCATGCAGGTCTGTAATCCGCTGTGTTGAGGATTATCATCAGCTATTGTGCAGCAGTGAGGAGCCGGAGCCTCTGGTGAATCCTGCAGCACAAGCAGCCCTTTGTTGTTAGACCTGACCTGCAGTACCATGTGAGGGGACTGGTGTGTTTTGAGATGTGCAGCCACTTGGCTTGTCAGTCACAGATCCAGTTTGTGCCCACGTACTCTGTTACATAACTGACTTACAGAGTTAGGGCAGGGATTTAGAGCTTCATCCTGCAGCCTATAGATACAACATGTTTTAATGGCCAGTGCTGACATGTCAGTTTTATGTAGCATCGGAATTTGGCCGACAGATTCATGGTCTGGATCCACCCTTAGCCACATGAATGCAACAGAACACAGTCTGCTGCTGGTAACAGGGCTATTGGGTACTTAACATACCAATATGCCCTGGACTACTGATGCTGCATTTGGATACACAACTTAAACATTCATTCAGGCTCTCAAAAGGAGGTTTCATCCCACCTGGGGACTACCTCTATTCAAAGACACTGTATATACTACTGAAAAATTCTCCACAATGTAGAGGATAAACCCTGTTATTTAAAGAGTTTGTTCACCCATATCACAAACACATTTTCTCACTTATCTCTAGTGGTGCATATACATGCCCATAAGTTTGTGTTGAGGTTTGAACATGTCCACCCCGATACAATGGAGGGGAGTGGAATTCAGTTTGTTTTGCACAAAAGCAAAAAAAAAAAATGCATTTTTCCAGAAACAATGGAAAATTGTTTCCAATGAAATCATCTTGAACTTTAAACTGTAGCTAAGCCAATGAGAGCAACAGCCCCAACATGTCATGGCTTGGTTAAGACATTGGTAGGGACGTCCCCCGTCACCACCTCCAGATGTGGTCTGACCAATTGGATGGCATTCCAATTACATTGTGCTCTATGTGCATCTATACCTGCATCAACATATGCTTGTCGTTATCCAGATTCCGATACAGACCTAGGGTTTGGGTCAGACAGCATTTTCTGGAACACTCTGGGGCTCAGCAGACTGAGGCAGAAAGCAGAGCAGGAGCGGGAAGGTCAGCTGGGATGTTTGCAGCTCCTACCCCCGTCCTGCTCACATAATATGCACTCCTCCCCATCCCCCTACAAGAGCAAGGCACAAGACGTAAGAGCAAACAAAGGCTAACATGAACCATCTATGTACAAAACAACAGGAGGAGCCATTACATGCTCACTCAGCCTCTTTTAAAAACACAGGCATCTGTGTAGTGATGGATCTGTGGCCCCGGGCCAAGAGGAGGCTGGGGCTTTGGTTGCATAAGAGGAGTTTGGTTGCATAAGAGGAGTCCAGGCAAGATGACTGACAGTATAAGAGCACACACTAAGGCAGCTTAAAAGCAATAACTGAAGTTGCTGCCATTAGCTAGTTTGCTAACTTAGCAGCCCTATTAGCTGACTCTTCCCGGACTGGGAGCTTGGTGTACCGGGGGGGGGTCTTTAGCAGTGTTTTCACCAAACACTTTCGGTCTAGTACCCTTGAAACCCATACCTAACCCGTACCTACATGTACCTAAACCCTAGATCTGTTTTGCCTTTCCACCGCAGACAGTACTCTTACATGTAGGCGAGGTTGTTATTGCTAACCTTTTTCTCCGCTCACATTCAACATCACTTTTGCTCTCACTCTCTCATTTGCTCCACTGTACACACGCTTTGTGGTTGTTTAGTAGAAAAGCTTTGTTTAAGAAAAGGCTGCAGGCAGCAAGTCAAGCGACAACAGGAGAACCAAAGATCTAGCGGCTGCGGCCAGCCTTCTGACTTCGGGGACAATGAAGACACAGCGTGTTCAGGTGGAGACAGGAGAGGCGTGAAGCGGGAGAGGAGTGAGTTTGTAGAGTTAATTTGTAAGTAACGCTATACATCATCCATTGTATTTATAAGTCCCTGAGTAGCCTATTAGTGAAGTTGGAAGTTATTTATTCCCGTGTTTTGAATAACAAGACTCGTGTGATGTTATACTGTGTTGAATTAACTTAAACAAAATGTTCAGTCTCCTTGCTGGTTGTTCCGACATATTCAGAACAACTCTACCGCTTTTTCCATTAGCACCAGGCAGCTCGCTTTGTGCCCCTTGTAAAATGTATTTTTATTACAGTTTTGTATTTCTCTGTTATGTAGCACAGTGTTAACAATGTTACTTATAACATTCTTTCTCAGCCCTGGAACAATTTTCTGAAATTTTCTCAAAAGAAGCTCTGTGCTTGGTTGCGTAATGTTAGTTGCGCGTCACATTGCCGCTTTTAATAATCGCCACAGTGAAATTACTCCTCTGACTCGCTTATTTCTCTGACTGTCTCTTATCTCGTCTCATCTAGTCTCCCGTGTCACACAGGCTGCGTGTGTATCTCACTCACTGAGTCGAGTCGCAATGCACAGATTTGATTGGCCGAGTATCGTCACATGAGATGATTTTGGGCCGCCGTAAAGGCTAGAAACGCTGCGCCGGTTAAAACAGAAACACTGCTACAATGACTTCTATCACCAGCAGCTCAGCTTTTACGGTATAGTATTATTAATTTTTTATTTTTTTACACAAATACTGTCATATACCGCATACCCCAATGAAATGTCAGGAAGGTATGAAAAAATAGATACCGCCCAAGCCTGTAGACATGTCACATATTGTTGTTCTCAGAATAAGTTAGGCTATTAAGAAATGCCAATTTGCATGTCAGTGGTACTATACATGTTCTAGAACATTTAAAAAGTTTTCTTAATTTGAAATATATATAAATAATTTCTGCCTGTATTTCCACAGGTTTTCAACACACCACAAATATCTTTATATGGGTGGATAGAGGAGAGTGTCACACAACACTATACGTTATATGACTTGCCCGCGGACATTGAGCTTACTTTATAGTTTGCAAAGATATGCCATTGTTGTGATGTTAGCTATAGCAGCAGGAGAGTTGTGAGTATCGCTGTCTGGAGCTGCTGTGCTGGCTCTGGGAAACCGTCTCGTCCTCTCTGGCTGTTAGCTTCGCAGCAGCAACTGTAAGGACAGTTTGCTAACCCACAACCTAGCTAACGTTAGTTGTTATTTGCTGTGTCGTTGTTCTATATCATGGTATTTGTCATGGTATTGGATTTCTCCAGAATCACATACTCCACCTTTAAGGGTGATGGAGTTTGTGAATAACAATGCTCTTAAAAAATAAAAATCATGTATGTTTTGGTTCAGGCCTTATCCTTTTCCATCTATTACCCCCTGATACAACACACAAGGAAGCATTTGCCCATTGGCTATTTTCAGAAAACACGGGCATGGAAATTTGACTTGACAAGAACTCACTAAATTAAAAACAGCAGCTGATAAAACTCAGCAACAAATCAGCTAGTTAGAACACCCAGATAACAATATCAAACCCACCTTCAACCAGTGTTTGGTCAGTTTGCTGTTGTAGTTCTATGCAAATCACTGCAACAACAGAAGGACACAGAACTACTCGGAATAAAATTACATACAGTAAGTACCAAATCAACCTTTAGTTACTGTTCAGTTTCTTTCCCCTACACTTACTCTGTAGCTTACCCATTTGTTGATGCTCTACCTGTCTCTCTCTCTCCCTTAATTTTCTTCTTAAACTAAAAGTTAGTTGCAGCGGTATACCGAATAAAGTGGTATGAAAACTGAATTGTTATCATACCATGTACATTTGCTTATCTATGGTATTGAATTCTACCGTATTAGTGTTATAAAAAAATATATATAAAAAAAACCGGGTTTCATATCTGTCAGGACACAATATTTTGTGAAATTATAATAAAGCGTTCAACCAGAGAAACCCTCCTGTTTTCATTCCTTTAAGAGTCATTGTAACTGATAAACTGATAAATAACAATAATAATAATAATAATAATAATAATAACAATAGTAATAATAATAATGCCATAACTGAAAATATGGTTGCCATTTTTAGTAACCCTATATTTTGAGTAATAAGATACTATGCAGTTATATGTCAGCTTAATAACAAAAATGTGACAAAAGAATGTTTAGAAGCTTTATTACAGTAACTGATGTGTTTTATATGATACTTAACAGAATTTGAATCTTAAGTGTTATCAGTTAACGTGTCCACCCTCGATTCCTGGTATACAAAATACCAGTCGTGCAGCTGTTGTCATATTCTTCACTGGTTGTTCGTCTGTTCTATCCCTTTTCCCATTTCAAATCCCCCTCCCCATTCAAGTTCATCTGGTTCTTTGTCTACTGAATCAATTTGCACATTTGTTTGTGATGTCGACAGGTTAGTCGAACTTTTCACCCCACAGTCAAACAACTTAATTTGTTTTTACCCTTGTCTCTAAAACAGATACCTCAACGCACGTGCAGCGGTGTCTGGTTCCAGTTCTGACTGTAACAGCAACATTTAAATATCACTAACGCAACAAATATTTATTTTATTTATTTTATTTTTTTATTTTGGGGCGCATGGTTGCTGTCCTTATTTTTTATATGTCAAAAAATTAGTTGTCAACCAAAGGCCAAGAACTGGTTGCCAATTTCTCAAAATGGTTGCCAATGGCAACAGTTACTGTCAAGCCCTGTACTGTAAATCCATGATATTTTCGGAGACAATTATCGTACTGTGAAAATCTCATACCGTTGCAACCCAAGTAGAATCTAAAGTCTTGATCATAATTAAAGTTCCCATGAAGTCAAAATTGATGTTTGTGTTTTTAATCGCATTTGTCTTGCGCTATATGTCACCTATATGCCGCACCTTGAGATCCTCTGGCCGGGGCCTTTTGTGTGTTCCAGAATCTCAGCTGAAGACTAAGGGGCACAGGGCTTTTGAAGTAAGAGCCCCGGGGCTCTGGAACGTCCTGCCCGAGGAAATACGACAGGCTGAATCAGTGGCTTTTTTTAAATCTAAGCTTAAAACATACTGTTAGCACACCGCCTTCCCTGATTTCATCTGATTCTAGTTTTTATTATTTATTGTGGTTGGTTAAATATTGTTATTCTATTACTGCTGTTATGTTTTATGTGTTCTTTGCTTGCTATGTGAAGCACTTTGTAGATATTGTTATTATTAATTATCATCATCATTATTAAATGTCAGTGACAAAATGAAATACCCTTAAAACTTGTTACTAAATATAAAAAACTTTAGGCACATTTTGCTGATTAAGGTTTTTCTCCTTTTGCACCATCAACAAATCAGTTGTCTGAAGTTTATTAATTGTCTAACTCATCTCTGCTTCTCTTTATCTACAGCTCTCCAGGATTGTTATAGATAGTATAGGCTGCATGCTTCACATTCCAATGTTGTACAAAAATGCACACGTTTCAGATGGTCAAAAAAAAAGCTTCTCCATTTGCTATCTGATGAGAAGTAACATATGTGAGGGAGGAAAAGTCTTTCAACTGCAATGTGAATAGTGCTCTATAGTCACTGTGAACCACATATAGTATTTCCATATTAAATTGGAGATGCAGTAATTCATAAGCAAGGCAGATAGCAGAACACATTACATTAAAAAGGTCTAAGAAGTCAGAGGGTGAATATATGAAGATAAAGGCACTAGTACCTGTAAAACAATCTGGTTGAGTCATCCAGCACACATAACCTGGTCCATTCTGGCCTGCAGCTCAAAAGCATCGGGCCGGTCCTGAGGGTTGACAGCGAGCATGTCAAGCAGCAGCTTCCTCACTCCATCAGACATGCATGACCTGCGTTTCTGTGGGATGTTCAGTTCCATCTTTGGGTTCTCTAGCAGTGCCTCACCCACCGGCACAATGTCCGCTCCTTGTCTCACATATGTACCCAGCAGCTCCCGCTTAGATTCAGCGTCAATGAAAGTAATTCGCTCCAACATGGCCCAGATGATGATGCCTAGGGCAAAAATGTCAGCCTTGGCTGTGTAGTGGCCCTCCCACACCTCGGGAGCCATATAGAAGTCTGAGCCGCACGCTGATGACAACCAAAACTTGTTGACATTGACATTTTTGTTCTTGTCTTCACCTTCTTTGCCCTCACTGGCGTTTCCTAAACCAGCGCAAACTTTACTCAGGCCAAAGTCTGCCACCTTGAGAACTGGAGTCCCTGACTTCTCTGAGATGAGGATGTTGTCAGGTTTGAGGTCCCTGTGGACAATGTTGTTTTCATGCAGGAAAGCGACAGCGCTGGTCAGTTGGAGCATAAAGCTGTTGTTGGTTCGTGGGTCGGGCCGCCGAGATAGGATGAACTGATTAAGGTCACCACCTTCACAGAACTCCATGACGAACCAGAGGTAACAAGGCTCCTCTGGAGGACCAAGCACTCTCTCACCTGCAACAGACGCACACCTGTCATTTACAGTGATACAATGTGCAAAGAAAAAAGATATAGTTTGCTAAAACCAAAAAACATCTTGATAATAATCAAAGATTTGGACATGTCACTGAGAAAATAGGGGCAGCACTGTGGTGTCGCCTCACAGCAAGGAGGGTCTGGGTTCAAACCTTCTGTGTGGAGTTTGAATGGGTACTCTAGTTTCCTCTCACAGTCCAAAGACAGGCAGGTTAGGTTAATTGGCGACTTTAAATTGCCTGTAGGTGTGAATGTGTTAGCGTGAATGGTTGTCTCTCTCTATGTATTGGCCCTGTGATTAACTGTTGCTGTGGCGTCGGTGTCATGTCGCCCCCCGCCCAACGTCAGCTGGGATTGGCTCCAGCCCCCCATGAGCCTCTAAAGGATAAGCAGGTGGGCTATAGCTAATGGATGGACTGAGAAAATAAATCAGGCCACCAACAACGGATAAGGTTTATTATTCAATATATTTTTGTGGCTATTTCATGAAACTGAATGTGAATAAGTGTTACCATTCGATACTAGTCTCAAATGATTCCAATTTCCCAACCACCCAGTGAATTTGCACTCTAACTATCTGACTTCCCCCATCTCATCTGATGTGTCCTGCCTTTCTTTATCAGGGTGTTTCCTGAAAAGGTTATGTGTGGGTGGCATTTATCTGAATTTCAACAGGCTGAGCCTTTGTGGAACCAGTTCAGGGCATCTCTATAGACTTGTAGCAAGAACAATGTGTCAGACTGAAGAGTTAAAAAAAATTCTTCATTAATGAATCACTGTAAGCCAAATAATTGAGAGGTATCCATTAATGATAAACTGTATACTTATGTTGCTACTCCACTCCACTACTCCATACATGTTATTGATTGAGATGCATATTTCTTTGCTTTGAGTGCCACTACTATGAAGGAGATTTGGAGTGACAGTTGACATAAATCATTCTGTCTTTCACAATATTAACCTTATGTAATAAAGACCACAAAACCTCCACTAGATAAGCAAAAGGGAGCCAGTACAGCAAATGAAGATAGGCTTTACAAAAAAAGAAGCTAAAACTTTGTTGATGTGTTGGATTTGGCAAAAGTGCAATGATTGGTAAAGAAATGTGCAAAATGCCTGTGAATATAGCCAACATAGCAGACTCCATTTTAGTGAGTCTGATCGTCGGGAGCGCCCTCACCAAATCTACCCATCCCCCAGCGAGTCTGTGTCATGGCGACAACAACAATTCTACCTCAAAGGAAATTTCGTAAGACAAAGTTAGCCCTACAAACTAAACCTTACAAGCATTTGTTTTCTCGTGGGCCACTGAAACCTTGCTATAGAACAACACAACAAATGACAAGGCAAACCTACCAGGGTTAAACATCCTCCTGGGTTAGCTAAGTCAAATGACCAGTGTGATAACTGTTAAAGACATTGACATGACCCTAATGATCACTTAACATCACTTAGCAACAATAACATCCGTGTCTAAATCTGAGGGACTACCTTCTGCTTTGGATAACAAGTTAAAAGTACATTTTTAAAAATCTCGTCATTTAACATTACGTTGGATATATCGGATGACCACCAAAACTCATTTCTACCACGTAACAGTTTCTGTAGTGTTAGGGGTTGCTTTTCAATTCGGCATTAATCCAAACCAAGACGCAGCACTTACTTCCATCTAATCTCTAAATCTTCGAAAGTGCCTCAGCTCAAACAGCAAGTTAACGTTGGAGAGCTAAAGAGCCTCACCTTTCAGTGAAGTCTCCACCAGACGCAGGTACTGTTTGGACCGTTTGTTTCCATGACTCATTTTCTGGGCCATGCCATTCCTCTGCAGCACACACTCTTCCAGCTGCACCACATTTTGATGCCGTTTCTCCAGACTTGCCAGCGCCCAGAACTCCTGCAGGGCGAGTTCCACGTTTTCCGGCGCGTCGCATCGCAGTTTCTTCACAGCAACTTTAGCCCCAGACCTCCGGGCCACCGCTTCGTACACCACGCCGTACGTGCCCCTTCCCACCTCCCGCAGCAGGCTGTAGCGGGGCGCCATGACCCTCCGCTCCAGGTTGTCCTGCTTGAAGAGGCCAGCGTTCTCCTCCATGTCATTGTCTTTTTCCGTGTTTCCCACGCTCAGACACCGCAGCACATAGGACTCGTCAGCTCGTGCTCCGGCGTGTTGTCTGCAGGAGGCTCGCGCGCTCCTCGTGCGTCTCCGCCAGTTGTCACCACCAACTGAATCCATACGTCGCCGTGAATCCTTCACGATTCAAATATTAAATAGAAAAATGTCCACATTTTGTCAACAACAGCAGTGACCACGCGATTCCTCGGTGTCCTTTATTTGAATGGAGAAACCAGGAAATAAACTTCCTCATCAAGAGGGGGAGGAGGGTAAACGGATGAAAAAAACGAGTTCTTCTTCTTTGAGGGTTTACGGCAGTTGGCATCCACGATGTTGCATTACTGCCACCTTCAGATTTTATTCTCCGTTACTGCCCATTCATTTTTCAGCCGTCTTTCCAGTCCAGTCATCCTTCAAAAACTAAATAACCACTTCCTGTCTCCACATTCTAATAGACGTTTAACGTTGTCCTCTATTTTTTGTAATTGTATCATCATTTCTTGTGTAAATTTCCTGCTTGATATAGGCCTAAGGACATGCTCAACTGTCTCAGCCTCATGGCACAGGTCGCAAAGACCAGTTGGATGTTTTCCTATGATGGAAAGTGTATTTCCAATTCTCATCCTGCTTATTATTACTTGCTCTTTCCATTTTTCCCCTACTTCTTAACACATCTACTGTGTTTTGGATTGAGTGTAAATGTCTCCCTTTTATTGCGTTATCCCACTGCGTTTGCCACTGATGATTTACCTTCCTCCACACATCAATTTAATATTGATTTCAACATTTCCTTTTTTGACTGCTTCTTTTGCCAGTTTGTCCCAGTTCCCTTGCCTAACTATTCTTGAGTTAATAAACAAGATTTCATAAAGCAGATCCTGATGACTTCTGGCTGTGCCTGTCTTAATGCTTGCAAGGGCCGACACAGAATCACTAGATATTAAAATACTGCTCCAACTAATCTATTCAGTCCATTCTAATGCCATCGACATGGCAAATAATTCAACAGTATATACATTAAAACAATCAGATGTTCTCTTGTTAAATCCCACCTGGTAACTAGGTACAGCAACCCCGTTGCATCTGTTTGCAGATCCTTTGATCCATGTGTAAAAATCTGAAAACTGTCTTTATATTTAAGGTTCCTATAACTATAGTACTCACTGGTTAAATTGGCAGTCTTAATACTGTGCTTAATCTTAAGTAATTCCAGATCTACACATGGCTTTTCTAGTTCCCAGAAAGGTCTAATAGGCCACACCACAGTTGCACAAAACTCTTTATCATATACTCCCATATCTTTTGCCATTTGCTCTCCTGTCCAGCCAAAACTTTCTTTATGTGTCCTCTCCTTCTCCCAACATGTCTGCAGCACCTTTTTTTGTTGGATGACTATCTCTTTGCTCCCTTAGGTTGACCCAGTAATTGGCCACTAGCTGTTTCTAACGTAACCCCAGTGACATTTCACCTGCCTCAACTTGGAGTGCACACACTTGGGAAGTTCTAACTGCTCCTAAACACACTCTTAGAGCCCGAGCTTGCATAATATCCAGGTATGCTAGCACAGATTTTGCTGCTGATCCATATATGATACTTTCATAGTCTAATCTTGATATTATTAAGGCTACATAAATATATTTCTGAGATGGAAAATCCACTCCTCGCTCCAATCCAGCAAGACACCTCATGACATTTATCACTTTTTGACATTTACTAACTACACATCTAATATACTCTCTCCATGTTATTCTCAGATCGAAATACACTCCCAAAAGACGCAAACTCTCAACTGTCTCTAAGTTATTTCCATCCCTGAGTTTTCTTGTGAAGAACATAGATCCACTGAAAATTTGATTAATTCCATCCATTCATCTTTCCATTCCATCAGTTCATCTTTCTGACTTTCCAGCCATGTCTGTGGAACCCATTGGTTCCTACTGAAGAATGGGTTAAAAATGGGTCACAAATATATAGTTTCATTTTGTTTTGACCAAGTGGCAACCTCCGGGGCTGAAAAGCCAACCCAGAAGTGCCAAAAGCTGCAGTTTGTTGAATGGCCACTTGAGGCTGGCTCCAAAAGCAAGTCAGTCCCATGGTCAATCCCCATTAACCCCCATGTTAAAATGTCCAACTTAATAGCAGAAATAAACATGTTTAAAGCCTGGTACAAAAAACGATTTTGGTCTCTGTAGCCAATTTCCCCCTTTATAACAACGGTGAGGGGGTGAATCTTTATATAACTCACCCATTTAAATTACATTAAGACCTTCTCTCCGAGTGATGTATTTGAAGCATTGCAAGCCATTGATACCAGGAATTCAACTGAAGAGGATAAAATAAAATTATAAAATAATGTTTTTCAAAGTGTGATTAGCTCCAGAATTATTTGTTTGAGAGACTAGAGCGTGTGAAGTCAGGGAGTGCCCAGTCTGAGTTCTTGCCGGTAACAAAAGGTGTTCCGCACAGCTCAATTTTGGGTCCTGTCCTCTTCACCGTTTATATTAATGATATTGTCTCTTCATTGAGTGGCTGTCATGTCCATCTTTATGCTGATGACACTATTGTGTACTGTATTGCTGATTCTGTGCAACTTGCCATTGAGAACCTGCAACTTTTCTTTAATGCTCTACAAGATGCTCTTATTAATATTGAACTGGTACTTAATGCAAATAAAACAAAATTCATGCTGTTTACCAGAGACAGAGATATGATTATAATAGTATGCATATATCCACTGCGAATGGGTCTAACATTGAGAGAGTTACTGAATATAAATATCTTGGCATCTGCTTTGATGAGACAATTACATTTAAATACCATATAGACATTCTTGTCAGCAAACTGCGTCAAAAAATTGTTTCTTTTACAGAAACAAATGCTGCTCCTTCCACTCTTAAACCCATTCTGCACTCAGATTTACTAATGGTGATAGCTATGGCACTCACCATTGTATGCTATATGAAAAAGCGGGTTGGTTTTCTCTGGCAGAGAACATAATAAACACTGGTATTTGTTTATCTATAAAGCCCTTGTTGAAAAGCTACCACCTTACATCTCAGTGATGCTGGATTGGAACTCTGGACCCTACCTTACTCGCTCAAATGACTGGCTTATGCTTAAGGTCCCCCAAACACAGACTGAATTTGTAAAGTCAGCCCCAAAGTGCCCCAAATACTTGGCATGATCTTCAACACACGTTAAAAATCAATACTCTACCAACCTATTACCAATTTAAAACCACGATCACAAATCCCTGCTTCATTGTGTAACTGTTTTACCTGATTTTTCTTTATTCTCATCTGTGTTTTGTCCTATTTATTTTTAGCTTGTATGTAACTTGATATCATTGCAAATGAAGGCAACCTCAATGGTTCTTTGAGTTTAAATAAAGGTTTGAAAGAATTAATGCATGAATGCATGAAAAAACTATGTTTTTGCTTGTGGTGTCTCGCCTTAATGAATGATTTATTTATTTATGTTACATCCTCCAGCCAGCAGGGGGCGATAATACCTGCATGAGACGGGTCTGAGGAGGGAGGACTGAGGTGCTGCAGTTGGACCCTTTTGGACTTGCCGCTCTTTGTTTGTTTTTTTTAATTGATCGTATTTCAAATATTACAATACATTGTACAAAGAGATATATATTTCAGCTGATCATGTTGAAAAATCAACATTTTAACAACTTATATGTCAAACATAACAAAAAAGAAAACACTAAACAAAAACTCAAGTTGTACGAGAGAGATGTAAACTTAGATATATACCAAACATCTTATTTATCTTTATTACAAAGTATTTTACCAATTATTTGAGAGGTCTTAATGGCTTTCTTGTTCATTGTTATCTTAGAAACAGAGTCAAAGAGATATTGCAGTTCAACACAGAACAGGCGGATATCAGGTGTGGTTTGAGGCACTCTAGCCTTATGAATGTGATATTTGCCGATAAGACAGATAAGCTTGAGAGCATTGTTATTAGATTGTGAGATGAATTAACAGAGCAACTTCAACCCAGAACTCTTGAGAATAAGTACATTCATAGAATAAGTGAGAAATGGATTCAATTTCTGGTTTACAGAAAGAACCTATTGGAGAAATATTTACTTTAAATGTATGTAATAATTTATTACAAGGGTAGTATCTATGTAATATCTTCATGTGAACTCTTATTTTATTTAGAATGAGGATTTTAACTCGACAGTACATGCACCACTGCTTATTACTTATTACTTATTTTATTACATTGTATTATTATACTGTAGTATCATCATCAACCGGTAAACCCACTTGGTACTTCACACTTAATTTATCTTATACTTCTACCCACCTGGTACTTAATTTAGTTTCTGACCTGTTTTTATAGTGTTTATAGTGTATTATATTTTTTGCTAGTACTTTCTCCTGTGTGCACTGACGTAAAGGCGAGCTGCTGTAACAAAGAGTTTCCCTTCGGGGATCAATAAAGTATTTCTAATTCTGATTCTGATTCTGATTAGGGTCTGACCAAACCTTCTCTGCTAAGATTTCTGGAAAAGTTAGTTTCCAGAAAAGAATATAACATTGTTATATTCTTTTCAAGAAATGTTTATACCCTTATTTTGAACAAAGTCTTCATATCCATAGAGGATCTGACTTATTTATTAAGATACCAAGATCATTATACCAAGCATAATTTCATTCAGACAGAGTTTCAGTCTTGTAGCATAGAGTAAAGCAAACAATTTATAATCCGAATTTAACAATGATATTGGGTGCCAATAATCTAAATATAAACTATCTTTGTTTGATTTATGGATTAGAGCAATGAGGCCTTGTTTAATTGATTCATTTAGCTCCCGTTCTCAGTACATTCCTCAAAGACAGCCAAAGTTATATCTTTAATGTTCTACCAGAAGGTTCTTGATTATTATTTTCTTTGCTTCAGAGCCTCTGAGTGTTTGGCATCTGCCCAAACACAATCATGGTGTGTGTGTGATAGAAACTGTACAATAATACAGTGTGGTTGCATGTTAGTAGCACTCCTTCCTAGCCCTTATCATTCTTGTGTCCAATTCGATGTGCCACATCCACAGAGTTTTAGAGGGAATCCTTGATCCCCGGTGAGACTCTGGACAGTAAATCAATCACGGTCATCTTGACGTTTTTGCTTTCTCGTTCCGGGACACCGGATATCTTCAAATTCCATCTTCTCTTGTAGGCATCGATTTCATTTACCCGGTCTCGTAGCACATTGTTCTCTTTCATTAGAGATTGGACCTTCTGCTCCAACCCCTCATCTGCTCCTTCACATGTCCAACAAAAGTGGTGCGGATGGCATTGGTATTCTCATTGACACATTTCTCAATACACTGTAGTTTCTCAAAACAGGAGTCTTGATTTTCACTGAACTTGTTTATTGTAGCGAATGTAAGCAATCTCCTACAGAACTTGTGGATAAAAGAAATTGCCGACTTTGAAGAAGACTGATTATGATTGTGCAGCCAAATTTAACCGCAAAAAAGGGGTTAATAATAAGAGAGTGAACAACAACAGCTGAATACTATCTTCATTACGGTGACCTTTTTCCCTATGTAGTGCAGCATCTGAAATTCATGACTGTATTAACTGAAAAAAAGATATTCACAGATAGAAAGCCCTTTGTAGATGATTTTAAATTAGAATTCTGTGATGCAGAGAGAAATGTAGAGGTCACTGTAACATCTTTATGTGCAAGCCAGCACAGTATATGCATTACAGGACACCATAGTAGGTGATATTGCAAGATCTGTTTGTGGTTGTGTGAGATTCAAGATGGCGGTATAAAGAAGCAAACAGTAACAGTGGTGTCGATCTCAGTTATTCATGTAGATTATCATTGTGGCAAGGGACAAACAACAGTCACCTAGACTAGTAGGCTATACAGTGGTGTGAAAAAGTGTTTGCCCCCTTCCTGATTTCTTATTTTTTTGCATGTTTGTCACACTTAAATGTTTCAGATCTGTGTGTTCTATACACATTAACCTCTATATATTAACCTCTTCAATCCCACTGTTCCACCAGCAGGACAGTCATTACAGCTCATGCTGCGCAGCCAAATATTGTTCAAACCCACAGAGCTATTTTTTTTTAAATTTAGTGATCTTGAGATCCCAAAGTTTCCAAAGATACCAAATGTGTCACACTGTTTTTTGGGGAAATGTGTTTAAAAGGATGCACAAGACATCTAGAATATTTCCACTTTATGGAGTGGTGCAGCCATAAAAACATGGAGTCTTTCAGGCCCCTAAAGGGTCTGAGACACTGGGGGCAGTTACCGACTTTGTTATCCAGCCTTGGTTTCGACTCCAGGACAATTAGCAACCACTGTGTCAAAGCTAATGGAGAACCTATTAAATAGAAACATAATACATAAGAATAATAAACCATTGCCTCCACAAAGGCTACGACAGCTAATATTTTCAATAGAAATGTCTCACAGATTGCTACAACCATTTCTACCATTTCTTTAATGCTGTTAGCACCACAAATTAAATTCCATTCACCTCTCCTGTGAGATATCTCAAAACCCAAACCTGTCTCCTAGAATTTGCATTTATATACTACTGATTTGTTTTTCTTTATTTAAGGGAGGGAGGTGGGCAGGCGTACAGTGTGCAGCACTTTGACACCAGAGTCAGGGATTTGCATCTTGAGTCCTGCATGTGGTTAGGTTTAAGCAACAAAAGCACTTTGGTGAAGGTAAGGGAAAGGTCAGGGAAAGATGGTGGTTTCAGTTATATGTTAATAAAGTAAACATGTTGTGTCATGTGCCGCATGTCACTGCTGACGTTTTCCATATGAAGGCCTTGTCATAACAGCTTTTGATTCCATTAGAATCGCTGCAATTAGTGGATTCACAACAGACATGCAGACAATTATGAGACATGAGTCGATGGTATAAATATGTCTTTTGCATAAACTGTGTGAATTTGTTGTCTCGTTGGCAACTAAGTAAAGGAGATCTTTATTTTCCATATTCAATAACTTTTTATTGAATGAAATGCTGTGAATGGTGAACAAAATGTCAGAGGGGAGTAAACGGAACAGTAGAGAGAAAATAGAGACAATCTCCAGGAGCTGTTGTGACTGACCTAATTACCGGTTAGCTCACTAGTTACAGCACATTTTACTGATACATTCAATTTCAGGCCTTCCTCCAAGCCTGTAGTACTAATGTCCTAGATTGTCAGCAGAATTGTACAATAATTTATCTCTGAAGGTGGCTCATTTTGGTCACAAGTTCCACTAAAAAAAGAACAAAAAAAGTTTAATTTCATATATTGGAGCTAAACCAGATACACTGTTGGAAAGGCCCGACCTGGAGAGTAAGATATGTCAGTATGAAGATTCTTCATGGCTCCTGCTTTGAGATACTGACCTTTGAACCTTGACCTTGGTGCATGTTTGAAGTCTTATAATCCAGCAACAAAAGAGGCTACAGACGTGGGACCAACTGTTATATACTCTCCACATTGTTTCTAGCTCCTCTTTCAGCCCTTGGTATTTTTCGAGCTTCTCATGTTCCTTCTTGATGTTGCTGTGGCTTGGGATTGCTACATCTATCACCACTGCCTTCTTCTGCTGTTTGTCGATCAATACGCTGTCCGGTTGGTTAGCCGTTTTGTCAGGCTGGATCTGGAAGTCCCACAGGATCTTAGCTCGATCCTTCTCAACTACCTTAGGAGGTGTCTTCCATTTTGACCTCAGGATGCCCAGCCCATACTCATGTTCCTGTACACTATGCCAGCCACTTGGTTATGGCGTTCCATATATGCTGTTCCTGCCTGCATCGTACACCCTCCTGTTATGTGCTGAACTGTCTCAGTGGCATCTTTGCACAGTCTGCACCTGGGGTCGTGTCTGCTGTGATGGACCCCAGCCTCTGTTGATCTTGTACTGAGTGCCTGTTCTTGTGCTGCCATGATTAATGCTTCTATGCTGTCCTTTAGTCCAGCCTTTTCCAGCCACTGGTAGAATTTGTTGATATCGCCTACTTCTTCTATCTGTCAGTGGCACATGCCATGCAGGGGCTTGTCTCTCCATGATGGTTCATCCTCCTCCTCATCATCATCCTCGGGTTTCTGCTGCCTGAGGTATTTGCTTAGCCGTTCATCATTGGGGGCCATCTTCCTGATGTACTCCTGGATCTTTGTTGTTTCATTCTGGACAGTGGTTCTGACACTCACTAGTCCTCGGCCTCCCTCGTTCCTCTTAGTGTACAGTCTCAGGGTGGTGGATTTGGGGGTGCATTGTGAGGAGCTTCCTTGTCTCTATATCAGTGGCCTTTATCTCCTCCTTTGGCTAGTTTATTATACCAATGGGGTATCTGATGGCTGGCAGGTCGTATTGTTGATTGCTCGGATCTTGTTCTATATATATATATATATATATATATATATATATATATATATATATATTTGAATGGTCTTTCATGTTTTTAGGTTGTAGAAAGTCTTCTTTACAAATAGATGTTATTTTGTATGAAGGGTTTGCAAAAAAAGTAATGTTTCGTACATGATGTTTCAACCAGACTGACAATTGAAACGGCAGAAAGAGAAGATATCTTTGAACAACAGTTAAATAAGAATATAAGAAATCAGCAGTCATTGGTTCAATCATTAAAATCTGTGCAATTTAAATAGAGACAGGTTCCTGTTTCAACATCAAGTGCACAATAATGCCTTTAACAAGCTGGAATTAACAGGCGTGTTGCTTTAGCAAAGGTATTCTTAAAACTTCAAAATAGAAATAGTAGGTTAGTGTAGGGTTAGCACTATTGGAACTGGATCACAGAATAGCAGCTGAACATACTCTGGACTAACAAATCACAGTTTAAACCTATTCAGTCTAACCACTGAGTAGACTGCAGAGGGCCCAAAGAAAAACGGGTTCCCAAAATATTTTGAGGCCAACTGCAAGCACAGTTGTGGTTAAAAAATGATCTTGGGTCACTTACACTTTTCTGGACTGGAAAACAAATACAAAATCAAATAAAACAGTATTTGAGGGGGGGAAATGGTTACAACAGTATTCTCCTCTGTAATGCATCACTGTGGGGACATTGACTAAACGGAAGTTTTAATCATTGAATTATTCTAAAACTTTTAAATGTAAATAAGACATTTGGTGTATAATTATACTGTTTTTATCTATGTTAAAATAGCCATCATTGAAGGAAAAAAGAATATAACTGTTACGGACAGAACTGACCGGAGACACGGGGAAGATACTGATATTGTTTATTGAGAGACAAGGAGATTGAACAGATCATGGATGGAAGTATACAGTCCTTTCACTGGCGATCGTGGAGCTCTGGAGTAGTGTGGCTGAATACAGGTGAGTAGGTTCACACAGGGCTGGGAACCGGAGAGACACACACACGGGAGACTGAAGACACACGGGACCAGGAGCTGGAGAGGCAAACTCACAGGAGACTGAAGACACTCAGGAACTGGAGCTGGAGTGACACACACAGAGAACTGGAGTAACCAGAGCCGGGGTCAAGGCACTCGAGGCTGGTAGGAGTTTCGTTCAGGTAAAGTGAGTCCAAGGCTTTCGTAGAATCAGGGGAACTAGCGTTCTATCCTGTGTCTTCAACAAGACCGGACCCAGACTGTGGTGAGGAGCTGGGTTTTATAGGGGAGTAGATTGCTAATTGGACGCAGGTGTGTACAGGTAACAGGTGAAGGGAAACAGAGCTCAGGTGAGGGAATGCAGAGTGAAGAGGAGTGGCTGGAGAGAACATGACAGACTGTGACAATAACAGGTGACTACAAACTTTTGAGCTGTATTCAGAATCAGAATCAAAATCAGAAATACTTTATTTATATATAAATATAGATATAATTAATTGCACAGGATAGTAAATAAATATGGTTAAAATCTATTTTCTCCCATTTAACAATTAGATATTTAAAATCTGATTACACAAATGTATTTACTATCCCCTTGAACTCTCCAGTGTACTCTCAAATCAGTATTTACAACTTCCAATCCTTTGAAAAACACAAATATTTCTTATAAACTACAATTCCTTAGATATTCCTCTTGCAGTGGTGGCTAAGGATCATGTGTAATGTAGCCTAGCCTTCCGCTATCCAAACCTGACAACAAAAAAACTCTATTTCTCAGAATCAGAGGAGACATAATCTAAACTGATAGTCGTAACATTAACCTATCGAACTGTTGAATTATCAATGACACGACATGTTTTAGTTTTGAGAAATGTTGAGGATATCATTGAAAGAAAACCTTAACATGGGAATTAACAGTGAAGAAAATAGCGGTGGGTCCTCGGTCCTCCAATGGGACTGATTCTCACAGCGTCTTATAGCGCCGCGGTCAGGGTCAGTATTTCAGAATCAGAATCAGAATCAGAAATACTTTATTGATCAACGAAGGGAAACTCTTTGTTACAGCAGCTCGCCTTTACGTCAGTGCACACAGGAGAAAGTACTAGCAAAAAATATAATACAATACACTATAAAAACAGGTCAGAAAATAAATTAAGTACCAGGTGGGTATAAGTATAAGATAAAATAAGTGTGAAGTACCAAGTGGGTTTACCAGTTGATGATGATAATACAGTATAATAATACAATGTAATAATATAATAATAAGCAGTGGTGCATGTACTGTTGAGTTAAGCGTAGCTTATTGAGATTATTAAGATATTGCACAGCAGTAATGGAGGTATATAATATCAATATCCATAAATAGGAAAAACTAACATAGGAAAACTAAATATTGCACGGGAGTGATACACAGAATATTGCACAATTATTTCAAGTATGGCAGAGATGTAATGATCAATGTCCAGTTTAGTGACCTAGGGTCATACAGACTAACACTTAGAGGGAGGAGTTAAAGAGTTTTATGGCCACAGGCAGGAATGACTTCCTGTGGCGCTCTGTGGTGCATTGTGGGGGGATGAGTCTTCCACTGAAGGTGCTCCTTTGCTTGACCAGCACGTCATGGAGCGGGTGGGAGACACTATCCAAGATGGCATGTAGTTTGGCCAGCATCCTCCTCTCTGACACCACCGCCAGAGTGTCCAGCTCCACCCCCACAATGCCACTGGCCTTACGGATCAGTTTGTTGAGTCTGTTGGCGTCCGCTACCCTCAACCTGCTGCCCCAGCATGCAACAGCATACAGGATAGCACTGGCCACCACAGACTCATAAAACATCTTCAGCATTGTCCGGCAGATGTTGAAGGACCTCAGCCTCCTCAGGAAATAGAGGCGGCTCTGGCCCTTCCTGTAAACAGCTTGAGTGTTCTTGGCCCAGTCCAGTTTATTGTCCAAGTGTCCTCCCGGGTACTTGTAATCCTCCACAATGTCCACACTGACCCCGTGGATGGGTCACTGGTGCCTTGGCCCTCCGTAGATCCACAACCAGCTCCTTAGACTTTGTCGCATTGAGCTGCAGATGGTTCTGCTCACACCATGAGACAAAGTTCCCCACCACAGCCCTGTACTCCGTCTCATCACCACCGCTGATACATCCCACCACAGCAGAGTCTTTAGAAAACTTCTGAAGGTGGCAGGACTCTGTGTGGTAGCTGAAGTCCGTGGTGTAGATGGTGAAGAGGAAGGGAAAGAGGACAGTCCCCTGAGGGGCCCCAGTGTTGCTGACCACGCTGTCCGACACACAGTGCTGCAGGCGCACGTGCTGTGGTCTGCCACTCAGGTAGTCCACAATCCAGGACACGATGGGGGCGTCCACCTGCATCGCTGCCAGCTTCTCCCCGAGCAGGGCTGGCCGGATGGTGTTGAAAGCACTGGAGAAGTCTAAAAACATGGTCCTCACCGTGCTTGCCGGCTTGTCCAGGTGGGTGTGGATGCGGTTCAGCAGGAAGATGATGGCGTCCTCAACTCCCAGCCGGGGCTGGTAGGCGAACTGAAGGGGGTCCAGGAGGGGTCTGACCATGGGCTGCAGCTGTTCCAGCACTAGTCTCTCCAGGGTCTTCATTATGTGGGAGGTCAGTGCCACCGGTCTGTAGTCCTTGGAGCCTCTGGGACGCGGCATCTGCGGCACAGGAACGAGGCAAGATGTCTTCCACAAAACAGACTTTGAAGACACAGGCTCAGGTTGAAGACATGTTGAAGGACTTCCCCCCTTGAATGTAGTGGAGAAGAAGTAAAACATTTTCAAGTAAAGTACCACAAAATTATACTTGAGTAAATGTATTTATACTTTCAACCACAGGGCATCAATTACTACACATGTCATCTGTTAAGTTCTACAAATTAAAGTTGAGTGTCTGAATTTTAACCTTGTAGTCACGGTTTCATTATAAATTAAATGTGCTGAAATACAGAGCCTACAATATGTGTCACACATGATAAACTAATATGTCTACTATTTTGCACTGTACGTTTTCACCACATTCTGCATTATTTTGCTTTCCAGGTAGTCTTGATCCTCTTATATTCCAAAACATTCGTGTGCACTGGGATCTCATCTAAAGTGACCACAGATCCAAATGTGATGTAAGAGTAGTTATTGATTTAATTCAACCACTAGGTGGAGACAAATACCTATCATTACTGACAATTGATGTCATTCACATCATGACATGAAATTGGCCTACACAAACATCATCATCAGCAACTGCTTTAATAGATCTGAATTAAATCTGCAATAAATATTGTTGATATTAACTCCGAATGAAATAACTGTGTGGTGTGAAATGGGTCTTTCAGATGTATTTAGATTTTTTATATCTTTAAAGCAGTATTTATTTGTATATAGCTATTTGGGGGCAACAGAAAGCTGTAAACACAACATTAGCTGTGTCCAAATCCACTCCCTTGTTCACTCATTCATTATTCCCATATAACAGACACTCAGTGGTTTATTCGATAGTGAGAAAAAAAACTGAGATTTCAGACACTTATGAATCATTGTCATCTTGTGTAATCACTGGGGACTTGCACAACACACAATTTTATATCCATGAAATGTAACTCATTGCACTGTGGGATTGTTAGCAGACACCACTTTCTGCTACTTTCTAGTTTTGGAGGGGTCTATATAGATCATAAAATTGTGACACTCAAATAAAACTGGGTAAATGCAGTGCACAATGTAACAAATAGCAAACAAATTGCAGTGATTTCAGACACAGCCACTGACATATTATCACCCTATTAAGTTGATATGTGTATGTTAGCAAACTGTTGCCTATCTACCCATCCAGTAGACATGGGGCAACACTAGCAATCAATTGTAGTAATGTTTCTGATGACGTGTCAAATATTCGCTCTCCTTTTAGCTTTGTTTTGGTCTCCACCAGCTCCTGAGATATCTGAAACCATGTGGCTCTTTAGCTGCTAAACGCTCCACTATGTTCACCAGCTAGTCATTAATTTTGTCTCTCTGCCTTTTGGTGCTGGGCAGGTAGCATACAAAGGGCTTATCAGAGCTTTATTTTTTGCCATAAGTAGCTGCCTGCTGCTACTAAACAAGGCCGATGAGAGCTGTGTGACTGAACCAAAAGTTGCAGGCCACAAAACCGAAACAGTGAGCAGAGAGCTGGCAGAGGCTAAAACACACTGTAGAGCTGAGGGGAACTGCAGACTTGGTGATAATTATCTGAGGGTTTGTCACTATGAGCAATTTTCATATTACACACAGTAATTTGATCCATTATTAATATCAAAATATAGATTAACAAAAAAAAGCTTTGATAACCCCACTTTATACTACCTCCCCAGCACCAAACAACAGACAAATGTAGCAACTAACTGGTGAAGAAAGTGGAGCATTTAGCAGCTAAACAACTAGAGGAACAATTAAAAAAAGGAAACTGACACTGAATCAACAGCGTAGAGATAACACAGGTTTGCAAATTGGCTTACATTAGCGCTCAACTTAGCTCTATTTGCCAGCCACTGCAAAATGCTGGGTAACTACACACCTTTCAGCAGCATATTGCAGGTAAAGACCATCCAGGGCAGAGGATGGCAGTGGAAAAGGTTTGGTGCAGGAATGTGGCCTTTCATTTATCTCCAGTGACTATTTACTTTGCAGTCTACCGCCTGTGACATCAGGAGCTAGACTATATAAATGAATGGAGGTAGGCAGCTTTAAGAAATACATCTACACTCTTCTCCAGAGGAGGAGAAGAAGAGGGGAGGGAGACTGGACAAAAGAAGGAGCACAGAAGACAGAGGTGATGAAGATGGACAGAAGAGACACCCAGCTGGTTTGTTCTTTGCTGTTGTGTATCATCACTCAGGTGAGACCTGCCTGACATGTCATATTGTTAGCCACAAAGTAGTCCTTTTGTCAGTTGCATCAGTAATGTAATTATAGAATATCAGTTTTCTGCATACTAGTGACTTGGTGAACTGTGGTGTGTGTGATATGTGAATGCCTGATTTTTGTAGCTACTTATCATGATGACGGTTGGGTTAGGGATGTCCCAGTTTTTCATAATAACAGAGAATATGATTATTGGAGGCAGCAATACAAAGGATTGCCATTAATGATCATGCCATGAGGGGAATCACATCAGTCTCAAGAGTTAGAGACAAGATTTTCTTTCCTCAAAACTGCTAGACTAAAAACTGTGCAGTTTTATATAAATACCTCAGCCTCTATACTGATGAACATACAAATAAAATATTTTTTTATTAAATTTTATTTATTTCTATTTATTTATTTGTAACTACTTTCTGAATCAACAGGTAGATCTTTTGGAAGAACATTGGTAAAAGTAAAAACCTGAAGAACTTTTTCAAGCCTGTGTGTGTCCTGTGCTTGATTATTCAGCCAGGTGTTCAGGGCTTTCTAATCTTTCTATGTCTGAATCATTGCAAAACAGTGCTTTTAGATATTTTTTGGGTGTGCACCAAAGTTGGCTTTAGTGGGGAATACAAGATGGGAACCATGTGAGGTTTGCTGAAAGGTGTGTTAAGGTCAGTTATGGAATTGCTACATAATGTGGAAGAAAGCAGGTTGACCAGAAGGATATTTGTCTGGGAGATACAAATCAAGGGGTCGTGGTCCAAAGAAGTGCGCACTTTGTTTCACGACTGTTGGTTTTGCTAGGTGTTTTTCTATAATAAAAGGAACAATAGTTGTATGTTAGCTGACAGTAAAGGACAATGGGCTGATGATATATTGACTAAACTAAAACTGTGTACATTTAGAATGATCAAAAACAAGTATGGTACTGAGAATTATGTTGTGTATAATTTATCCAAGAATCATAGATATTTATGTGCCCAGCTGAGATGTTAATGTGGAAACTGGACAGTATGTTAGTCTGTAAGAGGAAAAGTAGCTTTGTTCAATGTGCCATCTCAATGATAAAATAGTTTCATTTTGTTTTCTATTGTTTTTAGTTTTTTATTGGGAACCACAAAATATATTGTTTATTGAGATAAAAACATAAACCTGATTTTTTTTAAGCATGGATGATGCACAAAGATTGAGTTGGCTGTTGAAATGTAAAACATTTAAGTTAGCCAATTAGTAGAAAGCCTTAGAGATGAAGAAAACATCCTTTTATTAGGAAAAGGATGTTTTCTACCTTAGACCTAGTAGCAGTTCTTTTCTTTTTTTTGTAATCCCATGAGGGATGGGCCAACTGTTTGGCATGACATGGAAATAAAAAAAGAATCTAATATAAGTCAACTAAAGTGTTTCCCAAGTATTTTTGTCCATCTGCTGATGAATCCAGTAGGGCAGAAGAATATTTAATTCATCTTTAAATGTAGTACTTATCAAAGACCAAAGCATATTTGTGGATACTATTGTGATGTCAGAATAGTTTTTGAGATCTTTTCACTAATGGCTGATAAGTAAAAGCTCCCTCTTCATAATACGGTTACAAGAAGTGATGCCTGTCAGTGGTTTCACATAATTTAGATCTGAAACTTTCTGGTTGTCATTGGAAATTTACCATACTGGAAATATCTGATGTGCTGATATGATGATAGCATCAGATGAAAGTCCCACCCAATGGTTTTACATAGGGCTGTCCCCAATCTGTGAAATGGCTCTGACACACGTTGTAATTTAAAACTAGAAGTAGATTTCAGCCTTAAATGATGCAGCCTGATCAGCAAAACTCCATTATCTATTAAAGTGGAAGCTGACTGCAGCTTTTTGTTCAGTTCCTATCAACACAGCATCAGTCAAAGCACTAATCAGTACAAGTGAATATGAGTGATCACTTCTATAGCATTGCACAGCATAGCACTGTCAACATGTATAAACTGGTATAGCTTGGAGACACATGCTTTGCATGCATCACCTGAAAAGTACATTTCTAATTTCAGTTAGATTGCTTCTTTGTAGTCGTGGTTACCATGTGGTAACCGTGTGTCTATTGTGTGACTTGCTTGGTGTAGGATACAGGGCCTCTTCCTGTGTGTTCCATTTGGTTGTGGTGAAAAGTCAAATCCGCTCACGTTGTATGAGCAGCAGACTCAGCAGGTTCAGGAGAGTCAACAGTACAATAACATCTTACTGAAGTAGCCTACCTTGAGTAAAGGTACAGGTACTTTTGCTGAAATCTGACTTACAGTACAGTAGAAACACTCACCTCTCTCATCCAGTGTCAAAAAGAAGCCCTGGAACATGCAAAGGATTAGAGATTTATAATACTTCAAATGTTTTTTGTTTTTGCAGCAATTCACCCAAATCACAAAAAACTATTTTTCTCACATAACCTGAATAGTATCTAGCCCAGCAGATAGTTTTTGTGTTACATGCTGAGGTTTTTCAGAGACAGATCTGTGAAACTTCAGCTTCCGCCCTGTACAGTGGAGGTGTGTGTGCTGCTCAAAGGATTGAACATGACATTTGAAAAAGTCAACAGCATCATGTTTTTTCAGAAACAATGTCTGAGTTATTTTGGATAATCTACATACCTTGCTGTGAACAGTTGTCATTGAAACTATTTCAGTCAGGAGATGCTTCATTATGAGTGAACAAATATTTTTATTAACATAATAAAGATAAGAAACATGAAGAGTCTTTGGCAGTTCATGACGTCATTGTATTTTGAGGGGGTTGAGAAGCTGTGAGTAGTATAAGATACTCCCCTGATGGAGTCTAGACACTGGTGGTGGAGGTGGAAGGATGGCTGAAGATCTGTGAGTGGACTTCTGATGAGCTCAACCCGAACACCGGATGTGATGGACTGGAGGTGAATGGGGTGGAGCAGGGTCACAACAATTTCACACTGAAATGACAGCTGAGAGGAGAACAGATTTAAAGTGTGACAGCAGCAATATGTCATATGAAATCTGGTTGGTTTAACTGAAAGAGTAAACTCCCATAATCAGCTGAAGCAGGGAGAGAGAGAGAGAGAGAGAGAGGTGAATGAGTGAGGCATGAAGATAGTCTTCCTGATTGAACTTGCACTGAGCTTCATTTCTTCAGCACAAAATAGTTCCAGTGAAATCTGTTCACAGTGACGTGTGGATTACCTTTACACAACATGTGTTAGTGTCATATCCATTCTAGCACTAAACTTTTTTTTAATAGCCTACCAGTGGAGCCACATATTTGCTACTTAAACAGAAAGCACAATAAGCTATTGAGTGACAGTATAAACAGCAGCTGTTATTTTGTTACTTTTACTTTAGGTGTGGTGCCAGCTGTGTATTGGGCCATGTCAGTGCCCACCCACTGTGCCGCGCTGCCCTGTCGGTGTTCCTCAGATGTTAGACAGCTGCGGGTGCTGCCAGGTGTGTGCTAGGCAGGAGGGCGAGGCCTGCACCGACCGGCTTCCCTGTGACACCCACCGAGGGCTGCAGTGTGACTACAGTGCCAGCCTCCCTGGAGGGCCGGGACAGTGTGTCGGTGCGAACAGAATACACTCAAACTATAACAGATTAGTTTGGATTAGAGTTGCAAATACCTGTAATACTACTTTTAATACTACTAATACTGACAAAACTGCTACTGCTATCACTGCAACTGCTATGCCCAGTAGGCGATTTGTAAATTTTGAATAGCCCCCCAGCTAGAGGGCTCCCTTGTGGCTTTCTTTTTTCCGACGCTAGCCTGTTTTTTGCCCCTTGAACTGATTTTTAAGGGCATTTACTAAACTCTGAAATAATATATAATTATTATGTTATATTTTCCACACAAAAAAAACACTCAATTTGCGGCACAAAGATTTGTTTTATTTGAAAAAAATAACAAGTGAGAACAGCAACAAAAAAAGGTTTATGAGCATTCAAGGGCACTTTTGGTCCAAGCTGTTAACTTCTGCCTAATTTCGGCCTCTGTCATGCTGCTGCCGCACTTTCTCTTTTCCTCCATCTGCTGTAGAGCATATCGATAAATTGTTGAGATTTTATTTTGACAGAGTGTTTCTGTTTTAACCGGCGCAGCTTTTCTAGCCTTTATGGCTCTGGTTTAGCGGCCTGAGAGTCGAGTTAGTGAGTCAGGTACACACACAGGGCAAGTAGAGTAATTTCGTGCTTGATTGCAGTTGTTGCTTCTAAGGGTGGCCCAACCAGTTATTAGGTTTAGGGGCCAATCACTATTTCACACAGGGCCATGTAGGTTTGGATTTTGTTTTCCCTTAATAATAACAATTCATTTAAAAACTGCATTTTGTGTTTACTTGTGTTATGTTTGACTAACATTTAAATTAGTTTGATGATCTGAAACATTTAAGTGTTAAGTGTTAACCACTCAACTGTCAGCTCTCTCAACTCTCAGCTCTACAGGCTTTTAGTGCTTGAGTGCCAATAACAGTCTCAGAAAAACATAGCCTCATGACTTTAGCACCCACAAGTTCCCATTTTGCCTGCAGTTTGGGTTTAGGGCTCACAAACCTCTCAACTCTCAGCTCTACGGGCTTTTAGTGTCTTTCAACTTGTTTTGGTTTTCCTGATTTGGTTCAGTCTCATTGTTCTCATAACCTTCTGCTTTGACAAACCCATTGCACCAAACAGCAGACGAACGATTAGCTGGTGAACATGTTGGAACCTTTAGCAGCAGAGCCAGATATTTCTGGAGTTGGTCGAGACCAAACCATAGAGTACATTTTGGACTTACATTCATGCTCACCTGGGTCACCTGAAACAAAAATCCTAATGAATGCTAATCCTGCTCGCTGTCTGCTGGATGTGTAAATAGGCAACAGTTGGCATGTTAACCACAACAACATTATAATGTCATAAAACGTCATTGTTGTATTTACATCTTGTTCGGCTTCCCTCAAATGGCAAAACAAAAATTATGTATATTGCTTTAAAGTTCGATTGAAATGAAATTGCATGTTTCATTTTCGGATACAGCATACAGATTTGCTTTGTAAATCACACATAATTACACAGGAGAAATGTATATACTGCAAGTTTTGATTTCATGATAGCAGTCTTCAGTCAGTATGGTAAAAGAGCATTTGTGCAAAGCCACCAGTCCAAGGTCGTGGCCTAAACGTTGGTAGGTAGACTTACAGCGCCACATTCCAGATCTCAGTGCAAATTTGAGTTAGCCAAAAGTTGGACAAACTTTACAGATAACTGCACACTGATTTGAGAAGAGAGACGGTAATAGAGTTATATGAAACTGGAACCACTTATTATACACAATATGCGTTTTTTAAATGACTATAGTGCTGACTACATCATTTACCTAACAATTTCTTGCTAATGCTCTTACAGTAATGACTGGATATCAACAAGTGCCATGCTTCCTGCAGGTTATTTGTCTGCACATAACTCACCTCATACTTGGCACAGCATTGATATAGTAAGTGAGCCAATCACTTTCACCTACATAACATTCCCTGCTCTCCCCCTCTTCCTCCCTTTCCTGTGATTAGGTCGGAACGAGCTGGACTGTGAGATGAATGGCAGGAGGCTGGAGGAGGGACAGGTATTTCAACCTTCCTGTGCCCAGCTCTGCCACTGCCTGGGGGGAGGGGTGACCTGCGTGCCCCTGTGCAGTGATGATCTGCAGAGGCCCACGGATAAGTGCCCCAATCCTCAGCTGGTGCAATTACCAGGGCGCTGCTGCAAAGAGTGGACGTGTGACGGCCTGGACAACAGCATTTCCTCAAATCCATCAGCAGGTAATGGGGTTGAGGATCTACAAGAACAAACAAAGATGGCTGGAAACACATTTCAACACATTAGTCTGTAGCTAGATGATCAGAATAATAACTGCAACAACAAGTCAAGCTGTTAAGACTCATGAAATAGTAAAACATCAAATATAGCTTCTTGAAGTCTGCAGAGCATTCTCATCTCATCTTTTCCAGGATTTGAGCAATAACACTGAAGCAACTGGATGATTTTCAACTATATGCTGTGAGGCATTAAAAGCTGCTGTTAAATTCAGGACCCACAGTCACCTACCAGAATGGTTCAGGGCGCTTTTGGGTTGTGACGAAATAAACAAATTTCAATACCAAAGAGGAGTAAGGAAGATCAAACATATGTGTTAAACATCTGTGAGCGCTATTCTTAGCAAACTGACCTCACCTGAGCAGCAGTTTACAATATTTCAGACTGCATATGTGCTGAATTTTCTGACTCATGAGCTTTCATGAAAGCTGTCCACTTTAAACAACTTTCAGCTTGATGCACACAGCAAATATGTTCCTCTTCGGTGTTTCTTTCCAGCAGAGCAGGCGCGTCAGGACTACAGGGGTGGGCTGTCCGGTCCGACGTTTGGCTCGATCTCCAACTGTATCGAGTGGACCTCAGAGTGGAGCCCATGCTCCCACAGCTGTGGCCCAGGTGTCTCCACCCGTACCACAAACAGGAACTGGGCTTGTCGCCTGCAGACTGAGACCAGACTGTGCCAGATCAGGCCATGCCAAACTCTGCTGCCGGGACTCCGAATGCTGCAGCTGGTCAGTGCACAATCAACACACATAATTCAATAACTTTTTATTAATTAAATGTCACCGTTATAAAACTTTATTTCCTCATACGTTTTTTTGGAGTTCATTTTTATGGAAGTCCTGTGTGTGTTAAAAATGTCCTTTTTCTAATTTCTTTTTTATTTCATTGTGGCATTTTCTCCAGTGACACTTTCATTTTATTATGTCACTCGTAATGACAGAGTTGTCGTCAGGACAGACCTTTTCCAAAGCAGACATTTTGACTTGTCATAACAGGAAAATCGCAGGTGGAAGTGATAACACTAGTGACAGCTCTCTTCCATTTAAGTGTCTCAGTAAGCCATGCCAGTCGGGACTCCCTAAAAACGTAGTATTTAACCTGGATGGGCATGGTTTTGCAGGACTTAGCAGTGCGCGCTTCGAGCTCTGTGACCTCTGAGTGCACATTCAGTGAGGAAGGTAGAGGGTATTTGGTCTGCAACCTGGTAGATGATGAAAATAAAATGCACTTAGTTTTATTGTACGCTACTTGATATGATAACCTGGGTGCACCTTTGTAAGAATGCAGAACAAAAATCCTGAATTATATTGGTTTGATGAAAATGAGAAGTTGGACTGCGTGGCAAAGTATGGGCTAGTTTTATTTCTAAAGCTGGGAAAATTAGGCAAATTACACTGAATAATACAGAGCAAGCATACAGAATATACTATACATGTTTTCCTATGATTTGTATATTTGGTCTCACACCTTTGTAGGCTATATGGAAATTGATAGTCTGCCTTGTAAGCCCATTTGGGCTGGGCATCTATTGATGCAAGATTGATATCAGAATACAGACCCCCATCTGAGTAGATTTTTGTTGTTTGGACATCATTTAGTCCATCTGAATGTCAATATATTTTAGCACTATTAAAATTAGGTAAAAGGCATGTGAAAATCTGCATGGAAGTCTAGTCGTGAAGGCACACAACACTGTGTGACGCAGGATGGAAGGCAATAATAACAATACTGACAGGGTCATTATGAATTCAGTTCCATTACATTGGCAGCGTGAGGTCTGCAGTTCGACCCTCTTGGATGAACCTGCTAAGAGAGGCTGGTGACATGTGAGTGGCTTAAGAGTGAAGAGGGGTGAGGCTTGGTGACAACAACACTGTCGTGAAAAGTGACATTATGGAATACTGCACCCTTACCAATACACTGATGTTGCAAATGTTGTGCCATACTCCAGGATAAGAATGGGCCCAATTTAGATGTTAAAACACATACCAACCTACAAATGACTACGCATCACTGGACATGCAACAAGAGAAACCACATAATTACTACAGTTTTGCCTATAACTGTGTATTTCAGGGTTCGGGGGTGTGCGAGAGCAGCTACAGTTCACCTCTGTCCATTACGCTTGAACACCGAGGCTGCTGGAGCACCAGAGCCTACCGTCCCAGGTTCTGTGCCTTGACCTGTCTGGAGGGACGCTGCTGCAGCCCCTCCCACACCAGGACAGTGCGGATGGTTTTCCGCTGCCCTCAGGGCGGGCTCACCCAGCAGCAGGTGATGATGATTGAGTCCTGCTCCTGCAGCATCTCCGCCTGTCGCCAGTCCCCAGCCACAGCTACCCGAAGTTTCCTGCCCTGGCTATGAAGTGCACTTGCAACTAGCTACAAGAAAGATGGGCAGGTCCCGTCTATTAGGAAACTAGAGGATAAAAATGGCCAAACTGTAGTGGTAATTCTGCGGAATAAAGAAACACTCAAGGCAACCACTTGTCTTTCTGTAGGTTTACTTCAAACGTCTGCAGACGGACTCACAGCAGCAAAACATACAGCAGTGTAATCTGCTCTGAATGAGCACAGAGGAAAAGGAGCATCAGTTATTTATCCAGTCTTCAGGGTCAGGTTCCTCAGCCCGGGGGAGACGAGCGTCCCTGAAGTCTGGATACAACAGTCAATAGCATGTTTTGTAGTTCCATATCATCATTATCAATGTACTGTACACACATGATAATGTGGCAGTGCAGGAAGTTGAGCCAGTGCTTCAAAATTATGGAAATATTATTTTTATTTGTGAAAATTCGACAATAGCTGTTGAGAATAGTGTATCCTGGTGTACAAGTACACCGTTTTATAAACATGCACTCACATTTGAAAGTATGTACTAAGATTTATGCAGTAATCTGTATCCAGATTTAAAAACAAAAAGGTAACCTCGTTCACATTTTACCTCATATTATTTAATAGCTATGCTCCTATAAATTCTCATATCACCATATCTTACCATTGAATCCTGTCCACTCTTTGGCAAACTCAGATTTGTACTGAGAGTAAAAAAATATGTCCACCCCTGTGCTGGCGGGGACACTAACATGCTTGAGTGCCAATAATAGTCTCAGAAAAACATGGCCTCGTGACTTTAGCACCCACAAGTTCCCATTTTGCCTGCAGTTTGGGTTTAGGGCTCACAAACCTCTCAACTCTCAGCTCTACAGGCTTTTAGTGTCTTTCAGCTTGTTGTTTTGGTTTTCCTGATTTGGTTCAATCTCATTGTTCTCATAACTTTCTGCTTTGATAAACCCAGAGCCAGATATTTCTGGAGTTGGTAGAGACCAAACCATAGAGTACATTTTGGACTTACATTCATGCTCACCTGGGTCACCTGAAACAAAAATCCTAATGAATGCTAATCCTGCTCGCTGTCTGCTGGATGTGTAAATAGGCAACAGTTGGCATGTTAACCACAACAACCTAAACTGTTGGTAGGTAGACTTACAGCGGCACATTCCAGATCTCAGTGCAAATTTGAGTTAGCCAAAAGTTGGACAAACTTTACAGATAACTGCACACTGATTTGAGAAGAGAGATGGTGATAGAGTTATATTAAACTGGAACCACTTATTAGACACAATATGCGTTTTTTAAATGATACATAAAACCTGTGGTCAATAAGAATAGAATTGTTGTTTGTTCAATCAAGAATACATTGCTGAACTGATAAATGATTAATAAAACTAACATTATCAATTCATGCATTTAATGAATATCTTAGTAGAATGGCATTTGGTTATCTGCATTTGATTTTATATGTTGTACACATTCCACCTTTTTGTAAAACGTTATTACATAATCAGTGTTTGACAAGAGGGAGGGTGTGTGTGTGTGTGTTTCAACTTGCCAGACCAAATCCCAAGGAAATTATTTTGAAATGTTTTTTAGTAGCACAATAAATCCATGTGTCATTTTATACAATAGCTTGGTTGTATCATTCAACTGTAAAAAGTCATTTGTACATCAGATAGCTGCGCCTGCCTATTCCGTCATGACAGGTAGGAATGAGTAAATTATATCAGGAATAAATCCTTTGATGTGTTCTTTGTAAATGTCTGTGATGTTGATTTGTTATTTTTGTTTTCTATTTCCAAAAGCATGTCTTTTCATGCGTATCACACCAACCCCCATACTTGGAAGTGGGCGGGCATTTTCTTAGTGTCATATTCACGTCAGTATTGTTTTACTCGACGCAGGCTATGCCTATGTAATTGCCAGAAGAGATGTTCGATCTGAGCGCCGACCACCGGCTGCTTTTGGGGGAAAAGTTCAAATTGAATGAGATTTAAAACCAGCGGAAACCCGAGAGATGTCTGGAAACATCACCCACGGCGCCTGCGAGAGCATCAACCTGAATTTTACGCACACCTTTTTGCCGCCCGTGTTCATCACTGTGTTCGTCGTCGGGACGCTGTCCAACATCTGGGGGCTGAGAAGCGTGTGCACCAGCTGGAACAACATCGGAAACATCAACATCTTCATGCTCAACCTCGGGGTGGCGGACCTGCTGTACCTGTTCACCCTGCCGTTCCTCATGCACTATTACGTGCGTAACAGCCACTGGCAGTTCGGCCAGCCTTTCTGCAAGGTGACCCGCTTCTGCTTCAACCTCAACCTCTACGGCAGCATCGGCTTCCTCACCTGCATCAGCATCTACAGGTATCTGGGCATCGTGCACCCCATGAGAGTGATGGGAAAAATCACCAGCCACCACTCGCTGGCCATAAGCGCCCTGGTCTGGCTTGTCGTCATTATTCAGATCCTTCCTGATATGTTCTTCGACAAGAATGATCTAAAATTGCCAAACTCGTGTTTCGACACCACCTCGAACGACCTGATCAGGAGCTACCTGCCTTACAGCGTAGGCTGGACTGTAACAGGGTTTGCCATACCACTGATTATCATTGTGGTCTGTTATGGACACGTCGTTGTGGTTCTTGCCAAAAAAGCCAACGTCAACCCTCTGCTGAAGCAGCGGTGTTTGAAACTGGTCGTGATTCTGGTGTTACTGTTCTCCATCTGTTTTATCCCCTACCACGTGTTTCGAATTGTTAATCTGAAAACCAGGATTTTGAAACAAAATGGGATTTGCCACGCCAGCTTCCGCGACATCTACATTGCGCATCAGGTCGGCAGATGCCTGGCTTGTCTAAACAGCGCAATAAACCCGCTGATTTATATAGTTGGAAATGATGATTTCCTCATGAAGCTTCATAACTTCAGTAAGCGGGCTCGGCTGTCTCTGTCAGGCCTGACAGGCGTACTGCTTTACCGCAAACCTATGGAAGCGGACGCGGATTCGCCGTCAGAGACTCGCGTTGACTCCGACTTGAAAGGATAAGACGCACAATCGGTTCACCCGAGATACACTTCCGTGCTGTGACCGAGTCCCTGCATATCATGCCCCGCCAGAACTTCCACATTTCCGGGAACAAAGTGCAGTAATGACCGATTACTCGCAAGATATTAAGCCTATTATCTAGCAATCATCAGGTCACCAAGGTGTCAGCGCAGAGAGAGAATCAAATGTCCTGCTTGAGAATTTTCTTATAACAATAGACAGAACTTGCTATTTGCAGCTGAGGCTCATGTTGTCATTTACTGTACATATTTATTGCCTCAAGCATTCAGTATTGTGCCAAGGTGCTGTTGCACTTTCTGTGTATTATTGTGTTTGTGTGCTTCAAAGTGGATTTCCTGTGATTAACTTCCTACTGTACAGTGCAGGAAAAGTCCAACCCGTGTATTTTGCTTAAGCATTGCCAGGAACTTGTTTATAATTTGCGATATATTGCACTGCCATTGCACTATTACAAGTCAAGGATTTGATTGGTAATGGTTTGTATTTTCCATTTTTTATGTAACTGATCCTTAAAGGGTTTTAAACAGAGGCACATATTTCATTAAACTCTCAGAGCGACCATTCCACAGGCCTTATATTGCAAGTTTATTTAGAGAAAATAGACATTTTTTAATAAGGAACTACAACAGCTACGTAAGTGCTAGGATCTACAGTCTGAAGAGGTGGCAGAAGAAATATTTGAAACCCCAGTAAAAGTATAAATACCATGCTGTAAACATTCTTCATTACAAGTAAAAGTCCTGTATTAAAATGGTTACTTATATATTATTATAGAGTATATTATTGGATCATTATTTCTAATAAATTACCATGTTAGGTGAAATTATTAGGTACACCTAGTTAAAACTCATGCAGCCCAATCCAATTGTCCAGCAATAAATTCTACCTTCATGAAGGTTATAATGTTATAAAATAATATTATGTCTATTATTTTGTCCACCCCATTTATATCAATAAGGGTAGACTAAACAACAGGGCCCTCACTGACTGTTGTATTAGACTGCATTAGTTTTAGCTAGGTGTAAACTAGTAACTGAGTATATATATACATATATAACTACAAACATGCAGGCATAGATATGGAGTACAATCATTTAATTTCTCTGTAACTATACTGTATTTTCTAACAGCCACCGAACCTTACAACTCAGGAAAAGAAATCAGTCATAACCACATACAAAATTATCCCGATCATGAAAACTCCAGATATCGAGGCAGTCCTATTGCCCATTGTGAGGGAGTTTAGATGAATAATTCACGAGGACTGTTTCCTGATATACTGTATCATAACTGGAAAAGATCTGAGGTTATCTGCTGTGAAGGATTCTTTGGAACTGCAACATTAATGAAGTAAAGCATGCTGTCCTCCTCAAATTCTAATGAAGCGGCACAATGAAGCAGGAACTCAAGTCCAAGGGCATGGAGATGTTGGAAGTCTGCCCTAGCAGCCAATATGTGAGTTTGGCTTGTTAGGGATAATGACTCTGGCTCGGTTTGCAAATCAGACCAGGATTGTGCTATAAACAGGAACATATGACACAATAACGATATACTTTCTGAGTCCAACGAACCTCTGGCCCATTGAAGTGTACACAAAAAACACAAGTGGTTTCTGGTTGGACTGAAGGCAGAAAGATAATAATTTGTGAACTACTTCTTGATTCTGCACAAATAAGATATGCACAACCCTTTTTCCCAAGCAAACTATCTTGTAAACAGTACTAGTCTGCAGTGTGTGATTTAATGATGCGTGCTACTATGTGGCAAAAATACAGGAACTTTAGTAGTATGGAGTCTCCTTTTTCCATCATGGTTGCAAAATCATTTTCCTGTGGTTTCACACTGCAGAGGTCTCAGACATGAATTTAAAAATGTCTCATTCTGAATCAGAAACACTGAATACTCCAGTCTTGTTCAACATTAAACTCTCAGAGCGACCATTCCACAGGCCTTATATTGCAAGTTTATTTAGAGAAAATAGACATTTTTTAATAAGGAACTACAACAGCTACGTAAGTGCTAGGATCTACAGTCTGAAGAGGTGGCAGAAGAAATATTTGAAACCCCAGTAAAAGTATAAATACCATGCTGTAAACATTCTTCATTACAAGTCCTGTATTAAATTACTTAAATAAAAGTACAAGTATTAAAAATGCATTCAAGTATCACAAATTAAAGTACTCATTATGCAGAATGCCTCCTGTCAGAATTATATATTATTATAGAGTATATTATTGGATCATTATTTCTGATGAATTACCATGTTAGGTGAAATTATTAGGTACACCTAGTTAAAACTCATGCAGCCCAATCCAATTGTCCAGCAATAAATTCTACCTTCATGAAGGTTATAATGTTATAAAATAATATTATGTCTATTATTTTGTCCACCCCATTTATATCAATGAGGGTAGACTAAACAACAGGGCCCTCACTGACTGTTGTATTAGACTGCATTAGTTTTAGCTAGGTGTAAACTAGTAACTGAGTATATATATACATATATAACTACAAACATGCAGGCATAGATATGGAGTACAATCATTTAATTTCTCTGTAACTATACTGTATTTTCTAACAGCCACCGAACCTTACAACTCAGGAAAAGAAATCAGTCATAACCACATACAAAATTATCCCGATCATGAAAACTCCAGATATCGAGGCAGTCCTATTGCCCATTGTGAGGGAGTTTAGATGAATAATTCACGAGGACTGTTTCCTGATATACTGTATCATAACTGGAAAAGATCTGAGGTTATCTGCTGTGAAGGATTCTTTGGAACTGCAACATTAATGAAGTAAAGCATGCTGTCCTCCTCAAATTCTAATGAAGCGGCACAATGAAGCAGGAACTCAAGTCCAAGGGCATGGAGATGTTGGAAGTCTGCCCTAGCAGCCAATATGTGAGTTTGGCTTGTTAGGGATAATGACTCTGGCTCTGGCTTGGTTTGCAAATCAGACCAGGATTGTGCTATAAACAGGAACATATGACACAATAACGATATACTTTCTGAGTCCAACGAACCTCTGGCCCATTGAAGTGTACACAAAAACACAAGTGGTTTCTGGTTGGACTGAAGGCAGAAAGATAATAATTTGTGAACTACTTCTTGATTCTGCACAAATAAGATATGCACAACCCTTTTTCCCAAGCAAACTATCTTGTAAACAGTACTAGTCTGCAGTGTGTGATTTAATGATGCGTGCTACTATGTGGCAAAAATACAGGAACTTTAGTAGTATGGAGTCTCCTTTTTCCATCATGGTTGCAAAATCATTTTCCTGTGGTTTCACACTGCAGAGGTCTCAGACATGAATTTAAAAATGTCTCATTCTGAATCAGAAACACTGAATACTCCAGTCTTGTTCAACATTAAACTCTCAGAGCGACCATTCCACAGGCCTTATATTGCAAGTTTATTTAGAGAAAATAGACATTTTTTAATAAGGAACTACAACAGCTACGTAAGTGCTAGGATCTACAGTCTGAAGAGGTGGCAGAAGAAATATTTGAAACCCCAGTAAAAGTATAAATACCATGCTGTAAACATTCTTCATTACAAGTCCTGTATTAAAATGGTTACTTAAATAAAAGTACAGAAGTATTATCAGCAAAATGCATTCAAGTATCACAAATTAAAGTACTCATTATGCAGAATGCCTCCTGTCAGAATTATATATTATTATAGAGTATATTATTGGATCATTATTTCTGATGAATTACCATGTTAGGTGAAATTATTAGGTACACCTAGTTAAAACTCATGCAGCCCAATCCAATTGTCCAGCAATAAATTCTACCTTCATGAAGGTTATAATGTTATAAAATAATATTATGTCTAATATTTTGTCCACCCCATTTATATCAATGAGGGTAGACTAAACAACAGGGCCCTCACTGACTGTTGTATTAGACTGCATTAGTTTTAGCTAGGTGTAAACTAGTAACTGAGTATATATATACATATATAACTACAAACATGCAGGCATAGATATGGAGTACAATCATTTAATTTCTCTGTAACTATACTGTATTTTCTAACAGCCACCGAACCTTACAACTCAGGAAAAGAAATCAGTCATAACCACATACAAAATTATCCCGATCATGAAAACTCCAGATATCGAGGCAGTCCTATTGCCCATTGTGAGGGAGTTTAGATGAATAATTCACGAGGACTGTTTCCTGATATACTGTATCATAACTGGAAAAGATCTGAGGTTATCCGCTGTGAAGGATTCTTTGGAACTGCAACATTAATGAAGTAAAGCATGCTGTCCTCCTCAAATTCTAATGAAGCGGCACAATGAAGCAGGAACTCAAGTCCAAGGGCATGGAGATGTTGGAAGTCTGCCCTAGCAGCCAATATGTGAGTTTGGCTTGTTAGGGATAATGACTCTGGCTCTGGCTTGGTTTGCAAATCAGACCAGGATTGTGCTATAAACAGGAACATATGACACAATAACGATATACTTTCTGAGTCCAACGAACCTCTGGCCCATTGAAGTGTACACAAAAAACACAAGTGGTTTCTGGTTGGACTGAAGGCAGAAAGATAATAATTTGTGAACTACTTCTTGATTCTGCACAAATAAGATATGCACAACCCTTTTTCCCAAGCAAACTATCTTGTAAACAGTACTAGTCTGCAGTGTGTGATTTAATGATGCGTGCTACTATGTGGCAAAAATACAGGAACTTTAGTAGTATGGAGTCTCCTTTTTCCATCATGGTTGCAAAATCATTTTCCTGTGGTTTCACACTGCAGAGGTCTCAGACGTGAATTTAAAAATGTCTCATTCTGAATCAGAAACACTGAATACTCCAGTCTTGTTCAACATTAAACTCTCAGAGCGACCATTCCACAGGCCTTATATTGCAAGTTTATTTAGAGAAAATAGACATTTTTTAATAAGGAACTACAACAGCTACGTAAGTGCTAGGATCTACAGTCTGAAGAGGTGGCAGAAGAAATATTTGAAACCCCAGTAAAAGTATAAATACCATGCTGTAAACATTCTTCATTACAAGTCCTGTATTAAAATGGTTACTTAAATAAAAGTACAGAAGTATTATCAGCAAAATGCATTCAAGTATCACAAATTAAAGTACTCATTATGCAGAATGCCTCCTGTCAGAATTATATATTATTATAGAGTATATTATTGGATCATTATTTCTGATGAATTACCATGTTAGGTGAAATTATTAGGTACACCTAGTTAAAACTCATGCAGCCCAATCCAATTGTCCAGCAATAAATTCTACCTTCATGAAGGTTATAATGTTATAAAATAATATTATGTCTAATATTTTGTCCACCCCATTTATATCAATGAGGGTAGACTAAACAACAGGGCCCTCACTGACTGTTGTATTAGACTGCATTAGTTTTAGCTAGGTGTAAACTAGTAACTGAGTATATATATACATATATAACTACAAACATGCAGGCATAGATATGGAGTACAATCATTTAATTTCTCTGTAACTATACTGTATTTTCTAACAGCCACCGAACCTTACAACTCAGGAAAAGAAATCAGTCATAACCACATACAAAATTATCCCGATCATGAAAACTCCAGATATCGAGGCAGTCCTATTGCCCATTGTGAGGGAGTTTAGATGAATAATTCACGAGGACTGTTTCCTGATATACTGTATCATAACTGGAAAAGATCTGAGGTTATCCGCTGTGAAGGATTCTTTGGAACTGCAACATTAATGAAGTAAAGCATGCTGTCCTCCTCAAATTCTAATGAAGCGGCACAATGAAGCAGGAACTCAAGTCCAAGGGCATGGAGATGTTGGAAGTCTGCCCTAGCAGCCAATATGTGAGTTTGGCTTGTTAGGGATAATGACTCTGGCTCTGGCTTGGTTTGCAAATCAGACCAGGATTGTGCTATAAACAGGAACATATGACACAATAACGATATACTTTCTGAGTCCAACGAACCTCTGGCCCATTGAAGTGTACACAAAAACACAAGTGGTTTCTGGTTGGACTGAAGGCAGAAAGATAATAATTTGTGAACTACTTCTTGATTCTGCACAAATAAGATATGCACAACCCTTTTTCCCAAGCAAACTATCTTGTAAACAGTACTAGTCTGCAGTGTGTGATGTAATGATGCGTGCTACTATGTGGCAAAAATACAGGAACTTTAGTAGTATGGAGTCTCCTTTTTCCATCATGGTTGCAAAATCATTTTCCTGTGGTTTCACACTGCAGAGGTCTCAGACATGAATTTAAAAATGTCTCATTCTGAATCAGAAACACTGAATACTCCAGTCTTGTTCAACAGTCTCAAAGCCAAAGGCTGACATAAGAGAGCTCATTCCATCCGTGTCCTTTGTGACTTTGTGGTATCTGAGCAGGATCCCAACACAAACGTGCGTTGCCTCTACAGATAAATATTACCATCTTACTGATTTTCTCTCCCACTTATTCTCTGATTCTGTAAACACAGTCTGGTAAACAACAGGACCAGCAACAGACAGAGACCATGCAGCAATACCAGTCCGTCAAGGAAAAGGGAACACAGTTTTGGAAAATCAGCGACATTGCACTATTAATCTCATTCACTGCATACTGCTGTTTACTGCTAATATTATGAATATTCACTGTTAGTGTGGAAAATAGCTAAATGATGCTGGTGACAGTTACTACTGATGGATTGCTAGCTTGATTGGGAGGCTGCTGGAGTATAGTCATACAGTGTAGTCGTCTCCAAACAAATGCATGACCTTAATTTATTAAGGTATCGCAAACGCTCAGGTTCAGGCAAGGTTGCAAAATCACTATTAAGACATGACATCGTTTTTTTATGTTCAATGCCAGCATTTTAAAAAATGTTGCTTTCTACAATATCTGACCATGGCAACTATGGCTCGGTTAAGGTTAGGGAAAGATCAAAGGTTATGGTTATTAAAAATGCAAACAACGATTGTAGGTTTGTGATGGGACACAACCTCTGGCTTCCTGAATGCCAAATGTGCTACATGCCCATCCACCAGGACCCCGCTACATAACGGACACACTGGATGTAGATTGAGATGTGCAGAATTGCAGACTGTCCTCCGACATCTGCTAGAGTGACAGCGCCCTCTAGCAGCTGTCTTAATTATGACTAAATATTATTATGACTGCTGTTTGTTTCCCGTTTCCACCTGACAGTCAGTTATGCTGAATGCCAAGTTATTTTTGTGCCTAAACCTAACCAAACCTTTAACCAGAGTTGTCACATCATAAAACAGATACATTTTTCAGTGGTTATTTGTAACAGTTTTGAAAGAGACAGAGAAATGATGTTGTCCTGCAGATAGTGGCGTCAGATCAGAAAACATTTCTATGTGTCGTTCTGGCATGGACAAACGATGTATTTTGTCAAATAATTTGGAGGACTTCTTGAGAATTGTCCAATATGGACGTAATTCCAAGTATACTGGCCTGAGGGTAGGAAAGCTTTCGATTTGGAAAGCTTCGGAAAGCTTTGTAGCTAATATATAAATCATACTTCTCTCATTTGGTTGCATCTGGCGCCATCATTTCAAAAATAATTGTACTAGCTATATTTACTATTCTCCATAAAACATGACCATGGCAGAAAATAAAATACTTCCACCAGATTCTTACATACCATTTCCAAGATGTGCTTACTAACCCCTAAATAATGTAACTAAGTAGATACAATCTCTGCTAGGCTTTGTTAAAAATATAATCAGTATTTTTTGTGAAGTTAAGGTGGCCATCAAACACTGTTCTCTGTTTCAGTTTACAGCTGCTGCTGATTTCTACTGGGGGTCTGGTGATTGTCAAAGATTACAGTTTATTTAGAGATTGTGTGTCGCTGGAATAAATTAGTCCCATTGTGTTACCTACATGTATTTCAAGTGCACTTGCCTCACACCACTGCCAAACTGTATAGGGACTCTCTAACTCTGGTGTCAGCCCTCACACAGATGGCCAATAAGTCCCATATCATCAGCATACTTTAATAAGATAAAGTGTAGGTCTTAATGTTAATTTCATTGGCATACAATGAAAACAACAAAGGTGATAAAATGGTACCTCATGATGCACCCGTGTTTGGGGTAACCATCTCTAACACCCCACCTTTTACAGATACTTTTTGTGGTCTATTTGATAGAAAACCTCTAATCCACAAGATAATTATATTAGTCTTTATCAGACCCAGTAGTATATTAGTCCCATTTCCACAGGACCTATTTATTTGCAAATTACAAGTGACGTGAGCAATCCTGTCCTTCATCAGACATGAAAAGCAATAAATACAACCTCCATCAAAAAGACAGGATAGCTGATTTCACAATGATCAAGTTTGACTTTGGGTTAGATCAAACAAATTTTATCTAGATGTCAAAATTCACTGTCACTTGAAAGCTTAGTTTCAAATCTTAAGTATTTCTCTATAACATTAAATATATTTGTCTAAATCAGCAATATTCAAAGTTCAAGTTGGAAAAAACATCCTCATCTAGAAATCAGCAATAGTTTACTGAGCTAATCTGCTTCATCAGGACTGTGTGTGTAAAATCGAATTAATAGTGCTGTCTCCCTGGCAACATAAGCAAACAACCCAGCAACTGTCATCAGATTCTGATTCTTACATTGTTAAACTCCTGACATCACATCTTTGTACTGAACTGAACGTAACGGCTTGAACCAGCAGCAGACTGAGCATACTGCTAAACTGAAGATAGTTAGAATCAGCGCTGAACATTGCGAACATTTTTTTTGCCACTTTGGGGCTATGGAAACAGTTGACAACACTGACATATCATCATCCCTCAGATATCTCCTGAAGGAGATATCTGGCTCTTTAGCTGCTAAATGCTCCACTATCTTCACCAGCTGTAGCTGTGTCGCTTTGCTGTTTGGGGCGGCATGGCTCAGGAGGTCGAGCGGTTGTCTAGTAATCAGCAATAGACTCCTCCAGAGAGAGTGTCCTTGAGCAAGACACTGAACCCCTAACCGCAGGTTGGCACTTTGCATGGCAGCTACTATCAGTGTATGGGTGAATGTTGGCATGTGCTGTAAAGTGCTTTAAGTGGTCGGGAGACTAGAAAAGTGAGAGTGAAGCAGAACAGTACATTTACGGGTGATAATTTGCTTTAGGTTTATCACTACGAGCGAACCCTTTCACATTGTCAGATTGTTTTCACAATGTCATTTTTTTGTCATTGTTATTATAAAATATTGATTATAGCTGCTTTAAAGATAGTTTACTGTGAAAATTCAGTAATGAGCTGAGCAATAACTTTAGGTACTTGATCTCTGAGATCACTTTCATTGTTAGGAAATGACATAGTTAGCCATGTGTTCCTTGATTAGCCTTTGTTAGCCATTAACTTAACTTAACAGTAACTAAATAACTAAACCCCCAAGCCACTTTCTTCAACCAATCAACCCCCCCCCAATTTGAAAAGTCATATGTCACGTTTCACTGCTCTGATTGGTTGTAGGTCCTGGCCTGAGTTCAGTCTGCATGTCCGTCCAGCGCAATGCACCCGGCTCACAAAACTCAGATCAAACTGTCAAACTAGGCAGTGCTGATCAAATATGACTCCAGATTCTGTTACTGCACCTAAAAACCTAAAGTGTCAAAGGCATCAATCCGAAAATTAGGTTATAGTACCCATTTAATTATTTGTATGTCATTCAGATTTCTGCCTTTAAGGTCCCACTGTGCCGTGTGTGTATTTTTCATTTTATCATCAAGTTATTTTGGCCAACCATTTTATCATGCATTTAACACAGTTTTCAATTCAAGAAATCCTTAAAGTTATTTTATTTGCAATAAAGCAGGTCAAATATATTTCTCTTTGTAAGTATACACAGGCTGTGAATTCTCTTCATTATCTTCATGTTCAAAAGGGGACATTTTGCTCTTACATGGGAATATCCAAGGTCTTCAGGATGATGGTGTCGATCCACAGTGCATAGACCAAGTTTACAGCATCTACTCTCTTCACAGAGAACTGATAGTACCTGTCAGGTATCAAGTTGTTGACCTGTATGTTGTATGACTGGCATGTAGATTTAGTAAACTGGTCATGTTCAGCAATGGTTGGGTGAAGGCTCTTTACATGGATCTCAAACTGTTGGTTCGGTTCCTTAGACTGCTGGCCTGCGACTTCCCAACACAGATGCACAGTGTTGGATGTCGTGCATGACTTGAACCTGTCAAATATCACCGGCATCTTGATGGCCAGTGATGCACTGAGCTGTGGTATGGGGAGGTTGCCTGTGTTGGGGATGAGCTGGTTCTGCAGGTCCAGCGGTCCAAGATTCCGAGTCATTCTGCTCTCAAAGTCGTTCATGTACTGGTGGGTTTGCTGGAGCATCTGCTGCATGGAAGCTGCCGTGTCACTGTCCACCAAACCCTGGTCGTACCTATTGATGAAGGCCTCTAGCTCCCGACAGCCCCTGATGATCCCTTGGTAGAGCATTCCCAGAAGAGCGAGGAGGAGCCTCACCTGGGTGTTAGCCAGGGTCATGGCACGCTGCAGCCTCTGCTGATCAATGAGAGACCACACCGTGCTGTCAGTCAAATGTAAAGTGTGCTGCTGCTGGTCTGCAGTTGGTAGCAAATCATCACGCTGGATTTCCAAGTAGTACGAGCTCCTCTGCATGAGCCGCAGCTCTTCCTGGAACACCTTGGAAATACATCACATGAACTCATGAATCTACAGGAGCTCAACCCCTCATAATGTATCACATTCCTCAGACAGAAGTTTAAAGACCCTGCAAATCCACCCAGGTGTTTTCTAATTAGACCTCTAGTCAGGTTGAAGTTGCGTGGAGCTATGCTTGGAATTACGTGATGTAAATTGTCCCTCCCCTGACAGGTGCAGCAAAGCTAACATGAGAGTGAGGGAGCTGTCAGTCAAGCACAGTTTGTACACACCCGCCACAGTCTTGAGAAGAGCTTACATCAAAACACCTGTGTGGGTAGACTATGGGTGTGCAGGGGCTTCAAGGCTGTGTTCAGACCAACACAGCACTGCATGAAAGAATGCAGACACTTCATTTGTTTCAATGAGACAACTGCATTGACACAGTGGGGGTGATGACGCAGAGGGCCCCAGCAAAAAAGCTGAACCTGGCTCAGCTTCTGGCAACACACTGCATTGGCCAATAAAATCCACATGCAAGCGCACATTGCTGGTAGATTACCCTGTCACATGAACACGTAATGGCCGAGGTATGCTTGAAACAAACTAGTTCATACAGTGTCTATTGACCACGTCTAAAGGCAAAAGTGTTTATATCTGTTCCACTTTGAGCATTCATGGTGTTGCACTCATTCACACTCCGTACATATGGCTAGTTGATGCATGAAGCAGGTATTATTGTCTGTCTATAAACTTGGGGTCTAGAAAATTGTGATGGGACAATTTTCTTTTACATTTTATAGACTAAACAACTAATTGAATAATCGAGAAAATAATCAGCAGATTAATTGGTAATAAAAATAATCATTAGTTGCAGCTCTAAACTTCAGAGTTGTAAAATTCTGTCTATAGTATTATAAACCGCTGTGCAGTGTTTTGTTGTCTGCCAAGTTTTCAAACTCATTGATTTATTGAGCAAACTGGATTTGTAGCAACATCACACCACACCAACCCAGCCCCTTGTGTTTTTTAACACGGTGCCATTTTCGGTCTCAACGTCCCAACAGGTGTACACCTCCGCCAACATGGTCAACATTTCTATTGTGGCCTCTGCAGCTGAAGAATTCTGTATTCTAATGTAGACCACGTGGACAGATGGCACTGTATAAATATCACAGATTACTTCATATTAAAAACAGCAGCTTCCATGGCCTGTCCCTTTCCCTTTGCTCACTAAAGACCAAGATGTAATTTACAATATGTTATACAAGCCCAATAACATATGATAACAAATGAACGAAAATACAGAAGTTTATAGCTTGAACCCAGCTCTACATTTTGGTTTACTAACCATTATGGAGTTGTCATTAAGTTTGGTGTCAAGCAGCTGTAGAATCTGGTTAAAGAGGTCCATCTGAGTCTTGACCTCCTGGGCTCCACACTCAACCGATTTTGTACGGGCCAGCTTGACTTCATCCATGGTAACTGTAACATACATTCACATGTACTGTATGTGGATTATATGCAACATATAGGCAACTGAAACAATGTTGTGTCTATTTTTGACTTTGCATTTAATCTGGAAATGTATTTTAGGGCATTTCCTAAGCTAACTATGACAAATTTATTAGGGCCTACTACATGCCACAAAATCATATGTAGGCCTCCATATACTAATACTGTCATAAACCTAAGGAATTGCCTATTGTGGAACTGTGGAAAAATGTAAATTTGGTACTAAATTTGGTACTAAAACACCCATGGTTGTTTGCTCATATTTCTGCCTCCTTTACAAATAAGGAAAAAACTAAATACTGTGGGATGTTTATGTTCCAAAATACAGTTTATGTTTCACAAGTATGAACACTGACTTTTCAGGTCCTGACCATCAAAAGCATTCCCAAAATGTCTGAGACAGTGTTTACAGTAATATGTCATGAATTATATAAAGTGAAACTGAAATTGAGAAAAAACAACTTTGCACTAGTAGAAATGAAAAAATACTTTTTATTACCCTGTCATATTTCTATATTATTATATTACTCAATAAATTAATGATAAAGGAACAAATTTATGACGCTTTATTGAATATCAAAATCTGCTTTCCAGCTGCTTACCATAACCACTCCAAAGTCCAAAATCATGCCTAAAGCCAACCAGCCATCTGTGATCTGTCAACACACCTAACCACATCTGTCAGCTACAGCACTACAAACTAAACCCTCCTTGCACTATGTCCTTTCACAACATCCTCTTACACAAGAAAATACATCACATCAAAAAAATCCAAATGAAATTACTATTCTGTGAAAATGATTCAACATAACCTGAAACTGCAGACAGTGATATTTCCTTCTGCTCTTTCTCTAGACATTTACTAACTAACAGCTTGTTTTTTACATTATTAACAATATGATATTATATTTCTCTATTCTAAGTGTGCTTACAGGCAACTATTTAAAACCCAGGTGGATGATGGGACTCGTTTGTGAGAGTTTATTGGACTTACAGCATAGAAGTGAATGTGTTTTTCATGTGCTTTTGCCATAAAGTCACTAACACAGTAGTAAGGCCAAAAGAGTACGGCGAATACATTTCCATATTTTTGACAACTTTGTTTCTTTAACTCAACTAGTTAGTTTACTTGAACCTAACAAGCTAGCTAGCTCATGAACGTTGTAATGATCCTCAGTCACTCATCAGGGCAGTATAGCTAAATTACATCAGTAGAATTACCCTATGAGTCTACAATATCAAAGCTTACAGTGACATGAATTCCTAAAGTGAACAAGTCATGGTTAGCCTGACACAGCTAACTAACTAATGCTAGATAATACATATATGAAATTATCTACCAAACAATAAACTACACAATACTCAGCTGGATACTTAGTATTTAATTTATACAACAATAATTAAGCCTACCTATTTTCCTTTGTTTTACTTAGGCTTCCTGGTGTATAGCTTAATGGCATCTCCTGTTTATAGTTAAATTGTTTTTCTGCATGGTTACGGTTTATCTTCCATGGTTACGGAATGACAGCAGCAGCCTGCATCACCTTCAGGTTCTGTCAGTTGCTGTGACTTTTTTGTGTTAAAGTGAAGGTCTATAAGACCACGTTTAAATGTGACCACAACTAAATGTGTAGTGTCTGATGAGTTGCAGCTCGTTAGCTGGTTTAGCAGAAGCCTCATGGCTTGAATGCGTTTTTACTACAGCCTTTTGCGTGGGAGTCATCATGCCACTCTGCCAGTGAATATTTGTGAACACAGCACAAATTGTTCCAGGACTAAGATAGCCACCACTTGAAAGTCTTTATCACAGACAAAAGAAGTATTAAACTGATAAAAACACTATCGTTATCAGATACCACTAGAAGAGAGTGAACTCAGGTGACATCTTATTTAGCTACACTGTACAATAAATTTTCATGGATAATTTACTATGTGGACATTCAGGGTTTGCATACTGGCAGACTGTAAACATTGAATAACAAGTTTAATTCTTAAACTTGGTTCTGAGCCTGTTAGCCCTTTTTAAGGAACCCTGATGGGGGACCACTAGTCACAAAACAACATGTACAGTACAATAGTCTTGTCACAAAACACAGGATTGGTATGAGCTCTTCTCCACAGAAGAAAACAGGACACATTGGCTAATGGACATCTATAACAGATTAATCCTAATGGAGGAAATTACAGGCCTATCAGCCAGCATCCAATTAGAGTTCTGCAAATGACCTGAGCCCAGTGGGGCCCAACAATGCTTTGGTCTGTGGGTTTGAACCTATTTTTGGGTTCTAGTACATCAGGTCAGATCGGGTTTAGGAAATTGTGTGCTGTGTGTGTGTGTGTGTGTGTATGCAATTTGTGTGCTGAGGTCATGTTGACTGACTTCCAGAGACTGTTTCCAAGACATGTTTCACTTTTCAAATGACATTCATAACTGTCATAGTTTTCATGTGTGATTTATTTGGGAGTGTAGTGCTGGAGGGAATGCTGAGTCTTCCTGCGGGCCTAGTTTTTGACTTTCAAATTGAGCAACATAGCAGCTATGGAGCATTTTGTGACTGTTGGCTGTTCTGTCTTCAAGTTGACACCTAATTAACCAAAAACACCCATTTTCAAAGTTTCCATATCAAGCACATGCATGGTCTGAATGAACACGTTTTCCAATACACAGACTAACATTAGACAACAGCTGAATCTGGATTTATTACAAATGATGCTGTAAATGTTTGTTTAGAGCATACCACAGCTGCAATGGATTGGCAGAAACGTTGATGGTGATTTGTCTCCACCTAGTGGTTGTATCAGATTTACTCGAGACAGACTGGTGAGGATCTGCTTTCTCTTGATGTACTCCATGTATTGTCTATCAGAATCAGAAATACTTTATTTCGTTACAGCTGCTCACTGTCACGCCAATGCACACAGGAACAGAAGTACTAATAGAATAGAAATAGAAATAATAATAAATAAGTCCGCAGGACGACGAGACGGAGCAACGGCAACAGGCAGCATGCACGTTGGCGCGTGCGCACCCCTAACGAGTGCTTTCACCCTCTATTAAAATTTAAAATTTAACTAGCAGTAATTCAGTCTGAGTTAAACATTTACCACTATGTCTGGACTCAACGGCAAACAAATAATAATGGGCACGTCAAAAGCCAAGGTCAAACACCGCGTAGGTACATGAGTTCTACTTGAGTCATTTCAATGGAGGACTTCATTTGCCTGTTGTGACACCTGAATTAGCTGAGACTTGACTGCCCAGTTATTTATAAAACAGGAAAGAAAATGTTCCATTAGAACCCTTTTCATTATAATTCCAAATTTGCAGTTAGATTGATGTCCGATGGTGTTCAGATTGTATCATTGTAGTATAAAACAGTCAATCTCGTGTATACTAACTGCAAAAACAGTATATTATGTCAGTATCTAGTACAAATCATATACAACTATATGTTATATTATTATTATATTATATTGTATGTAGTATGGAAATGGGACCCAGCATTTGCCTTCAGGGCTCTACAAAACTTCAGGTCTGAGGTTACAAATGGGTTGTTGAGCCTTATAGTCGCATGGTAATAGTAACTGTTTAGAGATCTTTTTAATTTGCGGAAAATGCAGTAGTTGTCATCAAGAAGAATGTTAGAATTCTCTTTAACCGCAGTGATGGAATTTTATTGGCTCCTGCCAATCACCTGAGCCCCCTGAACAACTCTCCCTTATTCCCTAATATATAGTATAAACTGTATACAGTAATAGCCACTTTCTCACTCCCATTTGCCAGGTCATCCATGTAGCTTACCAGTAGGCTGTTTGACTACTAAGACTCTAGCCTCCCTTCCTTAGCCCTTCTGGTACTGTTGATTCCCCGTTGCTGACTGAGTGCTTACCACTGTAAGCATGTCTGCAAGACTGTCTCTATACTTATGCACCTCTGCCACCATGCCTGCATTTGGTTTCATCTCTGTGCGTCAGTGCACTCAAATAACACTCTAAGACCGACTCTTTCCCTTTGGAACTCTTTTAGTTTGATATGTCTGTCCACAATAAAGTGATAATAGATGTAGTCCCTCCCAAGCTCACCAATGGAAATTACATTTTTCAGACCAAAGATGCCTGATTGTTATCTGAGTTCAGTATTGTAGGCTCCCTGGCGTTTTTGGTTTAAGATGCAGTGACGACTGATGATGTTTTCCACTTTATAAACTTCAAGTTATAGCCAACCAGTTTGGTTTGTACAAAACCAAATAAGTCTGTGTACTTATGCAAGAGCCTGGTGCTGGTGGCATATGATTAAATTTAAGTATCCACTCGCCTACTGGAGTTTACTCGTTGTCATTGACGACGCCTTTTTTTCACCAGACTAGAATGCTTGTTGTTAAGCTTACTGTTCACCCCAAAACCAAAAATAAATATTTTTCCTCTTACCTGTAGTGCTATTTATCCATCTAGATTGTTTTGGTGTGAGTTGCCGAATTTTGGAGATATCGGCCGTAGAGATGTCTGCCTTTTTTAATATAATAGACCTATATGGCACTGGCTTGTGGTGCTCAAAGAGCCAAAAAAAAAAAAAAACATTTGAAAAACTCAACAGCGATGTCACTTTCCAGAAATCATGACTGGGTTACTCAAGATAATCCACAGACCTTGTTGTGAGCAGTTTCATGCACGAATTATTTTCTTTCTACCAATAGTTCCGACTCTCTAGATGGATAAATAGCACTACTGGTAAGAGGATAAATATGTATTTTTGATTTTGGGGTGACACTATCATTACCTGGCTGTCACCAATGAAGGCAGGTCAGGGAGACGTGGCTCATGCTGCTCCACAGGGTGCTCGATTTGCATGCGTTAACTGTGGGAGCTGTGACAAAAGGGTGGGGCAGGGACTCTTCTTCTTTTTTTCAGGTTTTAAGGCAGTTGGCCGTAAACATTGTAAATGTCTTGCAAAAAGGGAACCTATCTAGTCAGATGCTTGAGCACCAGGTGCTGTCCATCTGTGCACGTACCTGAACGTAAGCCATTACATTTACATTCATACCTCCGGTCACTTCCTGTAACTGGATATCCTCTGGACTATCCCCCGGCCGGGTAACAAAACTCAAATTCACCTTTTGGTTTTTCTCTTTCTGCTTTTACTGTCTCACCTCTCAGACCTGGGGTCAAAGGTCTCCTTTGCCGTGTCGTCTGCTCGGAGCAGACACACCAAACCAAACTCTTTATGGCAGCGACGCGAGAGCCTGCCTAAGATCCCTGCAACCAAGCTTAGTTAGCGCCAGCAGCTACAACGCAAAGTCTGCCATCTAACTACAAGCAACAGGAGCAACAAAGTACAGAGCAACCGGTTTCCTCTTACCTGCACAATCGAACCACAATTCTTCATACACAATCGACAGAATCGCCAGCTAACAAAGCAGCACCAAAGCAACCCTTCTCCCTCCATGGATTCGTAATGTAACTTAACTTAGTATAGCATAGCATAACAGTGCACACGGCTAAACACACGACTGCTCAACTTTTTTCAATGTACATATATTGATTTGGCTCACTGAGCTTTATTGTTGTGATCTGTTAGATTATTTGGTAGCCACATGCTAAGTTGATGTTCGTTATGCTTCACGCCCGTACTCATAGAGATTGTTACATCCAGTAACTACTATGTCTCGCATGCAAACTAACCGTTCTCTTTTCTAACTGTTATCTTAACAAATCACAGACACTCCAATTTGGCCTTAAACACAGCCACCCACAGGAACAGGAAACTCAAAGCTCCCGCTTCACTGTACTTTCTTTGTTTCTGAGCTAACACGTGTGTTCATGCTCGTGCATTCGGAACATACGGAGGCAGAACAAAGAAACATGTTAGAATAAACTGTACATAAGTTATCGCATTTTTTATGTTTTATTCCTAGTAGCCTTTAAAGTTCACAGCAATGCAGTGTGTGTGTTATTAAACTTGTGTCTGTGAGAATAACAGGAACGGCACCCTGCTATCTCATGACTGGCAGGGCAGGCTGACACCGCACCAGATGGTCTCAAGAGTAGTGGCTGCTCCCAAGGCCACTCTCACGAGATAGACCAGTCTCAATATGTCTTGTTGTTTATGAAGCATTATACACCTCCCCCACCCCTTAGAAAGCTATGTAACAGGGAATCTCCTTAAACTGAAAGAGAGGCAGCTGCATAGACGCACTTCAGAGTGAGTAAGAGATGTAACTGAATGCATCTATGCTTGCTCTCCTCATGAGTAAAAACTAAATAACGCCTTTGTCTTTCTTTCCTTGTGCATGATTTAAATGCTCTAGGTGTTTGAACCTGACAAAACATACACACCTTCTTTCTGGCGCACACATGAAACCCCCCCCCCACACACACACATACAAAATTAAAAGATAATAAATATGTAATCTAACTATATGTACTTAACTATAGAACAAAAAAGAGTCTCTGAACTAAGGGTAAGCCAAAAAGCAATCTCACGCCTTCAGCTGGTACAAAACGCAGCTACTCCTTCAACATGTGGGCTGGGGGGAAGCTGGGATCAAACCGCCAACCGCCATTTTGTGTAAAATGGGGATGTGTATCTTAAAAGTATGAACTTCACATTAAGTTCATACATCAACAGAAGCACTCCTGTGACAAAGAGGTAAAGACACTGACTGTGCAGACCACTTCAAATCTGTCCGTCGACCTTTGTTACATGTCATTCCCCAGCTCTCTCTCCCTCATTTCCTGTCATCTCTTCATTATTGCTATCTAATAAAGGCATTAAATTATTCCCAAATTATTAAAAGAGAAAAATGTATGCTTAAACAAGGCCAGTTTGTATTGGGTGTGAACTCAGTTCACCTTCTACATGACTTAACCTTTAAAGATTAACTGAACAGCAGGCTGAAAAGCAGGGATTTCACTGCCCTTTCTGATTGAAAGTTTAAGGTCTGTTTCCCTTCCCTTTTGTGTGGTACAAAGTGTGCTCTTTTGCACCAATAACCACCCAACAGTGATGTCACGGTGTACTGACACACCCTGAAGTATGCGTCTACGTACATCACTGCAGCACAGTGAGATGCTAAACTACTGAAGGTCAGCAGAACAAGATTTTCAGGGGGCCTACAGGCAAAGTTGGGCACACACTACAGGATTGAAAGCTTGTAGTGTGAAAAGGTCTGCAGATACATTTAGCTAATCTGGAGGTTTGTTTGCAGCCTATCTGACTGTTTGACTGCCCTTGTCCCACCTGACTTCTTTTTAGCGCCGTTGCTGCATTCCGAGATGATGGTCAGAAGTGTGAAAAAAGTTGTTATAATATTCTGTATTATCCTGTCTCAATTCAGCCCTGTAACCGGCTGGAGCTCTCGTATATCAAGTGTTTTATTTATTTTTTACTGTAAACTGAAACTTGGACTAATCTGAATGTGAGTCAGATTAATCTGCAAAGACAGACGTTATTTGTGCAATGCTGAGTCTTTTCACACAAATAGATAAAGCTCTGAATGTCCTTTTAGTGAGTTACAAGCTCTAGAGAATACTGTTGAAAGAGATGACATCTTAAGTCTGGCAGGCTTATACATGTCTAGATTATTCCATTCAGATCAAACTGTACTTTAGGTCCCGTGTTCATACGCTGACATAACGGATAATATTAAATTTAACTGTGTTTGCTGACTGCTTTGCTTTGGAATAATGTGTAGAGAAATCATCACAACTCTCAGCCCACCACAGAAAAACTCCAAATCTGTCCACCACAGACAGACCACCAGTGTTTTCACCTGGCTCTGAAACGAGCAAGAAGTATGTAAATTACTTATTTAGCCTAAAATACACTAAAGCATCTGCTGATAGAGTAACAGCTCCCTGGGCGAGATGCTAGCCATGAGCTGCCTCTTTCTCGCCACAGGTCACTTCAGATGAGCTATTTTTCATGCTGGATTTTTCACACACTGCTGGAATGAGTCACTATATTTTAACTCTAAAAATCTTTTAAAGCTAACTGGATGTTATTTTTCATCATACAAACTTGTTACAAGGCATTCTTTCACACCCCTCACCTTGTTTTTACACATTTTTGTGCTGCCCTTGTATAGCGCATTTATATACAGTATGCGCCTGCCCATCTGTCTTTATGATAATATGAAATGAAAACATGACATTATTCATTCTTCAAGAAGCATCCAGACTTGGACATTGATGATCCTAGGGCCTGTATTTGTGCCATTTTAATTTAAAGTTTTCACACACAATTTCAAGTTTATTACCATAAAGTTGTGTTTCTTTGGTGTCATTCTTTTTGTTTCAGGTATATTAATATTTCAGCAATCAAGTCTTGCTTTTAAGATCTTAAATTTGCCAAAACATCTTTCATGTGACATGTAATGGCACTGTGATGGAATAGATGCATACATCCTTTTATCTTAAAAAATTAAAAAACAGGGCAGGACGGGGACAGGGCAGCCTCAGAAAGCCTGTAAACAATTTTATTTCTTTATTATACACTGTTTTCTTCTGTTTCAATACGTACATTTTGTTACCGCCTAATGACAATGAATAATGTCATGCAAAAGGATGGATCAACCACTGGGCAAAGCATGCAACTGCCCCAAGAGCCCCAGGTTCAATTTGTGTCAGTTGGTTGTATATTATTTGATTAAATGCACATTTATTACCATACATTTATTATGAATTGGTGCTATTTAAATATAATTTTAATTGAATTGAACATTTGTTTTGCCTCTTCAATTTCACTGTCCCATCGGCAAACCCACCGAGTCTTATTTAAAATTCTAGTGGAGATCCCAAAGTTTCCAAAGATACCACATATGTCAGGTTAAATTTGTTATCTTTGGAAACTTTAATTTTCTCAAATTTAAATAAGATTTGGTGGGTTTGGACAAATGTGTCCAAAATGATGTGCAAAACATCTCAAATACTTGCTTTTGATGTAATGTGTTTGCTCACCTCCAGTGGTATATCGTCTCACCTTGTTTCAGTGATGTACAGGTGTACTCCAGTAAACTGTGACATCACTGTTGGGTGGTTACAGGTGTCAATTATGGTGAGGATGACTGTGGCCAGTGACGAAGTCCAGCGCTATGTGTGACCAGGGACAGCCGGGTGTGGGCAGAGGATGGAGCAGATCAGAAGAGGGTGGGCCACCAGAAGCACTGGCAGAGGAAGGTAAGGGTCTGGTTCATTCCAGGATGGCAGGTCAGGGGGGTAGAATGGGCCCACTGGAGAACACTTGAGCGAACCAAATCTGGCACAAACTGAGTGTTAGTAACTAGACTAAAACTAGAGTGTAGTTACCTGGATCAGACTGATTCTGCTGGGCTTGTCGGATACGGGACTCGATTTCCCGAGAGACAGCAGGGACAAAACAGGTGGAGGGTAAGATGTAATCTGACTCAGAACCAGAGTGGTTGGCAGTGAACAGGTGGGAAAGGGGGTCAGGCTTGACATTCCTAGAACCAGGGCGATAAGTGAGTGTGAAATTTAATCTGCCAAAAAACAAGGCCCACCTGGCTTGCTGGGAGTTCAGACATTTGACGTTCAGACAAGTTTCTGTGGTCAGTCCACACGATGAAAGGATGTACAGAACCTTCCAACCCGTGATGCCATTCCTCAAGGGCCAGCTTGACTGCTGGGTTCCTGTTTGTGGTCAGATCATACTGGGGCTGCAGAACAGGTGAAAATATATTTATTGCAGAGCACTGGGGCGATGAGCTGCAGGTTAGGGGAAGCTTGAGTTGGTAACTGAGAGCTAGGAACTGAGGCTGGGGCAGGGGCAGTTAAGGGCAGAGGAGGCAGGTCCAGAGTGAGATCCGAGGAGACTGAGTAATGAGGGTACCAGGGCAGAGAAGCAGGGCTGAGGGCAGAACAGTAGAGCTTGACCAGACAAGGGGCAGGAAACAGGGGCCAGAGTCAGAACAGGCAGGACTACAAGGGAAAAGGAGAACAGGATCAGTTCTGGAGAACAGGCAACAAGAACTGCAGAATAGCACTGGTAATAAATTGACTTAAAGCGTAGCAACATTAACTGGTAGCAGAGTCTATGATCTGGTAGAGTGGAAGTGTCAGGGCTGAGTATTAGGGCTTGAATATGTAAACAGTATGAAAATACAAAGTTTAGCAGCTGTGCTTGCCCAAGTTCAGGATGGGGAAAGAGAGGGTAATTTATTTTGCCAGCAGGACCTTGAGCCCCACAGAGAAAAATTATAAAAAGTATAGCTCCTTTAAACTTGAATTTTTGGCTTTTACATGAGCAGTGACAAAAAAAGTTTTCAATAATAATCCCTTAGTGCGCTCAGTTAACTTGGTAGATTGGAGCAGAGATGGCCAGCACGCCTGGCAAGTTTTCAATTTGATATAAAGTATAGGCCAGGACGTATTAGTGCAGATGTATTATCCTGATTCCCACCAGATGCAGCAACCTCAGATGCAGAGGTAGCAAGAGAAGGGGTGGAAATTGTATAATTTGCACATGTTGGAGCACATGTGGCCAAAGCAATGTGTCTGGGAGCAGGAAAGCGCAACAGGAGAACTTCCCAAACTTAACACTTGGTGTGCCCTTGTCCCCTGAGCACACACCATCCCAGTGGTCTAGTCTTCAGGAGGAAGATCCAACCTTGAGGTGATTGTCCTTGTATCTGCAAAGGGGCCAATGGCCCAACAAGCACGAGAGTTGGCAGGAGTCTAAACGTGTTCTATATATTCTGCAACACTGTGCCGTACACTACGGGATCCCAAGGAAGTCTACCCAGTGATTAAATTTCTAGAGCTGGAGCTTGGGAGCCAGAGCAATATTCTCTGGAGACAGAAAAACACACGATGGGTAGAAGGATCACCGGAGTGGAAGTACACGCTGGCGTAGGAACGGGAAGGAAACCAACAGGCATTGACATCGAGGGAAGAAGACCAGACAACTGGCTGAGGTGAGTAGGGTGCTCTTATACTGGTGTTGATGAGGTGCTGATGGGGAGCAGGTGTGTGATTAGAACTCTGATGAGGGAGTGCACTGTGATTGGGTGATTGTGGAGCCTGGCATGTCCGTGACAGAGCTCTATGAATTTGTGATTGAGATTTTTTACATACATATTTTAAAGACTAAATGATTAATCAAAAAAATAATCGATTGACGATTAACGATAATTAAAATAATCGTAAGTTGCGGACAGGGATGGCTGGCCAATAGAGGGCGCCACAAAAACATTATTAATAAAAATGTATAAATTATACAAATTGTCAATATTTGTGTGTTTGAAATATAGAATGCACCCAATAATATGTGTAAAACATGATAGAAAATCATCTGCGCAACATATATGCTTTTCTTACACGTCCCCTCCGCCTGTCTGCATGTCTCAACAGCTCTGGGACGATGGAGAAATTGCACACAGGAGGCGGGTCTGTGTAGTAGTTTAGCCAATTGCTGATTAAAGATATGAACGTATAACATACAATTTATCCAATCAGCATCCTCAAATCTAATCCAAACAGGGCGCCCCAAGCGAGCCACTGCTAAAGTCAGGACTAGTCTCTACAGGCGCCCTTTTAACTACATGACAATGGCAAGAGTGTTCACTACTCCTCCAAGACCCAATCCTAACTCTCTCCTCCAAGATCCGCTTGAGAGAAGAACTTTGGTGGAGAAACTACAGGCGAAAGAGCTGGGCCCAGATCAACCTGACCTCACAGTCAGACAGCAGGCTAGCGAGAAAGGATAGCAGTGTATGCAAGGCTTCTCTCATAGCCGGTACACCAGAATGGCCTGGATAGCTGGTAGCAGTCATGCTAATGCCTTATTTTGCTTTTTGCGTTTGAGTGAAGGATATGAAGTACCTGTCTTGATAACTATGGACTGACTCAGCACAATAAGCACAATAAGGGACACACTCTGGACTTCATTTCCAAGGGTCTGAACATTTCTAAGGTTGGGATGACTGATGTTGCTCTCTCTGATCATTCATGTGTTTTCTTTGAGTTTGCTATCTCTGTGAACATAAATGTTCAAACAGATGTAATCACAAAACGGTACATCACTGAAAACACCGGTAAAATATTTATTCAGGGTTTCTCTTCCACATGTTCTTGGGTCTTAGTCAATGAACGAAATAATTTCAATTCTAAAATTACAAATGTTATTGATGCCATTCCACCCACTACGGTGAGGGCTGTCTCTGGTAACAAAAGGTCTCCATGGAGAAATGTCAGGCTAGTAAGAATAGAGAGACAAAAGCCTGCCGTAAAGCTGAATGCAGGTGGTGAAAAACAAATCTCCAGGTTCATTATGACATCTATAAAGAGAGACTTCACATTTATAATTTAGAACTGAGAAATGCAAGGTGGTTCTTCGTCTCTGACATCATCGCCAAAAACAATATTAATGCACGTGCCTTGTTTGCTACTGTTGACAGGCTAACAAACCCTCCTCTGTCAGTAGTCTTTGAACTTCTATCCACCAGGGCCTGCAATGAATTTGCCTCCTTCTTCACTGACAAAAAATCAGAAAATTAGACAGGCAGTCAGTGCCTCCATATCAGGTACACGATTTGTGTTGTCCCTGTGTCCACTAAAATCAATTCAAATAGCATGACACAATTGGATCCTATTAACCATAAAATCTTGGAGGACATTATACAACATCTGAAATCCTCCTCCTGCTGCCTTGTTATTCTGCCAACAGGCTTTCAAAAATGTTTCTAATTGCTTGGCGTCAGATCTTTTTACAAATTATCAATATGTCTCTTCTCTCAGGTGTCTTCCCACAGGCCCTGAAAACTGCAGTCATCAAGCCACTCTTAAAAAAGAACAATCTAGTCACTAATAGGCCCATATCAAATCTCTCATTTTTAAGTAAAATCATTGAAAAAGCTGTTTTTCAACAGCTGAACAACTTCTTGGCAACAGCTCGAGCACACCACAGGACTGAGACTCCTCTAAAGTTTTGAATGACATCCACTTAAACACAGACAGCGGCAGAATTTCAGTTTTGGTATTACTGGATCTCAGTGCTGCATTTGACACAGTCGACCACAACATTTTATTAGATCAACTGGAAGACTGGGTGGGACTTTCTGGCACAGTGTTAAACTGATTTGAATCCTACTTAAAGGACAGGGACTACTTTGTGTCTATAGGTAATACATCATAGTGGACAAAAATTGCATGTGGCGTTCCCCAAGGCTCCATTCTAGGGCCTCTTCTGTTTAACATCTACATGTTCCCACTGGCTCAGATTGTGGAAAAGAATAAAATAAATGATCATAATTATGCAGACGACAGACAGATTTACATAACAATGTCACTAGGGGACTATAGTCCTATACAAGCATTGAGTAAGTGCATTGAACAAATCAACAATTGGATGTGCCAGAATTTTCTTGAATTAAACAAAGATAAAACTGAAGTCATTGTTTTTGGAGACAAGGAGGAACGATTAAAAGTCAGTGCTCAACTTCAATCAGTAATGTTAAATCAAGGCTGAAGACTTTTCTGTTTGTCTTTTCTGTCTCTTATATTAAATCAAATAATGATAATCAAGTAACTTTTAACTCTCCTGTTTTAACTTGTTTTCATTTTCTATTTCATTCTTTTAAATTGTATTTAAATGTCTTTTTATATTGCCCTGTGTTGCTTTTTTGTTTTATGTAAAACACTTTGCCTTGTTGTTGAAATGTGCTATACAAATAAACTCGCCTTGCCTTGCCTCGCCTTGAGAAAGTAAGGAAACATGAGAACACCAGGGCACACATGGAAAATTCTGTCAAGCTAGCCATATTAGGCAGAGTGAAGATCACTACGAAGCGGGACATCGGCCACAGGATTGCGGTGAGGAAACACAAATAGGAGGTGGATAAAAACAGGCACATTTTATCTAAAATAATTGATTGCGTGAAGTTTTGTGGGGCTTTTGAGTTGGCCTTGCGAGGGCATGACGAGACTGACTCCTCTGACAACCCTGGCATTTTCAGAGGACTGGTGGATTTTGTTGCCTCCTTAGACAGTGTGCTGGAGGAGCACCTAAGACAGCTAACTTATCGTTTTTGAAGGCACGTCAAAGATGGTATAAAACAAGCTGTTGGACTGCATGCTGTCAGTGCTAAAGGATTACATTCTGGAGGAAGTAAAGAGTGCCGTTTTTATTGTCATTCAAGCAGACAAGACGACTGACATTTCCACCCACTGCCAGCTGGTGCTTACTTGTGCTACGCTATATCAACGCCCAACAGTAACATCCAACAGTGTTTGTTCGAGTTCATTACCAACCACTGACAACATCGCTACAGCACTTCAGGAGAGGCTAAGCACCATACTCCCAAATGGACAATAAATAACCAGGTATCAAGCAGATGTACTCTACCCACATCTTATGCTATGCTATGTGCATAGTTGACATTTTAAAACAAATCTCAAATAATTCCATGTGTGAGAGGTCACAAACAAACACAGGACTTTCACACAGGAGACCGGGGTTTGTGTCCCATGTCAAAAGTCAACGTTGACTTATTTGAAGTTTTAAGTTACATAACGTTATGTACGTGACTTATGTCATTTAACTTATGTTAGTTATGTCACTTACATCACGTGACTTACGTAACATACTTATTTTAACCCAAACCATAATATTTTCCTAAGCCTAACCAAGTAGTTTTGTTGCCTAAACCTAACCAAACTGCAACTGTTTCACGTTAACTACGTGTTTAACGTCGATTTACGTAACGTAGACTACTTACAGTCCATCCTCACCTTACAGCCCGTCCTCACCTGTGGGGTGGTAAATTAGGAAACGCTCGTCATATTAAAGGGTTGGAACAAAAGACCTATGTGGTCATATGGGTTGGAGGACTTGTACCTGTTCTAAATAACATATAAAATAATGTTTAAACATTAAAAAGAGTTTATAAATTCTAAAGTTAATTGATTATTAAATATAGTAGTCCACACGGTGCACTGGTCGGGTCAGTGTACAGTCATGGATGTATTATTAGAACTGGGGTTTACTTCCGTGTCAGTGACAATACCCCAGAAAGTGTGCCGGGCTTTGAAGCCAATGTGACATAGTGGCCAAACCGAAGTTAGCCGGCTCGGCTGGCGGAGTCTCTAGTGCACTTGCTCTATGAGCCACACAATGTGGAACATCAGGGTGATTTTATACCGGTAAATTTTTTGGCTTCATCTGCCACTGAGCAGCTTTCATAGAAATGAACGGGACCCCGCCTTTGACGCTGTATCTGGTTCTCTTTATACATCCATGGTCAGTGCCAGATCATGGATGTATTATTAGAACTGGATACCGGATCCCAAAATGGCGCCTTTTCATTCCAATGAGAATTGCTTGTCTGCCAAAAAAGTTTTCTAGCTTCTGGGTTTAATTCCGTAGTATGTGGCCCACTGAATATGCGCAGTAGTGTTTTGCCCGCTGGCCCCACTCATGAGTTTCCACTCGGCCCATAGACTTTACATTGTAATGACGTCACATATATTTAAATCGCTTTTCTCAATTAGAGGGACGTTTCACAAATATAAAACCTCCATGGATCAAAAAGTCATAATAGAAAGAGTACTACTGTATATAATTTTTGGATTTAACGTCTGTTTCTGTGAGTAGCATAAAGGGGAACTGCAACTAAATCTCCTTTCACAACCCTGTGTTGTAAAATGATAAATAAATCTACCTTTTACCTTGTCATAATTGACCTTGTTTGCAGTTTGAGGTGTCCTGTCAACAGTTTTACAGACGTTTCTTTTATAATGGTGGCCTATGGGGAGAGTGGACAAAACTGGAAGCAACGCTGAGCGGCTGCGGCGACGGCGCGGCGCCCTATCCAGTCTGCATCTACATGTGTACAGTTCACAACAGGTCAACGTCGGAATGACGTAACCCAGCATGACGCGCTCACAGACGCACTGAGCAGAAAATAAAATCACAACTGTACCTCACGAGCCAACCACATTGAGCACGAGTGTTCAGGTTTCACATTGAGCTGTTTTAACTGTTCTGTCCTGCCCAGCTGCCTCACAGTTCAATTACCTGGTTTGTGTTTGAAATCAACGCTGGAGGGACAGAGCAGAAGTAACGGGAAGAAGAACACGGATTTACGGACTGTCCGCTACTGTACTGAAACTGGACAGCCATGGGAGCTGTTCTGGGGGCCTTTTCCTTCGCAAGCTGGGTAAGTTCTGATATTGCGAATATGAACTGTGTCATTTACAACCACATCGTTTTAAATTGAGGGGAAATGTAAGATACGATGACGTCATGAAGAGTAACAGGTAGATTATGTTACGCCAAACTCAACTCAAATATCTGGTGTTTTAATTCCTACTCCTCCTCTCCTCGCTTAGCTAGAACCATAGACTGTAGACTAGAACAGAATGCAATTCCGTAATTGAGCTTTCGACTCGGAGTTATTAATGACTTATTCATAAAGCAGTACTTATTTCGGTTAAATTTCAGTTATTGAATTGTTTCATTCTGTTCTCATCCGCCCGACAGCTTGTATAATCAGGGGAAGAACGGAAAGCTGAACTCCATTCAGATATCTGGCGTTTTAATCTCGCCTTTCTCTTTTTCTCACTTTTGGGCAAATATAGAATATAACTTAAACTCATTAATGAATTACTTAGCTTTATTGTTTAATTCCGCACTTATCTGATCCACTTAGCGGCGCTTTGTTCTATATTTTAACTTACTGGTTGCGCACTGCTTACTTCCGATCACCACCTTGCTAACTTAACGTTACATTACAATAATATTTTGTCAGCCGAACCTTTCTTAATGGTTGGAATTTTATTGAAAAAGATGCATATGAAGAAGTCTATATTGACACTTTACAGAGACATTTCAGATTGTTATCAGCATGTCATATCTTTACGAAATGTATGCGCCATAAAGACAAAGGAAAAGTTATTCTTGGTAACAATCCGGCCTGACTCGGTGTAACCTGTAGCAAACCTGCTAAATGTTAGTGTCTATTATAAAATATTTCTGACAAGAGGAACAGTAGACAGAACATGAAGCCCACAGCAAAGTAAATGGTTAATCATAACACACTTGGTCAGCTGCAGACACGTGATTAATTGGATTAACTCTGCTTGGTTGCCTTACATTTGGATGCAGATGATGATAACAGCTTGCATTTATGTAAGAGAAGAGCAGGACAGCATGGAGCTGGATGTAGGGTGACGATCCGTTTCAGAGAAATGGTTTTGATTTGGACAAATACTACAAGAACTTCTTGTATAAGGATGAAAGGCTTGAGGTGCCAGACAGCACACATGCTTCACTCAATTTTTTTGTCTGTTAATTTAATAACTTCACAATTTATACAAAATATCAAAAGGAAAGACAAACATAATTCACAAGTTGTCCAATAATCAAATGATTTTTACTTGATGAATGAATTAAAAGATTAATAGATTATGAAGATCGTCGTCAATTTGGCAAATAAATTAATCGACTGATCATTTCAGCACTATCTTTCTCCTGGCTGTCCTTTCTGTCAAAGTTCTTGCGATGCTCAAGCAAAATGAAGGCCGTGCTTCTGTCGATTTTACACTAATAAACACGTTTCCAGAGTTTATTTTGTTTCAGGTCAGGACAGAGCTGTGGGCTGGTTGGTCATGTGCTGGCTGCATGTTATCTGGCACACATTACCATGGCCCAGTCTGTGGTTGTACTAAGTCGACCTTGTCTGGCTGGCAGGGGTATTAACTTGTTGACAATCTTCTGGGCCTCCTTATCTCTTGACTCTACTCCGTTGTCAGTGTAGGAGGGAGAGACACTTCTAAAGCAGTGTAGATAGTGGTGTGTTGTAAATTAATACACAGGCTGTTTGAGTAGGTCAACTCTGCCTATTTTTCATTGAACTGATGCTGAAAGTAGGCCATTAATAGTTCTCTCTTAAGGGACTCACTGTCTGACTCAGATATACCCCTCAGTTTTACAATACATGTTTTTCTGTAGTTTAAGGTTGCAATTTAAAAGAACATTTTTCTACCTGTGTCAGTTTTGGCCACTATAGATTGGCATAATGTTGTATTTACCACCACCACCACTCTGGCGCAAGCAGCTTTGCAACATGGTCCAACGAAAAAAATCCTATTTATGTGTGTCTTTTTATATTGTCACGTGTTTCTTTTCTATCTTAATGCCAGTAAATGTGTATTAATCCGACACTGAAATTAGTCCTCAACAACTGCACTATTTCTTCCTGTTTGAGTAACGTTTGATAAAAAACTGATTAGCCTTTTTTTTATGAAACTTAATATTGGTTTAGTTTTTAAAGATTTACATTTTCAGTAGGAACCAATGGGCTTGGGGCTGAGAGCCACCGACTGGGTCAGAAAGCACCAAGTGATGGACTAACACATTCTTGGTTTGGGTCTTTTCATTGGATTTGTTTACAATTAGAAAAAATATAGAATAATAAATCAATAAAGCCTCATCCTTTAAACAGTCCAACATTTTTCACAATTACCCAGAAAAATTACTTTCTGAATAAATCTGTTGAGAAGTGAAGAATGTAGTAACAGAATTATGATTCATTATATTTTGTCTTTACAACACCCTGTTTTGATAGTGGTAACATCTGAACATTGAATGATTGGTCCAGTCCACATCTGTCTGGGCTGAATTTATGTGTTTGTGTATGTTTCCAAAAAAACTGAGCTCACAGGTGTTCTCTGGCTGAGGCCACAAACCTCCTGACCCTCACTGGTTTCCTGCAGGGCCATAATCACCTATTTAACATTGGGGGGACCAGTTTCAATGTACGCCTTTTGCGACCCAGCCCTCCAGGGGTCTCTGGGGGAAGGGACAATTTTTTAGAAACTTAACAGGTAGCTGACCATTTTAAAGCATTTTGAAACAAAAATCCTAGATGATTTAAGTAATGTTACATGACAGGTTAAGCTGTTATGATCATAGACTTAAAATGAAAAATGCAAATCACACTATTCTCACTCACTTCCTCTAAGTCACCTGTGCCTTATTTGGTACAACTATTGCATGCTCTTCATATTTGTTAATATTGGGTCTACATGATTACATGACAGATAGCTGTAGGTGAATGTAGGCTGCTGCCTTCTGAAGCTGGAAGTTGATCATTTCTTATTTACCTCCATGCCTCCTCTGCTGCCATCTATATCTTCTCCTTTCTCCTTTTCTTTTCCCTCACTACAACAAAGTTAACATGCCATAAGGAGCAGCATTTGTTTAATATAAGAAACTTCCATAGAAATACAGCTATGGAACCAGCTATTAATTTTCACGTTTTCAGCTCACCCTCTTTTGTGGTTTTCCAAAGGAAAGCCTAATGTCACTGTTCTTTTTCAGCCAAAATGTGAATATTGGGGGCTGGAAGCTCGTGTCAGCTTTTTACTTCTATTAGTGTAGACCCCGCTAGGGATGGGACACTATACAATTTTATCGCAGATCGGGATAAAAAACACTCAACATAAGTTGATCGTGGTAAATTTCCATTATCGGGATGATCGTGAATCGGGATAATTGTGAAAATCCTCACGAGTGACTTGAAAAGCCCAATGCCAGCTGGACTTTATTTTTGTCAAAGGATAATTCCTTAAGTCAGGGGTAAATTATATATACTGATGCAATTGATGAAATTGTTCTCTGTACTGGCATGGTAGAGAAGTGAAAAATAGAGCATTATCATTATTAACAGACTCACACAATGTTGCAATTTTTATTTTTATTTATCCTTTATTTATGCAAGGGGACCTTATGATTTATGATTACGTTATTTAAGATTGTTTGATTGTTTGTTTTTCACTAAAAAGGATGCTCACTAAAAAGATGTCCTATCTGTGATGCAATAAAAATATTTGTTTCTTAATAAAATGTAAGGTAAAGTGATTCCAGTTTTAGTGCCATTTTAAGAGTTTTAAGCATATTTTGATTATTATCTGTATAATATTGTGAATCGCAATTATTTTGGCCAGAATAATCGTGACATGAAATTTTCATATCGTCCCGTGCCCAGACCCGGCTCACCCCAGCGTTACTTCGCTCTTCATCTTTTAAATATTACAAAAATAAGGTCACAGATTATGTACCCTATGATCCACGAGATGGGAGGAATTTGGGGGATTTGCTGCCACTATTAGGTGTTATATTAAAATAATTATCTTTAATTTCCACCTTTCCTTTCCAGAGCTGCAATGTACGATTATTATCTACTATTCTGCAGATTATGTTCTTAATTAATTTAGCCTATAAAATATCAGAAAACATACCCATCACTATTTTCCCAAGCCAAAGGATATGTCTTCAAATTGCTAGTTTTGTCCCGCCAACAATCCAGAACCCAAAGCTTTTTCATCTTTAATTTCTATCATTGAAGACAAAGACAACCGGCAAATATTCATCTGAGAAGCTGGAATCAGTGAATTTTGGGAATTTTTGCTTAAAAAATGTAAATCTTGTTGCAGATAAGTTTTCTGTTGATAGACTGTTTGCTTCAGCAATAGTCCTTTCCCTGCCTACAGTTCATCAATGCTTTCACATCCAAACACACTTTATGAATATCAATATGCATACATACTGTACTGAGTGTATAGGTCTGTACCAGAAAATACTGGTCCTATTTTATTATTGTTGTTGTTTTTAACTGTTTTGGATCCTTTATTTGCTGTTGTCACCATCCACATCACTAGAAGAAATATTGATTGGGCTGTGTGTGGAAATAAAATATGGGTTATGAGTTATTTACATTTGGTGGAGTTCTTTTAAAATCCTGTAACAGTTTAGTCTTTTCATAGCATATTTCTGTCAATTTACACTTCAATAAAGATTGCACAAGCAGATTTTCAGAGTTACAGTACTTAATGCCAGTAAAACAGAAAACTGGCAGAACATTTTGTCCATAAATACAGTGAGTACATTTGCACCTACCCATCCCCAGTCTGATCATCATTTCATTCTATAACCATGACTTCTACAGTTGACATGCAAGGTCAGTCTTTACTGTCCTTTTTCCAATAAGAGATTCTCCTTTTTTGCATCCTGTGAGAATCATACTCCCTCTATCACTGAAAAACTCTTTTGTATTCCATGGTCATGGTCTGCAGTTCAGACACAGACCAAAAGTCAATGATCGTCAGATGACATTGCCTTGGCAGCTGATGTTCAGATGATGATTTGTTAACATTGTCTTGCTCATGTCCAATCTGATTCACCATATTTAGAAGCAGAGAAAAGACATTAGCCTCAACCTCCTGCTAATGAACGAAATGGGAAAGTCTTTTTATGCTCTGATATCTCTCTCACTCTTCAAATTCATTAACAGGATGATAACATTGATTTATTGTAAAGAACAAAGAAACAACACCACCAAAACTGAGTTTAATCTTTGAACTTTTGCAATTGAAACACTTGAAATAGTTGAAACACTGAAACAGTTGAAGTTGTAGTTGGAAGTGGTAGTCGAATTACAGATACTGAATGAGGTTGAACTGTCAATTTAATTGTAAGCGCTGAGTGAAGTTGAAGTGTCAGTTGAAATGAAGGTGCTGAAAGGAGTTGAATGTTCAGTTGAAGTTCAAGCACTGTCATTTGAAGTGTAGGTGATATATTTAGCTGGAAGTGTTGATTGAAGTGGAAATCCTAAAGAAATTAGTAACAGTTCAAGTGTATAAAGTGAGAGACGATGTCAGTTGAAGTGTTGGCTGAAATGGGAGTACTGAAAGCAGTTGGAGTAAATTGGGTATGAGCAGTGGAAGTTGTGCGAGTTAGATGACATAAAGTTTTTTGTTGTTGTTGTTGTTGTTCAAAAGTGAAGACATGATACCTGAAAGGGTTTAAATTGTCAGTTGAAGTGCCACAACTGAAAGGAGTTGAAATGTCAGTTGATATGTAAGTGTTGAAAGCAGTTGAATTGTCATTTGAAAAGTAAGAGATGAAAGCAGTTGAAGATTACATTTGTATGTGCAAACATGTGCAAACAGGATCACAACTTAAAGAAAAATACAGTTTCTTAGTAAGGTGTTGGGCTTCCAGGAGCCTCCAGAACAGCTTCAGTGGTCCTTGTCATAGAAGTCTCTGGAACCCTCTCATTTAACGTTTTGATGTTGATGGTGGAAAGCGCTGTCTACAGTAACATGTTGGGTTGAGAGCTGTTGATAGCGAAGGCCATAGCATAAGATGTCCGGTACTTAATTACATTATACAGTGCATCTGTATGGAAGCATCTCCATTAGTTATGTTTCTAGACTAATGTATATTTTAGGTTTTTCTTTAAACTTGTAACTAATTTTTAGATGTTCCTCATTTTAGAAGTAGATGCTGAAATGTGTGATTTTGTTTGTCTCCAGGTGCCGTGCCTGTGCAGCGGTGCAAGCTGTCTGATGTGCAGCTGCTGTCCGAGCAGCAGGAACTCCACTGTGATCAGGATCATCTACGCCTTCATCTTGCTGCTGGGGACTATCGTCGCCTGCATCATGCTGTCGCCGGGTGTGGATCAGCAGCTAAAAAGGGTATGAGTGGACCATGGAAATGCAGTAAATGTGCACATGAAACAGACATTTCTGTTCACAGCTATATTTCTTTGTCAAACAAACAATGGGAAGTAATCATACTGTATGTTTGATGAATACATTTGTGTGTTATTACACAGATTTTAAAGTAGCTAATGTCAGCTAACGCTACATACACAGGTTTAATTCTGCTGTAGTTGTCTGCTTATTCTTATCACTTAACAGCCAATGCAAATAAATTACCCAGAGAGATGGCATAAGAGGCGCTAGTTGTAGCTCTGAATGATATCCGTTGCAGGATTTTTTAGGCTGGTACTGATATCGATATTTGAGAGTTTCAAAATCTGATAATGATATACAGTATAGATGTCATAGTTTTGGGGAGTTTGTCCTGTGTTCTGTTTTACTTTATAGTGTTCTCGTCGTGTGTCTTGTGGTTTTACTTCCTGTCTTTGTTTGCTTTCTCTCCAGTTTAGATTGTTGACCCTGCCTTGATTGATTGCACCTGTGTCTCGTTGTCTCCCCTACCTAGTGTATTTAGTCCGTGTTTTTTCCTTTGTTCATTGTCGGTTCGTTGTCCTTGTCATGTGCATTCTTGGTTGTACTTTGTCCCAGTGTCAAGCATCCCGGCATTTCTTGTCTGTGAGTTCTGTTGAATTTATTCTTTGTTCCCTTGGACCTTGCCTGGATTATGGACTTTTGAACTTTGCCTGCTCCCTGTCGGCTTTGTTTGCCTTGTTGGACTTATTCCCTGGCTTTGACCACTACCTGCCTGAAACCTATAGTTATTCCCTGCCGGTGATCGCAGCCACCATGTCCTCTCTGATATCTGCAAAGCTGCCTTCCTGTTCTGCCTGCCACGCTACATGAGCCAGCTTCCTTTCCTGTTCTGCCTGCCACGCTACACGAGCCAGCTTCCTTTCCTGTTCTGCCTGCCACGCTACACGAGCCAGCTGCCTTGCCTGTTCTGCCTGCCACGCTACACGAGCCAGCTGCCTTGCCTGTTCTGCCTGCCACGCTACACGAGCCAGCTGCCTTGCCTCTCTGCCTGCCACGCTACACGAGCCAGCTGCCTTGCCTGTTCTGCCTGCCACGCTACACGAGCCAGCTGCCTTGCCTGTTCTGCCTGCCACGCTACACGAGCCAAACCCAGAACCTACACCCACCGTCTCTGTTCTCTGAGCCCAGTTGGTTCTACATGGACTGTGATTACTAACGTCATTACTGGCTACAGCGGACTACACCGGACTCGCCCGCTCTGGAAGAGCGCTTATCAACCTGTGATTGCTTGCCGTATTATAATAAAGACTGTCACTGCTACTATCCAGTTCTCCACTTTCCTGTGTTCTGCATTTGGGTCATTAGGTCTTGCACTATGACAATAGTTGAAAAAGACTGTCACAAGTTCCCAGAGCCCAAGGTGATGTCTTCAGATGTCTTTCTTTGTCCAAGCAAGAGTCCAAAACCCAAATATATTAATTGTACTATCAAAAAAGACTAAGAAAAATATTCAGTAAAAAATATTAAAATTTGAGAAGCTGGAATTTTTGCTTAAAACATACTTAAACCGTTAAACCATTGTCAAAATTATTGCTGATTTTCTGCTGTTGTCTAATTCCATCTTTAGGATGATATAGTGTATGTAGTGACATTAGAAAACTGCTGCACCTAAAACATGCTCTTGTCAAGTGTGTGATTTTCTGTCGTTACTTTATCGTGCACTTGTCATGTATGACTTGGTTGTGTTTCAGGTGACGGGACAAATTGCTCATGTTTCCTCTCGAAGCCGCAGCTGTTTTCTGATGGTCATGTTGGTCATGACCAACATGACCTTTTTTCTGTACGAGCATCTGCACCTGTGCCCCTAATTGCAAATTCACAAATAACTGAGTCACTTTTTATGGAAGCGTATATGGGACTATATTCAAATGATAATGTAAATTGGAAAATGTAATTCCACAGTAGCATTAAAATTTTCCACATATGTATGTGTTATTGGAGTGAAAATGAAGTCATCCAATTTTCATTTTCACGCCTGCATTCTATGACCATATTAAAATGAAAATGGAAAAGCTGTTTGACATTTCATTTTCAAAGTTGTAACCTGCTGTACAGTGAACAATATTCAAATGTTAATTCAAAGTTGAAAATGAAATACAATGTAACCTGATTTTCCATTTATGCAAGCAATATTTAAGGGAAAATGCAATTTTCTAACAGTTTGAAAATGTAAACTGCATTTGACATTTCATGACTTAACCTGCTGTACAGTGGATAATATTCAAATGCAATAAGCGAAACAGCGCCTCCAGTCTTTGCATTTACATTTACATGTCACCATGCTCTTTTGGGGTTGACATGAAAATGCAAACTGTCAGTGCTCTCATCAAGGCAGGTCTTCAGTTAGGACGTCACTTGCTTGAACATCTGTTGCTTTGCTCATGTGCGTAGTCCACTTGTGGCAGAAAAGCAAGAAGGTGATCGGGCCTCACTGACTACTGGGTTACTGTACAAAAACCACAACTTTATAACTGTATTCATTGATTTTGGTGAAACTAGCGATATGAGGCACTGAATTTGATGAATTTACTGTTTATCAGACCACAAATGAGAAGAATTAGGTTGGAAAAACAATAGACGCTGCAGCGTTTCTGGGCGCCGAGCTTCACAGATTACTGTACAAAAACGCACAACTTTTATAACTTTATTCACTGATTTGGTGAAACTGGATGATGATGATGATAATACTTTATTGTCAGATCGAGTCTGAAATGTTTCTTGCATCACAGCAGCTCTCTGACTCTGGGGGACAATGAAGACACGGTGGGTTCAGGCAGGGACAGGAGAGGCGTCAAGAGAGAGGAATCAGTCAGTGCCCACCTCCGAGGTCTGAGCGGGGGTTACGGCGGGGTCAGCCCCGGGGTGTCAGGAGTTAAACCCGGCAAGAAAAGCACCTCAGTAACGTTACTGTGTGTTCGGCATCAGAGTCTGAGTCAGAGTCCTGGTCGGAACCGCTGTAAAAAACGGCTTTTCCATTTTCATTTTAATATGGTAACAGAATGCCTATATAAGTATATGAAAATTGGATTATTTCGTTTTCATTTTAACACAAATAACATGTACATATGTGGAAAATTATAACGCTATTGTGGAATTACATTTTCATTTTCAAGTTTAAATTATCATTTGAATATAGTCCTGTATATGCTTCCATAATTTTTCTATCTGAGTTAGATGTGGCACACATAGTTAATTATATTACTTGGTGAAATGCCAATTGGACCAACTCTGTTCTGAATGAAGTCACAGAAAGGACACAAGCACATGTTGACTGATGATGGTTGTTAGTTTTAGTCAGTGGTGGAAGAAGTACTCAGATCATTTACTTGCACTTACTAGTAAAAGTAGCAATACCACAGTGTAGAAATAGTCTAAGTAAAAGTCATGCATCCAAAATTTACTCAAGTAAAAGTACAAACTTATTAGCAGCATCAAACTTTACTTGTAGTAACAAAAGTAAAAGTATTCATCATGCGGTGTGGCCCATTCCAGAATAATGTATATTATATTACTGGATTATATATATAAGTAGTGATGCATTAATGTGTACATCATGTAAATGGGTACACCCCCACCACCACCACAGAAACTAAATTCAAAGCACAGAAATACTGTTATAAAACATTATTATTATAATTATTATTATTATTATTACTGATGTATTAATGTGCAAGTAGCATTTCAGCGTTGGTCGAGGTGGAGCTAATTTTAATTGTGCATCATATTTTACAAGTTCATCATATTTCTTATTTGTTGAATCTTAATTTGTAGAAATGTCGTGGAATAAAAGTTAGTCTTGTCTCTGAATTGTAGTGGTATAAAGTAGCAGAAAATTTAAATATTCACGTAAAGTACAAGTACCTCAAAATTGTACTTAAATGAGTAAATGCGTTAGATGTGTTTCAGTGTTATAATTTCATGTACATTAAAGACTTCAGTTAGAGGTTCACAATGTCATTTTTTAAAATATTTGGTTAATTGCCCAGTGCTACTCAACATCATATGATCATATGATATGCTTTGTAAAGTTGAAACGTGACTTCCTGTTATTTGCTGTAGATCCCAGGCTTCTGTGAAGACGGGGCTGGCTCTTCTATCCCCGACCTGCGGGCTGATGTCAACTGTAAAATGTTTGTGGGCTACAAGGCAGTGTACCGCATCTGCTTTGGCATGAGTATGTGGTTCCTGGGGTTTTCCATTCTTATGATTAACATCAAGAACAGCAGAGACCCTCGTGCTGCCATCCACAATGGGTAAGCACTGCAGTAACACCAGCAACACCTGTATTGCCAACACACTGCAGTGGATGGTGGGTTTTGACCACACTGTTAAATGTGTATTTCTAACCTTCATTTGTCTGGGGTTTTAGTCTGCTTCTTTTTTGAAAACTATCAACCTTAAGATTCACACTTCACACTTTAAGTGTGGAAGGTGCAGAAACAAAGACCAGGCCTACATTAAATGCATTTACAGTGTGGGGTTTTTTTTGTGTGTGTGGACTTTCTCTGTCCTCTCCAACTCTAGGCCCGAGGTGTTATAAGTTATACAACATGTTGTTAAGCAGATGGCCTTTGTCCTGCACTCACCTTTGAAGTCTTAATATTCTTTACTACGGCTGCAACTTTTATTTTCATTACCGATCTACAGCACATCTACATTTTTGATTATTCGATTAATCATTTAGTTCATAAAGTAAAAAAAAATAAAAAATTAAGAACAAATGCCCATCATGTTACCTGAGCCCAAACTGATGTCCTAAAGTTTCTTACTTGGTCTGACCAGCAGTAAAAAAAAGAAAACTAAAGTATTTAACACTTTAATGAGCCATGTGTATTTGTATGTCTATGTGTATTTACTCCTCTTTAGGCATGAAAAAAATATTTGACTCTTCTTTTTTTACATATTTTTTCAAGAAGTTATTGATGTGTTTACTCTGGGGTGCAGCATGCATTTGTGTGTTCAGTTTGAAGTAATATGTATTGTAAAAGTAGTAAATAGAACAGTCAATTATGTGAAAACTTAATATTTAACTCATTTTTCAACATATGCTGCTCTGGTCTGTTGAATAAAACAACCGTACAACCATGGCCCATACTATGTTTAAATGTGAGGAAACATTCTCAAAAGACATTTTTTTAAAAGAAGAATAAAATATTAGGCATTTACAGTGTTCAGAAAGTGAAAGAACACTTGCATGTACCACCGTTTGTATCTACAAGTTCAGTGTGTATATACAAGTTACTGTAGAAAAAATTTCAAAGTTGTACTATAACATGATTTGTAGTTTAAATATAACTGGTGCATGATATGAAACATTCATGTTTTTCCATAGATGAAGTTGATGTTATTCTTCTATAGAAGGACTTTACACATATTCTTGAAGTTCTCTGCGTGTCTGATCTACTGTTGGCCATCTTGGCTGTTATGCAGCTTTACCAATGAAACCCATGCACATACAAGAAAAAGGCTGATTAGCTGTCCACTATACTGACCAATATGCATGAAAGGGTTAAGTTAATATAGTATAAAACTGAGACACAAGTGAGCAGATCTTAAGGTCCAGTGAGTAACATTTAGGAGGAGCTATTGTATATATATATACATACACATATATATACACATATATACATATATATGGAGCTTTTTCAATAACCTTCTGGGAACCGCAGGGAACATTCGCTAAAGGTTCTGTAAAGGTCACCTTTTTTTATCCAAATGAGTTTACAGCTATTCTAAAGAAAAGAAAAGAAAGCTAGGTTTTACACCATTTACATTGCTGCTGTCGCCTTTACTGGGAGCTTTACGTAGTGGTTAATAAACAGGAAAGTACACGGTAACCACATCCTTCATCTGCTGATCACTGAGCAGCTCGAATGTTTGTCACACGTTAAACCTTGCAGTGTGTGATGCCATTGTTTTTGCCATTTCAATCAAATCAAATCAAACAATCAAATGACTCTCACAGTGTTATACGTAGAAGAAGTGCTTTGGACTTTGAGGGTATATATGCTCTTGATACAACTCAATTACATGTATGTTTATGTGCATTATACTATATAATCATCCATTAACAATTTGTTTTCAGATTTTGGTTCTTCAAGTTTGTTGTCTTGGTGGCAGTTACAGCTGGTGCCTTTTACATTCCAGATGGGCCTTTTACCTACAGTAAGAACTTTATATTTTAAACTTTTGGTAACTCAGATCATGACAGATATACAGAGTTGTGATAATATATGATAGATGAGTAATTGAATGGCCTGTGTATCTCTGTTGTCCTAGCGTGGTTTATTGTGGGCTCCGGTGGAGCTTTCTTTTTCATTCTGATCCAGCTGGTGCTGCTGGTGGACTTTGCCCACTCCTGGAACGAGTCCTGGCTGGACAAGATGGAGACTGGCAACTCCAAGGGCTGGTATGCAGGTCAGTGACTCAGGCTGTGGTGCAATTACATGCTGCATACAACATCTAACTGTGTTTTATTACACGGCTTTGTTGAATACTCAATTCTGATTTGTCAATTACGGCAATTATGGCTATGGACGCAGTTCTGATCATAGACCCTCGAGTCCGATCATCAAAAATCAGCAGAAAGAAGTCCTGTGGCAAAAAAAAACAAAAACGTTTTAAAATCATGTTTTAAGCAATTAAATCAATATTTGGTGTCAAATTATTGATTTCTTTATTAAGTATCCGTGTAACAAGGTATAATGTGCAAAACCTGTCCTGCATCACCCTGTCGGGGTTAATTTATAATGAAATTAAATGAAATGACATTCGCTGCACATTGTCCGTTAATTGAGTATGTACTGTTCACACTTTAAAATTCCAAAATTAAATAGATTTAAAAATGGCAACGTGCAGACTATAATTGGTTGATTTTTGAATGTGGTGTTGATGGACACTACAGTTCCACTATGCAATACACAATGGAAAAAGAGGAACTGCTCACAGCTGAAAAAAACCTTTAAAATCTGTGGAACCAGGGACTGAGCATTTTTAATATGAAATATATTGATTTCTTTTATACTTATTTTATAAATGTTTTAGGCTATTTCAGTATCAATTTTTTACCTTTTCTATCTTCTGTTTTTAGCTCTGCTGGGGGTCACAATCCTCAACTACATCCTGTCATTCACTGCAGTCATACTGTTCTTCTTCTTCTACACCAAGCCTGATGGATGCTTCATCAACAAGTTCTTCATCAGCTTCAACATGTTGTTCTGCATAGTGGCCTCTGTTGTCTCTGTGCTGCATAAAGTACAGGTACAGGACAGAAAGTTGTACTTCAGTGTCAAACATTCAGTCAGGGCTAAGCATTTATTCGATGCAACAATGCAAAAATATGACATGCTTTTGAGATACAGGAACTGGAAACAATATATATATATATATATATATATATATATATATATATAGTCAGAGGAGCCACATCTTACAGTCTTCATCAGTGAATGGAGTTTGCTCAGTTATCATGGAGTATTTCACGTCATGAATTTATAGATTTCTGACTATTTAATCTGTGTGTGTCCCCAGGAGTCTCAGCCACGTTCAGGTCTTCTACAGTCCTCCATCATCACCCTGTACACCATGTTTCTGACCTGGTCTGCCATGACCAATGAGCCTGGTGAGAATGTTTGCTGGTTGCTTGAAATATTGCTGTAATCACAATGATGCAGTTGTGAATTGCAGAAATCCATTAGCCCCAAACAAAAAACAGGACAATGTTTCGGTCTTTCGTATTGTTTTTATGCATTGTTGAAGTCATTTTAATGAAATAGCATCCGCATGTCATATGACTGAGTTACTGCTTTTATTAGTTATGCTTTTGGTTGTTAATTTCAGGCTACTTTTATGGATCTCATGACCTGTACTTACATACATTTCTTCCCAAGAACATGTATTAAAGGCATGTGAAAGTCAGGAACATGTCTGCAAATGAGGTCTCTGTCACAACTTCTACTTACACACTGAGCTGTAGATCCAAACTTGTTTTTATTGTTGATTGTGTTTATTTCTTCTCCTCCCTTCAGACCGAGCATGTAACCCCAGTCTACTGAGTATCTTACAGCAGATCGCAGCCCCCACGCTGGCCCCTCTGGAGATGGAGAACCAGACAGCTGTAGTGATCATCGGCACAGAGGAACCTGTCCTGACGTCTCCGCACCTACAGTGGTGGGACGCCCAGAGCATCGTGGGACTCGCTATATTTGTCCTGTGCATCCTCTACTCATGGTAGGATTACTGCCCCTGGGTAAGATATGAAACAATATGGCCACTATTTGCAAACCATCTTGTGGTCAGTCTTCTCAGATGGTCATTCACAAACGTCCTGTCAACTACGAGGTTGAGAAATGTTACATGAAAATAATGTCGGGGAGTGTCAGTTCTTGTTAAGTTGTCGCATTGATAGGTGGAATTTTGAACTGATTATTGATTGGTCTCACCACAGCTAACAGCCTAGTTGTTGCTCAGTCAGTGTGACTCATTTTCAAAGAGAAAAGAAAGCATGTGTTGATACACCTCTTTTGTAAAATATGAACCCAGTCAACTAAGATAATTCAATTATTATGGGCTGACTATGGGGGAAAATTTTTTGTCACAGGACCTGCACTTCACAGCTCAGCTCAGCACTTTCCTTGGAGGCTTGATTGCACCACATGCTAGCCCTCTTCACTGTAATAAACAAATAAAATATATAAAATTAAAAACAAATAAAATTATGTGACAAATAATATCTGCTGAGGAAGATCATAATCTGATCTGATATGGTCAAAAGCGCCATTGTTTTGTCACACAAATAAAGTTCATTAGAAAGATTTTAGGTAACTAACTGCCTATCAGTATGAGAAATATAGCTGCCCTCTCTGTTTTGTCAGTTTGTTTTCTCATATTTTGTTGAGGTTTGCACTTCAGGGCCATTGAAAAATAACAGTGATTTGTAATATTTGTAAATGGACATACAGTATCCATTTATATCTGTTTTGCCCTCAGCATTCGCTCATCCAGCACCAGCCAGGTGAACAAGCTGACCATGGCCTCCAAAGACTCGGCCATCCTGGCTGAGGGCAGCAGCAGCCTCGACCTCTCAGAGGATTCGACAGGACCCAGGCGGGTGAAGGACAATGAAAGGGACATGGTCCAGTACAGCTACTCCTTCTTCCACTTCATGCTCTTCCTGGCCTCGCTCTACATTATGATGACCCTCACCAACTGGTACAGGTCAGTACTCCCCCCTCCCAACACAGTATCTACATTTCCAACCAGCTGGATAAAACAGTTTGCCAGAAACTGTTGCAAAAAAAAAAACACCAAATAAAAAACTGTTGCTGTCCGTAGCAACAGACACAACACTCGATGCAGACTTCAGATTTCAATCTGAAAGCTCCTTTTTAATTTTAATTTTTGTAAGCTATTACATTACACCATTAAATATTCCAGCCCTTGTCAACTTTAGTAGCTGTAGTAGTAACATTTTAAAGAAGAAAAAAATAATCCTGCATTTTTGCTAGACAGTTTTTTGTTTTTGCTTAGCTGGGAGGTCATGGTGGATGTTATTTTACACATATTTAACCACAACTAATACTTCAGGCTCTATTTTGGTGTTTCCTCGACCACACTGGACTACTCCTTCATGTTCAAAGCAACTTTTTAAAGGATAAGGCTTACAGAATAAACTTTAGAATCAGAATCAGCTTTATTCCCAAGTCCCACGAAAAGACCAAAACCATCAATGTGTTTGTCTCTAAATATATTTCTGGCTTCCCTACCCTGTCTGTTGTGTCAATCCCAAGCCCATTGGCTCCCACTGGATGAATAACATAAATCTATAAAAGCGTCACAAATATATAGTATGGTGGTAACTACCTAAAACAGCAGGGCACTTTAGTTTTTAGCAAACGTTACTCAAACAGAAAGAAATAGTGCATTTGTTGAGGACTATTTTCAGCTGCAGATTAATCTGCATTTGATGCGGTAGTGAGTATTTCTAGCAGCAGCACGGTATATGTGGGTTTCCCTCAAAATAAATTTCAGTGGCCATGTTCGAGTAAAATCAAATAGAAGATGAAAATAAACTAAAATAGAATAAACCAGATGACTCGGGAGAATATTTACGGTACAGCTACAGTGCATTGCAAGATATGAATGAAAAGTCCCAAATTTAATTTAGTCATATCAAACCATTTCAAAACCTCGTCTCTAAGTCCAACTGAAAGTAAACACATAAAGCGTTTGAAATGACTTTTTGTGAAATTGAGGTTTATTTAGAAGACTGTTTGCCCCAATATACTGTATGTTGTTGTGCCGGAGTCGCATGAACAGATGTGGCGAGCCCAAAGTTAGCATGACCCATTAGTCCTAGTTTGTGCCTCTCATGTATTACCATTCCATTTGACACACAAAGGTAAGCATCTGTTTCTCTGTGAAATAAATACCTGGCAATGTTTAAAAAACCTAGTGGGTCACTGAACAACATTTACCATTGCTCTGAAGGTATTTCCAGAGGCCCCAAAAACTCTTCTGACCATCTGAATGGTAGCAAAGATGTTAGCTGGATATGATATATGTCTTATACAATGTAAATCAAAATATGGTGATGTTACTTTATTTTATATTTTCATACAAAATAACATGTTAAGATGTTTCTTGTGCTGTACAGAAAGAGCAAGGTCTGTCATTTCCAGCTGGATAAGGACTTACAGTTGAAATAGGTTCAAAATATTTTTTATTGTGCAGTGGATGGAATGTTTTTTCATCGAGATGGTTAGAAGAGTCATTCTGACTAAAAGAGGATTTAGTCAGAATGGCCACAATTATGAGAACGGTTGAAAAATGCCGCAATTTCCCTTTTAAGGGTATGTCTGACTGATCATGCAGAGTCAAGTGTACCAAGAGAAAACGAGGGCAAATGTTAAAACAGTTTTAAACATCTGTTAGAATTTACAGACCAACTTCCATGGTTCAGCTTTGACCTACTTGCTTTGGTTGTGTGTGCTAGTTTTTTTGTGCAGTGAGGAATTAGAGTATAACCAACATTTAGGGTGCATTTGGTTAATGCGGCTAAAAAGGGGGTCGTTTACAGCCTGTGTGACCATCTGAATGAACATGTTCCCTGCCTTTTTGGACTGTTCTAGCAATGTTACTGAATTCCAAAATCTTAATAAGACCCTACCTGGAGTTAAAGCCCTCCAGTGAGATTCATCTTCTTTTCTACCACTATATTTTGTTGTAGATTAAAAGATGTTTTTTCCACCTTTAAACATAGGGAATTATGGTTTAAATTGCATCAATATTTATATTAAATAATAGAATAATTATTATTATTACTATTAATAATTAATGCTAGAATTTAATGTTAAATTCACCTCGGGGCTGCACTCTTAAAGAAGAGAAAAATGATTAAGCAATTAATTAATTTAGTCTCATAAAATATACCAAACTATGAATTTGGAACTCTGATTAATAATTAAATTAATAACTGTAACCAAAATTACCATCAATAGCTAGTAGGTTGAAGGATTTGGAGTTCTATCTTGTATAAATCTAAGAGCTGTCGCTATAGGGTTTATCCCTGCGCACATGCGCAGCCGTGAAGATTTACTTTCGTGCGCTTGTGCCCTGCACAGGCCTCCCTCAGGTCCACATCCAAGGTATATAACACCTGCGTGACCTGAGCTCTGCTCCCTCTTTTTCTTCAGCGATTGCTAGCAGTCGAATCTAAAGAGTGAAGATAGAAGTCGTAGAAGATGACGTCTACTCACCATTCTGCTGACTCATTCCGTCTTTGCCCTTCCTGCCACACCGGCTACATTATGAGTTACGACCTCCACGCTCGCTGCGAGGCGTCTCCGGAGCAGGAGACAAAGCATCTTCCGGTGGGGCCACGGTTTCCAGCACTTTGGCCATTTCTATCCGAAGCAGCGACTGAGCCTGGGAAACTGAGAGCGCCGGTGGCTCGTTATGATCCCTTCTAGTGAGGCATTGACTACATCCAGCTTCGCCCTTATCCCAATAGCGACAGCTCTTAGAAGGCAGAGCCTATATGAAATAGAATGTTGGTTACGTATCGTAACCCCAGATTCTGTGAGTATAGGCGTAGCCCTCTAAGCTGCGGGCCCCACTGGGTCCACCTACGTCAGCTGAAGAAAAAGCTGGCTTGATTGGGAGCAGCGCTCAGGTCCCGCAGGTGGACCTGAGAGAGGCCCGTGCAGGGCACAAGAAAATCTTCACGACTGTGCATGTGCGCAGGGATAAACCCAATGGTGACAGCTCTTAGAGGGCTACGTCTACACTCGTAGAATCTGGGGTTACAATACATAACCAACATTCTACATAGAAGAGGTTGGCAATATATGGTGCCAGAGGTGCCAGAAAGAATGTATGTATGTTTCTTTGTTCTTCCTCCGTATGTCTTGCGTATATGAACATGAACACACGTGGTCTGAAACAAAGCATGTGAAGTGGGAGCTTTAAAGATCCTTTCCTTTATGTGTGGTTGTGTTTAAGACCAATTCAAAGTATGTGTGTGATCTGTAAGCTAACAGTGCTAAGTTAAGCTAGTTAGTTCACACTGTCAATGTGAAGTATAATTAACATCAGCTTAGCATGTGGCTACCAAATAACCTAACAGATGAAAACACATCACAACAATAAACCTCAGAAAAACCAAATCAATACATGTAACATTACATTACAAAAGTTAAGCAGTCCTGTGCTTAGCCATGTACACAATGCTATGCTATATTATGCCCAGCTATGTTGCCAGTCCATAGAGGAAGAGTTGCGATGTGTTTCGATTGTGCAGATGGAGGAACCGGTCACTCCATCTGTTCTCCTCAGAGTTAGCCGCTCGGCACTAAGCTACTTTGTTGCTCTCGTTGCCTGTTAAAGTTAGCTGGCAGACTTTGTGTCGTAGCCGCTCACGCTAACTAAACTTGTTGCAGGGATCTAGCAAGCTCTCGCGGCGCTGCTGCTGTAAGATCAGAGAGTTCGGTTCTGCTGTGTGTCTGCTCCGAGCAGGACATGCTGGAAAACAGCTGCTGCTGTCGGCAGCTGCAGTGGACAAGTCCTGGAGCTTGGTAAGAGTTGAGCTGCGGTTTTGTTGACCCGGTCGGAGGCTTAGACCAGGTGTCATACGCATACAGGAAGGAAGCGACCTGAAGAAAGGTGTTTCAAAATAAACATTCATTTTAAGTCACACAACGAACTAATTCACCTGTGGAGTCCAGTGATCCCAACAACATGATGAGTAGATAAATGTTGACGACTGAAATGCCTTTTGTTGTGCTCTGTTCCTGACAGCCCTGATGCAGACTACACTGTAACCAGCAAGTGGCCAGCAGTGTGGGTAAAGATCACCTCCAGCTGGGTGTGTTTAGCTTTGTACATCTGGACCCTGGTGGCCCCCCTGATCCTCACCAACCGAGACTTCAGCTGATCAGTAGCTCCATCTCTGACTCCACCTTGTCCTCAACAAACATCTTTTTTTTAAATAATACCATATTGCCTACATCTTACTTTCCACATTGACTTACATTTTATACCTTTAGCTGGAGTTAGTTTCATTATTTTAAAGAAGTTAAAAATTGGGTCTCGTTCAGAAGTGCCATAACAGACTGCTTCAGGTATTTACTGTAGTGTAGTTTACTGTCAGTAGCAGCTGCTCAGTAATTGGACATCCAAGGACAATCACTTTTTTTTTTTTGAAGCACAAAAACACACCATGAAGAAAACATTCCATTTGTTGTTTGTGTAAATTTATGTGAATTGTAAATCAAATACAACATTGATATTATGTGCTCTTAACAATCTTAATTCATTTCTGCTGTAACAACAACAAATATTAGTCAGATTAAATCAAATACTTTATTTTTTACATTTCTTAAAAATATAAATGTTCTAGAAATTTAAATATTACAGTATTAATAATTACCAACCCTGGTTTGTAAACTGCATACAGTCGTAAGCTCATACAGTTTGCTGCTATGCCTTGCAATGCCTTATATCTCTGTCAAATGTTTCAGATATATGAAGCATTGCGTTAGTTCATGCAGGTCATAGTCATACGCCCCAGCTGTAAGCAGCTGACAGCCAGCTGGTTGGATCCTTGTTTCTAATCAGTCACAGCCCATTCTCATAACAAGGCGGTCCATTTAAACATTACTCCTGCCCCACTCACCGCTGCTGCTGGCAAAGCTTTGAAGTCAAGGTAATGAAAGCTATAGGCTTCTATCGGCTATTCACGTTACTCACCATCTCTGCACTCATCATGTCTCATCTCGAGCCGGGTGACGGGTCCTACACCGAAGAGGATTGCATCCTCGAAAACCCAAGACTATGAGGAAGGGACAGAAGGAAGGGCTGAAGAGAGCTCTCCCTTGGCAAGTTAAAATCCTCCATTGAAAAAAAAAAAAATTGGCCAGTGAGTATGATCCTAGAAGCTTATATAGCCACAATATCTCTGCTCTCCAGGGGCCCAGTCATGAAGAGAAAAGTTTGTCAAAAGAACCGCCCTCGCCCCGCCACGAATGCTAACAGTCATGGCGCTGCTTCAAGTACATGAGTGTAGTGAGCTACTGCTGATTAACACGACACATTCCTGCAATATGACTCAAAGTCAGCTTAAGGTTCTGCCAAATGTTTATGGACCAAGATATTCATTGTAAAGGTGTCTTTGAGATGTGATCGTTTCACTTTGTAAAATAAATCCATACAATGACCGAACTGCACTGAACACACAGATTCAATCAAAAATATTAATGTAAAGCTGAAATGGGTGATGATTGGATTATTTTCTGTGCATCATTTTATGACTCCAAATAGTATGGAATAGCTTTAATATATATTATGATTTTACTTGAAGAATCTTTTTTAAGTAAAAAAATAAGTTGTGTTTTATAAGAAATGTCAGTGTTAATTGAATGGTTAAATATGTTTAAGCATATGAATCAAACCAGACTTATATGATACAAACACTGACTAAATGCCTTGTAAGCTAAAGTGGTTTATTGTAGTTAGTATGTGATAAGCAGGTTCTTAGTAGTGCTTCTGCAGTTTCTGTTTGGTTTACTGTTCAGACTGATTTATAGTCATTTGTGTTTGCTTTTCACAACAGAGATTCAATGTGCAAAACTCTTTACACAAATAAATGAGCTAATTCCTCTTGCATCATGTTTATCACTATTTATGTCACATATTTTCAACAATTAAATGTAATCATTGTTTCATGTTAAAATAATCACTATCAACTGATCCTTTCAAACAATAACTCATTCTAATCAAAACAGAATGCAGTGGCTGTTTCCTCATATTTATATTGTACAAACAGCAGTGATAAAAATATTTGAAACTTACATAGAAATAAGTACTAATCAAAACAGTCACAGATACTGTAATTCTATCATTAGGAACAATGCATTAAACCACAATTTAAAAAACAAACCTTAAACAAAATGCATTGTCCAATAATACGCTTTTGAGCGCTGCTAATATGAGATGTCTGTGTTCTGAAACTTATCAAACGATATTTGGTTTTACACTTTTTGTGAGTCACCTTATTTAATTTAGCAAGGCAGTTTGGCTTTATACATTGAAATTCTGAAAAACTTTAATATGAATTACTTAAATACTACTTAAACACAGATTCATTTGCATTTAAACAAAGCGATAAAGCAATTTCAAAAGTTTATAGTATAAAATGTAATACATGATTAATGTTCCAGTTAATAATTCAGATTTATTCTTCTTCATTCGTCTTTAAATTAGTTTTTTTTTCAGCAACGAGCTGAAAACGCGACACCCAAGTCCAATATTCACTCTCCTTTAAGCTCTGTTTTTGTCTCCACTGACTCCTGAGGGAAATATCTGGCTCTTTAGCTGCTAAATGCTCCACTATGTTCACCAGCTAGTTGCTAACTTTGTCTGTCTGTCGGTATTCTGGGCAGGTAGTGTACAGTGGTTTTATCAGAGCTTTTTCCACTGAAAACAGCTGTCTGCTGCACCTGGAAACAAGGTTGATGAGCGTGGTGAAACTGAACCAAAACGGTAAAGTTGTGGAATCAAAACACAGAGCTGAAAGACTCTAAAACCCTAGGGAGGGCTGAGGGGAACTGCTGCTTAATTGTTAATTCTCTGTGGGTTTACGTTACACATAGTCAACTGACCCATTGTTAATCTAAATATTGATTTGTGCAGCTTTACAGTTTTTCTCAGTTGCTATGGCACAATCGTTTAATGAAAACCACGATTCTCAAAACACAATTGCAATTCCCAAATCCATTGCTCTCACAGGTGTATATGCATTTTTTGTTGCTTTCATGCAGAATTCAAATAAGTACACAACTGTCTGTGGTCAACTTGCAGTTGTGGGTAATGTAGGCAGAAGAATGTGTGGAATAAAACCGACGATATTTCTGATTCTGCTGCATCGATTTTTTAAAAACTGTTCATCGTGAGTCCGACAATGTTATAGGAGTGCAATGCTAAACCTGTGGAGTGCTCTTTCAAGTAAAAGTACTTAAATACTTACATTAAGTAAAAGTATGTAAGTAATATTTGCAAAATGTACTAAAAGTACTAAATGTACTAAAAGTACTTTTGCAAAGCACTTTGTACTTTGTTTTGATAAGTGCTCTATAAATAAAGTTTTATTATTATTATTATTATTAAAAGTATCAAAAGTAAAAGTACTCATGATGCAGAAAAATGGCCCCTATGAGTGTTATACTGTTTTATATATATTTATTTATATATATATAGTTGGTTCTCTGTAAATAATATTATAAAGAGTATGGTCCAGACCTGCTCTATAGGAAAAGTGCAATGAGATAACTTCTGTTGTGAATTGGCGCTATATAAATAAAACTGAATTCAATTGAAAATTGAATATAATATAATATTGGATTATTACTGATGCATTAATGTGCAAGTAGCATTTCACTGTTGCTCGAGGTGGAGCTAATTTGAACTACATTATATACTGTTGGGTTGTTTAATCTATAATTGCGCATCATATTTTATAAATTCATCATGTTTTATTTGTAAAATCTTAATTTGTAGACTACTAGCTACTAAAGCCATCAAATAAATGTAGTGGAGTAAAAAGTACAATATTTCCCTCTGACCTGTAGGAGAGTAGAAGTATAAAGTAGCATGAAACAGAAACACTCCAGTAAAGTACAAGTATCTCAAATTTGTATTTAAGTACAGTACTTGAGTAAATGTAGTTACATTCTACCACTGATTGACTGTCAGACATGGTAATCAGCATGTTCATTGCATAAATTCTTACATTAAAAATGTTAAAGCCAATTGTCATAACCTTAGTGTCTTAAAGGGAACTGATAAAAGATGAATCTTTAAATTCAATGAGTAATTTTCATTCTCAAATTTTAGCACATGTTGTCAACTTTTCTTTACAGGTACAACTCCTCAGCTATCATTTTTCACAACACATTTACATTTACATTCAAGGGGTGAGGCTGAGTTTTACATAGGTATGTAGCAGGTAAACCTCAGAGAGACAACAGACCTCTCACACAAGAAGGAAGTTGTGAGCGTTTACTGTACGTGATGTGTTTGGTCAGAGGGCAACAGTGCATTGCTAAATTGTACAGTAAATATGTAATCAGACAAGCAAAGCAATTTATTTTTCCAGCTTTTTAAAAATGTACATAAACTATTGATACATTGTCCTCCCTACTCACATTGTGTGGTAAAAAAAGTAATTAAATGTTAAAAATGTATCACAGAAATCATGAGAATGCATACTGCGCAGCGATATTATACTTGTATAAAAACATATTTCTACAACTATTTTTTAAGAGAAAATAAGAAAATTCACCACAAACACATAAAAACTGTTCAAACAGTGGTAACATGTTATTTTGCGGGTCTGTAATTTTTCTAATTCTAATTCCTAATAATTTCCATGATTTGGTTTACTAATTCTATAGATAATAGAGCGTATTCACTTTTCACACAAATTCCAGTCAATCGTCAGCGTGGAGTCTTTGACTCTGTGCACAGCAGATCAGCTGAACATGCAAAAATGTGCAGTTTGCCTACAAGCTAGCACACAATTCAGCATATATGGAGAATAAAGTTTTCATTAATAAATGAATGATGAGTGAATATTTACTTGGGTTTAGATGGAGCAGGTTTTTCAAGGAAATTCCTATTTTCCCTATAATTTGTACCAAAATTCTAATTTATTTCTAGGAAACGTCCTAGGAAATTGGTAATAATAATAATAATAATAATAATAGTAATAATTAGAGAGTGGTGGACTAGTGCTGGCAGGCGTTATTGGCGCTTCAAGGATTGTTCTCCATAATTGGAAGAATCAGACAAAGCCTGTTTTTGATGAATGGTTAAAATGAATGATGGACATTGCCGCTTTTGAATCTGAAATTGAAAGGACTAATACTAATCTCCAAGGGAAGTAGTATGAAGTTTGGTCTCATTTTTAATGTATATAAATAGAGAAACATAACTGGAAGTAATGACTCCTATTTTTCTAATGAAAATGTGCTATCCCATTTATGTTGTATTTATGTGGTATATGATGGACACGATACAACAGTTTACACAGTGAGGACGTCAGCAGCCGTCTGTCAGCTGCATGTTTGGCAGAGTGAAGAGCCTCTCCTCAGGCTCCGTCTGGGCACTGTGGACCACCCGGCACCTGAGCTTGGAGCCCTGTTCGTCCTTGCTGGGAGTGAGTTTTAGAAAACTGAACATGGAGTAGAGGCCGTTGATGTTCAGGCTCGGGGGAGAGTTGAAGACACCGGAGACAACCGTCTCCCCATCTTTAGTCCAAGTCACTGACACGTCTTCAGGACAGAAGTCTTTGATGCACAGGTGCAGTGTACACTCTTCATTCAACAGAGGGCACAGCGGTTCACAGTCGATGAACATCACATTAGGAGGAGTTCCTGTTCAGACACACATGGGATACATATCATAAAACATGTTAAAAGTTGTTAGTGTATGTGCAGAATTTTGACATGAATAAATTGTCACATTCATTTTGACATATTAATGTGGAAGGAGTAAGAAGATCACCCTCATGTTTATCCTCTTCAGGGAGGGGAGAGGAATGAGGCTTATCGGTTTTAATTTCGATCTGATTAGAAGGGAACATTTGCATATAATCTCTGTAATGTTTAGGGGAAAGTGATTGCTTTGCTCTGTTCATACAACATTTTGCAGAGGTTTATGACTTCAAACAACCCTGCAGTGTTCTTAGAAATCATCTAACATGTACTGTTGGCTGTAACATTCTCGGAATGTTTTGCGGAAGCATAAATGAGTTAAGGATTTTTAACAAAACCTTCTTGTTACATATAATGAAAAGTATGACCACAATAGTCTGAGAATATTTTGAGGACATTATACATTAGGTTATTTATTAAAAAAAGGCCCTGCAGAAGTAGTGTCTAAATAATTCAAGAATGTCTGGTTATAGAAGGTGTTCAAATCTTTAGTTCTATGTTGTCACCACCAACTGTTGTGACACCAGAGTTTCATACTTGAGTCGTGATGACAACTGAGCTTGAACAAACCTCATCTGCTGAGGAAAACCATGAGATGGGGTTTAAAGCTCTGGGTAAAGGCAGTAAGTGGACCTTAGATTTTTTGTTTGTTTTTTGAACAAATGTATGTTTAGAAATGTTTTAAGAATGTTCAATGTTCACATTCTTTCACCTTGGGAACATGGCTGGATCACCCTATTGTGGGGCCCCGGGGCAAAGATTTGCTGTTGGGCCCCTATGACCCGCCTACCTACCACCGTGAATGTGTCAGTTAGTTTGTAGTCATTTGATTAAACATAACTTTGTTTAAGAATACACGCCATGCACAGTGTAAATTAAAACAATTCAGGTCGTAAAACTACATTTGACAGGGCCTTAGCATTACATAACCATGCAGGATCCATCTGATGTTGTACTTTAAGGGTGGAAACTTTCTGACAAATTTGCGAATAATTAAATTCCCTAAACCAAGTGACATGCAGTAAACCTTGGACCTTTCTCTAACATAACAAAAATGAGAATAGTAGAGAAATGTTTTAGGATCCAACGTTTGCTAGATATGGAAAAACCCTGCTAATAAATGATGTTTGTCTCAAGGCTACAAAGTGTTTTTACATAAGTCTCATGATATTTAGAAGACGATACATTTACTCCAAACGATTATCTAAAAGTACTTGCAGAAAATATTTGGTTCTGCTACCTTGAGTGTTGATGTGGTACAGGACATCTTTGAAGCCCGGAGGAGGGAAGCTGGAGTGGTAAACACGGCAGGTGTAGACGGCCCTCTCGTCCTCTCTGGCCATGACCAGCTGGATTTTACTCCACACGCTGTAGAGGCGGCTGTGGTCGGAGAAAGGTCCAAAGTGTGTGACAGTGCAGACCTGCTCCCCATCGTTCCTGGACCACTCCAGGTCCACATCCTGGGGGTAGAAGTTCTCCACCCGACAGCAGAGAACCAGCAGCCTCTCCGCCTTGGGGATCTGAGGGATACTGGAGATCTGGAGGAAAGACGGCTCCACTGGAGGTGTGTGAGTGTGTGTGGTGAAAGGAGAGGGCAGTCGTTTTAAACGATGTAACGAGTCGTTCACAGGAGATATTAATAACAACAATACAGAACATATTCCTTCACATGTCCCATCTGCTGGAAATATCACTACTGAATCATTTCAGGTTAAGGTCTTCCCAGATAGAACTGATAAATAATGTAAAATAACACAACTGGTAGAAGGATAAAAAGTTTTCCTTAAATTTCACATATCACTGCTTGTGATAAATAATATTATGGGGCCTAGCACTCTGTGACTGTAATCTAGACACACAAAGGTATTTAGCAGTCAGTCTGATCTTTATGAAAGAAACAATGCCTCTTTGAATATGCATAAACTGGTACACTTACAGTATGCTGACATGATCTTGACTGAGTCAACTTCTCTTGATTATATTTCTTGCATTACGTATTGACATATATGCATATTTTGCATTCAGAACTGTCTGTGACTATCTGTTCAGAAAAGGTGCCCTTAAAGCGGCTATAATCAATATTTTTATAGCTCGTAGTGATGAAGCAACAGAGAATTATCACCTGAATCTGCAGCTCCCCTCAGCTTTACGGAACTTTATAGTGAGTTTCAGCTCAGTGTTTAGCAGACCGGCCCACAACTTTACTGTTTTGGTGTTTTCAGTGAAAAAGCTCTAAATGCCCAATGTACGCTACCTGCTCAGCAGCAAACTAGCTAGCTAAAGACCCTGATATTTCCCTCAGGAGATGGCAGAGACCAAAAACAGAGCTAAAAGAGAGAGAATATTGGACTTACATCCATCAGGTGGACAGAAACAAGACACCAGATGAATGCCAATGGTGCTCTATGCCCGCTGGATGTGTAACTAGGCAACTGTTTGCTAAAAAATTTGTCATATCAACTTTATAAGGTGATTATGTCAATGTTGTGTTCACAGCTTGTTTCTGCTGGCCCCAAGTGGCCAAAAAAATCAATTACTGCAGGTTTAAGGACTCATCTTTTCTTCATATCCAATCAGGGTGGAACAAACAGATTTTTGAAGTTTCTTCCAGCCTTTTAAGCTGCACTAAACAACATTTTCATTTTACAATGAATGTATAATGTGAAAAGTGTTGCACGTAGTGACAAACCTACAGAGGATAATCACCAACTCTGCAATTAACTTTAGCCCTACAGAGCATTCTAGACTCTTTCAGCTCAGTGTTTTGGTTTCACCTTTTGTTTCGGTCTCACTGCACTTATCAGTGTCATTTCCCGCATCTCACTTTGCTAACACTAAAATGTTAGCCATATTGACTTTATGAGGTCAGTGCTGTGTTCACAGCTTGTTGAGCTTCCCCCAAGTGGCAAAACAAATCAATGAAGGCATTGTTTAAAGTCTAGTGATTTTACAGATAAGGTTATTTTACGAGTCATGCGGAGCACCTCTCATCTCCTATCTATAACACATTTACTGGCAAGCTGGCCAGCAGCTGTGAAATATCTTACTTGGACCAAATTGTTGGACAGTCGGACAGACTGACCAACATCAAGTGATCTCTTCTAATTGTTTCAGAAAACATAATACATAAATATGATATGCTCTTGGAGCTTCAGTTACTCACCTTTTACCCGGACTGTGGTCTCTCTACTGAAGCTCTTGCCCCTGCAAAGCACCACGCACTGGTATTTGGTCAGGTCTTCAGTAACAGCCAGACACACAGTCAGGACAGATGTGTGGTGTCTGTCATCTGACTGGAGACATGCCTGTTCACTCAAATCCTCACTGACCAACAGAGAAACAGATTCTGACTGGACCACTGAGTCTGCGCTGCTTCTTAATCTAAACCATTTCACTTTGAGCTCCCGCTGTGTTGCTCCACGGATGGTGCATTTGAGGTCGGATGGCACCTGAGCATATATGATGCAGGGTTGGCTGATTTCAGAAACACTTGGAGGAGCTGTGGAGAGAGATAGAAATGAACGTTGTTGCGCAATTAAGACAGTATCAATCAAGTGTTTGTTTTGTTGTTTTTTCATTCTGACTATGAGTCAAACTTGAGTTATATATTATAAAAGGTGACAAATCAAAGGCCTTCACAATCAACCGATCTTAACTCATCTTTGCTCAGTTGGGTGTTCAGTAAATGAAGTACCACCATCATCAAAACAAATGAGGGAATCTTGGAAAAATGTTGTTCATTCCTCCAGTTGAGTTCCACACACTTGGAGAATCTAAGACTGTACTGAAGGCTGAAACAACACTTTACTAATACACTTTATGCTGCTGTGTCCTTATATTTGACAGGCCAATGTAGCTGGTCTGATTGCTCCATGTACTGCTGACTAGATTAAGCTCTAACACTGCATCACATGTTACAAGCTCATAGAAGGTTTTACACATACACCCCACTCTGCAAAGTAACCATAAGAGGAACATAATGAAGTTAAAAGTACAAGACTTTTCTTAGAAATATAGTGAAGTAAGAAATTAACTCTCACGAAATGGAAATAGTGGAGTAAAGTACCACTTTTTGACCACTTGTAGTACAATGGAATCCCTGTTTTTTTATACTATTTGTACATGCAGGAGGATGCAGGAGGATACAGGAGGATGCAGGAGGATGCGCACAAGCACACAGGACATGCAATATACATTCCAGCTGACAGTTTCCCACGATTCCACTGATGGACAGTTGGTAGCAGTAATTAAATTCAATTCAATTTTATTTAAATAGCAACCAATTCATAACAGAAGTTATCTCATTGCACTTTTCCTATAGAGCAGGTCTACACCGTACTCTTTATAATATTATTTACAGAGACCCAACAAATGCCACCATGAGCAAGCACCTGATGAAATCCAGGTTGTCACACTGTGCCTTCATCAGAGTCACAATGGACAAAAACATATGGCAAACACGGACATTGTCAACCTAGAATGGATGTGAAAAAGAGGGTTAATTGTAGGCATACAATTGTTATGACAACTGTACACAGTAGTGTTGAAACGCTTTTCAAGTCTGTTTCACCTCTGAATCACTCACACCCAACCGCAATCCAACTGATGCTGGTTGGGGAAGTGGTCAGAGTGCTTTGTTACATCCCTAACCACACCCACCAGTGATGTCACAGGGTCCTGCAGTACACCGCTACATCACTTCAGCAAAGTGAACCACTGGAGCTCTTGACTTATATGATAAGATATAAATATACTTGGCAACATTATACCTCTGCTACTGCTAGCCTACCGGTACAACTACTGGTACTCCTACTGCATCATCAATAATAACTGTGAAAAATATTTATGTATAAATATTTTAAATTCAGTTCAAGATCCTTCCATAGACAACTTTGTTTGAATTTGTAATCCATCAAACTCCATCATACCCACAATATCATCATGTCCACAATGAACTGTTGCAATTGCAAGGACAGTCTCAGTATGTTAGTCTAACTGTAATAACAGTAGTCTTAATCTTATTTATTAGTCTTATTTAGCTTAAAATTTAGACGTATACCCTGTTTAAATAAAACAACATGCAATTTGTTCACATTGAGACGCACCTTTACAGAAATACCTGTAGAGAAGCAAAGGGCCTCCAATAACAGAGGTGACCAGCAGCAAACTGATGACACTGGTGACAGATATCAGTGTGACAGCACTGTAAAGGGGCTGTGATGGAGCTGCAGGGAAAAGGGATTTGAGAGATCCATATAACATATAGTATATATATAATTCAGTATGGATAATGATTTGAATTCAGAGTTTGAAGAATGAAAGAAAAAATGAAATCCCACCTTGAACAGTCAGTGTAACAGATCTGTTGTACGGCTGGCTGTAGGTCTGGTGCTCCACCTGGCAGATGATATGTATCTCTCCATCCTTCACTGCTGAGGAGTGCAGTGTGATGCTACTGCGAATACTGTAGGTGTCATCTGGATTGTGTATGGCCATTTCGGTGCAGACACGGAAGAGGTGGCTTACACCTGTGTGGACAGTGTGGGAGCCATTTTGGATGTGCCATGTCACAGCCAGCTTCTGTGGATAGAAACCTGTGATGTCACACTGTATCGTCTTCTCCTCCCCCTCTGTCACTGCTGCCTTTTCTGGGAGCAACACTGAAGGCCGAGCTGGGGGAAGAGGTCAAAAACAGTACTTTTATGTTTTTTTGGTTGGGTATTACTCCCTAAATTTTACAATATGCATTCAAGCACCATATAAAAACTGCTAATGTACTGCTCTGTCTTAGATGAAACTTTGTTCCTTTTTCCGCCACAGTCCAATCAATGATGTCACAGCTTTGAAGCGCTTTGAGTGGTCGGAAGACTAAAAAGGTACTAAACAAGTACAGTCCATTTACCATTTACAGCAGTAAGTGACTAGCTAACTTTGGTGGACATACTTATTATCATAAAGAGTACGGTCTAGACCTGCTCTATATGAAAAGTACCCTGAAATAACGTCCGTTATGATTTGGCGCTATATAAATAAAATTTAATTGAATTGAATTCTGTACTGGCTCAAGAGCCAGATATTTCCATATATTTCGGGAGTTAGTGGAGACCAAAACAGAGCTAAAGTGAGTATTGGGCTTGCATTCATTAGGTGGACAGAAACACAACTCCATGTTTAAATATGCGACAGTTTGCTAATACATTAGCCAGAACAACTTTATGCAGTGATAATATGTCAATATTGTGATTAAAGCTTGTTCTGCTGCCCCCAGTTGCCAAAAATCAATTAATTCTGCTTTAAAGAAATAGTTAACATTTTGGAAAATATGTTTATTTACTAGCAGCTGGTTAGCTTAGCCTAGCATAAAGACTGGAAACGGGGAAACGTTGGTAGGTGGATTTTGTCACCTTTGGACAGAGGTAGGCTAGCAGTTCCCCCCTGTTGCCAGTCGACATGCTAAGCTAAACTAACCAGCTGATAACTGTAGATTTATATTTAGTTCATCTAACTATTAGCAAAAAGGCAAATAAGTGTATTTCCCAAAATGTCAAACTATTGCTTTAATTTATGGATATGTTAGCAGTGTGCAGCCTAAAAAATTAATTTAAGTTTAAAAACAAACAATGGGACAAGTGGAACTCTGCAACACATAACAGGTATGACTTCTAATCAAACAATTGGTTAAAATTCAACAGTAAAGATTATTCTGGTGGCACACTTCAACTTCCATACCAGAAATCTGACATGCAACTAAAATTACTGCGAGGGGAAAAATACAACCAAGGCATTAGGAGCAAAATGGACAGTCGGACAGTGTGTTATTACAGAGAGAGGGGATCATTCAGTGTAAAGTTGCAAATAAAACACTTTTGTATGACCTTTCTCAGTGATAAATAGGATTTCCATAATATTTAATTTACTGAAAGACAATTTGTATTTTTTGTCTAAGCTGGTTAGGGAAAATTCTTTCTAAACCTCTGACCTCTGAGTGTAGTAGTACAGCAGTAGTACATGTTGAGTTAGTTTCTAAATCCAGAGTATGTGACAGATTAGAGTAGAAAGAGACAGAGGAATACCCAGCACTTCCAGTGAAGTGGCCTCTGTGTAGACCACAGGTGTGATGATTCTGCAGGTGTACAGCCCTTCATCTCCCACAGTCACATTACGAAGTTGCAGGGATGCATCGCTTTCTAGCAACCGCATTTTATCCACCACAGAGCCATCTCTGTTCCCATGCGCTCTACCATCCTCGAAAGTGTACACGATGCTCTTTTCTGCATGTTTATCCACCATGTTCCACTCAATGGTGAGAGTGCTCCACTCTACCAGCTTGGACAGCTTATCAAACAGGCAGCTGAGAGTCACGTCTGTGCCCACCAACACACTGAGCTTCCTTGTCGTCTCAGCTGAGGAACCTGGAAACAAAGAAGGGATTACCTGCAGTGTATGACAGTGAATAGTTTGCAAAAAAAAAGACAATAAACTGGGCAAAAGACACACACTGAGCTTTTCTTTACAATTTCATACTGAAACAATTAAAAAACAATGCTTGACACTTACCTTTACAGTGCAAAACAATAACCATTACTTTAATCATAATTTTAATATTCTGTAGGTGCTCCATTTGGACTCAGATGGAAAGTCGTCAGTACATGATGATGTGAAAGCAAACTTTGACGCACCAGTCTCGGCCGAGTGTGTTCTCACAGTTCAGGTTACCTGGACTGAAGATCATGTGGTGGTTGTGTCACTGAACATGTAGAGTAGGGCTTGGCTGTTAAACATTCACCTGGCTGCTCATTACTTGTAAATCATGATGTGTTGTTCTGATGCACCGCCTCCTGGACTTTGACATGTGGCTGCAGAAATACATGTGCTGAAAGACTCCAGAATCAAAAATCTGCTGGGACTCCCTGTAGCACATTATGTATACTCATGAGTCAATAATATGTCTATACAGTATTGTCACCAAGATGAATCATCTACTGTTATTGCGGTTGTTGAATACTGTGAATCTCACTCATCTCCTGCAGATTTTTCTGTGGCCAGTTGAGAATCAAAGGAATTGCCTTCCATTTACAACCTACACCCACTCATTAGCAAAGCACTTCAGTAATATAAGTGAACTTTCAAACACCGGGAGTCAGCCATGTTTGAAAAAAAAAAAGGGGGAGGAGAGGTGCTCATGTGGGAGCCACAGCTTCATTGTTGGGCCTTGTTTTAGCTGCAAGAGAGATTTCTCATTAAAGTTGTGATTTTGTCTTTAGTTCTTTTTTTTTTTTTACCTTTATTTATTCAGGGGGGAGTTTCACTGAGAACAATGCTTTTTTTTCAGGAACACCTTCACATCACATTCACACAGTTACACTTCCATACCTGGAAGCTGTCCAGTATAACCAGCCTGATCTGCTGAGCAGCTCCACTGGAGTTCTTTACTTTAGTGCAAGTAGGTTGTGTCATTTCCTTAAGAGTCTTAATCATCCAGTAGTAATAAAAGGGGTCTCTGTTCTTGGCAGCCCATTCTAGTGTTTTTGCCACTTGCCTGTTTTTTCTTTATGATCATTACTATTATTATTATTACACAACCATTCCAATAACAGTATATTTTATGCATCTGAGGTTTATAAATGCAGGTTAGTCCAAACTAGCAGTGACATACAGCCACATTATGCATGGTTTTAGTTTAGTAAAAGTTGTAGTATCCTAGAGTATCAATGCAGTCAAAACATACGGATTGATTTGAAAAGTCTGCTCAACAAAGACAAAAGATGATGCTCTGTGTGAGGGGCAAGAAGTATTGATTTTTCTACAATACTGCAATAAATAGAAACCAGTGGCTGTCTGGAAGGTAGAAGAAAACTAATTTGAAAAAATACACAAAACATCACGACTTGGAAAATGGTCTAGCATGTCCAGGGAAATACAAAGAGGGAATTTCATTCTAAAAAGATTGTAACTTTTGAAGATAACCACTTGATTTAACTGCTGAAGCCTCATATTAAGTTCAGATAAACTTTGGAATGTATTTTTGCACAGAATGAGGACTGGGGATTTTGTCCCCCATCATTTCCATTGGAATAGCATTAGAAATGGATCTCTTCACAGCCAGTATGAACAGGAGGAATGGTTACAGCAAGAAAAAAATGTCCATATGGGTACCTGACTATTGTATTGAGACAAAAATATGCAACTGTCCTTTAACAACCTCATAAAAGGGCACTCCACCAATTTTACACATGAAGTTCAGTTTACTAGTCAAAATGAGTACTTCTCAGCCTGCTAAAACAGTTCCTGTACTGTGGCTCTTGTTGCCTTTCCAAAGTTTGAAAAAAAAGCTCACGATATCTAAGGGAAATATGGTTATTCGCTTTCTTGCAGAGAGTTAGATGTTCAGATTGATACCACTCTCATGTCTGTATGGTAAATATGAAGCTACAGCCTGCAATCAATCTCTCTCTCTCAAAACCTAACACGGCAGCGGCGGATGGCCGCCCATCATTGAGTCTGGTTCTGTCCAAGGTTTCTGCCTCTTAAAGGAAGTTTTTCCTTGCCACTGTTGCCAAGTGCTTGCTCATGGTGGCATTTGTTGGGTCTCTGTAATTAATATTATAAAGAGTACGGTCTAGACCTGCTCTATAGGAAAAGCGCAATGAGATAACTTCTGTTATGAATTGGCGCTATATAAATAAAATTTAAATGAATTGAATCAGTTAGCTTAGTTTAGCATAAAGACTGGAAACAGGGGGGAACAGGTAGCCTGACTCTGTCTAGAGGTAAAATCCAAAGCTAACTAACATGTTACAGTATATCTTGTTTATTTAATCCGTACAAAAACCAAAGAGAGTCTCCACTGGTTGCCTAGCAACCTCACAGTGATGACAAGACTCCGGAAGAGTGGTATCAATTTTCTCATTATACTCTCGGCAAGAAAGCGATTAAGTGCATTTCCCAAAATGTCAAACTATTCCTTTAACGCATGCAGCTGAATGTCTGGCATGTATTTCAGAAAAATGTACCTGAAATGTCAATGCAATTATTTCCCATCAGTAAAAGCATTATGCTTTTTTGCCTCTACAGTGACATCACCAATGGAGGTGTGGCCACAAGTTTGACATACTTCAAAGTGATGGAGCAGTTTTCTGCTTGATTCAGTGTAGAAACCTGAGGAAGGTGTCTGCTGTCTTCCACAGTCTCGTTTCAATCCAATATTAAACCCCAGAACAACTGTAAATAAACAGGGGCCAAACTAAAGTGTTACGATACATTTTAAGCGCAAGATTCCAACTAAAACTTACAGTCAAAGCAGATACTTTGCTCAAAGTTAATGCATCCAGTTTTGTTTTTTAGATGACTGTGCCGTTTACTGTGATTTAGAGGACATCTTAATATATTTGAATCTGTGTCTAACAGCTGATTGACAGTCAGTGAACTCCACTCTGTCCAAGAGACGCTCTTTGTTCCATAGATCTGTGCTAATTCACACGACAAGTCAAATGCATATGAGCTGCAAATCCTTCATACAGTATGAGGGGGTTTAAAAGGGAACATATCGCAGTAAGCACTGATTTGGTGATTTTCAGGTCACAAGATGAGAACAGACATCAAGGCTACATATAACCATTGTCTCAATAAGAAAAAAAAATGGTTATATAGTGGGGCAAACTAAAAGTATTTAGTCAGCCACCAATTGTGCAAGTTCTCCCACTTAAAAAGATGAGAGAGGCCTGTAATTTTCATCATAGGTACACTTCAACTATGAGAGTCAGAATGGGGGGAAAGAATCCAGAAAATCACATTGTCTGATTTTTAAAGAATATATTTGCAAATCATGGTGGAAAATAAGTATTTGGTCAATAACAAAAGTTCATCTCAAAACTTTGTTATATGTTGGCAATGACAGAGCTCAAACGTAAGTCTTCCCAAGGTTTTCACACACTGTTGCTGGCATTTTGGCCCATTCCTCCATGCAGATCTCCTCTAGAGCAGTGATGTTTTGGGGCTGTCGCTGGGCAACACAGACTTACAACTCCCTCCAAAGATTTTCTATGGGGTTGAGATCTGGAGACTGGCTAGGCCACTCCAGGACTTTGAAATGAATGATTTCTTTTCAGAAATCAACTGTGGGAGCAAGTATTAGAAAATGGAAGACATACAAGACCACTGATAATCTACCGCGATCTGGGGCTCCACGCAAGATCTCACCCCGTGGGGTCAAAATGATCACAAGAACGGTGAGCAAAAATCCCAGAACCACACCGGGGGACCTAGTGAATGACCTGCAGAGAGCTGGGACCAAAGTAACAAAGGCTACCATCAGTAACACACTACGCCGCCAGGGACTCAAATCCTGCAGTGCCAGACGTGTCCCCCTGCTTAAGCCAGTACATGTCCAGGCCCGTCTGAAGTTTGCTAGAGAGCATTTGGATGATCCAGAAGAGGATTGGGAGAATGTCATATGGTCAGATGAAACCAAAATAGAACTTTTTGGTAAAAACTCAACTTGTCGTGTTTGGAGGAGAAAGAATGCTGAGTTGCATCCAGAGAACACCACACCTACTGTGAAGCATGGGGGTGGAAACGTCATGGTTTGGGCCTCTCTCATCTTTTTAAGTGGGAGAACTTGCACAATTGGTGGCTGACTAAATACTTTTTTGCCCCACTTTATGTAACTTGGACAAGTAAAAAACGTATACTTTCGTCATTCTGTCCAAGTCCATCTTTTTTATTATTTCGGCCTTCATTAAGAGAAAACTTCTTCCTGTTTTCTTACAAAACAGTTTTTTATTTTATAATGATACTTTCCAAACAGTCTTTTTGCACAATAACAGCTTTGTAATTCTAACATGTTTTTAGAAACATAATTTCCAGATAGACTTGTCCCTGTACACAGCAAGGATCATCATCCCACCATCGACCTCTTCCTCCCTCTCAACCGAACCTCGTCAAGTTTTTTAATGACGGCCGACGACTTCTTGGATGATGCAGTGTAGCTCTTCAGTAGCTTCTCAAACAGCGCCTCTGTGTTGGGGTGGGTACTGAGGAAAGCCTTCTCCAGCACATACAAGTCCACCCCCTTATCCTCTGGCAGAGCAGAGATGTAACTCAGGCCGAAGTCGATGAGGACCAGGTCGGACTCCCCGTCCTCCTGGCCGCATCGCAGTAGCATGTTGGAGGTAGTCAGGTCTCCATGGATGACGTCCTCATCGTGCATTCTGGCCAGGATCTGGCCTACCTTCTCAGCCAGCCGCTCCAGTTCCGGCTCCTTACAGGAATCAGACTGCTGAGTGGAAGCGATGTGGTCACGCACAGTCGAGGAACCCACGATTTCCTCCAAGAAAATACAGTGGGATGTGTAGTCCACAAAATAGACTACAGGGGCAGATATGCCTGAGGAGAAGACAAGTTAGATGAGAGTCTAATTTAACAAACCGTATGTTAAGCTCTAAAGATACAAAAGCAAATCATTAAAACTATAAATTTGTGTTTTCTAGTATTAAAGTATAAGGATGACGTTATTCTATATTTTGCTCTCTACCCTGTCTGTGGCTCTCAGTCCCAAGACCATTAGTTCCTATTGAAGACTTAAATCTTTAAAAACAGGTCACAACTGTATAGTTTGATTTTTTCAAAAGGACTCAGTAATTTCCAAAAACGGCTGGATACTGTAATTTTTAAAAATGTTACGAAAACAGGAGGAAAGAGTGCATTTGGTGGGCACTATTTTCACCGGTGAATTAATACACATTTGGTGCTGTAGTGAGTATTTGGGGCAGCAGGACGGTGTATAGCTTCATTTTCACTGCATGGTACGGCTCTGCTCGACTCCACTCGCTTTTGGTACCAGGTCTTTTCCTCAAATTCGTTTTCCACTGCAGATAGTACCCCCTCGACGTAGGCGGGATTCTTGGCTGATGGTCATAGCGCCGCCGCGTGTCGCTTGGAACCTCGACCGAGGTGATACCAAAAAAAGGTACCAGGTACTATCCACAACTTTTGCCAATGGAAAACCAAAAAAGAACGGCTCCGAGCGAGTCGCGTCTTGCCGTACCATGCAGTGGAAATGAGGCATATGTGGGACTGGTTCCAGATTCTCAAATGTGAGAATCTGCTGCTTTTCTATGTTTTATGCCATTGTTAGACTGGTTGTCGTCTGCATTTTTCACTATTTTATGACATCTTATAAACTAAACAATTAGTCAGAAAAAATGGACAGATTAATCAGTGATTAATCATTAGTTGCGGTCCTTGTGGAATTAAGCAGACTGTATTGAACATCATTTAACAAAACGAATAAGTACAAATATTGTTCTACACTTAAATGTTTCGTTTTATAACCAGACCCATACTGAGGCTGTAATTTCTGCAATACAGTCTACGGGAGGTGTCATAAAGAAGGAAACAACTAATTAGGGCTCTCGACTTATTATTTGTTTCCATGACGCCTACCTGGCTCCGTAGTTGACCACTCCCTTCTCAACCCGGAACTCATTGGTCAACCTCTAATGTCACAGAATCTGACCGGTCCCAGTTTTTGTTGCAACACCAGCACGGTAAACAGTATGTAACACTCTCGTGTTAAGGCTAGCTGGAGTTCGTTAAATTAGCTACTTTTATTTAACTGTAGTCATTTACTAAGTATTTAGCTCCTGATAAAGGCGACTCAGACCTCTACAGTAGGTCCAGACCAGCGGAGATGGTTGCTGTTCCACTTGCCTGCTCTCCGGCAGCGCAGTATGGAGCGGACCTCCTGTACCGTCCTGCGGTGTGTCAGCTTTTCGTCCAGCACTGGGTGTCTGTAGCGTTTCGGGAACCTTTCTTTCACAATAGTGGGCTTTCCCAGAAACTCTGCCCGGTACACCCGGGCTTCTGCTCCTTGTTTTATTAACTCTGCTTTACTGAGGAACTCTGGAACCGCCATGCTCTTCTCCTGGGCCATGTTTACTTCCGTCTTCTAGTGTCTGCTGTCTTACTGCTTCCTCTGCTCCGTTTCTACAAGCTGCCACCTAGCGGCCATCATGAATACACACAAACTACAAATGTTACGCACAACAATTACAGAAGCAATCACTGGCAGTGAAATTCTTCTCAGGCTCTCTTCAGCAATGCTCATACAAAATGTACAAAAGAAAATCACACAAGTGAATGAATCTAAGACAAGACATAAATAATGCCAACGTTAAAATATAGGACAAAATATATAATATATATTAAATAGAATAAAATATAATATAATATAAATGTCACACTTATATTGCCAAATGAAAAGAAAAGTTTTACCAGTTACTTCTTACCTTAATCATCTCTTACATCTACTACACACATATTTATATAGACTAACACTCTATTCAATTGCTTAATTTTATGCCTCATGTTTCCCTTCCTTTTAATTTAGGAGGCAGGATGCTTACATATCATTTTAATGAACTACTTAATATGGCTACCTTTAACCGTACCCTAGTGGATTAAGGTAAAGGCAGTCTATCTAATAAACCTCAGCAATATTCAGGGCTTGAATTTAGTTTACTAAAGATCCCATTTTAGTGATATTTATCCCATAAAGTGCCTTGTCCTACATCAGGGGTCAGCAGTTAGGTTCAACCATTTTACAGGCACAGTAGAAACACAGGCCTACATGTCTTCAATGTGTTTGAAGACATAACAGAGTTATGAGTACTAGTAACTTACTCATTTGGCCAATATTTTCCTACCTCTGTCCTCAAGTTAATGTTTACATGAAATGTAGAAGGTGTATAGTTAAGGGTTTTTCTTAATTTACCTGGGAAACATGGTTTAGTCAGATTTGAAGCGCACTGACTTGTTTTTCTTTGACTACCATGTTCTTCTATTTATTAGGCAGAGTACCGGTTATTATATTTATTTGGCATCCTCAAGGAGAAACAGGAAGGACTTGTGATGAGGGGAAATTCAAGCGGAAGCCCATGTTGGTACCCTGACGTGTCCTGCAGCGACACGCTGAGTGCCTAGCAGCTGCTCAGCTGCTCTTCTGCAGCTGAGACCCTGACCTCTGACCTCTGACCCCCCCAGGAAGAAACAAGAGGACAGAGAACGTCACTACAGAGAGCAACACATAAACAAATAATAATGATTATTTTTATACATATTGGGGAAAAAATGGCAATATTCCTGCTTCAACTACCTCTGCAGTTTATGTTTTTACTATCACCATTGATACTGCTACTACACAAATTAGCATTATGACTTCAACTAATTGGCTACTGCTGCTGCTTTATCTATTTGTGCTTTTGCTGCTGATACTTCTGCTGCTACTATTACTGTTACCAGTATGACTCCCATTAGTACTACTGCTGCTATTGTACTCTTAGTATAGTACTACTACTGTATGACTCTGCTACCGCTGTTGGAAGAATCTTAACAAAACTGTACGTGCCTGTAAGATGTACGTGCTTTAAATCCAAATAATGATAATAACACAGACCAATACTAGACAACGATTAAATCTAACGTTTTATATTAAACAGTAAAAGGTGTTAGTTAGTTGGTTAGTTATGCAAAATTGTCTTTGGCTTCACCACACAGCATGGATTACAAGCAAAACAAGATAATTAATTGAGAACAGACATTAGGAACAGAACATCAACTAACATGACTTTGAAAGACATTGGTACAGTTATTTTAAAAAGAAATATTTCGAAATAGAGGGCTAGGTGAAACATTTTGTCAGTGAAAGAGGTGTAAGGAGGCCATGTATTCTAACTTCCAAAAACAGGCCTGTATTTTCAGTCATACAGTGGTGGAAGAAGTATTCAGATGGCTTACCTCAGTGGAAGTAGAAATACTACAATGTAAGAAATACTCTGTTACAAGTGACAGCAACAGGTAGATCATGTTACACCAAACTCAATTCAAATATCTGGTGTTTTAATTCCTAGTCCTCCTCTCATCGCTTTTGAGTATTATTATTATTTGAGTATTAAGCAGCATGTTCATGTTGTAGCTGGTGGAGGTGAAGCTACTGTTAGCTGCTTTATGTATATACAGTTGGGCAGTTTCATCTGATCACCTGTTTCTGACATCTTAATCTGAAAAGTAACTCCAGCGGTTAGATACATGTAGCAGAGTAAAAAGCACAATGTTTCCCTCTGAAATGCTGCGAAGTGCTTCTACTTCTCTAAAAAAGTTGCAGAAAGTTGACACTCAAATGAAGTACAAGTACCTCCAAACTGTTCCTAAGTACAGTTCTTGAACACGTGTACACAGTTACATCCCGCCACTGCAGCTGTGGTCGATTTCTGAATCACACTAACTGCTTAGTTTTTCTGCCCCTTAAGTTCTTCAGTCATATGTGATTACCTGTAAAGGAAACTACTGACTGGTCCTTTAGTCCGGCTCCGGGGCTGGGCTGGGCTGGGCTGGCTGGGGGGGGTGCTGAGCCTGTCCTTCCTGGGGAAACTTGGATAGTTGTCGACCTCTGGCGTCAAACTTTCTCCTCTTTGCAACTTGAACGCTGCTGCCACGTAGCTCCAACTTCCTGAAGGGCCAGAAGTTTTCCAGGAGCATCTGCTGCTTACGGTGAGTCCGTTTCTCTTCCCCGGATGTCTCACAGCCGAAAATGTCGAAGGTCTCAGCGGATTCCACAGTGTCTTCAGTGTCTTCGGAGCTCATAACAATGTTAGGAGCGAAGCGATGGCGCAGACTGCTGCATCTGAACGGGACACGGTCTGAGCATCGACTCAAGTCTGCTGTCCACAACAGAAACTGTTATTTGGAACTGTAAGCAGGCTACAGTGAGGGCTGTGAAGAAGACTTCCAGGCAAAGAGTCTATTTTTCTTTGAAACGAAATAAGAAAAGTGGTGAGATAGACCCAGCGGCGGGATGTAACGAAGTATTTCCAGTTCACACTTCTACTCAGGAATATTGTACTTTCTGCTCCACTACATCTGTCTGACAACAGTTACTGATTACTTTGCAGATTAAGAATATTCATGCAAAACATATAAAATATGATGCATTGCTATATTAATCTACCCCACAGTATATAAAATAGTTAAGTAGTTCGCCCTTAAACCTGCCATTAAAATGCTGCAGTAATAATCATAACGTGTCCATTTTATACCACTGTCAGGGTCCATTCTGCTGCATGAGTACTTTTACTTTTGATACTTTAAGCACATTTTGCTGATAATACTTCCTTACCTTTACTTGAGTAAAGGATCTGCATGTTTCTCCACCTCTGGATAAACCAGCTTACACTCTCCACCACTTCACAGTAGGGGCTTATATTTGAGAACTGTACTAATATTTTCTGCATTTATATAGAACACATTGTGAACTTGTTTTACGTGTTAAATAAATGTTAATATTTTGATGGACTTTAAAAGGACACATATCAGAGTAACTATATAATTAGTTGACTGATTAACAATTAAATCGACAACAATTCTGATAATAGATTAATCATTCAAGCAGTTTATCAGGCACATGTCACATAGGTCTGGTTCAGTTTTTTCAAATATGAGAATTTGAAATCTGCTTTTCTCTCTTTTATATCACTGCAACTGAATATCTTTGAGCTTTAGACTGTTGGCTGGAAAAAACAAGCAATCTGAAGACGTCACCTTGGGCTCTGGGAAACTGACATTTTATAGCCTGAAAGATTAAAAATATAAAACAATCGGCAGATTAATCTATAATGAAAAGAATCATTAGTTGCAGCCCTAAAGCGAATATATCATAGGAATGTTATTAGAATGTGATTATTTTCAGTACGGATGCTTTGATTATAGTAATCGATATCAATGTAAATAATCCTTTAACAGCATCAGAAAACATTAATAGCTCATATTTAGTCGATTTCTATCTACGGTATCTGTACTGAAGACCTGACAGCAGGAGTCAATCCCGTTGTATAAAAGTTGCATAACATTTTCATGCAGAGAGTTTTCTGAAGCAGAAAATAACCCTGATGATGTCATCAGATTGGGCTTGGAGACTACAAATTTGTAACAGAAGGCCTGTGTTACAAGCTTTAATTATGGAGGCTGAAAGACATGGGCATTTGTCAGGTGGGGAGGTGCTAAGATGCTATCGAGCTGCATTAGGATCCAGCATTTTTGGACCTTGACCCTGCTAGGGACAGAAAGTCCGAATATCCCAGCTTCTGCTGCTTTGATTTTGACAAACCTTTTTTTAATGTCTCTCGGAAGTTTTCCCAACTTTGAAATCACTGGTTGTTGACATACGGGGTTAGCAGCTCAGCACTATGACTAGGTGCAAGTGTCATTAGAGCTTTAGAAGTTATCAAATACATTTTAAAATCAATTCTAAAAGCAATTGAAAGTCATTGTAGGGACAAGGATTGGTAAAATGTCTGAATTTTTAACTGTGATGCTAAAAGCCTAACAGGAACCTTTACAGTGGCAATTAATGGCAGATTTTGTGTGTTCGTCCATGTATTGTGTTGAGTTTTAAATATCCAAAGTGGGCTACGACCCCAATAAGTTCAGTCAGTACTGAACCAAACAATATAAATATAATATAAATGTTGTGCTTTAACTCTTCCATCTCTCCCAGTTCATTTCTGTGGATCAACAGTTCTTTTGAAATCTGAGCTGTCGAGGCGGTGCTTCTAAATCCCACTGCTGTAGATTCCTCCCGTTGTTGTTTCAGAGGCACACACCAAATCCCCCACTGCTCTGTCACAGCAGTTGATGGGATATTTGGTGTTAATATAAGACTAAACAAGCTAACTGATTGCTACACAGCCATGTGTTTTGTTGAGCCCATCTCAAGTGGACTCCCTCATGAAATCATGGCAATCAACAAGATGGTTGTCATGGCGATGGGGCTGCAACAGGTTCTTGTGGGCTCCCTTGTCTTTTCTATCAGCAGGACACAAGACCTCCGGTGGGTGCCAGACCAGGAGAGCACCGCAGGAACTGGAGATTGTCCGTATTATTATTATTATTTTATGTTTTGCTTATATTTCACAGAGAATGTCTTCTAAGAAATGAATCCAGACCTGCACAGCCTGACCGAAATGCACACGGAACAGGACACAAACAATGGGTATGTTATTTGTAAATGAGTGATTTTTGTAAAGCAGTTTTGTAAGGAATGTTACCCTGCAAAGTGTTTATTTTTACCCTGATGGTAAAGTAAGTTGAGTGACAGATGTATGAAATGCATTAGGTTCTCCTGTAGTAGACTAGTGTGACATGTTTAAAGTCAATGCAGATACCCATACTTCAGTGTCGCAGCTGCTGATAGCTGACATTTTGTGCTGCACCCTCTGAAACTCCATTTAGACCATCAAGGGTCATTCAAAATCATAAAACTATTCAAATCAATCAATCAAATGTGCAAAGAAAACTAAACTATCAGGTTTTACAGATGGACTGTATCTGCAGTCAGTAAGAAATTGTTCTCAGCTTCATTTTTCCACGTATGAATGGAAGACAGAGGAATCGTTAATCAGCATTGCAGTTCAGCAGCTTTCATTTGGATTTCGGTCTGCCTCATTTGCATTTCTGTCAATAGATACTGCACAACAAAGACTCACGGGGTAATGTGAGGAGCAGCTGCAGAGCAGCTGGAGTGATGCATGTGTATAATTTATTTGGAAACTAACTACAATGTGATACTGTAAACTAAGAGACATTCTTTATTTTATTTATTTGTAAAGGACTGTGCACAATATTAAACATAAATGCTGTCAGTTTATGTATTACTTAAAGCTAATTTACATCTACCTCAGTAAACTGATTACCCTTGTGTTGCATATACTGTAGGAATAAAAGGTTCTGCTGGCTACATCTGTTGTTCAAGATATGAACAATAAATTCATTAAGTTTAAACCTTGATCAGTCTGATGTTACACTTTCACATTTATACCATAGACTGTAGAAAAACATGGCTCTAGCGCAGTGGTACCCAAACCTTTTTTTTAACTTCTTTATATACATGTTGTGTAACTATGACAACCAGAAACCGTGAGCTGTCATGACATTAGCAAATATACCAGGGTTTTTAATATGGTGATTTTGAAATGTATTGCTTATGTCTTCTGTTTTGGTATGTTAGAGAACATAACAAAAATGTAGTTAATGTAAATGTTGCTTCTTTTTTAAATGTGGCAAAACACAATAAAAAAAAATGGAAATCAACAAATGTTGTGGCACCTTTGCGCTGTTTTTAATAGCGCCCCCTGGAGTGCCGCAGCACCCATCTTGGAAACCTCGAGCTCAAACATCTATGACATCATCCATAGCTTCCTGAAGGCACAATTAGATAGACTTGCTGCTATATGGAGAGGTTAATGGAGCCTGGAATTCCTGGAAGAAAGGGCCTTAGTTTGACAAACTGAGACTTCTGTAAAATCGCAAACAAGTTCTAAAATGTACCTCTCTTTAAGCCACAATGAAACTGTATTTTTTAAATGGCCACCAAGAAGTCAAATCCATTTATGAGGCCATAATGGCTTGAAGGGAAAAAAAAAAAATTTGTATTTAGGCTTTGTATTTCTTTTTTTTTTATGGATATTTATGAAGCTTGCTTTAGCCCTGATGGTCTATTTGACTCACAGCAAAGTATTAAACCCCATGAGGTTGAAACATTACCATGAAAATTCATAAATTCACTATATAGATTATTTTGGTGTGTAAATGTATGTCTTTTGTTTAGAGTGCTCTTCTCAAAAGGTAAACCATCTGAATGTTGCCTTCCTCCTAGGTAGCTCCATCCCTCTGCTGGCCAGTGTGGTGTCCATCCTGGGCGGCGTGGTCTTTGGTTATGAGTTGGGCATCATCTCAGGTGCTTTGCTGCAGCTCAAGGCAGAGTTCAGACTCTCATGTGTCCAGCAGGAGGCTCTGGTCAGCTCTTTGTTAATAGGAGCTCTGCTGGCCTCCATCGTGGGCGGCTGCTTGATTGACTACCACGGCCGCAGGAACTCCATCCTCCTCAGCAATGTCCTGATCCTGGCCGGCAGCCTGGTCCTGCTCATCAGCTCCTACTCTGCACTGATGGTGGGCAGGATCACAGTAGGCTTCGCCATGTGTATATCCTCCATGTCCTGCTGCATCTTTGTGTCCGAGATGGTTACGCCCGACCGCAGGGGCTTCCTGGTAACACTGTACGAAGCTGGGATCACTGTGGGCATCCTGACAGCTTATGCCATGAACTACGTCCTGTCTGACTCTAAAAGGGGGTGGAAGTGGATGTTTGGATTAGCCATTGTACCGACTTTGATTCAGCTGGTCTCCATCTGGTTTGTTCCATCCAGCACTAAGGAATCTTTACGCAATAGACATTGCTTTCAAACTGAAAGAGACCTCATGAGCACCATCGAAAACCAAGAAGCTGATGACTCAGAAGTTAGCTCCAGCTTGGAAAACAAGAAGGTTCAGTACAACAGCATGTACCTTTTCCAGCGTAAAGACAACATGAGGACTCGGACTGTTATTGGCCTCGGACTGGTGCTCTTTCAGCAGTTCACAGGCCAGCCGAATGTTCTCTTCTACGCCTCCACCATCTTCCACGCGGTGGGGTTTCAGAGCAATGCCTCGGCAGTGCTGGCGTCTGTGGGCTTGGGGTTAGTCAAAGTGATTGCTACTCTGACCTCCATGGTGTTTTCAGACAGGGTGGGCAGGAGGCCTCTGCTCATCAGTGGATGCTCTGTTATGGCACTGGGTCTGATAACCATTGGACTCCTCAGTGGACATTCGTTGATGAATGCTAAGAGGCCTTGTAATGCTGAGGACTTCAACGTTAACAGAACAGATCTACCTCATTTCACTGTTGGTAATCGGTCCGCTTTTGACACGCCTTTTGATGAGAGCCAAAGACTCCTTAATAACAACGCACAAGATGAAGATGTCGTACTTGATAAAGTTAGACAGAAACCACCGAACACTCCTCTGGCATCTTCTCCTAGCGTCCATGGCACAGTTGTGAACTGGATCATTCTGGTGTGCATGATGGCTGTTGTCAGCGCATACTCTGTTGGATTTGGACCAAGTTTGTATATTCACTCAAAATTGGTCTTTTTTAAGTTTAGATAGATCTAACAGTTTTATTACAAATTGTGCATTTACAGCTACACAAGGCAAGACTTATTAAAATACTACCATACTATCATCCTAAATTAATAAGCATTTTGGAGCTGCCAGCATGCAAATATGCCTGATGTAGCTTTACTCTCTTTAAAATAACATTATCCAACATAGAACCTCACCTTTTCCAGTGGGTTATTAGAGATGGGGAATTAAGCTTTCTTTGTCTTTGAGCAGTGACCTGGCTTCTCCTGACTGAAATATTTCCAGCTGCTATCAGAGGAAGGGCATTCGCATTCACCAACTGCTTCAACTGGGCTGCCAACCTGTTGGTCACATTCACTTTCTTGAATTTTATTGGTGAGTTCCCATACATCCTTTTCCCGGCGGACATTTTGACTAGTCACAGTAGGAAAAGTGCAGGTGTAACTAATAACATTAATGATGGTTCTGTGACATTAACATTTCCAAATAAGCCAGTCAGTCAGCAATAATAATACCAGTACCCTGGAACTGGGAAACTCCACATGGAACGCAGCCAGTGATTAATTACATAAGTCCTATTGAAGTCCTATCTGGCTCTTTAGCTGCTAAATGCTCCACATTGTTCACCAGCTACCCTCTAACTTTGTCTATCAACCGTTTGGTGCTGGATAGTGTACAGTGGGTTTATCAGAGGGTTTTCACTGGAAAGCGCTGCCAGCTTCTGAAATGAGTTTGATGAGAGCTGTAAGACTGAACCAAAACAGTTGCGGGCTTTGAAACCAAAATAATGAGCTCCGTAAAGGTGAGAACTGCAGAGTTGGGTGATAATTCTTTAGGTTTGTCACTGTATGACTCACATACACAAAGTCATGGGATACATTTTTAACACAGAAACTGAAAATGTCCAAATGAGTTGTTAAAATTAAGTTAATAAGTAATTATTTTTAAAGAAATATAATTTTTAAAGATTAGCAATAAGTTTTTTTTAATAAAAAATAATTAAGTGGGACTATATGGCACTCAGCTTGTGGTGCTCAAAGCATCAAAAAACTACATTTGAAAAACTCAACAGCAATTCATTTCAATTCAATTTTATTTTTTATTTATATAGTGCCAGTTCATAAGTTATCTCATTGCACTTTCCCTATAGATCAGGTTTAGACCGCACTCTTTATATTATTTACAGATCCAACAAATCCCACCATGAGCAAGCACTTGGTGACAGTGGCAAGGAAAAACTTCCTTCAAGAGGCAGAAACCTCGGGCAGAACCAGACTCAGGGTGGGCAGCCATCCGCTGCTGCCGTGTTGAGGGGGGGGGCACAATGCAAATTCCACCTAGAATTTTAAAATAGTAATAATGTAATGGTAGTGTTATTATTAATAAAGTAATAATAATAGTAATGATAGTCATAGGAATAATGACAATAATAGTAACAAGGCCAATAACAACAACTGTAGTAGCATTCCTGTTAGGTGTTGCAGTTCCAGAGGCCTGGTATCGTGTATGTTCTCACTGATGTGACTTATTGAGACACTTCAATGAAATTGAACCAACAATGTTATTAGTTACGCCTGAGTTTTCTTTGTATGACAAGTCACAATGTCTACTGAGAAAAAGGTCTACAAAGATGATCAAGGATTAAGCTATCCCACCTAAACAGGTGCAACCAAACTAACAGGAGAGTGAGAGACATGTCCGTGTCAATTGTACATTTAAGAGCAGTCTAAAAATCAAAATAAACATTACTTATTTCTAACTGAGTGAGAAAATTGAGGCCATATAAAATAACTTTGCCCGATAACTTTGTAGAGCCTGGTTAATTGACAAATTAATTCAAACTCCCAAAATGATGGACATGTTTTTCCTGATTTAGTTACAAGAGAAATGATGGCCAGCAGAGAGTGAACTGTGCTTTTAATCAACAGATGCAATTGGTCTGTCGGGGACGTTTCTTCTGTATGGGATGAGCGCTGTGGCAGCTGGAGTTTTCTTTTACTTCATGCTACCAGAGACCAAAGGGAAGACTCTGGGGGAGATCGACAAGGAGCTGTGTTTTAACAGGTAGGATCTATATTTGGACTGATGAAATACACATAATCATGTCAGATGATGCATGCTGAGCTACTGATGGGTTTGTCCTTGGCCTTGTTTTGCAGGTTTTACCACAGTAAGGAATGCTGTGGCATCATCAGCCGGAGGAACACTTCCCCACAGTACCAGAGAGTGCACTATCAAGTTACCACCTCAGGGTGATTCATTTGATATTACCATAACTACAGTCATCACTTAAGTGTTTTGGCACACTATACACACAGAAGAATTTACTAAAAGAACAAAATCATTCCCATAAAAATCACGATAGTTGAAGACTGACAGTAGACTTTACTCTGTTGCACTGGATATTGAAATATGTGGTACCTGTGTGAAACATGTTGAAGTGTTTTTCTGTGTGATCATTCAGTCATACCAGCTATCAAACAGGCACTCTTTTTGGCATTCCAACATTTTTACACTGTAGACCTTCTTGTTACAACTTTACCAGTTACTATAGTTTCACAAAGCTATTGTAAAAGGACATTTTTGCTTACAAGTATTTTGGTTTACACAATTATCTGTGGATTTGTTTACCACCTGTCTGATCATTTGACCACTCTAGTGTGTGTTCCCTTCTCCAAACCTTTCTCAGGTGACATTTTGGGGGACTTTACTGCCACAAACTGTATACCGCTGTGCATGTTTGCATTTTAAAGTGGTACTGTTATGGTTCTCCAAACATAATGGTAACATTTACAGTCTTTCATATTCACGTCATGTAGCAATCTTGAAGTGGTCCATGTCATAGTCATTTTGGAAGGGATAACTTCACAGCCAGCATGGACAGGAGGAATAATTACAGCAACCACTAACTCTCAGTATACATTTGGCATTAGAAATAATGTATTAAGAGACTTTGAAAAACTTGGAACTTACCCTTTAAAATGTAGCATTACCATTTTAAAAATCTATAATTTGCACTTGGTAACCTGGATGCAATGTGATTTGTGTATGTGAGAAGAGTGGTCTCTATGAACATGACAGACAAATCAGTCAGATGTACCTGATAAATAAAACACGTGTTTATTTACACAAATATTCTCAAATACTAGTCTTCTACATAACATAAAAATATATACAGTGATGTAGGGACTCAAACTGCTCCGTTCTCAGGTCAATGTATACATGTTCTGATTTATTTGCATTTTCAGGTTTTGAAAATGAAAAAAACAAAAAAAAAAGATGCATATGTACAGCAGGGTCTAAAACTTACACTTTCAAACTCTGGCACTAAAACACTGAGGAAAACTCTACCCTTCAAGTGCTATTCAACATTTCAACTTCAACACTTTGCTCAACACGTTGGTGAAAGCCAGTAAATTGTAATACTCATCAAAAAGCTTACCCATGTCACTACACTTAACAGAACTGAACTTTCCTCCCACACTAACAGCACTTCAGTCACCTGCAGATGATTATTGAATCATGTATCTTTTTCACTAGAACCCACATTGTCAACCTGCATTACAGCATCTCCATGAGTAGCTCCCACAAAACAAAACTAGGTTTGGTCAGTCTCTTCTTCCAACCAACTGAGTAAACTTTGGTTATGTCTTGAAGTAATTCAAGAAAAGCCACTTGAAGTAATTCAAGGAACTGGAAAGCAGCACGTTAGAGAAATAATTTCTTTGAGAACCTGAATGAACCTTACCTGGCTTTTTAAGAGATCATAGTACAACACTAGAGTCGATCAAACCACTTGATGGTGATGAACCTTATCCAGCAGTCCAGAACATTTCAATATAAAATAACGGATGATGTGATGGGGAATCGCATATCAAAAGAAGACTGGTAATCTGGTTTGGTAAGAAAGGCAAGACAAAACTACTCAGGCAGAGAAAGTGTTGAAGTGTCATTGTGTTCACATACACCTGGAGCACAGAACAGCACCACACACTTCCAAAATGCTGTGATCTGGAGGTTGTTTAGACTTTATAATTAAGTGTTCTCATCAGGTCTTGTTTTTGACGATGCTGCAGTAGTAATCTATACAGGATGTGCTCCTTTTGGTCCTGATGGCCAACATCTTTCTTTTGCCTTCTGCTGATGCACGTATGGACCACTGCCTTCACCATCCAAACTAAAAAACACACAGGGGGGCTTGTTGACACCCCGAATCACACCCCTTTGTATTCACTACAGCTTGTGGGAAAATGAAAGGAATACCTGTATATTTCAATTAAGAGCTTAACAGAACATTCATTTCAGATGTCAGGTTAACACGTTCGTTCGAAGAGGAAAAGGAATGGAAAAACATTTTTCTTAGACGATGGCATCCTCCAGCCAGCAGACTGGTGAGGCGCGGTCACACTGAGTTAGGTTGGATGTGGTGAGGGCTGGCAGAGTGGCACCTGTGTAGTAGTGGGGGGGGTGTGTGTGTGTCACTGTGGGGCACCAGCAGCAGCGGGCACCGGGGTGCTCAGGGCGTTGGTGGTTGCAGACAGGACCGGCGACCCAGTGAGAGGGCCCAGGGCAGTAGAGGCTGGCAAGGCAGAGATACCTGAGGGAGGCGAAGTCAGAGAGACGGTTAGAAAACGAATACAACATACTGTACGCTCGGTCACCAGACAACATGTGCGACGAGCGTGTGGTGAACTAGGGCTGGGCTTTTAATCGAAAATTTACAAAAACTGACACTGCGATCCTAATTTAAGTCAATATATTTGATGAATTCAGAATTTCAGGCTGTCAGTTACCCCTTAATGCACCTGAGAAGTACAACATTCACATCTTACCCTAAGTAAAAACAGCTTCACTGTTACAGTTCCGTGCTGTGTGTGGCTTCACTCCAAGCCGAAAAAAGTCAGTCGGCATCGTTCCACCTGGCATTTTTTGTAAATCTGATTGATGATCATTTCTATAAATCCCTGCTTTAACTCCGATAGAAAAACGACTCAAATGTTGGAGAAATTGCAGCTGGTAAAGAATTACCCTTACATACTGTTCATATTCTATACTGTCACAGTAGGGCTGCACAATGAATTGAAATATTATCGAAATCGCAATCTGGCCAAGTGCAACATCCAAGCCAAATCGCAGAAGCTGCAATTTTTTTGATAAAAGGTAACGTGTGTCAAAACATTATAATGCAGTACTGTAGTGCTGCAGAGACGCCCTGGCCTACAAATCTTGTTCTCCAGATGTAAGAAAACATGTTTGTTTGATACAGACCCCAACAAATGTCACATCATTTTTTTTTTTTTTGTTTAATTCTGTGAAAATGAAAATTGTGATGCAAAAATGATCACTCACTAATCGTGAATCATATCACAATCGTAATATCTGTCAAAATAATCACAATATGATTTTTTTTTTCACAGTACGGTCTGGGTCAAGAATCTCCTCATAACAAGTGTCTATACCAAATTTTGAACCACAGATCTATTTAGAATGTATACATAGTCTATTTGACATTAAAAACGGGTGATCAATCCTTAATTAATGTTTCAGAGAGCAGGGAGAGTGTAGTTTTTAGCTTTTACACTACTACACGGTGCTGTGCTTAACGTTACAGACCGGCAGATAACGGAGAGAAATACTCCTGAAGTTGAAACGGTGTATTGTTGTCAGACCCGAGCTAGCTTCTCTTTAACACAAAGTAAGAGGTCTCACTCATTCTTCTTTGGATGAGGCAGACTAGATGCTACAATGGCATTTTGCTGCCATACTCTTTGTTATTAATGTTCTTTTTGACATTTATAGGTTTTATATAATCCAATACTATACAGATATTCCATCATTTTCTTAATTTTAAAAACTGTTTCTATAGTTGCTCATAGGTCTTGGAACAGCTTCCTCCTTTGAATTGAGTAATTGTACTGTATATATGAGTGTATATGTGTGTAATGTAATTCTCTTTTGTTAAAATGGATTTTAGAAAGTTGGTATCGAAATAAATATCGTTGAGGAACCGGTATCTAAGTCAAGGTTTGGGTACCGCAAATTTTTGAACGATACCCAGCCCTAATTTGACCCCGAACAGCCTCAATGTACAAAAATTTGTAGCACTTGTACAAAAGTACAACATTTTAAAAATTTTTGGCCACTTTAGGAAAAATCATCAAATTTCAGCCTAAAAGAACGGCATTTACAGTGTTTTGTTACTGCTGTCAAATGTCAAAACAGTATGTAAGGGTTAAGAAAAAGATACCATGTTTGTCATGTGGACACTCATTGGCTTCAGTCAACAGGATACAGAACAAAAAGCTAAATGTGAATACTGTTGGGGGAAAAATATCATCACTATCTGCTGTTTACATTCCACCAGATGCAAATTTTAAAAAAGCATGGCAGAATTATTTCCTGGGTGTAATACATGTATGTACATATGTATATGAATAACTGTATATGCTATGTTCTATTTTATGTTACCCTATTCTAATAGCATGAAGGGAAAAACTAATTTCTATGTACAGCCTTGTGTTGTAAAATGATAAATTACGACAGGCAATAAACTTCTGGCTCGTAGTGGAGGGATTTGAACTGTGATTTGCTCATCCTCCCAAAGTCAGGGTGAAGCCACTAACCAGCTGTAGGGTTGGGAATCGTTAGGATTCTATCTATCTTATTCATAGTCTTAGCGGCCCAGTTCTTTATCAATACACATACCGGTTCTTTTTCCATTACTAAATAATTATTTTGTTTTTTTAAATTCTTTTTTTTTTAAAGAATAAATTCAGAGCAGGATTAGAATTGATTTCTATTTTAAATATAGCTAAATATTGTTTCTAGAGCAGCAACAGTAAAGTTCCCAACAGCAAAGTCACTATATACACTCAATATTTCAGTGGAAACAAATCTAAAATGTTAGTAAAATAAATAGCCTAATATTCCTGACATCAAAATAATGAGTGAAATTTAGAAAGAATGAAGACAACTCAAGTAGTATTAATCTGAAAAAAAAGAAAAAAAGAAAAATTCATCTCCCTGATACATACTGAAAACAAGTTTCAAAATTAAAAGTAGTACTTCCCAACAGTACAGGAACTTTCAGGGTGGGTCTTGCTATGCTGAACCTCTCAAGTGGTTCGACTGTATGGATCGCTATGTGCTGCTCAGCTGCTGAGCTGCTGGAAACCGTGGTGGGACACAACGGTAAAAACATTTTCTACATGTTTTTCAGATGAAACAGGCAGGCACACTGAACTGTAGGCTGCGGAGACGAGTGTGTTTACTCCTGAGACCTACAGCAGCCCTCCTCCCGTGCCTCCTGCTGAAGCACACAAACGCTGTATTTTGCAGATAAATAAATATTTATGGAACTAAATGTGTGTATAGTGGATGTGTATCTGAAAACAAGTATATACGCTACTATATATGTAAAAAGACACTTAACGCTTATGCTTGTGTTACCATATTCTAATATTTACAATGCTCTGAGGGAGTAGTGGCTGTCAATTTCACCATTATATACCGGTAAGCTCAGTATTTATAAACAGGTGAGAGTGCACAGGTTAAAATAAGCAAAGGTCATCATGCTGAATTGCAGGTGATGTGTTTAATAAGTTAAAACAATAGAGTTATGCAGCTGTGTGATGGGTGTAACCTAATGGGTGTAATTTTCGCAGGTCTTTAGACTACGGTGGAAACGCAAACAACAATCGGCTGAACGAACTTTTTAGTTCCTTGAAAAGAAGTTCCTGGGAATAAAAATTCCGGGTACTTTGGGTGGAAACGCGGCTAATAATGTGAACCTCTTACTTTGAAGGGAAGACTAACTTAAATGTGACCAAAATTTACATCCTAATTTATCCATTGCATTGTGTGTGATCAAAGTTGAACCAGGAAGCAGCTCTGCAAGATTTGAAGGACGTTTACAACAACAATAACTTGTGTTGTCCGTTGTTCTCACTTTCAAAGTGGCATAGATAAACTGGTTAAACTGTGGAGATATCTAGACCCTGTCTGATCACTTGTGTGGTTTTCCTGTATAAAACTCTGTTCCAAGATCTCAGTACAACTTACTGAGATCTTGGAACAGAGTAAAATATTAGAAGGAATGATTGTCAAAATTACAAGCATGTGCGATCAAATCTTTGGTACAGAGTTTGCAGCAACAGAAACACATTATGGCTTAAAAGTGATGTTGCCATAAAGGTTTGATCTAGATTGCGGGGCAGTACAGTCACTTCATGGCATCTGCGTGTGTTCTCACCAGTGATCATGCTGGCTGTGCTAACAGCTGTGTTCCCACTGGGCAGGTTGGCTGATCCAGCCACGCGAGACTGATCTTTCACAATGGGAACTATAGGAACAACAAAAACAAAGAAATCACTTATTTTGTCATTGTTATTACTGATTGTGATTTCATTGTTATAAACAAAAAAATTAATAAAAAAATAAAAATAAAAACCCTGGCTGTTCGAGGGCTTACAGAAGTATGGGTGATCCATGGCCTCACGGGCAGTCAGCCGGGCCTGGTGATCGTAGCGCAGCAGCTTGTCTAGGAAATCCAGAGCCTCTGGGCTGACCAGGTGCTGGTTCTCACTGTGGACAAAGCGCTCCCACCGCTTACGAGAATGCCTGAAAAGTCAAAAACAAATACAAAAAACACTGAATACTGATATCAATTTACACTGAGGAAAGAGGATACAGAAAGCCTTCGGTTTTTGAGTGTGTTGTGTGAATGAGTTAGCAGTAAGCAGTTGGCACCTGCCATTAGTGTATGAATGTGTGTGAATGGAATCAATGTGGTATATAGTGTGAAGCACTTTGAGTGGTCGGAAAACTATAAAGGGGGGCAGGGATGAAATCCAGCTGTTGAGTTTGAAATAATTTTGACCTGTTTTAGCTTCACTGTTGTAGTTTATTCCCCTCCAACTTAACTGCTAAGAATAATTACAAAATAAAAACCTGCATAGCCAAGACACCATCATCATCATCATCATGCGACTGCAGTAACTCTCACCTTCCCAGAATGTCATTGAAGCGAGGTTCCAGCTCAATATTGTACTTGTCAATGTAGTCGTAGAGGTCTTCAGTCCCCAGAACCTTGGCTATTCTCACCAACTACAGGAGCAAGGAATAAACAGGGTTAGTCTTCTCGTACAGCGGTGACAAACGTTCAGTCACAAACCTCGATTGAAGCCAGTTAAAATACAGAAAATACAGAGTGGTCGCCACTCTCACGAGATCTGTGGCCAGAAATGCCATTCCATACATGTCAATGCTGTTTAAAAATAACATTAACCACAAAAATCAAAGAAAACAAATACCACTTCGGGGGTTAATGTGGCTGCTTGTCAACCCCAGCCTTCCAATGAAGAGAATTGTGTGTTGCCTTTATTGTAGCTACAGAAAGTCTGTCCATATACATCAGCAGTCAGCTGGTAAAGGGCTGACTGTGGCCAATAGGATCATTTTGCCCTCTCAACCAACCCTGCTTTGTGTTTACCTGGTCATAGTTGTCATGGCCATGGAAGAAGGGCTCCTTCCTGAAGATCATGCTCGCCAACATACAGCCTAAGCTCCACATATCCAGACTGTAGTCATACATCTGAAACACACAGTGTCAGTCTCAAAGGGATCTCAGACAGGACGAAAGTAGAGAAATCAAATTTCCCTGAGATGCAACTCCATGAAATCCATCCAGACAGTGTTTAAATGAGCATTGACGTATCATGAAGGATAGATGCATAAAAGGATGCAGTTCCCCCCTCTGGCAATCAGAAACAAGCATTTTTGACCTGGTTTGAACCTGAAACTGCAGCAGGGGGACTCAGTCTGGCTGTGATAAAACCAAAGACTTAGTGGATGATGTGTATCATATAACCAAGATTAATTAAATCCAGTGTTTCCCCCACATAGAGCCGTCTGTGGCACGCTGCCAGTTTTATCATAGCTGCCATATAAACATAAATAATTGTAATAATCTCAATATGAAATCTTAAATAAATTCATAAAGGTGAGTTATGAGATGCACAGGCAGAGAACCAGGACTGTCGCGAATATTGTTAAAAAGGTGTTTCTACTGTTGCATTTAGTTGGTTATTTTTCACCAGAACATTACTACCCATGAAGCAACATCCAATTTATTCAGACAGCAATAATTAACTGTCTAACATCGTCATCTCCATTATTGTTAGAATTATATTTTTAAGTGTTTATATTATCCACAAGCTGTTATGGATACCTTTTCTGATACATAAAAATGTCAATAGCTTTAAGATGTACCATCTACAACTCCCTACTCCCCTCTGAAAACACTGACCAGCAGTGTCTCAGATTGTGTGTGAGACAGGTAATCAAGACCAATGCAAAGCAAAGGGCAACCCAGAAAGATCTCCAAAAAACACCCATGAGTTTTAAAACCCATAGTTAAAACATGCCAAATCCACCTAGAGCATACTAGCCCACAGCTATACCTGATAGTCCACCAGGAGCTCAGGTCCTTTAAAGTAGCGAGAGGCGACTCTGACGTTGTACTCCTGTCCAGGGTGGTAAAACTCAGCCAGACCCCAGTCTATAAGGCGCAACTACAGACAAAGAAATTAAGCAGTTAGCAACTACCGACAGTGCATGTATTAGTGTTCAACACAGCAAATTGAATGGACATTTACTTATTTGTCACGCATTAATGAATGAATGGATGAATCCAAGCACACAATGGGGAAAAAGAACAGAAGTAGACATAACAGTCAGACAAAACTCTACACACCAGCAATAATGATCAAACTTGGTTAATAATTCAGATGTCTTTGTGTTTGGGCTTTGGGGAGACAGTGACTGTGTTTATCACTCACCTTGCGGTGTTCATGATCAATCATCACGTTATGTGGCTTCACATCTCTATGCATGATTCCCATGCTGTGGCAGTAGTCCAGGGCCTACAGACAAGAGTAATGGGGTTATTGTATTTGTTTTATGTTAAGTTTTTTTTTCTTCCCAGTAATTCCAAAACAGCAACAGAATACAATAAGATGCTGCCTACTAGACGACAACACACAATAGTGATGGCCTAAACAAAGGCCGGGTACCATTTGAGTACCCAAGCATGTACAAAAACCCAGGGGAGGGGAGAAAAAAACAATAAAAAAAAAATAGAGTCGAAGAAAAACAAGGACTTCTTTCAAAGATATAAACAGTCTTGTTTAAGGACTTAATGCTTCACCATCCACAGGACATTTAGAGGTTACAGATTATGAGCTGAGAAGCAGCTGAACCATGAAGGACTCACCTTGAGGATCTCGTACATGTAGAACCTGATGTCATAGTCTGTCAGGGTCTGGTACAGTTGCTGGAGACCAAAATAAAATCATTAGGCTTCTATGGTAATGTCTTGCAGTAAACAGACAGCACACATTCATGGAACAGTCACACATGACTCACATCGACCTATGAGAATGTGCCAGAGATTGAGGATAGAACCAGAAGATGGTTGCTTTTTTTTTGGCACCGAAGACATAGCACTGGACTTTCATATTCCTCCATCACATACACATGCGTGTACGGGAAAACAACGAGTATGCAAAGAAAGGAGGTTTCCATAATCTTACACAGCAAAGTTCTATAGCGTAAAGAACAAATTTAGTTCCTACCTTGAAGTCTGTGTTGTTAACATGTTCAAAGACCAAGGCGGGGGTCCGGGACTGAAAAAAAATAAAAAAGGTTGTATGTTTAATATGTTGCAGTCTTAACCAACAATATCTACCACTAAACCCAGTTAGATTCATCTATTTGCCTGAAACAGAAACACTGTCATAGGCTAAGGCACTAATGCAAACTCCGTACAAACTAACCAAACAGCCACACTGTGAGCAACACTATGACCATTCATTTCCTGTACACATGAATAAACAAGGAAGTTCGGCCAGCATGTGGACAGTCATCAGAGGCCTGTACTACGAAGCAAGTTCAACATACCCAGGATATATTTTCGTTATCTGGCTTCACTAAGCCTAACAAGCGCAATCACGCTAAGCTGTCACACGAGTGGACAGTGGTTATCAACTCGGTAAATCAACCCAGGTTTTCCCAATCTATGAGTGCCTTCACATAAAAAGGGGTATTTGACCAATCGCAACCATGGACAAGTCTACTGGCAGCAGAGCGGCATATTTTACAAACAAAGACCAAACTATAATATTAGACAAATACAAAAAAGTTAAACACATTATCCAGGCTAAAAGCAACACAGTTGCAGCTGCCAAATGCAGGAAGGACAGCTGGCAAAAAAAAAAAAAAAAAAAAAAAAACACAGACTGTGTGAATGCTTAAATTAATAGGCTTATAATATCACTGTCCAATCACTAGGACACAAGTACATCAGACTATAATTCTGTTTGTGTATACCATTAAATTAATGTGTTGCTTAGATGTATTCTTATTTTGTGTATGACAATTTTAGCCTCATTCTTTCAGCTGCAACCCTGGCGGTGTGAAACAGACTTGAGAGAAAATAAAAAAATAAATATATAAAAACATAGGCCTAATTCAAAGCAGTAAGTAGGCTTCCTTTCATATTGTTTAAGTACAACAAGAACAAGGCTTTAATGCCTCAAAGAGTCTCTGTTGTAGATTGGTGATGCCATTTTCCAAGAGAACCGATTTGTCAGAATAGGCAGTGCTTTTACAGTGCATCTGGAAAGTATTCACAGCGCTTCCATTTGTCCACATTTTGTTATTTTACAGCCTTATTCCAAAATGGATTACGTTCATAATTTTCCTCAAAATTCTACAAACAATACCCCATAATGACAACGTGAAAGAAGTTTGTTTGAAATCTTTGCAAATTCATTAAAAATTTAAAAAAACGGGGGATAAAAAAAATTAAAAAAAATTAAAAAAAAATCACATGTACATAAGAATATACAGCCTTTGCCTTGACAAAATTGAGCTCAAGTGCTTTCTTTTTCCACTGATCATACTTGAGATGTTTCTACAACTTGATTGGAGTCCACCTGTGGTAAATTCAGTTGATTGGACATGATTTGGAAAGGCACACACCTGTTTATATAAGGTCCCACAGTTAACAGTGCATGTCAGAACACAAACCAAGCCATCAAGTCCATGGAATTGTCTGTAGACCTCCAGGACAGGATTGTATCGAGGCACAGATCTGGGGCAGGGTACAGAAAAATTTCTGCAGCATTGAAGGTCCCAGTGAGCACAGTGGCCTCCATCATCCGTAAATGGAAGCAGTTTGGAACCACCAGGACTCTTCCGAGAGCTGTGCGTCCGGCCAAACTGAGCGATCAGGGGAGAAGGGCCTTAGTCAGGGAGGTGACCAAGAACCCGATGGTCACTGACAGAGCTCCAGTGTTTCTCTATGGAGAGAGGAGAACCTTCCAGAAGAACAAACATCTCTGCAGCACTCCACCAATCAGGCCTGTATGGTAGAGTGGCCAGACAGAAGCCACTCCTCAGTAAAAGGCACATGACAGCCCGCATGGAGATTGCCAAAAGGCACCTGAAGGACTCTGACCATGAGAAACTAAATTCTCTGGTCTGATGAAACAAAGACTGAACTCTTTGGCCTGAATAGCAAGCGTCATATCTGAAGGAAACCAGGCACTGTCATCACCTGGCCAGTACTATTTTTCAGCGGCAGGAACTGGGAGACTAGTTAGGATCGAGGGAAAGATGAATGCAGCAATGTACAGAGACATCCTTGATGAAAACCTGCTCCGGAGCGTTCTGGACCTCAGACTGGGGCGAAGGTTCATCTTCCAACAGGACAACGACTCTAAACACACAGCCAACATAACAAAGGAGTGGCTGCGGGACAACTCTGCTAATGTCCTCGAGTGGCCCAGCCAGAGCCCAGACTTGAACCCGATTGAACATCTCTGAAGAGATCTGAAAATGGCTGTGCACCAACTCTCCCCACCCAACCTGATGGAGCTTGAGAGGTCCTGCAAAGAAGAAGGGGAGAAACTGCCCAAAAATAGGTGTGCCAAGCTTGTAGCATTAGAAAAGACATGACGCTGTAATTGGTGCACGAGTAAAGGCTGTGAATACTTATGTACTTTTTTTTTTTTATTTGTAATAAATTTTGGAAAGATTTCAAAACAAACTTCTTTCAGGTAGTCATTATGGGGTATTGTTTGTAGAATTTTGAAGGAAAATAATGAATGTAATCCACTTTGGAATAAGGCTGTAACATTACAAAATGTGGAAAAAGTGAAGCACTGAATTGATCTGTTATCTCGAACAGAGCAGGTTAGGTGTGCAGCATAAATTACCAGGGCGATGTACCCCACCAAGAAGTGAACCACCGTCTTAACCCTGAAAACCCAGGGTTAAATCTGAAGTTACCTCACAACCCCAAATCAAGCTTCGAAGTACAAGCCTCTGGCCACAGCTGTCACTGGTCAATCAAATTTCACAAATTCCAGTTTCTCTTATTTTGATCTCATGAACAGGCTTACCAGTCTCTCCATTGATGAGGTGGAATACAGCCAGTTGGAGTTTAAATATTTTTGTATTTCGATTTTAAACTCTGGTTAACAGACATCTCCAAAACAGGGTTTTAAGAGCAGTTGAATCTACTGTTAGGTTGATCTAAGTGCTTAAGTGTTTTCTTTTCATTTAAATGGTATGTAATTTGCACTTGCTAGCTAGATAAGTGTTATGACACTGAACATTAGAAATACACGAGTAGTCTAATGAAAACTTTATAGCTGCTAAACCAATTCATGAGTCACACCTACAAATGGTCACTTGTTGCTTACAGTGTGAACTAGAGCTACAACTAGCCAACCAAGCTCAAGTGATGTCTTAAAACTGCTTTGTTTGTCTAAGCATCAATGGGTATTTAATAGAGATGCCCCGATTAAGATTTTTTGCCGCCGATACTGATCGTCTATGAGCCATATCAGCCGATACCGATCTTTTTTTTGTTTTATTATAGCAGCTGGTATAGCAGTATAATTGGTCAGTTTGACTGCTTTGTCGTGTATTGGGATCTCCACCAGGTGGGAGCGTAACCTAGGCTATAAATGCTGTGTGACTGTACAGTATGAAGTGAAAAAAGAACCACAAAAAGTCCGTCTTGTTGGTTTCTTATTGTGTCAACAACTTGCTTTTACTTAGTTCGTTCAATCAACAGAGCAGTACAAAGAACTTCCAATGCGTTCGTCTTAGCCTTCTGACTATTGAGTGCTCTCTAACGTGGTTTGCATTACCTGACATTTGGGTGCTGCTTTCTCTGCGTTTTTCTTTTCACTCTCCACTATCAGCTGGGTGATGCGTCTTCAAGTGCCTTATTAAATTTGTTGTGTTGAAAGTTTTAACTTCCTTCCCCCACGGGGTATTTTATCCTGGCATACGCTGCAGATTGCATATATGTTACATCCGTCTCACACACTTTCTAAAAGTTCCACCCCGCCAACATGTTTTGTTTAAGTAGCGTGATGTGCGCCTGAGTAACCACATGATCAGCTCCTGGCCAGTGAACGAGGTGGGAGGCGGGACTACACACACACACGGTTGTTGATCTCAGCCGCGCGCACGAGTGTTTAACCACAGTTGTTAAGGTACTAGTTTGCGTTCAGGGCTTTCCACCAGAAATTATTTTATTAGCAAGGCTTTTTCAAAGAATTGAGCATCCGACTAGATAAATGAGACTTGGACTATACTGCACGAGTTTTTAAACGCATGTTTTGATATAGTTTTGCGCTTATAAAAATAGGAGCACCATCAACTTCAACAAGTCTGGATAGCTTGTTTTGGATTAATTCTGCGTTCACGTGGGGTGAGTAACTGACATACAAATCAGATTGCTCCTTTAGGTTAGTTAACTTGCGACAATGACATCAACTCAGCTGAGAATTGGCTCAAGTTTTTTGCCTCATCGATCGCTTTTCGCAAAAAGAAATCCCAATCTCCCAATTGCACATTTTTACTGAATATCGGCCATTAACGATCGGCGGCTGATCTGGGCAACCCTAGTATTTAAAAAGATATTTAATTTACATTGATGGAAATAAGCCGAACATCTTAAAAAGGTGTTTTTACTTTATGAATGCCTTGTGATATATCAATTATCAGCGTGGTTAGCAATTTATCTTCTGTCAACTGGTTATTCAACTAATCGTTTCAGCAATAGTTTAAATGCCTGACAAAGGGCTCTCCCCAGGATCTTTAATGGGGGAAGTAGGCAACTCTAGGGCAATAACTATAACTAAGTTAAGTCTGTTGATTATTTTTTACAATTAATTGTTATGGTTATAAATGGCAGAAGACAGCAAAAAATGCCAATCATAAGAGTCCAAGGAGACGTCTTCAAATGTTTGGTTCATTTGATCAACAGTCCAATACCTAAAGATATTCAAATTACAATGATATTAAACAAGAAGTAGAAACCGCATATTTGAGAAGCTAAAACAAATGTTTGGTTGTTTGTCAAGGAAAAATACCAATGAATTATCAAAATTGTTGATTCATTTTCTGTCCGTTGACTAATTGTTTCAGCTCAGAGTACAAGCGAATGACAGATTTATTCACTGATAGTGTCATTGTGGTTATCTTTTAAAGCAAAAATAAATAACCATCAACCACGCCGCAAATCATCTACTGTGGAGACAGGCGTTTTGGAGTTTGTCTTTTCATTTGTTCACTAAACCATTCAAACATCAGTCAATAGTAAATACAAAAAATAACAGGACGACGGTGTGTTCCCTTGTGTGTGAAAATTGCTTTTCAAACGCGGTCATCATTTTTTAATCTGTCATTCTAATTTGCCCAATCTTCAACGTTACAAAATGCTGTGGAAACAAACAGGAATGTGCAAAAGGGACTTTTAGTTCCTAGTTTAGTTGATGACTTCAGTTCCTCTGGTTCCATAGTTCCTGGGACTTATTGACTATAAAGGACTAATGAGCTTTTGAGCGTCACCCAACAGGGAAAAACCTCTGGTTTTTATTTTTCCCCCCCAACAGTGTGACATGTGGTTCTTAATTATCATGAAGCAAATGTGTGACAAGTAAATAGGATCAAACAATCATCTGCTGAGCTGAGGCTGGAAGATTATGATGGCTTTTCATTTTTGTTATCAATGTAGTTATAGGTTGCAGTCTACACAATAGACTCAATTTTGCAGTGTGAAAGGGCACCATTTGATGGGAACAGTGCTTTCTTTGGCCTATAAGTATTTCTGGCCCAATTTTATCTATTTAAGTCTTATTATCATGACGAGCAATGAAAGAAAAACTTCCCACTGAGTATAAATGGTCTTCTGCATGACATTTTTTTTTTTAAACTCAAAAGCAGAAATCTTAATTTGAAACAACATAGATTTTATGATTATGATGGCACACCTGTTTCATTATAATACAACAGGGCACTGTTCCATTCTTTGGAGAGATCCCTGACACAACATAGGAATAAAAGGCTGTATAGCTGCTTAAATACATCTAACTTAAAAGCCATAGCTGGCTAAGTACTTACAGATACATACTTCCCAAGCCCAAGTGAAATCGATAAGCTTGCACAGCTGGTGGGCTCATCACGCTATTGGTACAGTAATGATATTTCAGAACCCCAACATACAGTTTGTTTTTATAAAATGTGAATCATGTCATCAGGAAAACAAGCGATATATAATTTAAATATGGCCTCCGTTGTACTCCAGATCAAAGAATCAGGTGTTCTGTCAAATCAATATACTATACTTACTACAGGGTCTTTCACAATATCGATGAGGGAGATTATGTTAGGACCTCCACGTAGGTTCTCCAAAATCTTGATCTCACGCTTGATTTTCTTTTTCTTCACGGGCTAGAGGGAAAAGAATGAGGCAGAGTTAGTCAGATGGAATGAAAGCATTAAATATTCAATTAGATGCACTGACTTGATGTAGGCCTCTGTATAGATATACCTTGAGTATCTTCACCACCACCTTCTCATTATTGGTGATGTTGATTGCCTCAAACACTTCACTGTATTTGCCACGCCCTAGCTTCCGCACCAACTGAAAGTCATCCTGGTTTCTGTGAAGGTAAAATTGCAATCAGCCGGGTTGAAGAGTTGTCAAGCAGCATGCTGCAAATGTTGTGTGAGGATCAATAAGGTATTTACCCCCATTCAACCACGTGGGACTCATAGTCCCAGTACTCCCTGGGCCGGTGAGTGTTGACCTCTGCGTACACTCGGGCCCGGCTCGGCACGGGTCCTGACATGTCCGACAGCTTGGCAGAGATGGTGGGGAGATTTTACTGCAGCAGAGGACGGTTGGAGTACAGGGAGGATGGGTGGGAGGGAGGGAGGGAGGAAGGAAGAGGAGGGAAGGTAGGGGGTGAGGGGGGTTGTTCCAACAGGGCAGGAGGGTTTGGGGGGGGCTTTGCCTGAGGACGGGGGGAGGGGCCACCAGGGGCACGGTGGGATAGCTGACAAAGTAGGGAGAGGAAATTAAAGATTAGATAAACTGAATTCCTGATTCATACTGCCACATCACAGGTGTCTGCAGTGTCTCCTTCCATTAATTTACAATGATACCAAATAGAAAAAAAAATAAAAATATCAGGGAATGTTTGGCATTGTTGATATACATCTCAATGTACACATTTTCTCTAAAATAACATACCGTAAATAGTGCAAACACATGTTGATCTTATAGAATATGATGCATTGCTGTAGATTAAACTACCCAACAGTATATAAAGTAGTTAAAATTAGTTCAACCTTAAACATCTACAGCAGTAAAATGCAACACACACATTAATGCAGCAGTAATATTAATCCAGAAACATCATATATAATAGTAAAACACTGACAGGGACCATTTTAGTGCGTAATGAGTACTTACAGAACGTTTACTTGTAGTGGATTATTTTCACAGTGGGGTTGGTTTTAGTACTTCTGCTAAAGTAAAAGTAAACTGTTCGCTAACGGGACCAACTGCTACGAAGAGCAGAAGATACCGTAGTAACAGGGACTTTATTTTCTGCGCTAGCAAACAACACAGTCTTTCAATAACTATTATACTGCAACCTGAGCTTTTCTACGCACTTTATGACTGACCAAGGTAATGTAACTACTCCTCAGCAGCGACCAGATATATCATGAGTGACCCTGAGACACTTAAGTATCTTGAGTTGTTGTTCATGAGTGAGGGTAAGATGGAGCATCAGATCAACAGGCGGATTGTTGCAGCATACACAGGCACCGCACCAGACTGTTGTGGTGAGGACGGAGTCGAAGCTGAAGCTCACAAATTGTGCTCTAACCTTCATCTATTGTCATGGGCTGTGGATAGTGACCAGATAGACGTGGCCAAAATGAGTTCCAGCTCTAGCGGAGTGTTCATTTTACACCATGTTTTAAACATCACCACTGACTCCCGAAAAGTATTGAGAGCCCGTTGAATTACTAGGGTAGGAAGGGATAAGCTGTGTAATTATTGATCTCATTCAAACAGCCAAATCCATTCTTTGAATGACACACCACTGACAGAACCGTCAGTGCAACTTAACACTTTAATCTCTTTCCAACCAAGGTCAAGTAAAGTAACACTTTTCCATACTTGTGTGAAATAACGGAATCATGTGCAGTGTCTGGTTTGCTTTAAAATGCTTCCTTACGACATAGACAAACTATCCTATACTTACCAAGCATTTTTACTAAACTTGGGATAAGAAATTATTTTGAGTGCTGCTACTGGACCAATACAGGAGTTTCACCTAAAATGCAGACAATATACATTCAGTTGCCAGTTTATTAGGTACACCAAGCTAAAACTAATGCAGTCTAATACAACATTACTGCAATAAAGCCTACCTTCATGAAGGTTATAATGTTAATTTTTTGTTGAAAGTTAAACTGACAGGTGTTTCTATTAGTTTGTCCTTCCCATTTATATAAATGAGGGTAGGGTAGATACACACCTCTCTATGACGCAATACAGTTCAACAGCACCACAAATTACAGCCTCCAAAATTATCACACAGTTGAATAAACACCTCTGAAACAGTTTCAACAAAAACTGATTATAGCCGTCACAAATGTTGGACGTAGTGAGGACTGTTGCATTAAACTGCATTAGTCTTAGCTAGGTGTGCCTAATAAACTGGCAACTGCGTTTAGCTCTCCTATAGAATCTGAATATGCAGCTTCCTTTTAATTATCCTTTAAATTTAATTATTCCACTAACTGTTACTACATTGGCTCGCACATTAATCTAGAGCTTGGCTGACACGACACAACTGAAATTCAGTAAGACAATTTAATTCGACACTGAATCGAGAGTCACTATCTACAACCCCATGTGGCTTTGTGCTTGGCCCCCAGAAAATTAGGCTCTCTGGGGCAAATATATTCAAATAATGAGAACCTCGTAACGCCAGGACCCGCCGGCTTTAGTAGCTTCTTAACCATCTTGCTCCACACGCAACTTTTTTTGTCGCTCTATCGCTAGCTTGCGTGGTAGCGCTAGCTGCTAACAGCCGACTCACACCGTAGCTACTTTATTTGATTCATTATTGATATCTATTGATTTATGGGTATTGACAGATCAGTTTGCTACCGAACATCCCTCTTTTTCGACAGGTTAAGTCTTTGGCGAGCCAACGTTAGCTAACAACCTAACGCTAACCCCCACATCAATAGATAACGCTAACTAGCGTAACGTAGGCTAAATACCCCGACAATATCAACTGCTTTGGCCATAGCCCCGTTGTCTTTTTCTTCCGGTGAGAAAGGCAATTTTATTCATAAGTTCATGTTAACGTTAACAACCTTATATTTATAGATAAGTTCTTATAATCCACACAGACACCGTCATGCAACATGAATTAAGACCTTCTCCGGATAACTTAAGCCTCCTCCATTAGGCATTCATCTAGCTAGTTAGCTAGCTAGACCAATCAACACTAAATTAAATTGAATTTTAACTTTCAGAACGATTTCACAGTCGTTCTGCAGCGAAAAGCACATTGATGGGTGCAAGTTTTGTGCGCCAGTTTAAGTTTAGCGTTATCGTTATACCATTACAGCTAACGTTATTCACTTGAAATTATGCGACATCCGTAACTAGCGTTAACTAATGTTCGACATTCGCAGAAAAACAGAATATTTAGAGGGTGTTTACAAATTTGTGGTTAAACTAGATATATTTTCTGTTGACTAAAAGATGTGCTTATTAGTTAGCTAGATCACCCGACTGGAATGGCTTTCGGTGTGAACAGAAGATGCTGGTAACTTATCGGCTCTAACGTTAGGCGGGCCCAAGTTGCTAGCCTGCTAACCTTAGCACGGCTAACGTTAGCGATCGCTGCTTTCCACAGAGATTGGGAGTCGGCGATATCAACAGCAGAGAAACACTCGACTGAATATTTACCCCCTTGATCAATTCGTCGACCGAAATGCTTCCCAATAAGCTGAGTTTCGTCAAGCCAACTGTCCTCGCCTCCCTCCGTCGCCGGTGCGTCTGTGCCAGTGTGTGATTTCTGCTGTATCAGAGACAATATGGCTGACCACCGCCACCTACATCCCCGAGTAACGTTACTGCAACGGTGGCTGCGGAGGGACAAGCCACTCCAATGTCGCCGAATAACTAAAAAAGTGATAACAAAACTGCCACTGTCACGTTTGTTTTGGCTCTGTACTCCAGCACATTGAACGTGTTTCTTCATGGCCAAACTGTGGAATATTCTTGACTGGCCAGATAAGTCACCAGACCTTAATTCAATTGATCATGTGTTTTACTCCTGAATACCATTTGTTCCATAGAATAAATGTGTGCCTTATGTGTCAATATTACACTAACTAAACTGAAAACTGACTGACACAAGTATTGGGGGGGTTCCCTTGATTGACAGGTGTGTCAGGCTATCACCCTCAGCTGTGCTGGTTAGGGCTTGCTTGCCCAACCTCAAAGCCAACCAAACTTCCTGTCATTTTGGCCATATTTAGATAGATCTGGCTCCAGGCTGCAGCTGACAAAGATGGGAGCTTGGATTGGTTTACTACTTGTTGTCCTTTTGGAAGGATAAGGAGGACATCACATCACATCAAAGACACTATGCCCATATTTTTTACAGTGCAGTATTGTCTATAGGTCACAGCAGTACCTGGAGCCTTGGAGTGGCAGGGCCCAGATAAGCAGTCAGGGAGACCTATGGCTAGGAGACCTAGGCTGCTGCAAATAACACCTGGTTAGGGAGTTTGTGGCCCATAGGTCAGTACACATATTATCCATCTGTCTTTCATTAAATTTTCATTAAATTTATGCTTTAACAATAATTTGCTAGGCTAATGGGGGCCTCTAATTAAAGCACAAAATCTTCGAAAGGCCTACTAAATGAGTGGTCTGATTTTAAGCAAACTCTTGGGAATGATACACCTCTGACTGGCCTCTACACTGACTGGCAAAAGGGATGGCTGCATCAATAATGGGAGAGAACATGGTTATTGTTACAATCTTTATACTTGCTGTTTCTGAAGGGTTTTAATAGTTTAACAAATGAAAAAAGAGAAATAGCATCAAAACATATTGTTTGAATTTGAAAGGAATTTAAAAAGACAGGAAGCTTTAAAAAATCTATTTAACAAATCAATCTGGAAATAATCCTTACTACTGTATGTCCGAAAGAGGGCGCCCCAACATTCTAAAATGCACATTGTACTTCAGTCTGCTCGCCCAAAGACTAGTGGAAACATCTAGTCATTCACAACACTATACTAAAACACATAATATACTTACAACACTGCAACATACAGACTATATATAGACTTACTTTAACATAATGATGTTTTGTTATCTTTTTCTTCCCTTGTACAGTTCCACTCAGCTTCTTCCCTCGATTTCTTACTTCACCATATTTATGTTATTGTTTTTCGCTCTTTTAAGAAGCACATAAATGTATTTTTAAAATTCAAAACAAATACTACAACAAATAGGCCCCCTTTTTTTTGATTGAAGAAGAATTCCTTCTCTAAGTAGAAAACTGTAAGGTCAAGGCTGGATTACCAACTGAGCAATGCGGTCAACTGCCCTGAAACACCGAGGTTAAATTTGATTAATTGCTAATTTGTCTAAATACAACATCAATGAAGATGGGCGCTACATAATGTTGAGGCGCCCTCTTGTAGAGGGTCTCTGTGTCAAAATGTAGTTGTAAGACCAGACTTGTTTTAGTTTATACTATGCTCACATGGTGCATATTGCTAAATAAAGTTCATTTTAATTAAAAGCAGTGCCGTAAATTGACACAAAGATAATCTAGGGCAGCTAGTGTTCCAGAACAGGCGTACTGGTTGGCTTCCGGGTGTCTGAGTAAAATTAAGCTGCCATGCATAGTCTGCAGTGTGAACTGTGGAACTTGAAATTGACAGGGTACATACACAAAAAGCACATTGAGAAGGAGGTGGCAGTTGTAAATAAGGGCCCATCAACAAATCTTTGCCCTTGAGCCACCTACAGGTTAACAAGCTAATCGGGCCAAATAACAGATTAATCCGGCCATGTGTATGAATACAGTAGTAGCCTGAACCATAGCAAGTCTGATCTCCCTTTTATGCCAGCAACCACTAAGTCATTATCAGACGAGTGACCTGTTTAAAATGGCAGGAGTCTCCTTTTGGCATCGTTCAATGAAAAACAAAATTCAGATGTCACTGTGGTGTTGTGCTTGGAGCGGGAGCCGGCACAGTCATTCTTCTCCACCACACAGCAGGCAGGTCGAGAGGTTGTTGGGGGCAGCAGGTTTCTGTCAGCAAGACTATTCATTGTGCTCTTTGGGGCCTTGATTGAGGATATCCTCTAAACAATTGCTCTGGGTGTTGAAACTGGTTCAAAGTTTTCAGACGTATACTCTTCCTCCCATCCATCTCCCAGTTACAGGAGGCTCCAAGCAGTGAACAATTGCATTTATTGGCCCCAAGATCATTCTTCATGTCTTGTTAAAAATGCATAGGCTTTTTCCCATGTAATGTCACAACTTAATATATGTCGCTTTGTGTGTGTGTTTTTATGGATCGAGGGGACAGTTATCTGCTAAAAATCTCTGCCAAACACAGGCTACCTGTGATTACTCTGAAGCAAAGCTAGGGTTGAAGGGAAGTGCACAGTGCAATTTAATTTTATGTTGGGAAAAACGGAATGGGAATGTATTTGCCCTTTTGAAGAATCAGTTTAGTAGATTGCCCATACGGCACATGTTGAATCAAATTAGTATATATATATATTGTTATTTATGACAAGATGTAAAAATCAGGGACAGGTCTCTTTTAGAAGTAAAGTATTTCACTGGGCAAAGATAAAATGAAGAAAACAATGCTTCACCTAAGAAAGCTTTTGGGCTGTGATGGACATCAGGCTGCTGCGGAAGTCCGCCTCTTTCCTCCATCAGAGCAGTCTGTGCAGACATATTGTTGTATTATTTTGACAGAGGGAGAAATCAGGCCTCAGATTAGTCACCTTCCACCTCTGTGTTAAGGACCACCGCCCTAAGACTGAAGTAGAGCACAGGAGCAGGAGCCAAGCAGAGAGTAATCAGAGCCCTGCCCCAGTGGACTGATCTCTGTACTAATGTCTCAGGTCATTCCACCGCTTCCTCCCACTCCATGGTGGGAGTGAAGCAATAGTCCCAAGAGTGTCCGTCAACACCATCGCCCATACAGAACACACGCCCACACACACACTCATCTGCTCTGTTAGACCGATATGTCAGTGTGATATTGGCCTTACTGGATTATCAGAAGGCTTTGATATGCAGTACTGGACGTTCCTTTCTGACCACAATTTGTAATGAAATGTTAATTGTTTTCCATAATGAAAAGTTTTTGGTTAATTTTAAGTATGGGACAAAATGATCTCAACAAAGTTTACTTACTAGCTTTTTTTGAGCTTTCAGGCACATCTCCCAGTCTTCATCAGCAAAAAGAGCTGGCTCAGGTGTCATCACATCACCTAAATGTAGTAAATTTACCTTTGGGTTGAGATTATTTTTGTCACAGATACTGTTCCCAAGATCAAGAATTAACTTCCATGCTCAAGTTTAATTATGTTTTTGTTATTTAAAGTTTATTTAAAAGCGATTAATGTAGCCTCACACAGCAAGACTACATCTCGCTCAAGTTGTTTTCACAATGAGATTAAAGTATCAAAAGTATCATATATACTGGTCCAATAAAATCTGCATCACAGAGAACCTGACATGGTCCTCTCACATCTCCACCCTGGTCAAGAAAGCTCAGAAACAGCTGTATTTCTTGAGGAAACATAAGAAGCCAAGTTCTTATTAACTTTTACAGAGGAGCAATAGAAAGCATCCTGACTGGAAACATCACAAACTGGCATGGGATGTGCACAGCCCAGGACCGGAGGGCTCTGCAGCGGGTGATTAAAACCACTCAGAAGACCATTGGTACCAACCTACCGAGCATCAGTGATATTGGTGAGGTGAGCTGCCTGCACAGAGTCCAAAGGACACTAAAGGACAGTACCCACCCCAGGCACAACCTGTTCACCCTGCTGCCACTTGGAAAGAGGTACAGAAGTATCCGTTGTCGTACTACCAGACTTCAGAGCAGCTTCTTCCCTCAGGCTGTGAGACTCCTTAATTCATCCTCAGCACTCCACCATGTAAAATTCACCAATCTACTATATATTATTTTTGTACATAACATTTGTTTTTGAGTAATATAAAATCTATCTTGTTTCTTGTATGAAAACATTTGAATGAGGAAATCATTCCCTGTCTCTCCAAAGTCCCAAACTTCGTTAATACCTATTAACAGCTACAAGTTGAAATATTTCTGTCTTTTGCACCTTTTTGTGGTTGTATCAAAAAAGACAGTGGCAGACAGCAATGCACTTCGTTGCCCCACTCCCCTTTCTTTCATGCAGACCGAAGACACTGAGATGAATGGAAACCAATATGAGAGGCACAGACAGCATGGGATAGATCTCCCCAAATTACATTTTGCATGTTTCCACAGGATAAACGGCAAGTTTACAATCTAAACCTGTTTGAACTCTGAACATTTTCACACTGCATTGTTCAATGGGCCCCAGTATTGTGTTTTAATTGCACTTTGAATTTTTGCATTTGGTCTTTTGGCCCAAGTGACAACCACTACAGTTCAATGCTGAGTCCAGTGCTGACATGCCTTAAGCTGCAGTTCCTCTAATGTTCACAAGATGCACACTCTCTTGAAATACAAAGTCAACTTCAAGGACTGCCTTTTTTCACCAACAAAACATTGCAAAAATCAGGCACAAAATGACACAGAAAAACTAGTCCATGCATTTTTTACATCTAGGCTGGATTATTGCAATTCCTAATCCTCCTGTGGAATCAGATCCCAGTTTGGGTTCGGGGGGCAGAAACCATCAACACATTTAAGAGGAGGCTTAAGACCCTCCTCTTTGATAAAGCTTATAGTTAGGGCTGGCTCAGGTGAGTCCTGAACCATCCCTTAGTTATGCTGCTATAGGCCTAGAGTGCCAGGAGACTTCCCATGATACACCTCTCTCCTCTCTCCTCCTCTCCCTCTTCATCTGTATGCATTCTTATCCCATTAATGCATGTTACTAACTCGACATCTTCTCTCTCCCGTAATTTTGTTCTTTCTCGTCTCTCTCCTCTCTCCTTCTGTCGCTTTCAGCAGGTATTTCTGCCTCCAGAGCTGCAGAGTCTGGATCTATGATTGCAAGCCACCTACTGCCCCCATGTCCCTGCTCAACAACTGCTACTACAAGCTCTCACTAAATGTAAGCATGGAACCCCCAGTTGGTTTTGTCCACTGACAATTCCAACAAGACAAGCACATCCTCAACAATGTTACAACAAAATGCAACTAAAAGACAGAAAGGCAGTGATTGATTTGCAGCCTTTAATTGTGCAAACAGACGTTTCGAACTGTGTCTTCATTAGCGTCAAAAGGAGAAGTTAAGACATGAGGCAAACAACATATTGTCAACCTATAACAGGTCTACAACTGTCATTGGATAATTAGTTGAACAGGATTTCAAATTTATTGGATAGTGAATCCCAGGGTGGGAGTTGCCATAGTCAATGTCCAAGTGCCATACTCCTTCTGTTTTTCCCTTGTAAGTTTGCTCTCCTCAAACTGAGAAGCACCTGATTCAGCTGCATATTGCTTTGAGATGTGCGGAGAACCCTGTCTCAGACAGAAAGACAGCTTTACTTTGTGGGATACTATTATGAGCGGAAAGTAAGAAGAACAAAAGAATAATGTGGAGCTGCAGACAACATGATGTCTGTTGTGCAATAAATTTCAGTTTCATATCACAACAGTCTCAGTCAGGACTACAGTTTTAGCCACAACATGTATAATACAACTCCAATAATATTAAAACAAGTTCACTACAGTTTGACAGCAGCCATGAGGGAAATCAGACAGTGGAATTTCTCAAACTGCAGACAGTCAACGAAAGTTGCCAGATTGTTGATCGTTTGGGTAAATAGGTGACCACCCTCAAACTGCAAGTCAAATTACAGCTCATCTGGTAGAAATTCAGCCCTAATCTAAAATCAGGTCAAATGTGTACAGTAGCTGCCTGGCCTGACAGCATCATACTGTTGCTGCTATAATGCCCCTTGCTGTGAGGCTTGAAACTGCAGCTCACTCTTGTTCGGCATTAACAATTTCTCAATGTCAAATGCACCAACACTTGAAATTGACTTTGTGTAGCTCACAGTGCCCACGTTCACTTGGGTTAAAGTTTTCAGATATCCTGTAGTAGGGCATTGTTTTGTAGCGAGTCCTTTGTACAAACAAACCTGTTAAAAGTAATTCCCTTAGCAAGCATACCACAACCTAAAAAGATATGTATTAGTATTGGCCTTAAAATACGTAGTCTTATCAGTTGAACTCTGTGTACAAGTACTTACACACACACAGACACACACACACACACACACTACTCTGTCTGGCCCAGTTAGTGCCTGTTTGGCTGCTGCAGAGGATTAGGTTGCTCCCTGCTCTCCCACTCCACCCATCAATGGAAAACAATCATAAAAATCGGAAGCGGTCTATCCAAGGCCGCTGTCCCATGAAAGGGCCCGCAGTGCGTGTCCGATGGCCATTAACTCCTCTGACAGTCCGGCTGGCTGGGAAACTATAGGGTTGAGGCAGTGAGGGGGCGGAAGGTGTCTGCCGTGTCAAACAGTTGAGCTACAGCACCATAAAGATCTGTTTAGGACTAAGTGTGGTGGAGGGGAACAGTATCGCAATCTTAGCCCTTCCTATTTGCCGCATGGTATCCTCCACTAATGCTTACCAGGTGGGACTGAAGACAGGGAAAGCGCTGCTGAAGACTTTGACAGATTAATTTACGTTCAGATGAAACTTTATACTGTCCTGTACAGGGATTTGACTAACTTTAATAAAAAACCACACCAGTCAGAGGTGGTTGCTCCATACATTCCTTTATACCTCTTGTGTATATAAAGGATTCCAATGATATACAAAAGTTATGAAATGTTCCACCGCTGTATCTTCTCTGTGTTTACCATCTTTGCTTTTTTGGAGAACAACACTACTTTTAACTACTTTTAATATTTTTGGTCAAAGGCACTTTGCATCTATTAAACTGTAGTCACTTATATAGTTGCTCTTTTTCAGTCTATGGTTGTTCTTACATCACAACCCAGTGCAATACAATCTGTATGTATATTTTTCAAAATTTCTGACATCCACAGATTATCAGTGTATTTGTATGTCATCTCTCATATTTTCTTTCTATACTACATGCATGTACATTCAGCGAATTCATTGTAAAATCTGAGTTACAATAATTAAAAGTGACTCAGAGTTTTGTTCAGCCATGCTTTTCCCAGGAATGAAAATAAGCATCAGCTGAGATTGATGTCAAAGCTGGCACTGACCCAGGGCCCCAGGCCTCACAGGGACGGCCTCGGCAGGGTCGAGCACTCAGGCCTTTTCCTTCCTGTTCCTCTATGACATCTTCCTGCCTGGGGGTGCCTCTGGGAGCCATTGAGTGGAGCTCAGGATAAGCTCACACAGCAGCTTCTAATTAGGCTTTAGTACTGACAGGTGGAGAGAAACTGGAGGGTTGGGATGCTTTATGCAAGTGTGCAGATATTTGTGCCACCCCGGAGGACTGCAAGTGCAATAACTTTCTTCCAGAGGGCTGTACCTCCAAAAATCACTTCAGGGGTGATTTAAAGGATTCAGTTCAGTTATAACTGTGTTGTCAAATGTTTCAAATCTGCGATAAATCCCCTGGTTGGCTGTGACTCAGGTGTTGCACAACACAATGTGATAATGAGTAACTTTTGAGTGCTTTTGTAAGGAATGGTTATGACAGAAATACATGTCTCATGCACAAATTTCACATTTTTCTATGAAAGCACAGCTTCTAAAGAAACGTATACGTAAAGTATACGTACACAAGATTAGCAAAAAGACTTTGACTGATACACTGCAGTGGTATAAATCCAAAATACAGGAATCCACAATGCAGGAATCTTAAATACACCTTCTACTTTGAGCCCTCATACTGTAGACATTACAGTATATGTTAGGGATCATGCAGATTTTGTATGTTTTGCCCTTTTACCATAAATGATACTTAAAGGAATAGGTCGACATTTTGGGAACTACACTTATTTGCTTTCTTGCCGAGAGTTAGATGAGGAGGTTGACACTACTCTCACACCTGTATAGTAAATATACAGCCAGAGCCAGTGGCCGATTAGCTTAGCTTAGCAAAAAGACAGGGAACAGCTAGCCTAGAAATAGTCCACCACATAACCTAAAAACTTGTGACGTTTACACGTTAGCTTTTGTACGGATTAAACAAACAAGTCACAGCATGTTATTAATGAGCTTTAGAGGTGCTGGTAGGTGGATCTTGTTACCGCTTGACAGATCCAGGCTAGCTGTTTCCCCGTTTCTAGTCTTTGTGCTAAGCTAAACTAACTGCCTGCTGGCTATAGCTTCATATTTAACGTCAAAATGTCAAACTATTCCTTTAACGTTGCTTATGCGTCATGAAATACTGCAGCGTTTTACATTTTTCCATTCATTTCACTATGAAAATCAGCTTGCAGAGACTTCAAGCTTGCTTGAATAAGGTAACCCATCATAGTGGACATCTTGCCTGCTTTTACTTTTGCCACACTGTGTGATTGTTGCAAGATAATGTGGTGCAGATTATTCAAATCAATCTGCTGGCATTCCTCCTTTAGGTACTTCTTTATGTCCTCTGAGCACTTTTTGTTGCTTTTGGTACATCCAATTAAAAAAATTGATTTCTATCTGTCTCTGCATGTACACTGATTCTCACACATCCCACAGCCCTGCTCTCCTGGTGTGATCTATAACATTAATTCATCAGCAGCTGTGTTTTCCTGGACACAGGGTGCTAGGTGATATTAGCTGTGACTGATCAACACCATATGTGGATCCCAACCCGGGAGATTTACTACCAAAGTAGAGTCATATCAAAGATCAGCCCTCAGATTTCTGTATTTTCCTGGATACTGCTTCCAAATGTCCAAAACTTATATACTTAAATACAGTGTTATTCATGAAAACAGAAAATTAACTACTCCATTTTCAGTTGCATTCTGGATAACAAGATTCTGTGTTTGATTTGTCAACTTGAAAATACACATTTCAAGAGGTTTTTTCAGCTCTAACACCAAACTTTAAACTCTGCTTCTTCCTCTCTGTGGTTGATGCTGTTGGCATGGCTCCAGTAATGTGCTACACTCCCTGATGGCCCCCATGAGTAATCATCAGTCACCACAATAGATCCAACAACGCTAATTTGTGTCTTTCCTGTTTTGCCTTTACCTTTTCCCAGAGTTAACTCTGATTCATGCCTTCCTAACTGGCACTCTGCACCTACCACCCTGACAGGACTCTCTGTGGTCAGATACTGCTGGGATACAACCATTTCAGAGAGAGCCCGCTGAGGAAGAGATTGATTACTTCCTCTGTTAAGATTCCTTGGCATTACTCAGACGGAGAAGGTAAAATTCCCCGTATAGGTTTCCTCCTCTGAGCAGTTACAGGCAGAAGATGCCAGTAATGGTTAAGTGGTTTGCTCTTTGGGCTGCGGCCATCCTAAAATTTACATTAACTCTACATGTACATACAGGAAAATAAAGATCTGAAGGGGGTACATTTGCAGAGCCCACTTTTTTGCAACTTCAATGATCTACAAACTAAGCTTGCAGTGTTAAAGGTTCAGTTCACACAAATTACATCAACATATTTTGTCACTTACCCCTTGTAGTATCTAGCCGTGCAGAAAGTTATGGATGTATTTGTCCAGGTTTTGAGTGTAAATACAGTAGCTCTGGATAGTCCACAGAGCACGCTGTCATCACTTTTCATAGGAACTATTTCTTCATTTGAAAATAATTCCACTGAAACACTGGTGTTCTGTGGAGTGTCCAGAGTAATGGGGACACTGTCTCTCTCATAAGAGATGTTGTTGTATTGTATTGGGGTGGAGAAATCTCAAGAGACAGATATCTCAGAACCTGGATAAATGAATGCAAAACTATCTGCATGGCTCGATACCACTCGAGGTAATTTAAAAAGTAGAAAAATTAGGTAATTATGTTTTGTTTGCAAAATGGGTGAACTGACTCTTAACTTTAAAATGACAGTGAAAAAAAAAGAAATAAAATGTGATCCGTTCAGCTACAGACAGCTACTTTTGTTAAGAAACAATAATTCAAAGTTCTTAATGAAAATAGTTAAAACCAATGTTACAGGCCGTGCAAAAGCACAGCAACCTTTAACGACTTCAAAACACCTTACCATTACATTAAAGGCAAATACAAGTGAGCCATGTCTATGTAAAAATAAATTTAATTTAGAGTTAAAAGATTAGTAGATTACAACATGTAATGAAAAAGCAAACAAAATAGTGTCCCACAGAAATCTCCTGTTGCACACAACTTCACGGCACCAGCTTGGGATGGAGTGGTCTGTCCGCTCACACGTCATTCCTGAAACTGCTCTGCTGTAGGCTACAAGGCTGTTTGTGAGCCAAGCTTCCCAAAATCATCTTAGTTTCATCTTAAACAACGATGCAAACTTTTATGGAGGTTTGTCTCATTAGTCCCTTGCCCAATACAGAACATAAGGGGACAGGCACCAAAAGCAGCTCTGTGTCTCTGATAGATATATCTGTCCAGCAGTCATGCTGATGCTTTGACTGAGTTTGACCTATAGATTAAAAAAAAGACATTATTTATGTAAATAAACCAGCATCATAAAACTTTGATAGCATAGATTTAGTTATAATCTGTTGGCAGTTCATAAATTGAAGAACTTTAAGTTCGTTTAAAAGTGAAAGCTGGTTCAAATTGTATTTGCAGTTGGATTCTGGATTGTGCCTTTAGGTAATTAATTTCATATTGGGTAAAGTGACTAATGAGCCAAACTCCCAAAGTCCTAAAGACTGTTGTGGTGCTGAGATGCTTCTAGACTCTAGGAATGGTCGGTGGAGCGCTGCTCTCAAGAGTAGATCCAATCCTACGCCAAGTCAGACAGTTTCATCGACGACTTATTTGTCTCACACTGCTTCCATGCATTTTCACACAGTCTCGTCTGTCTTTCACCTGTGAACAAAGAGGGAAATAACTGTCACGGTCAATTCAAACATCATCACTGTGTACCTAAAGGACATATTTTTGACCTAAACACAATTTCTAAGTTAAGATGTTCTTGATGTACCTTTCTAAGAGCATATAAATAGGTTCAGTGCAATTACATAGCTGTCTAAAATGAATAAAAACACTGTCTTCCTTTAAAGGATATCTCCATGCACTGAATGATATGGCACCTATAAATAAACTAAATCCCAACACAGAGATTTGAACGCCAAGATGGACCACGTCCAGTTTACTGGGCAGCTCATTTTAACCCCACAGTGTCATATGACCCTCTAAAGTGTAACTGATTCATTCCAAAATAATTTAATGTATTGATGAATAAAAATAAAGGTAAAAGTATTTTCCCACAGAACTTCATAGCTCTCATCCCTAAATTCTGATGTAAAATCATGTGACAATGCTGACACATTAATTCTGGTGTGACAGCACAAGATGTCACACCAGAATAAAGTAAAATATATGACAGCACTAAGTGACTACTGCTACCTTACTGCTCAGCAGGACTACACTACTTGAAAGCAATATTCAATTAATTAATATTCAGACAAAATTCTAATTTGACTGGCGATCTAAACGCACTGGCCTGCCCTTCTTCCTTCATGCTGACCTAATTTATAAATATACAACTTTTGTGTTCCCTCCCTATCCGCAAAGGTAGCCTGCACACATTGAAATCCATTAATGAATAATAAAATATTAGGGTTTTATTTCAAATTCGGCATACAAATGATCCATCAAGTTGTCCTACATTTTATTTAAATAATCCCAACCTAAATTTTGAAATTGGCTACGCACACACTTGGGCTCCCCCGTTGTGTATTTTGATGGAACCGTGGTGCAGTACCAGACTATAAGGCGGACGAATTATAAAAGTTTAAACTGCGTTGTATATTGATTTGCATGGTATACTGAAAATAAGCCGTATAAACAGTAGATTTAAGATCTAATTATAAGATCTAAGACATTTTTAAATAGTACCTACAATTTTGAAATGGAGTTTTGGATAACATGACAACTGCCAGTGTTTTTCTGTGGCAGTCTAAGGGCTTATCTCCTGAATATTTTACCCCTTTCCGTTGGTTGCTGAGGCAGAATGTGCAGATAGTCCGGGGCGGTTTGCCTTCTCCACTCCCCTTCACCCCCTTGTAGACCGCACTTAGGCACGGCTGGCCGTCCTCCCTCCCGTCCCCGACCACCAGCACGTTGGCCAAGTGTGAGATATAGCTGGACGCCAGGCGCAGCGTCTCGATTTTGGAGAGTTTTCTGTCCACCGGCTCCGTGGGGATGAGTGTCCGCAGCGCCGTGAAGGCCGTGTTGACGTTCTGGGTCCGGTATCTCTCCCTGGCGTTAGCGGCGTTTCGCTGCCGCACCACGCCGCCGGACCCCGGAGTCCCGCAGCAGCCGTAGCCCTGGTCGGTGCTGCCGTCGCTCTCGCTGCGGTTCCCCTCCTCGTCGTCCGACATCAAGGTCAGGTCAGTGGGGTAAGAGAAGGGATGCGTCGACACCGGCCTCAGCATAGTGAAAGCCATCATGGGTAGGCAAGTGTTTCACGGGGGAAAGCAATCCCTTATTTTATAAGTAGAAAACAGCTGAATGTAGAGCAGAGCCGTGCGTAAAAGTCGCTGTAACTCCAAGGTTTAGCCAGCAGAAGTCCCCAGTTTGTTTTGACACTTCCCCATAGGTTGGTCCAGTGGGTTAGTCCTCATGACAGGGATGGTTCTTATAGCAGCTCCGGTAGCCCCTCAGCTGTAAGGGGGGTGGAGCACATCCAGGCAGGGGCTCCCATCTTCCCAAATGTTTTTGCTCCTAAAAGTCACAGGCATCAGTTGAGTATGGCAAGGTGTGGACACTTACATCACCTTCACCAAAATGAGCCATTCGTTTTTATGAGTGGAGCGCAAAGAGCGAACCCTGGCAGACATTTAGCCTATTTAAACATTTCAGGGACATGATGACACAGGTTGCACTTTGGAATGATAGTTTGGTGACCTTCGGATGCAGATGCTTACACACACAGCACAATAGTTCACTGAATGATTTGATGACAATACAAATGCTGTGAAAAGTGGTGCAACGTAACTAAGAACATTTAGCCTACTCATTTACTGCACTTAAGTATAATTTTGAGGTACTTGAACATCACTTAAGTGTTTCTATTTTAGGCCACTTCCTACTTGAACATTTCAGAGACAAATTTTGTACTTTTTACTCTACTATAATGAATATTTGCCAGCTAGTTACTGTACTTTGCAGATATACAAAAATACACTAAGGTGCGAGTTTGTTAGGTACTCCTGGCTAAGACTAATGCAGTCTAATACAACAGGGTTATGCTGGATATCAATGAGGGTAACTAAATATTAGAAGTATCTCAGTATAACACAGTGCAGTTCAACAGCATCACAGACTACAGCCTCAAAATGAGAAAATGTAACATTATAGGTAGGATCCATTGCAGGGTTGTTGTATTAGGGACTGTGCAAACATTACAAGGGTGGGGAGGGGGCTGAACCTTATGTTTCACTTAATAAAAAAGGCAAGGCCCTCCCCAGCATTATTAATATTTTATTGGGACCCTCCCCTTGACTGAGAGAAAACGTGCAACACCCTTCTCCGCTATCCCAAAATAATTTACATTACTGAGTGGGTCCTGTGTGCAGCATGTGCTCTTACAGTACCAATAAGCTCTGGTTCTGTGTGCAGCTGATTTGGTTTTACACACAAGGCGATGTTCATAAAAAAATCCATATGGCCCGTGCAAAAGCCAACTTTTTGATGCAACGCTGTTGTCTGTAGATGTTTAAGAGATTATCAATAAAGTATATGTGACAATTCATGAACATCCCCTAACCGAGATGTTTATTGTGCCTAAACTTAACCAAACTTTTATTTATGAAACAGTTGAATTGTTGAATTTCAACTAATAAGCTGTTGAAATGTTACAAATACTCTGTAAACTATCTGTAGGCGACTATCCCAGTAAAGTGTAACTTAAAATGTAATGCAATTTTTGAGATTATAGGGACAGTTCACCCCAAAATCAAAAATACATAATTTTCCTCTTACCTGTAGTGCTATGTATACATCTAGATTGTTTTGGTGTGAGTTGCAGAGTTTTGGAGATATCAGCCGTAGAGAGGTCTGCATTTTTTTAATATAATGAAACTATATGGCACTCGGCTTGTGGGGCTCAAAGCGCCAAAAAAATACATTTGAAAAACTGTCTCTTTCCAGAAATCATGCCCCAGTTACGCAAGATAATCCACAGATTTGTTGTGAGCAGTTTCATGTAGGAACGTTTTTTTTCTACCGATAGTTCCTACATGAAACTGCTCACAACAAGGTCTGTAGGCACCACAAGCCGAGTGCCATACAGTCCCATTATAATTAAAAAATGCAGATATCTCTACGGCCGATATCTCCAAAACTTGGCAACTCACACCAAAACAATCTAGATGTATACATAGCACTACAGGTAAGAGGAAAAGTATGTATTTTTGATTTGGGGTGAACTGTCCCTTCAAACTGCCCAACAACAAATAAAATACTAAAGTAATTAATGTCTCAATGTTGACCAGCTTCAACATTAAAAAGCATTAATGCAGTAATAATATTCCATTATTATAATTATACAACCCTGACAGGGGTCATTCTGCCTGCATAAATGAGTTCTTTAATTTTTGATTAAGTTAAGTTAAGTACATTTACCTGAAAATACTTTTGAATGCAGGACTATTGCAAAATCTTTCTTAAATTAACGATCTGAATATGTCTTTCACTAATAGCTGTGAATCATATGCTAGGCCTATACACTCTCCTATGGGAGATTTTAGTGCGACATGTTGGTAGTGCAAAACACCCAATAAGGGAATACTTTTTGGAAGAATACTTTTCCTCGCTCCACTGTATCCCCAGAAGTTTCTAAGGTTCCTGAAACGGGCTGTAACGTACAAGTGGACTTGGACGTTTTCTGTGGCATATGGCATTAGATGTCATAAGGCTTTGTGACTTGTTGGCCTTTCAAAATACGCTTCAGTTATGCCAGTTTCTCCACTTTTTCTGATCCATTTTTAGGCATCAAAATTCTCATAACCGCAACAATTAAAGTTGTCAAGTTGTGAATGTGAATTTGAATGTTGCATACTTTTGCAGTCTGTTTTCAAAAGCTTCAAATGACAATATACAAAACCTTTTCATATATTTTTTTATTAAAGATATATAATTTATCAGTTGATCAGGTTGAGAAACCTTTAAGGTATTTTTAGACTACAAGCATAGAATTGTGCTGAAAAGCACACTTTAAATACCAAGCATCTTTCCTAAGCAGTAAAAGATGCATGCACATCAACAATGTGTATTTCTAGATTATGGAAACACAGTCGGCCCCAGCGCTGGCTCCTGTCCTCGATGTGATCTGTGGCTCTACAGTTGCCCTGTTTCAGTTTGTCTAATGGGTTAAGTGCTGTGGGTAAATAAACACTCAGCAGATGCTGGGGGTGATCAAGCCTGAGCTTTCTCTGTGGAAACCAAGCAAATGGCTTCCAGATTGACTGGTGCTGTTGGAGGGAGGGAGAGGCCGATTGCTGGAAAAGGGAGAGAGTGTCATCAAAGGGCCTGTTTTTACAAACACAACCCCTTGACACATCAAACCGGGGCACTGGCAGCCCCTGGCCCCCAGCTCAGCTGCACCAACAACGGCGACCTGTGCAGAACCTGGTTCCACTCATAAAGCAGGACACCATGGTGTTTTACCACACGCGGCCAGCCAGCAACACGACCCCACTGCACTTTCTCTCCCCCACCACCAGCCTCACAGTTTGGAACCATAAATACTTTAACCCCCCAACCCCTCAACCCTGAACCAACTTAAAGGAATGCCATTAAAGGTATGCAGTTCTGGAGAAATCCAATACCATGACAAATACCATGATATAGAGCGAACAGCGACACATCAAGTAATGTAACTAAAGTATTGTAACTAACGTTAGCTAGGTTATGGGTTAGCAAACTGTCCCTGCAGTTGCTGCTGCGAAGCTAACAGCCAGAAAGACGAGACGGTTTCCCAGAGCCAGCACAGCAGCTCCAGACAGCGATACTCACAACTCTCCTGCTACTATAGCTAACATCACAACAGCAGCAGATCTTGGCAAACTATAAAGTAAGCTGAATGTCCGTGGGCAAGTCATTTAACGTTACCTGACACACAAATCATGGCTGGAATGGCTGGAATAGTGTTTTGTGCCCCGGTCCGAGCCACTTTTGTTTATTTCCCATTTACAGAGCCAGGGCTGTGTACAAACACCAGATTTATTTTTCCAGCGCACACACAGAACGGACAGCTAGCGGACCGTGAGGAGATATTAGCTGAATTTGACAAAAAGGTATATTGGACTAGAATTGCATACCATCTTTATATGCCTGTTGAGGAGATTTTTTTTAATGATTGTATAAATTTGGTTGTTTGATATATTGCAAAGGTTGCCATATACAGTATCTGACCCCTCTATGATCACAGATTATTGATTTTCACATATGAACTTAAAACACTTTTGGATCTATTTTAACAAAATACATTTTCTTGCCAAAAGCAATAATTTATCCAGCAATTCAAATTCCAGAGAGGGAAGTGACACATCTTTAGAGGGTGGACCCAGCAGAAAAAGCCCAGGATATGTTTTTTAATTTTAATTTACCACTACGCTCCATGTATATGCAGTTCCAAAAATGTAATAGATATATACATAGCCAAAAATGATAGCTATAATTCCCTTTCTCTATGTAATTTTAAACATAGATGTGATAAGCTATCATCCATCTTTTTCCAAATAGAAGTTGCTATATGTAATCAATGGAGATTTTTTTGAGTTTCCCTTAGTCTATTGCAAGTAAAGACTGTGTTGATACAGTCAACAGCTTATTGCCAGTCATCCTCTATGTATTCATTGTTAAATCCCCTCTCCCATTTACGTTGGATGTTGTACAAGCTGGTTGAACAAATGGAATATAGAAGGGAGTCGAAGAAGAAGTGAAATGGCAAGAGTTCTACTGATCCAACAAAAAAGATTCCAGGGCATTGAGTTTGGGAATATCAGGTAAAGAGAGAGTATGTGCATTAATAAAGTGATGAATTTGCAAATAGTAGATATAGTAGAAATATAAGTGCTTCTTAGGTAGATCAAGTTACTGAAGTTGCAGAAAAGACATAAGAATAACCAATAAACAATAACCTTAATGCCCCTTGGTTTCCATATATTAAAAACTGAAGTGCTACTCCCTGGGGTGAAGTTGCCATTCCCAGAGACAGGCATTAGCATAGAGACCAAATCCTTTCTTCTGGGAAAACTGAATAATATCCCTCCAGACCTTAACAGAATTGTAAACTATAGGATTGGTTTCAACTTCTTTAGTGATGTTATGTTTTTTGCAGTTAAGTAGGCCCCATAGGGAAAGAGGTGAGCAAGCACAAGAATCTATACAGAAAACCGAATCAAGATATGAATGTAGTAAACCCCAGATTAAACGCGCATGGCAAGCCCAGTTATAAAAAAGTACATTGGGCAGGCCAAGACCACCCATGCCAGTTGGCATTTGCAGAAGCTTAACCCTATCCCTGGGCCTTAATCCTCCTCCCTTTTTACCATGCCAGATGAATTTAGCAAACATCTTTTCAATACCTGTGGCCACTTTCCTAGATACCCAAAGAGGCAACATTTGTAGGGGATGCAGAAGCCGGGGAAGGACATTAATTTTAATTAAACTGATCTGCCCCATAAAAGACAAGGGAAGACCAAACCAGCGTTCCAAATTCCTTTTGACAGCAGTTATAATTGGAGAAAGATTTAACTTCCACAAATCAGCCAAACTGGGGGACACCTTAATTCCTAGGTGAAGAAAGCCTGATCTAGATCAGAGAGGAAAATCCTCTGCAAAATCAGGTTCATTAAGTTCACCGATTGACATTGGCATTGGATTTATCAAAATGCATCTTATATCCAGATATGTCACTGGACTCTGCCAACACTAATAGGGTAGCCAGAATTAACAATTTAGGGGATGCTAGAAATAGGGGGATATCATCAGCATAAAGAGCAATTTTATGTATAGTGCTCCCAATTGAGACTCCCTTAATGTCTGTATGAAGTTTAATGGCTACTGCAAGGGTTTGCAGTACAATCGTGTGAACAGTAGCGGACTAAAAAATCCGGAGCTGGTCTGATCCGAATTGATAAGGCTCGGGAGAAGATCCTCCAATCTCCTTGCGAGTACCTTAGAAAATATTTTACTGTCAACTCCAGTCAGGCTAATTGGGCAGTATGAGCCACACTCATCTGGTGGTTTGCCCTTCTTCAGGATGAGGGCTATATTGGCCAAGTTGAGAGATTGGGGCAACTGACAAGTCAAGGTACAAGGTACTAGGTAATTTATTTATCATTTTACAACACAAGGTTGTACAACAAAATTAGTTTGAAGTCCCTTCATGTTACACACATAGAACATAACAGATAATTACATTTATATTAGAATAGGGTATCATATAAAATAAATAAAATAAAACTATATACCGTTATTTATATACATATGTACATACACGTATTACACCCAGGAAATAATTCTGCAGTGCACATTTTAAATTTGCATCTGGTGGAATGTAAACAGCAGATAGTAGTGATGATAATATGGTTTTCATCTTCACATAAAAAGCTCGACATTTGGGAAACAGTGTCCGTCCACTTTGCCTGCGTTTGAGAACCAAACATCATCGATGTAAACACAGAGTCCTCCTCCTTTCATCTTGCTGGAGTCTTGCGCTCTGTCAGCTTGGAACATGGTCGGCCTGTCGAGTGCTTGATCCGGGATGCTGATGGAGCAGGTCTATGCAAAGATGTGGGCACAACAGTATATGATTTCTCGTTGCTTGGCCAGACTGAGTCCCATTTTGTCCAGACTGGACATTAGCCAGGGGCAGCCTTAGTCCAAGCTGGGCCAGCTTGGCTCCTATCCCGGGTCTTCCTCTCCTCCCGGGGCGATCACAGCACCCACCGTCGTGCCTGGTCCGGATGATCTGGCTGGGTGGATCCTCTCAAAGTTCGCTGCTCTTTAATCCAAACCCCAGCTTCCTTTTCCGATGACGATAATGATGTATTTCTGTCATAGGTAATATGTGTTTCAGCAATAAAGCCGAAAAAAAAAATTTAAAAACAGATGGAAAAACAAGAATGTAGCTAGCGGAGTTTGAAGGAGCTACCACATGGTTTACACCATTAATGTTAAGGCTGACAATTCTTACACAGGTCATGATAAGCAGAAAGAAAAAGTAACAGACCAACCACCAAATAGCCTACTAGCTCTATGATATGGATTACAGGTGTCCAAGTACACACAACCAGCAAAGGAAGATAATTATTATTAGTCATAGACAGATAGAACAAACATCAAATACAACACACAACCATCCCCAAACGATGGAACACCCACAGACCACCCACCTCCCACCACCCCAGTGCAACCTAAAAGGTGCAAAGTAGACCGGAGGTCCAGCATCCTAGGCAACCAGGATTCAAAGAACTGAGTCAGTTTTCTGCCCTCGGTACCTTCCTCCAGTCCGACGATCTGTATTTTGTCTCTCCTGCTGCAGTTTTCAAGGTTCTCAATACGTTCCTCCATTACCTTCACAGACTACTGTAGGGAAGCCACATTGCTTTTCAATGAAGTGACCTCATCCTCTGTGGATGTCTGCTCTGTCCCATAAACTTTTCATCTGTCAGTATGCTAATCATATCAGTTACAATCTGAGCAAGGTTAGTTAGCTCACTGGGACAGGCACCATCTTTGAACATCGTGTCACCTAGCTGGCTTGCAGACTGTAGTTTTTTTGTTTTGGCCCAAGTTCTAGCTGAAAACTCTGACTGAGAGGAACTTGTGGTGCCTGAGGACATTTTAGCACTCGATTGCATAAGAAAAAGAGTAGTAAAAAAATGTAATTAAGTTAAACAATTAAAATGTAACTTAGTGCCTCATGGGGAAAATGTGAGAATGGTGCTCAATGAGAACGTCCTACTTCTTATAGTATGAGGTTTGACTAAATGGTTTTTGATACCAGTATCATGGGAAGAAGCTGCCAACAAATAATATAATGCATTGTCATACTCTTTCCAATAAAAGGGATATTGTTCTTGTGAAATAGCAATTAGACCATTGTGGGATTCTAAGCATGTCCAAAAAAGCCTCCAAAAAGTGTCTAAAAGCTGTAGTAGTGGCATTACCTTAGGTGGGTTACCACCAGGTCCTTAAAGGGGAAGGCCATCCATTTTAAGAATTTACAGTTGTTATTTCTATGTCAATATTTTTCATATTATCATTGAATTACAATGTTATGTATAATGTGAACATGACTCTTGTAATGACTAACCCACCTATAATTATCACCCAGCCCAGCTCTATAAAGCTTTTTAGCCACTTTTAGCTCATTGTTTTTGTTTTACGGCACATTTCCTCTGTCGTTCAGTCCCAGTGCTGGCATCAACCTTGTTTCCAGCCAGAGCAGTCAGCTGTCACCTTCAACAACAACAAAAACCCTTGATAAACCCACTGCATGCTGGAGCATGCACTAAATGGCAGACAGACAAAGTTAGCAACTAGCAGGTGAAGAGAGTCAAACATCAAGTGGCTAATGAGCCAGATAGTCTTCTCAGGAATTGATGGAATCTAAAACAGAGCTAAAAGGAGAGTGAATATTGGATTTACATTCATAGGGCGGATGCAAACACAACTCAAACGAACAGACAAATAAATGCTAGTGCTGCTCTGTGTCTGCTGGATGTGAAAGTATTTATTTGTTTACTTACTTTCTGCCCCCAAGAGACCAAAAAGTATATTAATAAATAGACAGTTTTCATTTTTATGACCAAAAAAGCTTGTTCATAGCAGATATTTCCCAGCAGAAAAAGCATAGGTGGACCTTACAACATTAACGATAGCTGCATTCTATTTAGGCGTGCCAGTTACAGAGCTGTGGTTCTGTGCATACTGGCTCACTCTCAAGGCTTACTGGACACCTAATTAGACAGGAGCCTACAATGTTATGAGTTACACCTGTGCTTTTCCTGCTATGACAAATGTCTGCTTTGCAAAAGATCTTTTAATGCAGCAGATTTTAGATTTAAGTGTCTTCACAAGTTCAAGAGTTCTGATTTCTGAATAGCTTGTGAATTTTGAAATTGGTTTTATTCTTCCTTTAAAAGGTACAGGTGAGACACTTCAATGTTTACATTCTTTGCACTGATGGTAGAAGTGGTGGAGAAGTGATAGTGTCGTGTAGAGACACTACAGTGTTTGTGACCCTCAACATGTTTCGTACTGATTACCATACATTCAAACCAGAATTATTTGCTGGCATTTTTGTGCACCTAGTACACAACGGTCATTTCATAACAATTTCCTTTAAAAAAAAAAAAAGCAAGTATATTTTGTCATTGTTGAATGCATTTATTTTCCGGGTTAAACATCTTGTCAACCATCATGTCACAGACTGATTTTTAATAAAAGACCAATACAAGCAAGTTATTTCATTTTAACTATACTACATATTAAAAAAAAATTAACAAACCAGATCCCTGAAAAGATGCAGATGCCAGACAAAATAAAGACAGTGCAGGTTTTCCAACATCAGGCACTATACTCCACTCTGCCATACCCCCCACTGCACAGTATGGAGTGACGAGACCATGAGTGTTTGGCCCGTCAGTGTTAGTTGTCTGCTGGGAAAGACTGCGGTCAAATAACTTGACTCACGGAAACAGCTGCACTGGAGAGAAAAGATCCTCCTCCTAACAGCCTGCTGCAAAGGGCCTTGATTTATCTTTGTATGTGTGTGTGTATGTGTGTGTGTGTTGGTGCTTCATTAGATGGAGGATAGAGAGACTGACAGGAGTGACAAGGGAGAGTGGGGGACACATAGTGGCATAGTTTGAATAGTTTAGACTAGAGTTTAATGTACATGAAAACAGCATTTAACATCTTTATTAAGAACTACTGTATATCTGGAATAACTCCAAAACAATAACAGTTTTTTGTCTTTGGTGCTCAGCCATCATTGTCATAATGTTGCACTGAACTTCTCTGCATTTTGCCTGAGATGTCTTCATCTTTGTCTTATCTTTGTCTCTTCATAACTGCCCAGTTTGTCTTTTTTATCTATTTAAAACTAAACAGTAAATATGAGATGCATCCGTTTCTACAGACAGACACTGAAAGCAGCAAATGGAAATGCTCTTCTGTCATGAACTGATCACTGTGATGAACTGTTGCTTTACCTACACTGAAACACATCATACTGGAAATCACCTTTTTGTCATTAACTTAATAAAAATAGTTTTAATAATTTCTACTGGGAGAAGTGGAAAGTGACTTCCATTTCCTTTTGTATTGTACATACTATGATGATTTAAGAGAGTACAATTTTGGCACAACAAAACCCTGAAGTTTTCTGGTGTACTGAACATCAAAATTTGGAATAGCTGTTTAATTTTGTGTTTCAGTTTGTCTCAAAAGCTTGGAAACCAAGGCAAGATGTGTTATTTAACTAGTAATTATTCTGATGGCTCCAGTACTATACAGTACATGCTTAATGAATTTTATTGTAGACTTTAAGGTCTGTAAACCTCTCAAATTCCTCAAATTGGTTGTATTATTTTTATTATATTTTGTATTATGTTCTATTCTAATTTTAAATATTTGTATATATGTTCTGTGTGTGTAGTGTGAAGGGAGCTACCACTTTCATTTCATTGTGCAGCCCTGTGTTGTAAAATGACAAAATAAATGTACCTTGTTTATTTGTGACTTTTTGTAGCATTTTTTGAAGCATTATAGATCTGGCTTATATGAATTTATGGTGTCTTGTAAGTCCATGTGAGCAAGGTGGGCAAGGTATAGTTGTATGCATGGCACATTAATAAAAACGTCTTTCATTCATTCATTTAGACCATATTAATTTCAGAAGTTGTAATCACTAGTTCTTCTAAATTGAAATTGTGTTACTTGAAATAATGAGTTGAATGAATGTCATGCTGAGTGTTCAGTAAACTCTTTCTTTCTTATTAAAGAAACTTGTTAGCATATTAGCATAGTTCCCTGCATGTATTGTATGTGGGTTTAAACTGTCCCAAAAAAAGTGAGTTTATTGAATTAGATTTCACAATTTCAGTGATAATAACAGTTCATTACAACTTTTTTGTCATTTTAGAAAACATTGCTGTCAGTTAAGATTGTACTCACCAAGTTCATTGCTGAGATCTGGGAACAACACAGCGACATCACTAAAAAGGTGTCAGATGGGACAAGAAACACAAGCAATCAGGAAGGTTGTAAACAAACCTATCTGATCCTAGTTACATGCTGTAACAAATTTTTGACAAACTGTTCATCCATCCACCCAGGACTTCGGTGCAGCATCTCTGGGGATAGTACAGTTTCCCAGACACAGTCAGAGAGCTTAGAAGTTAACCCAGTTAACCCAGAACATGACTGAATGACATATTCATCGGTCTGGACATCTCGTGGTAAATTAGTCGGCGCTTCTCATGCAGAGCAAAGCTACTGTAACCCCCCAGTACGGTAGCAACAGTATCATCTTTCATTTGACCCTAAATGTGACCTCAAGATAAGACTCAGCCCTCATCTGCCCATCCTCCTCCCATCCCACCACCCTCCTCCACCTTCTCCCCCGCTTTTTCCCGAAGACGCTGATTGTCTTTCACAGCTCCTGACAGTCTGAGCAACCAAGACAGGTGGGGCAGTGTGACATAGACGTTCAACAAATGGCCTCAGCCACATCCGCCACTTCTCTCACCTCTCATTTTGAACACTCAACTTGACAAATTCTTCATCTGAAGATGCCAATTTGTCTTTTTATATGAAGTCACTGTCATAGATTGGTCCCGAGTTCCAAATGTGAAAATCACAGTTTTGTAGGTGACTTTTTCTTGTGTTACACTTTGAGCCGCTAAAGGCAACACGAGTGTAACACCCTGAGGATACTTTATGGGACTAAAATGTAAAAGAAGCAGGTGTTTCTTGATCCTGAGACTGATGAACTAGTGTGTCATCATCTCCCATGGGCTCCCTGAAGGCCTCCAAACAGGCAGAACATAAAGCCAACCCCTGCGAAACAGGACGTCGACTCACACGCAATGATTCTTTTGTAGAAGCCCACCTCTGCCTTTAATGTCCACCAGGCTGGGCTTCACGTTCCTCAGGCCCACGTCTGTCTGCTTCCTCCAGAGTCACCTGGGACATCAGCGCAAAGGCTTCTGCGGGTCAACAGAGTTTATCACACCAGAGAAATCTACAAGTTGGCTATAAAACCTTGTCCGACATGATGTAACAGACATGGCTTGAGGTCTGATAAAGGAGGCTATAAAAAGACTCATCCGTTTTGGCCTTGAGGTCATTCTGCCTGTTCTAGACACAGCGGTCATATCCTCTGTGTTGATTGGCAAGCTGTGTTGACCTGCAGTGGTGTTCTGCTCCTTTGTCTGTGGTGGAAGTTTTATGTTTGCCGACATGTACAGTAGAGCGTGATTGCTTGTTTTTATGGTTATATCCTTTTCAGAGTCTGGGCATGGGGCATAAAGGGGTCAAGTGAGCTGCATTTTCATTTTGTCCTTCTATGGAAAGATTGGTCTGTATTTATTCAAGGGCTGCAAATGACTATTATTTTCATTGTTAATTGTATTTTCGTTAATATGTCGATAATTTTTTTATATTTACTTCCCAGAGCCCATGGTGATATTCAAATTGCTTGTTTTGCCTGAAAACCTAAAGATATTCAATATACAACAATAAAAAACAAAGAATAGCAGTGAATCTTCACATTTGAGAAGCTGAAAATACTGACATTTGTGCTTGGTAAATGACTTAAATGATTAACTGATGATTGTATAGTAATGGAGGTTCTGCAAAGGACTGTATTACTTGGACATTGAAATGGCACTCGTCACTGGTCAGAACACAATTCTCAGACAGTTGAATCTTCCTTCCAATGATTTATTAAAGCAACTTCCAATAGTGCAGCTCAGTAGACAGAGCTACTGGAGATATCTGCTGCATGTAACTGTGTGTGTGTGGGGGGGGCATTTAAGTCAAAGACGCACATGTAGGGAATAGGATTTCAGTCTCTCTAATTGGGGATGAAGTCTGAAACCCGCATCTAGCGACTTCTGCTGTTGCCTTCACTTGTGCTCTGTCGGGACTGTCGGTACTAGCAGGAGCAGCAACTTCTTGGCACCAGAGGGCGGACTCTCTGTTTGATTAACATACAGTCCTGTCCTATGAGCCTTTTACAGATGATGAGTTGTTGTGTATTACATTTCTGGCAATAGACTGCATTAATTGACTAATTGTTTCAGATACATTATATTAAACAGTAACTACTTTTTAAAGCTGCATTATTAGTTTCTTCTTTTTTGGGCTCATGTGGGCAGCAGAACAAGCTGTAAACACAACACTGACATATTATCACCTTATAAAGTTGTTGTGGCAAACAGTTGCCTATTTACACATTCAGCAGACACGGAACAACATTAGTTTGTTGTCTTGTTTCAATATTCACTCTCTTTTAGCTCTGTTTTTGGTCTCCATCAATTCCTGCGGGAAATATCTGGCTCTTTAGCTGCTAAATGCTCCACTATGTTCACCAGCTGGTTGCTAACTGTGTCTGTCTGCTGTGTGGTGCTGAGCAGGTCGTGTACAGTGGGTTCATCAGAGGTTTTTCACTGAAAACAGCTGCATGCTGCAGCTAGAAACCAGTGTTGGGCAGTAATTAAGTAACATGTTACAGTAATGTGATTACTTTTTTCAGCAGTGAGTAGTGTAAGGAATTATAAATTGAAATTCAGTATTTACATTACAGTTACTAATCTTAGTAACGGTCCGTGGTCTGATTGTTCACCGTCTTACCATTAGTTAGATGAGACGGTTAATATCAATTTTGTATCTATGCGTGGACAGACCCGTTCAGGACGTCTTAGCTTGGCGCAGGGACTGGAGATATGGGGAGGCAACTATCCTCTGCAAAAAGAGGAGGAATACGCCTTCCTGTTATTCCAAACTTGTCTTATTTATATTTGTGACCTTGTTTGCATTACATTCAGGGTAGTGATGGGTGAACCGATTCTTTTCACAGTATCGAAGTATTCCTTCAAGTTGATACATGTAAATGTATCGAACCTTTCGAGTTTTGATATTTTTTGCAAAATGTGCCGTCACAACGGCGCAAGTTCAATAGCTAGTGCTGCCCACCCCACAGAACTTCTCTTCAATGCGTTACCAGTCATCATGTATAAGTTTACATTAATAAAGATAAAATATTAATTTTAATGCACTGATTCAGCTTCCCACTTGTATGTAGGTAGGCTATGTAAGCTCAATCCGATGTTACAGAAATGTTACAAACTAACGGTCGTTCTTTGAGCCGGCAAGTAGCAGACGTCCCAGTTACCTCCGCAGCCTTGTGCTGCTGTTGCAATCATGTGGTGTCAGAATAATCTGAAAAATGTGTTCCTGATCATATTTCATGGCTCACCTGATCCGTTTCCTTTGCTCTCATTATTACAATGAAATACAACACATCTTGTTTGTAGCGTCCATGTTGTTTCCACATTATAACTTAAAGCTCATGAACACACCGAAGTCGGAAGAACGACCATCCGAGGAGCACGTGAATGCAAAAAAAAAAAACTGCCATCAGCACACTAATGGCTAATGGTCACTGTTGCTCATCTGGAAGGCTGTGCCTGTACTAGCTACTATTGGTAATTATTTCTAAGCTGACCGTTTTTTATCATCAAAATACTTCATTCATGGTTCTGATTATGTGGCGTGTAACACAGCGGTTAACAAACTGCTTCTTCTGCTCGTAGTTGGAAACCCCAGCGTTAACAGAGACACGTGATAATCAGCTTCATGATACCAGTGATCCAGAATCACCAATGTTAGTTTTAGTGAAGCAAGTAACCGGAAGAGAGACAGGGACCTCAGGACAACAGCTAGCGATATGGAGGTTGGCTGCTAGCCAAGTTCTACAAGCTTTTTTTTCTTGCCCCGGACAAACTCTGAAATAATGAACTTTAATACAACACACGACATGCTGCTAGCAATATTATACCCACATCTTATCAGTCTGCTGTCTGGCTGCCTCTTTTGCCTCTGTTGTCTCTTTTTGTCTCGAGTGCATGGGAGCAAGTGTACAAGTGTACAATTAGGGTGGGGGGTCACACACACTTATATTTTCCTTAACAAACGGAAATAAATTGAAAATAAATAGGAAATAACAAGAGACAGCTCTGTTGTCACGGTTCATAAAAGGAGGACATATTTAACATATTTTGTATTACTGTATATTGAAGGGGACAGATTGGTATTTTCTTAGTATTGGGATATGACCCCCCCAAAGAATGCATGGTTACACCCATGCTTCTCATTCACTCACCATAGGCAGCATGAGCAGTACCCTACGATAACGGCGAGTGGGAAAAGTCAATGACTGACGAGCAGTCGGACGTTCGACTGGCTGACCCGGTACATACCGGACGCTAAAAAGAGTCGTTCAAAAAGATTTATTCGTTCATTTTCGGCCATTACTAATTCAGGCATCACCAGGCTTCGTTCAGAGATGTTGTGTGAACCTGTGGCTTCACTGAGATTGAGGGGCTAAGCTTTGTTGATGGTCAGTAAACACCTCCAAACTATAGGCTGGCTGCTTGCTAAACCATACTAGGTGCATTTCCATTCACCTGCTTTTATGTGCATTTTCAATTTGCGCATAAAAACAGCTGGATGGCCCAAAAATGAGAAAAAACTCAAAATATCACAAAAAAGTTTTTACTCTTGGCTGAGGGGGAAAAGTTGGTGTATCAATAAAGGCAAAATGTAACAAAGTGCAATGGAAACAGACTTAGCGAATAAATCATGACGTACATGAAGCTTTTGATTTATTTGCATTTTCTTTTGCTGATTTTCTGTAAATTTGGTTAAAATTTGCGCTACAACGGGTGGGTAAAAGCACCTTTGACAAAGCTGAGCTGAGTAACGCAGAGTAATATAATCAGCGATGTAACTAATTACTTTTGCTGACTGGTAATAATAAAGTAATTCAATTACAAGGAACATGCCTTTCACTGGTGGAAATGAGGTTAATTAAAGTGAACCAAACAGTAACGTTACGGCCGTACAACCAAAACAATGAGCTGAAAGACACTTACAGGCTTTTTAGAGTTGAGAGGAATTGCTTCTGTGATTCTGCAAAGATGAGTGGGCCAAAATTCCTCCACAGCGCTGTAAAAGACTCATTGCAAGTTATTGCAAACGCTTGATTGCAGTTGTTGCTGCTAAGGGTGGCCCAACCAGTTATTAGGTTTAGGGGGCAATCACTATTTCACACAGGGCGATGTAGGTTTGGATTTTGTTTTCCCTTAATAATAACAACCTTCATTTAAAAACTGCATTTTGTGTTTACTTGTGTTATCTTTGACTAATATTTACATTTGTTTGATGATCTGAAACATTTAAGTGTGACAAACATGCAAAAAAAGAAGAAATCAGGAAGGGGGCAAACACTTTTGCACACCACTGTACAACACATGGAAGAAAGTTGATCTTTTGGTTCATGTTGCCCCAGAGTTAGTGGTATATTTTTCTCTTCCCATCAGGCTAAGTTGACCCTATTCTCCCCTATAGTGTGGGTACATATGTACAGACGTGAATATGTTTTTTGAATGGTGGCCATTGTGTCTGAAAATAGCCATCTCCAGTCTGTGGTCTATTGAGACACATACTTGCATTTCCCATGAGGGGTTGGTGGCTGGGGGCCACCGAGGGCTCAGCTCTGTCTGGTCTGGACCAGCAGCCCAGTTCTCATGACACCTGACCCAGAGCACATCCTGTGGTCAGGCTGCAGCACTGTGCTGTGAAGGACCAGGATCTACTTACAGTATACAGCATAAATGAGTACACCCTCTCTTAAACCTAACAAATTCAGTCATTCCTTTTAACAAATAAGACATATTTGGGGTTCCTATATGATGTAATGTTCCTGCAACTCTCCATTATCAGTTACCAATGATATGTGTTCATACTAGTAGTTTTGTGCTTTCTCGTTTCTCTCCTCTCTCCTTCTGTCGTTTTCAGCAGGTATTTCTGCCTCCGGAGCTGCAGAGACTGGATCTGTGGTTGTGGGCCACCTGCTGCCCCCATGTTCCTGCTCGACAACTGCTACTGCAGTTGTTTTTATTGGCTCTGTTGCCGATGCTGACATTGTTTTTCATGTAGCTGTCATTCCTATTATTACTAGTTTATTAATATTAACACTACAATTACTAATGTACTATTTAAAAAAATAAAATAAAATTCTACGTGGTCTTTGCATTGTGCCTCCCTCTATCCCCCCCCCTCCCCAAAGCCCTCAAAGCTCTCTCTCTCTCTCTCTCTCTCTCTCTCTCTCTCTCAAAACCTAACACGGCAGCGGCGGATGGCCACCCACCATTGAGTCTGGTTCTGTCCAAGGTTTCTGCCTCTTAAAGGAAGTTTTTCCTTGCCACTGTCGCCAAATGCTTGCTCATGGTGGGATTTGTTGGGTTGGTAATTAATATTATAAAGAGTACGGTCTAGACCTGCTCTATACGAAAAGCGCAATGAGATAACTTCGGTTATGAATTCTTCTTCATAAAGTAGATGAATGAGTGGCGTTCCATTGTACTTTTTCTAGTAGGAGGTCAGAAATGTTTGAGTTCCAAGTTGTCTGGAACGCAGCATTAATGCTGACAACAATGGCACCACATGGGAGAGAATTGTCTGGAGACTTGAGAAAGAGAATTATTTAATTGCACAGAAAAGGAGAAAGAGAATTGTCATTGCACATAACAGGACAAGGGTCCGAGAGGATTAGCAAATCATTGTTATTAAGTCAGAACACAGTAGCAGAAGTGATACAAAAATTCAAAAGGGATGGACTTCAAAAAGGATGCAAATGTCCATGTTGTCGCCATAAACTTTCCCCTCGTGATGAGCAAGTTTTGCTTAGAAAGTGCAGGAGAATCAGCAAACAAGTGCCACAGAGCTGGCAAAAGCTATGGAAAGCCAAACTGGAGTGACTGGTTCATCTCACACAGTAGAGAAGTGGAATGCATGGTTGTCGTCCACGCAGGAAGCCACTGCTGAAGCCAAAGCACAAGAAAGTCCGGTTAGCCTTTGCCAAGGCCAATATTGACAAAGGTGAAGACTTTTGGGAATCCATATTCTGGTCTGCATTCTTAAGAAAGAACAAGGTGAAAGTGCTGCAGTGGCCAAGTATGTCACCTGACCTCCACCCTATTGAGCCCCCCTGTGGGGAATTTTGAAGAGACAAGTTGAGCAGCACTCACCATCGAGGCACTCAAGGAGGTCATCTTCCAGGAGTGGAACAGGATAGACAATATGATACACTCGATGCCAAGATGGGTCAGTGCAGTACTTAAAAGTAAGGGAGGACATTCTAAGTACTAGAATATTACATACTTGTTGGACTGAATCAATGGTGTACTCATCTTTGCAACCCTGGATTTAAGCAGTTGCCTAATTTACTTATTTTACAGATATTGATGACATGTCTTTTTTGTTGTTAAGTATGTGTTTCAATATAGTCATCTTCCTATGAATTGTAATGGTGATCCTTTAGAAAAAATAGAAAACATTCTTTATGTTCAGAGGGCGTGTACTCATGTATGCTGTGTACTGTAAAAGGAATCTCCTAACATGGCAGGGTGGGAGGAGGACAGGCTTTAGACTGGGTGCTGCTGACACGCCCTGCTGTGGATTTTCAGGTTTTGAATGTGGCTGTTTTGACTAACACATTAATCCTCCATATGTGTGTGTAGTCCTGACTATTCCAGCACTGGGGAGGTCAGATTTTGGATATGTAGCGTTTATATGGTTGCCCCCTCTGCTGGTCAGAGGAAGCACTGCAGTGACAGAAATATTGAGATGTTCTTTTTTCACACTTATACTGCGTCCCAATTCAGAGGCTGGATCATCTGAAGGACATGGCCCACAAAAGCCAGACTGAACCTGTGGCTGCTTCCTGTATGAGATGTTCTAACCCAGAGGTTCTCAATCTTGGGGTTGGGAAGAAAGGAAAGAAGGAAAATATATATATTTCTGCTACACAACTTTTTCCCCCCTGACTAATTTAATCTTTGCTCTTTCATGTCTTCAGGTCTCTGTAAACTAACCAAGCAAAGAATCTGAGAAGCTAAATTCATTGGCTGAACTGCTGCCAACTCTTAGACATGGTGCTGTGTTTTATGGGGTCTTCAAGCTAAAAGGTTGGGAACTACTGGTCTGACCTCATCTACATCAACCAAGTTTATCACCAGGAAGTTGCCTTCAGACAGTCAGCAAAGTACCACAAAATGCAGAGTTTACTGTACGAGTTGTGATGCACAAATAGCAGTGTAGTTCTGTAACACTCTGTGATTAACAACATATCCAGGCAGCCAGCATAACAAACACTGGATTTTATGGCTTCCATTTTTACATCCTGCAGTGATTGGTTTACTTCGTGTGGTTCCTTTACCAGTGACTGATGATCACCTGAATGCCTGGTAAACAGAATGTGGTCACATGATCTTTTGTAACTAGTTGATGAGATTAGCCTGAACACGGCATTAAATAACTGCGCATTAATAAGTGAGCAAAATGTTTATGGGTTACAGACAGTCAAAGGATACAGCAGTTTTGTCCTCTAAATTTGGGCAAAGGATGGCTGCATTTCTTGGCTCTTTGAAATATGATAGGCCCTGTCAGGGTCTAGAAATGCAGACTTTGGAGGATCCAGCCACTGAGCTGGGACAGGCTTTATTTCTTTTCAGGATGACAGGCTGAAGTCTGTCTCAGCATGCACTGAGTGGAGGGAATACAGATACCCTGCTCAGAGTTAACACAAATACACAGACTACAGGACTCATATCTGTAGTTAAAACTCTTCCCTCTACCTGACTGGGGGAGGAAACCCGGGAGAACAAATGCACATTGAAAAAGAGCCACGCTACTCACTAAAGTTACAATTTATAAAACATATTTCTCTCTGTCAAAGGATTAGTAGTGATTATATTCATTCTGATTACTAGGGAGCAGCAAAGAGCAGAAAAGTGAAGTGAAAAACATTTGGGGTTGTCATTTGAACATGGGGGGAAAATTGTTCGAAATATGTTCGAATTTCGAATCCCCAGTATGTAAGCACAACAGGCGATCTGTCTGAGCCACTGCAGCTCTGCTGCAGTCAACAAGGAAAGCTAGCAAGCTGTGCTGAACAGAGAATAACACAAAATCTTCGGAGAAGTAATGTGTGGAGACTTTCTCAAAAAGTCAAGTTGGAATGAATACAAACTAACACGTAATTCAGCCCATATCCGTGTATAGCGTGATGCGTGAGTCTGAGATACTGTCACATAAGCATGCCAGTGATGTCCATCCATTGGTAGTCAGACGGTCTTACCCTTCGGTACAGCAGTCTTTATATATGCTATTTCCCCGTGTGGTGTCACACAGCTGCAGGAGACAGACGCCGTCCAGCAGCTGCTCCACTCGCTGCTGCCGCCTCACTTGTGCTGCAGCTGGCAGGTGAGTCCTCAGGTGTGCTGTCACTGCAGAGTGATGGCAGCTGCTTTCTACATAGCCTTATCTTCGCAGGTCATTTAGCCATCTACTGTGTAGAACCCCAAATATGTCCTCTCAGATTCTTCGGTGTCGTGATTATCCAATCAGCTCGGCTTTGCTCGCTTGTGTCCTGCTGCACTGTTGCTTCTCAGAGCATGCACCAGGTCAGGCCGATAGTGAATTTTAAGAGCCCCCTCTGCTGGACCACAAGGCAAACTTGTTCAGCCAGTCTGTTGCGCTTATACACCGTACATTTTCAATTGGAACAGGTCGTTACACAATATTACAGTTTTTCCCCCACGTTCGAACGAAAGATTAAAAATATAAAAAAAATAATTTAGTGCTGATTTGTAGCTTAAATTTCTAGTTCCCGTCCCATTTTTTCACAAGTGAGAATGACTTCCGGATGGGAGCCGAAACGTCTTGATTCTGAAAACAGTGTCCAGATGACTACGACTGAAACCTTTTCTACGATAGAACACTCCTGGACGAATGAGGGACTACACCATCATATAGATGGAAACTTCACCGAGTTTAAGGCTGCTTACTGACTTTGTAAAATGTGACTGATTTAAAATAACATTCGCTCGTCACTCGCGAGGCAGGCAGCCACGTGAATGAAAGGAGCCATGCTGATTCTACAAAGAAGGTCAGAAGAGCCTCCGTGCGATACGTGTCGGCTTGCATTTGTTTCAGCTTGAGTTTTTTGAAAAAGTGACGGAGCTATTGTGCATGTAAAAAAAATCAGTGAATTGTGTCTTTTTTTAAACCGGTTGATTATTTCAAGTGTGTTTCATCTTTGCACATATTCAGGCATGAGTAAGGGAGTTTCCGTAATTATTCATTTTCGTCGGTTTTATTGTCACCACCAAATTGATCAGACAGAGAAATATAGCGTGTCAGAACATATTTTGGCTTTTGTTTTCAACAAATCCAATACATGGATTCCAATAAATCCATGTTAAATTCATAAATACATTAACCAATAATAATAAATAAATAATCTTCAAAATTGGCAAATAAATAGTTAAATACATTAATAAATACACAAATACATTATTTAATGAATAAGGAATGTTTGAGGTAAATTAAGAGCTAGTTGGCATTTAAAATAATACTTGCATGTAAATTATTGCAATTCAATTTGTAAAAAAACAATATAAAATATTTTATGTTTCTGATCAACACTGAGATTTTTTATGAATTTCATACAGAATTCCTGAACAATTTCAAATTAGGTTATTGCTTATATCAAAAGGCAGGATTATGATGCATGCATGTGACACGCCTGAGAAGTGAAGTGGCAAGCTTTTCTCTGACTTTCTTGTATGAACTATTAAAAAATGTATAAATAGAAATGAAAAAGATGAATATTTCCCAATCAGTCCTCAGAGCTGCAGTCGTCCTCTGCTTGGTACCCTTTGAAGCAGGCCGACTCGTAGTGCTTGTTCAGGTAGGACTTGAGTGCGAAGCTTTTGTGGCAGCGTTTGCAGGAGTAGTGCTTGAAGGCCGAGTGCGTCTGCATGTGGGCGCGCAGGTTGGAGCGGTCGGCGAAAGCTTTGCCGCAGTGTGCGCAGGCGAATGGTTTCTCCCCGGTGTGGGACCTCATGTGGCCCTGCAGGAGCCAGGGTCGACTGAAGGCTTTGCCGCACACCGTGCAGTCGTGCTTCAGGTCATGGGTCAGCATGTGCATGGCCAGCGCTGGCATGGACACATACACCTTGTGGCAGGTGGGACACTTCCTGGCCTGCTGGCTGTCCAGGCTACGGTGAGTCTGCTTGTGTCTGCTCAAATTGGAGGACGTGGCGTAAGACTTTCCGCACTCGCCGCACACGTGGCGCCCTTTGGATTTCCCTTTGGCAGGGCTGCAGTCGGACGAGCCGACACCCTCGCTGCTGTCCGATCGACTGCCTCCCTTGCGGGGACACCTCTGGCTGGCTCTCCGGCGGGAGCGGCCGTCAGAGATGAGGAAGGCATCGATGGTGCACGCCTCCGATTCAGGGACGCTACTGTCTGACTCTACTGTGTCGCTGGAGACTGGGCTGTCCGGATGCTCCATGTCATGGTCGGAGAACTCGTCCCCGCCGCTGCCACCTGGGGAGTACAGGGCCCCTGAGGAGAGCCCGGTCTGCTCATGACCTGGCTCCTTTGTGCTCTGTAAAACTGAGGGGATGATGTAATCGTGGATGTAGCCTGGGAAAGGAAAAAGACATTTAATAAAGAGATGGGAAAAAATATTTAATTGGAATAAATGAATGGAACATCTTCATGATCTCAATAACCTCTGAAGAAAAGTGCCCTCTTACCCAAACCTCTAATCAATATGAAACCTATACAGGAAGCTATTTGTAAGTGCCAGGTTCAGCAAGCTTTGGGAATGAAATATTAATGAGTCTTTTGGTGCACAGTCCTGCCCTGATCAATAGCTCCACTGGCTTCAACAAGTGCTATCATAAGAAACAAAAATCTGAAAGGCACATTGTGGCTGAATATAAGTCAAACACAATGTGCTGACACTGACAAAACAGTCACAAAGCAATAGTTCTGGCTCTGGATCGATCCACCTGTCGCTGCCTCGGAGCGGCAGCAGCAGCAACGCGTCTGAATCTGTGACCGAGGGGGGAGGATCAAAACAGAGTGTCGCAGCAGTGAAATCCCCTCAATCACTAAATCATTTTAATCAGATCATTCCCCATCTGTGCCATTTTTGAGAGTGTTCATGAGTATGGTAAGGGGGAAATTGAGTGACAGGTGGGGGACTGCGATTTGGCAAAGAGGGAAGGGAGGGCTGGGCCCTGTGTGTGTGTGTGTGTGTGTGTGTTTGGTAGGGGGGACTGCTGACTGATCTTGACAGCAGTCAATGGTATATTGAGCCCATTCCCCCCCGCACACACACACACTGGAACACAAAGGGAAGCAGACAGCTGGCATCCTAAATCTGGGGGACAAATGATTCAACTCAAACACAAGATCTGTGATGCTGGTGGGGGGGGGTGAATCCGCTCAAAGCACACATTTCTTTGGATGTTTCTCAAAGCCAAACACACACACACACACACACACACACACACACACCATATTGTTTGTATTGCAGGGTTGTTCTCACATCCAGCCTCCGTAGAAATCCCACGGATGAAAATCTACTGTCTGCCAAAGTACTGCTCATGTTGCACTTTATTGAATTACCTGCAGCACTCTCTATTTTCCAGTCAATACCCATCCTCTAAAAACCCTGTTCCATCACCTCTCACTGCTCCACATATGGATTGTGTTGCTGCAATCCTACTCCCTGTGGCTATCTAACATCCTGCAGGATCAGATGGAGAGAGATGGAGAGATGAACGAGGGGGGTGGATGATAAGAGAGACTCAAGGGCAACTGCACCATCTAAGGACAACACAGTCCCATGTGGCTATCTGCTTTCTCCGAGTTTTTTTCCCTTCTTTGTAGTTGGACCTGACAAAGGCTTGCATCAGATTTTGTGCCTAATGGCCGTGTACACATATATCTCATAATTTACGTACACAATAGCATTAAAGCCAAGGGCTGCTGTATGATCTGGTTTGAGTATTAAGCAGATTGAGTCAGCGTGACCTGAATACTATTTAGCATCCGCCGAGTTAGAAAACAAAAAAGTCCTGAGGCATACAGAAGGGGGGTGAACGATGCCTGTGGGGGTTTTGGGGGTTTCCAAGAGCGATTGGGCAGCAGAGACAACAACACGAATCCCTGTCTGTTATTTTAGATTTGTTTCTCCATTTTTGTGTGAAAGACCATATGGGTCGTCTCCAAATGAAGAAATCAATACCTACTGCAGCAGAAATACGAACAACAAAGTTGAAAACACAGCTCAAAGAGATGTCAACTCACCATTTTCACTCAGACGCACTGCCAAGTTGGTGGCCGACTGTGTGATGGCATGTGTCACAGTGTAAGAGTCGTCCCAGTGCTGCTGGTGTTGATGGTAGTAGTTGGAAGACGAGAAATCGTGAACCTTCGGCTGCTTCACCAAAAAGGAGCGTGGCATTTTTTTTTCCCCAGATGAAAAACTGATGCTAGAGCCTCATAGAAAAATGTGAACAGACTGATGGTAAAAAAAAAAAGAAAAGTGCAGAAATGCACTGAGCTTCCAGGCGGCCTTCTTGAACAGGCCAAACAACGGAGGACTGAAAAAAAGGTTTACAGTAAATCTGTTCTGGAAATGATTTAAAGCCAGAGGGAAAGAGATAGAAAAAATGTAGTGAAAGCAGCAGAGAGAGAGAGAGAGAGAGAGAGAAAGCAGAGGACAGGGAGGATGGAGAGGAAGACAGAAAGTGGTGAAGGAGAAACAGAGGCAGAGAGAGAGAGAGAGATGACTGGACTAGCTGAGCTCAGCACTACTGCAGCCTTTTATATGTGGGGCACGAGCCCCAAAGATCAGGTGGTGCTTTGGAAGAGGGAGCTGCTTAGCATTAATCCATCAAACATCCCCGGGGACACACATCAAATTACCACGAGCCGTCTGTGCTTCTCCCCACACACACACACACACACACACACACAGCAGTGTGTAACCCACATCCTCCTCCTCTTCCTTTCACCCCTCCGTCTCCCCTTTCCCAGGGAAGCAGAGCAGACAATAGTGGTGCAGAAGCACGTGGGTGACACTACACACAACATCTTGTCCTCCATTGTCTTTCAATGAAGTAGCTAACACAATCTATGCTGCCCCAAACACACACCCCTTTCCTCCTAACATCACCACCACCTCTGATATTTCATCATCATCATCCACACATCCAGCTCGTTATTTAAACGTTAACCTTCCAGAATATGGCCTTGGTATGTTGATCAGAATATGGATTGGGCTGTGTCCATTTTTATCAAATTTAGGTCAGAGTTACTATTAACTTACATACAAGTATCTGCATTCAGATCCCTTCATGTGTCTCAATCTCTTGCTTTTAGTATTCATACTTTTGGGTGTAACCAAACTGTGGCTGTAGTAACAAGGATCAAAAACTGAAAGTGTACTTATTCTCTTGTTTGACAGATGTTCTCTATTTTTGTTCATTTTATCTTCCTTTTTTAATTGTTCAAATGCTTTCACCTAACCAGCTCCTTTATTTCAGAAACTTCAACTTCTTACAATTTATAATATTAATGTTTTTCCGATTGTATGTACAAGATAAAATTCAGACACATCTTATTTTTAAAAGGATATAGGAGTCCTAAATTCTGCATTTTTGGGCTTTTTTTGTCACAAAGCACATTACTTTCCATTGTTTGTTTGTTTTTTTATGTCATTTGTTTGATTGTAACTTGCACAAATAAATAAAACTCTAACTAGTTAAATTACATTACATTATCAGTGACCACTTCATCACAGAACATTGTCTCTATTTTCCCTACCAAAATTAGTTCTTTCCAGGAAACTTTATAGGAAATTACACGACCCTCAAAGTAAAGCATCACCATAAAAAGGTATTGTTTTGGTACCAATACCAAACTTAAGTATCAACTTGGCACCAAAATGAATGGAAAATGGAAAAGATTCAATATTTATTTTATTTATTTTAATTGGATATTTCTGTACTGACCTCCTAACAGTTAACCGTACTATGCCCATGTCTCATTTATTGTTTGTTGACAGTCTAGAAATCTGTTGAAAGTTATATGAATTGATATTCTTTATAGACAGATGATGCATGACACAAGGTATTGTTACAGATAACTATGTAAGGCAATTACATCAAACATTTAAATGAAGATACACTGGGGGATATGTAATGCAAATAAAACTTGCTTTCTTGTACATATTTAACTAGAATCCCTACATTTTTGTGACATCGCCTGCAGGTTTAACGTTTCTATGTTTCACTTCCATCCTCTGTATGTCCCTGGCAGTTTTATGTCTCTCTGAAGACCCCTCAGCCCTCCATAGAACCATATAACCCTCATCTGGATGAAAAGGCCCCCACAGTGACTTCCGGCCCGTCGGCTGTGACAGGCTGACCTCGGGTGCCTGCAGGGTCACAGGGTCAAATTCTGGTTGGCCGGAGAATTAGCAGCAGCAGGGGGGGCAGTGAACGATGATCTGGAAGGTCTGGCAGGACGTCGGCAGGGGAAGCCGACTGGGGATCATCAGCTGAGTTTCTGTGGATCTGGGCAGCTGAGAGAGCCATCGGTGTCGGGAGCCATAGGGACCACTCCTTCTCTTGGGGACTCTACGGTAGCCCCTGAAAATGGCAAGGCTAGTGAAAAAGAGGACAGCTGGACATCAGGGCGGCTCCTCAACTTGTCCATTGAATGCTCATAGAATTCCAGGGATACAGGATCAGGACAGGCAAGCCTGAGGCTCACGAACCAGAGGCTAATTGGCCGGAGTGCAGACTGTTGCTAGCAGTCCGAGGTGAAGGCCGGAGGCTAGCAGTCCGAGATGAAGGCCGGAGGCTAGCAGTCCGAGATGAAGGCCGGAGGCTAGCAGGCTGGAGGCTAGTAGGCCGGAGGCTAGTAGGCTGGAGGCTAGCAGTCCGAGGTGAAGGCTGGAGGCTAGTAGGCTGGAGGCTAGCAGTCCGAGGTGAAGGCTGGAGGCTAGTAGGCTGGAGGCTAGCAGGCTGGAGGCTAGTAGGCTGGAGTGCAGACTGGAGGCTAGCTGGCCGAGGTGAAGGCTGGAGGCTAGCAGGCTGGAGGCTAGCTGGCCGAGGTGAAGGCTGGAGGCTAGCAGGCTGGAGGCTAGTAGGCTGGAGGCTAGCTGGCCGAGGTGAAGGCTGGAGGCTAGCAGGCTGGAGGCTAGTAGGCTAGAGGCTAGCAGTCTGAGATGAAGGCTGGAGGCTAGCAGGCTGGAGGTTAGTAGGCCGGAGGCTAGCAGTCTGAGGTGAAGGCTGGAGGTAGGGGTCGGCGATATGGCCAAAATCTTCTATCACGGTATATGTAATTTTATATCACGGTAACGCTATATATCACGATACAGTAATTGTTCTGTAAATTCAATTAAGAAATGGTTTAAAACAACTATACCGTACCTTACTTCATCACATTTTATTATTTTCTGCTTTGGAACTTCCATACAAACAAAAACAACTCCTCCTGCTCTGTATTTACCTCCTCCATGTTTTCTTGACGCTCTCTTCTTCTGCGGCGGTTGGCAAACCAGCTTAGAGGTGCATTAATTCAATTCAAATTCAATTCAGTTCGAAGGACTTTATTGGCATGGAAGTTTCAAGAACAAGGTTGCCAAAGCATTACCGCCACCAACTATCGTCCTCACGTCACATGAGAAGGTGGTAAGCAGTCCTGCTGCCCAAATCACGTTACCTTGCGAGGCAGCTGGATTCGCCCTAAGGGGAGCTGGAAAGGCTGGTGATAATTCGCTACACTGAAACCTCAGCCATTACTTTAGTGCATACAGTGTTTTCCTTACCAATGGCCCAAGCTAAAAACATAAAACCCAAGCTGTAATAAACTGTAATTTTCTTTTAAAAATGAAACAATGTATATAATTATGACCTGTTTTTAAAGATTTACTGTATGTCTTCAGTAGGAACTAATGGGCTGCTATTCTACATGCTGAATTCCAAAGTATTAAGAGATGAAATAACACATTGTTGGTTTTGGTCTTTCCTTGAGATTTGTTGATAACATGAAAAATATAAAATAACTCCAGCCTCATCCTTTACAAGCAGCTTTGCCTAGAATTGTGTCAGTTTGTGCACTAAGAAGTCTTAGAAATGGTATTTTCTTAAAACAAATGAAAAAATCTGCCAGTGAGGTGACAATGTTGTTTTGTACATGTGCGTTTCCATACAAAGGTGGATTTAGACACAACACACAGCAGAGATGTCATTGATGAACAAATTGAGCAGAGCAGAGAGATTCCCCAGAGGATCGGTGTGATATCACCAAAACAAAGCACAGGCTGACATGGAAAACATCATTTTTGTGATAATGTCTACCTTAAAGTCACAAATAGAAACTACACAGGCAGAAATGGAGTATTTCTGCTAGAGAAATCTGTTCATTGCTGCTGATTAAATGCATGTTAAGTAGCGTTGCAGAGACTGCACCCAGAGACTTTCTATCTAAGCCTGTTGAGCTGTGATAAGTGAGATAATTTGTGTTAATCACATCCAGTCATTAGAGAGCCATCTGAAAAACAAACGCAGGTCCTTTTCACTGCGGCATCTTTTCAGCACCTCCACAAAAATCTCCCACTCCGCCATCTGACAACGAGGCAGCTGCACGCCACTGAATGAGAGTGATTGTCTCTTTTCTTTTAATCAGCACTTAGTGAGTGAGAAAAAGGAGAATGTCCCCTCATCACTCTGCATGTTTTTTCAAGGGTTGATTGTGGTTAGCTGCAGAGAGCGACTTGTGATTTATGTTCCAACACATTTCATGCTTCTTTTCTTTTTTTTTAACCAACCAGCTTTTTGCAGATGGTGTTAGGAACGTTCCACTGAGATTTGTCTCTCACACTTCTCTGCAGAAGCAAATAACCAAACACCTCAAGTCAATTTGGAAGTGACTGGTTAAAGTCTCTCACAATCGGCCACGTCCGCACTATGTCACCTCGAGAGGGGAGGTGGGATGAGAGGTCAGCGGAGGAGATGAGGAAAAAACTCCCAGCCATCAGGTGAGGTGACTGACAGGGGATGGAGTGGGGATGCTGAGGAGGCCGATGGGGACGCCAAAAAGGGGGGGAGGAGGCGTTGTACAACTGGATTTTAATCTAGTCAGACCTCAATCCTGATAAAAGGAACCTGTCCATCTCTCTCCTTTCCATTCTGGGGGTCATCAATCAGACATGTCACTGGCCTCTGCTCCAGTGGATGTCAGAGTCTCGGGGGAGCAGCCAGGCGAGAGCTGCAGATGCTGTCCAAAATGGAAAAACCAGAGCGATGAGAGGAAAATGTGGTGGATAGAGAGAATGATGACATGTCTGATGGCAGATGAAGTTATGAGATAGTAAAACAACAGGTGCATACGGCAAATATTCTAAATTATAAAAGCTTACAAATAAAAAACATTACTAATATGATGAAAACTCATCTTTTAAGTAACAGTTCAACATTCTGGGAAATTTCTTTCTCAGAGAGTGAGATGAGAGGATGAATACCACTCTGGTGTCTGTACGTTACGGAGCTGCGGTCAAGGCGTAATTAGCCTATCTTAGCATAAAGAGTGGAAGGAGGGGGAATAAGCTATCCTGGTTTTGTCCAAAGTATCCAAAAAATACGCCTACCAACACCTTTAAAGCTCAATACTTTGTATCTCATTTGTTTAACCCATACATGAACAGAATGTAAAAACAATTGTACATGCAGGAACTATTTTTTTGCAGGGCTGTAGCCAGTCCATTTACCATCTCTAAGTTAATATAATATATATACATAATATGCCCTTTAAAATAAGAAACAAAATACTGTAAATGTAATTCTTATTTGCAATAACATAACAAGAGGTATTTCTCATTTTTGATCAATGAATTATAGTGATAAATGAGGTGTCCAGTGAAATAATCAATCCTTCATCACCACCAACCTCTCGCAAGGGCCACTTTTGGAGTAGGCAATAACAGACAGCGTGACTGGAGCAAGGTAGGCTAATTGTGTATTCAAAGCTGCTGCCGTGCAGTGTAAGAAATAAATATATTAAGACATTTAAAAAGACCCAGACAAATTACCAAGGACATGACCTCGGTGTCCTCAGTTGTAGCTACGGGCCTGCGTCCTTGGGTTTTGTCATCACAAAAGTGCTGGCCAGATGGATACATTTTTACATTTCTGTTTGTGTATGACTTAAACAAACGAGATACAACATGTTCAATAGTCAGCTTTAGGGGAGTTTTTGAAAAGCTAGCTAGCTTTTACCCCCTGCTTCCAGTCTTTATGCTAAGCTAGGCTAAACCTCATCCTCGCTCCTGCTCCTTAGATCATTTTACACTGTATGATGTCAGTCTGTGATGCTAAATACATTTCAGGAGTTATTTTATGAGGAAATGGTAAACGTGTGACTACTCAATCTGCCTTGTATAACTCTAGCATAGTCAGTGATTTCATACATCTAATGCCTTTGGGCAACTACCAGACAGGGCTGAATTTGTTAAATTCAGTGACGTAGGAGGTGAGAGTAAGAATTAAGACCTGTTTTTAAACACGAACAGTAGCTGCATGTCTAGATTCCCATTTACAGGAGCTCAATCTGTACAAGGACATTGTCTTGACATGTTGAGCGCATTTCTGTGGAAAGCGTCTGTACTCGGCTGCTGCCTGTAAAAAATTATCATGCAGCACACCTTAGTGAAACAAGCCAGTTTATCGCCTCACAGTCCCTGTCCTGGTGTCCATGGCACCTATAGACAGAGACCTCCACACAGCCCACATGAATTTGTTTTCCCTGGACACTCACCTTGGACTTCGCCCAGCCAATAATGCTGCATGTTCCTGGCCTGGGGCCTACATCGCTCCTCCATTTCTGTTCAATACACAATCAACTGATGGTGTCAGTGAGGGTGACATTGTCTCTACAAGTGTCATTTGCCGGCCTTGAGAGCACTTACACTAAATGGCTCTTCGCCAAATAGCCCTTCAGTGCTGGGCGGTTCAATTGCACTGTCAAAAGGAGAATTACCTGCCGTGGGGCCCCAAATGGGAACTCTCGCCTGCTATAGGACACCAGGAATCATTCAGGCTAATGTCTCTGCATTAAAGGAGCTTGTTTCACTAGGAGTGAGGAATTGAGGCTAAATTGCCACATCTGCATGAACAAGGGTAAGCGTTGTCGATTTGTCTTAATTGAGAGGCACGTGGCAAGTGTGTGTGTGTGTGTGTTAGGTTTGGGGGGGGGGGTTCCATTGGGTTCCAGCTGTAAAACTACGGCAACAGACTGCCTGCTTCTTGTTGGACAAGGTGGGGTTGAGGGGGCTCACTAGGAAAAGTGAGGTGGGGAGGGAGTGTTGGGGGAGGTCGGGGCCTCTCACCCTCACACACCCTTTGTCTCCTGGCCATCTGCTGGGGTTTCATAATGGTTGTGAGGGTGAGTGTGCGTGTGAGGAGGAGAGGTGGAGGGTTGTAGGGCTGGTGGGGGGGGGGGGGGGGTATACATTCCGTCACCTTACAACCATCCACACTGCAGAGCCACGCTGGGCCAGGCCAGGCCAGGCCACAGGAGGCTGCAGACGCTCTGTCACACTGGGAGAGAAATTTACAGCCCCAGTGACCCCACTCAGATGACTCTCCATTTCCCAAACACTCACTCTGGTTTATTGCTCATTTTGTTAAGGAGTACAAGGCTGTGGAAGGTATTCAATGACAACACTACTAAGCAAATTCAAAATTAACCTGCCAGATTTCAGAAAGCATAGAGGGAGGGACAGATTTTTAAGTACAAAACAAAAGCACAAAATCCTCCTTGTTGCACACACAGTATGAAATGTGCTTTCAGTATTTTCTCCAGCAGATTCTGAGCACTTGGGAATGTGAAAAGGCACATGCTAATAGTTTGTGGCTAGCAAGCTAAAAATGTGATTGTTATACTACTAAATGGTCTTGTCAAATGTGTTTTGGAGGAAACGTAATTACTGGCTGGAATAGGTTTAATGATAATATTTTTCCAGCCCAGGAACTGTTACGTTCTTGCATTGTAGGGAGGAGGTCAGGGTGGATGGTGGGCACACAACATGCAGGGCTTTGATACTGGAGAGATGGGCTCACATCCTCCATCCCATGTCTGGTTAGGTTTAGACCACTAAAGCACTTTGGTTAATGGTTGGTAAAAATTGTGCTTTAGGTTAAATGTCGAAAAAATAAACACATCCTGTCTCGTGCTTCAAGTGAGTGTTTTCTTTTTCAATATTTAACTGAAACCATACTTTTTCTCAACCTTAACCAAGTGCTCTGAGTTGCCTAAAACAAATGACGTATGTTAAAAGTGAACGTTTTTCGGATTTGTTCAGTATTAACATTTTGCAGCTTTGCAGAGAGGGTCATTGAAAACATTTCCCCATTATAATGATAACAAACTTCCTATTGCATTGCATTTCTTTCAAAATGTATTTGCTGTTGCAGATTAGTAGTATATAAATCTAATTTTGAGGAAACAGAATTGCAACAGGACATGTAAATATCTGCATTTTTATTATACAACAGTGTATTGCTGCGAACAGATAAAGAATACTTGCTCAGTTTTTCATTTTAATGGCAACATTTTCACGTTATAACGAGATCCTTATTATGTACAACAAGATATTTATTTCATAATGATTAGGAGATTATCATTATACCCTAAAATTATTCAGTTTTAACAAGACACTTTTTTGTTGTTTTGTTCTAGTTATAAGAAAAATTTCTTCTTATAACAACATATCATTGTATCTTATGTCAACAAATGTTCTTGTTATTACATAATACCAATATATCTTATAAAAACATACAACATCATGTTTTTGTAATGGTAGCTGGCATCAATATCCAAAAAACAATATGCAAAATCTTCTTAACCAATGTTCACTCTCATCTTTGAGGGTTTTTTTGGTCTCTGCTTCGCTGCCTTCGATAGATGCTTCGTCTGTTTTACATGTATCGCAGAAGGTTTTGTTGCAGACAGCTGTTTATCTCAAAAGTGAAAATACGTGCCAGCCAGCAGTGTATCGTCTCTACTTCTGTTGTGTCAATTTCAATGTGTTGAAAAACACGCCTTTTGCTGTGTGGAACACTGGCTTGAACAAATTTTATTGGCAGACCAGAAAGTATAGAGTGCTGCTACACAGAGTAATGAGACTGCATAAACATGTCATTCTTAACATCTGATAACACTCCACATTACAGGTGACATAAAACTAATCTTTCAAATCTTTCCTCGCTTGCTGTCACATGTGTACTTGATAAAAGTTCAAATTTTGTTTTGCTCTCGCTCAGCAATTTTGTTGTTAATGATCTTCAGAGCAGAACAGCAGGGAGGAAATATTTAAGTCTTGATGACACAGTATACATCGTCATCAGCTGAGCTGCTCAGACTGGGTCAGCAGCCTGTCACTGAGATTTACAGTTAAAACGGTGTTACTGGAGGATTTGGGAGGAAACACACCTACACCAGTGTTAAAGTTGCCTGACATTTAGATACTAGACTGAACGCAGCGCAAGAAATGAAATGACATTTGTTGCTATATTCCAGACTGGAAAGGCATTTTTATTTTCACATGCTCAAAGTGTGTAAAAAGTCATAATAAAACCAATAAAGTGATCAGAAATAAGCTACACTTGTTACTGTAGTTACTGTGCAGTGACTGTACACATACAGGTTCAAACAGTCATGGCTGCTTACTTAAATATGAACTAAAAATAGAAATATGTCATATTATTTATATATGTTACATTCAACAACAAATTAGGAACATGAATTAAGCAAAATTATACATTTTCTGTGACTTGTAGCGTCTGAATCTCTGTATATAAATTCTTTGTTTAATTTAAAAGCAACGTTTTTCTTTTCAGCCCATTAATGTGAGTATTAAAACCATGTGCTCACAATAAAAAATGCAAATCAACACTGAGGAAAAATCTGTCTCATTTAGCTAATTGGCAGGTCGGGTGTGTGTGTGTGAGAGAGAAAGAGAGAGAGAGAGAGAGAGAGAGGAGTGGTATTGACCCCGCGAGCAGATGGGCTCCTCCACACTGCACTGCTCAGTCCTGAACACACACCGGGTTGTGCAGGAGAAAGGATGTGGGAGTGTGTGTGTCAGTGACCATCTGACACCTCCCACAACTGGTCTACACTCCCCCTGTGCTTTACATATGGAGTGCAATCCGGCCAATGGAGTTAATTATCGAGATGGTGTGTGAACGCAGATTTTCATATGATAATCAGGGATGTTGAAGCCAAAAGTTGGCAACTTTTACATTTAGGCATTCATCTGATGCTCTTACAATGAGTGCAGCACTGAGATTTGTCCATTCATTAAAAATTACAAGCAACTAAGGCTAAGTGTAAAGCTCACAGCCTAAAGGAAAGAAATCCTCCTTCAGATCCTCTTATACAGTTTATGTCATGGTTTGAGGGTCTGTGCTTGGTTATTTCTTTTTTTTTATATTCTCCTTGCCTCATGTGTCTGGTAGTTTTACTTCCTGTCGTTGTTTGCTTTTCCTGCCAGTTTGGATTGTTTGTCCCACCCTAATTAAGTTCACCTGTGTCTAGTTAGCCTGCCCTCACCTGTGTATATAGTCTCAGTGAGTCTTCGTCAGTTTGTCCCAGATGCTCTGTTGGTTTTGGCTTTGTTGATGTTTGGACCGATATCGACCCGTCTTTCTTGTCTACGTCTGCTTCACTTAGTTGATTCCATAAATTATCCCCTAAGCCTCTGCAGATGTATCTGATCTTGCTGTTCACAGTCAAAGGTGGAGATAAGGGCAGAGGAAAACATTTCGAAATGGAAACCTATCTTGTGGTTGCATTGCATTCTGGTCTGGTGGAAAAACTGGTATCTCTGCCTCTTATGTGCTTTTCCGGGACTCATGACTTAACTGTTGAACACTGGTGCAAAATTATGGCTCAGAAAACATTGCATTATCCAATAATCCATGGAAATTAGTAAAAAAAAAAAAAAATACAGTCAACATGTAATACTGGTCAAGAAATAAGCTACATCACCAGAATTTTTTACAGTACCACTAAAGTCCTAAAAACGTTTTTTTATTATTTATTGGTTTTCAGTTTGCAAGTCACATCAAATGGTACAGTGAATAAGTTATAAAACACACTCTCACTCTGTTCTCCCTCCCATCACCCCATCACTATCAACTGAGTACAGACATAAAATAAATAAATAAATAATAATTAATAAATAAAATAATGATGATTAAATAAAGTTAAAGGGTGTTTCTCAACTCAATGTACAAGATCATAATGCTACTCTACTCCCTCAGAGCTTGTTCCTACTGAGGCAGGTTTCCAACATTAACATGTCTTAAGAAGTACATAAAAGGTCTCCAGATATCATCAAACATTTTGTTTATGTCTAACAATGTTGTTTTTTTTCCATTGTCATGTTTGAAGCCATTTCTTTGATCCACATTCCGATTCTTGGTGTCCCTCTTGGCTTATTACACTTGGTACAAGTATCAGGAATGTTATCATTAAACTTGTGCAATTTAAGGAGTTATGTATGTACGCATCAGCCATTTATACTGTAATTTTCAGGCTACTGATGACTGTCTACCTCTGAGCCTTTTTACATGCCTCACTCAAGTCTTAAGATATTTCATCATCTATATCTTCCTTCCATAGTCTCAGTTTAGATTGTGTGTTAAGAAACTTAGAGATTTCTGGACTCAAATGCAAGACTCAAAGGGAAGGTTAGTAATAGTAAAACACAGTTTATTGACAGGTGAGGGTGGGGGAGATGATGCAGGAGGGTAGGGCCAGGCTGGCAGCATGAGTAGATCTGTGAGAAGAGAGGATGGTCTAGTGTGGCAGAGAGTGCGATAGGAATCTTCAGCGAGGCAGTAACACAAGGAAACAAGGGTCAAACAGGAATGCAAAAAATACACGATAACAATCAGACTGAGGTACTTGGCCGAGACGCTTTACCACAAAGGCAACGAAATGAACTGGTGAAGAGCTGGGGTGTGGGTGGTGGCAGTAGATGCAGGAACACACCCCACCACCACGGGACCCACAGGAAACACAAGGAATGAGGAAGAGGCCAGCCGGACCATGACATTCTGAGAATTCATCAGACTTAGACACAAGTCATACAAAGATGAAATTAAACCTTTATCATAACAATGTCCTATGCTACCTCTAACGAGGATATGACAGGTACGGTGGTGTGAAAAAGTGTTTGCCCCCTTCCTGATTTTTCTTTTTTTTGTCACACTTAAATGTTTCAGATCATCAAACAAATTGAAAGAAGTTATTGTGTGGGAACAAGATCCATATACATGCATACCGTATTTGTAAAGAGGTTATTATGCTGAGGGATTAAAGGTTTTATTTAGTGTGAACAAGCCCCATGTACATGTATACTGTATGTGTAAACAAGTTGTTACTCTGAGGGAACAAGATCCCTACACATGCATATGTGAAAAACAGGATGTTGTCCTAAGGGAGAAAGATATTATATTATGGGCAAAAGATCCATAAACGTGTGTGTGTGTGTGTGTGTGTGTGTGTGTGTGTGTGTGTGTGTGTGTGTATACAGTGATCTGAAAAAGTGTTTGCCCCCTTCCTGCTTTCTTATTTTTTTGCATGTTTGTCACACTTAAATGTTTCAGATCATCAAACTAATTTAAATATTAGTCAAAGATAACACAAGTAAACACAAAATGCAGTTTTTAAATGAAGTTTGTTATTATTAAGGGAAAACAAAATCCAAACCTACATGGCCCTGTGTGAAATAGTAATTGCCCCCTAAACCTAATAACTGGTTGGGCCACCCTTAGCAGCAACAACTGCAATCAAGCGTTTGCAATAACTTGCAATGAGTCTTTTACAGCGCTGTGGAGGAATTTTGGCCCACTCATCTTTGCAGAATTGTTGTTATTCAGCCACATTGGAGGGTTTTCAAGCATGAACTGCCTTTTTGAGGTTATGCCACAGTATCTCAATAGGATTCAGGTCAGGACTTTGACTAGGCCACTCCAAAGTCTTCATTTTGTTCTTCTTCAGCCATTCAGAGGTGGACTTGCTGGTGTGTTTTGGATCATTGTTCTGCTGCAGAACCCAAATTCGCTTCAGCTTGAGGTCATGAACAGAAGCCCAGACATTCTCCTTTAGGAGTTTTTGGTAGACAGCAGAATATGATTTAATTCATGGTTTCATTTATCACAGCAAGTCTTCCAGGTCCTGAAGCAGCAAAACAGCCCCAGACCATCACACTTCCACCACCATATTTTACTGTTGGTATGATGTTCTTTTTCTGAAATGGCGTGTTACTTTTACGCCAGATGTAATGGGACACACACCTTCCAAAAAGTTCAACTTTTGTCTCGTCAGTTCATAGAATATTTTCCCAAAAGTCTTGAGGATCATCAAGACGTTTTCTGGCAAAAATGAGACGAGCCTTAATGTTCTTTTTACTCAGCAGTGGTTTTCGTCTTGGAACTCTACCATGCAGGCCATTTTTGCCCAGTCTCTTCTCTTGGTGGAGTCATGAACACTGACCTTAACTGAGGCAAGTGAGGCCTGCAGTTCTTTGGATGTTGTTGTGGGGTCTTTTCTGACCTCTTGGACGAGTCATCGCTGCGCTCTTGGGGTAATTTTGGTCGGCCGGCCACTCCTGGGAAGGTTCACCACTGTTCCATGTTTTCGCCATTTGTGGATAATGGCTCTCACTGTGGTTCGCTGGAGTCCCAAAGCTTTAGAAATGGCTTTATAACCTTTTCCAGACTGATAGATCTCAATTACTTTCTTTCTCATTTGTTCCTGAATTTCTTTGGATCTCGGCATGAAATCTAGCTTTTGAAGATCTTTTGGTCTACTTCACTTTGTCAGGCAGGTCCTATTTAAGTGATTTCTTGATTGAGAACAGGTGTGGCAGTAATCAGGCCTGGGTGTGGCTAGAGAAATTGAACTCAGGTGTGATAAACCACAGTTAAGTTATGTTTTAACAGGGGGGGCAATCACTATTTCACACAGGGCCATGTAGGTTTGGATTTTGTTTTCCCTTAATAACAACCTTAATTTAAAAACTGCATTTTGTGTTTGTGTTATCTTTGACTAATATTTAAATTTGTATGATGATCTGAAACATTTAAGTGTGACAAACATGCAAAAAAAAAAAAAGAAATCAGGAAGGGGGCAAACACTTTTTCACACCACTATACATGTGTGTAAACAGATAGTTATCCTGAAGGGACAAGATCCATTTAGAAGTTTATTTTATATGTAACAGGTTCTTATTCAGAGGGAACTAGATATTATATTCTGGGAACAAGATCCCTACATTCATATGTGTGTACATACACGTATGTAACCAGGATGTTATTCTGAGGGGAACAAGATATTGTGGGAGTAGTTGATACAGAACTTGTAGGCACACTGTAGATTTTGTTCCAACAAGAAAATAACTTGTTTGTACAGAAAAGTTGTTCACATAGGTTTATATAAAACGTCTTTTGGAACTTAAAGGGACATCATCCAAGTATGTTGGGTTGATCCTTCCTTTATTGCCTGTACAATTCTCCTGTGGTGAAATGGTCATGTCAGAAAAACACAAATGACAATTTTCATATAGATTCCTTATTGAGTCTCTTTGAATACTCCTAAATTGTAATGTAATTCAATAAAAGCTATAGGTGGTTTGTCAAAGAACATAAGGGAACCACTGTTTGCTTCGCTTTTATAAATCAACTTGTTAGTTCTTTGTACCCAGACTGTGTCAGATGGGCCTAAGGGTGGGTTGTTCATACAATTATGCTGATTGAGTGGCACACCATGTTGTCTTCTCTTTCACTCTTTGATACAGTTGGGCTGCTGGAGAGCTTGTCCATCACAGCAGATATGATTAAAATGATTGAGGACTTGTCCATTTATTTCTGCCTATCCCACACACACACTGACCAAGCTGTCTAGCTGACATTAGGGCTGTTAGACGCATTGGATGTGGAACTCTGACAGGGTTCACTTTCAAGATGGTCCAGTCAGCGAACATTAATCTGACAAAAAATGGTAAAAAGATTCATATCAAGTTTTTTGATATTTGTCATTATTGGAGGAGCATAATAATTTCATTAAATTTGACTTTTAAGGGCCAATAGAGTGATCTAACCCTATCAAGCATGTTTTGTTCTTGAATCAAATCCACATATTTAACTCATTTTCAAATCGATAAGGCACCATCCATTGTCTGATGAATTATTTTTGCCTCTATATTAATTCAAGAGTTTGTTTAGTTGTATACAGCATTGAATGTAGCTGATTGTTTCTCCTTAAGATAGTCTGTGTATGGTATATAAGGGAGTGAAGGGCACCCAGCTGTATCACCCACTGTGATTGATTTACCAATCTTTTCTCCCCCAAGCTCAGGTCATGTGCCACTCTTTGTCCTGTTTCCCTGCAGCAGAGAAGATGCAAATAGAACCAACAGCAGCTGTTGAATGGGATGCTGTGTCTGGTTACGCTTAAAGAAGCATCTTGCTGGCAGCCCAGTAAAAGATGGACGAGAAGTGCTGTAGGCCCGGGCACACTGATCTCTAGCTAAGCTCCACAGCTTACTTTTACCATTGATACGTTTAAATCATAAATTTTTTCACAAAATAAGGGCTGTAGATTTTGTCGCCCATCGCTTCCATTTAAAGTGCATCAGGATGGGATCTTTTAATGGCCAACTTGAACAGGAAGAATGATTACAAGCAAAACCTGTTTTAATTATCATATGAGCACTAGTTTTAAGACAAACTTGAAAAATTGTTAACCTATCCTAAAAAGGTGAGCTGCTTAGGTTGGCTTATAACTGCAATTGTTTACGTTGTCATGAGCAACCACAAAATGTGAACAGCTAACTATGCAAGGTACAAACGCATGTAGTGTATGTTGTATCATATTTTGCTGAAAACAGGAGGAACATATGCATGGACAGCATAATGGATTATGTGGGCTGGAAAGTACATTTTTAAACGTTTTTCGACCGTGAAACCTATTACCATTGGAATTCATTGTAAGTGACATAATTTCAAACTGTCCACAGCCACATTTTTATGAACAAAACTCCCAACTTTTTACAGCCACTTTTCAAGTCTACAGTGGGCGAGAATATGATACTTAGAATGTACCTTTTTGATGGAAATCACTTTACGGTCGCTTATACCGTCTGACCAACAGTCAAAAAACAAGGTTTTCAAATGTTTGGAGTCCTGTTTTCAGCAGAAGTTATATTGCTATTCCACTGGAATACAATGCACTGAAATTTGCCTTAGAGAATCATGACACAAACGCGTGCAAAAGTAATAACGTTTAATTCAAATAAAAACATGCAACAGGTCACCATCACCCTGATTAGATTCAACCCGTTATAAAATAAACATCCAAAGCCATACATTGCGTTCAGTGGGCATTCACTGTATGAGAGAAGAGACAACTCCATGGAGGATACACAGGTAAGCCCACAGACTAAAGAAACCAAAACAAGAACCCAAAAAACAGCTAACAAAAAAAAATCACAGCTCCTCCTGCTCCGCACAGGCCACAGTACAGTGGTGATCCTGAAAAGGTTCCAAGCATACAAACTTTGTTCTCTGAAGAGAGAAAGCACAAGGACCTGTAGCCCCCCCATCCCCCTCCCTACACCCCTCCCACTGGCTGCTAATAATCAATCACTATCACAAAGCGCTATGAACCATATGGCACACAGAAGACAAGTCTGAGAACACAAGTGATGAACCAGCAGTGCCCCGTTGATACATACGTCACTGAATGTCTAGTAGCAGTTTATTCCCATGTACCGGACATGCAATCATTTAAGGAAGGCTTGTCAAATTCACATCATCGGGATTGTGGAAGCTGGGGAACGTGAGACTAACATAGCCTGGGAGACCAAGCAAAGCATTGTTTTGGGTACATTTTTTCTCCGTGAGGATACATTTGGCATACTGCAAGATGTTGACGTTTGTTGTTTAAAAAACAACTCCGAATGATCTGAACATTTAAAATATCAGTCGGGGTTACAGGAGTATATTTGTTTTTCTGAGTAGTGAGTTGATTCAAATCTCTCACCACAATACCCATATAACAGGGACTAACTGTCACCACATGTGAAGAATCCAGCGGACACACACATAATTGGTACACTCAATCAGGTCATTTGTTATTTTACAATCTGGATGTAGAACACAAAGATTATTAAAAAAACAACATTAGCAAGATGTACAGTATTCTTGTTTCATAATGTCTGGTCTGCACCATGAACTTTAATGGATGACTGGGCGAAGAGGTCGGGTTCACTTGTGCATCCCTCCCTTTGTCCAATGGGAGGCTCCCGAGGGAGGAAGTGGGAGTCAAGAGTCTTGGATAAGATGATGGTTGTGTAGTTTGAAAGTAGTAGAGTCAGTGTTAACTGTTTAAGATGCTGTGTGTGTGTGTGTGTGTGTGTGTGTGTGTGTGTGTGTGTGTGTGTGTCTGTCAGGGAGGGATGACAGCAGGAGCCTCAGTTGCTGTACACCTGGCCTTCGGGCGGCTGGGAAAGCCTGTTGTTCTCTTTCATCATCATGTGCTGTCTGAGTTCCTGCAGCACCATCCGGATGTTGTAGGAGTTTTTCCACCTGGACAGCGCTGTCACCGCCTTTATGTCCACCTGAAGGGCAAAGAGGGGGGGGGGGGTGCTTTTTATTATGGCCTCAATAAGAAACCTATTGTGCAGCCTGGCATTAAGATTAAATATGTAGAATGCAGTTTTAGGCTAAAGCAGTGTGTCAACACAAAGAGTGAAATTAACTTATTTTAAGAGCTTTTTAAAATCAAAATACAGGCAGAAATATAAAACTGATTTCTGTAAGCTTAAAGTAGCTCCTAACTGGTCAAGGTAAGAGAAACTCACAAAGCATTTTAGGGTTAAAACTAGCTCCTGACTCACAATCAGTCAGCTGCTGCAGGTAGTTCCCCTGATTGTGTCAATGTTTTGATTTGCATATTTTGGTGGTGGGGAGTTAATGAGGATCCTAACCGCTCACTAAGAATTCTAAGCAAATCCAATAACACCAGCGAGGATGGTTTGCACTACCTGCAACTACCTACTGCTATCAAACCAAACATTCTCTGTTCAGACCCCAATTTGTTTGACAGTTCATTAAGTATACATTAAATAATGACCAACTGCAATAAGTAAATTAATGAATTAGATGATTTCATGGCCATGGCTGGATTACCCAGTAAAATTTGCACTAGGCCTATATGTGGAATTAAACCATCAAACGGATGAAGAATTGTTTAGTCAACTGGGGAAAAAAAACAAGTTAATATTTTACTTTGTTTCATGTATGAAAATTATTCATTCACGATCATGAAACATGATGTCTTTAAAAGCAACAGGATCAACCCCACCCCTTCTCTTAGCTCAGGAGTTCTCTCACTTCCTTACTAAAAGTGGCTCTCAGCAGCTTTGTGAAAAGGTTTTGAGAGGAAACTCTTAACTATGAATTTTAGAACCATTTAGGAGCAGTCTGTAAATATGGCCCCTGAATCTTAATCAAATGGTTAAATACCTTGAGATTTCCGGCAATAGTAGCTTCTTTTTACCAACTGCTTGTATTTAGACGGTTGTAGACAGGTCAATTCAATAAGAAGGACTGCTTTATGGCATATCTGATTTACAGGAAGGCTGCAGTAGGTAAGTACTTTGATTTCTTAGGTATTTCAATTCAGTGGATTACTCTGTAACATATTTTACCATCTGGTAACCTTACCAAAATAAAATGGCCGGTCAAAGCCATTCTATACAGCAGATGGTTCACTGATGCCAAACCCTGTTTTAATTTTCTATAGAAAATAACACATTATACCTAAAATAAGGTCTGTGAAGGACACGAGGCCACATGAACTATGAAGCTGAAGTAAATGACAACTGAAGCAGTAATTTACTCATGAAACTCAGCACTAAAATGATTGGCAGAACAATGTTACTACATCCCAGTGTAACATGAGTAGGGAGGTAGTGACTCAACAACTCTCCAACAACTTACTACTAAAAGCTACCACTGACTCTGAAGAATAAGTTCAGTCTTAAATTTAACTGGCAGCAGCAGCTCCTCTTGGGAGCAGAGTAGGTTTTGGTAAATTGTACATATATTGCATTGGTCTAATTCAGTCCACAACATACCACTTAACACTTGAAATGAATAACTTAACTTAGAATGTTGATCAAACAGGCCAGAATTGATGTGTGACAAAATGTGGATACTCACCACACCATTTGAATTGTGTACACCACTCAGGTTGATCTTGTTCACAAAGCGGACAAGAGGGGGATGCTCTGGGTATCTGAGTCCACATTCTATTTTTAGACTGTATATCCTGCCTTCATAGACAGTCTGCAATTAAAGAAAGCATGACAGGTTAGCTCAAAGAGTGAGAGTCAAGGGAATGTGATGGTCTGTGGTGTCTATTAATTTGTTGCCATTAATTAACCACATTTGCTGATTGAGCTTGAAAGAGCATTCTTGACCTTGGAACAGCGGTTGACAAAACAATCTCCACTCAAGGTCCCCTTACTTGCTTGTTCTGAAGCTTTTGACCATATCACAGAAAATCATCTAACATCTACAGTTTCATGACAACAGAGCAAACTTTATCCGCTGATAAGGACCATGTGATTAATACATTTCATTACATGTTTAACAAAGCTTGATGAAGGACAACAGCTCAGAAAGCGAGGACATCTTATCAATGACAAACCTCTAGTGGACAGAGTGGTTAAGGTGAAGAGACTCACAAACATGTAACACAGCTGAGTGAAGTCCCTGCTCTGATTCCAGCTCAATACTCTGTCAATTCTGTGCCTGTTCACAACATCAGTAATCTGTGATTCAGTGTTCAGTCAGTTTGTGACAGGTAACAGTGACAACTGCAGCACCTGCATGAACAGTAGTGTTGATTTTAACTTGTTTAAGTTGAGTGTTTGAAGGCAGCTGCACAGAAAACGTTGAGTGCAGTGAACATGAGATGCTGGTCCTTAGAAACAGCCTTAAGTGCTCTAGTAACCTAGGGGACACACCCTAACTTGCTGCCACTGCAACCAGTCTTGTAACCAGGTTGCCACTTCAAATGTTGCAAAAGTGCAAGCTAACTAGTGCATGCATGTACTTCTCTTTACTTCTAAACCACACTAGGAAGTACTACATCATCTTAACTCTCTAAAGGGGAGGCTGAACCATGCAAGTGCCACCACAGAGAGCACAACCACCCACAATGTTCTTGGCTCTTAGGAAAACATGCCTCTTCCACCTCAGAGCTTCTACCGCACTGCAACAGAAACTACACTAACTCAAACACATCCAGCTCCTCAGAGAGCATTCACTATCAGTGATGTTGATAGGTTTTCAATGTAGTGAGTCCATGGGACCCAAAGGTGGTAATTTGAGTGGGTCCCCGATAAAATGTGTTTTTTGACTCACTGTAGTGTTAAACTATCATTTAGGGATGGCTATCATTAGGATTTTATCGATACTCTACTCTGATCTATACTCTTATCGGTTCTTTTTCATTACTAAATAATTGCTTTTTTTAAAATATATTCTTTTAAAAAGACAATAAATTCAGAACTGGATTAGAATTTAATATTTAACTAACTAAATGTTGTTTCTAGAGCAAGTTTACAACAGCAAATTCACTATATAAACTCAATAATATTTCACTGAAAACAAATCTAAAGTGTCAATAAAATAAATCATATTCCTGACATCAAAATACTGAGTGAACTTTAGAAAGAATGAAGAACACAGACATCAGTCAGTATCAGTCCTTCCTCCTGTCCTCTGTCCTCCTCCCTCTGCTGCTGCTGTGATTCACTGCAGGTAAGTTACCGCTGGTAGAGAGACGAGGGGCTGGCTTGTCTCCGCCAGCAGTAAGTTTACAAGAATTTGCCAAATTTGCTTTCTACATGTTAACATGTTTATGCTTGTTGAACAGGTATATTGATAAAATATTGGCTTTTTATTAGCTAAGGTTTTATCGCACTTACATTTACATATAAAATTATTTGGGGGAAAATACACATAAAAAGCAATAGGTCTTATGGCATGTTTTGTTTAAAAGTATGCCCATTTAATTGACTTGTAACCATGCACTGCATTCAGCAGTGCACTCTTCCATCATATGTACAATTAATTTGCCAGCATCCCATTAAATAGGAATTCAGTAAAATTACAACCCTCTGCATGCACAGTGATTTCTCCTCATCATCACATGTGCAGCCAACACTACTGCACTGTCTGAACCAAGGGACTGCATGCTTTTAGATAAGTTTTGATTTTATTACTGGAGTGAATATATTTTATATATTTTTATGATATTTCAGTTAATCAGCAGATAATAGCCTAAAGTAAAGTACACAGTTTATAACTTGTTAACACGTTCTGCTAGTTTTTGCTAGCTAGCTGTTACCATATGGGATGCAGCTTGATTGAGCATGCTAATTGGGGAGTTTTAATTAATCTATTTCCATTCATTCTTCATTGTAAAACATCTTTTATAAATTTATAAATAAGTTTGCATACAGCCCATGTATTTTTGTTGTTCTTCAATGAAAGTTCAATACCATGTTAAAAAAAAGTCAACTCCTTTAATCAAAGTTCAACTCAACTAAATTGTTGATTTTTCCATTTCTATTAGAAGGATTTATAATTATGTCTGCTTAGGATATCGTAAAAGGTTTGTTTGTTTCTATCTCTATATGACATGGTAAATACAGCCTGAGCAAATAACCCCTATGTTTCCATTTTATTCCCATTATTTCCTGTTAATTCCCAAAAATTCCTGTTATCAGAATCAGAAATCAGAATCAGAAATACTTTATTGATCCCCGAGGGGAAACTCTTTTGTTACAGCTGCTCACAATCACATCAGTGCACACAGGAGTAGAAGTTCTAAGCAAATCAAAATATAATACACTATAATACAGGCAAGATAAATTAAATACAAATTGGACATAAGTATAATTAAAATAAGTGTACAAAGTGGATTTACCGGTTGATGATAAGTATGTACATGTACGGTAAAATACAATGTTACATAATAATACATGTTAATTCGCATGGACAGTTTCCACCTTGAATAGTCACAGAATTTTGCAAGCCTAGCGGGGACAGACCCTAGTACGCTCTGGTGTTAAATGCTAAATGGTCCCAACTAACTGACAAGCAAAACCATCACAGCATATTGCTTTTTCCCATGTAAATTCACCAGTGGCATGTTGTTAAAGTACAAATAAGTGCATCTGAAATGTCTATTTCAGAGTTCAGAACCTTTTTTGCTTTGCATTTAAAATCTAAATCATTGGGTCAGAGTGTTTTGGTTGGACAATGGTTTCATTTTAATAACATGCGCCCATCATATGCTGAATTTCCACACAGTTGACATACCTGGGATATGGAGTACTGAGAGCACCAACACAATAAAAGGTGTTGTTTACCTTGATGACTTGTGGGAGGTTCATCTAAACTGCAAAAAGTTTGCATACACTTTGTCAAAGAGCTTTTTTTTGTTTTTTTTAAGTCGCCCTATCTGATATTTGCCTGTTTCTAGATCACCTTATTACAGCTCATCCTCAACAAAAAGTGTTACCATAGCATCTACACTACTGCCTGCTGCTGTTTGATCATAAGCTGATAGAGATTCAGCATCATACCTGCAACCTCATGTACCACATGCATTCCATTTAAGAGCGTTCCCCACCCTTGCTACCATGCAAGTGCAGCACACCCACATGGCCAAATAAAACGCAGCCTCTGTTTTACCATGGCATTTTCTTTTCTTACGAGACAAGTTGTTGGTTCAGGTCAGCACAAGCAACACGTTCCCTTCATGTACTGGTTCTAAATGGAGTGAGAACTCTACTCATTAGGGACAAATCGTCACTGTACCAGTTAAGTGTTTGGAGCACACCCAATGTTTTCTGTTTTTCAACTTTGAGCAATCCTGAACTGTGTTAGATGGTCCCTTTTGTCTTACAGGGACATTTGTTCAAAGCATTTTTTTCAAATCAGTGCAATGCTGGAATCCTATTGGCCAACTGAAGAGAAGAGCAGTATGATGTATGAAAGTGTTGTGGGCCCTGGGGGCGGCTCACCTTGGCGGGGCCAATGATCATGCCATTCCAGTGAGTTAGCGTCATGTCGTCATCATCTGCGAGGCCCCAGCTCACTGTACCGTCTCCACCTCCCTTCTGGCCTTCCTCCAGTTCCTCCAGCAGCCGAAAGCTGCGGGGAACTACAACGCCTTAAGGCACACACAGAAAAAGGGATAATTAAATGACTTTGGTTTAATGACACGCTGGGAGAAAATTCTGTCATATCATACTAAATTATTTCCCTGAACAGAAGCTGCTTACCAAAAGCTAGGCTAACCCAAAAGAAGGTGTGTAAAAAAAAAAAAACATGCCTCTAGTATCACTTACGAACTGATAATATATTTTCAAATTAGCAATATCTGGCAGTGATTCCTACTAAAACATAGTATCACCTATCAACCTCCTAACATACTAAAATGACTCAGTTGGGTATGATTATTAATTAATTGTTTCATTAGTTGAATTAAATAATTTACATTAGTGTTCCAGGTCAAAAAAGTCTGGATGTGCATTGTTGAAACCTAGCTTATGACTCTACAGGCGTAACCTATGGAAGACCTTCTGTCCTGTAAGGTTGCTTTCCGGCAAACCTGTTCTTCAGGATTTTAACGCAAGTGGACAGAAATAGTCAACGAAAATAATGTTTACTTTACTTAAATGCAGCATGATCCATGTTCTCATTATGGACACATCTGAATGGGTAGAACTTTTCTATGACAGCTGTGCAAAGTAAAACTAACCATCAAAATCTCAGATGCTGGCATGTCTCTTAGAAAATGATCAAAAGAAAGGGGGCATTGGCTGTTAACTACGCAGACCACTGTGAGGTGACCTATAGACAGCTGCGTCACCTTGATGGCCAAATGCACATGCTGTGACATCATGAAGAAGTTTAAACTGCTCCCACAGGTTGAACATTCTGTACTACTAAACTGGGTCTACGCTCATAAATTATCACCTGTTGTGACAGTGTCAATAGGCTATATAGACAGCCTTAATTTATGGCAGCAGGGGTATCTTCAGACAGACACCATTTTTAATAGTTTGCCCAACCTGGCATTAGGTGAAGTCATTAGCTTTGGGGTAGCTAAGGGTAATCCCAGCAGTCCCTCAGAGGGATGACCAATCTGTCGACTTTAACTGAACAGTTTCAGGATGCACCTAAGTGTGAGAAACTACATTACCTTGCTAGCTGTTTAATGAGTTGCCTACTTAACTATCAAATGTAAAAACATACCGCTAAGGACAGATATTCATATTAACGTACCTAAATAAGCAGTAAGACTACGTTGCCAAACAACGCGTGGAGTAAAATACATTGGGTTCAGTTTCTATTGACTACTACTTTTGAGCATTTCTTCCGGAATGCGATGACTCTCCAGTTGCTGAACAGGGCTGTGCTGCCAGCTAACGTAAATCTAAGCAAATAACTTATCTACCCATCAAGCTAGTCACGGGCGTCACCGCCTAGCGAACAGAGAAACCCACCAATACCCCAGACACATGTGATCTGTGATGTGGACCTAATCCTAATGCAGCATTTTCTCTGACCAACACGCTTCACAATGGTAACGCTACCTCAAGATTGTTGCAGATGGCCGAGTGTTGCTCAATGACTGTGGGCCAGCTTAGCTAGCTAATGAGCTAGCTAGCAAGCAGCGTTAATGACAGCATTTCCTTTCACAGAGTCCTGTTACAGTCAAAACTCCGCTGCAGCTAGAATCTTGGGAAACTATTATGCAGCACATTTGGTATTTTGGAAATTGTACCTCTTAAGCAAAATCACCGAAAAGATACTGTCTGAACTGTCGGGGAAGTCTGCTTACCTGATCCGGCGGCAGCCGCCATCTTTGTCACTGCTTTACGGAAGCGTGCACGTATAATGTTAACTTGCGCGTGTCCGCAGTAAGAAAAAAGTAACCATTCTTTTCGTAAATTAGGTTGTTTTAAAAATATATATTTTTTATTTCACTGGCTTCATGATATTGGTTTAGTTATGCTTTAAAGACAAGCGTTAGTTCCTCGTGCACCGTCCCTCTCCTTATCCATCCAACTTTAAGAAGATGAAGCGCAGCTGTTGGTGTCGCATTTGTTGGGGATGTTTCTGAAGAACTGTCACTTGGGTTCAAGAAAGGGAGAACATGGCAGAAGCTGAAATGGCATCTGATTTTGACTTGGTGCTGCAGTTTCCTTTACTATGTGCACGGACTGCACTGACAGGTGGTTATTGAAAGTACGAGTTCGCCATCTACTGGACAATATGGATAGTGTCAGATTAAAGGATAGATGCACATTTTTTCATCTCTGTCTTAATAATAATAATAAAAATAAAAATATTAAGAATTTATTTATATAGCACTTTTTAAAACACAGTTACAATGTGCTCCACATATAGGATAAAATACACACATACAAATACAAGTAGGCTATACATGTTTACATACATGCACGCACACATACATATGCATGATACATAGACAAATATTAAAGCATATGACTAAAATAAACACAACTAAAGGCAAACAGAGTGTTTTTAGAAGGTCTAATCTGTAGAAATGAGTTTTCAGCAGCAGCTTAAAACCAGCCACAGATTCAGCAGATCTGATGGAATGGGGATGTGCTACTATGGCCCTCAACCAGCTGGAGCAGCTGGTGAGTAACAACTTTCTCAAAGATTTTAGACATGAAAGGAAGTTTGGAAGTCTGTAGTTAGCTAAATCAGTGGTATCTATGGAGGGTTTTTTTGAGGAGGGGGAAGAGCCAGAGGAGAGAGATTAACTATCGAGAGAAGACGGGGGGCAACGACTGGCAGGACCTCTTTAAGAAATTTAGTAGGAATTATATCGGTAGGGCAGGATGATGGACGCATATGAGAAACTATATCAGAGAGATCTTGAATGGAAATAGGGCTGAACTCAGCACAGGTGACTTGATCAAAGTGATAAACTCGAAGGTTGGCAGGAACACCAGAGTGGGCAGGATTTAGAAGCTGGTTTATAGTGTTGAACAAAAACCTAGGGTTATGCTTGTTATTGTTGATCAGAGACAGAGACATATGCCGCTCTCGCATCTTTGATGAGTTGATTGAGCATGGTTAGTAGCTCCTTCATGTGACGGTAGTGAACATGAAGGTTTGTTTTTTTTCCATCTGCGCTCAGCTTTTCTATAGTCTCTTCTATGGCGTCGAATGGAATCATTTATCCAAGGGGACGGATTGACAACTGGGGTTAGTCCGGTCTTATTTGGTATAAAGCGCTTAGGAGCATAATTCATTAACCCGGTTAACAGAGTCATTAATAATGGAAAACTTAGGAATTGTCATGGACATGTCGGAGAAAGATTAAAACAGTAGTCAGGTTCCCATATTAACACTGGAACAGGTTGCTGTAAACAGTCCTTGTGTTCATACTAGCCAGACTAGAAAAATGTGACCCTATCCACCAACTAGTACTACCTCATACATCAGCCAAACGCAGTTTTAAAATGGGTGATTTTCTTATATTGTATTTGCTTGAGAATATTTTGGCAATGTAGGCAAATGAATAAATAAGATGAGCTTTTACTTTTAAAAAAAATCCTTTTTATCAATGAAATAAATCTTTTTGTTGAGCTTCAACAGTCATTCTTGTCCTTGGGAGTTGACAGAACAATCTCACCTCCAGATCCATTTAGTAGCTGGGGTGCTATCAATCATATCATACTGTATGATCTTTGTTGCTTTTTCATTCATTTATTTTTTTATAATACAGCGTTTATGTATGTTATTAGTTACACCTGTGACTTTCTTGCTATGACAACTCATAATTTCTGAAAAAACGTATTCCAAAAAAGCAGTTTTACTGATTTATCTGGATAACTTATAAAACTCTCATATCTGGAACCTCGGACCATTATCTGATTTATAACATTTTTGGGTTTTGATGTTTCTGGCTTTTACCCAGCAAAGTTAGCCAGATAACTCAGAAGACCTTCTTGGAACAGAATATTACATTATTCATAACATGAATACATTTAAATTTAAAAGAGAATTGTGTAGGATTTAGTGGCATCTAGCGATGAAATTGCATTTTGCAACCATTTGAATACCGCTCGCCTCACCCTCCCCTTCTAAGCGTGTAGGAGAAACTACGGCGGCCGCGAATAACGCAAAAGGCCCTTTCTAGAGCCAGTGTTTGGTTTGTCTGTTCTGGGCTACTGTAGAAACATGGCGGTGCAACATGGCGATCTCTGTGGAAGGGGACCCGCTCCCTGTGTAAGCTAGATAAAAACGGCTTATTCTAAGGTAACGAAAACCCAACGATTCTTATTTTCAGGCGATTATACACTAATGAAAACATACTTATAAATATTATATTCAATATCTGCCAATAGCTCCTCCTAAATGTTACACACTGGACATGAGTCACTCTCATTACTGCTGAGCATGGATGTATTAGGCTATTAGAACTCTAGTTCTCCTATACATCCATGCTAGTGATGAGTCGGTCGCGAACGAGTCGGCTCCTTTAAGTGAACGATGGGAGCCAGCTCCCGTCTCAGAGCCGATTAGAGCAGAAATATTTTTTGTTTCATATTATATCATTAAAATATACTGTATGTATCTGTATAGAGTTGTGTAATTATTTATTAACCATACTATTTCATTAGTAGGGTGTAGGATAGTTATTCTTGATATATCCCACTTTATAACCGTCAATATGACGGAACATTTCAATATATTGCAGATGAGGAATCTTGCATATTTTTTTAAAATTTATTTCTTGCGACAAATAAGAATGTAATTCAGGCAGTGACCAGCATGAGTGGTACTGTTGATGGCCTGACTGGCGAGGATTTTGGGTCTGTTCTTGTCAGACTGTCATACAGTTGTCATTACAAAGGAGGAGATAAAGCTATCTATTGTTGGATTCTAAATAATAACGGATCTGTTTGGATTGTAGTCTTTTCAGAAAATTTCTCTTCAATATGTTTTGCTTACAATTTTAGTTTTCATCTGAATTCGTGGGGAAAATGGCAGCTGCTGACTACTTCACCACCTTCAGTGGTGGAAGAAAAGCGAGAGAAAGGTTTTTGAAATGTGTTTGATGTACAGCTGAGTTTTTATTCCCATCAGTTATGTATTAAAGCACATTAGAGCTGAGGCTGGAGAGTCTGTCACTGTGTTTGGGTATGTGATAATGAACATCCTGGGAGGGGGAGGTTGCCCTCTGACCCACTCCTATCCACTCTTACCCACACCTCCCCCAGCCATCCATCGCCTACCAGCCAGCCTCCCACCCTCCATCCCCCATCCCAGCCAGCATGCCCAGTTCCTCTCTCCTCTCTAAAGGCAAGTTCTCAGAGTGACCGGGAGCTGTGTGTGTGTACGAACTTTGGGAATGAATGGCTCAGTGTTTTTCAGAGGGACATGAATACAGTGTGCTGCTCCTGACAGACAGGCATGCTCATTCACACTCACTTCTCTGTCACCCTGCTCTGAATTCAAGCCTGTGCAGAGAAACATACACACAAATCCACACAAACAGCCGCACAGACAGAGGGGTCCCCCTAGAATTCCTGGGCATGACGGTATATCAACTTCAAAAAAGTGTATTACCCACTTACAGTGTTTTGTATATAGCTTGCTAATAGTGGCTTTAAGCGGAAATTCTGACATGTTCTAAATCGTCTCCACCCTGTTATATGAATAGCTCGTTTCTGTGTTGTCAAAGCACTGGAATAATTCCTTCTCTCAAGCTCACCGGTCAGTCAAACAGTGTGTCCACTAATGTGTACTTCTTTTTCCTTTGGTTTTCTGACAATGGGATTTGGGAGTTTCTACTGATTGTGTTATTGTCTTTACTCCACTCGTGTTAAGTTCTCTGGTGTATGCCAAACCAGAAATGTAAAAGACACATCACTTCGTGTGTGTCAGAGGATGTTTCCCACAGAAGACCTACCCAACAGCAGGTACTGTATTTAGAACAGGTATTGCAAAAACTCTCATGTACTTGCTACATTGTGTCAATATCAGTCAGTACTGTATGTGCTGTATATACAGAGAGGAGACAAATACAGACATTCATATAGGGCACGAGGGCTAGCTGAATGGTTTGATGAGATTGAAAGTGATGTGAATCATATGCTATGGTCTTCACAGTCACCTGATCTCAACCCAACTAAACACCTATGGGAGACTTTGGATGTCAGACAGCGCTCTCTGCCATGTTCTGTTCATGTTTAATCTGCTAGTATAGCCTCTCTGCTCGGTCAGTAAGGAGTCTTTGATGCATGAACTCCCGAGATCCAGCGATATCTGCAATCTAAAATGTATTAGAATTTCAGCAAATTAGAGTTTTATGATATGAAGCCATGCCAATAGTGAGGCAGCATTTGCTTAATTAGCAATATATAAAGTTCAGATACATCATATAAAATATTGCATAGTAAACATAATAAGTATTACTTCATAATGCATATATAAAGATATATGATGGGTACCGACCTTATCTCTGACATAATTCTGTCGCAATATTAAGGACAACATTCGTGTAGTATTTTGATTGCAATATTTACTGCTGTGTATTTATATATGAATATCATAACTGTGATAGTATTGTAAGAGCAGAGCAGACCTCCCCGTTGCTGTCTTGTCTTTGAACTGAGGGGTTGGTAATAAGGAGTGGCATGGTGGGTGGGGCTGAGTGATCTTTGAAGTGAGTGTAGCTTATCATAGCTCAGAGAGGGGAGATAAAAGGCTTCTTTTCACAAGAGGGGACAAAAATACAGAAGGAGAGAGAGAGCGGGAGAGAGAGCCTCCTTAAAAGGGACAAGTGTGTGCAGCGGGTTTCATGATCTTGTGTGGTCTCTATTGATATGCATCTGATGTCTCAGAGGGTGACATGTCCTCTGTAAAAGGAGTAGCAGATGAGGACTGGACCCTGAACAACATCATCGAGCACAGGAAATATTTACAGCTTCAGTTCCAGTGCGACCAGCTTAATGCTTAATGACTGCTTGTTTCATGTTTCTTTGTAGCTGAGGACTGGGGCTTGTTTGAAAATGCTAAGGACATCACTGTATTTATTTGTTTCTTTCATTTCCTTGTATTAGCCGACTTAACAGTAAACAGAGCTTAGAAACTCAAAAGTAGTTGTCTTTAAAGTGGGGGCATGCATCCGCAGGGGTCCTTAAGAGAGATAAGTTCATGTCAAATACATTTAAATTTAAATTATTGTTTTCCATCATAGCTTTCAACCCTTTCAACCAGTCATCTCAACTTTATCTCTGAAGAATCAGTATTGCTGTTTATTTAAATGGCTGGCTGTGAAGTGACCAACTTTGGGGATCAAACCTTGACAGCTGAATGGGATGCATGTCTCCAGTTGGCCAAAAGGGGTCTGCCATGCACCAGTCATTTCCCTGGCAGTTAATGCTGCCTTCACATACTGGGGGAAATGTTGGACTCGCAGTGTACGGCAGCACACATTAACAACACCACAGTGGAAGCCTAAATATGACATAACACCGTTTCAGTAAATGCTCATGTTTACCAACCTAGTTGTTCCAAAGTGCAGGACTAAAGCTTTTAGCTTTAAAGCGGCGAGCCGCTGGAACAGTCTGCCGGAGGATCTGAGAGCAGCTGGAAGTGTTGAAATCTTTAAACGTAAACTCAAAACCTACCTCTGCAGCCTGGCTTTTGATTAAGACTGGTTTATGGACATTATTTACTATATTTTATTCACTTATTTTATTCTACTTATGTTGTAAAATTGTATTTTATCTGTTATTTTATTATTATTAATATTATTATATATTTTATATTATTATTCTTATTGATTCTATTTGTCTTTTGTTTTGTCTTTTTGATCTATTTTATTTAGTCTAGCTTTTTATTTAACTCTATTTCTTTCTTTATTCTAGTTTTTTAAATCTATTTTAATTGTATTTCATTGTCATCATTTTTATTTTTTGTTTTATCTTTTTAATCTAGTTTTTATTTCACTCGACTTTACTTCTATTACTGTTATTATAGCTTTTAAATGTATTCAATTCAATTCAATTTTATTTATATAGCGCCAATTCATAACAGAAGTTATCTCATTACACTTTTCCTATAGAGCAGGACTAGACCGTACTCTTTATAATAATATATATCTATTTTATTACATTTTTTATTATTTTATTTGCTCGCGTGCATTCTGCCTTATTATCGGCTTGTCAGTCATCTGTGAAGCACTTTGAACTGCACTAACCTGTATGAAAGGTGCTATACAAATAAAGTTTGATCGATTAATTGACTGACTGATTGAACCTGAACAGTCGGTGATCCTTTACATCTCAGTACAGCCGTGAGAGCTAAAACACTGATGAGTCCAGCTCTCTCTGTGTTAACAGTGTTAACTTGCTGCTGTTTAGATACAGTTTAGAATTTGCTCTGCAAATATTGTCTCCTCTCTTTTTGTAGGCAGAGAAGAGTCATTACGGTCAACACGAGGGGTGTGCTCAGTGTGAGAAAGATTTTGTTTGGTACAAAGATAGGTTTCCCTCCCTACCTCTGCAAAGTTTTGCAAAGGCCCTCGAGATGTGCTTGTTCTGGTTTTGGTGGGCACATCTGGATTGAGTACCAATACATCAACTGCAAAAACCCAACAGAGCAGTGGTGTTTAGAAACACTGAATTTTCTATACAGCCATCAATGCACCATGGGTTGCATCTTAGGCCCCGTTCACATCGCAAGTCTTAATGCTCAAATCCGATGTTTTGTTTGGCTGTTCACATTACCTTTTAAAATGTGGCCTATATCTGATTCCAGTGTGAACTGTTTGAGGTTTCAAACTAACCCGCATGCGCAAAAGAACAATAACAATGACATCAGACGCAGCACGCTGTTGCACTAAAGTTCGGGAGGTTATGGAGGAAGTAAGCATTTTCGCGGTTAGGGGAGGATCCTTCTAGTTTAGCTTGAATTGAAGTATCTCCCCATATACTAATTAGGTCTAACACCTCCCTCTCCCTCCATTGACTCGCTCCATCGCTGTTCTCCATATCTAGTCAAGTTTTTAATGTTACTGTCTGTGTCTAGGGCTAATTCGCCGGCGCATAATTGTGACAAATGTCGACGTAGATTGGCGTAAAAATCGCATCAAATCCGCCTTGGTTGTTCACATCAGATCTGGGTCTGATTCAGGACCACATATGTATGTGGTCTAAATCTGATTTGAAAAAATCATATCTGAGCAAGATTTGAGTGTTCACACTACCTCTGAAGAAGTCTGACATGGTCACTTGACCCCCCAAAAAAATCGGATTTGGGCCACTTTTGCCTGCAGTGTGAACGGGGCCTTAGAGCATCTATTTGTCACAATTGTAACAGCCAATAGCTACACTTTGCACCAGGATGTTGGATGCACCACTGTTTCATTGGTCTGTTGTGGAAAGTAGCTCCGGGTCTGTTCATTTAACTTTATTTTACAACCAAAATCGGGTAGGCCTACCACACATTCGACTTAGAGTACTGTGCCTACTTTACTTTCTAGCTTGGTTTTAGAAAATACGAGGAGCCCTTGAAGGCAGCATGAGCTATCCTCTTTGCCAAACCCCTTTTTACGCCTGTGGAGAGCTGGGCGCTGAGCGCATCACCGAACCATTCCCACCACTACGTACCGGCTACATGTGGGGGAAGAAACCTGCTGAGTGAAACCAGGCAGAGGAAAGAAACAAAACTAAGCATTAGGCTACTTTTTACCGCATGGAATAACTGCACAGATTTTTTTTTTTTCCACCAAGGCGTTAGGTGTGTAAACTAGTGAAAGTTGGATGCCTGAGAGGAAATTTGCAAGTCTGGACTGAACGACAATGGAATTTGTGATCTCGTAACCTCGAGAAATAACGTTATCTGTCTCGGCTAATTTGTCTGCGTTTACAAGCACCGGTTGAGGACAAATTGGTTACTCAAAATGAAAGCAGTGAAAACGTGTTTGCTGCGCAGTAACGAAGAGTAAACCAGCGTTTTGAGCAACTGATTGAAGAGTTGTACACGGGACAAGGTGAGTGGCAGTCTGGGCCGTGTAACGTTAGTCCGCCTCTGCTGTTCTTATTTATCTCAGTTAAAATTACAACTGCATGTGTTTTCCCACTTGTTTCCCTCTAAATGACCGAGCTTACGTTTTGTGACTAGCAATATCAATTAAGTCGTAACGTTATTGGACCAACCTTTCACTATAAACTTCTTTGTGTGCATGATTTAACCCTTGCCCACTTTTTTTTCATTCAGGCTTTTGCTTATTAACCTATATTAGCTATGTTAGCTAACGCCGAGTTAGGCCACTAAAGCGCAATAACTGGTGAACAGTGTGCTTCACTCGAGTTAGCTAACTTATCCAATACACGTCCTCTAGGCGTCGTTGCTCCGAGGCACTAGCTATCACTAATTCATTTTTTTTTGTACGAGGTGTGACCATATTTGAACGGTAATTAAATGCGAAGTGATAAAACTAAATCTCCAACACTGGCATGAAATGATAAAGTCTCAAAATTGTCAGTGTTTCTCAGCTTAGAGGCACAACACAGCTTGCCCCGGGGTCATCACTCGTGCCACTTTGACGAGGGGATATTTCTTACTTTGAAGTTCCTCAATAATTGATTTTTTTTTTTAACATTTTCTCCGGACCAAAACAATTAAAATTCTACATTCAAGTAGTCACATTTAGTCGCTATAACACACATCACGATTTACTATGTAGGTGAATGAGGGTTGTGTAATTAACAGGTCAGCCGGGTCTAAAAATTGAGGTTTTAATCCGAGCACGTTCTTATTTCTGTATGATATGTGTGCCGAATTTACCAGAGAAGCCCAATAACTCATAAAAATGTCTTGCTATTTATTTCGTTGAGCATTTGTGTAATAACAAAAACATAATTGGTCATCTTTTTCATTGATATTCTGTTCAGGGAGCATACATGTGCATTTTACAACACAATGTGAATCAGTAGAGGACCAAAACTATGCTCAAATAACTTTATCACAACTTAAGAAATATATTTCATATAGCAAGATTCATATATGTGAGCACTGTATTGCAAAAAACGTTGATTATTCCTCCAGTAAAGTATTACTTAATCATTTCCCTGTCAAAAATGCCACCTTCATATAAATTTACAGCATAAACTGCAAATGAAGATAAAAGGTCAGATGCTGGTTTTAATGTTATTTTTGTTAACACAGTTAACTTGTGCAATGTTTAATTGTGTTTATCAATACACACATGGTCACACGTGTCATGGCTGACAGTTCTTCAGAGGGGCTGCCAGTGAGACTGTGACCTTTTGTGTTTTTTTTTCTTCCCATGGGTGATGGTCTCCCCTCACAGTTTAGTGCCTTCTTAAACCACGGCCATCTGCTCCTATTGCCTCGTAACAGAATTGATGGCTTAGTATAAGCCAGGAAATGAGATGGAATATCCCCTCCCGATGATGATGATGATGATAATTGCTCATTTATTTCAGATTGTCGGTGGCATTGGGAAAACTAGGATGTGCCCAGACTTTGTGCCTGCTGCTGCTCTTTTAAATGGAAACACATTTTCAGGTTTTTCACATTCACTTAACAGCATTTTTCTTATTTTAAATTGCATCTTTATACAGTTAATCCCTACAAATCATTTAATTTTTTTTTTTTTGAATTTCTAAAACCAACACATTTTGGGGATTAAGTTATTTCTGACAGCAGTAACTGCACAAAAAGGTAATTTGGAGCATTGTATGCAAATTATCCCTACTTTTCAAGTTCTAAAATAAAGAGGCTGCATCTACTGAACATTGGTCTGACTACTATAAGTAAAGCTTTTCATTGCTTCCTCAAGTTAAAGTTGTGGTTCATGTCAGATTGTGAGTGTATACAATTAGAGAGGATGTTTAAGTGGAGACTTGAGTGGAGCACATGTTTTCATTGCTCCTGAGGTGAATGACTGTTTACTGGCAGAACTAGTAGCCAGCTTGTTCTTGTACTTGTACCTGGATAAAGTCAGACACCAGGACCCAGAGCTGTCTGGAATTACCTTTGGCCCTGAGTATAAATGCCGTCATTGTGGTGTGCACATTTGACCTTTTTTAAAGGTTTGACCTGTGGTGACCTGTGGTGGAAGAAATTGAATTTTAAAAGGGTGCTAGATCAGTAAAGAGGACTATTTGTTGTTTCAATCATTTCAGTTTAGAAAACTTGCAGAAAAAAACTTGCTGGTATTTCAAGGAAAATGAGAAAGTAAAGAAGAATTTCAGGGCCAGGTGATTATTTTTTTCTCTTGTGTTGTATCAGTGGAATAACACAGTATAGTAATCAAGTAAGTCAAACTTAAGGCAAAGACTGAAAAGTTGTAAACCATTTCTTTGGTTTCTCAATGTTGAACTAAACAAATTTCTTGCATGGAATTAATTTCACTGAACTAATAAGTAGCAATCAACTTTACAGATGTCAGCATTTAACAGACAGGGTTCGTGACAGCAGAGGTGGTAAAGTGCCTCTCCAGTAAACAAGATTCACTTCACAAATTCTGTCACAGTCAAGGTGCCAAAGGTCAAAAGGTGAAGGGGGTTGGGTGTCATTACCCGGCTTCCAACTGAACAAATGCCCTTAATGCAAACTTAAGTCAATCAGTGCCGTCAGGGTGCGAGGGCAAACGTTGTCTGAGAGGAAAAGGGAGCGCTCCTGTGATTCGTCTTGCTTAGCATCCGTTGTGACATTTATGCTGTCATTGTGATAATGAACAGGTGGGGAGATGTCAAGGATGCACTGAGGGTTTGATGAACTGGCACTAGCTCATCAGCTTGGGCGTCTGTGAACATTGCACAGTCAGGACCGAGCTGTCACTGCAAGGTGCCAAGTCAGATGTGATATAGAGAATAGTAAGGGTCAGGTTATGCTCAAACAGAACTAGTTTATAAGACGTGTTGTCAGAAATCTAAAGTGTTTATAGCTGTTCCGAAGAGCCACGCTGGAAGGTAGGGTGAAAAGCATACCAAGGTAGGAGATGGGATATCTTTTTTTTAAATATGGGGATAACTTCGCATATTTATTTTTTAAAGATTTTTTTCAAATTATTTTTTGTCATTTTTGCCTTTTATTGGATAGTGACAGCTGCAGAGAAAGACAGGAAAGGTGGGAGAGAGAGAGAGGGGAGGACATGCAGCAAAGGGCCCCGGGTTGGAATCGAACCCAGCCGCTGCGGTAAGGACTCAGCCTTAATGGTGAGCCACCGGGGCGCCCCATACTTTCAGACAGTTTCTCCTGGAAGACATTTATAGTGTTGTGCTTGGTTGTGAAAAGTGACAGAAATAATTGTGTAAAGGATGAAGAAAGAGGGCTTAAGACAGAACTTAAAACCCCAGCTTCTTTCTCACCTCCGCACAGCTAGCCAACCATGGAGTGCGGTGGGTGTGAATGTCGGATTGTTGGTTTTGGGAAAGTTCAAGAAATTGTCGGACCCCAATTCTGACGTAGGAAAGGTGTGGGGGGAGGGGGTTTCCGAAGCTATTCAACCACCATCCGACAAGCAGTGCTGATGAAGCATACTGGCAGCTGAAACCTCCTTCCTCTGTGATAAATGTGCTCCTGACTCTATTATGAAGGGAAAGATCCACCCGTGGGCCACCACCAGGTGAAGTCAGCTGACAGGAAATCTATGTAGTGAACATTCTCTGCAACCAGTTTTGATCTTGCTCGTTGGAGGGCACGATCACCCCAAAGGGGATCAAAGTACAAGTTATTTGGAAGGGCAGCCGAGACTTGACATGTGAACGCTCGGCTTGCCCGGCAGGGGTCGAGGGGTCCTCCACTCCCATGGCCAGATTAAATACTCAATTTAATTATGTCACTGAGCATTAAGTCAGTAACCTTATCAGAGTGGTCTCGCTGTTTAATGGGGCTTTGTGAGCCAACAGATGCACAAAGATTAGGGACAATATGCTGATGGTGCAAACCCTGAGCGGAGGGATAAAAGATGGGCACGGAATCTGATATGAGGCGCCCCTCCTGCTAGATACCACCACCATGCTGTAGGATATCTCAAGATAGCAGACATTAAATATAGCCTCATCTGAGGACAGTACAGTATGTATAGCTCAAAAGTTTCAGTGTAGTGGGGGAAATTATTTGAAGATGTCTTTAATGCATCATTAAATGAAATTGGTAGCTTCATGCTCTGTGGTATACTGCACATTTGTTCTGTGCTGTAGTAGAGTTCCATTTCATATTCATGCAGTGATTATGCACATTTGTACACACAACTGTTGAGATAAAAGTAAAAAGACAACTCAGAGGGGGTGCTTTTGTTTTTTGCATTTTGATGTAGCGTTTCAGGCTGATTAAAGAAAATCCCCTAAAGTCACAGCAGCATGAATATGTGATGGTTTCCTGTCTTTATTTGCTACTGGGTAAGTCCGTGTGAGGAGTGCTGCTGTGCCTGGAAACTCAGACTTGACTGGCTGTCCACTCCAGTTACTGGTGGTCACATTTGGACTCACTCAGATCTCTCTACATATTGCTTACGATGAACATTACAAATCTAAGCCCCAAGCTGGACAGGAAGAAGCGCCTGCCTTTCTGTGTCCATTATCTGAATCAGCAAAGTCTTTGATAACAAGAGCAGTGATAACACTCCTCAGGATTTCTCTGAGGATTTAATTAGACAGGGTAGCCTGTTCATTATTCAGATATGTAAATGGAGACCCAGATACATGCAGTACTGTGGATTGTAAAATAGATTTGAGTGTTGAAATCCCTTTGAAGCAGCACGTGAAGTGCTCTGTAAGAGTATGAATTATTAACTCTTCAGGGTACGCTGCATGCCTCCACCACATGCAGCTCATGGTGTGTGTGTGTGTGTGTGTGTGTGTGCGCGCTCTACAATTGCTCCGTCATGAATGAAGCTGGTGTATTTGCCTGAGGTCAGTGTTGAACTAGGAGAACACGTGATGTGATGTGATAGTTTACCCAAGCAGTCTACCTCCTGAGCTCGAACTGGACTGACTGAGAACTTCAAAAGAACTCTTTTACTCACTAATATCACTGACATTCATAATGCTCGACGGGATTTGTACGTCAAACATTTAACATTCAGCAACATATTTGCCCAAATTGTACTAAATTGTACGAATCCACGTGGCCTCAATGGCCTGCGTGTTATAAAGGGCAGTTTCCGTGCAGACCATCCGCGTGTAGCCCTGAATTTATATGCACCGCCCTGTGTGACCACGTCCATGAATGCAGATACCCAGTGTAGTAAAACACTAACACTGTCCGTGTCCCTGTTTGCCTCTGAGTCCATTTTGACTATATCCGGTCCTTGAGGCTAATGGGTATCGTTGTATTTAGAGCCATCTGTCGTACCAATCTGAAAAAATGTGATTTCTGAGAAACAAAGTTGAGATAATTAACAGCCATAAACGGAACGTTGTGTGTCTGTATTTTGTAACATTGAGGATATAATTGAAGGAAAACTTTGATAAGGGAATTTACAGTGGGGGCAAAATACAGAAATAGTGGCTCCTCTCACTTCACCACTCTTTTCTACCAGAAGACATTTAGCATGATCTGATCTGTTTTCTGTTCCCCATATCCTGCATACACGCTGTCTTCTCACTCCGATCCGTCTGCAACCTCCATAGATCACCCTCTTGCAAAACCTCTTCACAATCCATCGCTCCTAACTCAACACTGGACGCTTTCCGCAGCTCTCATTTTCTCAGTCTTCCTTCGTGCCTGCGTTCATGCAAACCCTGGCTCCCGTATCATTTCCCATCCTTCTGTGGAGCTGAAGCAGCCGCCTGTAGAAGGCCCTCAGAGAAAGAGGCCCGGCTAGTGAGATAGGGTGACATGGATGAGCAGGGCTTTGTCACTGCCCTCGCAATGAGAAGATGAGACCTCCACCCGGATTAGGTGAGGGTGGAGGGAGTGCTGAACACACACAAACATGCACACACGGTTCTCCTGTACCTATGAGGTCCTTCGCTTGAAGACATGAATCCCTCTACCTCTAACTTGATCTTAAATCCTCTTTACTGTCTTAAAGTATAGCCTAATCTAAATCTGATCCTAATGGACCCTCATTTTAAACCCAGATCATTAAAGACGCAAAATTCATCAATGTCCTCAATCCAAAATTGCAGAAATATTGTGTAAATTTGGACATATCTGACGAGATGATAAATAGACAAGAGCCTGACTAAGCATTCGGTTCCAACTGTCAGCTCTTTGCAGATTTTGCTTCTGTACTTGGCTCTATGGACAGTTAGGTCGCCTCTCGAAAAGTAGTTAGGTTCAATACCCGGTTTTGTTTTAGTCTTATTATTGATATATACATATCAATTTCACTGTCTCCTACATATAACACCAAGATGAATACAGTCGCTTCAGACCTGTTCCTCAGGCGGTGCGGAGTGTCGTACCTGGTAACAGAACACGTAAAGGAGGCAAATTGAAAGTTGTTAAACAAAAAGGTAATTTAAAACATTTCATCACAAAATTTCTGGATCACAATGATCATCATGGACTCATGATATCTAATAGCATAAGAGTATTTGAGGGTGAAATAGTTTTTAATCCTAGTCCTCAGAGTTACCCTAAACCCCTAAACACACAGGAGTAGTCTGTGCTGTATGTAGGTGGCTCTACTGAGAGAGGGTGTGTGTTTCTGCACAGATCCAAAAATGATAAATGATGCCAAAAAATAAAAAAGCCGAAGTAATCTTGGGGACACTACTATTGAAGCAGCTCTGTAAACAATTGACACTTGAGAATACCTCCTTGTAGACAATACCACAAAAATGGCACGAGTTAGTTGATACAAAATGAATGAATATGCTTGAATAGAGACGGGATGAGCCCCACTGATGAGAAATGCACATTATCGTGAAATGTAGCCTAATTCTGTTTAATATCGGATGACGCTTAGAATAACATTGTCGTGGCACCATAATCCTGGCATATTGATAGAACTGGTACAGCAATTAATCGGACTATTCTAAAGAGTGCATTTGTAACGTAAAATATGCCTGATCAGTATGGTAAAAACTATATGACACACAGCAAAGTGTTGGCCCTTTTAATTAAAAGCACATTGTCAAAGAATTAATTTGTTACTTTCAATCACTTTCAAATTCAAGTTGCCCCTTTGAACTTAACCTGTAACCTGGGTTTTCCCATAATCTTGAGTTTTAAGAATCTGGTAAGGCTTTTGTAATGGTTCCTCTTTGTATTTCCACTGTATACGCCATTTGGTAGGCGATTGAAGTAAGTGGTTATGGGACTGACAGCAATGGTTAAAGTGGATCTGATATTGATTTGCTTTTATGTTTACACTGGTCTGGCACTTCAAACCACTTTATAGTGTTTCATTTTGCTCCACTGTGCACATTGTGGTCCTTGATTTTTCTACTGTTTCATCTGTGTTTTGTATCCCCATTTGTGCCAGATGCTGAGAAATCTTTTATTTTCTACCCGCTGACTACAGCTCCCCCTGAATGGCCTCCTCTACCCAAATAAATAAATACCGGCGAGGGCCTGGACATTTTGACCAACAAGTGTTCTCCATTTTATAAAGTATTGGTCATCCTGGTTGATAGAGATGCAGTAGTAAAATTGGTGGTTACCGTTGTTTTTGTCGCAGTTGTCATTGATGTGATGTGAGAAAACATCTGCTCGACTAGTCATGATCAACAGTTCTGCCAGCAACCCCTGAAAGTGGCTGGAACTTGCATTTAGTGTCACCTCCTGAGCAAATTTACTTCCATGAACTCGTCCTCAAAGCGGGCAGAGAACAGAAATAAAAACAGAACCAGAGACAATGGCTGCATGTTGCGTTACGTGTTGTTAAGATCCTACAGTGGAAAAGGACTGTTTGACAGCATGGCACAGCATCACACTAGAAAATGGCTACATGTGAAAAGCTGCCAATATAGCCCCACCCCACAAACAATCCTCACTCCCAAGGTCTAAAACACCAACTAGTTCTCACAGCTTTAAAAATACATGAACACACCACACACATGCATACTTTTTCATTCACTTTGAGCTAGACTGCGCATGCCTTAGTTTTTGGAAAGCTGATCTAGAATGTGTAAACAACTTTTATAGTAGACAAAATATACTGGGGTTTGATGGTTTGTGCTTTTGCATTTCCTGTTACTGTCTACACCTGCACATACCTGTGCATACTCCACAGAGATGCTGGAAAATTCTAGAATGCATGCATTGCATGTAGTTTGCATGTTTTTTTGCATGTGTTGCTGAAAAGATTTTGCTTGCAGACGCTTTTTTGTTGTGCTTGGTCTTTGCATCTCTGGAAGGGGTGGTCTGCAGGTTTTGCACGCCCCTTTTCCTTCTGTCTGCAGGGGGGAAAGAGGGAAAGTGGCCCTGCCTCTTTTGTTTCTTTTGTTGAAGTGGAGGCTGAAAAGACCAGCCGACCAGAGAATGGGGATTGTGAGGAAAAAGTGGGGGTTAGAGAGGTGAAGGCGTACCTCGAGGAAAGAGGGGGAACGGGGGAGGAGAGGGAGAGGAGGATGTGAGGGTGTCTCCTCCCCTGTCTGTCAGTTGGAAAACAGCTGGTGTTTACTGCAGACTCCTTTTCTCTCTCCTCAGAGGAAGGACAGGTGAGTGGGTGTGGCTGAAGAGGGAGTGTCCACCATCTGGAAGATGAGCTCGAGCGTCCTGCCGTCGACATCCAAACAACTCCTTTGAAAATCAACTTTGTGAAATTACGCTGAAAGTCAGTCAAGTGTTTGTATTAACATGTTCATTTTGAAACTTGGAGATTTATGGGCAGATTTAGGGACTGGTAATTGGTGTGAAATCGCTTTAGCACTTGCTGAATTGTTCTTTGCATTGCATGGCTGCGGTCAGACAGGTGGCCATTCATCCTGGCTTATGATTTGAAACGAATGGACTTAGAAGTACGCTTGAAATTGAATATCATGTACATGACGTCAGGCAGCTTGCTTTGGCTTTTGACTCCAGACGCAACAATACAAGAGGCATCTGCTGTGGTGACACTAACTGGGGTTTTTTTTTTTTCGCACTTCGTGTGAGTGTGTATGGCTTTTCGTGGCACGCAAGCGTGAAAAGCAGCATTTTGAAATACCGACAGCCGACTGTTGCCAAGTGGCAACCATGAAAGCTCTTGGAGAACAGTGAGTGCTCAGTTTCCCCAGAAACGCCCTTTTTCTCAAGACAGCTCCCCTAAATCGAACACCCCCCCCCCCCAACTCCCTTTAAATGCCTTGGGGGAGGGCCTCTCTGTCCTGGGAAAAGGGGTGTTGCTATGGAAAGCCAAAGACGAATGTTGGACAGGCGTGTTAAAAGTTCAGGACCTTGGCCGGCTGCTGGTGGACTAGTACAGAACAATGTTCCTGGGATGTCTCAAACTACCGTACCTGGCTTTAGGTATACAAGTCATACGTACAAATTGCATATTTGAAAGCTCTAGAAAATGCTAGCAATACTAAAAGTATTCAGTTTGCAGTGGTATGAAATTGAGCAAAGCAGAAAGAAGCCATAACCAGTCAATGTGGTATTTTTAACTTGATAAATGACTTATTAAAAAATTATCAAAATTGTCATCATAACTTTTTGTTATAACTGCTGTTATCATATTGCTACAGGAGCTGGTAACCTTACTTTATCCCGTTAAAGTGTCACTTACTTGTCATTTACAGACAGTAGACATGTTGCCTCAGCAGAGCAGTATTTTTACAACCTGCCTATCATGCGTCTTCTTACCATGACACTTCCTGTTGGTTCACACTCCCACAGGGGTCAGGGGTCACGGGGCTCTGTTATCCTTGCATTGACACGACACCAACAACAGGACCCCCATTTTTCCCTACTGAAGCTTTTAACAGCACAGAGGTACTCAGACTCATGTTGAAATGTTTGTATGGATATGTGACTGCATCTGTGTGTTTGTGTGTGAATGTGAACGCCCTGTGAGCCCGCAGTGTTTCCTGGCAACCTTTGCCACTTGCTGGTAAGCTGAGCTGCGGCACACAGTGTCGCAGTATACAGGCTGCACTGTTGCCCTCACTGGGTTGGATTTACAAGGCTTTGATTTAGACATTCCTTAAGCCGATCTGAAATTTTGGTTCCATTCCTCATTTACTGTACTGTAATCCTGGTGAATAAAACCAGAACCACACTGTGCGACTAATTCACACTTCAGAATATGTACTGTGTGTCTGCACACAGTGCTGGGCTCATGTCGGTGTAGGTGAAGTTGTAATGTAATAGCTCAGCTTACAACATACTAGACTTACGTGTGTATAGCAATGAGCCTTGAGACAGCTTTCATAAATAACACTCTCTTCATGTTATTAATGGAGAGCTTAAGGGTTTTTTTTCTTGCTTACTAGGAATAATCTTTTCCACCCGCTCCACCTCAGTAGCTTTAATCTGGCTGCAAATGAACCAGGCCTCTGTTTCCAGGGGTTATGGAGCACTCTGGGGGGGGGGGTTGTGAGTGGGTATGTGTCGGTGTGTTGTTCGCCCCACCTCCAAAGTTCATGTAACTCAAACAGCACTTCAGTACTGACGTTTGTAGTTGTTCCATGAGGGCAATTACGCAAGAAAATGTGGGTGTTGCATGTCCAGTTTGTCCACACAAATGTGATTTTAGCATTGGGAGTTATATATTACTGAGAGCGAACATGTGATTGGATGTGAACGTATAGAGCTCAAAGCTGTAAAGTCTAAATCTGTTTCAGTTGTAGTGTAATATACTGTTGTTTCAGAGTTGATGGTGACCTTGTACAAAACAGATAGCGCTAGTGTAGACAGATCCCGTTTGACATACAAATGGCATGTTCAGGTTCATACCCGAACCCACCCAAGCAGCTTTACAGTGTAAAGAATGTAATAAATAAAAAGTACTTGATTGACTAAATCTCTAAAATAACTATAACATTTGTATTAACGTATAACATTTTTTTTGTTAACAGAGAAATTCTGTAACGATGTAAATACTTTTGTCAAATAAGTAATGATGTAGAAACGGCTGTGAAACATCAGTCCACTGTATACTCACAGAAGTTCCACATCATATTTTCCTTGGAAATTACAGGCAGCACTGAAGAACAAAAACGTCCTCAACATAATCCGAGCCTTGAAAGATCACTATTTCATGCGTTATCTGATATAGCTATGGTTTGACTGGGAGCCACTTTATTAGCAACAGTCTAGCTGCTGGAAATGCATTTAAACTTAAATGTATTCCTTTATCCTTTTATTTGTATCTATTTATTTGTTTCAAAAGTGTGTTCCTCCTCCTGTGCTGTCCTGTTGGCACATAGTTAGTTAGTTAGTAGACTGTCAGGCCGTCAGCCATTAACATTCCTTCCATTGAAATATCAACAACAACCTGGGACCTGCAGGGGTCCTGCCGATAAAACGGGACCCCCAGGGCTAGTAGAGATGCACAGTGGACTGTTGTGGTCCCAATATATTGATATGGTGAAAATAAAATACTTTTGTGAAGATGGAAAGTATTTCCCCTTTCAAGGATTCACTGGCTGAAGAAAAAGTTCAAATGTTCTGCCAAAATAATTATTCTAACATCGATTTGATATTATTTGTCTGCATTTCCTTTGGTTATTGCAGACATTTGGAAACAGTGCTACATAAAAAAGCGGTAGTAAAACAGTGTCTACGGGCCAACACCAACAGTGGACAGTGGTGCTGCTAAAACTATCATATCATCAATACACATTAAAAAAACTGTTTTGCATTCCTAAAATCTACCCAACATGGCTTCCCTCATTTAATTTCTCTTTATGTAGACACCGAGCAGGGCAGTGAAGTGTTGGTGGTTTACCTCATGTGTTACTCAGCAGGAGCAATGATCAGCGAAGGGAGCCGTAAAAGTTTTATAGCATAACCTGCCCCTCCTGTTTTGACATTATTGCTGTAGTTTACAGAAACACATTAGACTTTGTTTCCACTGGAGTAGCTCAGACTGATTATTGTGCCTTAACGTTTTTGAGAATGAGCTTATGTTACAGTCATCTGCACATTGTCTACTGTTGTTATCTTGGTTTTATACAGGTCTTTTGTGTTTTAGCTCAGAGGGTAAACATGGATAGGATATGTGGTATTCTTTAGTTTTGCTGTGTGTAATATTTTTATTTTCATATGATACCTCGGAATAAGGTTTGGAATGATGATTTAACATTAATGTCTAAGTTTGTGCATACACGTCACCTGTCAGTAGCGTTTCTGCAAATCCTTAAAGGCCCTGCGCACCCCCAAAGGTGTTTGGAGTTATTCGGGCTGATAGACATCTGCCCAGGTTGAAGGTAGGTTGAGCCACGCTGGAAATTACATATCAGTCAAACAGTTTGTACATGCCCACACAGTCCTGAGAAGTAATAAGAAATTATGAACTCTTCAATTCAACATAAATCCCATAAAATGCTAGTACTTACCTGTATAAAAAATTAACTTAATTTTTTGATTTCTTACGCTAAGACCTTGTCTTAAAGGAAATGGGTGTCATGGGTGACGTAACACTGATGGAGTCGAACATACCAGAACAGATATGTACATATGTAAGCTAGAATTGCCTACTTTCAACACCTGTCAACTTAAACCTCCCTGGCTGATTTATGCAGGAATCCTAAACTTTTATTTATTTGGTATTAAACAGGTGTAAAGTAATACACCTCGGCAGTGAGCATGTGGTTGCACAAACTTTTCCAAAACCAGTCGTACCCAAACCCTCTGGTGCTTTTCTCTAAAATTCTTTTAGTGTTATAATTTTTTTGAGCAACACACATCATTAGCACTCTGAAGTGTGTGCGTTCCGCACAGATGACAGGGTGATGGTTTCAGCACAGCTCATTGCTCTGCATCAGGGGTTAACCCAAAATATGTGTGTTTCATGCAACTGAAATGTTTTCAAATCACTCCCCACAGATATCATCTCATATTTCACATTACCTCTGGATGTGTGATGAAATGAGACAGTAGGCAACCAGTGTGACTGGTTGAGGTGAAACCATGTAGAAAGCTCTCCCATCTTCATCAAGCTAATCTCGTTTTGGTTTCTTGCTTCCAAATTATGTGTGGAATAAATCAGACATGTCGTCACACCAGTCAGCATTATAAATGTGAATATAAAAATATAAAACTCGTACTCGTGTTTGACCTGTACTTCAGACTGGGATGTTAAATAAAAATGTTCCCTCCAAATCCCAAACCCCAGCTAGCTGCTTGGTCTATACTATACTGATGACATCATCAGACCATACTGACCATGGCCTCCCCAGGCCCTTATTGATTACACATGTTGAGTCTGCTGCCTATTGATCATGGACAGCAAACAATTGATTCATTTGTTGGGGACTATTTTCAGCTGTGGATTAATACACATTTGTGAGTATGCTAGTTAGTATTCTTCAATCACTTCACAGAGGAATAAGATGTCAGGCTTTGATTCACAGATAATACTGGTTAGTAGCAGTTGGCATTAGCCTCACATGGGATTTGTTGACAGTAAGAAAAATACCACCAGCCTTATCCTTTAATGCTTAGGTAAATACAAATAAAAATTACCTTTGACTTTTGAAATTGTATCTATGAAATTGAGCCACTAACTGCCATTTGCAGTTTCCTTCAGTGCAGTTTAGGCCTGCCTCACCGTTGCTTCATGTCTGTCTAGTTTGCAGCCTTGCCTCGGCTCATAAACAATCTCGTATTTTTACCACTTTGGACAGTGTGGAGGCTCACTTTCGCACAGAATAGAAGTGGCTAAAATAAAAGTGGCTCTGCTTGTGTAACTGACATTTCATCAAATTTTGAAATGTTGAAATCCCCTTGGGAGTGTTGGTGGCAGTCTTGTATTGGCTGCCACTGCTGATTGAATGTAGTGGAAACACTCCATATACGTGATGGGATTTTCTTTCCATAATTTGAAAGAAATGAAAATTAAACAACCATGCCCTGAAGTGAATTAGGCGTCGGCCAGCTTTGTTTCCAAATCAGATGGATTAAGATGCAAGTCATCTGTGCGTGGATTTTCGGAACAGGAACCGTTTTATAATTCAAGTTTAAAACATATTTTTTATGCAAAGAAAAATAGAAAACAGTTATAGTAATGATGGAAAACCTTTTTTCCTTTACAAATGAGCTGTGTGTTATACTATAAAAGTCACTGACACTGCTCTGTCTAACTGATTTGTCCTGATTTTGTGGAAGGGGTCTGGCATGTTGAACAACTGGACTAAAGACTGTGGACTTCATGGGTTTGGCACCGTGGCAGTGGGGGATGTTCTCATTGATTGCCCCTGGGCCTCTGCTGCTGCTTCATATCAGATTCATTATCGAGCGCCGTCTGAAAGCAAAAGAACAAGTTCACACTTGATTCTTGAATTTTTGCAACCCAGCTTTTGGTGCTGCAGGTGAAGCTTTGTCTGGCTGCTGTTAATGATTTAAGCATGGCATCATCTTCAGCAAATTGACTGTTGGTGGCTCCGGGCCACATGACCACACAAACCTGCTGTCTGCCGCCTCTAAATCAGATTGACTCAGAGCACTGTTGTAGTCTTTGACTTTGTGTGAGCTCTGCAGATGTGTGAAAGTGCCTGACGGGTGTGGCAGCGACACAGGCTACTGAGCCTGGGGAGAGGCTGAGAGTGAAAACATGACGCAGTAATGGATGCAGGGGTTACAGCCAGGAGGAGTGCGACTCTTTCCACTGATGCCCCCCTTCATACAGGGGAAGCGTGTTCAACCCATATTTAAGTTATTAATATGAGACTGCTGTCACAGGTTAATCTCTTTTCATCACAGTTAAGTCTCCTGTCTGCAACTGTAGTTCTGCTTAAACATACAATTACACAAAATTGAATCAATAAATAGCGAATACAGTTTTAGTTTCAGCTTTCCAGGCACTTACTGTCTGTGGCCCGCCCAGACATGTTCTTTTTTTTCTCTTATCTTCCGGTCGCTTTTTAAGTGAGTCAGGAAGTTGGACAAATGTTGAAACCTCAATAACCATTCAATTAAATTCCCGTTTATAATGATAAATCCTGTTCACCAAAGCCAAATATTGTTCAGCTGCAGCAAGGATGTCACAAAGCCAGGTCAGATGATGTGCACTGACTGCACTGTCAGTCTGAAAGGACTATAAGTGTTACTAGGTTACAAAACACCTGGATTTGAAAGTTTTAGAAAAACTTTCCAAATTAAGATTAATATGGCCAGAACAGGATAGCATAATTCCAGTATTATTATTACGACTTGGGTCTTATTTTCAGCCACATTAGCGACGTGTCTCTATGAATGGCAATTTTGATCGGTCCACCACTGTGGTCCAGAATGAAATATTTCAACAACTATTTGATGGATTGCCATGAAATGTTATACAGACACTCATGGTCCCCAGAGGAAGAAGCCTACGGACTACAGATCCCCTGACTTTTCCTCTAGCGCCACCATGAGGTTGGCATTTGTGGTTTTGAGTAAACTGTCTCATTCTCTGTCTCTCTTCATGTTCCCCTCAGTAAGAATTGTAATCACTTGGTGATCCCTTAACATTTTATCTAGCGCCATCATCATGTCATGTACTTTGGTTTATGACCACATACCTGCAAAACTAATGACATTTCCATCAACAGCTGTACTTTGTGTTTAGTTCTAATTAGCAAATGTCAGCATGCTAATACGCTAAACTAAGATGGTAAACATTAAACCTGTTAAACATTCGGCATGTTGCCATCGTTATTGTGAGCATGTTAGCATGGCTGAAGACTCATTGTCTTGGTGTGGTTTTGGCCATCATTTCCATCGGTAATAGTAACATTGTCTTCATTCAAGTTAATTGCTTAATAGCTTTTGGAAACATTGCCAAAAAGAAGGAAAGAAACATGACAAACCAAACTTATTGAGTTCCCAGATCTGAGCAATTACTTTGGTGAGTACAAGGTTATTATGACATGGCAAAAACTACAATATTAAGTCCAAAGTTGTAATACGCTTCACTGATCCATTAAGGGGGGAAACACATTTGAATGCAAAATTTTGCATATACCCCTGGTCTGATTTCACAGACAGTGATTCCAAGAGTCAAACGCGTAAGTGAATTTAAGGTATATTCAAGAAAACAGTGTTCTAAGCTTGAAAAATGAAAGGGGATTGAGGCGTTAAATTCAGCATTACTTTATATTAGGGGAGTGTGTGTATAGATAAGAGATAATCAACACGCTTTCTTTCTTTAAGGAATGTTTGTCACATAGTACAAAAAACTCCCTGCTGGAGTGAAAGCATGAGGCAGTGAGGATGGAAAGAAAAGCGTTGGTAATTAAAGTAGACAGATGAGGCGTAGCTGATGTCCCTTGTGTGTGCTTCCCCCACTGACTTAAAAAAATTAATCATGGCTAATACGAGTTGGGGGAATTGTTGTAAGTGTTGTTAAAAGTGTTGTTGTCAGATTACAATGATGAGCTTATCCTTTTTTTGCATGCCATTAGAAAACATGGTACTGCAAATGAATGAATTGGCCATAGAGACAGCATGCTGCTTGTCATGTTCAGTGTGAGAACACAATTAGACTTAATGACTGAGCTGTCGCTGGAAAGCGTTCATCCTCTATCTCATTAAGGCTTAGAGATAGATGCCCAGTTTCTCATTAGTTCACTATAAAGTTAAAAGATTAATCCCTTTGCTTACACTGCCAAAGAGTACTTCCAAGGAAGATTTCTGCTGTTTGGATTCAGTGACACATTTACCTCTGGCTCTCAGGAACAACCACAACACTATTTCAGTTTATTTGACACCAAGGCTGCCTTTTCTGTCTTATTTCTGGTGGGAGTTGTTGCTATAACCTTTGGTCATTCTGAGGTTGAATGACCAGATGTGGGTTGAGGAATGAAGCAGGATGGCATCGGCCCTGTGCCAACGAGCCTGAGAGGGCAGGGCAGAAGTCATATTTAGACCCTGTATATATTTTCTGAGGAACAGAGAGGGGAAAAAAGCTGAAATTTCTGGTATTTAATTACAGAGCGGCTACGGCCAAAGGCACCCTGTCAATGGTAGTTTGAAGGCCGAGAGCTTAACAACCTCAGGAATGGTGGCACTGTTGGTTTTGGTGACGCTGTGTCAGTTCCTCCTGTGAAGAGCTGGGTTTTTTGATGTGTTTGGGATATGTACATGTTCCAGCCAGTAAAAGAAAAAACATTATGGTGCCATCATGTGTACCAAAATCCGCCACCATTGCCAAGTCGAGGGTTAAAGCTCACACTAATTTTAGGACTTTATAATGCCTGGAAATGGGCTCTTTTTGAAGTCTGTTTTCTCACGAGAATCCTTTTTGTGTCACTTTGAGGGATGTGTCTTCTGTTTACAGAAAATATGGCCCCTGCCTCCGCTTTGCTGTGGCAGTGATATTTTTCTTAATCTGACCTGATCTGAGTTGAGTCGGTTCCCTCTCAACCCTGTCAGAAGGTCCTTGTGTATTTGGAGCCGCGGACAAGTTTGAGAGGACTCCTGGGCGTTATGTCCCACCATATAGTTCTTTGTAGGGTGGGGTGGGGGAGTGGCGGGGTGTTTTTGGCCGGTGACTCACTGGTTTTGGCAAGGGTGAGCCAAAATGCCATGTCACCAGTTGAGTCGCTGTACATTTGCTAACAATGGGAAGCCTGGCTGAAATTGGCACAGTCCCTTTTCACGGCCACAAAGGGAGCCATTAAGGCTTAAATGCATCCGGATTCAAGTCGCCCTCTTAACGTGAGAGAGTGCGCCTGGCTGTTGCGGTGTGAGTGCTCTTACATAAGATTTCTTCATTTAGCCTGGCGTCAAAAGAGCTATTGGCTGAAGGACACTGCTTCACTGCTTCTAGTCTCCGAAAGCTGAACGTTTCCAGTATTGTTTTCAAAGTAAAGGCACTCCAGGCTCTCTGATAACTCAATCTGTAGTCTGATTCTGTCTGTCTCAACCTGATGAATCATTGTATGATACAAGTCAGCTTTAATCCTTGAATAGGAAACTCATTGAGGGGAACAAACATTAGATCAAAGACCGTGATCCTTCCTGTTCCTGTCACGTCAATCCTATCAGCCCATCAGTCTTGCCCACAATTCTACCAAACTGCTCCCTGAACTTTAGGCTTCAAACGTGTCTTCACACAGCTCAGCTTCAGGCCTCACCCTCACAGTCTGGGTCAAAGATAAATGGGAACAATATATGAGTAAGTCAATGTCTTGCATCTGAGCCAGCTTCTCACCTGAGGGAATTGCCATAAAACAAGACCCAACGCATCTTGGCCAGAGGGCATAGGTAGTAGCAGCAGGATCAGCTGGCAGAGGGTTATACAGTTTTTTTTTTACAACCTTGAGGGTGGATTGGAAAAACTCCAGGTTTGACCAAGTTCGACCAAGTTAAGGCAGCATTCCTTGACAATGACTGTCATTTGGATCTCCTGTGGCAAGGGAATGATACTGCCGTTACAGTTTCAGGACACCTGTGGTGAAGGACAAGCATAAAATGAGAATTTACTAGGGTTGCAAGAGCCGAGAAGGATCCAGGTTTCGTTTCATTTCATCTGTTTTTCAGCATTACGCCCATGCAGCTTGGTTGTTTTGAGCTTGGTAATATACAGTACGGTAGTTTAGTTGAATACAGTGTCATTGTCATTCAACATTTTGTGTATTAAATGTAGTTCAGACTATGGGTGTCACTTTTTATTTGAAATTTTAGATAAAAAAAAAAAATAATAATAAATATTCAACCTGTAATAATCTTGATCCACATTCAAAATTCACTGTGCATTAGCACAACAGGCCATGAACGCTATTCTATGCCCTGTTGCCCTATCGGTAAACTAGACTGTTGCTGTTGTCATTGTAAACATGAAATGGAAGAAACTAGCAAGCCATGAACAATCATGACACCAAACTATCTGAGAGGTAATGTGTGCAAGCATTTTGGATTTGACAGATGGGAGATTGTGGATACATTTAAGGCTGTTTGCAACTGCCTTACAGTAACATTGCCACAACAACAGTCCTAACAAGTCATTTATTAATCAGATTGAATTGCTAAACAAATCAGAGGCGTTGGCTGTGATTCAGAGGTCTGGAACTAGGATGAGCTGTTGAGGAATTGCGGGGTGCCGCCGATACACGTTTTAGTTCTCATTGCTTTGATCTAGGGCTGCACAATATGGTTAAAAAAAAATCATTGCGATTATTTTGATGGATATTACGATTGCGATATGATTCACGATTAGTGGGAATGATAATTTTTCACTGAAAAAACTATTAAAATCATGATGATGTGACATTTGTGTGGGTCTGTACCAAACAAACATGTTTTCTTACATCTGGAGAACAAGATTTGTAGGCCAGGGCAGATGCAAAAATCATATTGAATTAATATTGATTCCATACATATTTGATAACTTCAATATTCAATAGTATCAAAGTAGTTGATATTTTAACTTGTTCATGTATTAAAGCGTATTAGGTTTGGGTAACTAATTAAAAGTAATATTTCCCCAGTTTTAATTTTCGTTTCTATTTCAAGTCAGTTCTCAAGGAGGATTAATTTTTTTAACTAAAATGCAGCCAACTGGATATTGTTGACCTCAATTCCATCCATCAGTCATCCATCTAAATTTGGTAGCACATTTTAGTAAGACTATTTGGATGTTGTTATGAATGAAACTGCTTATGGCTTCAGTTATTGCATCCAACCGGGAGGAGTAAAGGATGCTAACGCCACTGTTACCACCGTAGGTTGAATGCTACTGTTAGTGCCCACGCCGCCTTATTTATCGAGTTGTGAGCATGTTTTATGATACTGTTGTGAGACTGCAAATGCAATGTTCAGGCACAGTCACATTTGGAAGTATGTAGTGATTAGGGAGGGAGAGGGGTGGAATTTGAATGATTGTTTTTTTTGACAGTCAAATCGATTTTAGACAAATTTCACACATAATTTGGTTTGAATGATTCCAATACACATTGGTTAATTTTTACTCCCCTAGAAGATAGACATTTCTTCTCAGAGCAAATTTTAAACCTCAACTAGAAATCCTACATTTTTTCACTGCTTTTTAAATTCTGATGATCTCCTAACCATTCCTGGCCGTAGCTTTGGGTTTGTGTTATGAAAGTGCTACAGGGAGGTTGTGTTTCATGTTGTTCCAGGCTCTCTTCTCTGTGGCGGCCATTTGTCTGGTTTTTAAAAGGTGACTTTTGTGGTTGCTCTTGCCTCGTCGTGTTCAGCAAAGTCTTTGTTGTTGTACTGAACAATAGCTTCCTTGTATGAAGAACAGGGGCCCTCACCTGCATAGCATGAATTAAGAAGACATGGCAGCCGTTGCAAATGGTTTAAACTCACTTTGTAGAGGAGAATTTTTCAGCCACTAACTGCTATCATCATCCGTTTCCACATTATGGTTCATCTGTGACCGTTTGTGTTGTACTTTGTCATGCTTTTGGCTTTTAGGGAAGAAAGCTGTAAAAATGCTCTCTGTGGATTTTCTAACTGCTTGTCTTCCTCCAGGTTTGGTCAAATCCTCATGGGAGCCATGGAAGGATTGGAAATAGCAGGAAAAGATCACTGAACTTCCACAGGTTGGAAACTAAATTTCTCCTTTTTTGTATTAGTGCTTGTGCAAAAATGGTAGCCCTAACTCCTTTTTATTCTCATATAATCATTATAAAGAGGACTTTCTTTTTGGCCATTGCTGATGTTCTGAACCGAAATAGCCAAGTGTGTCTAGGGGGCAATGACTCAAGCTTTTTTTTAACTATTTCCTTCAGTTAATCGGAATTACACAATGTCTCATGGTATTTGAGTTTCCTCCTCCTGCTGTGTCAAGTCCACTTCCCCCCCAGACCACATCCCACCACACTCAGCAGCTACTTAAAGTATCAATGGGCGCTCCCAATTACTCCTCCTCACGCCAAACCAGAAGCTCAGGCCATGCAAACGGAGCCTTCCCCACTGCGACTTTTATCTGTTTGTTTTCATATTCCCTTGCTCCGTTCAGCCCTCCTCCCTTGTGCTCTTACTGTTTTCGCTTTTGCCAAGGATTACTGTTTTTTTCCTCCAGCTGACCTTGGTTACATAAACTAACGCCTGATCCCCCTTCCTTGATTCTCCTCCCTGTCTAAGTCCTCCTCCTCTCTCTCCTCTGTCCCACCGTTCTGCCAGGCTATCCTCTGGGCGCTCCCACAAAGCCCAGTGTTTTGATTACATTGTGAAATTGGAGCCAGGACTATTTATTCCCAGGCTGGGGTAGTGTGGAGGACCTGGTTGGAGGATAAGCCAGAGAGGGGGAAGTCAGGAAGCTGTTGTGGTTGAATCAGACGGATGGTGTTGGTGGATGAACTGTTTATGTCTTCTCATAACCTGTGTTTGTGGGCTGTGCATTCAGCCAGCTGTTTAAAATAAGCAGAGGGTTGCATCTCGCTGTCAGCAGTTTCTTCACATAACCTCTCAGCTTTGGCCATCACAGGGTGGCAGATTGGCCTGGCAGTTTGAGACACCATCCAACTATCCTTCAGCTGGAGGACCAAGGCTCAGGCGTTTTTTTTTTTTTGGGCATACACCCTGCTGAAGTGTCATTGAGACTGACACCAAATCCTTGCTTTTGGAGCTTTATAGCAGGAATACTATGGAGTGAGCAGATTCAATGATAACAGTGGCTGAATAAGAGGTGGCAAGGTGTCCACAGACTGCTGTTCACCAACATAAGTTTGGTTCAGTGAAGTCCTGTTGAACTTTCCCAACACACACCCAAATCCCTATCAGCTCCACTGGTGCTCTTCTATATTATATATTTATATATCTTGGCCTTCTACCTCTATGGAAGGATGCAAGACAATGCAGGGAATTCCCTTAAGAGAATGCATAGTGTTCCTTTTTGCCTCTTTTCATCTTAATGTTTGTCTTTGCTTAAAGTTTGTGAATTATGGTCCAAACCAATTGTCTAGAATGTCCTTCTGATTTAATGAAGAGCAATTCCTAATTAAGGGTAAATTTGCAGATCAGTCATTGTTTTTCTGGTAACCATGAAAGAGAAATCATTTCAATAGCAGGCTCTACAATAGATGATTGACAGTTCTTTGTTTGACATGGACATTAAAGGATAAATCTGCTGATATTCTATATTTTCCTTATTGTCAAATAAAACGACCAGAAACAACAATGAACTGATCCTACAAACATCCTAAAATTTCTAAACCGTCCATCCAGTGAAATATTTGCTAACTCTTCCGGTAGATTTCTGACTGGGCTGAATCAATTTTCTCAGCTTTAATTGTGTAGCACAAATAGGGATGCTCTGATCTGATACATGGATCCATATTGGCACAGATACTGACCTCATTATGTGGATCGGGTATCAGCCAGACGTGATCGATCCACATTAAATACGGTTTCTTAGTCACTATCATTACAAAATTGTAACAATAGAATTTTGAAACCTTCGAGAACAATATAATTAACATGTGGGATTTGAACATCTCCACTCAGTTAAGAAATGATGTGTCTTACCTCACATATGGAATATGATCCCATCAGTTCCACACAGTGAGGTTTACCAAGTTTTAATTGAAAAAGAAAAAAGTACACTAGAATCGGAGCGCTACTCAGTATCGGTCAATACCTTGAGTTAAGGTACTGGACTTTATATTGGAGGAGAAAAAGTGGCACAGGTGCATCCCCAAAAAGAATCTGACATAGTCTGGCCGAGTGTACTAATGTCTCGTGTATAAAACTTTGCATTATTTCTCTTGTTGTCAGATTGCTTCAACGAGCTCCTCTTGGCACTCTTGTCTTGTTACCAGCATTTCTGTAAAAGCACATGGACGTATTTGGTTACCACATTTCTCAGAGGTTATCACTGAGTCACCTCGTGTCCACATTAACTGCCTGCTTTCAGCACTCAGCTGAGCCTGTGATTTTAAGTGCAAACACTGGTTCACTCTACACGACCCTGGGGCACAAATTTCACATATCTGGTTCTTCGGAACCGGCTTATAGCTGCGTTTTTTCAGTTTGTCTATAGACACACATGCACCCCTCCTCTTCCAATAGCTCAACACTGTGTCACCTCTCTGCTTTTTAACCAGCTGATCAGTATACACACAGTCTTCTCTAAACACACACACCTCATTTGCTTCAAAAGGTCATACACTTGACCTTGTGTTACATGTAAAACATTAAAATATTCAAGCCCTCACGCTCGCCTACACACACACACACACACACACTTATACACAACGTTTCCATACTTGTGATTTTGAGTCAGGGTAGTTCGGGAATAGGGTGAAGTTTAATCATGCATGTTGCTGTTGTCCTTACTAAATTACTGGTTTACGATTGTTTTAAGAAAATAAAATCATGACACACAGAGACACACACATGCGCACACACATAGCTAAGGCCAACCGGAGATGAGCAGCTGAGCATTAGATTACAGGGAAATTATCAACCAATGTCGACAGGAAACGCAGGATAGTGAGGTGTGTGTGCTTCCTTACCACGCACATTCTCATACCAAAAACAACTAGACCATGTAATGTTCTCATTTTAAATACATGTTTTGGTTTGATAGAACACAAAGTATGTCATTAACAATTTAGCTGCTTCTACACACAAAGTGAAAGATAGATTACAGTGTTAAAGAAAGGGGTGAAGATAAGAGTGCATTCAGAATCCCTGAAACCGCACTGTCTCTGATCTGATTTAGGAAAAGGGTGCACAAAACAGGGTGGGACTTGCAAATGGATCGTCTGTTCTGCTTCATCCAGGCATGATTTATTTTGGTTTTATTTTCTACATTTTCATGTAAGACAATAAGCTGAGTTCTTCTTAAAAAAGCTAGGGTATGTCTATTAAGCTGAATTTATGTGGCATGGGGTTATGGCGTAGCTATGGCGCCTACGCACGCAGGCTGCCTCCTCAAAATGTAACTACAGCAGCTACAGAGATACCATGTGGGGAATATGATTAAAGCACGATACAGCCTGATCATGTACGATACATCTGTGTAGTGTTGCGGGGGGTGCCATCAGCTGGTGCAATCTGACTTTACAGTATAAATCAAAACTTGTGTGTCTAATCCTGGTAACTCCATGGTCAAGCATAAATCTGGCTTTAGACCACAAGGCCATGGGGAGCCCCTCCACCCGCACACAGACTGTATGCTTTGCCAGTCACCATCTCATTTCACCAAATGATTTGAGTCCTGATTGAAAAGCTCTACACAGCATTCCCATACATGCTGTTTTGATTACAACAAGATATGATAGACATGATATAACCGCTGTTGCTAAATAGAAATTTGGTTCGTGTGTGGTATGCTATGGCTCAAGAACAAAACGCTTTTCAGCCTGCACCACGACCATGTGTTACAACACATCTGCTGCAGGTCTTTCAGAACCAGTGGTCTGGCCTGCCCTGCACAGACCTCAGCTGGGAGGGATAGACAGGGGGGCTGCAGATTAGTGTGCTTTTAAGAGTATCAGACTTCTTAACTAACATTAGGGGGTTTGATAAAGAATCTGGAGTGATACCAAATAAACCTGCTTAAATACTGCGTCCACAGATTAACTGAAGTCACAAGCTTCATCAGAGGACTCTGCTGAGCCTCTGAAATACTGATTGGTATGTTTGGCTCGGAAGTTAGGTTTGTCACTTCCTGTTCATTCTGTTAGGTACAGTACTTGGTGATGTGTTTGTTGGGTTACTTGTTGGTTTGTGCAGGTACTCCTTTGCCAAGTGTATCGCTTGGGTTAAATAGGTTTGCACTGTTGTTGTCTACACAGACTCTAAAGAAGGGTGGGGCTAGAAATCAGATCAGCATGAGGCAGCTATTGACTGCTCCATCAGGTGTGTCTGCTGCTCCAATTGAAACAGACACAATAAAGTTGAAATGTCTTCTCAGACTGATGTTAAACGGTGCTGCCAGCAAATGCCAGTGTAATGCCAGTGTCAGAGTGTGACTCAAAGCGAGGTGAGACGTGCTAATGACGACGACCCCTGTCTCATACCAGTGCAATAGCCGCTCATAGTTGAGAGCACCTTCCCCAAAAACTCCTGTTGTAACGAGGGTGTTGGTTTGTGGGGCAGAGGCTTTCTTTGCCTTTGCTGAGGTGAATAAGCATAATCATCCATCACTCCATCAGCCTTTCACTCTTTCCACCATCTGCTGTTGTCGGGCTATTAAAGCTTTAATTTAATTAAAGTAATAATGTCGATAATTTAATCCACATTTACGGTACATCCATTTAAGACAAGTCACAACCAGTCTTGTAAGATTTGGTTGCCGGTTGTTAACATCAGTGGTCCTCTGACTCCTTAGTGGATTAATGAATGCTGCCTTTCAGGCTCCAAGTAGAAATGTCTACATTTTCAGCTATGGACATGACAGGTGTGGTGCAACTAATGCAACCTGCCACATGGTGCTGCTGACCCAGACCAGTTCCCACTTAAGTGATGATGGTTGACTGCGTTAACTAATTGCAAACGGTTTCATTCAGACCAGAGAAAATGTTGAACCCTTGCTGTGTTTGAGTTTGAAGGAGACTTTACAGTGTTGTTCCAAACAGACAACATGTTACTCTCTATGATCCATGTGATGAAATATATCATGGCACAAATAAAAAGCATGGGAGGTTTACTAAATGGACAGTCTGTTTAGCCCCTTGAGGAGGTGAAAGCAAAAACAACAAATAGCTATATTTCGCTGCAGAGGTGACCATGTGGGATGTAATGTTTGTAATCTGTACTTTAGTGAGTTTAAGTCTGTCAGTAGTGCATCCATTATCACTTGTGTTGTTGTGTGTAAGCCACCAGGATGTGGTCATCTCAGAAAGTGGCTGCTAATCATAAATCCATTCTCTGGAGGACTGTAAATCACTGGCAGGCCATTTGTTCCCTGGGACTAAATGCTCCTGATGACAAAGCTGTTGCCTTTTGTAAGAGCAGTGTCCGGCTCCAGCTTGTCAGCCAGACGTTACTAGAGCAGGTATCTTGCTAAAAAAAACTCAATGAGCGGTGTGTTTTGGCATAATCATTGCCTGAAGCCTTCTTAGTGTTCTTTTTTTTCTTTCAGACGTAAATAGTAGTTAGGAGGTTTACTAGTATTTTTTGAAAAGTCTCTTTCTTTGTCTGTTTGACAGTGCATGAAAGCGTTAAAACAAACAAATGATGTAATGCCAAGTGCAATCCACCTCGCTTCTCTCCGCACCCTTAGCAAGACAAGGTGACTTTCCTGGAGCGAGGAAGTTGGAGCACTTGCCGCAAGCAGAAGCATATAATCAAATAATGTTATTTAGTCATCCTCTCATATTTTTTTTTGTGACTCCATTGTCGTCTCAGGAGCCGTATGAACTGCGCCTGAACTTCACATGACTTCCACAAACAAGACAGAGGAATGGAGAATAGGGGCCACTCACTCATTTCACTGATGGTGTCCTCTTTTTGAAATTTCAAGTCACCTACGTTCATCTTGGGCTTCCCGGACGAGCAGAGCACAGTGCAGAATCTCAATCACCGCTTGACCATTTCCATGACATTTGCTGACAACTGACTCTGGCTTTTCAGCAGCCTGAAGCTTTAATTCTAATGCCCTCCTCCTTGAAGCTGCTCCAGACCATAAGAATATTAGATCCGAGCAGGGTTGAGTGCTTTTACCAGTACTGCTTTTGATGTTTGAATCTGCACTGTCACAAGTGGGGGAAAAAAGGGAGTCATCCACGGGTTTCCTTTCCATATTGTGCCTGGCTTTGGAACAGAAAATGCTGAAACAAGAAGGTTTGGAGTGGAAGAGCAATAACCTTTTTATAGTTTAGGGTGTGCTGAAGATATCAACAAATAACTTTTAGTTTAATCTTTGTGATCCACTACCCAAATTTGTGCATGCAAATTTGCCCAAGCCCCAGAGAAAAAAGAAGATGACAAAAACAACAAAAAAAACATGAAATGTTTTTAGATTCAACCCTAATTAGGTATTCTCAGTTGGGCCGTGGCCTGCGTCACACTCCGCTTTTTGCTATTCAAATGTATTAAAATGAGAGGATATGCCATTTGCTGCTCTGCTGTGGTTTTGTTGTTTGGTTTTGATTATTTACTTGTTTGTTGCTGAGGTTTTGGCTTAGCAGCTGTGTGAAATTGCTTTTACATCTGTTACAAGATTTTTAAAAAAGTCCATATTATGTAAAACATTAAAGGGTATATATATTTTTTTATTATTCAAATGGTGTGCTCTCTTCTTCTAGTTAAGATAGTTTAATTAGATTTCCAAAGGATGTGATGGAGTCTTCTTCTCACGTCTTAACCATGGCAAATGTCTCTTATATTTTTATCTTTCTCAATAATCCTCCATCCTCCACCTTCTACCACACCCTCGCCATTTATACTTGCCGTCCTCTGCCTCTGTTCTCCCTCCCCCCTCCAACCATCCAAGACAGACTAAATTAATAGACAGACTGAGAAAGAGCAAAAACACAGAAGAGACAGAAAGCTAAATTAGATGGTGAAAGAGACAAAGAGAGGCAATACAGAGCAGGGCGACGAGGAAATGGATGGAGCAGAGGCTGGTGGGATAGAGTGAAGAAAAAAATAGATTGAAAGAGACAATGGACAGATTAGAAATAGAGGCCAGATGATACCCAGAGGTACAGTTAAACACACATGAGGCTGATCAATAAAGTATGCTCGTCCCGATGGAGCGGGCCTGACCCACTGACACACACATACACCCTCACACACACACACACACACCCTCACATACCTCGGGGGATGAAAGCACAATAACACCCACCCCCCACCTCACTGCATACACATTTACACACAGACACCATCACTGGTCTCTCGGGGGCGAGGCAGCTGACAAATCGGATTGGTGCTCACTGTTTCCTTTTGCTTTAATCCACTGACCAATTAAGCTTTGAGCAGAGAAACACAAGCATGGAAACGCTGCAGACTGGCTAAAATGACCGGGCTTAAAAGTTGTCTGTAAAGTCCTGCTGAAATGAATTGTGGGAGAGATCAATGGGCAAAAACATGTATTTATAGAAAACGCTATTAGGATTTTTCCTTGGGCCTGGGTTGTGTGGAATCTCTCACAGCAGGGGGGCGCCGAGTCTCCATAATGACCTCGCCAACGTGCAGATTCTTGAAACTCAGTCACAAGACAACGGGACGGCCAATTGGACCGCGTGTCCACATGGCCTGAAGAAGGCTGATTAGCAAAGCAGATTGGTTGTGGAGTGGCTCTTCTTTGATTGTAGTTGTAGCTCTGAGAACCGGCCTGACCAGAGAGGACTCACTGCTGTGAAGAAGAATTAATGAAGACATTTGGGAATTGGAGCAGCACTGTAGTGTGGCTGTGCGTTTGTGCTAACATGTTGATTAGGTTTTTTTGTGTGTGTGTGTTAGTGTATAATTACTGGTCTCTACTGCCGGCTGTTACCTGACTCCTTCAAAGCCCACAGATCCAAAGGAGTGGTGACCAGCAGCCTATGAAACCAAATACACTTTGTATCCTCATCTGCTGTTTACTAGTTGTGCACACACATCCACAACACAGCATGAGGAGACACATAAAATCCAAACTGACAGACACTGAAGCTGCAGCTCTGCTACAGCTGTTAACTGCTGAATATAGCCTCAGTGTACACAAAGTACTTTAAAAATGGTCAGTCACAAAATGGATTGGAGTTTAAACTCACCATGAATTTACTGTGTAATGTGTAATTACATGTTGAGCGTTTGCTGGTGTCAACATTTGTGCAGCATCAGTCACGGTCTGAGCTGGCCAGCAGGGAGGACCGAGTAATGACTAGTATTTAGGCTGCAGTCAGGCCACTGTGCTGATAACAGTGTGTGGGAGAGACTGTGGAAATACACTGTCAATCCTTCAATATGACTCCCATAACCGCTGCAACATCCCGAACACGCATAGACAAGAGGCGGTAAGATAAAGTACAGGGCAGTTGTTGTGGAGCTTTAAACAGCCAATCCAAATATGTTCTGCCCCTTGGTTTCAGACAAAGAAGAAATAAGCACGTTTTTTCTTTGTGGTGCAACGTCGTCATCACAGGAGAAGAATGTGTTTTTGACGCGAGACGGTGTGTGAACTCTGAAGCTGCTCTTTTCGACGCGGCTACTTGTTAATTGATGGAGCATCATAATGTTGCCAGTGTTGGTGTGCTCTCTCAATTTGGGTCTGTTCGAGTCAACTGCATGTTGGAACAGATCTAATAATCCTACCCTTTCAGATAGTCTCCTTTTTTAAAAACGCGTTTGGTTTCTCATAGATTTTCCACAGGTCTGTTTTGGATTGGATCATGAAGACCTCTAATGCACTGGACATTACAACAGAGCTCACGGACCATAATGAACTGCCAGAGAGGCATTAAACATGTCCACATTTTTACCAGATTGTATACCTTATACAGAGGAACCCCCTCCCCAAAAACAAATCAAAGGAAAACTTGAAAGTTCAACTTCGTCCTTACTGCACTTCTTATAGTTGTACAGACACAAAGTGTTACAGTGCAATAGACAAGTCTTAAACAAACTCAGTGTTTTCCTTTTGTGATCCCAATTTGATAAGGCTACAACTTTACAGCACTCTGGTGTTGGCACCCCTGCAGAGGCGGCTGGTAAATCCTGTCCCAGGTCATGGAAGTGACTGGTAGAAGATCTGTGCCTGTTGATCTGTGGATAAAATACAGTAAAAATGCAGTATAGAAATAACAAAATTAGAATTTCAAAAATAAATCAACAAGAGTAAGAATCAGAGCAGTTATCAGTACCAGTTATGAACTCTGTCATAAACTGTAACTTTAAGAGAGCAGACAGATACTCCCCCTGCAACTGTAGACAAGAGCAAACAGAGATGTGTTTGTTGATGGTCTATGGCAGAGCCAGGGTGTGGTTGTAGTCAGTGGTTGGAGGTCTATTGTTGTCTGATTGTGTATTTGTAGGCCAGAAACACACACACACACACACACACACACACACACACACATCTGCCTACTGATTATCCTGTTGCAACCTGGAAGAGTGGAGGTGTACACACAGCAGAGTGGCTCTGATCCTGCATGGGTAGAACGAGGCTGGTTGTATAGTGTAGGCTGATGCTAGTGTGTGTGTGTGTGTGTGTGTGTGTGTGTGTGTGTGTGTGTGTGTGTGTGTCTCATTCTTCTTTGTTGATCTGTTAAGGAGCTGCCAGCATTCCCTGCTGGGTCCCTCCCAGAACCCCCCAACCCCCCCTCGGTGGTCCAAAGCTCTTGTGCTAGAGGTGTAAACCGTAACACCACCATTCCCCCGGTACTCCAAGCTCCCAGTCTGGGCAGAGTCAGCAAATAGGACCGCTAGCTGCATGGCTAACTGCGCTAACTAGCTAACGGCAGTTACAGTTAGCAGTAGTTAGCGGTTACTCTAGCAAGAAGTAAAGCTATCTGTCCATCAGGAAACTCCGTAAATCACCGAGAGTTGAGGCCGAGCAGCTGGACGACATCAGAGGGGAAACCAGAAAACACATCAGTTCTCCTGCCTTGTCTCGTTTGAATTTACTGATAAACATTAAATTCATCAAATCCAGCGCAGCTACTGTCTGCACACCTTTGACAGTTCTCTTAGCCGGCGGTGAGAGCAGTGTTTACGTCACCGCAACCACATGGCCGGTACAAACACAAACAAGTCAAGGGAGCTTGATAAGACAGAGAACTGATGAATGTCATTCAGGCTTACACAAAATCATACTGTGAACATTACTGTCCAAGCTGGCAGTTATTTGTCAACTAGGAAAGCTACCTTTTGCCCTGTAGCCCGGCATTGTTGTTTGTTTTGTCAGCTGACAATTACGTGGTTGCTGCCGCTGGCGGACAGATTACACTCCATTTAAACAGTTTTCCTGGCCCTCGCCAATAAGCGGTGCACCAGCGTACTGAAACTGAGCGGCCCCACTGTAGCTGTCATATGCAGATGAGGCTTTCGTGGGCGTGGTTTCATCTAAAGTAAGTTGGAAAAATGATAGATGCCTCCAGGCCAGTCTGTTTCAGACCAGAGAGCTCTGAGACAGCACTGCCAGAAACCATGTGACTCGGAAACTCGCAACTGTGTGGGCAGATCTCTGAAAATGGGTGTTGTAAACTCAGCTCTGAAAGAATAGTCTGCGCAAAAGTTATAAAATAAAGCTTCGCCCTTTCGAAACTAAAGTTACAACGTTTCAAAGCTTTTTCCCCAACATATGCGCACCAGTTTTCAGATCACCGTTTACAAAGTTTCAAACCTGGAAAACAAACTAATACACCGAGAAAACAGTGACAAATTTGAAACTCTGAAAATGTGTTGGAGAAACACTGTAAAGAGTGCTGCAGTTGTGAAGAAGGAAACCTCAAATACAAAATAATGTTTGCAGACATTTTTTCAGCCTATCAAACATTATGCAAGCCTTTAAATCTTAGTTTCAATCTTTGCAAAACCCGTTTCAAGCTTTCAAAGCTTTTTATTTTTCAGTTTCGAGATATGGCATGATATTCATCCCATACGTATGATGCAAGAAGTAATATCTGACCCATTTTCAACCCAGGTTGGGACAAAGGTCATGAAGCCAGGTCAAGTGACGCTTGTTGACCCATTTAGATCAACCACTAACATGCATGAAACCCATGTCACTGTTGGACTGAATGGGATATTAGATGGCAGAGGCTAACAGGATGAAACTTCTCTTCCAGGTCAAATTCAACCACTCTCAGTTGGAGTTTTCATATGATAAATTCGACTACTAAACCTGAGAGTGAGCAGCTTTTAAGATTAGAAAGTACAAGAAGCCTGGCTGAAATTGGCACAGCTCCTCTCAAAACGTTGATTATGCTGATGCTCAATGTATCTCTTTGGATGCTTTGATTACACACACACACACACACACACACACACACACACACACACACACACACACACACACACACACACAAACTGGTAGTTGCAACCAGCAGGAGACTGATGGGGGCTGGGAGGGTGCTTATTGTATTTTTAATGTAGCTGTCCAACCCTTGTATTGGAACAGGAGGGAGAGGTGCTCACACAGTACTAACCAACCCCCAACACACACACACACACACACACACACACACACACACACACACACACACACACACACACACACACACACACACACTCCTGTTTTTTTCCCCAGTCTCCCTTGCCCAGCTACCGCGGGAGGAAGACATGGATGCAGAATGGGACCACTGGTGCGTTTTGATTGCACCACAACTGTTGGGATGAGTCATAAATCAAGCCCATGACCTGTCCCAGCTCCTAATCATCCCCCACATACACACTCCCACCTCCCTTTTTACAGAAATGCATCCTCTTGTCTTTACTTTGGCTTGGTTTGGACTGGTGGCATTGCGAATTGACTGGGACCGTCATTACATGCAGATGGTGAGGTGAGATGCACCAGTGGCCCCTCCAGGTTTAGCTCTATGAGACGAGCACATTATGGATTTTTCCTCTCAGAGTGGAGAGAGAGAGAGCTGGTGGCGGGTTTTACCTCCTGGGGCTGGGAGGGGGTGGCCTGTCATAACACTGAGTGGGAGGTGTGTGTGTGTGTGTGTGTGTGTGTGTGTGTGTGTGAGACAACCTCCAACACACACACACACACACACACACACACACCCAGCTTATCAGTGCCCGGGCAGCTGTGTACCTGACGCTGCGTAATCTCATTGATCCCATTACCAACAATGTTGAACCAGTGCTCAGTCTTCAGAGCTGCCTACAATGGGGTCAAAGGGGCAGCTGGATTTGGTGCTGAATGTTGGACTGATAGCTTTTCACTTCAGTATTTACAAGTTTTAAAGGAACACCACAACATTTTGGCAAACATGCTCAAAAGATTGATATTACGATTACGAAAACTTGCCTTTGGTTTCACCATAAGACATGCCATAAAAACATACATACGACAATACATACGTAAAAGAGGAAATACAAAATGCAAGAAAATGATGTCTCAGCAATACACATTCATAAAAAAATACAACTCACAATACACAAGTCTTTAATATACTTCATATACGAGTGTACCTCATAGTCTTAGGTGTGGATCCTAGTTTAATTTATTACCTTAACAGCACATTTCTTGTATATATTTCTGTTGGCCATCTGTAGTCTATAACGTCTTCCTGAGGGTAAAAGTTCAAATTCCCTGTGCAGTGGGTGAGAAGGGTTGGTAATAATTCTGTTTGCTTTAGCCTACTCGTTGACAGTTCTTCATACATGCTACTTAGCTGCCTTTGTGGCTTCCCTATGATTTTGGAGGCCATATTCACTATTTTCTGCAGCTTGTTCCTCCTATCGATGTTCAGATTACCATACCACATGATCGTGTTAAAAGATAGAATACTTTCCACTTATACACAATTTCCAGGATATTTTGGCTCACTCCAAAATTGTTGAGCTTGCGTAGCAAGTGGAGGCATTGTGAACATTTCTTAAAAATAGGTCAGTATTTTCCTTGTAGGTAAGACTAATGTCAATGTATGTACCAAGGTATTTAAAATCATCAACTATCTCCACCATTTGCCCATTAATAATTATTGGCTGCAGTAAATTTTGCTTTGCTGTTTTGTATGATGAGCTCTTTTGTCTTACTGACATTGATTTCTAAGGTGCTTGGTAAGCACCAGTTCTGAAGAGTTGACACATGATTAAAATATATAGGGCTTTTCTATTGGCACTTTTTGTCGCACTGAGTCAAAGCATGCTGCGCTGATTTGCATTCCCATTCCCATTATTTAAACGCGCCAAGCTGTGCCGTGCCGCACCGCGCCTGAGATGGACCTTCTCTGGAGTCGGGCAAAAGCGCGCCCGACTGCCTCCAAGCGGGTTGCGGTGACGTCAGATGCTTCGTCAGCTGCAGGTCTGTGTGTCTGTTTGACCACTGGTCTAAGCTGAACACACACAGGCAGAGCAGAGAGGCTGGAGACCGGACGATGTGTGTCCCACAAAATCAGGCAAAGTGGCACCTTCCCGCAGGGTTGTGTGGAGGTGTGGCTGTGTTTAATTGAGCTTTAGAATGTAACCGCTGTGAAACAATCAGAAAATAATGTTTTATTACTCTGATTCACTGCTTTTACCTAACTATAAAGGAAGGAATCTCTGTATGTCTGTCCTTCGATTTTCTCGACAACCGTTGATCTGATCAACTTCACACACGGCGGGTGTATTTCTGATGACCCAAGGGAGTGCAGTGTCAAAGTTGGTGCAATTTGAACACGTTACACGTTTAATATTAATAAACACGTGATCAGAGATGCTTTCTTTGCGGGGGCAGGTGGTGTGGGGCTTCAGACAGCAAAAACACAGCTTTTAAGCTACTTCCCCACGGGCAGTTCAAAACCAGCATGTCTCATATAAGCAAAAATCTTTTGAGGAAATATATCCACTTATTTTCTGTGCCTTCAATTCGAATCATTTGAGAGCCCAGTATGATCCACTTTATTTTCGGCTGCACATTTTTTCAAAAGTTCTGTTATGTATTTTCTTTTTAAATGCAGCCCTCATTATACTTGAAATGAGAATATATTCACTATTACAGTAGGGCTACTAAAAGGCTATATATTAACATTTTTATGCAGACGAATATTTTAAAAAAATCCATCCACAGAGCTTTTAGAAAGGTGCGGAATGAAAGTACCACTTTTCCTAAAAAAACAAAAACAAAACAAAAAAAACATTATTGTGAAATAATAATTAAAAAAAATTTGGATGGGTCCAAAATGAATGTTTTGTTTATCTCTGTGTGAGATGTCTGATGTTTGGTTCCTGCTTCTAACAAGGCTGCCAATAGTATAACGACGTTGATATCACGTGGTACAGTTGCCAGTTAGTGTGGAAAAAACGGACACTGACGTTAGCACATATTAGCTTAAACGGACACTGACGTTAGCACATATTAGCTATCTTAGCTTAATCGTCCGAACAGCAATAACCCATAAAATTACAGTTCTGCATATTTAAACAAAATAAACAACAACTACCGACAGCCATAGTCCTTAAAACCTTAACAAATGTGTTGTTCCTGGTTAAATTGTCAAAATTTAAAAAATAACAGCTTCAATCCCGGAGGAGGGATGTCTCTAACAGAAGAAACAGAATCAGAATCAGAAATACTTTATTGATCCCCGAGGGGAAACTCTTTTGTTACAGCAGCTCACTATCACGTCAGTGCACACAGGAGTACTAAGCAAAAAATATAATACACTATAATACAGGTCAGAAAATAAATTACCAAGTTGGTATAAGTATAAGAAGCTGAAATAGCTTAGTTAGAACTCCTTTTAGTTGGTGATTACAATCTTTTAACACTCTACCTCTAGGGCCTGGGGCTTTGTTGGGCTTAATACAAGCCAAACTTGATGCGATTTCATATTCTGTGAGTGTAATTGGGACATATTCTGGGAATTCATCATAGAAGTTTATCTTATCAAATTGGCTATAAAATACATTTTAGTCATTGGCAAAGGATGGAGAAAGGTGGGACAGAGAAATAAGTTTCTCCTTTCCCTCCCTGCCCATCATCTGGTTTAGACCTTCCTATGTTCTTAGCACTGCCTTATCCTTGTACTTTGTTTTCGCTTTCTTCAATTTTTTTCTTCTTAGTTCACATCACTTGTCCTTGACAACCTCTGCATTCCCATTAGTAAAGGCAAGTTTTTTCTCGTTAATACAGTCCTTCAAATCGCAGGTTATCCATAATTTATTATTTGGAAAGATTTGAACCATTTTTATACGAGTAGTATTACTTTCACAAAGCAATATATAAGATATAATAGTGTCTGTCAATTCATGTAGGTTGTCACAGGAGCCAAAAAAGATCTGCAAGCACGCTAGCGGCTCTGTGAGGCTGTACTTAGGCACAGGGGTTCTTTATGCTATGTTTCTAACGTCAGCATGCTAACATGCTTGCAGTGACAATGCTAACATGGGGATGTTTAGCACGTATTATGTTACCATCTTAGCTTAGCATGCTAGCATGCTAATATTTGGTAATTAGCACTGAAGTTATTGCAGTTCATCCTGTGGGGAACATACACTCAGTTGCCAGTTTATTAGGTACATCTAGCTAAAACTAATACAGTCGTATGCAACAGTCCTGCAATAAATCCTACCTTCATGAAGGTTATAATATTATGTTTTTGTTGAAACTGTTTTAGAGAGGAGTTGATTCAACTTTAATTTTGGAGGATGTAGTTTGTGTGATGTGTAGATGTGTTTCTGTTGAACTATATTGCATTATACAGAGAGGACCTTGTGTTATTTTGCCTACCCTCATTGATATAAATGGGGTAAATTGGTAGATTTTAAAATGCATTGGCATAGAAAAAATAGAAATGAGTGGTAGAGGTAGAAAACAAACAAATCATTTAGGGTTATATGTACTGTAGAAGTCCTCCTCTCTTTATATCTCCATGTAAAAATGTTGAGGTATTGTCACTTCTGTTCACTGGAGTACTATCCAGTGTCTACCTATTATTTGGATTTGTAGTAATGTTCCATATATGTTTTTTTTCATGGATAAGTAGGTTTTGTAGACGGTACACACATTTTTTACTGTTGCCAGTCTCTACCTTCTCCCTCGTTCGAGTACAAGATTCTGATTGGTTGCTATGTAAATATCTAACTACCGTCTTTTTGCTTTTTATGTGGCATCTGAAATTCATTGTTGTGACAACAAAATGTTTTGTCTTCCTTTCGTCTGTGTAAAAAGTCACCTCTCGCCATTGAGTGCCACCCTCTCCTGGCATTGTTGCTCAAACCTGGCAACCTCACTTCTTGTGAGTAGCTGTGGCCAGGGACTAACCTCCATCCCATCGTCGGTGGACCAGGTCAGATTTATTTGACCAAATATTGAAATATTTGGGGTGATATCAGTAAAATAGCTGCTGCAGAAGTCCTGGCTGCTCCTCTTGGCTGTGTGGTGTTGTTTATCTACCTGTGTTCCTGCCTCCTGGCTAGATGAAAGCAACGTGCTGGCTGCTGCCTGCCTTCCAAGGTCAGGTCACTCAGACCTTGTTTAGATGTGAATGATGCTTTGGGTGAATTCAGAGCAGAGGCGGTGGGTGTTGTTATCCCCTGCCTTTCCGTATAATGAGGTGTGTGTGTGTCTGTGCGTGTGTGCATGCGTGTACACACACACACACACACACACACACACACACACACACACACACACACACACACACACACACACACACACACACAGACTGAGAGGGTTGGTGACCCTTGTGCTGTCTGGGCACAATGATGAATGAGACTGTTAGAGTGGAAGTGTGAGAGTTGACTGTGGATTTCTTTACCATCCAACAAATGTGTACACACACACACACACTTTACACTACTCCTGCATTAATCTGTACATACTGATCTCGCTTTCTTTCTCCTCCTTGAAGTATCATTTACAGCCTATACATTACTTTTCTTCTTCCATTTATTCCCCATTGTGTCTAGTAGTGGGTATCATTTGAAAGTTTTTCGGTGCAGATGCCAGTATAATGCATAAATAATCTAAAATGCATCAGTTTGTAATGTTTTAACACAAACACATATACATAAAATATAGTATCAAATCAGCAAAATTTGATTTAAATCAACAATCAACAGACAATATCTGATCGAAGAATAAGCAGACAAGACAACCATCGCAGTGCTAACTTTAAATGCTGAACAGTTTTCACTTGGGCTGGTTATCGTACCTCAATACGTTTTTGGACCCTCCCCTGTAGCACCAAGTAAAAAAAAAAAAACTGTCAAGAAAGTTGGCATTGAATATTTGGGCCTGTATTTATTCTGTATCAATTTTCCTTACCTAGGAAATGGTTCCTATCAATATTTAGGAACCCTCCAGAAGTTTCCTACCGTGTTAGGTGTTGTCGGCAGAGTCATTCTGTGGAAGGAGCGATGTTTTGGGAAGGCTTGATGACAATGAGCTTATTAAAAGATGGTTTGAATAATTTTTTGACTGCCTGTGTGCAGGATACAAATGAAAACACACACTCTCTCTGCAGAAATCTAGGTTTTTGCTGCCTTTTTGGCAAAGATCTGTGGCAACCAACAATTTCAACGGTAATCGAACTTTGATTGCTGGTACAACTCCTCAGGTAATTCACAGTTTCATTCAATTCACCACCACTCAGCATGAAGTTATGGAAAAACAAGCTGCATTCATGTGAATTGCTGTGTTATTTATTTATGTATTATGATTTGCTGATGGCGGGGCTTTATTTGAGAAATATGTTCATATTGGAAACTGTATGTGTATTTCCAAAAACAGGATAACACTACAGAAATAACACATGTAAGACTCAGAAGTTAACAGAGGGTTTAGTTGAGAAGCGAATTGGACTTTGGAAGAGAAGATTCCATGTTCTCAGTGGAGAGGTCCACCACAGCCTGCAGAGGATTTGCAGTCTGCTTGTGCAACATTGCACAGTATACCCATGATGCTCAGCGATGTGATGAGACAGCACTGACTCCACACAGCTGACTTGATTCACACAGTTGATTTGCCTTTTTTAAGACATGCGAGTTAACGGCATATTGTTCAAATGGTTGATTGGTAAATCTGAGATTTTAGATTTGTAAATTTGCGTATATAACCTGGAGAACATAATCTTGATTATTTACCGATAGACATAAAGCCTACACATAGAAAGCGGTGCTATTTTCTGTATGTCAGATTTTTCAGTTGTCCGATACTCATCATTATTTGTACTTCAGAGTACATCATCATTATTTGTACTTGGCGGTTGAAAGTGTCATGTCACACTCTCTCCATGAGTAGTCCTTCTCTTTGCTAAAAGTAAGGTTAGGACCCCACATAAATACAGTATCTCTCCAGTCCTGCTTTTAGTCCTTTCTCGACTTTCAGAGCCCCTGGTCAGATTCATAGTTCTGGATTTAAATTAACTTTTTTTAAGGCAAAGTTCTTGTACGGCTGCTTGTGTTTGGACAGTATTTAACATTTGAAAACTTGAGCTTCTTTACTTAAATAATTTCTAACAATACCCAGCTCCTAGTTTTCTCTACTCAGTTCTAAAGGCACAGTTTCGTTGGTAGTCAAAAAATATTAAGGTTGCATATATTACCCACACACAGTTTGGGTATTACGTTCAACTGCAGAAAGCCTCAACGTCATCAGCTGCCTTAAACAGAGTGTGAAGGTAACTCTGCTGCTTTCAAATGAAAGCCTTTCAGTTCCTCAAACCCCACTTTTGATGAATGCACAGCGAACAGTCTTTAAGCAGCCATCACACAGCTGAAAATACCCAAATATGACTTAACCTCTACCCAGAACACTGCATGAACCACCAAAATCCAAACAATGTCACCATGCAACAAGCAGCACACACAGTGATGTCATTGTGTATATATTCAACCACAGCAAAAACAGGCTGCTCCGCTGTGTGCTTCCTAGAGGAAAAAAGTAATGCTCTTTTCAAATGTGGATACATTTTCAAGACCTTTTTTAAATTTTTTACATTCCCTATTGTCTAATGTCTAATTGAAACCCCACTCCTTCTGGGTTCACCTTTTAAAACATGTTGTGCAGATTTGTACTGTATATTTCCAGGAGGAGCTTGGAGCTAAGAGGGAAATGTTCCCTTTGTGAGCATTTAACTCTGAATGCCGAGAGCTGCTTCAGAGTTGCTGCGCTGTTAATGGTGAGGGAGTGAAGAAAGAGCATGGGGCTCGGGTGAGGCACTGCTGCATCTGTACTGCCAGGCCTCCAGAGCAGAGTGAGAAATGGAGTCTGAAGTGAACATACTGATTCCAGCCCCATTAGTCACTTGTTTTTCCTTAGTATTAGTATTTTTCCTTAGTAGCAGATGATGTGCAATGGAGCGATTCATAAAATAAAAGCCTGATTGTGTCAGAATTGCTTAGAAGGAAATGCAGTAGAAGCGGTAAATCACAAGCCTGGCTGTAGCTGTGGACATTGAGCAAAAGTAAGGGAAGATGTTAAAGAAAGAGTTATAGTAAAAATTAGTCAAAAGTTAGTATGAACTAGTGGTTGCCAAACTTTTTAGTCATGCCTCCTTTTGGAAGCTGAAAAGATTTCATGGCACCCCAACACATACATTGACTAGATATTATCTGGTAACAATACTGGAGAAACAGGAGCAAAGTTGAATTGTGTTGAAATAACATTATCGCTGATGTGTTTGCTTGATGAACATCATAGTTTTTTATTTTCTTCCCTGTCAAAAGTCTGTCCATTTTAAATTTTACATGCCATTTTGCTTTCTGAATGAATCTTGATAACCTGCATCATGCCAGGATCAGAGAACTGTCTCTTTATCGTTCCCAAATGAATCCGATTTGTAGCGCAGCATTCACAGCAGACATTTTGACCTGTCATAGCAGGAAAAGCACAGGAGGAACTAATATGATTAACGGTGGATCCATTCCAGTAATGATTGCAATGCAATGTTGCAATTTTACACCTATGTTTGACATATGCTGTGTCCAAAATCACACCCTCATTCAAACATTCACTACTCCTTATATAACAAATGTAATTCACTCTCTAATGAGCAGTAAACTGAGATTTTGGACAATGATGAATCATCATTATTTTTGCATCATCACTGACAGGTGTAGTGTTGCACAGCGGTAGTTTTCGCATGTATAAAATGTAACGCATTGCATTGTGGGATTGTTAGTAGAAAGTACTGTCAAAGATGCTCTAACAAAAGATGACCCATTACAAGCCAATGGTATGAAATGGTATACGTGAAACCACGAATTAAAGGAGGAAGTGTATAAGTCCCTTTTAAATTCCTCTTTATCCGGTTGGAAAGTGACGTCGGCAGCACTGCAGTGAAACCGGACCGACGGTTAGAGAAGAGATGTCGCCAGATCTCGCGAGAGTGCGTTGCTGAGACAGAGACAGGTTTCGATCAAAGTTAATTTTCTCCTGTTTTGTCTGTCTGAAAGATGCCATTTTAGTGTCAGAATGTTCGAAAGATGTGGCTTGTGAAAAATGGGTCCAATGTTTACTTCGAATCGCTCATAATCTGTGCTCACGTTCACTTCTAACATTGGAGTGAAGAGATTCAGGACCTGCCGCTAGTCTCCTAAAGGGGGCGGGCCAGTGGCGAAATCCACATGACACAGATACAGGAAATGACTCTTAAGTGCGTTGTCTATTTTCTGAACCGTCTGTGGTAGTGTACCTGTCCTGACACTACTTTATTTATTTTTGGTCCATTGTGGGGAATCTTTCAGGTCACTATAGGCACTCAGAATTCAGACGCTCTAATAAAATGACAGAGGGTAAATACAGTGCACTGCATAGTAAATAGTTGGTGATTTCAGACACAGCCATTGTCTGCTGTGAAAAAGGGCTATAGTCTCACTCCATGTTGTTCAACCCCCCAGTTTTGGAACCACAGGTGTAAACTGATGGACAAACCAAGGCAGCTCAGTAAAACCATTATTGACGTTGTTGCCTGATAGAACTCATTCACTGGACAGTTTTGGTGAGTGTCATCCTGCATCGTCAGGCTGTCTCAACCTACATGGGAAAATCAAATTCTGGTGACTGACAGCTAGAAACAGGATGCATATGATGCATCTTGTACCGTAACATTACAATGAGTTGGCATAGTTACTGTGTGGTCCCTAGGTTTTGCTCATTTTTGTTATTGAGGACATGCTAAAAAAATAAAATAAAATAAAAAAAATCCACGCACCTCTGTGTTAAGTGTTTTTCATTGTCTGATGTATCAGTGAAAATTCTTGCACTTGGTTACTAAATGATAAATCTATATATCGTATATAAATCACTTGTAGGGGATTGCTTTCTTGACAGTTGACAATCGGTAGATTGATTTGATAGTGAACGTGATTTTCGCATGAATTCAAGAAAATGAACTACTATCATAAAATACCGTGGTTGGTCTGCTTTGTGTTCACACCACAAATGGACCACACCAGATTCCACTTGGAACCGTTACGAGACCCTCCTTTTTAAGCGGTCTCTGTCCGGTTGTCTGTCTGTCTGATTGACAGCTAAACGAACAGAACCAAATGGGCTAACACTCCAGAGTTTGTTTAAACAGCACCAAAGAGGTTAGGTGTGAGGGCTCATGCCAAAATGAGAGGAAAATATTCAGAAGTGTAATTCAGAGACAGACTGGGGAGAGGGGTGGGGGGGAATAAGTGTCTAGTGCTCAGGAAAGCCAGACAGCTTTCTGACAATATCAGGGAATGACTGACAGACATGGGTCTTGAAGGGTGGGTGATGAAGAGGAGGCTCAACTCCTCTCTCCTCCCTTTACCTCTCCCTCTATCCCTCTGCACCTCTGCAGCCAAATAACCAGACTGACACTCGTGTCCTTCAGCACCTTATTGTAACCTTTTGCTTGTAAAACAGGCAGAGATGAGTGAAATTCACAGTGATAATATCTCTCCCTCTGTCGACTACACACACACACACACACACACACACACACACACACACACACACACACACACACACACACACTGTCCATTGGTAAACAACATTTATGCAATTTATGCACAAATGTGCAGATCTCTTATCTATTTTTCTTTTTTAATTTACATCTCCTTTCCATGACATTCCTCTGTGTGTCATTTCTTTTGGACCAGCATGCTTTGCTCCGGCCAGCAGCAGCCTCATAATGGCGTGATCACCTAGGGTGGCCCAAACCACGATGGCAAGTCCACCTACAGGGTGGTCTACTGTGGCAGAGCAGGTTTGTTGTTAGCGATCACTCATCGCTTCAGACAGTGTCATGGTTCTTAGGCTCTATCACACTGAAAGGTAACTCGCTGTAGTTGTCATGGTGTTACATTAGCTTATGTGACACATTGTGGCCTACACACACACACACATATCTCTACACAGCCCTCCCTTTGAGGCTTTTACTAACAATATGAACTTGCACAGATACTTAGAAATGCATCCACAGAGACACAAAAAATGTTCCTCCTCTCACACACACACACTATCTACCCTCCCCCGTGACATATCCAGAAATATTAATCACATTTTGCATATCCCCCTCCTGTGCTCCATAATTGGCTGTTGAGCTTGGGTTTCTTCTCCCAGCCTGAAGCACTAAAGCTGGGGTAAAGCAGCAGCAGCAGGTCCAGCACAGCGATGCTCACCTCCAAGAGGAATCCATGGCATTTAACAGAGCCTGGCGAAGAGAGACGGCCAGCTGTGGAAGTCAACAGGAATGTGTTTAGGATAGAGATTATCCCCAGTGCCCTCAGTGGATGTTTGGTGGATATGGCTTGTACTCTGTTGAATGACGTAAGCGTCTTCTTTTCTAGAAAATGCAGAGGTATTGCTTCAGGAACCACGTCGCTAGTTCAGAAACAAGGAAGCACACAAATGTGATGGCTGTCGTGGGCCGACAGTCATAAAAAGTTTCATCATGGCCAGATCTTATCGTCTTTGTTTGTTCAGCTTTCTGGGAAACAGACTTTCACTTGATTTTGATGGTGTTGCTTTTAGAGAGAATCGGTAGCAAGAGCCAGTGGAGTTATGTTTTCCTGAACAGATTTGTTCACAAATAATTATATCTGGTTGAGCCCTCCAGCAACTCTGATTGTGTGAGTGCTTGATTCTATGTTTGTGTTGGTTATCAACCTATGTATCATCCCATTATCTGACTCAGAGCTGTGGGAGAGCCCGAGGCTCTTTATGGTTTCATGGCTTTTCAAAACTGTGGAGTGACAGGCAGCACTTCTGCTTTCCAACTTCGATAGAACGATTTTTTAAATCTGATGCTGATGACAAAAACATTTAGTTTTTACTGCACACCAGAGTCTTTTGCAGTCTAGTTTAGTTTAAAAAAGCTCCTGCAGTGGTCCTTTTACTGCTTAACTCTCACCTTTTCATGTTATATAACAAGCGTGGCTCCATAAGCAACATAGACCCTAATGTTTTTTTAAGGCGACACTATGGAAAAGCAGCATTAACCGCATGGGACCACAAAGAGGCTCTTTGTGTAGCGGTGTATTTCTCTCTCTCTCTCTCTCACACACACACACACACACACACACACACACACACACACACACACACACACACACAGCATTCAGAGAGGACCAGACAACACAGCAGTCACACTAACATTTACCCTTCACTCTCTCTGCACTGTCCTTGTTATTGCCCAGGCCGGCACAGAAAGGAGCCTTTATATATGTGTGTGTTTGTGTGCAGGTCTGCCCTACCACTCCGTGAGAGCATGCTATCCATGCTTTGCAAAATCACCTCTACTGCCCTTCCTTCAAGAACACTGCCTTTAATATTATCCTCAGGTTGCAACAGTGGGCACTTTAACTGCTGCTCAGAAAAAGACCAGTGCTGTAGGGAAAGAGGATTATGGCACTTGTTTCTAGAAAGAGCGTGTAATGTGTATGCGTGCTTGGAGGTGCCATGTCGGTTGGAAATCAAACAGTTGTTCAATGTTTCGGAGGACTGCTGGAGGCTAATCCTTTACTGAGCTCTGTTATAGCAGCACAGCTCATCTTGTTTCCAGAACCTGTTTCCAGTTTTTCTTCATCATGTAGAGCAAAAGAAATAATGTCTGTGCACAAATTGATCGTTCACAATCTCATTTAATTCACTTTTATTTATATAGCGCCAGTTCATAACAGAAGTTATCTCATTGCACTTTTCCTATAGAGCAGGTCTAGACCGCACTCTTTAATATTAATTATAATTATCAAATGTATGCTTACAGTCTAACTCCTTGGTGCCTGTTGTGGACAATGAAGTAACAGCCTTGTTAACTATTTAACTACCGTGATAGTTCCATTTTGAGTGTAAGCATGAAGGAGTTATGGAATAAATATTAACCCCTCTCTTCCCACTAAATAGAGCATTTGTGCACTAGAGGTGATTTCAATTCTAAATTGAAAACTGATCGAAGTGAGTTTTCGTTCTTGACCTTTGAAATCAAAAGCCGGATCCGTGATTCGGTGAAGTCTTTTTTTTTTTTTTTTTTTTTTTTTTTCCCCTCTCCACCCCTGCCTATTTGCGTGTGTACTGCGCATGTCAGAAGAAATCAAAAACAGCACTTCCAAGACGACACAGCGTAGCTTACCGGTAGCCTGCAGCTGCATTTTTCAAGACACCAAGGCCACTGCTGGAGTCGGAGATGACGGAGAAACAACAGAACTGTAAAATCCTGCTGCCTGAAGTCACCGGTGTGGCAACATTTTGCCTTCCCCGTGAGTTATGTCAACAACGAACCCCTCTTTGACAGAAAAACTACAGTTTGTAGGCTATGCTACACACCGGTACCATGTGCTACCCGTCCTTCTAACTGATTGTTGAAATAATAATCTTTTTAAAGAAGAATTTGAAAATGTAAAGGACAGTTGTCAGGGCATAAAACCAATGATCTGTTGATCTTTACAAATCAAGACTCGATAGTCAAACAATGGCATAGCCGTCAGCGCTGAAAATAAACTTTAAATCGTATTGCGACCTTAAAATCAAAAATCAAATCGAACCGTGGATTTGGAGAATCGTGACACCCCTATTTTGCACTATTGTTTCCTGTCTCTTCAGATATCATTGGTTACCTAAGTTATGTGTGTGCAAGTGCACAAGATTAGTTAATCTGTAAGTGTTTCATGTTTGATTTCTTTTGAGTCTTGAGGTAAGATGCTGAATGAACATGTTTCAAGTGTTTTGTGTGTGTTTTTCTAGGAGGTCCATAGTTTTTAAATGTTAAACTTTTTGCCCTAGATACAAAGTTATTTCAACCATGGAGAAGGAAGTTCCTGAATCCCAATAAAATCTTAAAGGAATTAAATTTTTGTAGTGGTGATTTGTCAACTGGTTTGTTTAGCTGTTAAATGGCAACGCTAAAATCAGCCAAGTGTCCCTTTATATACTGGCTTCATTGCTCCATGAAATACTGCAGCATATGCTGTGTTGAGTGATTGTTGACCACTAGCATGTCTTTAAAGCTTAGACAAGAAAAATTGGCTACACTGTGAAATAAATGTTTTGCTTTACTTTATTTGTATGACTTTGACTACCGGACTGTTTATGCAGTCTGTGTTTATTTGCCACAATGTCAACATCACACACACACTCATAACACCAATGTTCTGTTTTTAGCTCTAGAAATAATTTTTTCAGCACAGTGCCCTCTTATTCACGACAATGTACCAACAGTGCCAACTATACCAACATTAGCTGTAGCTAGTAGGGCTGTCACTTTTTCAAAACATCAATTATGAAGTCGAACTAAAAAAAAAAAAACAGTATTTAAAAACATTTTTTGCATTTATGAGCAAATGAAAGGCAGATGAACATGCAGTCATGACAATTTAAAGCCAACTTTTAGTAGCAGACAGTGGATAATCCCAGATAATTGCCAAACTGAAATCTTCTTACTGTAGAGCAACATTAAAAAATGACCATGATAATTAAACCACAGACTAAGTTAGAATGGTTTAAATGGACCAGGCCCCAATAATGCAAAAGATAATCCCTGACACACAGCCTTTTCTCTCTTTGACCTCACTCTCTTGCGCATTTATCCATTTCACCCAATATTATGTTGCCTGCATTTTGGGTACTGAGCTTAATGTCTTGTTGGAAAATCCCAGAACTGTCTTCACATTTGGAAAGAGTTTTTAGCATGTAAAATTATTATCCCAGAAAGTGATTAGGAAATGCCATGATGATTCAGTTAACCCACTTTGCTTCACTTCCACCTCAGCCCCATATCTTTATTTTCACCTACATTGAAATGTAAATCAACATAATTGCAAGCAGTACTTGACAGGATCTAAGCACTATGGGATCAACTGTAGTGCCAAATCTTAATGTATTTTGACTTAAAAGATTTGGCTACTGTCACGGCAAATACAACCCTGGAGACTTGATGCTATTATTTGGGGTACTAACACTCGTGTCTGGGGCTTCCAGGGCTTGGCTGCCCATGCACATATGAATCTCCAGAGATGAGCATTTGGCTGCCAGGCTAAAGGTAAGGTGTATGGGCCTACCTGTTGCCTCACTGCCCCTGCAGTGATCTGATGCCGTCACTCGGTCAGCTTGCTCTCCGTGGTCCGACATTGTTTAGTGTCAGTTCTTCATTGACATAGACATTAAACACGTGGACAATAACTTGAAACAAGACTTTATAGGGAAAACGGGGAAAGCCGACGGTCCTTCTCCGTCGCGGCACTCAGAGAAACATCTCCAAAAACGCTGGTCGCGCACCTTTTCTGAATAGTCTCCCTTAATCACTACGGCCACACCCTTTCACCCAACACCGGCTTTGTGACTAGGTAAGCCCACCCCCATAGCCTGAAAGCCATGCGGGACAGCCAATTGGGAGATAGTGTGCCGTGACACTAGTAGCAGACAATACGGATAAAATCCTCTGTCATGATATATGTAATTTTATATTGCAATAATGATATACAATGCATTCAGAAAGTATTCAGATCCCTTCACTTTTTTCACATTTTGTTATGTTGCAGTCTTATGCTAAAATTGTAAAATTATTTTTCCCCCTCAATCTACACTACCCCATCCCAAAATGACATAGCCAAAACAGAATTTTAGAACTTAGGGCAATATTTTAAACAGAAAAAACTGAAATATCACATTGACATAAGTATTTAGACCCTTAACTCAGTACTTAGTTGAAGCACCTTTGGCAGCATTACAGCCTCGAGTCTTCTTGCGTTTGACGTGACAAGCTTTGCACACCTGGGTTTGAGGATTTTCTGCCATTCTTCTCTGCAGAACCTCTCAAGCTCTGTCAGGTTGGATGGGACCGTCAGTGGACAGCCATTTTCAGGTCTCTCCAGGGATGTTCGACTGGGTTCAAGTCCGGGCTCTGGCTGAGCCACTCAAGGACATTCACAGAGTTGTCCCTAAGCCAGTCCTGCATTGTCTTGGCTGTGCACTAATGGTCATTGTCCTGTTGGAAGGCCCAGTCTGAGGCCCTGAGTGCTCCTGACCAGGTTTTAGGGTGGAATGGAAGGATGACGGAGACACCCGCGTTCGCTTCTTGATTTGGTCTCATCAGTGATAACGCGTCCTTCCCTGATAAACATGGATAATGAACCGACATTGCTGACCTTGTTGTCAATGCCAGCAGCTGCTGTGCAGTTAAATACAGCATTTTATAATGCTACTACTGCCCACATGTGCAGGAGGCAAGCTATTATTTGAGCGATTTGTGACAATTCCCAAGTTCAGTGCCGTTATCAGCCCTCCATTGAGCGCCGGTTTTGGGTGGGATAATTTTATTAAAATTGCCTGTGGTTCCTGGGGAATGAAAACCAGTACATTTCATATGTTCCGAGACTGTGGCGATTATTAAAAGCGGCAATGTGAAGCGCCACTACAAGACAAAGCACAGAGCATCTTTTGAGCAGGTTTACAAGGGGATGGATTTTGGTAATCATGCTAACAAGGGGGATGGCATTGCCACTCATCAGTAAGCGATTTGAGGGGGGATCTTAATTTAGCATGTTACCAGGCTAACAGATATTTCACAGAATAATTGAAAACAATAAGCTGCTGGTAGCACTAAATGAAAAGTCAGGGGATCACCAAAGTCATTAGGGTTCAGCGTCTGGGCACCATGCATATCTTTACCAAATGGCATGGCAATCCATCTAATAGATGTGATTTTGTCACATGAATGCCTGTTTGGTCAGTAGTGGCCTATCTTTGCAGCCATCTTTGATATCTTGTAGTTACGGCATCCATAGAGGCCCTGTGCCATATTTGGAGACAATTGGCTCATTGGTCTTGGAGGAAATCACAAAATCACAAAACAGTTGGTTAGAGAGTTTGGATTGGTGTTTGGACGGTCTGCTGACTTGCTCTTGAGATCCACACACAGGAATAGACAGGAAAATTAAGTTTTAATGTTGATGTTACTGGGGATACTGTCTTCTTCTCAGTTGCTAGGAAACTTTGACCAATCACACTTCATTTCGCAGCTGCACTATTGGTTCAATTCTCAGAGTCAGTATTGTGCTGCCGGCCTGAAATCCTGTACTGCAAGGCCAAGTAGCATTAACAAGCTGTCAAGGCTTGAGGGGTGTGTGTGTGTGTGTCTGGTCCCCTCTCCTGTGACTTGAGTCATGAATATGGAGCAGCTTCTGGCTTTGTTCAGTCACTCACACACAGCATCAAACAAAAGATAAGACTGTCAGGGTGAGAGTGTGCCTTCAGAGCAGGTTAGACCAGTTGAATTACAAGCCCTGAACCAGCACTTTATCTGGTGAGGCATAGAGACACTCAGGTGGAGGTGGAACAGGGCTGGCTGGAGGATCTGATGGGTGTGTGAAGTCCGAATGATGTGACGATTTAACGAAATGTTTGTTTAAAATCAGGGTTTGAGTAACATTGTAGTAGTAGTAGTAATTTTTTTCACCACAGGGTCTAATTTGCATCAATCCTTTCAGTTATAGCATTTTACTCATCACATTAACTGCTGAGATTTTAGAACAACATCATTGCTGACATAGTTAGTGCCTTGACATGCACCTCAGTAATCATGTTACTATTGGCTTTCTGCAGTAACTGTTTTGGTTCCTCCCTACCAGAGCCACGTAGAGAGGTGTGTTAAGTTACAACGGCATATAGCAGGCGACAAAACAAGCCAAAAGGGGAGGGAGGGAGGGAGAGAGATTCTGTAATCAGGGTAAAGGATTAGAGGAACCTAGTGTGCACAGTTAGATTTCTGCAGGCCATGTATATTCAGTTCAATTAAACTTTGTTTATATTGCACTTTTCCTATAGAGCAGGTCTCGACTGTACTCTTTATAATATTCTTTAGAGACCCAACAAATCTCTGTATGTAAAAATACATGTGTTGTTATGTTATCAACAAGGAGTGACATACACTCACTTGCCAATTTAATTAGCTAGCTAGCTAAAACGACAGTCCTGCAATAAATCTTACCTTCATGAAGGTTCTAATAGTTTTTGTTGAAAGTGTTTTTGAGAGGTGTTGATTCATCTGTATGGTCATTTTGGAGGATGTAGTTTGTATTTGTGTTGCGTTATACTGACTTGTTTTTCTAATATTTAGTCTGCCTTCATTGATACTGTATAAATGGGGTGTTGTGTTAGACTGCTTTCATTTTAGCTAGGTTTACCTAATAAATTAGCAATTGAGGGCTAGCGCAAGCAACATGACCAGATGATTAGACAAGTCATAAGTTTGACCATATATAGAGCCAGTGTTTGGTTTGTCTGTTCTGGGCTACTGTAGAAACATGGCGGCCTCCATAGAAGGGGACCTGCTCTCTCTGTAGATATATTCTAAGGTAATTAAAACACAACAATTCTTATTTTCAGGTGATTATACACTAATGAAAACATACTACATAAATATTATATTCAATTATTATTATTATTATAAATATTTCTCCTCCTAAACGTTACATACTGGACCTTTTTAAACGTCTGTTGTAAACAGACAACAGCTCTTGTTGCTCGCCTAAACGTCTCACTATGCTTCAAACAAACTGTTTGTCAAATCACCGTCATTCTTCACACAACTACCGCTGTCACTTTTCTTGTGCACAACCAAGTGACACCATGCATGCCTTTGAGGCGAGACTGTCTGAAAGTGTGTGCTGATGCGTGCATTTGATGCATGAGAAGGCCTAAATAGACTTGTAAAGAGTGTTGTTGCATCTATATGTCAGCAATGAAGTGCTTTACTGTTTTACTTTTGACATACTGTTAGTGGTTTAATGTGTGGCGATTGGGAAATATAGTGGCAGTGTATATGAATAATGTGCATCAGATGACTTCCTGTATAATTTAGCCAAACCTTGTTGTACTCATACTTTGGTTCTTGTGCTTTTCACCCATTAAATATCTCAGCATCTTGTCTATCAGAGAGTTCCTACTTTCCCAGTCCTGCTCACCACGTTGTCACGTGTTGACTCTTAAGTGCTGCATTTCTAACCGTATGTCAAGGCAACAATAGCTCTCTTTTCCAGCTACCTATAGGCCCATTACTGCTGCTGTGCTGTGTAGCTTGGTGATGAAAATGAGTGGACAGGAAAAAATAGCTCTTGTCCTTCCAAACTTTTCCTCTCTGTCAGAGGAGTTTCTGCATTCTTTCTGATAATGTGTGCATAGTTCTCCTCGCCATAATCAGCATGTAAAAACACAAGCTATAATTTGCCTGTGAAGGCATTGCCTCATGAAAACACAAATGTGGCCCAACACAAGCGTGCACACACATGCGCACACACATTGACTCTCACATACACACACACACATTGACTCTCACATATTTTTTTTTACCCTTCCCAGCAAGTTAGTGCTAGACAGTGACTTTGTACTGTTTATATGGGCATGATTACAGCTGATATCACAGTCCGGTGGAGCAGAGACACACAGACTGTAGCTTCCAAGAGCCATAAAGTCAAAATTATATATCTGTCCAAGTGTTTACTAACTGGCCTCTGTAAGCTTTTTCTGATTTAAGTGTTATAATCTGCTCAAGTTTTTTTTTTTTCTGGGAGATGTGTGATATATTGATTAATATGATATATGGATAGAAATAATGCTTTTGAATTTACAGTATATGCAAGGCTCATTGTTGTAGATGTTTACAGATTTTTATCCAGTAATACCTGGAAGAGAAAACAAAAAACATTTTATGTTGCAGTGCATCAAGGTGTTTTTGTTTCCTGTTGTCAGAGGACAGTGTTGGCACAGTTTACAGCAATCAGGGTCCTCTGAGGACCGCTTTTCATCTACTAATAGAAAGTGAAGAAAACATTTGTAACAAAAAGTCTGCTGTCTGCAGCATATATTAGCCAACTGCTCCTCAATGTCCACTCAAAACAAAAAGCCTGTGGGCACAAGATGGCCGACAGTGTGGAAACCCACCGTCCACCAAGGCCTGTAGCCACACGCTTGTGTCCACCACTGGCCCAGGATCTGTTGTGGGCAGGGCCAGAGCTGGCGGGACAGAGCAGACCAATGTCAAAGGTTGTGTTTGGCTAATTTGCCTCAGGATAACTGCTGTCCTGCCCACCGAAGCTCCTTGTGGAACAGCAGAGCTATTCACTGCAATGACTTGGCACTGATTTTTACTCCAGCACTGAGTTCTGGAGGCTTCAGCTGGTAACATGCTCAGTGCTTCCCACTGGAGGTGGAGGAATGCTTATTTTCATAGAGTTTTACTATTTATTTTATTGGTGTCACATATCGTTATAATGTGTCCTCCTCTCTTTTTTTTTAACCCCTCCTCTCTAATGCTTCTTGTTAATCTCTAAAACCTAATCCTTCCTCGCCTCAGAGCCCATTCTGACTTTTATGGTTCACTTCTGAACATAAGGCTCCACCTCTGTCTGATGACCGCCTCACCTGGTCAAGTGTCTCTTCCTGCTGTCTGTGGGAGTGATGGTTGTCGTCTTTGAACGCGCTGTCCCGTTGAACCACTCAGACCCTTAAGCAGTTAAATACAGTGTCCAAGAGTGTTTCTCAGTGTGTTTAAGTTGATAATGATAACCTGTTTGGGTGGGTCTCTGTGTGTCCCCACCCTTCTATTTTGAGTAAATGTGAGTGTCCCGTTGGACAGCTGCCATCCACAGGGACTGCCAACAATGGAATTATACACTAGGATTTAACACACACACACACACACACACTCTATACTTTGCCTAACCCACTGTGGTACAGAGGTTACACCGTGAACGTGTACACTACGCACCTGCAACTATGACCAGCATGTCCAACACTGAAGAGAAACACACCCACACATATTAGTTCTCTGTATAGAAACATAACTAATACTTTCTACTTTTTGGAAAATAGCAAGGATAATCACTTTTTAATTTAAACCAGTCTAAACTAAAACTTTTTTTTTAAATAAATGAATTGTTTTAAAGTGGCTTTTTAATTAGATTTTATGCCCTGAGACAATAAAATGTTTTGTGTACAGCTCAATTCTCTGTAAACAGGGACTTCTGGTGGCAAGGACACCTCAAGTCAAGTAGATTTTATTTATATAATCCAATGTCACAAATTTGCGTCAAGGGGCTTTACAATCTGTACAGCATACAACACCCTCTGTCCTTAGACCCTCGATTTGGAAAAGGAAAAACTCCCCCAAAAAACCCTTTAACAGGGAAAAACTGGAAGAAACCTCAGGGAGAGCAACAGAGGAGGGAACCCTCTCCCAGGATGGACAGACCGTGTGTGTACGGAATAGACCAACATAATAAAATTCTAGTATGGACAATCAGAATGACAAATGTATAGATTAATTTTAAACACACTGTATGAAGAATGGATCCGGGAGGACATTGAGCAACTTCAGGTGTCGCCACACAGATAAGCCCTGAGCCGCACAACCTCCTCTCCACCTGGAAGAGGACAGACTGCACAGACTCACACAGCACTGTATTCTCTCAATAATAAAAACTGAAGAAATAAAAGGAGAAAAATAAACTCAAAAGAGCTGCTGGTTTTGCTGCACATCAGCCAAATTCCTTCAGAGTCAGTAAAATTAGCAAACTGCAGAATATTTGATCTATGGAAAGTTGTTTTTAAATCTTGCATTAGTAAGTTTTTTTTCATGTGATTTTCAGATTAACCTAAATACAGCAAATAGGCTGCTTTTCTGAATGTTTGTCATGAAGTTACTTATTAGTATGAATACTTGTGAGTGTGATCCAGCTTAGATCTGCACTTCCATGACAGTGCACCTCTGGTTCACTGTTATAATAAACACTATTCCCAGTACAGGTGAGGTTATGTAGCATAATAGGACCAACCTCTGGAATCTGAATACTCAATCCTGAGGTCTCTCCATCAGCAGGTATTTTTGTAGAATTATGATATGGAAACAGTTTCTCAATAAATACTGATAATGGCATGAAATAACAAAGCAAAATAGCACTATAGTAACTTAATAGTATTTTTAATACTACAATAGACCTGCCCCAAGTCTAAACACTCTGTCACAGTGTCTGGTTTAAAGCAATCGTTTTAGCAATTTAATTTGTGCCTGTGGTCAGTATAAAACTGTCTGCAAAAAGCAAATATGTTTGGGGGGTTGCATGTAGCCATTATGAGACAGACAGTGAAGATGACACAGGTGACATATGTCCCCGGCTGCAATTGAACATGGGATGTTGCAATTATATAGAGAAGTTGTTGTAACTTTTTCCCAAAATATGTGACAGACTGAATATTACTCATTTAAATACATAGTTTTCAGTTATTAAGACATTTATCCTAATATATCAGCATTTCAAAATGCCCTAACTGTATTGTATTTTATGGGAAGGTGTGCAGAGAACATTGTCAGGAGGCCATAGTACAGGATATGTATTACGGTTGTATTTACAGTATTGTGAGTACATGTTCTGCTCTGTGCAGAGTTATGCTGCAACCTGCCGCATCACTGTGTCTCTCTGAACTGTTCTGGTGTTTCCGGGCTTTAGTGTGCTAATGATGAAGGCACCACCAACACTTTATCTCAAATCCAAATAATGTCAGAGTGGAAGACATGAGTTATAACTTACCCTGAAGCATTATTGCTTTGCTGCTTGAGTGCATTCAAAAGTTATTGCTTTTGCTACTGTAGATACTTTATGATGTGTGTGCTGCCAGCTGCACCTGTCTGCATCTGAGTTACATTCCAGATAAACTCTTCAGACTTTTAATAGCTTCCTGTCTGGCAGCTTTGACTGTTAATGATAGCCCTGATGACTCGCCACTTGCTCTCATTTATGCCCCTTAACATCTAATTCCACCAGAGACATGTCCTTTTATAATGTTGACATGACTCAAAGGACTATATTGCAGCATGATTGGAGCTCATTTCCTGAGCAACAACTGTCAAACCTGTCAGATTTTTCTTTTCTTCTTTGTTTGCTTAAGTGAATACTTTGACACTACTGCCAATAAAACGAAGGCACTGATTTAAACTCTAGCTGGGATTGTGTTAAAATTGTATTGCATTTGCATTGCTTGCTGGTAGAAACCTCTTGTTTTGGTTTGTCTATTCACTGGAATGATGTGCTAACAGGCAGAAGGCAGATCCCAATGTAATCAAAGAGTTAGAGCTTAGCTATTAATTAAAGTTGTAGTTAAATTTTTAAGAGGAAGATGGACAAAAATGAATTAGAAATAAGAAGTTAAAATAACCTCCTATCTCATATTGGCTCTGGTGTTCCTGAGTGTGAGTACAAATATCAAATAATAAATCTTAAATGTATATGCTAACTTAGCAGCTTTGCAAAATGCAGTTGTCTTACATTTACTGACTGAATTAAAAGTCTGTAGTCTTATTTTCTGTACCGTTTTGAATGAAAGTCGGTGAGCCTTAGACATGTGAAGTGTCTTTGCTTATGCCAAAATGAAAAAACTGTCCCAGCCAACGTGAAAATAGTGAAATGTAAAAGAGAAGCAAAAAAACTCAAATCGTCCTTTAGTGGCTGACGTCACATCTGACCTCAGCCCAGTGAACAGCATTCTTAACATAGAGAGCGACACGGATTCATGACGAGAAAAAAGGAAACGCATGCACACGTTTGCATGCACACCCAAAAACATAGAGCGTGATCCCTGAGACCCGGATATCCGTCCTCTCTTGTATCCAGGCTCAAACCTCTGTCACCCCTGGCTGATTTCTTCAGGGCCATAAAGTTTAACAACCATGGGAACTTCCTTTACCCACCCAGCTCCTCTGCAGCGACATGCGGCTCTCCTCTGGCCACTGAATCATGCCCAGAAAAGCCCACTGTCATGTCATTGAGGGGACTTTATCCCTTAAAAGGGCCTGATCAGGGAAACTGAGGGACTTTTATGTCTTCATTTCTAGAAGGACATTTTCCGGAAGAGAGCGCAGGGCGATGATTCCCCTCCTCTTCCTCGTCCTCTCTCTCTGAAGTTCATCAGCCGAGGAGGAATGTGTTCTTTTAGATGGACGGCAGTTGTTGGGGGTTTCTCTATAAATAACTTCTTGTCAGCCAGCCAGCCGGGCTGTCCAGCCCTAGCTCCAGCGCCAGCGGGCAGACTAATGCAGTGGCTGAGACGGAATGCACCAACTGAGTTCTGACACAGTACAGTAACTACTGCTGCTACTACTGCACATGCTTATTAAATACAATGGAAAAAAATTTGATGAAACTTTGTGAGTCAGTATTTTAAAATTATAGATGGACAATCTTTCTCAAAACACGTTATGGAAAGCAGATGAGGTCAGAAAGATTTACAACCCATGTGACAATGTGCCAGCAATCTGTTTTGATTTCCACAACCACGCTCTTTTTTTCATACCATATAAGAAGTGGAAATCTCACATTTTATAATAGACAGCTGTGCAGGTTCAGTGTCCAGCTAGAACATCTCCAGAAGCAATGTTGGCAGAATGCAGCAAGCTGAGTGATATGGCTGCTCTGATGTTATGACTGAGACTGTTATTAATAGTTACTATAAAGCTCTACCTGCAGGGTGGTGAAACTGTAGCATGGGACAGTACAGTTAAACCTTTGCTACACCACCCAAAGGAAGACTGAGTTGGAGTTTCAAAGAAATGTGTTACTAATCAGAAGGAAATGATTACACTCAGCTGTGAGCGTCACATTCTGTTGCGTGTTCTGCTAACGGCAAGCTGAAACTAACGCAACGTTCATGTCTTAGCATTCTGAACATACTTAAGAGCAGCCGAGTGGGGGGAAAACGTTCACGTCAGCCTCCTAGTTGGAATTCCGAATTGAAAATAAAAAGTTTCTGGCAGCGATGATGTGTCCCACTTGGCAAAAGAACAAAAGTCAACAAACAAGTTGCAAAATAGCTGCTAGCAGTTACATCTTAATAAAATTCAATATAAACTGTAATACAGCTGTTTGTATCTGGTATCAGTTGTTAACGGTCTGCTAGAAACACAGTTAAAAACAGCTAATTTAAGATACTTATGTGGTCTGTCCATCTTCCAACCTTCTTGGAATGATGCATGAACGATTCCAAATTAAAATAACAGGAGGTGTTCCCATTCTTCCCATTCGGCCGATATTGCCTGAATACAACGTAAAGATGACACTTTGCAGAAGACTGATTCAGAAGTTTAAATTAGTTCGCTTTCAGATTCTGGGTCAATTTCGGATACATTTGATAACTATGGTGCAGCGTTTTATTTACAACAAAGTGGTCTGAATTTTCCACAGCTTTGATTGTTCTCCGACTGGCTTCAGCTCCATAGCAGCGGCAGCTGAGGCTCATGGGTATTGTTGTATTTATGGCCATCCACCCTACCAAAATACATAACATGTAATTACTTAGAAATGAAGTGGAAGTAATTATAACTAATGGTCATAACAAACATATAGCATTGTTACATTATTCAGGAGACTCCTGTGTTTCTATGTTGAGGAACATTGAAATGTAATTTAAAGAAACTTCAAATTTACAGTGGAGACAAATACCTGTGGAACCAGTGACTTCTTCTACTCTTTATTGAGAAATACTGTATGTGTTAACTTGTCAAACCTGATGTTTGGTACGACAAATCACCACACATGCAGGTTTTAATATTAGATCTGCTCTGCAGAAATTAGCACACAGTTTGGTCCTGTCCAGAACCATTCTTCCAGAGGGACAATAGTGAACATTTGCAAAGCCCTGGTGTCCCTCCTGCTAGGTGTTACAAAGTAGCCCTAATGCTTTACACAGCTCGTATATCACAGTAGTAACAGTTGTGGAGAACAGGAGGAGGATGTTGACGGCCAGTGTTTGTGTAACTGAACGCGGTGGACTCTCACAGCCACTAAAGCATCCTTTGTAAACACTGTTTGTTGATGTAAAGGCAATGACTGATTGCAAATGGCTGCGTTCACTCAAGGCCTTGCTGAGTCCCACCATTCCTGTATGTGTGCGTGTGTGTCTGTGGGCATTTTGGAGTGTGTTTATTTGTTTAAAATGCACAGAGGAGGACTTGTCATTACAGGCGTGTGTGTGTGCTGGTGCACGTTTGTGTGTGTATATGCTCACAATCACTTCACTAATTAGAAACTTGCTTTATTTCCCCTCCCCCTTGTTCTGCGAATGAGTGGGTGTTGAATGGGGCATTATGGGTAGGCACTGTAATTAATGGCCACCTCATCTCTCTCTCTCTCTCTCTCTCTCTCTCTCTCTCTCTCTCTCTCTCTCTCTCCTCTCTGTTATTATCATTAGTCACATTCCATCAGTTCTCAGTGAGCACTGAGGCTTGCAGGCACTTGTTTGTGGCGATTTCACCCGTCGTTTCCCCCTTCTCTGTCTCACCCCTGTCTTCCCCTTTCACCATTGTCTTCCTGTAACCCCATTTCTGTCCGCTAATGTCTCTCTGCCAGCTTTTTCACTTCAAATATGCTCTTTCCCCCTCCCTGCTGTTGTCCTTCTCTGTCTCCTTCAGAATATAGAATAGCTGAATTGAAAATGAATGAAAGGCTGGACTCAATGAAGCAGATGATGGCTCAATTGAATGTGCCTCTCAGGAATGCTTCGTTGTGTTGTGGAGTCTTTTGGCTGCAGCTCAGGCTCCAGTCCAGTCCATTTGTGGTGGGTCAAAGTTGGTAGATGCTGGTTTGTCATATAGGGATTCTACCTCTGTCCATCTTCTACCTGTCCTCTTAACAATACATTAGTACAAGTTTTAGAAGTGCATTTACACTTAATCTCTCCTTTGTGAACAAAGTCCCCCCTCCCCCATTTGCTTGCACCAACTTTGGCAGCTCAGTGTAACCATCCTCCTGTCGAAACCATCCTCCCAGGATCCATCAGTCTGTCATGGCCCTGCCTTCTTCTACAACAATGAGTCATCTGAATGACTGAAAGGATATTTGGCTACCAGCTGAACTCAAGGCAAGGGCAAGGAGAGGAACATGGTTGGTGAACATATCCACATTTAAAGGTCCAGAGGACCACAGCAGTGTCTACTCAATCACCACCTTCAACCAGCCACGTAGTTCTAATATGACTAGATAGCAAGACTTTTCTAGCTATCTAGTCATTTACTTGGCATTCAGATCAAAAACAGCACTTTGTTTAAATAATACTTGGGGCAATGTTGGTGGGGTCATGTTGCTTCTGGTGCCTATTAGAACATGAAATACAATTCATCAAGGCCAGTTGGAGTAATAGATCTGTGAGTTTGAAAGCTTATCAGATGCTGAAACACTGCACAGCAGTTTACAATACTATGAGGAAGGATTTTACAACAAGTTATTATAGTGGGAGTCATTTCATATCAGCAGTTGCAAGGTAAACTGTGGAATTACCCCAGAATGTGTTTGCACAGTAGGTAATTCTACCTGTAGAATTACATTCTGTAATTCTGCCAACACAGTGCTACAGTGGGCTGGTCTCTTTGAAATTAAAGAGGGGGCTGCATTTTATTTCACACAGTGCTAATGTCTGTCTGAACACAGCCTTAGGACACATTTGTTCCTTGCATATTCCAGGTGATAAAAATGCCACTTCACTAAAAATTGCGTTAAGTGTCAGCCACCTTCCAAAAGAACTGTATTGCAGTTTTTGAGGGAAATTACACAATCCAAGCCAACTACAGGTCATGGCTAATGCACTCTGTGTATAAACAACATTATGTTGACTACTGATATCAACAGTTCATTACTGCTAAGGAGGCATAGCATAATTAATTCAATTTATGGCACACTGCAGGTTGGACTGATGCTCTCATTCAGCTTTTTCTTTATATAGTTATAGGTTATAAAAGTTACCTAAAAGTAAAGGAACAATTAGATAAAGCAATTACAGGCACACATTTCCTCCTCTCTCCTCTCATCAAACTGATACCTTTTGGCTTGCTGAAGACACACAAAAAAAAGACTTCCATTTGGAGGCGAAATGTGATTTTTAATGTGAGAGAATTGAATCAGAAGTCCATTCTCTTGTTCTCATATGTCTCAAACTCTGGATGAAGTTGAGTGTGATTGGATTATTCACTGCAGGAAAGAGAAAACCTCTTCCAAATGAGGTTGGCCCAGAGTGATGGCAGCCCAGTTTACTGTAGTTTTTGGCTATTTGATTTGCAGCTTTCAGCAAATTTATAGATGATAGATAGATGAGGACTTGGCTGGCCTGTTGCTCTTGGATGAGTGGAGTGATAGCCTGCAAATTTTGAGAGTTATTGAAGAAGACAACCTTGTGCTCAAATCTGACACTGTTACCCACGATGGAGTAATATAAATCCATCTTGCAGAAACCGTTGGATAGAGGAGGAAACAGGAGACGCACTGTATTTGTTGACCTAGTGCTTCTATGAGTTAACATGCCAGTCATTCCTGTCTCTGCTTCGTTAGGCTCCGGACTGGTGCTTTCTCAGGATTATCTGCACAGGGCTGTGTCACGTTGATTACAGAGTTCAGGCTCTTTAGCCACAGAGTTACAGCTTTTAACCAGTAGGAAAACTCACTCCCCCCACCACCAGGGGTCAAAGAAGGAAGTCTGTCTTTTGGTTTAGATTTCATGATTTCGGCTTCAGCCACTGACGCATCAATCAGTCTGCTTGACCTCTGTGCCTCTGCTTGTACTTGTAAGTAGTTTTACATAAGCATGTCATTGAGTGGAAAAACAAACAAGGATGTGCCTGATGAGGAGTTCTAGATTTTATTCACATTTAGTTGAAATTATATAGATAACAATTATCATCAATGATAATTATTGTGCTCTAGTAAATAGTTTTTTGTGCCCTTTCTTGTCCTCTTTCCAGGCCAGGCCTTTACTCTTATTCCCACACACAGGAGATTGCCACCAACAAAGCAAGCTTTCTAATACTCCTAGTGTGGCAGGGAAAGAGGGGTGGGTGGGTGTGGGTGTGTGTGTGTGTGTGTGTGTGTGTGTGTGTACACACTGGGTGAGGATCTGTCTGTATGGGGTGAACCCTTTGGATAAGCCCACTGGAGATTCGCCTGAACTCGTAAGAGATAATCCTGCTTCTGTGCCAGTGATGTAGTGTTGGGAGGCGATGGAGGAGGAGAGGTGGATAGAAAAAAAGGGGATATAATGAGTGGGAAAGAGGATATACTATGGAGTGAAAAAGAGAATTGAGTGTAATTTAGCAGTCATAACTATAGGAGACATTTCAGTATTTGACAAAGTAAGTGTGAAACCACAGATTCAGGTGCCCAAACAAGGGAACTTTACCCCTCTCAAGGTTCTCATGCCATCTTCTTTTACCTCACAGCAACTTGTTTTTCTGGCAGGGACTCTGAAACCAAAAGGTTTTGTACCTTGTATCCTAGCAATGACGGAGGACTGTATACTGGGACAGTGTGTGTGGCACTCAAAGCCCTCTTGGACTGACACTACTTGATTTGGCCTCTGCTGAGAGCTTTTTTACACACAAAAACGGATGTAGCCAGTCAGACATAGCTCTGACAGGAATTTCAATGGGTATGAGCTTCCCACGACTTTTAGTGGACTGCAGTGATGCCAAAAAATACAAGGTGTTTGAACGTCAGTCAATGTTTGTAGCAAACATGCAGTAATGTCCTTTAGGGTAAGGTTTCTCATCTCTGCATCTGATGCCGTAAATCACTCTGGGTGTCTATATACTGATGTATCTTATCTTTTATTTGTGTTGCAGGTTGTGTCCAGAAGGATGTGTTTTTAAACCCAAGCTGCTGGGAGGTCAAGAGGTGACATGCCTCTGTAAAACACCACTGGAAACAAATGGTGAGGAGCTGATGTCTCAGATAGTTTATTATGCTGAAGGAGTCCTTCTGAGGTTGTTTAAATAGTTGAATGCCTCTTGGTATAGTCATAGATTCTAAAAGCAGAAACAAATAATGTTTTCTTATCTAACAAAAGTTTTATTAGTTGTCCTTACATGGTTAATCTGCAGAAAGAACAGACTTTTGCAAACACCATGAAGTGATAAAGGTCAGAAATATAAGTTTACCCTCTTTTAGGACTACCGGTGCGATAGAATTGGGTGTGTTTACTTGGCCCATATACTGTTCAGTGCACTATAGGAACTGTATAGCTTATACAGTTCCTCTTGGGCAGTGGTTCTTCAGGGGGCCTCCATTGATCCTTGAGAGGATTCTAAAGCTGGGCTCCCCAACCTTTTTGCACCATGGATAATTTTTTTTATTGACAACATTGTTGCAAACTCGCTGACGGTTAGGTTAGACTCTAAGTAGATCCATTATTTGGGTTTTATATCTCATGGTTTAGGGCATTTATATATCCAACTTCCTCTGAAGAAACTCTCATGTGACTTTGGTTTTTGTATTTCACTCAATGCCGGGATCAGACCAGATGTTATCAGCCGGTTAACGTCCTGACCAACCGATGTTGTGTGTCAAGTGTCACGAATGCTCGATTCATCCCCCGTTGGGGCGCTTTATGATGTCCCGACAAACAGACTAGTGTGTCAGTTTCTTTTTGCCTTGTCTCAACTATTTCTACAACGTGGTACAGGGCACTTTTCCGTGCATAACTGTAAACATGGCAATGTTGTCTATGCTGCAGGTACATAGGTACTCTTGCAGGTCATGAAAGACTGCAAGTTATGATTGGCCGGGGTCCAGCATGTCTCTTCGCCAGGTCACGTAAGAGTTCATGACTCTATAATTGTCTGACACATTGACACAGTGGCCCCAACAGTGAGGGGTTCAATAGTATCCTGTTGTTTTGGGCGTGTCAATGATGAATCGTATCGCTTTTTTGCAGCCTGGTAGCAAATGTTCTGTGGCCTGGTACTGGTCTGCAGCTCCATGCTTGTGAACCACTGTTGTGGTTGATGGAAAGTTTAAATATAATTTACTTGAAACTGTCTGAATTGAAAACTGTATTAAGATGACTCCCATTTCACTATCTCCACTACAGTACAGACTATAATCCATACAAAAATGAATACTAAATTAGCAACAAAAAACGTATCCATATAAGTTTCTGGAACTAAATGTATGATCATATAGGATCCATGGCGTAATGTATCTGTTTGGAGGTCTGTGACATGAAATAATTTGACAACTCCTGTTCTAGTGATTATAGACATTCTTTCTAACAACCTGTCCTCTTTCTCTCAGCTCTGCTGCCATGCCTCCGGGGATGGTGCGTCGTCTTTCAGTGTTAGCAGTCCAAACGCTGCTCTCTCTCCTGCTGCTAGCTGTCAGCTGGCCCTTCACCTCATTACCTGATGGTGTTGTCCAAGGATCAGACTCCTCCCCCTCCAGTCTTTATCCCACCTTTGTCCAGAATGACACTCTGTTTGAGCACTTGGCCCTGCATCCCAACACCAGTGTGGGTCGTGTCTACGTTGGGGCCCGAGATCACCTGTTCCAGTTGGATAGATTCCTCCAACTTGAACTCCAGGATGACACTGGACCTGTCACAGACAGCCGGGAGTGCTTACCTCCCGTAACTGAGAGCAACTGCCCTCAGGCTAGGGTCACCAGCAACCACAACAAGCTACTGCTGGTCGACCCTTACTCCATGGAACTTATTACCTGCGGGAGCGTCAATCAAGGGATCTGCCAGAAACGTAGTCTGGATTCTGTGGATGTGGTACTTTTCTCTACAGAGAGGCCGGTGGATACTCAATACGTAGCAGCTAACCACCCCAATGTTAGCACCGTGGGACTTGTGGTTCGCTCTCATCCTGACCGGCAGCCGGTACTGTTTGTGGGGCGGGGTTACACCAGCAGCCATCCACCTATTTCCACACGAAACCTTGCCCAGGAACCTGTCTTTTCTTACGAGGAGACTGCCAAGTTGGCTGTTGCTGGTCGTCTCTCGGAATACGACCATCATTTTGTAGCATCATTCGCCCATCATCAGCATGTATACTTCCTCTTCTACAGACGGGACCTAAAGTCACAGTCACGCGAGTACCGCACCTACGTCTCTCGTGTTTGTTTGGATGACCAGGCCTATTACTCCTATGTGGAAGTACCCTTGACATGTCATTCCAGGGCAGGAAAAATTTACAACCTCTTGCAAGCTGTCCAGCTTGGGCTCACCAAGGACGGTGTAGTGAGTCAAGGCTCAGAAATTCTTGGCGTCTTCTCCACTCGTTTGGCATCATCAACTCGGCCCAGTGAGGACTCGGCGCTCTGCATGTTTAACCTCGAAGATGTGGACCGCAGGATTAACTCCACCAGAGACGTATGCTACACACAGATGGGTAAAGAAGCAGGAGTGGAGGCAGCCTACATCGAGTACGAAGTCAAATCCAACTGTGCCAACCTGCCAGAGGTCAGTTCAGCAGATTGAATTTGCTTGTTTCTGTAGTTACTGAACAAATGAGCACTAATACATAATTAGAATCAATTAGAATGCAACCCATGTAGTCAAATCCTAAACTATGTTGTAGAATTTATGTCCATTCATTCACTCTTACTTAAGTGACACGCTAACAGGTGACTTCATATTTGTTGTCATGGTAACTAGGCCTGTCCCAGTTATTAGCAACATAATCGCCTGATCAGTTATTTGAGCTGACCATGATCATTTTGCCTAATTGTTAGATTCCACAATCAAGGGAAATTTTGTAGTTGACTATTATTTATTTACATGTTGATATTTTCTCATATTTGCTTCTATTCACATATTATACATAACATATTATGTTTAATTTAGGTGAATAATTACAACTATACTTTATTTGTTTGTTGACTGCCGACACTTAACGACACTTTAGGGAAGTTAACAGCTGCAGGTGCAGAATGGAGCTGCACAGTTTTCCAACCGTTTTGTGGACTTTTGGAATATACAGAGATAAATGGTGGCCTTTTCTTTTTTATTATCACCAAGTTTATTTTTGTATGAAGGAAAGTGGATTAATAAACCCTCTGCTCTAAATCTACAAGAGGCGTCAGTTTGAGCTGTGTGGATATACCATAAGAAACCCTTTTCGACTCAAGGTTTACACTCTGTACCAAGTTTTGGATCGTACAGGCACGTTTCCATTTACTGGGTTGAGGCAAATAAACTGACTACCTGAGGACGAGGTTCCAATGTCCAGGGAAAAAACATGGGGGGTAAAAAGCTTGGTTGTGTAGACCTTATTGCTATTGGGTAGGTTCTGTGATTAGGTTCTTTTGTTTCAGTTCATTTGAGACCATATTTCTTACTTTTCGAAGCAAGATGATGACAGAGAGCTGCCAATAACGGGTCTCTTGATTTATAGCAGAGAGTCTCCCCTATGGGTGCAGCAGTGCGTTTGACAGCTCTGGGGAAAGTTATTCTGGAGATCATTTACAGACAGTCCTTTGCTGCTTAATTTCAGTATGTTTAAACCCAGTTTAGAATTTTTGTGCAATATAATCTGACCAAACAGCTTGATCTGTCATGTAATATTCGCTACATTCGACAAACACATTTCCATCGCCTATTTGTCTCAAACTCTTTATGGACAAAAGGAAAAAAATTGTAAGTGTAAAATCTTTTTTAGCGATATTGTGGAAGTTTTGGCGAATTGTGTTGCTTCCATCAAGCTTGGATGGAAACATGGCTTTGTGTTTCCCTGTTGCTTATTAACTTTTGCAAACTATTAGATTAATTTATACTCCTTTGCTAACAACCGCATTGTTTTGATGAGTGGCCATTGAAATTAACAACATGGATTTAGGCCTAGTAGCAAAGCTAAACACAACAGCACTGCTGTGTGGCATAAAATGAACAGTTAATCGCAATTATATGTATGACAATTAATCGTCAACTAAAATTTCATTATTCTGACAGCCCTAATGCTAACTTTACTGTAAGGCAGTTGCATTTTTAAAAGGCAGAAAACCGCCATAACTCTATCTTAGTGGATCAACCTAAACAATACCTTCACTCATTGAATATATAGCATTTGCTAAAGTTGTGGCTCTTATCTCTTCCCTGAGGGTTAAGATTTTATTTCATAAAGGTGTATTCAATTTTTGTAACGTTAGTGGAGGTGGTCTTTGTTTCAGGTTAGATGGCTCACGTCTATAAAACACTGCAGAAAAATGATTTTGGATTATCCATTCAGCACAGCTTGCTAGTTTCCTCCATATTGCGTTAACGAAGAGAACAATACCCTAGCTCACTGACAGGGCAACAATAGGTCAGAGTGACAGTGAATTTTGCGAATACTCCCGCTGTATTACAAAGACAAATCATAAGAGATCAAATGTTAATATTAATCAAATATTAATGAATGGTAGTTAGAATTTCCAATACAAACTGATAACCTAATATTTGTCATGTCTAGTCTGGATATTGTGGCCTAAAGACCTGTAGAGTTGGTTAAGGGAATAGTTCCAGCAGAGAAGTGAAGTGTTAAACGTCAACAATGACTCTGATAGGAAAATGCAATCAGAACAGTTTTAATCTTTTACCAGCTCTCATTAACTAGCACTGATATTCACTTGAGCAAGGCACTTAACCATCCCTTTCTCCAGTGAAACTGCACAGTGGTCAACATACCGAACCATATAGCAGTTACACCACTCCACTCGCATGTGTCAGTGTGTGTAATTGTATGGTTGTGTGACAGGGTGTTACTGAAAAGCAGCATACATGCTAAGAATGACTGCCTACAAGAATAAGAGTGACCTTGCATAGTATAAGAATGATGTGAGACCACATATTTCATCCTTCCCACTGTGCTGGTTTTTTTATTGGAGTAGGTTTTCTTTCTCTGAATTAATGAAAATGTTCACATAAACAAAAGGCAGAGAGGAACACAGTGAACCAGTCACTAGATAACCCAATGTAATTGACATTCTCCTCCTTGTTTTCATTGTTCTGTTTACAGAGAAACATGCTGTCCGATTCTTTTCTTTTTTCTTTCTTTTATTCTGTGATGGCTATACTGAATAAAAGCTTTCATCTGCCAAAGTTGGTGCCATGCATTTGAAGCTGTCCAGGGCTGTCCTATTACAGTAAATTGACCTTTGTATCAGAGAGGATGAAATTAAATTTGACATTTTTGTAACAGACAAATGTAATGCTGTGGGGGAGGGATTGAATTAGATTGGCCCTCTAAAAACACCTACTCTGGAAAGCCTGACCTTATGTGGTGTGTTCATGTGTTTGCATCTTGGTGTTTGCTGCATGTAAACATTGCACTTAGATGAACATCATGGGCTAGTTTGGCATCCTCCTCTATTATCTCTTCCTCCTCTGTTGAGGACCTAGAGCAGCGCTGACCTCTCAAACTGTGTAGCCGCGTACAACAGATTGGCCTGAGGGGGGTGTAGTTGTTGTAGTAAGACAGTGTAATTCAATAGAATTGTTGGTCGGGGAGGGATAAATGGGCGGCATTAGCCCTTCTTAGTGGGGTGGGGTTGAGGGTAATGTTTAACAAGGCCTGACAAGGACGGGTAAAGACACACCAGGCAGAGACAAGGCTCTGAAGGAGAACAGAGAACAAGACATTAAGGGATACGGATGCACAGTGGAGCAGAAAATCAAAAGCTAAAAGTGAAAGAAAAGGAAATAGGTGGGGTAGGAAGTGGACGGGACAGATATGATGAATATATGTTTTTGAAAGTGAAGGTGAAAAAAGGGGGGAAGCAAAACATATGGCTAGAGGGGAACAATAATGAGCGATTTGGAGCTGAAAAGAGACTTACAGTGTCATTAAGATGTCAAATCTCAATTGGATCCCTGTACCCAAATAACACCAAAGCAGCTTCATCCCTGATTAGTATTTCCCTTGACAGCCCATCTGCACCAGGGACGGACTCTCACGCAAGGTCTAAGCTGCAGGGAACAGGCTTTGTTATTATTGATGAACAGGATTTAGGACTCCTACCAAACATTGGTGGCCGAAATGCAACTTTAGCAATATTTTCTCGTTATCTTACTCCCTCGTGGTTATTACTGCCCTCAGTGTTTATGGCTAAATGTCCAGATGATTGCAGTCTGCACAGTGCTCGTCAGCATGTGTCAGCAACAGTGTAATAACCAGCTCCCATCAGCTAGGGCACTCAGTGACACGCCAGCCTTTAAGCTTCCAGGTCATGTTCCTAGACTGGACGTCATAACTTCACAAGTAGTTCAGTAGTCATAATGTAGTTTGGGGCTATTCTTAGCATGCTGTCATTCCTGCTTGTTTTCCTCTAATGGTCGGGTTCTCATGATGTGGACAAAACAGGCTGCCTAAACTGTCCATCACCCATGGTTAACTTAATCAGTACTCCACTGAGGCCTATATATAGCTGTTTGTTATTACAACCAAGTTTAAAGTTGGACAGCTTTGCACAGAAATCAGGAAAATATTTAAGTGTGGAGTTAGGCAGTGCTTGTGTATCAGCAGTCTCTATTTCTTAAGAGCAAGCCAAATAAGGAGTCCATTCATAACAACACACCAGCCAACTACATGTAATCCATCAAAACAAGTAGCCATTAACAGGCAGAGCTCCCAGGTTCATTGCCTCTACTTCCTATTGTTGAGATTACCAATGATGAAGCAATGACCCCACTTTCAAACGTTCTCGTACAAAAATAAATTGCCCGGAACAAAAAACAACAACCCTGCCGCCAGAGCAAAGACTCCCTGCTGCCAAACTGTGGAACCAAAAACAAATTGTCTGTAATCTTTAAAGCACTGAGTGTAGAAGTCGCTGGAATCCAGTGATAGTTTGCTCCCAAACCCCAACCCCTCCACAATAAATCCTGCTGGGATTTTACTTACCACAATAGGAACACTGCTGTTTTATTTTTGGTAACTGGCTTACTTACTGAGAAATGAATAACAAATCACTTGAAGGGCTTCTTTTGGCACAAAACGAGCAGTATAGTTTACATTTCACGTGTAATATGATGTGTTATTTATTTTTTTTAATCTAATCTTCATGTTACCTGAATATGACATGTTCATGACGTGTTCATCACCACACACTGATTTTCCTCTTGTGTGTTCCCACTATTAGAACACTCTGGACGCCTACCCCTGCGGCTCTGACCACACCCCCAGCCCGATGGCCAGCAGGATGGCCGTAGAAGCAGAGACCATATTGGACAGCCCGTCCGCTCGTCTCACTGCTGTGGCCGTCAGCGTGCGGGCGGGACATACCATTGCCTTCCTGGGAGACTCCAAAGGGAACCTGCACAAGGTAACATGGTGTCACAGATTTTAAGGCATGCACAGACAGGCTGCAACTTGCATTCTGCTGTGTTTCTGCACAGACACACACACACACACCAAAATCGCTAACACGGTGTACTTTGTATATGTGCAATCTGTGATGTTATGCAGAGATTGTGCTGTTATTGCTGGAAATATGAAGTAATAGTCTGACATACTCGACAACTTGTGTCACTATTTTGAGTTCAGACCCTATTTGGGTAACGTGTTGGGTATTTCTCATATAACTAATATCTGTCCCTGCACAGGCATGGTAGCTGCCCAATTCAACAATTTTTTCTGTTCACCTTCAGACACCAGCTGTTCTCTATTCTTCTTCCAACCAGTCGAGGTCTAAAATGGTCTCAGGCTCTGTTTACACTTGCCATTAACATGCGTCCTTGGTGATCCGATCACAAGTGGACAGCTCTGAGTACAGGTTTGAATACACCCATGACGCATTGAGGATGGATTTGAGGAGTTGAGTCACGGTGGGGTCACGTACGGCGGTTTTCTGTGGATTCAGACGAGGTCACAGTGACGCTCGGCCAGACACGAGGAGACACAAGGAATGTGCTGCTGTGGATAGAAAGTCAGAGAAAAGCAAAAGGGAAAGCAGCCATATTTAATTGAAAAGAACATGTAAAGAAATATTGGACACAAGTGTTGGGCTTGTTGATCACAAACAATAGTGTATTTATTCTATATGTTTATTTTGATGATTAATAACTTGAAACACTGGACTGAGCTAGAAGGTCAGTGGAGCAGGAAGGTTGTAGGGAGGCCCCTTGATATCAGGAGTTTACAGATCGTGAGCTCGCCTCCTCACAGTTGGCTCTTTGTGTCAGTTTTTTTCAATGGTGGCTTGTGCTTGGGGCCCCCCTGCACAAGCAGAAATAGCACAATGACAGCCATTAACGTAATTTTTAAACAGTTACGTCACACAGAGCCAGCTAAACCCTGAGCCTCACATCACTGTGACCAGATAACGGAGCTCCATACTTGTGTTGTGCAGAGTCATTGCTGACTGGCAGACACGTGCACTTCCTAACAGAGAGACTCATTCAGAATTATGTAGAGCTATCGTTCATAACAGCAGACGGTGTTAGTGTCAGTGTCACTGTTATTAATGGACACATTGTCAGTCTGTGTCCTCCTGACTGCAACCACCAACAATGAACATCTAAATTCAAACTTTGGTAGCACCCTTAACTGTTCACCTAATGTACTCTATGTGTAAAAGGGGATTGTCCAATTGAAGAATACCAACGTGATTCTTGTGTCTTTGTGCAGAAAGAGAGCAAAGTGAACAAACCTTTTAAGCAAAAACAGAGACTTATAGACACAAATAACACCACGGGTCCAGACACTTACTTACTTTCTTTCTTTGTCTTTGTTTTTGTTTGCACTCTGTTGATTCGAACGAAACAGCCAGTGAACCGACTGTACAAAAGTTAGCTGTTACTGTGGCTAGCTACAGAGTTGTCTCAGAAGGACTTTCACCCGCCACATTCGCATCTGTATCTGTCAACCTGCCAGTCTGTCTGTCTGTCTGCCACGCACAAACCGTGTATGCGCAGGTTCATAGAGGCCAGGGATAAGAGCGAATATTTCGCTTAAGTTGACATTGCCATGAAATTTAATACAGACATTAAAGGTTCATATTCTTTCAATTCTATCTTAATAGAATGCTCACAAGCCCATATGTACAGTAAAATAGTTTTTGGTTGGTCTAATCATTCCTCTTGTTTATTCTGGCACTGAAAAGATCCCTTGCTAAAGAGATTTCAATGTAGGCGACAAAATCCACAGTCCTGATTCTGTGTTAACAATGCTTTCTCAAGTGCAGCTGAGGCTTATGAGCTTCAGCAGTCTGAGTTTGACAAACCGAAAGACTAATCTAACTGACTGAAACTTTAAAAATGTTTTCAGAAATATAAATGTACAACATGAAAAAACTAGACTGCATTTTAAATTCTACTTTCATTTCATTTATGGCACTATGGTGGTATTTAACTGCAGATGGTTACTGTATGGATCGTTTTGATGGTAAATAAAATAGCGCACTATTACCAACGGAAAACATGATGACCATAGGATCTTCAACATGTCCAAAAAATTCAGTTTGCTGCTCTTGGCAGGATATTTGAGTTGCTGCATTTATATTTGAAACTCTGCACATCCCAGAAAATGGAGCCTAATATGTGAAGCTATCCTTAATCCCCTCAATCCTTAATGTCCCCTAACTAAGAAGGGTTGACAAAACAATAACGCAATAACTAGTTGATACTGACTTTAGATATCAAGCGGCTTGTTTTTTGCTGGAGGACTTTTCATGCTGATTTTACAAATAAACTGCTGTAAATATGATTCTTGTTTGTATATGTGATGCAAAACATTCATTTATTAATGAACCAACAGAGTTTTATTTAGGTAATTTATTTCTCTGCATTATCTGTAATTATAGAATGGATGAGTTGTCCTAGCTCCAGTTATGAGCCATGACTGTGTCTACAGCTGACATCTGAGCCAGAATCATTTATTTACCTCCTCTCTGAACTGTACTGATACTAAAGATTGTTTGACACTGTGTTTTAGTTTAAAATGGGCTCTATGCTTGTTGTTCACTCAGTTTCACACTCAGTTTATTTCCCATCTGATTGAAGCAGCTCTCCTCTTTAGATTAGAGATTATCTGTGATGTCTCGTTCTCACAATAAATCATGGAGCTTCTTGTCTGTTTTTCTTATTCTTTGTCTTTATCTGCCATCTGTATTGGCATTCCAAAGCTTTGTTGACATTACATGAAATAAACGATATGACCAAAAGTATGTGGACACTCAGCCATTACAGCCATATATGATATAGGAGCACATTAATGCCATGGTTTTGGAATCACATGTTCAAATAACAGCGTCCACTCCTCTGGTTTCAGACTTTCCACCAGATGCTGGAACCTGGCTGCAGGGATTTGCTCCCATTCAGCCACAAGGGCATTAGTGCTAACTGTTGCCACAAAATTGGAAGCGCACTATTGTTTAGAATATTCCACGCTGTAGCATTAACAGACCAAAAGTACTCAAAAGTTTGTGGACAGGTGTGTCATTAGATTAAACTGGTCATTACTTGATTTGGAAAACAGTGGAATTGTATCGTGATGATATGATCATGTAATATTACTGCTTTACAAAATTCTGTGAATCAATATAGCATTATTGCCCAGACCGACTAGCTAATTTGTAATGTATTTTTCAATTTCTTACAAAAAGCTTCAATAGAAACCAAGAACTCAAAACTGCTGGAACCATCAAAAAAAAATTATAACAAAACTGACAGAGAAAATAATACTTTTGCTTAATCATGTTTTGACTGAAGGAAGGTTGAGCAATGCAGAAATCTTCAGATAGCACGTTCCCTTAAATTTCCTTGTTGTTTGTATATATTTAGATAAGAAAATCTAATCTAACCTTGTGTTGTGATTGCGACATGTTGGCCCCCTGCCAGTGTTGTTGACCTCAGGCCCCTGGCAGATAAACATGGTGTGCAGTGATTGGCTAATTGCAGCTACTGGGAATAACAAGAGAACTAAAAGTCAAGCTGATGTTCAAGACACAGGAGCCAGTATGATTTGAGGGGGAGTCTAATTCCTGAAACCTCACCAGTCTTATAAACTGTTGTATGAAGATGCACTGCTGACCAGTTAGGATTCCATCTCTAAATGTTTGTTTTGGTCATCTCAGTGCGTAATGGAGGAAGAAGGAGGGGTTTTGTGCAGCAAGCATGCAATGGTTGTTATGCAGCTTCCAGCTTAACTTTCTTTCTTACAGTTCACTTTCCTCCCTTGAAATCTCTCTTTATGTTTATATTTTATTAGACGGATTTTTTGTTTTTTCAGAGTAGACAAATTTTGTCATGCCCACAAAAACCTTGAAATTATTCCGTATTCCTTCCTTGTTAACAAAAGATGGATGGACATGCATTAAAGCCTGGACAGTCTGTGGGATCAAAGAGTGTCAGACTGCATAGCTCCACATACCTGGAGGACTGGATTAGCCTGGCATCAGGGAGGCATCCTGGCACATCCCAGGGTAGATCGGGGAATCCACTCTTCTTCCAGACCTGTGGATTTTCCCATTAGGATGATTGCTGTCTCTTTTTTTTTTTTTTTGCTGATGTGAAGCAGTTGGTCAAGCTGCCCTCTCATATTAACCAACATTACAGCAGCTCTGGACTTTTAACAGCCAGCACAATGTCAGACTGCTCACATATGCCTCCTAATGTTGTCTGTTGGCTCTGACTATCTGGATTTGTCTCTTCATACTGTCAAACCTACCTTTATCAGTGTTAAGGGCCTCCACCGATACACATCACAATCTGGTTACAGGTGTTGGGGAGTGCTACTGCATATGTGAGTTGTAGAAAGCCTTTTGTGGCTCCTGAGGGAGCTGGGTGAAATCTGTTAAACTGGTGATGTCAGTGACAGGTGATGTCACTTGACTACAAGTTTGAAAATGGAAAACCATCTGGGGGTGTGGCGTTAGAAAGAAGTGAGCTTACCAGTGGCTGAGTCGCATTCTGGGTAATGCTAGGTTTTGACAAGGAAGAAGAAAAAAGACCATCTCTGGTTCTGCTGCATCAGTTTTGATTTATACTGTCCATCGTGAGTCTAACAATGTTTTAGGATTGCAATGCTGAATTTGTGGAGTACTCTTTTAGAGTTCCATTGAACTACTTCTTCCCATTTTTCTCAAGTTGAATTGCTTAAACTTTTGACATAACAACCCCAACTCGACGTCCACTTATTAGCTTTTTTCAAAGCTTTCCACCATATCACACGGTCTTCATCAGTGAATGGAGTTTGCTCAGCTGTCATGGAGATGGATCTGTAGACATGCATGCTCAGTAGCTAATATGATTCCATAATGGCACTTTTGGGACTTCACATTCATGTTTGCTTAAAAGTGAAAGCTACACTGTGAAAAATATAAAATATGCCATAATGGTGTTTTGAAAATTGCAATAAGGAAAAATAATTAAACTAATCCCAACGTTCATGTATATATGTACATTTCCTCAGGTGTTCCTGGGGCCAAATGGCGAGGTGGAGGAGTACTCTGTCATCTCCATTCAGCAGAACACAGCTATCAGTTCAGACCTCATCCTGGACCAGAAAGAGGAGCATCTCTTCATCATGACCCATAACATGGTATATGCACACACAGAGATGAGACATACAGTGAATGCACCCTTGTAGTCTCATTTCATGCTTTTCTTTCTAGACAAGTCCTTCCTGTGTTGTAGTAATAAAGCTAAACAGAACTCATTTAGACTCTGTTGTTTCTGCCCCAGTTCTCTCTCTTCCAGTAAGGCAGCCTGTAGTTAGGATTATTCTAATGACCATATTTTAATTTTGCATTGTTCCACTGCAAAATGTGGGCCACCTATTCTTTTTAATCAGATTTCTGGGAGCTTAGCGTGCATAGTTTGCACGACTGAACATGATTGCGTTCTGGTTCCAGCTGCAGAAGAGGCCGGTGGCTGAATGCCAGCAGCACCCAGATTGCCACTCCTGCCTGCTGGCCCACGACCCCTACTGTGGCTGGTGTGTCCTGGAGGGAAGGTGAGATAAACCCCAGCAGTGAACTCCAGCCCTGGATATGTCCTTATCTAGCATCCTAGAAAGCATGTCTGAAATTGAAACAAAAAAGTTGTTGTACTCAAAGCACAAGTTTTGGATTCTTTTAAAATGCAGACATCACATACCAATTAATGAATCCATTAACCAACTGGTTGATCAATAAATATATTAATCTGTGACAATTTTCAGAATTGATTGTCATTTATCAAGACTACTTGGGCACAGCAGTGCTTTGAGCTAATTGTTAATGTCAGCATGCTAACATAGTCACAATGACAATGCTACCGTGCTGATGTTAAGCAGGTATTATGTTTACCATGATCTCCTTGTATTGGACAAATTGAAATTTTGACCTGATGATGGCGCTAGAGGAAAAGTCAGGGGATCATCAAAGTGATTACAATTCTTCCCGAGCGGAACATGAATATCTGTACCACTTTTCTTGGCAATCCATTTAATAGTGGGTCCAGACTGAAATATCTCAACAAAGTGGTGGATCGCCTGACCGACATTTCCATCCTTATAGTCATGCCTGGCTATGGCTAGAAATACAAAGCGCTGGCTGGCTACAGGAGTCATTTGTTAGGGATTTCTTTCTTCAGTCAGTCAGTTTTGTATTAATCTCATTTGAATATATGTTTAGATTTATCCATTTTGGCTCAGCTATGGCAGGATCGACATTTGTCTATTTTTGTACATTGCTCACCCCTCCTTCAGTTGAAACGTGTAAAAAGTATCATTTCTGACTTGGGGAAAATCATCCAAAACACACTATCACAGAAAAAGCTACTGATTAATAGTAACCAGATTAAAATATTATAAACTTCCATTGTTACTGTTAAAGCCAGTCTATATAACTTCCACTGAACAGCGGCCACTGTGGCCTCAAATAACGATTCCACGAGTCATTAAGTCAGTAAACTGACTCAGTTATGTCAGTTACACAGCAATATCTGTCTAAAGTTTGCTAACATTAGCTAGCATTAGCCAGTATAAGCTAGGTCATACCAGACCAAGTAAAGCTTGGTCTGGTATGACCAGTCAGCACCCTTGTTAGTTTTTGAAGTATTTTTGCAAAGTCATCTTATAAAACTGACTGTGTGGTCTAGGATTGTGTTGGAGTCTGATGAAAGAAATCTTCCTCTCCATCCCATCTGTGTCTCCACCCCTCTCCTCTCTGCTCTGCCTCACCACCTGGCCTCCCACCCCCCTCTCACCTAGATGTTTTTCTCTCTGCTCCGCTCTTTCCATCTTTACTCCTTTCATTTTCTTCCATTCTTCCTGGCTTCATAACAGTCCCGTTTTTACACTTTCCTTGTTTGGAATCGGGTTGTCTTTCCTAGTTTATATATATATTTTTTTCAACTTGTTTCACATATTCCTTACATTAAATAGTTTTCAGTCCAGCTGGAGTGGAAACCAGACCTCTCAACAATTTAGAAAAACATGTTAACAATCCAGGAAGGAGTTGGTGTGCAGTTTTACAGTCACAGTATTATTTATGGATTTGCAGTATGTAGTGTGAGAGATAGAGATGGAGAGCCTGGCTTTAGCTCACAACATAGTGAAGGTAGTCTACATGACGTAACAGGGAATTCTTGGTGTTTTCCTGCAGGTGTGTGTTACAGTCAGAGTGTGCTCGTGGGAACCAGCCAGGTCAGTGGCTGTGGAGCTTTGACATGGAGACGCAGTGTCTGGCTGTCCAGGACCTCAGCCCCTCCAACGTCAGCAGGGAGGAGAGCAGGATGGTAAGTCTGCAATACCGTTACATAAGCTCAAGCAGCAAAGGAGCAAAACAAAACTCCTGACGAACATCTGCCCGTCTGTACACATTCTTACAAAGTATTTTAGGGAGGATGAGGCAACACATCTATTTTTGGTTTCTGTTGACTGCAGATTAATTAAATCATCCACCTCAAGCACCTACAGGCTTTCCTCAAGAATATCTTGCAATACAGAAAGCACAGGTTCCTGTATTGTGGGTACAGTATGTCCAAGATCATATTCTGCCTGTACATGCCTCCCTTCAATAATAACATAACAAAACACCATAACACTCAGGCCCACGTATCACCTCGTTGTAACTCATCCTAGAATCTCTTATCAGCTGTGCTGGGAGATTTACTGTATGCTGGCTGGGGGTACTGTGTGTGTGTGTGTGTGTTTGATATGTGAGTTTAAGTGCCAGGGCATCAAGAGAAGATATTGATCAGAGCCCTGTCCTGTCATGTCCTAGTTCAGGAGAAAAGCACAGTAACATCAGTCATCTATGTGGAAGATGGTGCCTGTGGATAGGCAGAGGCAAAAATATATACAATACACACACTGTGTTACATCATAGGACAGGACTCAACTCAAGAACATTTGTCTTTGAAGTTGAATGTCTAAATAACCTGGGTGGGTGTAAATTAGAATGCATGTTTCTCTGTAACTGTGAGTATAATGTGACTAGTTCAATAGGCTAAATGTTTGGCATATTATTTGTCTAATGTATATAATTGGTGTATGTTGTCATGAATCTGGTATTGAAGTCCTGCAGTTGACGTCACAGCTTCTGACAGCGGCCCAAAGACTTCGGAAAGCTTTGCAGTGAAGCAGAAATGATTCGTTGATTAGTTGATCGACAGAAAAAGTAATGGCGAAATATCTAGATAAGTGATTAATTGTCATTTTTCTAGCAAAAATGCCAAATATTTCTAGTTCCAGCTTCTCAGTTGTGAGAATTTTCTGCTTTTCTTTGCCTTATGGGATAGTACTGAATATCTTTGGGTTTTGTGGTGGTAGTTGGACAAAACAAGCAATTTGATGACATCACCTTGGGCTTTAGGAAATTGTTTAAGGGGCGTTTCTCACTGTTTTCTGAAATTTTATGGACCAAATGATTCATTGAAAAAACAATTGGGATATTAATAGATAATGAAAATAGCATTTGCATTTGTTCAAAATGGTGTGGTACGATGAGTCTGGAAACATAGGCCACTCATAAAGTTACTAATTAAACTAAATAGAATCAATTAAGGTTTAATCCATACAAGTACCATGGCGGTGTAGGGGAATACGTGAAATTCCCTTATCTTAACACTGTATCTCTCTAGCTCTTTAGAGCTCAGGTGAGACAGGTAGGCAGTAGGTGGAACTCCCAGCCCAGTTAATAACTGATTCATGACAAAACTATGAATTAGCCACTGTCGTTTATGTACCTGGTGCATTGCTTCCACCTGTCAATATGAGGCTCGGTACTAGATGGTAACATCACTACATGAGCTCAGTAGACCAAACATTAGATCAGGCATTCAATGCCAGCTTTTTTTTTACTTGACAGTAAACAAAACAAACTTCATCTACAGAAACTCCAAGGAAAGACCTCACTGCAGGTCGTACTGTTTGACTGTCAGATGATATCTTGGAACTGCAGTGCAGGAAACACCACATGAATGAGGAAGACAGGTGGAGCCAAAATAGAAATAACAAAAAGTATACTAATAACTCAAGGAGTTTGATCGGTATGATTCATGTTCCTGCAGCAGAGGAATCTAATTTAGTTTTCAAATCATTGACATTTACAATTGAGCAGATAAGATTTATTTGTTCAGACAGTTTAATCACTTACTGTCATTATGACCTTCACTGTCCTCTGTAATAGCACAGATTTCTGTGCAATAACTGCCTGCTGCATTTGGGAACTTTGTGCTCTTATTCTGTTTCTATACAATGTTTTTCCATGGTCTACCAGTCTGCTGCTGGATGTTGGTTGTTTTCTGCTCTTAAAAATCTTCTTGTCACATGCAATGTCAAATTCCGTGGGGGAAAGGACAGAAAGAAACTCTAGATATCTCATCTGAATCTGCACCTATAAATGTGGTTTCAATGTGGTTTAAGTCTAATCTGCAAACATGGATCCCATATGGACTCTTGAAATCTACCACATGTACAGTAGCTCCGTCTGAAGTGATCTACCAGTAGTTTGAATCAGTGTTAATATTTCGACTTTCCTCAGGTGTCTCTGTCAGTCCCAGGACTTCCAGTGTTAGAGAAAGACGAGTCCTACTCCTGCTTCTTCCAGGACAGCCACTGTCCTGCCACTGTCACAGAAACCGGGGTCACCTGCCATTCTCCGGACACCAGCCGAGTGCCCATGGTGCCTCCGGGACAGGGTGAGTGCGTTTTTGCCCCTGACCTGACATTTGTTGTTTCTGGAGCAAAGCTGATGAAGCTGGAGTTTAATTACTGGTTTGAACTTTTCAACTTTGTGACTGGAGGTTTTGGCTGCATCCTGTAATGAAATTAATCTTTATGCATGATTGTTTCTGTTTGTATGTGTGTGTTTGCATACCCAGATATACATACACGTATACGGTTCAATCCCTGTGTCCATTAATCTAGGCTAAGACAGTTTACACAGCAGGAAGTAATCTGTATTTTAAAGCATATAATTCCACATAAATCCAATTCATCTAGTGATTGTATGATTCTATGCTTTGATATGGGCTTTGGTTTTCTTAGGTTTGGGTGATTGTTTAGCGTGCTGAGAGCAGCTTGTTTGTTATAGTAAGTCAGTGGCAATGATAAAAGAATTCAATAAAAATTGAAGCCTCTACAAAGGTCACACTCACCCAAACATTCACATGATTTGTGTCTCTCTCTCTCTCTCTCTCTCTCTCTCTCTCTCTCTCTCTCTCTCTCTCTCTCTCTCTCTCTCTCTCTCTCTCTCTCTCTCTCTCACACACTCACACTCACATTCACACACACTGGTTCTCATGACTGCATTCCTGAAACTTGCAGCCTGTTGTAGTTCTCAGGGTGAAGGGCTCAGGCAGATTCAGCTGGGGGGGGTTTGATGAGATATGGACACACAGGCTGTATTTAAGGATCTAACTGTGGCTTATCTTTACTTAAGGAGGGTTAGTGCCAGCACTCGCTTAATAAAAGACAGAGTTGAAGGCCTATAAGGGCAACTGTTGCTTCAAAGTTGAAGATTAGATTCTCACCTGACTTCAGCTTCTGAAGTGCAAAACACGTCATACAGTTTTTGAACTCTGGGTTGTCTACAAGTCCAAAATGTATTCAATGTCATCCTCATCTGCCAGCAAATTTTGTATGTGAAAATGTGAAACAAGTAATAAATAAAAAATAAGTAAATAAGTAAATAACATTAAATAGCATCTCACAAACATTAATTAAGACCCAAAGACTCCAAATTCAATTCTGCTAGTGGGTATATGGGTATTTCTCCACCCACAGGAAGCAACAAGCTGGAACCTTAAAGCTGCACTAATCAGTGTTTTTTATCATAACAAGGGATCAAATGACTATGTGCAATGTGAAAGGAACTGCTTGAAGTGATGAACCAACAAAGAATTATCACTCAACTCTGCAGTTCCTGTCAGCTCTACTGAGTTTTTTTAACATCTTTCAGCTCATTGTTTCGGTATTACGGCCCACAACTCAACTGTTTTGGTTCACTCTCACAGCTCTCATCAGCCAGGTTTCCAGCAGCAGCAAGCAGCTGTTTTTAATGATAAAGCTCTTCTAAACCCACTGTACACTACCTGCCCAGCACCAAACCACAGAAAAAGCTTTAAAGTCAAATTAAACACTGGACTCACCTTAGATCTGTTGTCCCTTTAGCATGTTCACATTTTAAGGAAAATTCATACAGCTTCTTATTTTGGGGTTTTGGTCATCATTTCTATCAGTAATAACACTGTACTCACCATGTTAATTGCCAAGATCCAGTGTTGTGCATGAGCGTGCTCAAAGAGCACCGTTCATGGAACGTGCTCGTGTTTTTGGTGAACGGTGAACTAAACGTATCTGTTTGCAACTAATGAACGTGACCGTCGTTTACGCGCTGTTTTACGGCACCCAAGATGCCGGTGTTTTGGGTCACAGAATCTGTTGGGTCACACATTTTTGAAACGACACATAGAGCTGAAGCATCCGACCCGTCTTGGGAAATATGTTCATCCACCCAAGTCAAACTCTCAATGAACGTGAACTAGTTCATTTTAATCTGTGTGAACTGAACTTTGAGCTAGCTGTAAGTGTGAACTTGCACAACACTGCCAAGATCTATGAACACATCGCAAAAAGAGGTCAAACAGGTCAAGAAACATGAGCAGTGAGACGATCAGACCAGTTGGGAGTAGAATTAGCCAATCAAACTGTCTGTTGTAAGCATCCATCACAGTTTACAAACCAATTTCTTGGTTCAACTTTGACTTACTGTACTTGCCATAGATGTGTGCACAAAGTTTTCCTGTGCAATGAGGAATTTTTACCAACATTTTGGGTGTGCTCACAGTTTTATCCCCAAATAAAGTGATTTAGGTAATCTGGATAAACTGTTGGCCTGTTTGCAACCTGTCTGAATTTCTGATTGCTAGATTTTCCTCGTCTGAGTTTGATTGAGCAATGTTGTCCTGTTCCCTGATCTCAGAAATAACATGAGTGAGTACAACTGATAGAATTTATGGTCATAATTACGACCCAAATTTAAGCATTCCGTAATTTTTTAATTAAATGTACCCATGTAGTACGGCCTCGTGCTGCTTTAAAACAGGGCAACTTACAAAGTTCCTGTTCTGTGTTGAGCATGTGTCTGATAGAAGGGAAGCCTCACAGCCTGGAGCTATGCTGTGTTTATGTCTGTACTCTCTGGGCTGAGGATGGAGGGTGCACATGGGTTCTATTAGGCCTCTGTGTTTTAGCTGTCTGGACCCAAACCTTCTCCCACATTCTCTCACTGTTTTGAGAAAGACTTTCTGAATCAAGAGACGATAAGCCTGGCCAAATATTTTTAGAGCCGTGCTCGCTCAGGTGAAACATGATGTTACTCTGTGTTGTTTTCAGGTCTTCCTTATGCTGTTTTTCTCTCCGTGTTTTGTTCTCCCCAGACTTTGTCACAGTCACCCTGTCTCTTCGCTTTGGCAATGTCGCAGTCACAGAGAGGGATTTCACCTTCTACGACTGTACAGCAGTTAAGCAGCTATCTGGCAGCATGCCGTGAGTTACCGCGGATGATTTATCACTTCTGCTCTCCTGTCTTCTCCCGATCTGCTGTGCTCACTGCAGATCATATAATCAAGTCTTATTCTCTGTCTGGGACTGCTGTTTTGCATTTTGTACCCTGTTCATTCTTTGTCCCTCCCATCAATTCACCCTTCACTTGTCTTATGTCTATGTTTTTCTATTTCTTCTCACTTGCTTTCCTGATTTTAATTCTTCTCTCCAAACCTGTGACCCCACACTTTTAATACTCTCTTATACTTCAGCCAGACGTTCTTTCATGTCCATATATCAAAAAATTTATTATATATACTCAACGTATGCCCATGAAGGCTGCAGGCACTGGCCTCCTGCCCTTCACTCACTTTCTTTCCATCTCTACACATCATATGGCTCAGCTGTGCACCTTGAGCCTGGGTTTAACTGTTACCACAATACCATACTGACTGGCTTTGTTCAGGATAGATCTCCATCATATGAGAGGTGGAAGACATTGGGCCTCACGCTTTTCATATTTTACTGAACTTTTTTCAGCAAAGTTTTCTCGTACAAATGTTCCAAGTTGGGATTTACCAAACCCTCGAATCTGCACAAACCTGCCTTAAATTGCTCGTTTCAGGCTGATGAATACCACCTGTTGATAAGTAGGTGCTCGTCTGTAAGATTTGATCATTAGCATAATCTACTCCCCTAAATTTCCGTATAAGGTCATATTAGGGAACCCGAGACAATTAGAAAATATTAATACAGCTGCCAACAACATGTCATCAGAGCAGTGCCGTACTGTGACAGAAGTACAGAAAAATTCTTTGACATGAAGTTCGATGCTAAAAAGCAAAGCGGTCCATAGAGGGACATAGTCAAGCAGATGTGACAGTCACAGAGAGGCACAAGAGAGTATGTTGACATATGACGGGTGATGTTACACTGTCATATGCAACAGTGGATATTCACCTGGACCTGGAGCCACCTGCATAAAGACCCTGAGGCAGCAGAAACAACTAGAACCGTATGCTATAAGTTGCCATGTCTAAATGCCAATAAAATCAAAAAAATCTTTTAAATCTCTCCGTAAACTGGCAAGCCATGACGATGATGATAAGTTGTGTGTGTCTTTCCCCTTGGGAAGAAAGACAAAGGGTGAAGGGTATGCACATCCAAAAAAAACTTTTACAGATGCTAGATCAAAAAACAAACTGAAGTGAAGAATCAAACTTAAGATCTGCACACTGTACAAGTAGCTCCCGTCAATGTTTATTGAGCAACGTTTCGATCTAACAGATCTTCGTCAGGCATTGTCAAAAAAATGTTTCATCGAAACGTTGCTCAATAAACATTGACGGGAGCCATTAACACAGTGGGCGGATCTTCTGTGTATTTCTTCTGTAGACTGCAGTATCTGTACACAACTGGTCTGGATCACTCAGGAATTTTGTTAGTACCTAAGAGAAAATTCTAAGTATGAGTAAATTGTTGAATCCCAAAAATTCCCTTAAATCACTCGTATGTAAAAACAAATCTGTTTGTGGCAGTGGTTCTTGCATGAGGCCCAATGATTATTTGACTTAGGTGACTTTTCTTTAAATAATTGTAATGTAGCTAAAATCCAAAAATAACACTAAGGAGCAACTTTCAGCAGGCTTAGAAATAATAATAATCCAAATGTATCTGTTACATGAAATAGATACATAGAGCTATCTATCTCTAGCTGATAGCTGTATGTAACACATGCTCTGTCAATAATTACAGCCACATATTTGCTAATGTTTTTACTTCTGATGGCATTTACCTGTGTTGATAAACCCTCTGAAAACATAGCCCAAAATTACATATGCAGTCATTCAAAAAGTTTCCATCTACATGGTTTTGTGAGATGTTAGTTACATATCTTTTTTTTTTGTCACTTCAAACAAGTTTTTAGGTTTACAAAGTGTTGCTCATGAAGCAAAAGATCATTGATCTAATACTTTTGTGGCCTGACAATTATTTTTTCTGACTCAACGTTTGCCTTGCAGTTACCCGAACCTCCTGTTCTGCAGTGCACAGAGCTTATTTCTCTTATACTGTTTTAAAGCTGGAGTGCGGAACGTTTGTCCCCCCCTTCTGGCAGTGAGAGTAATAACACAAACACTGTTGACGCATGCTTATGATGTACTGTATGTTTACGGTGAGCTCGCCCAGGCTCGTGTTCAGAAATAGTTACAAAAATACAGAGAAATTTCCACAGTTCCAAGACAGTAATCCATTATTTGGGTAGAGTAATTCTAATAGCTACATAGCCTACTCCACATATTTTACCAACCTGTCCAAGAGCAGTAATGTGACATCTGTCTGCCCTTAGTCCCTTCTCTCAGCGCTCTCCAACGAGGAAAAGCTAAAGCCACCAATGGTTATCCGTGTTTGTCCTCGCTGTTGATCACTTTCTTTTTTTGACAGTAATCCTTCCTCTGAACGCCGACTTTCTTTTTTCTCTACATGGCTCTGGGTTGCTCCCCACTTCTGCTCTGGCAAACCAATCATTGCTGGTTGCGTGGGAATGTCGCCACAAACATCAGATTTAAAAACTCTGGTATACTGCGAAAATACAGAGAGATTTACCTGCCGGTGATAGGCTTATTAAGCATAATGTGAACTTGTTTGGCAAGGGCTGGAATGTAACAGACTTCATTTATATGTAAAAGTCCCACACTCCAGCTTTAAAGGTCCAGTATGTAGGATTTAGTGGCATCTTGTGTTGAAATTACAGTTTGCAACCATTTGAATACCGCTCGGATCACCGTCCCGTTCCAAGTGTGTAGGAGAAACTACGGTGGCTGCAAACTCGCGGCCCTATATAGAGCCAGTGTTTGGTTTGTCCGTTCTGGGCTACTGTAGAAACATGGCGGCCTCCGTGGAAGGGGACTAGCTCATTTTATTTTTCAACTCCTTAATTTTCCTTTCCGGCACACATTGCATCAGTTACAGTGGAACATTTGAGAGGGCTGTGTAGTCCAGATTAACTGAAAACGCTGGTGGCTGAACACACTGAGCAGCAGCTATCGCTGACGCTATCTTTCGTCGTACAACTACACCAGCCAGTGCATGTAGGCAGTTTAAACAGATTCTGGACTGGATTTTATGCTTCCACTCAACTAAAAGAAGTACTGCGTTTATGACACAGTTTACAATAAACTGGGACCTCTGGTGGTGAGGACAATTCAGAATATACTTCCATTAACAGAAAGTGAAGAGAAACTGAGGGGAAAAAAGCTGCTTTGTTTTGATAACTTTAAGAAAATTTAATAATAATGAGCCCTAATCAAAATGGATTAAATTGTTTTACCTTCTGAACATCACTGTATCGAATGCTTGCTTAATATCCTTCCGCACATGCTCGTTCTATCTCTAGCTATCTCGTTCTATCTAGCCTCTCTCTCTCGGTTTGTGGTGGCCCTCCTCTCCTCGTCCCACCATCCTGATAAGAAACTGAGGCTCAATTCAATTAAATCACTGACCTTTCTTACCACTGGGGCCAGATTGGTAGCAATTTGATTACTTTGTGTGGTACAAGCTACAGTAGCTGTATCTGTCTTTCTCTATACCATTCTTTCTCTCCTCCCTTCTCCCACTTTTAGATAAAAAGCCCATACTATTTCTATTACTTTTTCTTCCCCTTTGCTTTTTTCTTGCCTTGCTGTAAGTCATTCCACAGAAGCTAACATTTCATGTCTCTTAATCTGTTATTTCAGTTGCCGTGGTTGTGTTTTGAGCCGATGGGGCTGTAACTGGTGTGTTCACCAGCACTTGTGTACCCACAAGCCCACCTGTGAGGAGGGGGTGATCATCTACAACCAACATGTAAGTTACTCAAACTGAATATCAAATTGTACAGCATTCACTGAGGTGTAAAATACAAAGAGTAAGACACTTGAATGCTTTCGACTTCTTTGCTCTGCGTACCTTTAGTTGATTTGGACATCCAGGTTGATGCAAATATCAAACACATTTGAAATTCAATTTGAGCTGTCGAGTGGCAGGTAACTATTTTTTTTTTTTTATTGGTTATCACAAATAGCACAAGCGCCAAGCGCCACACTGCTGCTGTTTTTACATAGAGTTTAATACTGGTGCAAAATTTACAACTGAGAACAAACACCTGTCTCGTAGGTGTTCAGCTACACGAAAGACAAGAAATTAATGAACACTTAGCAGCCAATCAGAATTGCAAATTTTCAGTGGCCAGTATTTCTTACCAAAACACGTTGTGTGTATTCTCGAGATCTAATGAGCAGATGAATGAATTTCCTTCTCCATAAAACATTTAAACGTGTGTGTGCACAAGACAAGCAAAAGGGGACCCACTCATAAAAAAAAAAAAACTGCTCCATAGCGCTACTAGAGGTCAAAAACTCCACAGGATACCTTTAAGGAGGCAGAGAGCATGTAATAGGAGTAAAACATCAATTATATCTTCAATACACATTTTCTCCTCTTCATTCAACAGCTGCACAACACCGTCATTCATTTAAGTTCTAAAATAAAACTTCAGTTACAGGTTCAGTGGTATTTTTTCAAACTAAAAGCACTTTGGTCTGAACCCAAAATTATGAGCTTGCACTGACTACTTAACAGCAGTATTTTTGATTCCTAAGAACTTGGTAAGTAGATAAATGGTCAAAGTTTTCCTATTCAGAAATAATGTATTTTTACATACATACATCAATGCCCATTAATGTTTTGTTGTGCCTCATATGCCAATACAAGCCTACATTATTTATAAGAAAAGTCATTGCTGTGCATGTGTCATAAGCAACAATAATAGCAGGTTATGCATTTAACATCACATTTAAGTTCAGTTATTGGTTATTTTCCATTAGTTTTTTATTTCTTTCTCACCCTCATGTCTTCCCCTCCTCCTCCCTCCCCCAGTTTAAACTCCCCACCTCAGCTCCTCCCACAACCAAACCTTTTAAAGTCATCACAACACCCACTACCACAACAGCTGCCCTGACAACCACCACCATAACAACAACAACAACAACAACAACAACAACTATTGCTACAACAACAACCACAACCCCTGTCACTGTAGCAACCACTCAGGAGCCAACCACCCCTCCTGCACCCACTATTTCACCCACGACCACCACCAGCCCTGAGCCAACCACATCACTCACTACCCTGCCCCCTCAGCCTGCCAGCACCCTGCCACACACCACACCAGCACCCACTACACCTCTACCCCCAGAGGTGACCACCAGGAAGGAAGAAGAGACTGAAGCAGGAGAGCTTGTTGTTGTCACCCAAAGTGACACAGAAAGCGCTGCAGTTACAACCAGTGTCGTCATGGTAGCCGCAGAGTTGGTGCCCGTCACAATGGCTGATGGTCTAAGTGGAGATCTGGACCCTGTGATGCCTTTGATCATCCCGCCCAATGACCCGGACTCCTTTCCCCTGGAGGTGGTGACGGAGTTGCCCCCCAGCAACACCCAGGAAGCTGAGGGAGCTTTGAGCCTGGCAGAGCCTCCCACCCCGGTCTCATCTGATTTCCTCCTGCCCACGCCCTTCCCTCTGGGCGAAGCAGCGGACTCTGAGACCTCTCTCTACCAGGACCTGACCCAGACTCCCACCCCGATGCCCACACAAGACTCCCAGACTGTGGCAGGAAGCCCAGGCACCGACCCTGAGGTGCTTCTCTGGCCAAAGGAAGAAGTAGACCATGCTGAGAGTGCCATCCAGTCAGAAAATGACACAGCCACATTTTCAGCTGCCACTGTGTTGTCAGGTGACGGTGAGGTCGATCATGTCCCCCCATCCTACCCCCACCTGCTGGATACTGACTCAGAGCTGGACTACCAGTATGACCCAGCTGACGCCTTCCTCCCGGTGAGTTCAGCTGCCTCCTTCCTCCGTCTCCTTCTTCTTCTACTTCTTCTTCTCAAAGCTTTCCCAGCCTCCCAGTGCTCCCAGCTCCTGACTGGGCACTGTACTCCTGCAGGAGTTCCTATGGGAACAAAGCTCAAACCAGCTTCCCTGTCTGCCCTTGTTTCCCTGCTCTTCCTTTGCTGTCTGACACCTGTGTTCTTTTTGTTTCTTTGCTGTATAAACTGATCCCAAGAAAAACTGCAGTGTATATATGTGTGTGTGTGTGTGTGTGTGTGTGTATGTGTGTGTAATATATATTTATATATATTGCACTCTTATAACATTGTCGAACTCAGCACGATGGATAGTTTAAAAAAGGATCCAAATCGATGCAGCAGAACCAGAGATATCATCTTTTTTATTCCACACATTCTTCTTCCTTGTCAAACCTGGTGCCTACATTACACATAATGCAACTTGGCTGCCAACGGTAGCGGTTAATGTAGCCTCTAGCCTCTAGCAGAAATGAGGAGCGGGTTACAGAGGCCTGGTAAGATCACATTTTTCTAACTCCACACCCCCAACCACACTGACTCAAGTGACATCACTTGAGGCAACTTATCAGACTTCACTCGGGTTCCTCTGGAGCCACAAAAGACTTTATACAACTTTTTTTTTCACATATGCAGTAGTACTCCCCAAGACCTGTAAACAGACTTAGATGTGTAAAATCGGTAGAGTTCCCCTTGAAGGCAACTGTCTCCAGCTTAGTGGTGTTACAGCATCTATGTGTAAAATCTGAAAATGTCCTACTTTGGTGCCCCCCAGTTGTACTATCAAAAAAGAAAAGGTTGCACACAGCTGTGCACGCCAGGGTTGTCTCATTTTTCTACAAGTAAACTCAAGCCATCAGAATAATTTGAAAGAAGCTATAATCACATTTAAAAAATGCCAGTAGCTTTAATGTAAACAGTAAATGGTTAGTTTGATCAGCAGCATCACTGTGCCACCTCACTGGAGGAATAATAAGGAAATATTGTGTGTGCATGTAAACATAACCAGAGTGAGGAGGAGAGGACTTGTGTGTTTATACTTTGTATGTGTGTGTATTGGGCAACAGGGGGACGAGGGCTCCTATGTCAGCTGGGGTTCCTCAGCTTGTCCCTGTGTGGAGAAGGTCCAAGGTTCATCACTGCTCCCTGTCAGAGAGGAGAGGAAGATCACCTTACTGGCCCACAACCTGCACCTCTATCAGGTACACCACACACATGCACACACACACACACACACTCTCTGCCTTAACACATGACAATGATGATTCTATTTGCCTTGCTGGTGATCCCTTCACCAAACACAAGTTATTGTGTGTTCAGGACACAGAGCTGGAGTATGAGTGTGTGTTGGTCATCGAGGGGCAGACGGTGGTGGTAGACGCTTACGTAGAGACTGATGACATGAATCCATCAAACTTTGACATCACCTGTCAACTACACCAGGTCTGATTATTTGCAGTCACTCTTTATAACTTGTAACAAAATGTTGTCCAGACAGGAATATACAGATTTTAACCACATGGGCACTGTATAGAACTTAGATCCAGTAAATGTAATTCATGATGATAAACTAATGTTTTTTGAGGCAGGATTAAACTGTCTACTTTGATGTCCGATATTGTGACTGTGTAACAAATAGTAGTTTTTAAAAATGAAACCATTGTTGTTTGTCCAGTACACATATTCTGCTCCAGTGGAGGAATACAATGCCATGGTGTATGTGAAGAGAAGGGACACCTTCCATGTGGACAGCTCTCCTGATCTATATGGTGAGGTCAAAGTCCTTACATTAGATTGCTACTTTATTGCTCTCAACATACGGCTATTATCCTCAGAGAGTGTTTGTGCAAGTCTTTTCTCCAAAGACCCAACACCAATAAAAACACTCAATGTTAACACACTTAAACATTGACTGACGCTCTTGTCTGTCTGTTCTGCCTTCAGTGACTCTGTACAACTGCTCTGTGGGCCGCTCTGACTGCAGCCGCTGCCATACGGCTGACCAGAAGTATGGTTGTGTGTGGTGTGGTGGCGCTCATGCCAGCTGCTTGTATTCAGACTCCTGCAGTGAACCCGTACAGCAGACGTGCCCTGCCCCTGTCATCCACTCTGTGAGTACTGCCCTTTGACCTCTCCACTTACCTTTTTACTTTGGGAGTGTGGGAGACACATAATACAACATTTCAGATGCTTATAGTCACAATGTATCTTCATATTTCAGATCAGAGCTCTTTTTCCCAATCAGTTTTTCAAAATTGAAACTGAAATAAATTGGCACTTACAAATCAATCATTAATAGAAAGAGATACCCCATGCATCCAGAAAATTTCTTTTAAGATGAAGCATTTCCTGACTTCCCTCAGATTGAGCCACTCTCTGGTTCATTGGAAGGCGGCACCATGGTTACCATCTCAGGCTCCAACCTGGGCCAGAAGGCTGAAGACATCCTCCACTCTGTGTCAGTAGCTGGGGTGGCCTGCACCGTCATCCCCAGCCTCTACGAGGTCTCTTCCAGGTATGGGGTGGTATATATCTTGATTTTCATGTTTTTAAGGGAATTTAATGGAATCCTTTGTGGATTGAGCAGATTTCTCTAAACTTGAGACTACAAAGCATATGGGTCTTTACAAAAGTGTCATTCACTTGTTCTCATCTTAATTAAACATGACTCTGTGTTGTTTATTAAGAACAACTATCACAAGAGAGATGTCTGTCTTCCAGGATTGTGTGCAGGACCAAAGCCAGTGGAGGAGAGAAGGAGGGCCATGTGTCTGTTAAAGTGAGCGGAGGAGAGTTTGGCTTGTCCACCCAGACATTCAGCTACCAGGTACATGAGATTAGATTAAAATTATTGTAGATTGGAAAAGCTTTTCGTTGACCTGTTTGTGAAAATTGTGTTGTTGCAGTAGCAAATAGATAAAGCATATGACAAAAAAAAACATCTAAATATCAGACATACAGTACACACAAATGAGAATGTGTGTGTATATGTGTACGTGTATGTATATATGTGTGTGTATGTATGTATGTATATATGTATTTACAGTGGTGTGAAAAAGTGTTTGCACCCTTCCTGATTTATTTTTTTTTTGCTTGTTTGTCACACTTAAATGTTTCAGATCATCAAACTAATTTAAATATTAGTCAAAGATAACACAAGTAAACACAAAATGTAGTTAGTTTTTAAATGAAGGTTGTTATTATTAAGGGAAAACAAAATCCAAACCTACATGGCCCTGTGTGAAATAGTGATTGCCCCATCTGTTAAAACATAACTGAGTTCAATTTCTCTAGCCTGATTACTGCCACACCTGCCCTAAGTCCTTACCTGAATCCTATTGAGATGCTGTGGCATGACCTTAAAAAGGCAGTTCATGCTCAAAAACCCTCCAATGTGGCTGAATTACAACAATTCTGCAAAGATGAGTGGGCCAAAATTCCTCCACAGCGCTGTAAAAGACTCATTGCAAGTTATCGCAAACGCTTGATCGCAGTTGTTGCTGCTAAGGGTGGCCCAACCAGTTATTAGGTTTAGGGGGCAATCACTATTTCACACAGTGCCATGTAGGTTTGGATTTTGTTTTCCTTTAATAATAACAACCTTCATTTAAAAACTGCATTTTGTGTTTACTTGTTATCTTTGACTAATATTTAAATTTGACAAACATGCAAAAAATAACAAATCAGGAAGGGGGCAAACACTTTTTCACACCACTGTATGTATGTGTATATATATATGTGTATGTATGAATGTATATATGTATATGTATGTGTGTGTATGTATGTTTGTGTATGTACATATGTATGGATGTGTATGTGTGTGTGTGTGTGTATGTATGTATGTATGTGTATATATATATATATGTATGTATGTATGTATGTATATGTGTTTGTATATATGTGTGTATATATAAGTCATAGGAAAGTAAGAGCACATTGTAGAATATGAACTTCTTCCATCCTCTACTCCCTCTCAGGACCCATTTGTGATGGGGGTGTATCCTGAAAGGGGGCCCAAAGCCGGAGGAACGTCCCTGACGATCACTGGCCGAAACCTGCTGACAGGACGTCCCTCAGACCTCACCATCACTGTGGGAGGGGTGCCCTGTAACATGTAAGTCTCTCACTCAATCAATCAATCAATCAATCAATCAATCACACAGAGGTTGCGGAGGTTGTCGTGTTTTATTGGTTGAATGATGAGCAGTCTGTTGTTGATTCAAAGGCAGCTTTAATGTAGAAGCTGCTATTACTGCTTTTTCTCTCTTAGTCACCATAAAGGCTTCTTCATTTAATGTTCCCTCTGTCAGTCTGACCTTTGACCTCCTCGAGGGGGGATGAGAAAATATAACTTCTCTATGGGGTCAATAAAGTATCACATCATTTATTAATCTGTCTCTCCTGTGTGCCTCCTCCTTCTTTCCTCAGTGTGTCAGAGGTGCAGAGGTCCAGTGTTCAGTGTGTGACAGGCAGCAGTAATAAGACAGGAGATCACCAGGTCACCCTGCATTACGGCAACAGCCAGCGCCACCTCCACACTTCAGCCTACTGCTACACCCACAACCCCAATATCACCCACGCTACACCAACAAAGAGCTTTCTGGCGTGAGTCTGGGAATCTGACCTTTATCTCTAAACCTTCACCTCTTGTTCCCTACTTAAAAAATTTAAGTGCTGTGAAATTTAAGAGTTTTTGTCTGTTTAGTGGTGGTCGGCTGATCTATGTGTCGGGCCACAATCTGGATGTGGTGCAGGAGCCCCGAATGGTGGTTACCGTCTCTCCCTTTGAGTCAGTCACCGCGAATAAAAGGAGGAAGCGAAGGAGAAGGAAGAGGAGGAGTGGAGAGCAAGGAGAGGACCAGGATAAGACTCTGGGAATGCCAGCGAGGATAGTGCCTGACCCTATCTGTCCTAGAGACCCACTCTGTTCTGTCAAGCAGGTGTGTGTGTGTGTGTGTGTGTGTGTGTGTGTGCGTGTGCGTGTATGTGTTGATTTGTTATTTCTAAACTCAAAGAAAGTTTCTTTCTTTACTAAAGGGGCATTCCGTCAGAAATCAATCACTTTCTGACCTCACCCCTTTCGATTTGAACACATTTTTTCCTACATGTTAACCTATATGAGTGAGTGTTAGAATGAGATTTGATTAACCAAATGACCAACCATTCAGGAGAAGGGGGCCCTAATAGTTGACCCATAATGGACTCAAACCCCAGCTAAAGACACAGAGATCTTCTTCAAAAATAAACAAAATAATTTTTAATTAAAAAAACAAACAAACGGTATGCTTCTCTGATTATTAGAAAGCTTACAAACAAGGTTATCCACAATTTCAATACTTTTGGTCCAAAATAAATTATGCAAATTAGGTGATGGTTTTTTTTTTTGTCCTGAAATCTTAATTTGCCAAAAATGCCTAAACTACATTTTTAAATTTTTTTAATATGTTATACAGTAGACACTTCTTTACATCTTCTGAAGTGTTGATGTTGTGCCCACTATCGGTTGAGCAACAGTAGACTTCTGAGTATATGGTCTAACACATGAGTCCTTAATGTTGCTTATTTATTAAATATTTCTTCAGTTTTCCCATTGGTTTATCATCACATGACTAAAAAACAGAAAGTTATAATGAAATTACATAATAAGGAAGCCCAAGTTCTTGCCTGACTGAAATGCAGCTTCAGAAATTCTTTCTCAGCAAGCCATTGGGATATTGTGAAGTATTCCACTTCAACAGCGGGGATATTGTCCTAGTAAAGAGGTTGATCTGAAGCAGCATCAGGTACAAAATAAACATTTTGCTCCAAAAGGGACCTTCCACATCATTTACTTTCCCAAGACTTCCTGATCAACTGGTGGTTGATTTGGGTAAGTGCTCACAGCAGTGGAGCCATACACAGCAAGTGGCAGAATATACTGTCTTAAGTCCAAATGAAATGAGCAAAGCATCATCAGCCCTTGACCCCAGTGGCTTCAAAATAAAAATTGACTTTGCACTACACATTTTTGCTGACTTGGGCTTCCTTATTATGTAATTTCATTTTAATTTTCTGTTTTGTAGTCATGTGATGATAAACACATGGGAAAACTGAAGTAATAAATAAAAAAAGTAATTTAATAAATAGGCAACGTGAAGGATTCATATGTGTTAGAACATATACTCTGCTGTTGCTCAACTGATAGCAGGCACAACATGAAAACCTCAGGAGATATAAAGAAGTGTCTGCCCGATAACATATTAAAAAATTTAAAAAAATCTGAGTTTAGGCATTTTTGGTAAATTAAGGTTTAAAGACCAAAAAATAACCAAATTTGCTAATTTATTTATTTTGGTCCAAAAGTATTGAAATTGTGGATAACCTGGTTTGTAAGCTTTCTGATAATAAGAGAACCACACTGTTATGTTTATTTTTTAAGAAGATATATGTGTATATATATGTCTTTAAGTGGGGTGCGATTCAAATATGGGTCAACTTTGAGGGGCCCCCTTCTCCTGAATGGTTGGTCATTCTGGTTAATCAAACCTCATTCTAACACTCATATAGGTTAACATGTAGGAAACAAATTGTTCAAATTGAAAGGGGTGAGGTCAGAAAGTGATTGATTTCTGATGGAATGCCCTTAAAGGTTTTTTTTTTTATGTGCACCCCCCCGGTCTCATCAGTTCATGGAGCGCTGTGAGGTAAACTCCTCTTCCCTGATCCTGTGCCGCTCTCCTATGGTGGACTCCTCTATCCTGGAGTCAAAGGTCACTGTGGAGTTTCTGCTGGACAACCTGCGCTTTGGCTTCGGCAGTCTCAACCCTCAGACCTTCAGCTACGAGCCCAACCCCATCCTACGGCCCCTGAACCAGCAGGACCCTCTGAAGGCCTACCGCTACAACCCTGGCAGCTTCATCCAGCTGGAGGTCAGAGGAAAGGCAGTGATAGACGGGCAGCTGTAGAAGTAGCTGTTTTACTAATTGAAGCAATGATGGCATTGTTAGTTTGTCTAATGTTACAACCCTTAATTGTTATATTTACAAGTGTAAGGCCCCAGTTACATTGAAAACCACAACCAGACTCATCTGTTTATGCATTTGTCCAAACGGTTCATTTGTAGCAGAAGAAACCCACCAAAACAGCTGTGTATGCTGGCGTTTGTCCATTTAAAACATATACACTATGTAAGTCACTTACGAGTGCATTTAATTTACACAATACCACTTATTTAAAATGTTATCTGTACTGCATTTTACCATAATATAAAAGTGATGTGTGTAAGGCACAATTTGATTTAATAAGGAAGAAGTGACACTATCAGCAAAAACTACTGCCAACTGTATGACCATTGACTTTGCTGTTATGGACACAGAGTGACAACTTAAAAGTTCCCCATGGAGTTTCTCTAGCACGGATGAGGATGCACATGCACGCTTGCAGGTGATGCGATACACAATCCTACAATGGATCCTATTATTCCACTGATCGACAGTTGGCTGCAGCACACCAAGATGTGCTGCAATGCACCAACAAAGGTAGTGAAGAACAAGGCTGCCAACTAGTAAACATGGATGTACACAATGCAGGATTTAAAATACTTAAAAAATTGGCTTTGCAAACATTTTATGAGGAATGGCTTATGAGGCACTCTACACTTTTTTTCATACCTCAAGGATGCACACAATGCATTTTGGTGAGTAACTCTGAAAGTAAACAAAATTTTTGTTTGTCCATCCATCCATCCATCCATTTTCTTCTGCTTATCTGGGGGCAGGTAGCAGTAGCACCATGGCCTCAGACTTGGGGGTGCTGACTCTCATCCCACCTACTTCACAGTAGACTGCAAACCACAGCCAACAAGAACCACATCATCTGCAAAGAGCAGACATGTAATTCTGAGGTCCCCAAACCAGACTCCAAGAAGGTCGGGTACTCTGAACTGCCGTTTTTTGCATAAGCACAAAACCATCAGAGCCTTCCTCTCAGTGACTCACAGTCGCATAGAGGCCAGGGAGAACTCTAACACAGTGGCATTTAGCCGGGGGCTTATGAGTATCCCCACACCCGCTGGCACCTCTCATCTTGGGCAACTGATGCAACCAGCATCACAGAATGGTTCTAGTGACGTTCCACGTCAGCACACCTAGGTCCCCTACCTTTACCTAGAGCGCTCTTAGTCTGGCCCCTCCCCTGGGACCAGTTTGCCTTGGGAGACCCTACCAGGAGCTACTGCCCCCAACAACACAGTCCATCCAGTAGGTGTTTGGGTATTTCACGCATGACCAAAGTGTTGGTGCAACAGACATCAGACTGAATGACAAATGACAAAATAGGACTAGCTGTCTGGGGAAAAAAGCAGAAAACTGTTAACATAGCCTGGGCAAGTACTTGAATTCAGAGCTGGATTATCATGGCCTACTGCCACAGCCTGGGTTGTTAGCAGTGGTATTTGTTTTTGTGGTAGAACAACAGAACAGTAGCATGAATCATGCTTAAACAGGTTATTATAATAAATAAAACTATTGTTTATACTAGGTGTTTAACAGTTGTCACAGAGAAAGATTAACATAAAAACTGCACTCAGTAAAAAAACTGAAACCATAGTGTCTACTTTTAAATATAAGAATAAAATTGAATAAATATATGTTTTTCACTTTTTTGTATGGCCTGAAAATTTACAGAGGAAAAAAAATGACAAGAACTGGAAGTGAAAATAGATTTAACATAGTTCCATCTCCATGTGTTCTCAGGGGGAAAACCTGGACCTGGCCATCACTAAGGACGAGGTGGTAGTGTTGGTCGGGGAGGGTGTGTGTGCTCTTAAGACCCTGACCAGAAACCATCTGTACTGCGAGCCGCCACCTCAGCAGCCTGCACCAGGACCCAATGGCAAGAAACGTGAGGGCTCCGACAATCTGCCTGAATTCACAGTGAGTCCTCCGTGCTTTCACTTTAAAACCACAGAAAAATCTTTTTAGCATGTGACCAGTCAAGGAGGGTGGGACTGTGTGAGCAGGACACTGCTGTTTGAAACCTCTGATAAATTAAGGGTCTGGTTTGTGTGTTTCAGGTCCAAATGGGCAACCTGAACTTCTCCCTGGGTAAGGTTCAGTATGACAACCTCAGCCTGTCCACTTTCCCCCTGGAAGCTCAGATTGGAGTTGGGGTCGGGGCGTCCATAGTAGCCCTCATCGTCCTTATCATTGTGCTCATTTACAGGTCAGTGGGTGGACTGTGTGTCTGTGTTTTTGTGCATGTTTACTGTGTAGTTGAGTATAGAAAAAGAAAACTGACACATAATCTGGTCAATTGGAAAGTAAGTTAAAGGTGCACTGTGGAGTTTTTGACCACTAGTAGCACTATAGAGCAATATTTTGATGATATTGAGAGCTTATTGAGGCTTGATGATAATGCGATTAGATTACCATAAAAGCTGCAGCAGCACAAGGTTATTATGCACAGAGATAGAGTGCACTTCTTAATCTGTCTTCTTAAGACTGCTGTGATACATTTATCAATTATCATCCTTAATGTGCCAAAAAAAGAATTTTAATAAAACATGAAACACTGTGAATGAGCAAATTTTAAGTTGAGATTCCTCTCATGTCAGATCATTCTGTAAAAAAAGATTGTTTTCCTCTCACAGTGTGTGGCAGAAGAGGATTTAAAAAAAACAAGAAACCCTTGTACAACAATGATAATCATCACTCGGATGCACTTGGATGAAATTATGAATATCCAACAAAATGGTTTACATACAGCATGTGAGCAAATAGCAATTAAATGAGAGTCCCAATTGTATGTCCTGTCATTCAGTGCTGCTGCTCTGTCAGACATTATAAAGTAGGCAACAGAATTCTCTATGCAATAAATGATTAAATTGATGAGACTAAGAGACTGCGTGAGGGGAGAGGAACAGGTGCATGCAGGTGTTCTAAAAACAAGGGAAGTCAGTTATTATAGTTTGGCCACTGATTTGGCCTGCTTATAAACATGGTCAGCAGTGGCTAAGACATACAGCTCATGGAGGCTATCAAGGTACTTTAAAACCCTTAGCACCTGATTGCTGCAGTTTGCATCAAAAATAGTGCTCCTTCTCTGAGTCAAATCTGAACACAGATATAATGCACATATGTTTAGATTCAGTGTGACACTTTCCGAGGATATTGTCTCTGTGTCCATTGCGAATAAACATTCATAAATCCACATAAAAATATGTAGAACTGGGATGGGGGGAGGCGCAGCCGTCTCCCAGTTTCAGATGGTGAAACCCCCCGGAACCTTTAGACAACCAACATTATTTGACTTGGAAGGAAGAACATTGTTAGGTCATGATGGCACTTTGACTTGATCATGTAAAGTCATGAAGTTTTTGAAAAGTGTCACATTGAGAACTATAGGATCAGGATTGTCACCTTTGGGTGTTACCCAATCAGGCAGTGTTTCCATTTTCCCAGCATGACCTCACGATTAACCCTGATCCTTACTGGTGGGGGTTTATTGGTTCAAATGACTTGAGTCAACCTTTTCACAGTTTCATTGGGTCTCCACTAATCCAGTGTGAAACTGGTATTACTTTACTCTCTCTTCTATCCCTGCCTGACCCTCTGTTCCTGTCTTTGTTGGTGTCTGTCAGGAGAAAGAGTAAGCAGGCTCTGAGAGACTACAAGAAGGTCCAGATCCAACTGGAGAACCTGGAAACCAGCGTGAGAGACCGCTGCAAGAAAGAGTTCACAGGTAAAAGAATGTGAAAAGTTACATGACAGGAGAGAGCAGGAAAGAGGAAGGAGGTTGGGAGAGGAGAGCCGGAGACGGAACAAGAAAGTTTATTTTAGTTTATGGAGGCCAACAGATCCATTTTGTTTTCACACTTGCCTTATGAAATTATACCATTACATCACACCTCATGGATGAAATGTTCCTCACATCCCACATGGCTGCTGCAGAGGGGTTTACTTTTAGTCTCCCGACACAGTTCCCAGTGCGCACTCCAATATAATATATAGTGGAAGCTGAAGACAAAAGAGCTTCTAGCAATACCACCTGATCTTTCAACCCACCTCCCTTACCCTAACTCAGACCTGATGACAGAGATGATGGACATGTCCAGCGACCTGGTGGGCTCTGGCATCCCCTTTCTTGACTACCGGATGTACGCTGAGCGCATTTTCTTCCCTGGCCACCGGGAATCTCCGCTGAGGCGAGACCTGGACGTTCAGGAGTGTCGGCGGCAGACGGTGGAGCAGGGCTTGGTGCAGCTGTCCAACCTGCTCAACAGTAAACTTTTCCTCACCAAGGTAGTCATCGTCACCGTCAGTGTCATGAGTAGAGTGAGGCCTTAAGACAATACCTACATTTTGAGCAGAGGGATAATCTTCTCATTCTCATCTTCTCAGTTCATTCACACTCTGGAGAGCCAGCGGACTTTCTCTCCCAGAGACAGGGCCTACGTGGCCTCCCTGCTGACGGTGGCACTGCACGGCAAACTGGAGTATTTCACTGACATCCTCAAAACTCTCCTTAACGACCTGGTGGAGCAGTATGTGGCCAAGAACCCCAAGCTGATGCTGCGACGGTAAGAAGAAGAAAGAGAGAAAGCATGTGGTTATAGGTTCAAGGTGCTTTTAAGATGTTTGGTAGTGATTCAAAACTCTGTGTTTTTTCTCTGCAGAACAGAAACGGTGGTGGAGAAACTGCTGACCAACTGGATGTCCATCTGCCTCTATGCTTTCCTCAGGGTCAGTCAACACATAAGACATGATTTTATATTTCTGCTACAACAATGAAATGTATTTTTTTCACTGACACTTTGGTTTCTAATAACATTAGAACAATAACATTTTACAGGATTTGATCTGTGTTTGTGAATAGAAGGTTGCCAATTTGAGCCCTGGTACATGGTGATAAAATGGACCTTGAGAAAACACATATAGTGTAAATTCTCTTTATTACCAACTTTCTATTAGATTAGATTTCACACCATTGAGACAAAAAGGCATTTATACAACTGATTGACATACAGAGCAAACTAGGAAGAAAATCGATAAGAAAGCATAAAGTTGGGCCTAGGCTACTTTATGCAAATCAGGTGCGCCCAGCGCGACTCTCCACCTCTGGAAAACTCCCGAAAAACGTATCAACTAACCGTTGTCGACAATGAAGACAGGTTCAGCAGCTGCATGGCTTATTTCTCGCCTAAATGTTTTCAGAAACACATTTCGGTGAACTATTTTCGTAATATGAGAGAGAGTTTCCAAACGAGCCGGCATGTTGGTCTGGTTTGAAATCCGGGAGCACAAGTGAAAGCCTTCATCCAGTCTGGTGCAGCCAGGAAGTATTTCCTGTTGTGTTTCAGGGAAGGAGAGCACCTGTCAATCATGACATCTAGTGGCACACCTATCAAGCGTCCAATGCTGGGAAATCGGTGCGACCCTGTGGACACGTACCATAAGCGGTCCTAGCTGACCCCTGGAAGGAAGCAGTCCCCTAAACCGTCTCTGGCTATACTATCGGAATATCAACTTTTGAGGCACAGTCGGTATTTATGGGAACGGCCACAAGATGTCACATCAGTTTACGCTGAGGGAGAAAACACAAGCATTCGCTACCATGCCAAAGAGTTGCTGTGTGGCTTTCTGCTCGTCAAATAAACTTAAAAATCCAGAATTGAAGTTTTATATTTTACCAAATTAAGATCACTGAACCAAGTAGGAGAACATAGTGGCTGCAAGCCGGCAGGATGAGTTCTGTCGCCTGTGGAGTCCGACATCAAAATATGTTTAGTATGTGTAGTTGGCACTTTGGCACTTCAGTTACTTCTCCACATTCTGTTGATAAGGTTAGTTCATTTTTTGAATGTTTTAAACTAGAATTCTGGCCAAATCCTACATATTGCCCCTCTAAGTAAATAGTTGAAGAATTTCTGGTTTCCTTCATTTTGTAGAATGCAAACTGCTGCGCCTCTTTGGCACAAAGTCGTGAGTAACTGATTTAAAGGAGGTTAAAGAATGTCCTTGTCATTGTGTCTGTGTCATTTGAGCCCTTCATTCTCTCCTGCAGTCTGTTGGGCCAGTACTAATTGACTTCAGTGTGGGGGTGTGGGTGTTTGTGCAGGACTCAGCGGGGGAGTCTCTCTACATGCTGTTCAGGGCCATAAAGCACCAGGTAGATAAAGGACCAGTGGACGCTGTGACCGGCAAGGCCAAGTACACCCTCAATGACAACCGCCTGCTGCGAGAGGACGTGGAGTACAAGACGCTGGTGAGGAGAACTCTGACTAAACAAAATTATAATTTTCATCTAATTAAAGAATCCCAGACATCCACCATTACCGTCAGGAAGATTTTTTTCAAAAAACCCTCTTTCATTCTCTCACCCCTCCTTTTTTCTTCTTCTGCAGACTCTAAATGTTTTGGTGCAGGGTGGAGGAGTGAACGAGACCCAGCCACTTCCCTCCAAAGTGCTGGACTGTGACACAATCACACAGGTGAAAGAGAAACTGCTGGATCAGGTGTACAAGGGCACCTCCTTCTCCCACCGACCCCACGCCGACTCATTGGACCTGGGTGAGAATCCATATATACCACATCACACACCTGATGCTCAGAGCAGATTTATTTACAGATAAAATCCATTCTAGCATTTTTGCTATTCACACTTACATCTGTGACAGTAAAGGAAGAGAAATTCTGAATTGGTACAGTTGCCTTCAAGGGTTTTCTTTTACATTTGTTGAGCTGTGGTGCCCCCTACAGCAAGAAAAGTTCATTACTTGGTCAGTCTTTCACCCAAGTTATCATTGCGTTCAGATGATATGCTGTTAATACTGATATAAGAACCATTACTAACCAAAGCACCAGCTGGAGTAAATACTGGAAAGAAACCCGGAAGTGTGCATATATTTATATATTTTCATATTCCATTGTAAATATGTTACATTTGGCACCGATAAGCATGTGTACACACACACTTAGACAGGTTCACACACACTGCTGACTGTCTGGCTGTTGTCTCTTGTTCAGAGTGGCGGTCTGGTGTTGCTGGTCATCTCATCCTGTCAGACGAGGACTTGACGTCTGTGGTTCAGGGCAACTGGAAACGCCTCAACACACTGCAGCACTACAAGGTCAAAGTTCACACTTCACTAACATGCTTCCTCTTCAAAGAAAATGCAATATGTTTAAAAAGTAAAAATGGGGTTTGTGGTCTAATACAAGATAGATTTATCGATCATTTTACAACACAGGGTTGTATAAGATTCTGTTTTGTAGTTCCCTTTATGCTACTATATATATATATATATATATATATATATATATACAGTGAATAAATAATAAGTCATAGAAATGAAAACTATTTTACATGGTGGAGTGCTGAGGATGAATTAAGGAGTCTCACAGCCTGAGGGAAGAAGCTGCTCTGAAGTCTGGTAGTACGACAACGGATACTTCTGTACCTCTTTCCAAGTGGCAGCAGGGTGAACAGGTTGTGCCTGGGGTGGGTACTGTCCTTTAGTGTCCTTTGGACTCTGTGCAGGCAGCTCACCTCACCAATATCACTGATGCTCGGTAGGTTGGTACCAGTGGTCTTCTGAATGGTTTTAATCACCCGCTGCAGAGCCCTCCGGTCCTGGGCTGTGCACATCCCATGCCAGTTTGTGATGTTTCCAGTCAGGATGCTTTCTATTGCTCCTCTGTAAAAGTTAATAAGAACTTGGCTTCTTAAGTTTCCTCAAGAAATACAGCTGTTTCTGAGCTTTCTTGACCAGGGTGGAGATGTGAGAGGACCATGTCAGGTTCTCTGTGATGCTGATGTTGTTCCCAGGAACCTAAAACCTAATCATGCTAACTGTATATTTTTGTGTTGTTCATCAGGTCCCAGATGGTGCAACAGTAGCACTGGTCCCTCGCCACACCAAACACATTCACCATGACAACCATGACTACGTGGCGGGAGAGAGTGAGTTAACATGAGAACAATATTATTGCAATAATGAATCATGTTTCTCCTCCTGGTGATCAAACTGCCACCTTAAAATCATTTATTCTACTACACTCCTTACTGAATCTAAACTAACCACCTTTCTATGTGTACGACAACAGCAACAGTAACATTTCTGTTATTAGCATACCACTCTGTTATAATTTGTAAAATTAATCTAGGCAGCAGAAAGTATTGAACATGTCTTGCATGGGGAATGGGGCACTTGGACTGTATTGGGCAGCTCCCAGTTGTTGATTTGGGCTTGTTGATACTGATTTTAATCACTCTTCACAAAATTACCCTGAAACTACAAAGTGATTGTGCTAAAATCCAATTTTTTTAATATTCCCATAACTGTTTTTGATAAATAAAATATGAAAATTATGAGCTTTCTGTATATCTGATGTTGAAGCAGGGCACCACTGGTCAGTGAAATATATTAAATAAAGCTTTTAAAACATTGACTTGTGCAGAGACTCCAATGCTGGAGGATGCAGATGAAGGTGGAGTGAGGCTGTGGCATCTGGTGAAAGCCAGTGAGGAGCCTGAGCTGCCCAAACACCGCAGAGGCAGCCTGAGAGAGAGAGAGAGGGCCAAGGCCATCCCTGAGATCTACCTGACCCGCCTGCTGTCCATGAAGGTACACACACACACACACACACACACACACACACACACACACACACACACACACACACACACCAATGACATGTTGGAATAGTAATTCAAGTTTTTATGAACTTACAGACAACATATTACAGATTATCAGTTCAGTAAAATAAGCCACACCAATTTAAAGGGGTGAATGGAGTCAGATGTTTCAATCAATGGAATGACCATCAGGTGTGAGTTTAGCGTCCCTGCCCTATTGAAAGAATATAAACCTGGGTCTTTACTATCGAAGTCTGGTCTTCACCACACAGGTTTGTGGAAGTGTGCCATGGATTTCAAAGGAGATTTCTGCGGACCTCAGACAAAAAGTTATGGATGGTCACCAGGCTGGAAAAGGTTACAAAACCATTTCTAAAGAGTTTGGCCTTCACCAGTCCACTGTCAGGCAGATAGTGTACAAATGGAGGAAATTCTCAATACCATTGTTATTCTCCCCAGAAGTTGGTTTAACTGGATCCTCTTTATGTATTTTTAGGACTTGAATGAAGATCTGATTACATTTATGCAGAAATACAGAACATTCTAAAAGGTTCGCAAACTTTCTAGCCGTACTGTACTTGGTGGTAGGAGAGACCTGTCTCCTGATAAACACAACTGGGGAGATTCTTTCCTAATATTCTTATCCAACCATGATTCCCACACAATAGTTTTTTCCCCTATTAAAATTGATTGTTCCAAATTGAAGAATATCCTTGCTTATGTTGAGAGACATGTAACAGCTTGAACTTTTATCCATGTCACTTTTATGTGACAATGCCTCTATTGGCCCAATGGGGGCAGCAAGCTCATTTTCTATGTGTGTCCATGCAAGTTGATTATCATTTCCATTATTCCAGCATGATTTTTTCATGGGAAAAACTATTTTTCTATCTCAAACATGTGCAAAATTGTTTTACAATATTTCATAAAGTTTGATTTTAAAAAATTCCATTCAAACTTAGCTGTATGAATTTGGTACATAATTCACATAAGAATCGAGCAACAACAGTCACTTATATCCAAGTGTAGATGATATAGATGAACAGCCACACCCACATGCTGCAGGTACACACGTGTCCACAGTTAACGCACTGACACACTCCTGTCCTGTAATGTGTACTTTATTGCTTAGTAGCAAACAAACCTCAGCACTAAATCATTTTGACTCTCCTTCCTCCTCCGCCATGTTCTTCAGGGGACGTTGCAGAAGTTTGTAGACGATCTGTTCACAGTGATCCTGAGTACCAGTCGTCCTGTCCCGCTGGCTGTCAAATACTTCTTTGACCTGCTGGACGACCAGGCGGGACAACACGGCATCGCTGACCCAGAGACGATACACATTTGGAAGACCAACAGGTACAGTATAGACTCTCACAGACACAGAGAGCCGGGTGGTCACATGAATCACAATTGTATTTAATGTTTTAAATAATGAATAATTAATTCCAACCACTTCAAAGATTGATGCAAGCTGGATCTCGAAACAACAACTCAGTTATAATAACTTATGTCTCCTCTATTTCTCCAGTCTCCCTTTGCGTTTCTGGATCAACATTGTGAAGAACCCTCAGTTTATCTTTGACGTCCAGGCTTCGGACCACGTGGACGCCGTGCTCTCGGTCATCGCCCAGACCTTCATGGACTCCTGCACCATCGCCGAGCACAAGCTGGGACGGGTGAGTCTGGATGGCGGGAGGGAGCATGTAGAAGCTTCTTACACATTAGAACTTAGAGAGGATTGATTTATAATAAAAAAAACACTTTTCCATTATGTATTTTTTTATGTTAAATAGTTTTTTGTGGTTTCAGTCAAAAAGCTACTGTACCACCTGTTTTTCTACATAACTGAGACTGAACAAAAGGCGTTTTCAGATACACGAATGATGGAAGACAAGAAAATGTTTAAAAAGGAGGAAAAGTTGAGGCTGTGAACGATGTGTCAGTCGCAGGTGATGGCTTTACAGCAGTCACAAATGGAGCTGACATTCAGACAAGCCCTCTCTGCTTCTCATTCCCTCTTTTCTTTTTGAGCAGGACTCTCCCATCAACAAGCTGCTGTATGCCAGAGACATCCCCCGCTACAAACAGATGGTAGAAAGGTGGGTTCAGATTGAATTAAAACTGGTTACGACTTATTCTAAAACAGCTCCCTGGACAATATGACGTATGGCTTGGCTCTGTAATATAATAAATATGCAATGATAAAAAATGCTGTTTGGTTAGAGGTCAGTTAGTTTATAAAAGTTTATATGTATTTCTTAGTAAAAAATGTGCTTCCACCAGCTTATTAAAGCACTTTTTAATCTCAGTCATGCATATGAAGTTGATCGTAATTGCCATTATTGCAGGTACTATGCTGACATCAGGCAGACCATCTCAGCCAGTGACCAGGAGATGAACTCTGCTCTGGCTGAACTGTCCAGGGTGAGTGCTGCCACACCTCACAGTATAGAGAAATACAGTTTACAGAAACAGAGGTTGACATATGACCTGAATGGTTTGTGTTTCAGAACTACTCTGGAGAGCTCAATTACCTGGTTGCACTGCACGAGCTGTACAAGTATATCAACAAATACTACGACCAGGTGTGTTTACCTCTCAGGCTGCCTCAGCGGTAAAGGTGTAACAGGATGTCATGGCACAAGACAAAGATGTGATAATGTGCACAGTAGAGTTGAAAAAATGCACCACAATATAAAGCAATATAATCAGTGATGGCTTGCTTAGACTACTAATTTGTGTTTACCCTATATTCTGGAGGTCAATGTGAAATATCAAAAGTAACAACTTCTGCCTGAAAATGTGGAGCTGAATGTTAATTCAGTTGCTTTCTAATGGGGAGTTGCCTGCATTCCAGGTTATTTTGATTGTTAGGACTTGAGGCTGTCAGTGATTGAGGGGATATCTGAGCGTATTACTGTACAAAAACTTGAATCTTCATCAAATAATTTAGAAAGGTAATTTAGAATATCAAATAGCTAAATTGTTCTCACCATTTAGGATCATATGCCCTGTAAAGTGAACTGAACTAATAACGGAGTTCATTTATTCATTCCAAAGATGATACACACTCATAATCTCATACACCAGCATGGTTTACAATTGTACAGGTAGAGTGGTGGTGGAAGGGTATTTCTTCCTTCCAGGATGTCTGAAATGTAGATACATACTTTGCTTTTTGAGTTCTCCATCTGTCCTGTCTCTCACTGCCATCAGTCAGAACGGTTGAGGTTAGGACAGACTTGGTGGAGCTGGTAACCAAGTTTGCGCTGTATCCTCAGTTTGGATATGGAAAAAAACAAGAAAAGAAAAACCTTTTTAAACGGGAAATACAACATTTTTTTCTGTCAGTTTGAAAAGATTGGTAATGGGAGTTTATGTTTTTTTTTTCTTTTGGTGCATTTCTGCTTACAGGAATGAAAAATCTTACTTTTGTGTTTGTCATCTCACTTTTCCTCCTCTTTACCTCTGTCTCCATCCATCCCTGCGCCATCTTCTCCTTCTCATCAGATCATCACGGCACTGGAAGAGGACACCACGGCCCAGAAGATGCAGCTCGGCTACAGACTGCAGCAGATCGCAGCTGCCGTGGAGAATAAAGTCACCGACTTGTGACAGAGGAAACACTCGCCAGAGCCACGACGAACAGAGCGGGTTGGGAGTGGGAGGGGAATTAAGAGACTTGCCCCCCTGCAGGCTGAACTGAAAAGCAGGAGAGCAACAGACAGACAAACAGGAAGATAGTACCAACCTTCCTTTCAGGAGGGAGGGTTGGAGTCAAGGAGTCGTAAGCTTTAGAAGAAACTTTTTAAGAATCAGAAGATTCAGGTTGGCATTGAAGTTCACATCCCAGCACCTTCTGCCTTTTTTTGGTGTTAGCTAAGGATGCATCGGTGACTTTAGTCTGGGCACTCTGAGGCCCCGAGCTCTCTGTAGTAGCAGGACAACACGTGGACACCGAACAAACCTGGACAAAGATGTGTAAAAGACACCAGTCAGGCCTGCTGTCCCTCCATTAACTTTATGACGAGACATTTGGAGGAAAAACTGAGTTTTAGCTCTCAAACTTTGCAGGCTTACACAGCAGCTCTCACGTAAAGGAAACCAGCTGGTCCACAGTCAGCTGATCTGATTTGAAGACTTATTAAAGGGGGATTTTATGTCACTGTTTTCCCTCTGGAGTGAATTTTATGAAGCGGTACCTCTTATGCCTTGTGTGCTTGTCGCTGCTGTACGGTCAGAGGTTATTTCTTTATGTGTGTGTATGGTGATTTGTGTATGGTGCGTGTGTGTGCGCACAGTTATCCATATTGCCCTGGTTTTCAATCTACATCATGTATTTTCACATTTCTGGTATTCAAGTATTGAAGTAATTGAAGTAACTGGTAATTATATTTTAGATGTTTAAGTCAGTAGTATTCAAAAAATAGTGAACTAGAATTTTTCTCTTAAATGGACACATGTTTAAGAATGAAACCTTGGTCACAACATTGTTTATAACCCCCTTTACTTAAAGCTAATTGCTGCATCAAATACTTTTCTTTTTTTTAAAAAAATGTTTCTGTGATGTTGTTGACCCAACACCAACACTACGTACATTTCAACCAGCTTCAACTACCAGTACAGCAGCACAGCACAGATCTGCTCTCGTGCACATATACAGTAACACCTGCTGCGGTCCACGCACACACGCACACACATTTCTAGTTCATGATTTTCTTTCCTTTGTGTGAGATTGAAATCAGAACCTGCTCATTGGAGCATTTTAAGGTACTTAAACCCCGACTGAGTGACCGTTAACTCTTTTTGTTTCTGTGTTCTTCCTTTTATACTTATTCATGTGGATGTGTCTATAGTGTACAAGTCACTGGAAAGATGTTAGAGGAAAAACAAAAATCCTTCCATAAAGTAACTCGTATTAATGAAGTGGATTCTTAGTGTGCACCGCCGTGTTATATTTTGCAAGTCAGTCATATTTCTATTTTGTACATTTTTTAACATTCCTTTTAGCTTTTGAACAGTTTATTAACATGGTTACCTTGTTCCGCTCCAAGCCGAGGTGATGGTACGTGTTGAAATGTTTTGGTATTGACATCATGGTTGGTATACACTTCTTGCACAGAACCCAGGGTGACACTGCTTCATGTGCTGAAGGTCTTATGGCATTTTGTTTTGTCAAGTTGATAGAGATTATGTACTGATTATACTACTACTGGCTCAGTAGGTATAGTTGATCTTGTCACACTGTTCTGCTTTTGGTTGGAGCACAGAGATCTTATAAACACGAGCTAATGTTTGCTTATGTTTTTCTTATTTAAATGACCGACTGAGATGGCTTCCTAGGGGCTAGAAGGGCTGGGTATGGTTGGACAGTTGTTGATGCCGGTCTGGTGTCAAAATCTGTTTCCCCTTTTAAATAGTGTTTCTCATAGCACTGCCCTTTGTGGTCGGGGCTTAATTTAGGTTAACGTTAAGATTATGGTTAGGCATTGCAGAGATAACTGGTTGGGTTCAGGTGTGTGCAAGGAGAAACCCAAATCTACAGGGAAACAGACTTTGACACACCTGTACCAATAGATTCAGTACATCATTGTTTCAGTACCAAAATAAGTTGTTCACTACCTTACTTTGCTGAATATATGCACATTTTTCAAAAAACTAAATTCAATATGACACTATGAGAAGACAAAACTGAGAACCTGACCAAATTCAGTGCCAGCTTTGGTGCATAACAGTCTCTCAATACTCAAGTCAGTGCTATAGACAGTGTAGTCTCCAATTAAAAAGTAAAGAGATTTGATACCCAGCCCTAGTCATCAGTGACCAAAATAGATGACAGTGAAAAGGATTTTCTTTTCAGAACTGTCCATGCCCCCTTTTGAAGAGTGCTGATGTGTGTCAGTTGAGCCTAAAGTGTGTTATTCCCAGTTCCAGGCTCAGAATGTCAGAATGTAGTCCGTAGGTTTATCACTACATTGCTTAACACACACAAGCAACTAAAGACTCATATGAACAGATGGTTTGTTTTGTCCTACACTGTCAGTTCCGATGGGGGTGAAAGCTCAGTGACGATAAAGACAAGCCAACTGAGGGAAAAACTGTAACTGTTGTTAGGCTGTATAAATTTGGCAATGTAGAGCAGGCTCTGCAAGGAGCGGTTTTAAGGATGTTTCTTATTTTGTGTGTTAACATCATCGTGCATACTGATTTAAAATGTAACTGTAGTGATTTAACCTGTTTATAATAAGAGAAGTAACTTCTCGCAGATTGTGATGTAATAAAGTATTCTTAAAATGATGTGTTGTTTTCTTTCAAAAACATAGCATTCATATTGAGTCCCTCAAGATGTTAATATGTAAGTGAATGAATTAGGGCTTGAAAACGGACCGCTGTGGTCCCGACTGTAACAATGGACAGTATGCCACTGCTAGTGTACGCGGTCCGGGGCCAATTATTGGTGCTATGCGCGTTCATGAGGCCGAGGTTACCGTGGAGATCAGGACGCTGAGATGTAGTCTACCGAGTCAATTAAACAAATATATCTACTGTATCTTAATAATTAACTACCGACCTTAACACCTACAAACAATTTATCTTTACTCAACTGCAACAGGATAAAACAAGACAGAAAGTCAAGTACATTCTCGCCTGTTCACAGATTAAAATATCTGAAGGGATGTACATAGTGGTTTTAAGTCAACAAATGGCACACTTATGTGATAATCAGGTTATAAAAATACTCAATTTTCAATAGCCGGCATTCACCCTCACGTTTATGAGTAGGAGTAAGTGAGTAGGCTACGTCTGCTCTGTGCACGCGCATATCACATAATTAATATCACCAGAAAATCTGTAACGCCACACTGAGGCAGAATCCTATGCCAACAGGGTCCAAAATGGAGTAACGGTGAAGACAGTACAGACGGGAGCCTCACTGAATGTAATTCCACATTCAAACAGAAATTGTTCCGTCGCAGGTGAAAATTAAGGCTGATAGAGACCGCGGGGAAGTCGCCGTCGTTGTTCCTGCTGTCGAGCTAGCTGCGCAAAACAGGTAACTACAGGCAACTTGCTGAACTGAAGCTAGTACAGTTAGTGGTAGCGGCTGATGCTAATGTTAGCTACCTTTGTACCAACAGCTGCTGGGAAAGAAAGATTGCCTTAATTAACAAGAAAGCATTAACGTTAAGCATCTTAGTGCAATTTGTGGTTAGTATTCTTACTGAAATAGCTTAACTAAAAACGTTAGTCTAAACGAAAAGTAACTTTGCTAACGTTAGCTGCATTGTTTTCGATGCTAATGTGAATGGTGTTGGACGTATTTGGTGTGCTAACAACTGTCACCTGCGCAGAACTAGCTATAGCTTAACGTTGTCTTTCGATAGCTAACTTATAGACTTGTTTTGTTACACTTTGTGGCTGTCATTTAGGGTAGCGTTATATTTAGTCTTCTTCATAGTCTCTTCTCGCATATGAAGAGAACGTCAAATCGCACTTCATTAAATTTTTAATACGGCCTAGCTAGGAAAAGTATGTTAACGAACGACGTTTTACGAAATGTTCCTATTCAACTAACTTTGGATAAAACCATAGACTGTATATACAGTCTATGGTTTTAACCTGACCGTTTACCAGTAGAAATAAATCGCGTATATATCCAGCTTCAACTTGTGTATTTAAGGGCTTCAGGCCTCCGTTTATTGTATTAGCGTGTCATCTTTGTGCTAATAAACCATCCGCCCATCCATATATATAATCATGTATACAGAACATTGAAATGTCTTTTACAAGAGCCTGATGAATAAAGATGCATATGTTTAAAAGTGCTCATTGATGTTTTTCATTGTTGACCCGAGTTATATAGTTATATTTGTCATTTTTAGTCTAATGTGGTAAATTATGTTGACAGTGGTATCCTATTTCATGTGGGTTAGTGCTGTGCAGGGTGTTCAGTATTACTGTTTTCCCCATTGCAGTCAAGAATGGAGCCATCAGAGCAGTCAGGCCCAGACTCGGGCTCTCAGGATGTCAATCCTGTATTTTTGCAGCAGCTCAGAGAGCTGGACATCCCAGAGGAGGCAGCCAAACAGGTGGGCAGCTTGTTTCAGAATGTAGGCTACATTTACATCAACATCAATGATAATTATTACTGGGAATGTTGGATTTTTGTGAACGCTGTGGTGTAGCTGACTTGGCAGTAAATAATACTTAAGTGTCTGAAAAGAATACAAACATGGATACCTCATGTCAGCCAAATTTCATCCTTTTAAACCCTATCAATTACACCTAATTTAATGGTTCAATCATGCACACTATTTTTTCCCCCGTGTCACCGACACTGCCTTTAATTGTTGTTGTGAATGCACCTTTGCTGACCTTTAATGATCCATACTATATGATGTGAACATACATTATTTGACAACTCTCATGCCTAAAATCATAATTCACCACTGACACATGGAGAATATTACCTCATTATAATGCTCTCAAAATAATTTCAATAACATACTCTTAGCTGTAGAATATCGAAATGATCACCAGAAATAGTTTATGCTGTGTCCTCAAGGACAGTTTCTACCAGGATTTATTTATGCTACAGGGATAGAACCTCAGCTAAAACAAAAAGTTTGACTAAGCTTGACAAAAGCATGACACTTGATTAATTACTTAATTTATTTATTGTGGTTACATCCAACAGCTCAAAACTACCAATAGTTAACTATCCCAAATAAGTATTAATTGAGCAGTGTGAGTGAACCAACTGTAAAATATGTGGTTAAACTGAATAAATGTATTTCTTAGTTTATTATTGGTCAGCCAAAATTATTGCCGGCATAGCCAAACTATAATTCACTGCTTTGTTCACTGACCTTTTTCATTGTTTCTCACCACTTCAGGCACTTCTGCATACCCGGAATGTGTCTGCCGAGGAGGCGGCCATGTACTACTTCAACAAGCTGGAGAATGAGGTGCCCATAAGCTAGCCTTAGTCCCCACAGGTACACCTTGGTACATTAGACCTCGTGGAGTTTGTCTAAAGCCAAATCTCAGGTCTCTTTTTGTCTGCTCTGACCTTCAGGAGGAGGGAGATGATGACCTAATGTTCAAGATGGTGTTTGTGGTGAACATGGACCTTGCCATGGGTGTTGGAAAGGTAAGTTCAGTGGTGCCAGTGACTGTGTCGGATATGTGCTGTGTTCAAATACACAATCCATCCTAAAGAATGTGTTTTCCTGATATTTAACAATAGCTCAGTTGTGGTTTGTTGCTCCGCTGACAAAAAGAGGAAGAACTTTTTAGCCAAGCTGACTTCTGACTTTTAAGCTCTTACCTCTATATTTAATCACTCCAGTGATGTAAAGCTACCATGTGTTGTGTTATTTCACAAAGCCCGTATTTAATTTGCATTAGTCTGGATTTTTCCAGGTGCTTCCAATAATTAACACCTACCAGGTTCTTTGCTCTGGGTGCGAGTACTTTATGTTCAAATCAGTTGCACTGAAACAGTGATTTGTAGAGATTTCATGCAAATATTGTATTTAGGTTGAGTTTGCATTCTGATAGAAAAAATGCATTTAGTGCAGGGTTATTTTTTTCAAGTTCAATATGTAACTTTATTTGAACTTGGTCGCACATACAGGCCATTTTCAGTATGGATGAAAACTTTGACATATTCCTGTGTATGTTTTAATCTCAGTGCTGTGTTTGTGCAGGTGGCAGCCCAGGTTGGCCATGCTGCTGTGGGTTTGTACCAGGCTCTGCAGGAGAAGAACAGCTGGAGGGAGATGGCCTGGAAGTGGGACCACAGTGGGTAAGGCCTGTACAGTATGTTAGTATGTAAGAGATGCACTGAAAAGTCATGCATTTGTTATGTATCTTTTATTGAAACAACCACATTTTAGATGGTGTCAGATCAGTGGCAAGGCCTTAAAATTAATTTACTGGTTTACACTGAATATGTGCTAATTTTAAGGTTATGTTATATCTTTGGTAATTCACTCTTAATGACCATTCATTTAACAAGAAATAAATAAAGCAAAGCATTAGAGTTGCAAGGATTGAACTTTACAACTTAGCAATCTGAAAACAATTATTAAAAGTAATAATCTTAAAAAGCCATAACAGTGCCACCACGTCAACTTTTACTCTTATGCAGAGTTCTGCAGTACAGTTATCTTTTACATTTGATTGAAAATATTTTCTTAAAAGACCTTGGTAAAAATATTGGAATGTTATAGTGTCCATATCTAAAGCTCTGCTATCTTCAACATCCCAGTTTTCATTTCAGGAGGTTACTCCCATATATGCTTCAGTTCCTGAAGTGTTCTCACACTTTGCTGTACTTTCATTTTTGTTTAGGAGGTTTGCTTAACCGCTTGTCGCCCTTAGTCTCTTGACTTTAAAAAAAGAAGTAATCTTTCAACTGTATCAGGATAGCTGTGCTGCTTTTGCTTTTCTCTTTTCCAATCATTGCTCTGCTGTCTGTGTCTTTGTTCTGGCATCATTCTGGGCTTTGTTCGCTTTGTAGAATTGCTCAGCAGTCAAGTGTTTCACTGCTAACATTGTTGACTACAGAAATAATTCTTGAGATACATCTTTTGCCAGCATTTATAATATTGTAGAATAATTAAGTACATTCTAATTAACATTAATGATGAAAACGAAATGTGTATGGTGTTGATACAGAGCCAAGAAGGTGGTGGTCCAGGGCACCAACGTGGCTCATCTACTGGAGCTGCAGGCCCTGGCCATGAGCCTCAGCCTCCCCACTTACCTGGTCCAGGATGCAGGGCTTACCCAGGTGAAGGAAAAAGGCCATTTTCAAAGTTATTGTGTGTGTAAATGTCTTTTGGAGGCACCAATAGCCATTCTCAGGATATTATCACATTATTAGTACTAATATATTTGGTCAAAAAATATATTTGATTTTGTCAGTGTTGCCCAGTTCCTTGGCGCTAAGACATTTGAGAATGTCGGCACTAAACCAACCCTTGTTGTCTTTGGCAGGTGGAGGCTGGGTCCCGCACTGTTCTGGCCATCATGGGCGAGGAGGAGATGGTGAACAATGTCACTGGGAGTCTGAAGCTGCTCTGAGGGGCTCAAACCCACAGTGGGGGAGGCATGGCTCTGCAGTGCCACAGTGCAACCAGCAGAGGGCAGCATTTCCCAGCAGCAGGGAGAGTCTTGGCATGCAAGAGTGTAACAACCTTTTAAAAAAGACCTAAAGACGAGGGGAAACGAGACATGTCCCAACACCAGAAAACAAAACTCTCAGCCATTTGTTTCCCTTTCATTCTTTGTCTGAGCTGCTTAGTCAGCCATTGAGAGCAGGAGGGGAGAGAGACCGGTTCTTCATAAGGGAACAAGACAAAGGCAGTCTTTTTCTGGTGACCTTTTCTTTTTTAAACAGGCCACCTACTTAGAAGAGTCCTATTAGAATCTTAATCAATTTCCAAACACATCTAGTCTGTTGTCTAGTTTCAGATATGGCAGAGTTAAATTAAGTATTTTTGGTGGTCGACCAATATTGTAGTGTATGCTTATTCAAGGGGCCGTGTACTGTAGCTTAATAATGTAATTATAATTCTACCCATAGCAGATGTAGTATTTCCCTGTTGGATTCACTACTCCTAGGTGAAGGGTAACTTATTAACTGATAATATGTGAACACCCATTTTTGACGTTTAAATGATTTTGTGTCTGTATGCAACTATTCTCCCAAAGATCCCTATCCTATAGACTCAATAACATTACTTATTATTGATAAATGGCTATATTTTGTATACATACGCCTGTTAGGGCCATATACTGTATAATCTGTGGTGTGCCATCCTAAACAGTATGCACAGTTACTGGACTTTGTTGTATTGTTTTTTCTTTATGCAAAAGGAAAAAAAAAAATCCTAAATTATAATTTTTGGATTTATTGGTAGACTTTGATGGTGGGCGAGAAGTTCTGTGGAGCCAAAATGGCATGTAGTAAAGGTCTGTGCTGGGCCTAACTTTAAGCACTCTGATTGTCTGTCGTGGATAGTTTACAGTAATTAAATTGATCAGTTTACACCTTGAGAGAACGCAGATGATTGTGTGTATGACAATTGTTATGGATTTGGTGAATAGTCTTGCACACTAATAATCTTAATACACAAAGAATGATGCTGTTGTGTGTCTATGTTCTCATTAACAAATATTTGTGGGCATGAGCTGCCACTCCCAGATTTCTTAGCTTCATGTCAAAGATTTTATTTGTAACAGAAATCCTGTTAAAATGGCGTCATGCATGCAATATGAAATGTATATTTGAACAGACCATTGGAATCCCAAAGTTATGTCAATTTTAGTAACATGTTCACACTTTGTGATATCTCCAGTGTTATACTGTCATTTGCGTGAGTGCTTCAGACTATGGAGACAATTAAAATGCCTCCAGATTAAGTAACAAGTAGTCTGAATCTGTTTTTGCCTTACAGACCCGAACACATGTATATCTGACTATGCATATGAAAGAGATTTGCTGGAGCTGTGGCAGTAAAAGCAGTGTGGGGGAGGGTTGAACACAGCCATGTTGCAGTGCGTGGTTTGGGCTGGCCATATGACATTGCTTTTTCACCGCAGTAACAATGGCAGTATTGTTAAAAATGGCCACTGCCTACCATGGCAGTCCGGCTGGGGAAACTTGTAAAACTGTTCGTCAATCATTAACCTCATGACGTGCTCGAAAATTATTCTGGTGGTATTCATACTGTTATATAATTCACATTTTCGTCTCTGACTTGGCTAGATTGTGTTAACACCTATTTCGAATTCATGGCAAAGTGTACCTGCGTGGACTGATTCAATATTACCTCATTTGTGTAATGGTGGCTACGACATGAATTCCATAACATACTACCGTTCTCGTAGTCTGTCAGCACGTTAAGTGTTTATTTTATGTCAAGGGAAAGCCTACAGTTGTGCCACTGATCGGAAATAAGTGGCAAAAGGGAGTCTACAAATACAATTGTATCACTGCTTTTTTCGGCCTATACCTTCACTTTATCATATTTATCCATACGCAAATATCAAGTACTTTGACAACCATCATTATCTTAACTAATTATGCTTTATGAAGCTCAGAGTCAGTTTTATTATGGAAGCCCCACAGCCGCATTGTAACAATTGTATTATTCTGCTGTCTAATTTCATCGCTCGTCAAACCTCTGCAACAAATGACGTTGGCATTTATCACCACAGCCAATCAGAATCGCGCCCCCCACGTCTCATGACATGACAAGAAACCAATCGCGTCATTGTGACTTTGTGTGTTTATAAATAGTCCAAATGTCAAAAGTATTGTTTATTTACTTGTATCTGTTGAAAATAACGTCTCCGTTTGACGCTTTGTTTGTAAATCCAGAGTGTGTGGTAGGCTAAGGCAATAATGTTACACTGTTCAACAAGAAACAAGGGCTGCGTCTCAAAAGTTACGCTCGTTTTTTCGCCTGTTCCTCTGGTACAACTCCCAGGAATAGTTAAGTTTTATTGAGCCGCTGCTAATAGGGGTATTTTCGTTGTGTCGGTCACTTTTTCTGTCTGCCAAGTGTGGGAAAAGACTGATTTCGGAAGCGAGAACAAAAGTAGGAGGGACCAGTAATAAGTAGATGCAACCCAGGATCACTGGTCATTTTCCCTGTCCAACCCTTCACCAGATGCTACGAGAGCGACACCTCATACTCCATTCATCTGACATACCGGTAGGTGGGGCTGACCCAGTGGGCTAACCCTGCCTCTGGTGTCCCTGGACCTGGGCCCCAGAGACCCCGTGTAGCTAACGCTTGCTACTATGTATTGGTATGAAATCTCCTTCCACGTTAGATAGATGAATGTAACCCTCATAAAAAAACATTAATCCCACTAACGAATTAAAATTAATTCCATGAATTTAATAACGAGCGTTTCCCGAAACTTGGTACAGGTCCTCTGTTGGGTGTCAAATTGTCTCCCAAATCCAGCCACTCTCTCTTGCTCTCCTCCTTGTGCGCCACCAGTACACACATATAATGGAACAGTATTTTCGCACCCCTCCTCAAAATAGTGCCCGCCTCGTTTTACGTAGTTGACGGAAAAAAATAATCGACGCTGTAATTTACCAAAGACGTGCATGTATAGCTCGTGCGTAGCATGATTGACACATTGCTGTCGAATCATCGGCGAGAGGCGGGATATCACGGCAAGGGCCGCCCAAGGAGTGAGCCCCTGCACGGTCGCCAGGGAAACCCCGTGGTGTGGTTGTGTGTCAGTTTCGCTGGGACCCGCGGTCGATGCCGGTGAGGAGGGGGATGGGCGACTCTGCGAATGTAAGGACCCGAGACAGAATCAGAGCCCTGTATCACATACAGCAGCCCCATTATAAATAGCGATTGTAAATATACAATACACTGAAATAAATGGATTTATCCACCGGGGATCTATAATAGACACTAAATGGATGCAGTGCACCTGAACAGGACAGGGAATTTAACTTTCCGCCTATGCGTGGGAGACACTAAGAAGTTTGTTTCCTACCCGTGGAGAGGGAGCTACTTTTAAGGGCAAAGGATACAGGAGACTCCGAGGCCGGCCTACAGGCCTACTGGTCTGGTTGGATTTGATGTTGGGATACTCTAAGGACTTCCTACTGTACATGAATTTGCCTCGCGTGTACAAGTTTGGAATGCCTCTTTAGGTGAGTGCTTTAAATTTGTGTTAATTGTTAATATCACCCTCTGTAAACTGAGGCAGTAACATAAATATAACAGACAGATACTGGCCATGTTTTCAGTCAACCAAACAGCTATGAAGCTAACCAACTTAGCTAGCTAACTAACTACTTAGCGTCCGCTTAAGTTTATTAGAACAAGTTGGTTACCCCTGCTATCTTTCGACTTTCAGTTGGCTTGCTTGGCTGGTTCAAAAGCTCCCCATGTCGATGGACTTGCCTTGCAGGGCTGCTCTTGGCTGTGTCTGGGCTGATCTTCCATGGCTTTTTGATCAGGTCCTCGTGTTATTTTTGATGGCTAGCTTGTTAGTCTGGGAATCCACCACATTAGTAGTTATATAATAGCCAATGTTATAACATTATTTCAAGCAACCATGTCCCCAAATCTCTCTACAACATTCTGCAAGTTTTCAGGAGTTTGGCTCGTGTAACATATTAGTCCATTAAGTGTGCCTAACGTTCAGGTTTTTCTCAGTTTTTATACCAGGGACAGACCAGTCACACTTAGCTGTCGTTATAACGTTAAGTTACATTACCAATTAGAGGAATTATATTTTGCCCCAAGCCCACTAAACTACAAATGGGTGTCGTTTTGAAACATTAATAAATAATATGGTGGTAATATTAATATGATTTGTTGAGCAAATTTCGATAATGTGTTTCCGCAGAGGCTAAACATACCCTAACGTTACACAGTCAAAACAACATCAGCAGCAGCACATTGTAGGTAACTTACTTCAATCGTGTTTGTTGCATTGTTGTCATTAGGTTAAATTTAGAGTAGACCTACACCGCATCTATTGGGCGAGGAAGTTTAGAATCAGACCGCGTAAGGTAATATGCCAAGTTGTTTCGTTAGAACCAAAACAATTTGTTGCATTGTTCGTTTGACAGTAATGTGTTAAATTTTGTTCCAGGACCACGAAACTGTCGAATTATTTTAAGTCATCCATGACAAAACTTGCAATTTGATCATTATTGACGACTTCTGTTAGCTAAGCAACCAACCGCTGTGTTGGTCAACGTTAACAAATGCTATACTAGCCTTTTAGCTAACTTTTTGGATGTTTTCCAGTTGAGTGTGTCCTTATTCTGAACCAGTACTTTACAGCACACACACACTATGAACATTTCGTTATGCATACACCCGAAGACGTATTTGTAAACTGAACTCATTATTGCTGTGGTTTTCTGGACTAATACGTTTTAAGTTTTATGAAAAATATGGTGGTGTTTGGCTACATTATGTTAATGCTTTTGTCTTTGCTAACATTCCTAACTTCGCTGAGGCGTGTGAATCAAGCTGGAAGCTCGGTTGTGTTTTCTCTATTTGTTCTTATCTTTTTCCTTGCGTGTGGGATCCAGCAATCAGAAAACCAGTCAGTTAGGTAGTGACTTGCTGTTATTCACCTCCCCCACCTACCAACCCCCAGCCTCGGTGGCGGTTAAGAGAAATGGGTGGTATTTTAGAGGGGAGCTCTTGTTTCCTTTTTTAGCCTCCATTTTTTATTTCAACGCGAGAGTAAGTGCGAGTAGCATTGTTGAGCCGGAATGTAGCAATCCCAAGTTTCGACCAAGTTAAAGGCATCGTAGCGGTTGTTATAACATTATGTAATGTTGTTCATCACCATTTCCTTTTTTGATAATTCAGATCTTTTCTTGATTATGAGAAAATGCTACACTTTCCGTCTCACCTCGGGGATCAATACCTGGTCTCAAGATTAAGCTGTGCCTTGTAATTTTCACAGTGTAGTTAATGACGAAGGATTAATTTTTAGGTAAAATGAAGCATACTGAGAACTGTGAGCCAGCGACACCCACAGTTGACAAATTATACTGTGAAATGGCTGAGTGATTTAAATAGCGCCCTTCTCTTGTGTAGTATGTTTTTTTAAATTTATTAGGACCCCGCGTTTTCTGAGCACAAATGGCTGCGCTAACCGTCGCCTGAGTGGCTGTGCTCCACTCAGCTGCACCACGTAGGCTCGCATTGTGCTGCACCGAGTCCGGAGCAGTGGACACAGCAAGCACAGAGAAAGAAGAATGTGTCACCGGATGTGTGACTACCTTCCCTGCAGTGGATATTTGTGTCTGACGTGTCATAAATTCAGCTGGTCATAGTTCAGCCATATAACTCTTTTGTTCTCAGTCAAAAAATCTTTTTTGAAAGGATTAGATTGAATGCTTTAATATCACCAGAGGACAAAGTCTGGTGTCAGAGTGAATCAGTCATAGTCACAGTCATGTTTGGTGCTTGGTTGCTCACTAAAAGAACTTTTCTCACTAATCAAGTGCATTCCAATAAAACGTGGTTAAAATCCACACAGAAAATTGATTGAGATTGTGGCTTCAAGTAACATTGTTTTTTTCCCCCCTGAGTCTTTGTAGATTTTGCATCATAAGAACAAAGATTACACCCATTCCCTGTGGGGGGTATTCAGCCACAGCCAAGTATTTGGATTGATCTCGATGCCTGTTGGAAGCCAGATTGTAGTGTGCTGAGCCTTGTTTTCATTGGTTGTGACTGACATTCTCTGAATCTGTTTCACATCTTTTAATAGACTGTGTGGGCTGCAGCTTGCAAACCTGGCCACTCAGAACCATTGGAAACATGAGCCCCTCCAGCACTCCCCCTGACCCTGGCATGCCTTCTTAACTCAACCTGCCACCCTGGGAAAGCTAAGAATGTACTGCTTGGCTGCTTGTTGCTGCTCTGTCGTGAACTGACCCGCCATGTTGGTTTCCAGGCCTCTCAAAGTGCTTCAGATTATGTTTTAGAGAGATAGCCTACATGTGTTAGGGGTGTTGAGTTACAACAATTGGTGAAAGAGTAGTACTGTACTTGTGTGTGTGTGTGGATCTGTCTGCAGGATGTGGGACCCTCCTTTCCCAATAAGGGCCTCTGAAACATTGGAGATCTGAGGAATGTGCAGACATTCAAGGTTAGCCTGGCCCAGTTTTCTGTTTACTAAGGAAATAATATCTGTCTCTCTCATTCACATTCACAGAGTGGTTACGAACCAAGAAATGTAACTGTTGGTTCTGATGATTTAGAATAGGTGAGCGCTGTGCTCTGATGAGTCTGGATCGTACGCTGCACAGAATGTAAACGCTGGTTTGTGTGTGTGCTCCTACAAGAAGGAGTGAAGCAGGATGTTGGCCCATTTCCAAAAGAACAAGACAGGATTCTGTCTTGGTGCTGACGGTTGGAGAAGAGTGAGAGAGTGAGCAGGGGGTGCTGCTGTGAGGGATTTGGGGGGGGGGGTGTACCCTGTCCTTTTTAGCTTTACATTTGCATGCTGATGACACTCTGTATCATTACATGCAGGGCAGGTGTAGCTATTGATATGTTAATAAGGTTTCATATGTGTTGTGCCGACGTGACCAAGCCAGTGTTGTGGCTCTACATCTGTATGGAAGCAGAAAGATTAAATTCACATAAGTGTGAAGCAGTAGTGTGCATTATGTCTCTGAAGTGTAGTTTGACCGTATTACATTTTATTAGCATGTCGCAAATGGTGCAAGTCAATTCCTAAATTCCTTACATTAAAAAATGAAAAATATTAAGATGTTTAGTCACACCTATATATATATATATATATATATATATATATATATATATATATATATATATATATATATATATATATATATATATAATCTTTAATTTCTTAGCATATAAAAAGTAACAATATTGATTTAAAAAAAAAAAAAAGAAGTTATATCATGTAGATTGTTTTCCTGATTTTTTTCTGTTCTTAGACTGATTTGAGATAACTTCTGCCTTTCCCTTTAATTTTGGGGACAGATACAGCACCAGTACCTTCCCCTCTCTGTAGCTTCCCCTCTGCAGCTGCTGTCTGTTGTGTGGTTTGCTGTCTTGCACAACGGGGTTAAAAACAAGTTGCTCTGACGCCTGCCTCATCATTGCATTCCTATTGGTGCAGGAGCTCTGGAGCTTCTCCAATGGGGCGCAGCATTTCCTCGGCGCTGGGGGAGCAGTGTTGCAGAGGGCTGTGCTGGTTAATTCTGTTTCGTGCCGAGAAGCAATGCTTCTTGGGAGAATAATGATAGAGGAGGAGGAGGAGGAGGACACTGGGGGGAAAAAAACAAGGCCGAAAGGGGGGGTGAGGCAGGCAAGCTACGTAATCTCTCCCCCCCCCCCCATTTTTGTTTTATTGCACCCTTATGTTTTGTCCTTCATTTCCTTTTCTTTCTTTCACTGTCAGGCTGCGTGTCTCGCTTTCTTGTGATACTTGGCTGAGCGCATAGCAGGAAAAAAGCTCACAAATATTTAGAGTTTCTGTCTCTCCACCTTTTGAACTGCAGGCAGCCATTTTAGGCTTCACCACATTAACCCTCCTCTCTCTTTCCTTTCCCACCCTTTCCTCTGGTCCTGGCTGTCTGTCTTTCATGTAACTAAGCAGGACAATAAAGGAGACCAAATAATGGTTGATTAAAATACCCACATGCTTTGTGTGAGGTGAAATCAAGATTGCAAAATCCACAAGCACATTTCCAAGTATGTTTGCTCAGAGGGTGTTGTCAGGCGGGGAGAGAGAGCAAATAAAGAGCAGGGCAGCAGAAAAACAACCAAGACAGCTTTTGCACCAAAGTCAAGCCACTCAACACCAGCCCGCTCACAGCTGCCCCGTTTTGTAATGCACAGCAGCAGTGCTAAAAACAAAAGGGGAAATGGCTGGTGCCAGGTTTTTCCTGTTCATAAGCACCTTGCTCTGTCACTGTGAGCAAATGTTTCCTGTTGGGAAGAGTGCGGTGGGATTTTTTGTATTCTTTTTTGTAAACAGGCATTATCTGTGGCCATTCACTCATGCTTTCAAATCAGGTTTAGTCTTAAAATAGAGCACAGCCTCTGAAACTCTTGAACCTAGATTTATTCCTCACTTGGCAGTTTTTTTTTTCCAAATACACTCCCCTCACACACATTAACCATAATTTTGGTTGCCTTTCCTCAAGACAGTTTAGGTTTGTTGTATTTCTTTCATAAACTTAAAACAGTCAAGAGTGGGGCAGTTAAAGCCCCACAGCAGTTCAAAATGGCTACCAGTCCTCAGTGTTCTTTGAGTGACACCTTGCAGTCTTGCATTGGCTAGTATCATGTATGCGTTTCGCTGCAAATGTTGTTGCGTGGAGCCAGGGCAAGCCCTTGTGTCGCTCTGGATAAGACTGTTGGCCAAAAGAGGAAATGGAAATGTCATGTAAATGTGTTTGTCATGCAGTGAGATCACGTGGTGAGAGACAGGGTGTCTCTGGTTTATGTTATGCCAGACCATGAACTTATCTAACAACAAGATGGCTGTTTTGGGCTTCATGCCTCTGCTAGGCTACTACTTGGAAAACATCCCTCCCCACATTTGGAAGTAGACATGGAATACTGCCACTGTGAAGACAAGTGTCCTTCTCTTTTAAAGCGCTTTAAATATAACATGTTAATCTCAATCAGATGCACAACAATGAAGAATTTGGGTTAGGTTTTGACTTCAATACCTCTGTTGTTTAATTTCCTTTTTAATTTTGCAGCTGTCTTGTTTAGGTATTTATGATATGAATTAATTGATTCCATAGAAGCAGCCTGCTCTGTTTGACTTCAGAGGAAAAAGGGAAACAGAAGCAGGTCATAAAGAGGTAGTCAAGCAGACAGGCAGCAGTATTTTTGCTCAGGCCTTTCTTTTTTCCTCCTCTAGGTTACTGAGCCTCAAACGAACAGTGGCTGGCTTGTTTTCTCTGAAACAGATGATTGATTTTGTGTCATGCTGGCCCTGCTGTCGACTGATCTCTCCCCCACCCCTCTTATAGCACCTACTTGGCCTTTGTTCTCCATTATGTGTCTCTCATCCCCGGCCTGGTCCCGGTCCATTCAGACAGCTGGACATTGCTGTGTTAATGGCGGGCCACACTGCGCTTCCATGATGCTCGCCCGCTCAGCATGACAACAGCCACAATACTGCTGGAGTTGAAGAATTATCCAGTGACGATACAACTCAGGCACAGGCCCTTTAAAATACAGTATACATTTCTTACGGTGGTGCCAGGTGTTTGCATCATTTCTTCAAATGTCATTCCCACATCTCCAGCCTGTGCAGACTAAGCTTTGTTGTGTATATTTTTTTGCAATGGCCTGAACAGTTGGCTGGTGCCTCAATCTGATCACAGCTTGCTCCAGGAGTGTTTGCAGCTGAAGGGTTTCCCCCAGAAAAATTGTTTGGCCTGGTGGCGAGTATCTTTTTACGTGGGCCGGCGGCGGCCAAATGTTTTGGGTTTTTTTGACGGAGACCCGGCGTGGGTCAGCGACTGGTGGCAGTATTAAGGTAATTCAGTTCAATTTTATTTATATAGTGCCAATTCATAACAGAAATTATCTCATTGCACTTTTCCTATAGAGCAGGTCTAGACCGTACTCTTTATAATAGGGTCCTATAGTTCTGTGATAACAGAATCACTGATGGAATTGTGGAATTGAGAATTTATAAAAGCTATAACACAGATCCATTAAGTCAGTTCTAAAAGCTGACTGGAGAATTTAAAATATTACTATGTAATGTGTTGTTATGAATAAGTCAATTATTCATCATACATTTAAAAAAATCTACAACTATAGCAGAGTCTCAGAATCTGACAATGTACAGTCTTGGAATACTGTGTTTTCAACAAAAGAAAAAAAATGCACTCAGCTACTGTACTAGATCAACCAAGAGATCCAAACTGATCACTTATTTAAGGAATCTATTATCTACAGTGGTGTGAAATCTTCTTTGCAGAATTGTTGTAATTCAGCCATTCCAAAAAGTTAAGTTATTTTTGGCCACAGTGTATTTTCCCAAAAGTCTTGATGATCCCCAATACTTTTGGGAAAATACTCTGTGGACTGACGAGACAAAAGTTGAACTTTTTGGAAGGTGAGTGTCCCATTACATCTGGCGTAAAAGTAACACGCCATTTCAGAAAAAGAACATCATACCAACAGTAAAATATGGTGGTGGTAGTGTGATGGTCTGGGGATGTTTTGCTGCTTCAGGACCTGGAAGACTTGCTGTGATAAATGGAACCATGAATTCTGCTGTCTACCAAAAACTCCTGAAGGAGAATGTCTGGCCATCTGTTTGTGACCTCAAGCTGAAGCGAATTTGGGTTCTGCAGCAGGACAATGATCCAAAACACACCAGCAAGTCCACCTCTGAATGGCTGAAGAAGAACAAAATGAAGACTTTGGAGTGGCCTAGTCAAAGTCCTGACCTGAATCCTATTGAGATGCTGTGGCATGACCTTAAAAAGGCAGTTCATGCTCAAAAACCCTCCAATGTGGCTGAATTACAACAATTCTGCAAAGATGAGTGGGCCAAAATTCCTCCACAGTGCTGTAAAAGACTCATTGCAAGTTATCACAAATGCTTGATTGCAGTTGTTGGTGCTAAGGGTGGCCCAACCAGTTATTAGGTTTAGGGGGCAATCACTATTTCACACAGGGCCATGTAGGTTTGGATTTTGTTTTCCCTTAATAATAACAACCTTCATTTAAAAACTGCATTTTGTGTTTACTTGTGTTATCTTTGACTAATATTTAAATTAGTTTGATGATCTGAAACATTTAAGTGTGACAAACATGCAAAAAAATAAGAAATCAGGAAGGGAGCAAACACTTTTTCACACCACTGTATGTAAGGAATAGCCAGAAACAGGTTTTAGCTTACCATGTTCTGTCTTATATAGCCATCTGCTATATTTTGGGTCGACCATCCAGTCGGGATTCCACCCAGTGATTCTGTGTTTACTTTTGCTTGAAGTAACATTAATGTTATCGATACTCGGCTGTTCTTGTTCTAACGCCGTTACAAAGGACAGGGTGCTCTGCTGTACCCGGCTGCACTTCATCGACCTGAGGCAGGGCTAATGTTGTTGACTTAGTGGAGCTGCGAATGGAAGCAGTCTCTTCCTCATCGCCATCACCTCCAGTATTTGTCTGGTTTTTTGGCTTTTACCTTTTCCTCCTTGACATTATCCCTAAGCGTCACAAAGGATGTTACTGACTGTTTAGCTAGGTAGCTAAGGTTGCTAGGTAGCGTTAGCTTGTGATAGTTGGAAGTGTCACATGTTGAACATTACTCTGCACACAATAACGGTAAAGAACACTGATCTCACACCTGCTGAATTCCTATAGTGCGTTCACGTTTCAGCCAACAGATGTCGCTGGTGAGCTTTCCAACCATTATATCTATGTTTCTCACCAAGCCACCACACTTTAACTGTAGCTTAAAAACATCTTAAAAATGCATTTAAAAAACGAAGCGCTCACCTGGTAGAGCGTGTGTCCCATGTACCAAGGCTGAGTCCTTACCTCTGCGGCCCGGGTTCAAATCCAGCCCAGGGCCTTTTGCTGCATGTCATCCCCTCTCTCTCTCACCCTGTCTATTTTCAGCTGCACTAACAAATAAAGGCAAAAAAATTCAAATAAAAAAACAATAATAATAATAATAATAAATTCTCCGTTGCCAAGACCCGGTGTGGGGTCAACTTAGGCCCTGGCAGGCCACCGGGCTTGCAATACACTGGCGGAAACCCTGAGCTTGCTCTGCAGCAACCATATGTTTCATCTTGTGCTTTGTAATTGTGGTAAAGGCCTATGATTATGCTGCTGTAGTGAGAAATGGTTTGTTCCATTGCACCACATAATTATTTTATTTTGCCTGGTTCAGAGAGTTTTGGAAGTTTTAACTTTTAAAAGTGGTTGCCAGGCTGGCAACCAGGCATCAGCTTTTGGTTGCCGAAACTCAAAATATGGTTGCTAGTTTTAGTCACCTTATATTTTGAGTAGTTAAGATACTGTGCAGTTATGCGTCCGCTTAATAATGAAAATGTGACATAAGAGAATGTTTAAAAGCTTGATTACAGTAAGCGACCAAAAATTTTTGTACTTTGTGTTATATGTGATATTTAACAGAATTTGAATCTTTTGTGTTATCAGTTAACGTGTCCATCTTTAATTCCTGGTAATCAAAATACCAGCATTCGTTCGTGATGTTGACTTAATTTGCTTCACTATTGTCTCTAAAACAGATGCCTGTGTGCACGCGAGTAAACGCACCAACTCACGTGCAGCGTTGTCTGGTTCGGGTTCCGACTCTATTTAAAGCAATATTTAAATATCACTAATGCAACAAATGTGTAAAAAACAAAACAAAAAAAAACTGATAATAAAAATATATTTATTTTAAGGTGTATGTTTTGCTGTTTGCTGTCCCTATTTTTTATATGTTAAAGTGGTTGCCACTAGGGATGTGAATTGATAGATTATATAGATACCAGTACCATTATTGATTCTGCTTATCGGTCCAATTCTTTGTCTATTTCCTTATTGATTCCTGATGTGGGTAAAAAAGTAGGCCTACACTGGTTTTCAGCGTCAATGGGACTGTTTTATTATCTCTTAGTCTGAACACAGTGTAGTAACAGAGTAACGTTAGTGTTTCCCTCCTCTACGTTGACTGGTTTGGGGGGATTTCAGCATTACGTAACGAGTTGCCGTCAACTCGAGTAATGTTTACTTTGTTTACTGTCTCCCCTCCGCTCCGCTGCGTCTGTGTGCTCAGCCTCGGTGAAGCACAGGGAGCAGACAGAGGAGAGAAACTAGCGCGACCGGCATGCCGGCATCGATAAAAGGAATTGATAAGCTCAGAGGACAATTTGGCTCAGAGGACAATTTGGAACCGGTTCTGAACTGGAACTGGTTCTCGATTCCCATTCCTAGTTGCCACTGATAGTAACCAAACGCCAAGAATTGGTTGCCAATTTCTCATCATGGTTTCCAGTGGCAACCTGGCAATCATTACTGTCAAGCCCTGCCTGTGCTAAAGGCCACCGTTTTACATTATCACACTACAATCGTTATTCAGCTGTCTGGTTTCCATTTGTGTGTGTTTTTGCTTCATATCTGTGTGACATGAAGCAGGCTAGTAGTGAGTGGCCAAATGTTTTGTATAAAATCCATGTTAGAGTCCCTGACATCACGTCGTTTGTGTGTTTTTACCTCTTTGTGATATTGTAAATGTGTTAGGGTGAATGTGAAATAAGATCTACAATGAGCCTTGCTCTCTCCTGGCCAAATCCCGTTTGTCTTAAAGCCAGGCCATATTGATTTGCCTGTTCTTCATCTTCAATTTCCTCCTGCTTTAGCTCAAAGAGTGCAGCTCGACCTGCGCAGTGCTGGGGAACGGCAGATATATTCATATCCTGCCTTGTACAGCAAGCATGTGTGCGGGGGCAGACTGAGGGGGCTGGTGTAATCTCACTGGACTGGATGTGTTGTGGAGGTTCGGCGAGGCACAGGTGGACATGCTGTTCAAACCCAAATTTTTAATGTATGTTCATATACAGTATGTGTATGTATAACCATCCTAGCGGTCTCCTTGAAGCTGAAAATGTGGACATCGTGAATAGACCACTTTACCATGTTCGGCATTGATTGACACCCTCCCATGAACCAGTCAGAGACATACCGTGCCAATGTATTCAATGTGTTGGTCACAATTGTAATGGCTGATTAAAACCAACATGAACAATGCACACTTTTAGGTGAATGATTTTTGGTCTTTCTTATGTATTTGCGGGTTTGTTTGTTGTATGTTTTTTTTTTTTTCTTTGTGTGTAATATACAAGATTAAATAACATTACTAAATTAGTAAACCCAAAAAAACTATACTGGTAAATAAAAAGAGGAAGGCAATGTTAAATTATTTAACATTGCATCAGAGTTCTTTGCTCTACTACTGCAATATTATAGAGGATGTGGTATGTCTTTAATGTTACCCGTTAAGTTTAAACAATTTAATTATGAGTTCATACTCAAAATAACAAGACCAGATACTTCATATTTGTTACAATGTCTCTCTTGGTCAGTAGGTGCAGGTTACATGCTGTAATTCTGTTGAATTTCTTGTGCAAGGCTAAATTTCAAATGACCAAACATCAAGATATCCACTGATATTGTAGCTGTTGGTATTTGTGCGGTCACCTAATCCAAACATGTTTTTATGTATTGTGTGTGTGTGTGTGTGTGTGTAATGAGATTCTGTTCCCATATTAAAACATGATATATATTAATTGTTTGCATAGAATTTGAATCAAGCATTTTAATAACTCAATTTACAAATGTTCCCCAAACCTTACAAGGTCCTAAGCCGGCAAATTGCTGGAGCCCCTTAGATGGAATGTCAACACTGAAAAAATTCCATTGCAAACACTGAACATGCTAGCTAGAACTTTAGAAACCAGTGGTAAGTGGTTGCTTTATTTTGTCAGCTTGTGTTAATTTTGTTTCTGTACACTAGTGGTAAAAAATTAATGATGCAGCTTTAAGGGAGTATTTAAAGGAATAGAGCCACGCCAGCTGTGTTTCTCCCCCCCCCCCCATCCAGTCTTTATGCTAAACTAATCTAAGTGGTTGCTGGCTGTAACTTCATATTTAACAGACCGATATGAGAGTGGCATTGATTTTCTCATGTAACTCTTGGCAAGTAAGCAGATAAGGGTATTTCTCAGAAATGTAAAACTATTCCTTTTAAGGTGAAGGTAAAATAGTGTAGTGTGTAGACAAAAGGCAACGTCCAGATGCCCAGTAAGGTCATTGAGCAAGTGATGGAAGTAATCGAATGACAAGCTGCCTTTGACGTTTTTTTCTTTGCGTGACCTAACTTTGAAGTTTCCCATTACGAGCCCTGCGAGCTGACTGAGTGTGCTGTATATGCTCCCATTTAATTTGTTCTTTCAACTTCATACGAATGTGTGGTTCAGCTGAATTGCTAGAGCGAATGCAAGCAGAGGGTTTGTGTATGTGTGCAGTAGGACATTAACATTGTTGTTTGTTTTGAACTCATTCCTGTGTAGCTTTGGCTTTATGTTTGGGGTCGTTGTCTCTCTGGAAAATAAATCTTCTCTGGTGTTCAGTTCTGTTTTCCTATTCTACACATAGTGATTCTATGTGTACATTCTACACACAATGGCTCTATTCAGTATTGTTTTTTTTGTTTTTGTTTTTTTAAGTAATCACAATGACAATGTAGATGTGACATTGTGTTTACTGAACAGCTACGTATTGTAGTTGCCCAGTTACGGTACTAATGACAAACTGGATAGGCTTACTTCGCAGCCCCAAATCTCAGAGGTCTCGTTTGAGTTTTGAAGCTTAAAAACAATGATGCCATACTTAAAGATTTCACTGGGAGATTCTGGCTGACTTGCTAACTACCAATCTGAAAATGAAGCGATGTGACCTAGAGAAAAACCTGCCACTCTGAAGGTCTTCTTAAACAGCAAAACTTTTACTTTTCATATATGTTGGTGTTTCTTTCTTGACATCGCCCATCCCAGACCATAAATAGTACAGACACCGGAGAGCACACTTACGAGACAACAGCCTACAGTTTCATTCTGTAGTTTGGCCAACTCACAGACGTTAATTAGCTAACGGTAAACTAGCCCCTGACAGGCATCATTTTGCCAGTAACTCTTGCCTCTTAAAACTTGTTAAGACAACAACCTTTGGCTAATCAAAATTTCAGTAACTGTAATTTGAAAATTGCACTAGCATGAATCCTAATCTTTTTAAAAAGTTAAAAACAATTTGTTGTTAACCACTACTCCATATGGTACTCTGAGCTTAGTAAAATAGAAAGTTTGCATACTTATCAACATATCATTATTATCATTTTGTGCCATCACAGACAGTGTCACATAACTGTAATTTTCATATCTATCATCTCAGGAGCAAAGGCAAAACATTGCATTGTTGAATTTATACCAAAGCAGTGTACATGTTATGGACACTTGTGGGAATTTCTTAGAGCACTATATAGTAGATAATTTTTACACTTATAATATGGACACTTAAATTAAATATTGGATAGTAAATGCTGCAGGAGGAGGTAACAGATGTCAGAGTGGCAATGGGAAGCTGTTGGTGAAAAAAACTGTCACTAAGCTACTATTCGTGAGCCACCCTGGCAACAGTTGTTTTGTGTTTTTATATTTGTTCTTAAATTCCATTACATTAATATGTAGAGATGTTTTTGTCATGTTGGCCTAATTACATCCACTATGATTCAGTGTTGTGAATCAATATAATTTTAAGCCCATGGGGTGGGTTATACTTTTTATAGGAACTGTATCTGCATGGCTTGTCTATTTTTGTCCCCTAAATATGTTAAACGCTTACAAAACTTGATGTGCTGAGCTCTGTTCAGACGAGGTGTGGAATTTTTTGTCCATGCCTTTGAACTGCTGTGCATATGCTCTCACTGTTGGTTTTCTCTCTATATGAAATATACTTGCTATAATACCCCAGAGACACATTTATTAAAGGATGATCAAATAGCTTTTTTTAGGTAGTACAATGCACCTCTGCCAGGGTTTAACAAAGCTGGAAGAGGGGAGAGAGAGTTATGTGAGAGGTGATAAGAGAAAGAGAGGGTCTCCTTTGCTGTTCATTTTGTGTGCATGTCCCTCCCTCTTGGACTTGTCTCCAAAATGGCCTCTGTTCTAGTGGAAGTGAAAAGACTTTGTTGAGCCTGCTGGTAATTTGAGCCTGGGATTCATGGCCAGAGGAACGAACAAGGAAGAGAGGGAGGTGGGGGAGGAGGAGGAGGGAGCGAGGTAAAGAAAGGCTTTCCTTCTTCGTATGGAATTTACCTCCCTAGTTCACCGTCTGGTTCTTTTGGAAGAGGCCCAAATAGTGACTCCCTTTGTGAATTAGGTAGGAGCGAGGTGGCTATCATCCACAGGGATAATAAACAGTCAGTGGTTTTTGAAAAGGCTGTGGATGGGGCACCATCTAAGTATGTTACAAACTTGTGTTAACCCTCCATGCCCCCTTTCATGCTGTTCTCTTATCTGTCTATTTGAGTCATTCTTAAAGAGGAACAGTTCTTGAATAACCAAAATCTTAATTCTTCTTCTTTCCGGTAACCAAAAATGAACCATCCAGTAGCTGTCTCTGTATATCCTCACCTGGATGTCCTTGTTCTCATTGATGCCATTTGAGTTGTAGCAGAATGTTATGCTTTTGTAACCGAACGCTATCTGACATTTCTTGTTGCTACCTACCAGTGTGTGTATCCAGCTGGATGGGGCTGACATTCTCCGTTTGACAGTGAGCACCGTTGAACTGACCTTGACATTATTGGAAGTCCCCAGCCTTGCTGTGGTTTCCTTGGTGCTGGAGAGTGAGGGCAGCAGTTGCTGTAGCCAAGGGACCACTAAAGAAATGTCATGCATCCTGTTGCTGTGGCTCTCGACTTGTAAACCAGCCTATGTTTGAATTATAGGGTTATTTTCTGTTGTGTAAGACAGGCTTTGCTTTTTGGACATGTATTGTGGTGAATCTGATCAGTCTGGTGTTTGTGAGGTAACAAATTTGCATGTGTTTGCCCTGGGGATGACCTTGCTATAAGCCAAATCCTCTACTCAGCGTGTGAATGGAGCACAGGAGGGCCTGTTCCTCTATCTGCAGCCGTGGCTGCCGTCTCTGGCTCTTGTGTCTGACTGGGGTGGCTGAGTGGAAAGGGAGGAAGAGCGAGCAAGCGAGGAGTGTGGATCAGTGTTTGAGCAGAGTGTGGTCACATGACAAGAGGGCCAGGCCTCATGTTGGATGACTCACCCCTCCAGGCGCCTGGGAGGAAGGCGCTTCCTGCTGGCTTCCTTTAGTAGTGCATCCTAATGGGAGGCTCTGTGTAAGCAGAGCTGTAAAGCCCCTGGTTGTTTTTCTGCTCTTTGAATAGCCTCCCCTCCATGCTGGAAGCCTCAGTATGGATGAGACACAGGCCTATCGCATCATGTCCATATCAAGTTATCATTTTAGACGCAGGCAGATGAAAGATCTCTGCTGCTTCTCACACAAAAGCCTTCATTGTCAGCATGAGTCAGCAAATTTGGTTCTTCATTAGGTGTGTAAGGATGGTTTCCCTCTGTATTGTTGGGGTTATGTGGACTTGACAACCCTCTGTCAGTGTCAACTGAGACAGCTCTTATGATCTCTAATTAAGGTGCCCCGTTTATATGACAGTGCTTCCACTTTTGAACAGGCCTTCATTTTATGTTGATAGTCATTTACTAGTCAGTAACTGTGTCTGACTGACTATTTAATGTGTAATTCTGATTTAAAATAATGCACTACGTGGAATTAATTAAATAGGCAATGAATTGGGCTGGGTGATAGGCCTATATCGAATATATCCGATATATTAGAGTATCATTTAATGGGCGTTATGGCAGATGACCATATCGCCATATTCAAGTTATTCGTTGCTTGTTATTTTAGTAATTTGTTTGTGCGTACATGCAGGAGACTTGCACTCCCCAAACTAATTAATCATCGTTGTCCTGACTGACTTAACTTCAGTTCCAGACAAATAACAGCGGGTCGTTCATATGGAGGTGGTTCAGTTTCTGGAGGGCAGATGTGAAACAAACTACTACCCTCTGCAAAATATATCACAAAACGATTGCTTCTGAAGCCAGCAGTACCACAAATCTATCCCTTCACCTAAAACAGCCCCCAGTGCAGAATGAAGAATGCATACATTTTTAAAAAAAAATTGAGTGCCACAAGATGGCAGCAGCTACATTTGGAGATTATGAGAGTAAAGTCGTCGCTACGACAAAGTTTCGTCTATCAGATTCCAGAGAGGCCATATATGAGAGTAGGTAACAGAAGGGAAAAAACTTACGGGACTTAGGAATCTACAGGTGGCAGGTAGCTGATTTATACAGGCTTACAATCTGCTCTGATGTAGGCTACCATCAAATAAAGCGTGTCATTATTGATGATCTTACCACTGTGATTCATTGCCTTTTTCAGCCAGTCATATGTTTAAAGCAGCCGCGAGTGAAGTCGTCTATCATCCCAGAACTGCCCGTGCGTGCGTGAGACAGAGAGCATGGGTGTGTTCGTCGGACAGTGGTAAACTCACGGTGTCCTGGACACCAATATTTTAATGCGTCAGAAAAGATGAATCAATGTCGGGTCAACAAAGATTTGTGTATGTAGGTAAAGATTAGTATTGTGTTTTTTATTATTTATTATTTTATACCTCCAAAAGTGTTTTTGGAGTGGCCTCGTCAAAGTCACGTTCCTAGTTGAAATGATGAACTGGTTCATGTTCAATAACCTTCTAGTCTGAATGAATGTCAGATACCAATAATAGGTACTATTTGTTTTCAGTTATCACTCCTAAAGCCAATGTGACAAGCTATTAAATCAATATAAGGGTGAAATTACTTATTTACATAGATGTTGTATATATTTGATCACTTTTTTCTGGAAATGATTAAAATAATATTAAAAACAAACAGTAACTTTAACATGGCAACACAGGAGCAGATCAGAAAAGGCGTCATACTAAAACATAATCAAATATACTATCAAACAGAGGGGATTAGAAATTAAGACCTGTCTTTAAGCCTGCTTGAAAATAAAGGCCTGGTATCATCTGGCCTCTGCAGGTGAGAGAAATAAAGGGCTCTGCCACTATTTGAGAATTTACGGTATGTTATTTTGGAGAAAATGGAAGGTCGAGATATATATCGTATATCGCGGCATAGCTTAAAAATATTTAGATATTTATAAGCAATATTGCTCAGCCCTAAATTGGCCCATAAATCTCGGGTTTTTGGAATGCTGTTCTTCACTTTCCACTTGTACCTGTCCCCAAGGTGCCATAAAAGCTGTTATCAATTTAATCAGCTATTCACAAAATGTAATATGTTAAACGTAAATACAGGATGTATATTACACAAGAATATCAGCTGTGTGGGGCATCAGTCCAGAATTTATCAGTTGCACAGTGGCCAGTGAAGTGCAGGTTTTTTCCATCATCATGACACGCTGAGTCACGTAGCAGGCTGTTTGTCAGCATCCAGGCTGTGTATGTGTGTATAACTGATGGTCTCTCTGTCTGTTGTCCTCTCTCCTCAGGTCCCCCATGACCGTGAGCCGTGGGCTACGGCTCGGCGGTGCCCCACCTCTGGAGTGGTCTGGTGCTGTAGTTGGGACCCTGTGATTCCTCTCCTCATCTCTCCTCCTCCCCCCCCATCCCATCCCATCCTGTCCCTCCCCTCCCCCTCCCCTTCCTCCCCCTCTTCCCCCCCTCCCACGTGTCGCTGTGCTGGACGTCATGAGCATAGTAATCGCACTGGGAGTCACCACACCTGAAACGTCTTACTCAGATATGGCTGCTGGATCAGAGTAAGTCCTCACTACCAGCTGGGTGGGACTCAAATAGTCTTTATTTGCAACCTGGGTCTCATTTTTGTTGTTTTGACCATCAGTTATACGTGTTACAACATTTTACTCTCCATCTCACTTGCTGATATCTGTGGATGCAGTAACATTGCTCAAATAGAACACGTGTCACAGGTTGTAAACAAAGTCCCTGTTTAACCTGATCAATCTACACCAACTTGAATGGTTGAAGTTAAAAACAGAAATGTCCCATGGTACTGAACAGCACCTGACCTTTGACCTACTGTGTGCACATAGTTGTGCATACTCATTGTTTTTAAATGCAGTGGAGCTTTATACTGAACATTTCAGGTTGTTAACTCTTGTTTTCATGTCTGACTAAGTACTGTAGATAATATGGTTAAACTGGGGGGGTTTGTTAACAACCTATGTGATCTGACCACTCATGTCACTTGCCCTCATGAACGCTTGTTCTGGAGATGTTGCCACATCCCCAGATCTCAGCAATCAGGTTGGTGATTTTTTTTTTATCATAATCAATAGTCAAAACTAATCAATGGCCAAAACTATGGAAACAAGTAGTAGAAAATTTCCTTTCCCGTTCCATTATAGGTTTGATGTCAGTAACCTCCAGTGGTTTTTGAGGAGGTCCCAGGGTTTCCCAACTAATGAAAAACAGCTTAAGTTATTCACTCTAGAAAATGTATAATAAATAATGTTGTGATAATAGATTTCAACCCATCATTACATCATTAATAGAGTAGTACAGCTCTTTTGCCCAAAGCAGCACAGTATGTCCATGCAACGTTGCAGAACTCTCCCCTTTGTTCACATTTCTCTACAACTGTAGCACCTTAGGATGTGATAAATATGCTTCCTTCCAATATCCTGTCAGCAGTTTTCTGTCTTCTCCACAAAGTCTGCTGGAGAGACCCGAAGAGATGGGAAGTGCAGTCCACCAAAGACTAAACTTTACCAGACAGAAATAAAGGAAATACAGTATGTGATGCTTCAGTCAGGCTGGTTGCACATGAACTCAAAACCATCTAAAAATGAAGCAATGTAGCACTGACTCCTGTATAGGGCTGGACGATAAACAAAAATACCACGGCTGGCATTTTGTCTTCCCCATCAAAGCCACTTCAAATTCAGAAGTTTTAGTGATTGCAGTTAATTCACTCTACCACAATGTTCCACCCACTCAACATGGAGAGCAGAACATCCTCACTTTTATTTTAGTTTTATTTACCAGAGAATTTGCAAGGCTGTCGTATCTTAATTTGAAACTATCACTATCTGTTATGTGTTATGTGATAGTTTGAATAGTCGCACCGGGCCTGTGCAAGTACAGACTGGGGACAAATTAAAGGAAAAACCTGAATAAATTAATGGAGAAACATATCAACTGCAGATGCTTTCATGCACCAGGGCTCACTGAATGGTTTGGTGAACATGAAAATGATGTGAATAAAATGCCCTAGTCTTTCAGTCACCAGATCTCAACCCAGTTTCACACCTACAGAAGATTTTGGACCAACTTGCAAGACCATGCTCTCCATCACCATCTCCATAAGACCAAATGATACAATATAAACTTTCATCTTCAAATCTATAGTGACGTATGTGACTGTCTATAATGCTATATGTCCTTTTCTTATGTCTGGCTATGTTTGTTTTTCTTTCTATCTGCTGTACTCAGGTCTCTCTTGCAAAAGAGATCTTGATCTCAATGAGATTACCTGATTAAATAAAGGTTGTGTGTATATATAAATGAGGGGTTATATGGTGGAGGAATGGTGTTCATCCTTCCAGTAGAGTTCCACAGACTTGGCAGGGAGCACTGAAGCTGTTCTGGAGGCTCGTGGTGGCCTGACTCCATACTAAGACACTTCATGTTGGTTTTTCCTTTAATTTGTTACCTATCTGTATATATTATGTCAAATTGAATGAAACAGCACATTTTTGTTTAACATGCTAATAAAGGTTTCAGTTATCTTGTAATCATTTGCACATTTCTGTCTGGACAGACAACTCAACCTCAGGAGCTTAATTATCATCTCTGTAATTGATTTTTCTTTCTATTATTGTGATTACTTTTGAATTTGTATCGTCCAGCCCTCCCTCTGTGTAAGGGAGGTAGGCTTGTATCATATCTCCACATCAGGCCCTATAGCTGTATCGAGTGGTGTTTGAGGAAATGTCCACAGACAGCTTAAGTAAGAACAGTTGCCACTTCTCTGTAGGTAAGCCTGCTCACGTGACTGAGGTTTTATGGAATGCAGTTGGTCTCTCTCCCATCCACCCCTGTTCACAGCACCCTTTAGTTTCCTCCAAACCTCAGTCAGGAGGATTGATTCTAACACATGAAAAAAATATACCATCTCTGCTGACATATACAAAATCCAGGGATATAAATGTAACACATTTTGATTCTTTTGACATTAACTTTGCTCCAGAATTGGAGGACCTGGGGGGGGGCAAGGTTATTCACTGTCTGACCAGACCTCAGTTAAAGGGCAAAAGGAGTTGCATAACATAATGGCGGCCCGCATTCCATTTCCTAAATTGCTGTTCAATCTCCCAGGCTGGAGAGCAACTTTGGGGTCTTGGTGCCATCTAGTGACTGATTGATGTCTTTTATTTAAACAGTTGTTTACATAACAGCTTTGGAAAAGCATAGTGGAAAATATCTGCTGTTTATACATATAATTCCTGTTTTATTTTTATTTCTTTAAAATGATCATTTTCGTTATTTTCCAGCCCTGAGTCAGTTGAAGCGAGCCCTGCCGTGAATGAGAAAAACTACAACAACCACAGCTGTGGGAGCGCACAGAGTCATGGGTATCGGGGACTACCATATGCTGTGAGTTCATACAGCTCTGTTCTGATCATCAATTCTAATCATAGCATCACGTATTGTATGAAATTAGTATTCATCTCTATTAATCAAAGATAAGTTGGCTACAATTACAAACATTTTTGTAATGCCGGTCGAGGCCGCCTACCCAGAGCCTTGTTCTGCTTGAGGTTTCTGCCTGTTAAAAGCAAGTTTTTCCTTGCCACTGTCGCCAAGTGCTTGCTCATGGGGGGAATTGTTGGGTCTCTGTAAATATTATAAAGTATATGGTCTAGACCTGCTCTATATGAAAAGTGCCCTGAGATAATTTCTGTTATGATTTGGCACAATATAAATAAAATTTAATTGAAAATTGAATTTTAAAAGCTCAAATAATAACTCAGTTTACAACTGTTAAAGTAAAACTAAGGATCGGTGGTGCTTCTATTTTAATTAAATACATGAATGTCTATCCTATTAGTCGTCTGTAACCACAACCTACTTCCGTTATTAACAGCTGTACTGTTTCACATACCTGTTTTTTTTTGCCCTCATTTTCATTCGTCTCCATTTTCCGTTTCCCTTTTTGCCTGAACACCCGTTGTTTGAAGATGCAACAGTCTTCCGTTGTGTGTTGTCAGGATCACAACTATGGCGCGCCCCCTCCCCCCACCCCACCCGCCTCCCCGCTCTCCCAAACCATCATTCCCCGCATGGATCTCAACGGCGTGGTACGCGGCTCCCACTATCACGAAACTACTGAGGACAACTCAGCAGACAGCGACAGCTCCTCAGAGGAGGACGGGGCTGTGGCCAGCTGGTGTCACTGCAGCCTGACACCTGATGGCCTGCTCATCAAATGTGACAACTGCAGGTGAGAGATGGAAAACCTGCTCAGTCGGGATCCTGGAGCACAAGTTCCAGCTGCTGCATCAGGTGCAAGTGTGTAATGATCAGACCTTCCAAACAGTCTTGGAAATTTATGAGAAAGGACAGTGAAGTGCAGCAAAACAAAGTTTGGCCATTGAGAAGAGAAGTACAATTTTGACAGCCTAGATATTATATATTTTATGTTAAAATTTCAAGTCAAACGCACTGTCTATTTTTCAGCTGTATAATCCAATTAAAATATCTTACTGTTTGATTCTAAACCTCAAACATAGGTGTGATTAGTCCTCAAACATAAAGTCTTAAAGTTACACTGGCAGAATCTACTGCCATTTCCAAAAAAGTCTGTTCAGCAATTTCGTTGCTTCGATTTTTTGATTCAACATTGTCATGTGCTTTGTAAAGATGATTTGACCCATTTTACATCATGTGCTTTAAGTGTTTCATTGCCTTTTTTGTTGTAGCGGACTCGACAGGAGGAAAGGAGCAGAAGGCCAACACAGAAAAACGGAAAATGTCTCAGGTAGATTGTCTCTGTTTTTGGTAAATTAATTTTCCTATAGTAGTTTGTAAAGTGCAATATAAATGAAGACGTTATTTTCCCATGATATCTGATCATTTCTTTTGTTTGTTTGGGGTTTTTTGTAGCTGGAGAGAGCAGTGCCACTGAGAGTGGTGACGAAGAGGTGTCGCCCTCCACTATTTCTTACACCGCCACCCAGCATACACCCACCAGCATCAAACTTACTGTCAACCGGGTCAAAAGGAGCAAATCCAAAAAGAGGAAGAAGAGCACGGAGAAGGCCCGTGGAACGCCGAAGGGCAAGAAAGTCAAGGTATGCAAACCTTGGATTGGTATGAGTCTAGCAAAAATCTAGTGTATCTATTGACAAATTGATAAGCTAAGATCAAAGCCCAATATGGAGCTTTTAATTTTTTGTTACAAGCTCACCACATTGAGAATACCTCAATTTTGTTTTTGATTGTAGAATAGTGGTTGCTTAACATGTCCATGTATTGAAATGGGTTTCCTTCTTTCAGGCTTTCAGAGAGGGTTCTAGGAAGTCCATGAGGATGAAGGTAAGATTCACCTGACATTTATGTTATGCTTCAGTCAGTGCTATCAGCCTCGTGCTTCTCTTTTTCTGTAGAGAAAAACTCAACCTGCTCCATCTTTTCTTCTGTCTAGAACTCAACGACGGAGGCCAGCGTGTTGGATGAGAACACAGCCGAGGGATGGGAGAGCAGGATCCGCCAGTGGACGGACCAGTATGAGGAGGCTCTGGCCAACCAGTACAGCGCTGATGTCCAGACTCTTCTCCAGCTTCACCGCGCTGCCAGCACCACCGTCTCAAAGACTGAGAGTGGCACCACAACGCCTCCTTCCACCACACAGATCCACGCCTCAGTCGACGCCATGGACACCATCAACCGCACTGAGCTGGCCTGTAACAACACAGTCCTGGGCTCACAGATGCAGGTCAGCCCAAGTCCTGATACAAATTCACAATTGCACTTTGGGACCAAACAATATATTGATTCTACTTACATGTCACAATGCATGCATGTACAACAATAACATTGCAAAAGATGCACTGTAATTAGCCAGTAATAATTAAGCCCATAATAACACATTATATAAACCATTTTACTGACTGATAGAAAATCAAAGAAAGCAAGTTAGCTTTTTCTTGACTAATGTTAAAGACAAGTCTAGTCCATCTGATAAATAACTTGATGAATCTGATAAATAGCCTGATTACATCTTAGTTACTGGTTTTGCAGGCATGCTCTGCCTGCATGGCAAATAACCTTCACAATTATGTAAGTCTTGTTAGTTTAGTTTTAGTTTCTAGTTTTTCTGACTACTCAAAGCGCTGCAACTACATATCACATTCACCCCATTCACCCACATTCATACACCGATGGCAGAACTGCAACTGCAACTACAATTTGGGTTGAGCAATTTCAGTGTCTTGCCCAAGGACACTTCGAAGGATCGAACCGCCGACCTTCCGATTGGTGGACGACCCCCCACTCTACTACTAAGCCACAGTCGCCTCTTAATATGTGTCTAGTATTTACCTGCATTTGCAAATGAATAATTTGTGATTTGCTCTTTTGTAGCTCCAGTTGGGGCGGGTAACGCGGGTGCAGAAACACAGGAAGATCCTCCGAGCAGCCAAGAACCTGGAACCAGACACACTCATCATTGAATATCGGGGAAAAGTCATGCTCAAACAACAGTTTGAAGTCAACGGGCACTTCTTCAAAAAGTAAGAGATCATGGTATATGTGTTATTGGACTACTGTGCTATATGCATTCAGTATTTGGGTCCAAAGACAGCTGGTTACATTCAGAAAGATTCCAATGTTGTCACCTGTTGTACCACCTGTATACCGCTTTTCACCATTGTCGTCATATTTTTCCAGACCTTACCCATTTGTGCTGTTCTACTCAAAGTTTAATGACGTAGAGATGTGTGTTGATGCAAGGACCTTCGGAAATGACGCCCGCTTCATCAGGAGGTCCTGTACACCCAATGCTGAGGTTAGCCACCAAGCTTTTTCACTTATTTTAAATTTAAACTTATATCCACTTTGTACTTAATTTATCTTGCCTGTATTATAGTTTATTATATTTTGATTTGCTTCTATTCCTGTGTGCACTGATGTGATCGTGAGCAGCTGTAACAAAAGAGTTTCTCCTCAAGGATTAATAAAGTATTTCTGATTCTGACTCTGATTTTTAAAAATCTCAATGCTTGCCAATTATGTTTCCTTTCTGTGTACCTTTTAAGTTGTGTCAAAGGATTCTAAGAAATAAACCTATTTTATTTTTTACGAAGAACTTCATCTGTTCCCTTCCCCAGGTCCGGCACATGATTGCTGAGGGCATGATCCACCTGTGTATCTACGCCATCAGCCAAATCACAAAGGACGCTGAGGTCACCATTGGATTTGACTATGAGTTCAATAGCTGGTTAGTACTGCTCCTCAGCCCATATCTCTTTGAACCAACCACTAGAAAACATCCAACCATAGAAAGCAACACAGGTCCATAAAACATATACAGTGATGTGAAAAAGTGTTTGCCCCGTTCCTGATTTCTTATTTTTTTGCATGCTTGTCACACTTAAATGTTTCAGATCATCAAACTAATTTAAATATTAGTCAAAGATAACACAAGTAAACACAAAATTCAGTTTTTAAATGAAGTAATCAAGCGTTTGCGATAACTTGCAGTGAGTCTTTTACAGCGCTGTGGAGGAATTTTGGCCCACTCATCTTTGCAGAATTGTTGTAATTCAGCCACATTGGAGGGTTTTTGAGCATGAACTGCCTTTTTAAGGTCATGCCACAGCATCTCAATAGGATTCAGTTCAGGACTTTGACTAGGCCACTCCATAGTCTTCATTTTGTTCTTCTTCAGCCATTCAGAGGTGGACTTGCTGGTGTGTTTTGGATCATTGTTCTGCTGCAGAACCCAAGTTCGCTTCAGCTTGAGGTCACAAATATATGGCCGGACATTCTCCTTCAGGAGTTTTTGGTAGACAGCAGAATTCATGGTTCCATTTATCACAGCAAGTCTTCCAGGTCCTGAAGCAGCAAAACAGCCCCAGACCGTCACACTACCACCACCATATTTTACTGTTGGTATGATGTTCTTTTTCTGAAATGGCGTGTTACTTTTACGCCAGATGTAATGGGACACATACCTTCCAAAAAGTTCAACTTTTGTCTCGTCAGTCCACAGAGTATTTTCCCAAAAGTCTTGAGGATCATCAAGATGTTTTCTGGCAAAAATGAGACGAGCCTTAATGTTCTTTTTGCTCAGCAGTGGTTTTCGTCTTGGAGCTCTGCCATGCAGGCCGTTTTTGCCCAGTCTCTTTCTTATGGTGGAGTCATGAACACTGACCTTAACTGAGGCAAGTGAGGCCTGCAGTTCTTTGGATGTTGTTGTGGGGTCTTTTGTGACCTCTTGGATGAGTCGTCGCTGCGCTCTTGGAGTAATTTTGGTCGGCCGGCCACTCCTGGGAAGGTTCACCACTGTTCCATGTTTTCGCCATTTGTGGGTAATGGCTCTCACTGTGGTTCGCAGGAGTCCCAAAGCTTTGGAAATGGCTTTAGAACCTTTTCCAGACTGATAGATCTTAATGAATTTCTTTCTCATTTGTTCCTGAATTTCTTTGGATCTCGGCATGAAATCTAGCTTTCGAAGATCTTTTGGTGTACTTCACTTTGTCAGGCAGGTCCTATTTAAGTGATTTCTTGATTGAGAACAGGTGTGGCAGTAATCAGGCCTGGGTGTGGCTAGAGAAATTGATCTCAGGTGTGATAAACCACGGTTAAGTTAGGTTTTAATGGGGAGGGGCAATCACTATTTCACACAGGGCCATGTAGGTTTGGATTTTGTTTTCCCTTAATAATAACAACCTTCATTTAAAAACTGCATTTTGTGTGTACTTGTGTTATCTTTGACTAATATTTAAATTAGTTTGATGATCTGAAACATTTAAGTGTGACAAACATGCAAAAAAATAAGAAATCAGGAAGGGGGCAAACACATTTTCACACCACTGTACATATGATGGCCATTTAACATTGATATCAAGTATAAGTGGTATTGGACCAATTCCTGTCTAGAAACATACAGTAAATATGAATGGTGTGGAGCGGGTAATAGTTTTCCTTTGGTTTACCTGAAAACAGTTTTTTAACTTGTTGCTGCTACACAATGTCTTATGTTCCATACTTAACCTAAGGGATTTTCTCCAGTGTAATCTTCTCCTCTCTCATAACAAACCACCAGTAATTACAAAGTGGACTGTGCCTGCCATAAGGGCAACCAGAACTGCCCGGTGCAGAAGCACAACCTGAGACCCAGGGAGAGCTTGCTGAGCCCCCCCTCACTGCCTCCTCCCTCCCCTCTGGTTGGTGCTGAGACCCGACGGAGAAAAGCCCGGAGAAGAGAGCTGGAGGGCTGCCTTGCCAGTGACAGCAACCAGACCCTGGACCAGCACCAGGAGGCCAAAGAACTCCAGGGGACCAGTGACGCGGAGGTGTGTGTGTGTGTGTGTGTGTGTGTTTAGCTAAGATGAAGGGATCTTCCAAATAAATCTGGTTAACAAAGATATCAGTCCAATGATAGCCTTAGATTTAACTCAATCAAATATTAATGTGACCACAAAGGGAAAATAAAGTGTTCTAAACACTAGGCCTGCAGTTCTTAAATATAATTAGCCAATATATTAGCCAATCATTGCTTGTACTTCCTGCTGGGTAAGATGTTTTCCTCATGTGCTGCCTGTCTGTGCAATTAGGAGAGACTGCTGGATGAGGTGAAGGTTGAAGAGGGAGAGGAAGGAGAGGTGGATGAAAATGGGGTCGCCATCGCCAGTAAAAGAGTATGACCTTTAACTGTTTTCCAATACAGCTAGATATTTTTGTTCTGTGTGATGATGGGTTCCAATTCCAGCAATATATCAGTAATTCAAAAGACAAAATGTTTCAGGTAATTCTCTGACATTGCCTGTGTAACTCCCCTCCCTTGTGTCTATGCCTGTTCATGTAGACATGTAATATCCTGGAAAGGAGGCGGAGGAGAGTGGGAGGAGCAGAGGTAAAGGAGGAGGGTGAGGAAACTGAGGACGGGGCAGGAAACCCCGCAGAGAACACCCCCATACCCCAGAACACTGGAGTGGGGGTCAGCACACGACGCACCACCTATGTCATGGTGAGTGAATCAAATTGTTTCATCTGTATCTTTTTTTTATTTAATTTTTTTTTTATGGTGTTGCGTCTATTTAATTTATTCTATTCATACATTCTCTTACAGGAAGTGCCATCAATTGAAGAAAAGACCTCATTACCCAACCTGCCTGCCCCAATTGCTCCCCCCAAACCTGCACGACCTACCAAACCTCGGCCCAAAAGTCGGATCTCTCGCTACCGGTCAAGTTCGTCCCAGCGTGCCCGGCGGCAGCGTCAAGCCCTCGCCCAGCAGGCAGCAGCAGCTGCTGCAGCTGCAGCGATGGCAGCAACGGCGTCATCAGCTGATCAGGGTGCTGCTCTGGACGAGGAGGGATCTCAGGGCCCATATGGTGCTGAACATGGCAGCGGAGAGAGTGGTCTGGGGGGTCATCTACTAGATGGAGATGGCCACAGTCTAAACTGCATAAATAGAGGCAACTTGCGCTATCCCAAGACCAAGAAGGTTAGAGGACATTAGAAGATTTATAGAAATTATTTGTAGGAGTTTGACTATTCTATGGTAGTGCTTTCCTAATCATATTTATTATTTCATATATTCCATGCAAATGCAGAGTTAACCATTAATGTTTCTCTTTGTTCTCAGTACTTGGTGACAGAGTGGTTGAATGACAAGGTCCCTGGAGGGGAGAAGGTCCACCAAGAGGTGCCTGTTGAGCGCCCGCTGCGGATAACCACTGACCCCACGGTGCTGGCCACCACCCTCAACATGCTGCCAGGCCTCTCTCACTCATCACTCATCTGCACCACACCCAGACACTACGTCCGCTTCGGCTCCCCCTTCAACCCTGAGAGACGGCGGCCCCGCCCACTTCAAATGGACGGCACTTATGGCTGCTACAAGAAGGTGAGAGATGCTGCAAGGTATTATAGAAAGATGGAGTATATGAATATAAAATGTATACAAATGTGGTCATTCTTAGCAAATTCACGCTGAGTGCTAGTGCTGTTACAAGCTTGTTTGCAGGTCCTTAAACAATGAATCAAAAGCTGAAACCTTTAAAATGTCTGAAATACAGTTAAGTATAACATTTTTACTCTTGAATCCAATTTTTAAAGTCTTGAAATCTTGCACACTTTAAGTATGATGCTGTTTTTGGTGAAAAGGGGGAAAATCTACAGTTGTTTTTACAACCATTGTACCTTAAATTGGTCATAAAATTAATCCTACCTGTCTATAAAGACACAATTGTGAATACATGTGATTTACAATCACCCTCTATTATAAAATATATTAAATTCTATCGTCCAAACTTTTCTTCTTTTATAAACCTCCAGACTTTCAAAGGTATTTGGTTAAATGAAGATTTTTTTTTAATGTGAGGTCTAAAAAAGCTCATCTAGTTGTGAAATCAAAACAAATGTTGTTGTTTTTTAACCCAACATTACTGTTGTCTTTATGCAGAGATGGATAAAGCAGCTGGAGGATGAGAGCTGTTCAGCCAGTGTGGAGGACGGCACAGAGTCCACCTCTTCCCAGCAAAGTACCAGTAGCAGATCTACCCCCAACCCCCTGTCCAGTGGTATGTACATCCCCACCTCCATCTGGATGACTCATTTACTGCTGCATTTTCTGAAATCACCAAGCTGGAAGATGAAGAATAAGCTATAGTTCAGAACTAACTGGGTGGTATTATTCCTGAAAGTATAACTAAAATAAGGGTGTGTTCGTCATGTAACTGCAGTCCAGATAAAAGTATTTTATATTTTACTATTGTCTCATCATGCTTTTCTTTTTCTTTTTTTATGTTTTTTATATCTTCTTGATAGAAGTATTCTTTCCTGTTCTTCCAACGCAATTGTATTTTTTCCACATTTGTTTTAAAAATCACAGAACTCAACACACCGTTTAAGAAGCGCCGCTCCAAGTATATGGCAGAGACGACACCACCACCCTTGGATCACCTGCTTCGCCCGCTGTCACCTATCACACCGCCGCTCCCAGAGGACTCCCTCCACCAGCTGCTCCACACCTCCTGTGGCTCCCTGCTGCATAACGGCCTGGCCTACTCACCCATGCCCTCACTGCCTGCCAGCCGCTGCAATACACCTCTGCAATTTGAAGTAGGGGCACAACCACATAAACACCTAGATCCACAAATACTGTTTCTGACAGTTGTCTGTCAGAGCTCACATAGTACATGTGAAATTGTTAAATGAAACCCATTCTAAATGAAAATCTATTCTCCTGCCCATAATTACAAGTCTAGTCCCTGTTGTAATGTCAGTCATCCTAGCTTGTTTGGGTTTTTAGCTGCAACATCCATGACCTCTACAGATGGGCCTTTTTTTCTTGGCAGAGTATACTCTTTTTACACCAGGTTTTTTAAACGCGGATAAACCTGCCAAAAATAGGCGATTGACTCCTTTCATATTGCCAGTAGACGAGTTTGCCTTTTCTGTTTTGTTTTTTTTTCTGCTGTCTCGCTTTCAACATCACAAGCGTGCTGGAAAACAAGGTTAATAAATAGTAGAAAGCAGCATGGAGGCCAGTGACAATGTTACTGTGGTGGCTATGTGTAACCCATATAGACTGTGTAAAATTAAGGTGTAGCCGCAGTGTTTCTGGTTAACTGCACAGTGCTGGGCAGGTGACAGGTGTGTTTATGGTGTTTGTGTGCTCTGAAAGACATCACAGCGTGAATATAAAGTCACAGCTGACGGACTGTTGGCCTAGCATGCTACTACATAAACATATGGATGAGACCTTTATAGACATCCGCAGATAGAAACAGATGAAAGAGTCGCGCTGGTAAAGGGGCGAAAATTTGCGTGTCCATCCGGGTGTCATGTTTACATCACTGCCGATCGGAGCCGGAGACGATAAATACCCGTACCATTGTGTTGCACTTGAGCAGCACCTGTTGACTTGTGCCTTCATGCTGACAGCAGCAAATTTTGACTGTAGTCGCTTTCAATAGTGGTTTTAAACATGGTTTTAGTGATCTTAATCATTTTATAACAACTTTTATTTTGTTACTTTTTATCTTGCGTATCTCATGCCTCGGTCCTTTTATCGGCTTTTCCTTTCGAGTGATTTATTCCCAGCTGACATTCCTTGCCATGCCGTGTCCTGACTGCCGCAAACAAAAAGCAAATAGGAGTATCACTCACCTCAAAGAAGACATCCGCAGACTATCAGATGAATTAAAACAGAAGGTTATTCTTTTGTCCAGTTTTATTGACACTGCCTCAGTATAGGCTAAAAAGATAGCTGCTCAGTGGTCACACGTGTTGGGTCTAATGACATCAATCTTCAACAAAAGTTGAAGGATGACTTTAAAACTCTAATTAATCTGAAACTCTAAAGACCCCTGCCTTCTCCTCAGTTCAGAGATGTGAAATTCAGCCGAATGCGCCACCTGCATATCTGGCTGAAAGGACTGACCTGTGCAATGGGCATTCCTTTTGTTGATTAGCCCACAATATAGATCTCACACCGAAGTCCTGTAAACCATCAAAACACTGACATCTAGGAATCAGTCATAGATCAGTCACTTCGCAAAGTCAAACCCTAACAATACCCTCCTGTTCCTACCAAACTTCTACAGTTGTGAAGAGTGAAATATTCTCCATTCCTGTAATAGTCGGCTGTCGCAATAACACAAAGAAATATCGGGGTATATCCTCACATCGCCTTTGAATATTAGATCCCTCTCCAGCAAGATGTTTTATATTAATGATTTCTTTTGTCTGAACATGTCCATAGCTTTTAATTTTTAACTGAAACCTGGCTGACTTCAACTGCTTCAGCTACGTTGTTAGTCTTCTCCTAATTTCACGTTTTTATACTCCACTAGACAAGGTCCCTGTCTCTGATCATTTCTGTGTCTTTTTTAACACCACTCTCTCTGAATCACATGACCGTCCAGAGACTGTCGTTGTGAAACGTAATATTAACAATGAAGTTAACAATGAAGTTATTGATTTTCAGATCTGGTGAACACCTTTCCTCCATCCACCACTGGCTCAATTGATGACCTTGTGGACAATTTTAATGATAAATTAAGATTCTCATTAGATACAGTTGCTCCTGCGCAAACAAAAACAAGTCTACAACTGCAGCAATTTGTCGAAAAGCTGAGAAACGGTGGAGGAAAAGCAAACTACATGTTCACTTATAGATATTTTTAAGGATCAAGTTAAAATGTACAATAATGCAGTCAGGAAAGAAAGACAGCCCAGTTCTCAAAGATTATCTCAGAAAAACAAAATAATCACATGGTGCTTTTTTCCCCACAATTGACTGTCTTCTAAATCCATCGCCTGCTCTCAGTCTTTATAATAACTCAACTCTTAGATGTGAAGAATTTGCTTCATTTTTTTAAAAGACAAAATCGTCTCTTTAAGACCAAGCATTGTAAATGCAGACACTCAAACGACCTGGGCTCTCCCTGCCCGTCGTCCCCCATCTATGATGTCATCCTTAGATATAATGTGAGAAGACACCATCAGTGAAGAAATTAGCAGGATGAAGTCTTCCATGTGTGTCATAGACCCCATCCCAACCAAACTGTTTAAATCCTGCTTCCATAGCCTCTCCAAAGAAACAAGTATAATAAACTCCTCTCTTAATTCAGGTATCTTCCCCACAGCTTTCAAGACTTCAATGGTAAGACCTCTCCACAAGAAATCCAATCTAGATCACTCTGAACTAAGCAGTTACAGACCCATTTCTAATCTACTTTTACTTGGTAAACTTTTAGAGGAAATAGTTTTTAATCAACTACTTGTTCATCTAAACAACAACAGCATTTTAGAAAGACTGCAATCTGGTTATCGAACGAACCACAGCATAGAGACAGCACTACTGAAAGTTGTAAATAACCTGAGAATTATTGTGGATGCAAACAATGTTACTGTCCTTCCTCTCTTAGACCTCAGTGCAGAATTCGACACAATCGACCACAAAATTTGTATTGACAGACTCGAGAAATGGGTGGGTCTCTCTGACAGTGTTTTAGCTTGGTTTCAGTCATATTTAACTGATAGACAGTTTTTTGTCAGCCTGGGTGCTCATGTATCAGAGACTCAAAGTATTGATAATGGCATTCCTCAAGGAAGCATTCTTGGCCCAATTTCGTTTTCATTATATATGCTCCCACTTGGAAACATTATTAACCATCACCGTGTCTACCAACTACCATTTTTATGTTGATGGCATGCAATTGTACATCTCGGTCTCTCCAAATGACCCCAATGCACTGCTTGCTCTCGTTGCCTGTCTCTCTGACATTAATGTATAGATGGGTAAAAACTTTTTAAAGCTAAATGAAGAAAAAACTGGGATTCTATTAATAGGACCAAAAGCACCACGAGAAAAAAACTGCACTCAATGCTTGGTGGTCTTAGTATACAGGTTAAATCTAACATCCCAAACCTGGGAGTGATTTTAGATTCTTATTTAAATTTTATTTCTCATTTTAACAAGATCATTAAAACATATTTTTTCCATATTGCCAATGTCAGACCTTTTTTAACTCAGAAAGATGCTGAAATACTCACTCATGCTTTTATTACTAGCCGTTTAGACTAGTGTAATTCACTTTTTACTGGATTACCCAAAAAGTCTACAACTAGTAACTACAACTACAACTAAAGAAAACTACAACTAGTTGAGAATGCTGTGGCCAGAGTCTTAACTAAATAAGACCCCAGTACTTAAGACTCTGCACTGGTTACCTGTATCTTTTAGAATTGATTTTCTTTTACTTCTTTTATAAAGCTTTAAATGAGCTTGCTCCTCCCTACATCAGAGACCTTCTCTCATTTTATATTCCAGCCAGATTACTAAGGTCCTGCACCGCTTTTCTTTAAAATGTTCCTTATGTATCCCATAAAAGTATCTGTGTATCTGAGTGCCTTCTGTTCTTATGCCCCTAAACTGTGGAACTCACTGCCTCTGGATATTAGAATGGCAACCTCTCTCGGTATTTTAAAAAGGAAATTAAGAAAGACCTATCTTTTTAATCTGGCTTTTAATTTTAATTTGGAGTAAAGTTGTTTTTTACATTATTTTTATCCTTGGTTTTTATTTTATTTTTTATTCTCTTGAGTTCTATGTATTGACTTCTATCACTTTATTGTTTTATTGTAATTTAATCTAATGTGATTTTAGTCTTAAAAAATGTTTAGAGTTGTTTTTGGGGGTGGGGTGGTAATTTTACTATGTAAAGCACTTTGGGCTACATGTTTGTATGAAAGGTGCTACATAAATAAAGCTGAGTTGAGTGTGTACTGCAGAGTCATTTGACCTGGGAGTGAATGGCGATTGTACCCTTTAAAACTGAAGACAAAAGCCAGATGTTAGCGGGTCTTTTTGTCCAGTGTAAAAGGGCAAGTCAGTCAATTTAACCCCCCCTAGAGTATAGTTAGTGTTGTAATTATTCAAAATTATAACTGGGGAACATGGTTAATCATTGAGGATAAACTGTTTGTATGCAAATTAACCTTTTGGTGCTTGACATAATTAAATATTTGTTTTTAATTAAACACAGTAACAAGAACTGCTAGACTTTAACACCAATGAAATGTAATTTGCTGTTAATATACTTGGGCAGATTCCAAGATTTCCATAATTTATATTTCAAACACATCATGTGTGTTTGACACTATGAAGTTTCTAATAAACTTTGCTTTCTCTCTAGAACATATCATCCCCTGAGGCGTCTCCTGTTCACCGGCCGGAGTCCATCTCTCCTGAGGTACACTCCCATTTCTCTGCCACTAACTCTTAATTGCTAATGCAAACCGTTAAATGCTACTAACTGCTGACTTGTTACTCAAATTTGTCTTAATTAATTTTGTCCCCTCCCTCTGTCTTTCCACTTCTCTCTATTCTTTCTCTGCCTTCAGCCTTGTCTTCAGACAGACTTTGATGTCCCTCGGCCCCAGTTCCCGGACCTGTCACTCCCCTCCAGCTTGGAGAGCCCTGTGGCTGTTGCCTCAGATGACTTTTCCCTTCCTGGAGGCCCTTCAGGCCACGATTCCCAGGGTCCATCATCTGTAGGGACCAGTTCCCTAAACCCAGTGTCCTGTCCTTCCTCAGACCTAACCCCCCAAAACAGGGAGCAGGCCTTCAGGACAGAGTTTAACCTCATATACACCTGCTCGCCCCTCAACGCAAACCTGGGGAACCCTGTGGCCACTGACCACCGCCTCTCCCAGTCAGAAGGTGGCTTCTCCCCAGCAGAGTCCTTCCACAGTTCCATAAGCGGCCAGGGGCTGCTAGGAGATGTGGGCCCCAGCCCCATGTCACCCTATGGCGAGCCTCATTATGGGGGAGGCTACCCAGATAGCGGCACACCTCCTCACACCAGCAATCCACCACAAAAGAAGAAGGCAAGTTCTCCACATCTTAATGATAAGAATGTGAAAAATGTTTTTAATCAGTTTTTCAGGTAAATCTTAAGGAGTTTCATCTGTTCTTTTCAAGCACGAATGACTTTGAGTGTGATATGTGCAAACTGAAAAGCCAAACCTCATGATGTGCTTTTCCCCTTGCTCTGTGTTTGCCCGTTGACTTTGTCTTAAATATATCAATTGGTCCCTTGTGTCAGGTGGTCAAATCCAAAAGCAACAGGCATTTAAAAAAACATATTTAACCATTCTATGTGTATATCTGAAATGATTTCGACTCTGTAGCTTTGACCCTTCCCTCCCCCCTCCTCTCCCTCAGTCCCCTTCCTCCCCCTCGCTGCTCCTTGACACTTTTTGCCAAGTCTCTCTTCCACTTTTCTTCCAAGGCAGAGGGCCAACCAGCATACCATTAGTCTGCTGACAGGGAAGCCAGATTACCAGGCTATAGCTGTAAGAAGTGAATACAAGCCAGTACAAAATATGGTGAATATTCTCCCTACAACTACATCTTTAGAAGTGTGCATGTAAATATTGTTTCTTTGCATCTGCATACAACACCCACCCCATGCTCCGACAGCTCTGTCCCCTCCCCTCCTCCAAACCTACATTGAATTATGACTCTAAGGTTTTGAGCAGGAGTTTTAAGTTATTATGCCATTTCAGTCAAATTCATTGAAGTGTGTAAAGGTTCATCCATTGCCTTCAAAACAAGAGGCCGGTGGTTCATGAATTCTCATGATGGTTTTGAGATGAAGCCCATGTGTCTTTGCTCCATCTCATCCATGGCTCTTTCCAAACTGTGATCAATGATCCATCCACCCCTAGCAAGGCTAAATTTACCAGTGTGGTTTAAAGCAAAAAACATGCAATATCACAAGGTACCATGGGAAAGTTCTGGGGCTCAGGGTGAATTAAAGATGTGACAAATGGATGCCTCTTGGAGTTTTTATAGGTTTTTCTAGTCACATAACACTGAGCTAACATGTTTATGCAGCTGATCACATCACATAGTCCTTTAAATGTGAGGGTAGATATAAGGGATTGCACTTGAAAAATCAATGGCCACTAGCAATGTTGGCCCAGAACTCATCACATGTCAGACAAGCCACGCTAGATATTTAGAAAGAAGATATCTAAAACATGATATGTGATCTTAAAATACCTCACATCCTGCTCTTCCATACATGCCCACTACATATTTCAAAAGTACCAACATCAATCCTTGTTACAAAGAGTAAAAATGAAGGTCCAGATTAATGTTCACCAGCCAAAATAATGGATATACATTTTTCAAAGAAATGTCACCTGTCCATATTTAATGTTACTGTGTGTATGGAATCATATGCTGTGTGATATTCAGATAAGTCAGATCAGTTATTATTTAGAATTTGCTCGCTCACACTAAAATTCAGCTTGAAGTGACTAATGACTCAAGTTGAGTCAGAATTGGGTCAGTTGACCCATCTAGACAACAGATAAACAAAAGTTAATGCATTAAAGGAAAATGATGTTATTACAAACAAACTATAATTACAACTTGAATTTTATTTTTGTACCTCCAGCTATTGGTTCTATAAGACATTGTACTCACCATAGTATTTACTGAGATCTTGAGATGTGGCAACATCGTTGATTTAAATAGGTCTAATGATAAGCAGTCAGATGATCAGACAGGTTGTACACTAGCCAATAGTGTCTGGTCTTATGGTGGAGTCATGAACACTGACCTTAACTAGCCAATAGATTAGCCAGATCTAAACCACTTTATTTAGGGATAAAACTAAAAGTGAACACACCTGAAATGTTGCTAATAGCCCCTTATTGCACAGGAAAACTGAGTGTACAGTGCATCCGGAAAGTATTCACAGTGCTTCTCTTTTTTATGTAACAGCCTTATTCCAAAATGGATTAAATTCATTATTTTCCTCAAATTTCTACAAATAATACACCATAATGACAACATGAAAGAAGTTTGTTTGAAATCTTTGCAAATTTATTAAAAATAAAAAACAAAAAACTTACATGTACATAAAGTGGCGTGAAAAAGTGTTTGCCCCCTTCCTGATTTATTTTTTTGCATGTTTGTCACACTTAAATGTTTCAAATCATCAAACAAATTTAAATATTAGTCAAAGATAACAAGTAAACACAAAATGCAGTTTTTAAATGAAGGTTGTTATTATTAAGGGAAAACAAAATCCAAACCTACATGGCCCTGTGTGAAATAGTGATTTCCCCCTAAACCTAATAACTGGTTGGGCCACCCTTAGCACCAGCAACTGCGATCAAGCATTTGCGATAGTCTTCATTTTGTTCTTCTTCAGCCATTCATAGGTGGACTTGCTGGTGTGTTTTGGATCATTGTCCTGTTGCAGAACCCAAGTTCGTTTCAGCTTGAGGTCACAAACAGATGGCCGGACATCCTTGGTAGAGTTTTTGGTAGACAGCAGAATTCCTGGTTCCATTTATCACAGCAAGTCTTCCAGGTCCTGAAGCAGCAAAACATCCCCAGACCATCACACTATCGCCACCATATTTTACTGTTCTACTTTTTCTGAAATGCGGTGTTACTTTTACGCCAGATGTAATGGGACACACACCTTCTGAAAAGTTCAACTTTTGTCTCTTCAGTCCACGGAGTATTATCCCCAAGTCTTGAGTATCATCAAGATGTTTTCTGGCAAAAATGAGACGAGCCTTAATGTTCTTTTTGTTCAGCAGTGGTTTTCGTCTTGGAACTCTGCCATGCAGGCCATTTTTGCCCAGTCTCTTTCTTATGGTGGAGTCATGAACACTGACCTACAGTTCTTTGGATGTTGTTGTGGGGTCTCTGAATGGCTGCTATTCACAGCCTTTGCCTTGACACTCAAAATTGACCTCAAGTGCTTTCTTTTTCCACTGATCATACTTGAGATGTTTCTACAACTTGATTGGAGTGCACCTGTGGTAAATTCAGTTGATTGGACATGTTTTGGAAAGGCACAAACCTGTCTGTATATATAAGGTCACACAGTTAACAGTGCACGTCAAAAACCAAGCCATGAAGTCCAAGGAATTGTCTGTAGACCTCTGAGACAGGATTGTGTCGAGGCACAGATCTGGGGCAGGGTACAGAAAAATTTCTGCAGCATTGAAGGCCCCAGTGAGCACAGTGGCCTCCATCATCCGTAAATGGAAGAAGTTTGGAACCACCAGGACTCTTCCAAGAGCTGTGCGCCCCGGCCAAACTGAGCGATCAGTGGAGAAGGGCCTTAGTCAGGGAGGTGACCAAGAACCCAATGGTCACTCTGACAGAGCTCCAGTGTTTCTCTATGGAGAGAGGAGAACCTTCCAGGAGAACAAACATCTCTGCAGCACTCCACCAATCAGGCCTGTATGGTAGAGTGGCCAGACAGAAGCCACTCGTCAGTAAAAAGCACATGACAGCCCGCCTGAAGTTTGCCAAAAGGCACCTGAAGGACTCTCAGACCATGAGAAACTAAATTCTCTGGTCTGGTGAAACAAAGACTGAACTCTTTGGCCTGAATAGCAAGCATCTTGTCTGGAGGAAACCAGGCACCGTCATCACCTGGCCAATACCATCCCTACAGTGAAGCATGGTGGTGGTAGCCTCATGCTGAAGGGATGTTTTTCAGCGGCAGGAACTGGGAGACTAGTTAGGATCGAGGGCAAGATGAATGCAGCAATGTACAGAGACATCCTTGATGAAAACCTGCTCCGGAGCACTCTGGACCTCAGACTGGGGCGAAGGTTCATCTTCCAACAGGACAACGACCCTAAACACACAGCCAACATAACAAAGGAGTGGTTACGGGACAACTCTGTGAATGTCCTCTAGTGGCCCAGCCAGAGCCCAGACTTGAACCCGATTGAACATCTCTGGAGAGATCTGAAAATGGCTGTGCACCAACGCTCCCCATCCAACCTGATGGCGCTTAAAAGGTCCTGCAAAGAAGAAGGGGAGAAACTACCCGAAAATAGTTGTGCCAAGTTTGTAGCATCATACTCAAAACGACTTGACGCTGTAATTGGTGCCAAAGGTGCTTCAACAAAGTATTGAGCAAAGGCTGTGAATACTTATGTACATGTTTTTTTTTTTTAATACATTTGCAAAGATTTCAAACAAGCTTCTTTCACGTGGTCATTATGGGGTATTGTTTGTAGAATTTTGAGGAAAATAATTTATTTAATCCATTTTGGAATATGGCTTAACAAAACAATGTGGAAAAAATGATGTGCTGTGAATACTTTCCAGATGCACTGTTAACAGCTGTGGCAAGTACAGTAGGTCAAAGTTGAAACAAAGTCTGTAATGGATGTTTATAACAGGCAGTTTAGACAATATTTTTCCCATTCGCCTTTGTTATCTCTTCAAAATAAGTTTGACTAACCCAGGTGTTTGTCAGATCTCAGCAATTACTTTGGCGAGTACAATGTTATCAGAACCAATAGAAGTGATGACTCAAAATAAAACTCTAGTTGTAATTAACCGTAGTTTTCCTTTAAACAGTTTTTATGGTACTGGAACAGAAAACCAATCCGAGACCTTTTTTGATACAAAAGTATGGCTTTGGTTTGACCTGCAGTCTCCCCTATATGTAATATTACGCAATTGCAAAGAGCCATCCATGTCAGTATCTGACTGTGTGGTCATCATCCCGCTCATCTGCCTCTTTCATATACCCCCCTCTGTTCCCACAAGCGTTTTCTGTTATGACGACATTAAGCTGGGATGAGTGCTCTCATTCTCATTGTTAATAGTGGAGGTGTGTGTATATGTTGTGTGTGTGCTTGAACTTTCTGTGGACATTGAAATGAGTGTTTGTGTATTAGTTGTTTCAATGTGGTTGCATCATGGCGTGGTGCATTTAAAGTTGCCTGCTCTTTTGTCAAAGCTTTAGATGCTGTATGTTACTAACAGTGCATTCAGAACACAAAGTGATCCAAAGTATGTTGTATTTGAGCCTTTCTCATGACTAGAAGTATGTTAATGGAATGGAACAAAAAAAAGATGCATACAGTGTCATTGTCATGTCAAAGGTAATTTCCATGGTGATTAAGGTGTTTTTCTTTCTGTCATATGGAATAGTTATACTGTTTCCAGGTGAGTCCTCTCTGGTGTGGTGCATGCGGTCTGCCCATCACTCAGTTTTGGTGAATGATATGATTCAGTCAGCGACCCAGCATCAGTGTGAATGACATGAAGTTGTATGTTAAACCTGCTCAACAGACTGTGTTTCAGTCCTTCCAACAACAGGTATTTAATAGCACCTCACCTCTGTCTGCTGCCTCAGGTGTCTTTGCTGGAGTACCGTAAGAGGAAGCAGGGCAGCAGTCGCGACTCAGAGCCAGTCGGCAGTAGCTCGTCTCTGGGTAGCACCCCCACCCGGCCTGGCTCCCACTACAGCCAGGACTCTCATCATTCCCATTCCCATCAGCAGATGCAGTCCCTGGCCTCCCCACACAGCTCATTCTCTTCCTCAACACACACCACCTCCATCCCACAGATAGAGGAGGTCAGTCCTCCAGACCACCAGGGCTCGTCAGTGCAGTCCAGACGCCAGGACAGCAACAACCAGTGGTGAGAGACACCTCTCAGTACATGTGACATCACCTGGAAGTTCTTAAGTCATGTTTTGAACTGATCTGATAGTGTTCAGGATTTGTTCTTCATCAGAGCTGACTGGTAGATAACCTTTATTTTTTGATTTTTCCAAGGATGGTCCCCACTACTGTTGAACGTCTAAGGGAAGGTCAGGGGGTTCTGGAGCGAGTGCTAAGAAGCATCAAGATGGAACGGATTCACAAGAGGAGTGATGGCTCTACAGAGAAGGAATCTGGTATGAAGACATTAGAAACTTCAGGGATCCCTGCACACAAATTGGGCTGATGAAGCCACAACTATGGTGTATCAAAAACAAGAATATACATAAGAATAACTACAGAAGTAAATTTACATCAGTATATCTTGTGCTTTAACTTCCCTAATGAGAACAGGTTTTTTTTTTCAGTGCTGGAATTGATCCTCCTTTCTGTGTTTTCAGATGCAGATCGATATGAGATGCAGGCAGCATGCATGGCTTCTCCCATGAAGAGTCCACACAGATACAGTCCCTCTGTGTACTCACACCAGGTAGCCTGTACAAACCATTTATATCACTTCTTTCCCAAACACCAGTATGCGGACAAGTTATTTGTGACAGTGATATTAGTATACAAGCTGCCTGATAACCATTTGCCTTGTTTAGTGTCTATTTCTGTGTTGCTATTTGTATTCAAGACACACTCGATTTAATTGTATTGTTAATGAGGTCAGTGTGTCACTGAAAACATTCCTGTTGGTTTTCAGTCATCATATCTTCAATGCATTTTGGCAACATTTTTATTTGTTTTTTTGATGTGTTACCCGCCATGTCAGGCCAATGCTGCATTTAAATCATATGGAAGTAATTAGCATTTTCAGACCTATAACATTTACATAAACATTCAATTGCTAATTATCAGTTGGAATCCGGCATTTTTCTGAAAGTCTTATATATCCAACTTGCTGGTAAATAATACAGAAGTCCATCAAAGATTTATAAACCCTCATTTAGCACTTTTTTTTTGAATATGCACATTGTTTTTAGCCCCACAAACAAGATAAATATTTATTCAGTTTGTAAATGAAATTCATTGTTAGTTAATACCTGCAGATGCCATCTTGATTTGTCCAATGGCATGAATACTTGAATTTTGTAACCATGGGAATCTTTCACTTCACTACCTTCTTTTCCACATGACACGAATGCAGCCTTAGAAATATGTTAGTCACAAAAGAGTGTGTGTGTCTTTTGTGTGTGTTCAGTCATCAGAAAGCCACCAGCAGACCGACAGCCCGTCGTTCCTCCAGCAAACCTCCAACTCTCCATTCCGGGGTTCCTACAGTCCCTCATCAGGCCAGAGCTTCTACCCACGCCCCTCTTCCTCTCACCCTGGACTGTCCCAGGACCACCCTCCATCCTCCTATCCCAGTCACACCCCCACCTCTTCCTCAGACTCCAGGCCGCCAGCGGGCTCTCTACACCAGCAGAGTGGCGGCAGTAACGTGGACGGAGGCCACGGCTACAGCAGCAGCCACTTAAAAGCGAGCCTTTTGAACAGCAGCGGCCTGCTGGGGACCCACACCCCGGGACCCAGGGCCGGGCAGACTAAAATAGACTTGGGTGCTCAGGCCTCCAGAGGGAGTCAGCAGCAGGCCTCTCGCAGCCTGAAGTCAGGCAGCCCTGGCCAGACGGCGCTGCAGGCCGGCTCCAGGCTGCTGTCGGCCTCTGGACCGACACACTACCCACAGCGAGGGACAAGCCTCAGTCAGTTCCAGCACTCCCCCCTCCAGGGACCCGGAGTAAGGACACAGTCAGGAAGCTTTTAGGACCTTGTTCAAGTGTGTGTGTGTGTGTGTGTGTGTGTGTGTGTATGTATGTGTGAGTGCGTGTGAGTGTGTATGAAGGTGTATACCTCCTCAACCCCTAAAGCTGTGGTGAAATGGGGCTCAGGGAGTTTGGGGAGGGGAAATGTACAGACCTAAGAGGAGCAAGGACTTCTTTACGGATTTCTCCTTTTCTTATTTTCTGTCTTTTCTTTTTTGTTTTCCGAAAAAAAAAACAAATTACCGCATTCTGCACAAAGCTAATCATTGACTTTGGACATCATTACGGAATCAGTGGAAAAGCGATTTGGATAACACATTCTGGAAAAAAACAAACAAGAAATCACATGTAACTTGAAATTGTCCCCAATGTTTCCTCATGTGCCGGACTGTGCAAACAGGCTCTATAATGTCGGAAAGTAAAAACTTCCACACAAATGTCTGTACAAACTTATAAAATGCTGTACCTGTCGTCATGGTACCCAGGTTGGATAAATGCTGAGATGCATATGTAACTGAAAGCAAGAGTTGTTTTATTTTTAAAAAAAAATTGGTCAATGTTACTTTTTTGATTTGGCGAGTGGCCGAGTCTGTGCTGCAGTAAATAAGTGTTTGATTTATAAAGGGGGAAATAATGCAAGCAGAGGCGACATGTTAATCATCCGTTCTAAAGATGCATTACAGAGGCGGGGAGAAGGGGTTCTCCTTGGATAGGATCATTCCATATGATTACCAGCTTCCATGTTCTCTCACTAAAAATGAAAACAGCCCTTTTTTTCTCGAGGTTCTCCGTCTGTTCCAATTTTCTGTTGTTTTGGGTTCGATCCTGTTCTCTCATCCCCACTGGACTGTTTTGATTTCACATTAGGAAAACTTCACTGTAGACTTCTGATATTGTACTTGAGACATACAGGTCTTATGAATCATGGTGCTGCATTCTTGTTTTTTCCAATAAATTTGAAATCCAGTTATGTTCCCCACATATTGCTGCATTCATCTTGTCATGATATCAGTTGAATTCAGTTTTATTTTTCTCCAAATTCATACTAATCATATAGCAATGGAATGCAGGAACAAAATAAGAGGCGAATAATCCAACTTTATTTCTAAGCTAAAATGTTGGGTTTGACTGTTTTTATTCTGCAGAATTTCTTTAAATATATATATATATATATATGTGTATTTCTTCTGACCAATCCTTGCATTCCGTGTGACACCAAGGAAAACCGGAAAAGGGATCTTTGAATGAGTGTTTGGATTGTTTATAAAACCTAGGTAAAAAAGCTGCTATTTTTCTCCTGTGAGAGCTGCTTCCCTTTCCACAGAATGCTGTATTTTTATTTTTCCTTTTAACTCTGATCCTCACAAACTGACTAGTAAGAAAGAGACAGTTCTCCTGACCGCCGCAGTGGGACCTCAAACCGACGTTAAGCTGACAGCTGGGCGGCAGCAGGAGTCGCCCTCTCCTCCCCGAGACTTTTCTTTTTGACCGGATGTGGATAACAGCCGTGTATGTGTGGAAGACTTCAAGGACCGACCACACCCACCACCACTCCCCCCCAGTCCACCAACACACAGAAGGGTACTCATGTTACATGAATGTTTGACAGTTTGAAAAAATCTAATTGTGACCCAAAATTAACCAGCACCTTTAAAATGAAAGAAATACAACCTAAAAGACACAATAGGACAATATGTATCATCATGTGTACTTGTATAGAAAGAAATGTGATACAGACCTGTATGGAGAAAATATAGTACACTGAATTTATCGCATGACATTTGTTTTTAGGGTCTGAGTGACCAACTTTGACAGGTGGTTGGAAGCTAATCATTGGGTCTGTTCCTGGGTTCCTCCAAAAACCAGATGCTGCATTCTCTTTTTGTTTTGTAAAGGTCATTCTGTTGGTTTGGTTTTATTTTTACACAGATCATAGAAGTAACTATTTCAATTGTTCCCCTCCAAAAGGTTTAAGAAGCAAGAGATGTAATGCATTTTGATAATAAAATAATCATGATGGTAATGTATTTTGAAAACTGCCATTGTGATGTGTCATTTGAGGGAGTCACTTTTGCACACGTCACAGCAGTCCAAGCGCGGATGATAATGGTATTTCATCAAATCAATCATTCACTTTTTACACTGTGACTTCATTATTGTGGTAGATGTCTGAACTGTTTTGGACAAGTTTTTTGTATCTTCCAAGATTCATTTTAGGACTACAGTGGACACAGCGCTTGAGGATGCATAAATGTCTCCTGCTGTTTTAAGGCCTAGCTCTGATTGATGATCTCTTTTTCTGCCCATTGCAAAGCCTGGTTTCACCCAGCAGAATGGATTCTTTAGGCCACAGTGATGTTGGTTTTTGCTTCTGTTTGCTAGTTACCAGGATATATTTAAAAACCTGGTACCATTTTAATGAAATTCAGTGGAAAACTCAAGTTTACTTTAAACCATAAAAAAATACAGGTCAATTGAAATGTCATTTCTCTCAGGACCGTAGTATAAAAACCAACAAAACATCAGACAAAACAAAAAATCATCTTCGTGTATGGGTATGTCAAAACCCTGAGTGTGGCAATAGAAGAGGCCATGGGCTAGTTAGATTTTGGTGTGGATACACTTCAATGATTTTTAAACATAACTTCCTTTTCTTACTTTGAGAATGCACACATAGCAAGATGCAGACCAGTGCGAGCTTCAATTCATTTTCGCCTATCTTGCCTTCATCAGGGTGCTTCCTGAGGCTGCTTATGGTTTCCTTTTATACAATACATTGATGTCATGTGATCAATAAATTACCATAGATACCATATATACAAAATATTACAATCATCCTTTTCTTCAAAAATAGTCTTTACAAAATATCATTAGCCTAAATTGATACGAAAATTGCAAGAAAAGCATCTATGACCATACTCCATAATTAGAGCATAACATTACAATCAACCTTTCACAATGTTTTCCAACAAATACACCTTTTCATCTTAACTCATCGATGGGTAAAAAGGCTGAATATCCATTTTTCAATACAAGTAAAGAAATTCTGTATTCTTTCAACATAATTATTCAGATTTCTCTTTCAAAACTGTATTTAAATCATCTCCATCACTTAACATTACGAATAACCTTAACTAATTTCAAAGTCCATCTGTGTTTGAACTTAACACATCCATCCAAGAAAATTTCCTAACAAAATTTTCCCTCAAAGAAATCCTTGATATATTTTATCATGGAATGAAATATATGAGAATTGATTAGGTATGTTTAAGTATTTGGTGAAAATAAATAACCTCTCAATTCAATTAAAATACATTCAATTAAATTTTATTTGTATAGTGCCAATTCATTCAAGTTATCTCATTACGCTTTTCCTAACAAATTCCTGACTGAGCTTTTTTTGTGTTTTTTGACTTTTTTTTTTTTTTTACAGTAACTGTTGTCTTGGAGAATAGAACATCAGTGCTGTCTTTATCCACTAGAGGAAAGCATTGAGCTACAGGTGAATAATGCAAAGAAGGAGGAGATGTGACTTGGTTTCTCAGTATGTGTAAGCAACACGATAGAAAGGTTCACTGTTGTTGAGATTATTCTCTCTGTCTTTATAATTGCTAATCTTAAAATACAGGGATGTATTGCAGTTTTCTCATATTTTCAGACTTCTATTTTCTTTACACTCCAAAAATCATACAAAGGTGGCTGTAGGTCTTGGTGGATCACTGGATGTCATATCTTACCTTCCTTTTGATTTACTACTACATACTCATTCATTTGTCCATGAAGCCATATATAGGCTATAAATTATTAACTGTATTAGTGGTTTCCAAAGCTACTAATACTTTTCAGTCAGCTCTGTAAATAATGTACATTGCAAACAATTTCATTTATTTTTATGGCTAATTTATGTCTTTCCTCAGAATCAACAAAGACATGCTTCTCACTGTCGGTGCCCTAAAAAGCATTTCCAAGGCATTTGTCGTCCACCCAAACATGCCAGTGTTTCTATCAGGGTGAGACCACAGAACAGTTTGGGAAAGCTGCCTCTGAGCGCCAGATTACACTCATGGGCTTGAATGAGTTCCAGAAAGCATGTGGAAAAACACATTTCTGGTGTTTCCGTTTGCTCCCTCCTGAAGGCGGCAGGCACACAGACACTAATTGAAGCGAGTGAGTGAACAGGTATGTTGGTGGGGAGCTCCGGCGCTGACGACAGGTTGTCTGACTGGAGGAGAATGCAGAGAGCAGATGGCTGGTCTGAGGCCTGTCAGCATGTGCAAGTCTTCATTCTCATTGCTCCAGATGGCCTTTATACATTGTCTACCAGCTCTGACAGAGCCAGCAACACACAAAGACAGACAGTCTGGTTGTAAAATTAGAGATAATTGGAGGATTTCGTGTTTCAAAGTCCCACATAGACACTCACAAAGACCTGCAGAGACTTAAAACTAGTATTACAACTTGTCCAACGACCCAAGGGACTCCCTTAGACCTCCTGATGCCTCCACAAGGATCTCTAGGAGTCTTTAGACCACTGAGTGTCCAAAGCTGCTGCCCTGCTCTGGTCCCAGTTTGAGTCTAATCATTTATATTGAATATTATGATATTTCTTCTTGAGTTTTTTCTTCTTTTTTTCTTTTCTTCTTGCTCTGAAGTGTTTGGCTGTGTTCATTTCAGAATACTGTAGGATTCTTCACACCAACAATACACTCACACACACGGACGGATTATGAGACAGTGTGCGGGTTAATGATAGCTCTGAAGTGCTGCTGTTGGTTGAAAACTGCACCTGAACTTACGTTTTTTTTTTATTTTGTAATAGAGGCTGTCTAAATCCTTCCCAAAGCTCTCTGCCACAGCACATCATTGATGAGGCAGGAAACCTGCAATGCAAGTTATATTTTCAAATTTCAAGCAACATTTAAATTGCTTTGCAAATTGGAATGTAGGGTTACTGTAATAATAAGAATTATAATAATAATAAACTTTATTTGGAAATCACCTTTTATAAGCACAGCTCAGTGCTTTACATCAGATTGTATATATATATATATATATATATATATATATATATATATACACACAGTATATATAAAAACAGGAGCAGGTTGTTTCACAGTTTTTGTCCATAATAAGAGAATGCAGTCTCTCCATATTCTTACTGATGCCATTAGTCATGTTGGGTCGCTGTAAGTAATATTATAAAGAGTATGGTCTAGACCTGCTCTATAGGAAAAGTGCAATGAGATAACTTCTGTTATGAATTGGCACTATATAAATAAAATTGAATTGAATCAATGTGCCTACTAAGGTTTAGATTTTTGTCTATGATGACACCAAGGCTTTTTGCCTCAGGTTGAGTCTGCTTTGCCAGAGTTTTGAGTCCATGTAGAATAAAGTACTGTGGGTCATCCACATAGCTATGAAAATTTACACCATGTTGCTGTATACAGTAGTTTGGTTGAGTGGAAGCATGTATAATGAAAAAAGGAGCGGACCAAGTATTGAACCCTGTGGAACACCATGTGGAATGCAGTGGGTATTTGAAACATGCTCACCAATACCAAAACTGTCTCCTTGTTAAATAGGTATGGAAACAGTTGAGGGCCTTTCTATTGTATTGTAAATGAATTAATTTGTATTTAAAATGATGTAGCGTGATTGCACTCATTTTGGGCATTTTCGGAAATGATCATTTGATCAATGATCATCATATTTATGCTGAGCAACGGAATTTAATTTGCATTAAATTCACCTCAGGGGCACCACCCTTTGAAAAGGGAAATGATTAATATAATATAAAAATTCAGTCTCAGTTAGGAGGTTGCTTAAATCTTGACTTGTAAACAGTGACCGTAATTATTCAAACACAAACCAAATAATCGCATATTTTATTACCTATTTTAGAACACAGACTTTGCACAAACTGGAGCAGATTTCTTTCAGACTGGAAACAGCAACTTAGGAGTGCTAGCAAGGTTTGCTAGGTGCCTGCCTTCAGCATGTTTTGTCATGCTCAGGGATCCACCTGAGTTCTGGGCGAACGGGGAAACACAGAGCTCAGCTCACGAACCAAGACAGCAGTAGAGTAGATGAAGTAGAAGAAGGAGAGAAGAGGAAAAAGAAGAGCAAAGCAAGAAGAGAGCGATCTTTAGGGAAACTACACCACTAAATGTCTCCTATCTAATTCTTTTCTTTATTCCAATTTCTTTCTATCGAATTAATCATGTTTACCACACCTAAACGTCTAATTTTCCCATGTTTGAAAGCTTGGCCTTCTCAGCTACTGGAGGATACCAAATACATCTATTTATAAATACATTATTTTGTTGATACTTGCACATGTTATCATCCCGAGTATACCTGATAGACAGTGTGACTCGTTGTTCTAACACAGGCTCATAGTAATTATGCACTGATCTGTCATGATCATGACAAGTGAGGTTACATGTAAAAGTAATACACGCAACAACAAAAAATCCCCCTCTCACCCCCCATGAGGTGGTATGTGTCGTCCTCTACCAGAGGCCTGGGAGTTTGAGGGTTCTGCGCAGTACCCAGTGCTCCGATTACCACTGCCACCACTGTTGCTTTTACTCTCCACATCTTTATTAGGTCCTCTGTCAGCCCTTGTTATCTTTCGAGCTTCTTGTGTTCTTGTGACCTGGCTTCTAGAGTTGTTTTCCAGAGCCCCATTGAGTTCTTGATGAAGATTCTTAGTGTCCTGTTGATCTTGTACATTTCCAAGCATTCCAGTATCCATGTATGTGGCATTGAGTCGTAGGCTTTCTTGTAGTCAATACAGGCGGTGTACAGGTTGGTCTGCCTGGTCTTGCAGTCTTGAGCGATTGCTCTATCGACCAGTAGCTGGTGCTTGGCTCCCCTGGTATTACTACCAATCCCCTTCTGGGCCCTGTCCATGTATTGAGCCCTTTGTGCCTACTCATCTTAGCCACTATGATGCCTGACAGGAGCTTCCATGTTGTGCAGAGGCAGGTTATTGCCCAGTAGTTGGATGGAATCGTTCCCTTCTGGGGATCCTTCATGATCAGGGTTAACCATTATGGGTGTGTCCTATCCATCAGCAGTTGGTTCAATTGTATACATATATATATATACAATACTATCCCATACACAAATAAATAGGTAAAGGATAATTTTAAAACACAGAGGAGTAAAAGTGAGGCATAAAACCATTAAGGGCACTGAGAAAACAAGTGGGTCTTGAGTTTAGCCTTAAAAGTGTCTACAGAGGGGGAACACTCACCCTTACCCCTTAGCCTCGAACTATTTTGATTTTGCTGCCCTTAATTTATTTTGGTTTTAGCATCAAGCAAAAGAGAATTTAAAGATATGTTTCTAATCCAAAACCATTCTTTTGGTAACAAATGCTTTACTGTGGTTTTACACTAGATGGTCACTGATGTTACAGTGTCAAGAAAAATGACAGCAAACCACATTAAAAGCATATTTGTTGAGGTTGTTTGGCCATATTGAGTTGACAGCTTTTATAATTTGTTGTAAAGTGGTACATTTAAACCCCAGTTTTACAGCCAAGAGCAGCTGGTCTGAGGATCTGAGAGATCTGGGGTTGGAAAGGGGAAGAGGAGCTCAGAGATGTACTGGGGCGTCACGCCATGTAAAGCTTTAAAAACAAATAAAAGAACCATAAACTCAGTCCTGTACTTGACCGGTAGCTAATGCAGGGATGCCAGAACAGGTGTGATGCTGTCTCTCTTCCTGGTACATACTAGTCTGGCAACTGCATTCTACATCAACTGCAAGCGGGACAAGGATGACTGGCTATTTCCCAAATAAAGAGCATTACAATAATCCAGCTGAGAAGGTCATTGAGAGAGTGGAACGGTTTGAGTTTTGCAATATTTCTTTGGTGTAAAAAGCAACCTTTCTCAATTGTATTAATTTGCTTGTCAAAGATGACACCAAGATTTCTGGCATAGGCATGAAGGTTAGGCGCCAGGGTGCCTAGGTGATTAGCTAAACCCCGATTGTTGTTGGAGGGGCCAAATAAGACCACTTTGGTCTTATTATTGTTTAACTGAAGACAATTTTTTGCCATCCAGTATTTCACATCCTGGAGGCAGTCAAGGAGGGACCTAACTGTGTTGTTATTTTCACCAGGTTCTAATGGGAGGTATAGCTGAGTGTCATCTGCGTATCAGTGGTAGGATATATTGTATTTATGGAAGATTGAGCCTAAAGGCAAATAATATGGGCCCCAAAATGAACCCTTGAGGTACTCCACAGGTAATGGGAGCAGACGAGGAGAAGAGGTTACCACTGTTGACAGAAAAACATCTGTGTGTTTAGTAGATGGTGAACCACTGGAGGGCGCTATCCCTGATACTGACCTGAAGCTCAAGATGGTCGAGCAGAATAGAATGGTCAACAGTTTCAAAGGCGGAACTAAGGTCCAGGAGAAGCATGGCACATTTACCAGAGTCAACAGACATCAGTAGATCCTTGGAGACTTTAAGTAGTAAATAGTCAGCTTAGTGTCTAAGACTGTCTTTAATATGAGCAAGAGACAGGCTCAGAGAGAGAGGCTCAAACTTACGTAGGACAGTCAAGCAAGGAGGGAGGATGGAGGGGTTGTAGGGAGTAGGTGAAATTGCAGATCGGATGTTATCAATATTACTTGTGAATAAGTTTAGAAATTCATCACACGTGACTGTGGTTGGAACTGAGTAGGCAGTAGCAGCAGGGTTAAGGACTGTGTTGATTGTGTCAAATAGTACTTTGGGAGAGTGGGAATTTCTGTATTTTACCCTTGCTGCTTTGACAGATTGCTGATACTTAACAAGACAACTTCGCATCATGCCAAATGAGACTTGAAGTCTGTCTTTTTTCCCTTTTTTATGTGCTTTCCTACATAATTGCCTAAGAGCACAGTGTCATTGTTCAGCCAGGGTTGAGTTTTAGTTTTAGGTTTCCTGATTTTCCAAGATGACAGAGGATTCGAAGTGAGAATGTTGACATTAAAAGGCTTGTAAAACCTTGTTGTAATATTTTGCATTAGAGAGACACAATGATGTAAAAGAAATCTTGCCCAAATACAAAATGCAGGTTTGGAACAAACAATAAGTGATATGATACTTTACTTAGATGTTTGACTTCAAAGTTCAAAGTTCAAGGTTTGTTTATTTATCATTATACAACACAGGGTTGTACAACAAAATGCAAGCTGTAGTCCCCCCCAGATTCTTCTGTATCTCTTGCCAGATGGCAGCAGGGTGAACAGGCTGTGGCTGGGGTGGGTGCTGTCCTTTAGTATCCTTTGGGCTCTGTGCAGACACCTCACTGATATCACTGGCGCTTGGTAAGTTGGTATGCCAGTTTGGGATGTTTCCAGTCAGGATGCTTTCTATTGCTCCTTTGTAAAAGTTAACAAGAACTTGGCACAGGAATTTTACCTTATTAAGTTTCCTTAAGAAATACAGTCGTTTCTGAGCTTTCTTTACCAGGGTGGAGATATGTGATGTCCATGTCAGGTTCTCTGTGATGCTGTTTCCCAGGAACCTAAAACTGTTCACCTGCTCCACCTCAGCTCCATTGATGTAGACAGGGCTGTGTGTCTTTGCCTCCTTTTTCCTAAAATCAGCGATCAGCTCCTTGGTTTTGCTGACGTTGAGCAGTAGGTTGTTCTCTGTGCATTACTCTGCAACATTGGAGCTTTCCTCCTCATATAAATTCTTGTGGTGTCGTCTGCAAACTTCACAGCAGAGTTTTCTCCATGTCATGGATTGCAGTCATGGTTATACAGCGTGAACGGGAGGGGGCTGAGCACACAGCCCTGGGGTGCTCTGGTGTTGAGCACAGGAGTGGAGGAAGTGTGACTACCAGTCCGAACTGTCTGGGGTCTGTTTGTAAGGAAGTCCAATATCCAGTTGCAGAGTGTGGTACTCAAGCCCAGAGTGCTAAGTTTGCCAATCAGTTTCATGGGGGAGATTGTGTTGAATGCTGTGCTGAAATCAACAAATAGCATTCTGATATAGGTGTTGTTATATTCAAGGTGTGTGAAAACTGATTTGAGGGCAGTGGAGATGGCATCCTCTGTGGGTCTGTTGGTTCTAAATGCAAACTGGTGAGGATCCAAGTTGGCTGGGATGTTGTGCTGGAGAACCAGCATCTCAAAGCACTTTATCAGAATAAACCCCTCTGACACTTTTACATAAAAGTCACAATGGCAATCGTTCTAGGCTGGACCTGTAACATTTAATTTAAATTCAATTCAATTTAATTTATATAGCGCCAATTCATAACAGAAGTTATCTCATTGTACTTTTCCTATAGAGCAGGTCTAGACTGTACTCTTTATAATATTATTTACAGAGACCCAACAAATCCCACCATGAGCATACACTTGGCGACAGTGGCAAGGAAAAACTTCCTTTAAGAGGCAGAGTTGGGGTTGAACGGGGGGGCACAATGCAAATTCCACCTAGAATTGTAAAATAATAATAATGTAATGGTAGTGGTAAAATTTATATTAATAAAGCAATAATAAAAGGAATGATATTCATAGGAATAATAATGACAATAATAGTAACAAGGCCAATCTTCTATTTCAGGACTCGAAAAAGTCTATAAAAAGGATTTTTCCCCTTGAGATAAAAGAAACTCATTCAACCACAGTAATGAACAGACCACGACTCTCTCTCAGTGCTATTTTTCATTCATCAGGTATTCATGCCAACTGCATGGATGAATAAATAAAAATCTAGCAAAACGTTTTACATACAGCATGTGAGCAAATGAGAATTAAATATGAGTCCCAAATTAACATCCTGTCATTCAATGCATTTGCTCTGTTGGACATGAGAAAATAGGCAGCAGAATTTGATAGGCCTGTCTAATAACGGTAGATGGTGAAGTTCATGAGAAAGTTTATTAGCGGGTTGTCAGTGGTGAGTGTCCCTCGCACTCACAATGGTCATTTATTAAGGCTTCAGTGGCAAAATACTTTTCAAATCCATCACTGATGGAGCCCTTGAGAGAGCAGAAACCAGTTTTCTCCCTTTATATCACAACTTTTTAAAGTTACTGTTGTTTTCCAGTGGTGCCACTGCTCCTTCTGGTGCATGCGACTCAACATGTGGCTCTTTCCATAATGGTCCTGTCATGTCCGTATTGCGTTACACAGAGAGGTATTTCTATTATTTAGACTACTCTCATTGATATAAATGGGATTTACAAAATATACATTTTGTATTGAAAGAAAAAATTAACACTAATTGATAAAATGAAGAAATCCGTATGTGGCAAATCCAGACCTCCTTGATAATTGGTGTGTGTTATCCTACCTGGGCCCCTGGACTCTCACCTGAAGGGCCACATCAGCTCTCTGAGGTCACAGCTCTTCTTTGAGTTGTGAAGACAGGCAGACAGAGAGATGACAAAATGAGAGAGTGGGAGGCAGAGAGGACTGCAAGGCACATCACTAAGGATCTCTGTTATTATCCCCAATCCAGCCAGCAGTCTGGACACGCTGCTCCACAACAAAGAAAGCGGCAATCTCTTCTGACGTACCGTGCGGCTTGCCACCCCCCGGCTATCTTTTAGCTGCTCTGTCATGGCTATAAATAGCACTGGCTAGCGTGGGCTAATGGACTCAGAGGGGTGGAGAGATTTGCAGAGATCTTTCCATGAGGTTTGGGTTGCATGTTAATGTGTTTTCTAAAATGGCCTCTCGTCTTTCTGAGCTTGTTTTGGCATCCACTGATGGAATGGATACTGTTTATGTGTGATAGTAGTACGGCAGCTATAGTCTGTACAGTATGTGGCAGATTACTGTAGGATTTGCTGCTTTGTGACCCGTCTCCTCCGTCAGTTTCACTTGCATAGATAGTCTTGTCTGGTGACATCTCAGTGCAGCAGCAGAGAAATGAACCTGCTCACCTGGTTAACAGAAGCATTTATACGATCAAAATCAAGTCACTGTTTTTTACTGGTTCAGTTGTCTGACAACAGAGACAGAAAAATATGTGAATGAGAAGATGTAAATCATGAGTTTGGCTGTAATAAAACACAGTATAGGTGGTCACAGACAGTAGGAGGGGTCAGCAATTTAACCAGCTGAGACCCAGCAGAGTAACCAGACTGTTTGTCCCACTGCTGAGCAGATGTTGGCTGTTTAACATTAACAGTTGTGTTATTTGCCAACTAAAAAAGGATTATTCCTATTGTTTTTGTGTTTCAGTGTGGACAGAGATTTTTATGAAAAGGACCAGAATATTATACGACCTGAGTCTTACAACAAATCAAGACAAAATATAATTTTTAGGATTTTTAGAATAGGGTAACAGCAAAATGGACTATTTTTTTTTTTTTTACAGCTTTACATGACCTAAAACAGGAATCAGTGAGAGCCACAACTGTCTGTGTGTTTGTGTGTCCTGGGCTGGATTTGGTCAACACTGATAGTACTGATCAGTAACAGTTGCTCCTTAACGCCTCACTGCCTGCAAACAGATGGGACCAGTGGAACACTGTTGTCTCATAAACACATACACACATATTACACATATAGAGACACACATACTTACAAATGTAGTTAGGCAAACAACACATTCACATGCATACATATGCCTTCATTTGTACACACACACACAGTGGCTGGGTGTGTTATGTGCCCTGGGGCTCCATGTTCCAGCAGTAATGTCTCCTGTAAAGACTGTGGGAAGAGCAGGAAGATGAGCTGCAGGTCAGCTGCTGCTGCTGCTGCTGCTTATATAAGGATGTAACAAGGATGAATGGAGGGGCGATGAGGAGTGACTCTGGTGTGTGCACAAATGGCAGCAGAAAAGGAGACATTTCTGTTTTGAATAATGAGTGTGGTGGAGCTCTGTTCCTAAAATTGACCAGATGTTGGACATTTCTCTAGAGTTTCTCTAGGGTCCAACAAGGTTGCATATTAAGAACATTTTGTATTTAAAGAACAAAGTGGAAAAAGCATGAAAGCCTATTAAAGCTGAAATTTGCAATTAAAACAAAAATAATGCATGGCTATTATTTCCACATGTATGCCAAAGTGTGTATAATCAGCGTGATGCTAAACATTTTGCATTTATGGTGGTTGAAAGTATTCTGTATACTGTGCTATTGAGGAATGTTGATCAGGTTTGTTGGGTCACATCTGCCCACATGATGTCTTCATTTCTTCCGTATGTTCACTAATTGGTCAGTGACATTTTCCCTGCATTCCAATAACAAGATGAAACTTCAGAAACTCAATGCTAGTTGCTCTGTCATCTTTGCTGGAGGTTGAATATACACAGACGGATCAGCTTTAGGGTTTTAAATGATACTGATATTACTGGCCTCTTTAAATTTGTCAGTTTCTATGCCAAAAATGTACTACTACTACTAATAATAAATATTATGCTAATACTACAAATAGTAAATCTTCAAGTTGATAGGCTTCCCATAGACAACCTGTGTATTTTGTGATGAATTCTGCAATCAACAAATATATATTCAATGAAAATCATCATTTGTATGATAAATAATAAATATACTGGATAAAAAATGTTTAATACCAACATCAAGTTAATATGAACTATTCATATAGTTGCCGCAGTATTGGTGATTTCAAAGACTGAAGGTTGAAGGATTACTTGCTCCTCTATTGACCCAGGCAGGTTTTTGTCATGATATTTTTCTAACAGGTAACGCTCAGTGAGATTTGAATGAATGAGTTTGTATATGATGGAATACATGACGGTGTTAATAAAAATTTAAACTGAAAAGGTAGAGTAAAAAAGAACAATATTAATTGTCAGTCAGTTTATTCATTTTCTTGATAAAACAACAACACCAACGGTGATAAAATGGTGTATGACACTGGCTGCCATGCTGAACTCTCCTGTGACAATCCTGCACAAACATTCCTTTTTCAATATTGAGAAACATCACAGCATCCCATAATCATAGAAAATAACATTACAACAACAGCAGAGCAATAGAAATAAAACCATGTAAAAAAAGAAACACATTGAAAAGCACTGAAATAGAAAGTGAGGGGTCAAATACAGTTTCCATATCTTGATTTGGCACAACTAAATAACAGTGTAGAGGAAGAAAGTCAAATATTTGTGGGCAGATGTACAATAAAAAAGACACTGAGAGAGGAGACAGTTTGTTGCGTTGAGGTGTCCTCAGTGAGCTCGGCCCTGGCATATGATTCATTCAGAAGAACTAACTACTACTGATGAAGCTTAAATGTCATGGTTTGGACTAATGATCCCACCAACCAAACTACACAGTGTAAGTAATACAAAAAACATTTCATAACAAATTCCAAATGTAATTCTGCACTGTGCAGTTATTAATACAACAGTAATACTTTTGTAAAATTCTTGAAAGCAGAACTAAATCCTTATAATCAACTAAAATAGACTAGTGGTGACTGTAGTTGTAAAATTGGTCTCACATTATTGTGTGAAATGAGCACAGACTCTGACAGAAAGATTGTATTATTTAACAGTAGTGCAACTTGGAAGCGTCGTTTTCAAGTTTTGAGCATGGAAGTTCATTCGTGTCCTTTGGGAAAAAGACCATGAGATGTGATTGAAAGCTTAATAGATTATATTATTATATGTCATTTTCAATGGTTTGTTAAATCTGGTGCTATAACCAAACAATAAGAGTGTATCCTTTAGAAAATCATCTCAATATCAGGGTTAGGTTCAGATTACTGAAACTGCTTAAAGGATTTGTCCCAAACATTATGTGATTTGAGGATTGACACCGGGGTCAGAGCAGACCTGTGTCTCCAGTAAAAAGCCCTGCCTAGCATATATGCCAATGCATATGTACAGTATGTTACAGGCGCTCCACACCCACACAGTTGTTTTCAGTTCTTCTGATTAAACCTCTGCTCAGGCTGAAGTGGGTGGGGCTACGATAGGAATGACATGAATTTACCATTAAGAATGGTACAGATGTACATTTCCCCGTCCTGACAGGTGCAACAGGAAAGTGAGGGAGATGTCAATCAAGCAGTGTGGACAACCCCACACACAGAGGTCTAATCAGTCCAATCTAGTGAAAACACCAAACAAGTTTCAACCCAAATGTAGCAAAAAATGTATGGGAATTTCCAGAAAATTGGCAAAACAAAATGCAAATTAATGTGCGTTTCCATACACTACTGTTATGTGAAGGAGTTGGCAACATCAAGATAAACAGCTGGTGGTGTTAATTCTCCAGTCAGGTGCCGTTAAAACATTGTAGAAGAAGAGAACAACGAGATGATGTAATTAAAAAAGCGCCTCAAATGAATGAAAATATGACAATGTACTTAAGTACATAAATGCAGATATTTTGGACTACACAATATTGACAGTGGTGGAGATAATTTACTTGAGTAAAAGTACCAATACAACGATGTAAAAATACTGTTACATGTAAAAGTCATGCATTCAAAATCCTACTTAAGTAAAAGTACAGAAATATTATCAGTAAAAGTACTTCTGCAATAAAATGTCCCCTGTGACTGATATATACATGACATTATTAGAGTACTGACGCATCAATGTAAAAGCAGCATTTTATTGTTGTAGCTGCTCGAGGTGGAGCTAGTTTATCTACTTTGTAGTCTAGTGGTTCCCAAGACAGGGGTCAAGCCCCCTCCAGAAGGTCACAAGCTAAATGGCGGGTTGTGAGGTGATTACTGGGAGAGGAACGAAGAAAAAAGTTATTTTTCTCTCATCTTTATCTCTAATCTTTATTCTTTTTGTGAAATATTTTATAATTTGACCTCTTTGGGCCTCAGACAGTTATTTAAATGAAACCATCAACAACGTTTAGAGGGGAAATGTCTCTTTGGTGTAACTGCTAATTACTCATAGACATCTGGAACATAACAAGGAGGCCCAACAACACACTGCTTTTTTGTAAGAGGTCACAAGCCAAAAAGGTTTGGAACCACTGCGTTGATCTTTACCAATGCGTTGTAATACAATATTTCCTTTTCAAATTGTAGTGAAGTAGAAGTATGAAGTAGCATAACATGGAACTCAAGTAAAGTACAAGTGCCTCAAAATTGTACTTAAGTACAGTACCTGAGTAACTGTACTTAGTTACTTTCCACATGTGAAAACTGTTGCTTGAGTGTTATAAAGCTTGCCACCTGTAATTCTTAATATGATGCAGGACTGCAACAACTTTTGTGTTCAGACTGTCACAACTTAAATAGGAGCCCATTTTGACTGAACTCCGTTGAGGACTGATTTACCTGCAGGGACATAAGAACTCACACTAGGTATGATGAGATGAAATGTGTTGGCATTGTGGAAACTATTTCATACTTTGAGAGCGCACACACAGATCAGTGTGAGCTTCAATGCAAGTCCAATACAAATAAAACACGTTGCACAACTCTTCTCCAGTACACCCTGATGAAGGTAAGATGGTCGAAAATGTTTGGAAATAAAGCCTGGTGTACTGGAGAAGAGTTGTGCAATGTGTTTTAATTTTAATGGACTTGCACTGTGGAAACTGTCATTTGCATACATCTACGTCTGGTGTTGGACTTAAATTTCAATGACCAAACCTCACACAACTCTACATCTCTACACAGCTTCTAGTTGCTTTTAGTCACGTAACCCGAGTGTACGTTACTTGCCCAGCACCAAACAACAGACAAACAAAGTTATTAATAACTAGTGAAAAAAGTCTGGCAATTAAAGAGCTAAATATTTGACTCTGGAGTTGGTGAAGACCAAAACAGAGCTAAAAGGAGAATGAATACTGAACTGGATTTTTCAGGTGACCAGCAGTGAGATGTTGCATGCTGCATGTGCGAGTAGGAAACTGTTTGCTAATACATTAGCCAACGCTGGATCGGTATCAGGCACTGGATTACTGTGAGTTTGTCTTTTTGTCCAATAGTTCTCGAAATCACTCAGTATATCTTTAAAAGATTGTGCTCATTTGACAAAATGTCAGAGACCAGACTGCAGACTGGTCATTTGAGAGACATCTATATTGGAATAGATGGACTGTAGTCCTGAGAAAATCTTCTAAATCTTTGACATACTCTCAGCCCTCTCCTCTTGGCCAGAAAATAGAAACCTTTTGATACATATTTTGAAGGTCATTCAAACAGATACCGGACCATGTGGAATCCTGCCCACTGCACTCGTTTCAGTATTTCAATAAGAAAAAATTGATTTGTCATTTCTACAATGCCATGTCTTTCAGGTTCGTAAAAATGGATGAATGACAAGAAGGGAACATTTTAAACTAAGTAAGAGATTTGCATTGCGCAGTAATGTGAATAGTTATGATGACTATTGCTGCTAATGTGAGCCAGTAAATGTGTCCAGATAGCAAGAAAAGAACTTGCTTTGCAGTGTAGTCTGTCTGAGAACACCATCAAACTGAATTGGTGAGTATTTGATATATTTCTGAAAACACAAGTTTGAAATATATGATTATCTCCATGTCCCTCCATGCTTTTGAAAATAGAAAACAGAAGTATGTCATACTCAAAAATCACATGACAGCTGAGCAGCTGGGGTCATGAGAATGTTGGGACCTAAAAGCAGTGTCATGGATCAGACAAGGCTGAGAAATCCTGGACTAAAGACTTAGTAAAGAAATACTTAGATGGAAATAGATGGAAATAATGATAAATAAAAAAACTGGTAACACTTTATATTAAGGTACACATATTCACATTGACTAGTTGCTTAGTAGCATGCATATTACTAGCATGTTGGCTCTTTATTAGTCATTATAAAGCTCGTATTAATGCCTTATTCTGCATGACCATATTATAAAACTACTAGTAAGCGTTTTCCCCTAATAACTTACTGATAATTTATTGATAGTAAGTAAGGAAGTTGTTGTACATGAATTACGATCTTAATATGCTTTGCTCAGTATGGGCCTTATAAAGGTGGCGGTACCACAAGAATAGTCATTCTCCCTTAATAACACTTAATAAATATGGTCTATTCTTATGCAACAAAACACAAAACTACAAGTGTTAATAGTGTCCAAATAATTCTAAATTAAATCTTTCTAACTCAGAATATGTTCCCCATTCTATAGTGAGGTCTTGCTCATAACTAATTCACTAGTAGTTTGACATTTATTAACCCACACAGGTTCCCTGTTCCTCTTCACACTTAGTAAATCCATTATTCTCTACTTGCACAACGTAGTGTGATGTATATACGTTTACTTCCTGTCAACTCTACAGTAACGTTACCTTAGGGATCACCTTACGGTGCTTTTTCATCCTTAAGTTAGTTAGGAGCTTGGAAGAGCTGCTTGCTTCTGCGAGACGGCGTACGTCAGTCACTTTCATTTTTGGCAGCTCTTCCTAGCACAGAGCCTAAGCAACCTAAAGTTAGCTAAGCTGTGAAGGTCAGGCTAAAGTTGGTGCTACACTGAGTGACTAGCTAATGTCGCTAATGGTTATCTAAGACACTGAGGTGTGTATAAAAATGATAAAAAAGACCATATACAAAAACATACGGTAAATCATATTAACAATATGTACAAAGCTAACTGTAAAAAGTGAAGTAATTTACTTAAGGATGAAAAAGCACCGTAAGGTGATCCCTAAGGTAACGTTACTGTAGAACTGACAGGAAGTAAACGTATATACATCACACTACGTTGTGCAAGTAGAGAATAATGGATTTACTAAGTGTGAAGAGGAACAGGGAACCTGTGTGGGTTAATAAATGTCAAACTACTAGTGAATTAGTTATGAGCAAGACCTCACTTTAGAATGGGGAACATATTCTGAGTTAGAAAGATTTAATTTAGAATTATTTGGACACTATTAACACTTGTAGTTTTGTGTTTTGTTGCATAAGAATAGACCATATTTATTAAGTGTTATTAAGGGAGAATGACTATTCTTGTGGTACCGCCACCTTTATAAGGCCCATACTGAGCAAAGCATATTAAGATCGTAATTCATGTACAACAACTTCCTTACTTACTATCAATAAGCAGTAATTAGGAGGTTATTAAGGGAAAACGCTTACTTAATGGCCTAGTAGTTGTAGAATATGGTCATGTAGAATAAGGCATTACTAAGTGCTTTATAATGACTAATAAAGAGCCAATATTCTACTAATATGCATGCTACTAAGCAACTAGTTAATGTGAACATGTGTACCTTAATATAACGTGTTACCAAAAAATCATAAAGAACCTGTGTGTTGTGTATCATCCTGAGATAAATTGCCAATCTGTACATATGCCTCAAGATATCAAAATGTAATTTGTGGAAACCAGAGGTTCTTCTGCTGTAATTGCTAGTTTGCTCATCTCAAATTGAGCTTTGTCAGACACATCAGGGACCAGGGGGATTGTCTTCAGTCAATACTAACTTCTACAATAATGTGTTTCCATTCTTTTTGTCAGTTGCTGATTTTTGTTGTTTTCACATGCATACACAGTGTGATTTTTGAGCGGTCTTGAATGAGGTTTGGTCTTCGTGGGTATGAGCACAGATATAGGCAGGTTGGTTCTTATGGTGTATTCACATTATTATGGAATAACAGCTTTTGCGTGCACCATTATTGTGTATGTGGTGTGATGCCAGAGGGTGCACCAAGCAGAGCGGGGATGCGATGAAAGTTCAAATTTGCTGAACTTGAGCCAAACTGTGCTGACCTTTGTGGGTGCAGCCAATCGCAGTTAAAGATGGACAAAAAACGAATTACTTGTGTTTCTGAATCTCCAGAACCGTACAATGCTAAATTAGCCTCATATTGAGACCAGACAAAAAAGACATTCGGTTGGTGAAATATCAGATGCAGTTATCAGGTTTGTTACAAAAACACAGTTTGAGTCTCTGAAAAGTAGCAATTTACTACTAGCAACATTCGCATTGTAGGTGGTGCTGTTCAGTGCAGCGCCACCAGGTATTCTGGAGTGTTAATTACTGTATTCACAGTAGTAGATACTAGACCCTTGTTTTTCCACTGTAATGTGAATACACCTTTAGCCATGAAGCTACCAAACAACTGCATAACAAAAAGTTGCCTTGCACCAAACTTGCAGCATTTGTCCCCACCTGCTTGGTGCCTGCATGAAACTACATCCCAGTGTTGTTGGACTGGATCTGTACTTGTCTATTGTCTGTTTGTCCCTCCAGATGTGTTTTTCAGAGTACAATCTGAATTAAGAAAATTACATTTCAAACTGTAGTTGAAGGTAAAATGACATTAATTTACTTACATTTGGGTCATTCTTGCTTTGTTTCCAGCCTTTGCATTCAATTGTGCCTTCCATTCAAAATGAATTGTCAAATTCAAATATATGTATTTTAAAGCACTAATCTCTCTCCATAGAAAGGGTCCTGTGTGGAATCAGAGCAGGGAAGCGGCACAGTGCGTGATGTCTGTTGTCTTGATGAAAGTCTGTGCTGGGTCTGTCCTCTCAACATGGAGGCTGAGTGCTCTTCAGCTGGTGGGCCTGGATAGTGCAGCAGACCTGTTGGACTGAACGGAGTGTGAGCCCTGCTGAGCTTATACAGGAAGCTTCGTCTTTGCAAGCCTGAGATAGATGCAGCATGCAGGGCCTTTCGTGGTGGCGGACGTACACACCAAACCCAGTCGACTAGAGCAGAACTGAACATGACCAGTGAGTTGGGGGAGGAAACACGCTTCGGAAAAAAACAAAGACAAAACAGAATGAAAAGTCAGGAAAGACATTTCTCTGCCTCTCAGCCTTTTCTTTTCTCAGTGTACTGTGGACCGAAGGATGAGGGGTGGCTCAAAATTACACACAGGGTTAAAAGACAAGTGGAATCCATACTTTTTTCTTCATGATTTGACAAACAGGTTTTACAGCTTACAAGGATGTGTCATGTATGGGGACAAAAAAATGCTTAAAAGTGTCTCTTTTTACCCTGTTTCCATAGAAACATCTAATTTACATACATGTTTTATTTTTGTAGTTCCTGGGATCAGACCTTGTCATATACAAAGAGCAGTTGAAAATTGGCCTGAAAAAGACTTTTTAAGACAAAATTACACTGTGGCTGTACAAAATCATCTTTTTCCCTTGTTCTTGTTTTTTTTTCCATTTCTTTTTTATTATATCAGAAGTAGCACCTGTGTGCTTTTACATATGCACTTTATAATGTAACTTTTAAAGCTGGAAATAGCTTTAATCCACTCAATAAAAATATGTATATTTTCATAGAATACTCCTACTGCAAGCATTATTATCATTATCAATAACTTCATAATCTTTGTTATAACAACATTATGAGACAGTAACACTGTATGTTATGAATGATTGTATCCCAGAGTTTGATAAAGCTGATGGTCATACTTCCTCTCAGGATCTTTTTCTCTTCCAACAGACAGAGTTTGCCTTTGTTAGGTGATTCTATTTCAGTCCTATTTTACAAACTGCTGGGCTTTGGCCTCCAGGCCCAGATCAAGGGTTTAACCTGAAGAGCTTAGGAGAGAAGAGGAGTAGCAAGAGGAGGATGGATGGAGGGAGGGAGGGGGAGGGGACTGGAAGAGAAGGAGAGGAAGTTTGGGTCTCAGGGGAACCGCCGGACTCCAAATCTTGGATCCCTGGTGTCCCGGATTTCAATCTGGAGGAGTAACAGAGAGAGAAGAGAGACTACGTCAGGACGGGTGCAGCAGCATCTTAGCTGAGAAAAATAAATTGACATGTTTGGGGAAATATGCCTGGTCAGGGGAGAGAGAGAAGAGGGGGTGATACAGGAGGGAAGGGCCAGCACTCGTTCATGCTCTGTGTGCATATTTAATATATAATGCTGACTTTAAAGGGTCAAAACCAGATAATTAGACTTTGAAAAAGTCAAAAGTATGATTGAAGAATACATAAATAATACAGTGAATTAAAGGAAATTAGTTAAAATATAAATTAATAAAGGGCTTTGTATTTTTACATTTACTGGGGACTGGAATCAGATTTATCTGAAATCTTTGTTCCAAAGTCAAACTATCTGGGTGCAGGTTGCAGAACCGAACACTGTTGACTGATCAAACACAAGGCTTGTGATTTAATCAAACAGCATTTTTAAACACCAGGAACAGCTGACACAAAACAGTAGCAGGAAGAGGATGCAGCTAAATCAACTACTAAATCATGGATCCATTTGAAATGACATTCTGGACAACACGATTCATACATTGTTTTGATTCCATTTTCAAACTCCCATTACGTGTCTTTGCATTTCCTTTCCAAAGTCAATTCAAACATCACAGTCACATCGACATAAATAACAACAATAAGAGAACAATACAATCAACCTCCTCCATGTTCACTGCTCTGTTGTTACATGCAAAAATGTGGTTATTGCTCTACTTTACCTGATTTTCATGGTTCCTAAGATGCTACAAACTACTTGAAAGTCATGTGACATTTGTTTAATGCTGCATTAAACAATGTTTGGCCTCTAGGACGCAGAAAAACACCAAAACAAAGATCCACAGAGCCACAGAAACCACCATGGGCTATCCCTGCCTTATACCTTTGTTGTGGCTGACATGTTAGCCAAGAATTGCCCACTTTCACACGTGTCTGCTGCTCTGCTCCATTTGGCTGCAGATGGAAGTGAGAGAGGCGGCAGAAGGGCTCTGACATATGAGTCAGTGTGAGCTGGCGAGATGTGGGAAATGAAAGGGACCAAAAACAAACATAAAGAAACAAACTCATGCAATTGGCTTGAAAGGTCACACCCTAATACATTTTCTCTCACATTTTCCAGACTCCCTTTAAACATCTCCTTTCAATGCAGTATTATGCTTGAGAGCTTTCGTTTTTTTCTATTTGTTTAAAATGTATAACCTACTATGTACAGGGGGCTCAAAATGGAATACATTTATGTCATGTTGATTTGCTTGAACATGAAATCCAAAATATATTAAGATTCAATAAGAGATGAAAAGATAAATCAAATAAATACTTGTACTAATGTTTTTCCCTCATATAGATAGACAGAACAGCACACTAACAGACACTCCTGATGTGAGCTACTTACTGGCCTGTCAATAAGGACATAACAATTTAACCATTTAACTCAGCATCTCAATTAAGCAAGCAGTAATCCGATTAGCTATTCTAACCCTCCATTATAACCCCAGTTAGAGCTGCCTCTGGATGAGCCTCCTGTTTGGTGGGGTTGGGGGGGTGGGGGCTGATTATGGAGGCCTGTGGAGCAAGATATTAATAGCTGTAGCACTTTCTGATGGTTGATCCTCCACGCAAGCCAATTTAATGAAAATCGGATTTGCCAAAAGTGAATGAGTGAGGATGGGGAGAGGAGTTGGGGATGGGGGTGGAGGGTGGGGATAGTTAGGTGCAGAGTTTGGGGATTATTGTGTAATTAATCTGTTTTGGATGACCCGTCACTCTGGCTCCATTGCCCTGGGTGGATGCCAAAATACATACGCTTTCCTACAAACTGCTCTAAAGAAGCATGTAAAGGGTCAGTGTCAGTTATTATGTGCTAACATGTTTGAGATATCAGGCTCTGAAACTTCTGGTACCACCCCAGTGGTAGCAGCCCTTTGAGGAAGTTTCACATGCCAAGAGTCAACATTCAAAACTCAGGTCAATACAATTTTTATCTATAAGGCAGATGTGTCAGTCCCCGACACACTGTCTGCACAGCAAACACATCCAACAACAGATGACATGTACTCAACTGTAAATAGATGGAGCGGAAACACAAGCAATTGTCAATTTTTTTTCCCAAGATCCTCTGAATATTTGGGCACTAACGCAATTAAATATTTACTGTAAAATACACATTCCCATTAAATGTAGCCCCAACTTCACACCTTAGAAAATTCACATATAGATACTAGATAGATAGTTAATTGCTCAGGCACGTAAATGTCTGTCCTTGTATGCCTGCTATTAGAGCCCAAGATACAAACAAAATGTGACCCACTCATCAAAACATAGAGCCACCACTGGTCAAAAGCTCCACAAGGTACCTTTATTGTCCCAGAAAAGGCAATGACTGCAATTATACACCACATGGAGATGTTGAATGGAAGTGACATCAGATATCTGTGGAGCCACACTGTTCAGCTGGCCAAGCAAGATGATGATGTCACAGTGTAAGTATTTAGAACATGTGGTCAGGTTTTCTCTCTCTGTCAAAGTCCACATTAATGACAAAACAATCCCAGCTTGAGGTCCACCTACTAGCTTTCATCAGTATCACATGGTCTTCATCAGCCAGTGGAGTTGTCGTGAAGATGGATCTGATAAATACGATCAAGATCCATCTCCAGCAACAAAATCCATTTGCTGATGAAGACCATGTGATATGGTTGAATGCATTCATGTTTGAGACTTCCAGTCCTGTTGGTGAATAGAGCCACAACTTTTGTTTTTACATTTTTTCAGATTGTTTTTTCCATTTGTTAAATCTGTACATGTAAACATGTTAATAAGTGAGCTTTTGAGGTGTTGCCAGGCATATTTTTCAAGTAGTTGTTTCCCCCTGCTTCAAGTCTTTATGCTAAGCTTAGCTAATTGCCTGCAGGCACTAGCTTCATACTCAACAGACAAGCATCAGAGTGGTATTAATCTTCTCATCTAACTCTCAACAAGAAAGCGAATAAACGTATTTCCCAAAATGTCAAACTATTCCTTTAGTTACAGATCAGATTTCAAGTAGTCTAATGTAAACATTGGTAAAATCTTCAATAAAATTAAGTTAACCAATATTTCATTCACACCACTAGTGGCATAAAACACAAATAACACATTTTCTATTACAAGGGAGCAAATTCAACACAATGCAAACATAAGAAGAGGTAAAAGGGGTTCACATTGCCCTTTACAAGACAGAGGAGAGGACAGCCATCAGTTTCTCACAAAGAGGTAACTGATCCAAGTGCATGCAAGGGTGACATGCTGCAGAGATGGATCAACATGTCATATAAACTAATGGGAGAAACTGGTTGGTCTTACTCCATCCATTCGTAGAGAGGAGCCAAGATGGAGCTGAAGGGAGGAAGCAGTTTTAGATCATCATGGTTTATTTCTTTTTCATTAATGTCTGTCTAAAGAAAGTGTAGTTATGTTATATATTATATTTTCATAACCATATTCTTTAATATACTCTGTATTAGATTCTACTTTTCATTTAATTAATTCATTTAGTCCTTATTTTGTCCTTTACTGTGCTCTTTTTGGAAATAACAAGTTATATAAGAGAACAATGGCTTGTGTAACACATGGAAATTGGAAGTTTGTCAAAGAACATTGAAATCCCCATATATGGTCCTGGACTGGGCGGCTTAGTGGTAGAGCGGGTCGTCCACCAATTGGAAGGCCGGCGATTCGATCCCGGCTTTCCCCAGTCCACATGTCGAAGTGTCCTTTCTCTCAAGGGCTGTGCCTTGTGTGTGTGAATGATTAGTTAATTAGTTTCTTTGAACATGGCAGTTGGCACCTGCCATGAATGTGATGAAGATGATATGTAGTGTGAAGCGCTTGAGTAGTCAGAAGACTAGAAAGGCGCTATACAAGTACAGTCCATTACATGATTTACATAATTGTCAAAACCTGTTGAAACTGGTTATTCTGTCTTACTGAAACTGTGTGATATGAAAAAAATCACATACACACCAGTGTTTTAAGGATATCTGACATATGAGATCATGCATCCTCCATCCTCCAGGTCAGTTGACCTCCTACGAGAAAAACACAGTTTGATAGGATATATAGGGAATGTTGTTTAATGGATTCCCAGAAAGTGGGAATAGGTTTGCACGAACATTTTATGTAAAAAAAGGAAGTTACAGTTACAGAAGTTACAGAACACAGAAAGAGTGAGGTTTCTTTCAGGTTTTTTCAGTTACTCTGCAGACAGACTCAGCTTTTGTTTCTTTTTAATAAAAGTCTGTTACTGAAGAATTCATGTCTTGTTGCTAATTCCTCTCCAACACATAATTGCTGTCACGAACAGGATTGGATTGGGCAAGCTACCACGGCGAGGAGTCGAGGCTCCGGGGCACTGTCTTTGCACAGAAAGTGGCCACAATAAGAGGTAAGCAACCTTTTGCTTTTCTTTTGTGTGGAGACATTGCACTGTGGGGTCCACTCTTATTATTGCTCACCAATAAAGAACACAATAATGAGAGGCGGCTGAGACATGAGTACTTCCCAAATGTGCACAAAAGAGTGAGCGAGTGAGTGAGAGAGTGAAGAATACAAGCTTGCTGGGCTAAAAAGATTATCTGGCCAGGTAGCTGTGGTGTAGCAGCTGGGACAGCACCTATAGGGCTGTGATCTCCCGCTCGAGAGATGTTGGGTTCTGGTAATAAGGCCCTGGGCAGCAAAGACCTGAGATTTAAGAAGCAGTAAAAATTGTAAAATATATAAAAGAGGTGTAAGAGTAACGCTATAGCCTACCTTGCTTAGAACTCTAGCTGTAAAGGATTAATTCTAGAACAGTGGAGCGACCAGTAGAGGAGGAGTGTGAAAGCCTCCATTGAAACACTGCAGATCTCTAGTCAAGCACTACTGAATATGTTAAAAACAAATAGCGCTAGTATTAGTAGAAATACACTGTGATAAAATAAGACAGCTGTTGATAATTGTATTTTAAGTAGATCTACATATCTGTGTTGGTGTGTGTGTACAGCACTGTGTATGTCTGTGTAGTTGTGTGTGTGTGTAAATGTGCTTTCCCCCGCCTTTTGCGCTCTCACTCTCTGCATAGCAACGGTCACTGAGCCATGTGTGTGTGCGCGACTAAGCTGTTTTTGTGTGTCTCAGTGAAGAGAACGGTACAGAGAGAGAAAATAAGCAACTGACATTGTACAGCATTCTGATAATATTATGAATTTTCGTTTAGCGCAGATAAAATACCTATACTATTACATGTTTTATAATTAAATTTATAAGCGAACAGTATAGAGTCTGTACAGCAGTACTGGCAGAAAATATGAGACTATTGATACTTAAACGAGGTTAAAAACGAGATAGTAAATGAAGAAAGGAGAAGAGGAAATGAAAATGTAAAAAAGAGACTAGAATAGGAGTTGCAGTGTTTTTAGTGTTAATGGGAATAACTCTTCTCATACTATTCACAGGGATATTGTGGAGATAGTTACAAATAAAATTAGTACAACTACAGTAAATGACAAATAGCCTACATCAGTAGAAAATAAAAATCAAGACAAAATTTAACTCTAGCTATAAAGGGATTTTCAATATATTTTTGGAAAAACAGCTCCAGATGGGAGCACATCACCCCTGATCAGGAATTAGAGGGGAAGCGAATTAATAAAATACATCTAGTAGTAGACAGTAGCTAAAGTACAGTTACTGCACCTAAGTACAGATTTAGGGTGCTTGTAGTTTACTTGAATATTTTCTTCATAAGCTGTTTTCTGCTTCTACTCCACTACGTGATAATATACTGTCATTAATTATAAAAAGACTCTCAAATAAAAGAGACAATGTCAACTTCAAGAACAGCAGAGGATGTGCTCTGTGCCAAATATCTGCTCCTTGAAACAAAAATAAAGGAAATAAATAAGAGGTGGCAGAAACGAACTAAAGACATGATTACACAGTGGCCAGAGGGAGACACTTTTGACATTGCAAAGGGTGAGGAAATGGAAATCCTTATAAAATCAACAAAACGAATGAAAAAGAGAGAAGAATTACAAGTGTTAAAGCTGTATCAAGAAGAAAGAAAGAAATTTTGTGCTTCAATAAAAACGTGCAGATAAACATTATTAGGAAAAACAAGTGAACGAGGAAGACTTGGCAGAAAAAACTGTGCAGCTCCTCCACCATATCACCACAGGTGCCAAACCTTTGTAGTGGGAAAGAGGCAGGTAGGATGGTAGAGGATGGGGCGGAGGAGGTAGAGCATGGTGCCTCCCCTTCCCAACAAGAATAGGTAGTGAGGCCAAAGGTTAAAGAAAGTGACCTGTGCTCTCCTCAATTCCTTATTAACCTCAATTCCTTATTTTGAAATTATAAGTTTGGGAGAGATAGAGAGAAGCCTGGTGGAACTGAGACAGCAAGTGTTAGGTGAGGCACATGAAACACAGGTACAGTATGGTAAAGGGACTTCCAGGACCTGCCAAAAGCAGGCTGGTGGAGGTGGTGGGGCTTGGCACCATGCCCCTTGCACAATTTTGCAGTTGTATCACTCATTCAGTTAACAAACACCGCAAACAAGAACAAAGAGCACTGGAACAGGATAAGAATGAGGAACGGAATCTGGTCCAGCAGCAACTATCGGCTGGAAAAAAGAAAATACAAGGTGCAGTGATAAGTCCACCTCCTGCCCCCCAGCAACCTGCACCAGCACCTGCACCTGCTCCACCACCACCTGCTCCCGCAGCAATCTACCAACAGCTACCTTTTCTTGAGACAGGGATACTGGAGAGGGATGGGTCAAGGTATGAGAGGAGAAAGAGGAAGGAGACCTGCCCTGCCCTCAGGTACCACAGGACAGCCCCTCTGCTGGGTGTGTTGGAGACCTGGACACTTGAAAAGAGATGAGCGATATTGGGGCCAAAGGGGCCCTCAAATGAGAACCAAGTGTTCAACAATCCTCAGAAAGTGGGCCGTCCAATACATTCAGGGGCCCTGATCAGGGTTATGAGGGATGCCCAGAGTGTCTGAGAGTCAGCTGCCTATGATTTCCAAGGGGGCTGATAAAGAGGCGATGCTCCCGGTTCAAATAGAAGGCAAAACAACTTCAATGATGGTGGATTCAGGTGCAACATACACCTGTGTTAACCTGCAAGATGCCTCTCATCTCCAACGGACTGGACAATTTGTCAAGACAATTGGATTTTTCGGGAAAAACGCAGCTGACTCCCACCACAGAGCCAGTAACTCTCACAATAGATAAACAACAGACAAAAATAGTTAATATTAATATTAATCTCAGTAGACACTCCCATTAGATTATTGGGTAGAGACACCCTATGTAAATTGCCAAGTATGGTGTACTCAAGATGGCATTTATTTAAATCAACAAGCTCTCCAGATGCCTCTTATTGCATCACAACCATCCACAGTGTTCTGGTTGGGAAACATGTGGCAGACTATACAAGACAGCGTGAAACAATGGCTGCCTTTTGTTAAAGCACAAATACCAGAAGCAAAACCTCCATTGCTAGACTAGATCAGTGCACATTACAGTTTTTACATACAAATGATGAGACTAAAAACAGTACATGGCTGAGTGAACTGCTCCCAGGGGTCCAGATATCAGCAACATCAATCATAATTGGAATAGCATGGTGCAGCCCTGAGGGTAGAGGAAAACCAGTATTTAAAAGAACAATTTAAAGTCCCCAATGCTACACCCCACATAACACTGTTGTTCAACCCTGATTATGAATCCAAACATTTAGGACCTATGGTGAAGGTGGCACAGTCTGTCAAATGGGATAAAACTGAAAATCCCAAAGTATGGCATAACCATGATAAGAATTTTATCAAAATAATGATATCTGTAACAGCCATTGCTAACTCACAGGTAATAATATTATCTGAGACTCAACAGCAAGCAGTGACCACCAAAGAAAATAACAAGCTGATGGAGGAAATGCTAAAGCTAGTCTCTTTACAGTTGTGGTCACAACACAACACTGATGTAGGTTTGGTTACCACTGCCCAGCCTGTTGAGGTAAAGTTGAGAAAAAGGTGTAGGACCCCTGAGGTGCCACAATATCCCCTAAAGCCAGACACTGAACAATAATTGAGGGCTTATCAAGGCAGGAGTAGTAGGTACCCAATCCTTACACCTGGTTGACAAACAAGCCACCCTCCTCTAAGTTTTTCACAGTCATAGACTTGTGTTTGTCATTTTTCAGTGTGCTACTGAGCAAAGAGTCACAGTACCTGTTCGCTTTCACGTATTGTGACCGGCAGTTCATGTACAAATGCTTACCCCAAGGTTTTAAACATTTGCCGCATGTGTTATAATAAGTGTAATAAAGTATTGAAAGAAAGTCTGGCCAACTTATCTACCAAAGTCACAAGCACGGTTATAATGTATGTAGATGACCTTTTCATTTGTTCAGACTCTGAGGAGCAGTGACACAGGAACTATTAAAGTCCTGCAAGAATTGGCAAAAGGCCTCCCAAAAGAAACTTCAGTATTGTTCACTACAGGTTGAATACTTGGCTAGATTGTTGAAGGAGGGCACTAAAATATTTCTCCATCCCAATTGGAGGCCATCTCTAAAGCAGTGAAATCCCAAACTGTTAGACATGTTGAAGTTCCTGGGTATCACAGGATATAGTTCAGATTGGGTGCCTGACTACACTGCCATCATCCTACCTCATCGACATCTTGTGAAAAGTGCAGGCGCCACTAAGTTACAGGCCAAACTCAAATGGACCTATAAGGCCCATGTAGCCTTTGAGAAAAGGTTGTGTCATGATGCAGACACCCATGCTTGCTCTCCCTGACTATGACAAGCCACTTTATTTGTTTGTCTCTCACAGACAGAAACATGCAACTGCTGCTTTGACACAGGCCACAGGAGTGGGAACGAAAAAACAACCGATTGCCTATTACTCTACTGCTTTGTCACCTGTACAGCAGGAATTGCCTCCCTGTTATCAGGGCTTGCTAGCAGCTCATTTGATGTATGAGAAGGCATCTGCCAATAACAATGGGTTATGATGTTTGCATTTATATACATCATAAGCTAACCAACCTGATAGAGCAGGGTAAATTTGTCCTCACTGGGCAAAGAATAAACACATATTCCTATCTGCTCCAATGTCCTGACGTAACTGTCAAGATATTTCAAACAACAAATCCTGCAGATAGTATACCTTTACCCAATAAGGGAGAACCTCATGACTGCGACACAGAAGTTTCAAATTTTGTAAAGCTACGAGCCGATTTGATGACTGAACCACTGCCAACCTCAGAGCTCATTCTATTTGTCAACGGTTCATGTTACAGGGACACTGATGGATTGAAAGCAGGGTTCGCTGTAATACAGATGCAGAACGGTCAAGCTATGACCTGCCAATCTGCTCAATGTCCTCAGCTGTGCTCTGCTAAAGTAGCTGAGCTTGTTGCATTAACGGAAATTGTGCAAATTGGCTACAGGTGACAAATAACAGTGACAATCTGCACTGACTTGGCATATGCTTATGGTGTTTGTCACATGTATGGTTTGCTCTGGAAAGCCAGAGGATTCAAGAAAACAGATGGGTCTAACATACAGCATTATGACCAAATGCTCGCTCTTGCTGAAGCAATGATGCTCCCCACAAAAATTGCAATTGTTAAATGTAGGGCACGTTCTTCCTTGTTTGCACAAGATGGTCTTCACCCAAACATGTCAGGTAGTCGCACGCTGGCGGCTAACCTGCAGCACCCTGTGATGTCCTCCTCACGTAGTTGACTATTTACATCACCTGTTTCCCCTCGCTCTTCTTCTTTCTCTTCTCTGCCCACCAAAAACAGCCACGCACCCTCTGCTGTCACTAACTCCCCCTTGTGGACTGATCACAGTGCTGTTATTTGGAGCCTGGATCCCTCTAGTGCTACTTTTAAAATTCCAGCCTCTTCTTGCTGACTGGGATGCTGATTGTGCCACCATGCCCGTACGACCCCTGCAGGCTCTGGTGTATTTTCCTCTCCTTGTGTGTCTTGTGTGTCTTGTGTGTCCTCTGTTAGTCTCAAGTTGTGTGTGTGTGTATATGTTTCCTGGTCTGACTCCCTGGTCTTCCGCTTGCTGCTGATCACCGGCACACCTGACGCTCATTACTCATCAGTCTCCACAGCATTAATACCTGGCTTTTCGACACTACCAGTGCCAGATCGTCTCTGTACACTTAAAACCCTCCTTGCTGGTGATCGCAGTCACATTCTCCTCCCGGATCTCTGTCAACCTGTTCGCCTGTCCTGTTGGCTACACCGCCATCCTGCCAGCTGTCTTCCCAGCTCTGCCTGCTAGCCAGCTGTCTCCCCGGCTCTGCCAGCTAGCCAGCTGTTTCCCTGACTCTGCCAGCGACACCTCACGAGCCACTACCACTCGGATCCAGTCCACTCCACTCTGCGGATCCGCTGCCAGGACAACACATCGCCACACCCGGACCAGACCAGAACACACCTCCCCAGTCCCCGGGCCTGGATCTTCGCAGTCCACCCAGGGTCGGACGTGCCACTTCCCCGAGGGCTACAGTAGATGTCTCCGGCGCTACCACACGGGAAAAGTGCTATCTTCAGTTATCTCTGTTGTTTAAATAAACACTGACTTATCTTTAAATCTACACATTGTGTTCTGCATTTGTGGGTTCTCTGATCATGCACTACAACATTTTAATGAATGCAGACGCAGGCATGTGTTCAATTCTTGTGCTGTTGGACTTAAGTGCTGCCGTTGACACAATTGATCATGGCATTCTTTTAGATAGACTGAGGCACTGGGTGGGCATATCTGGCGCTGAACTAGACTGGTTCTCATCTTATCTGTTCACTGGGAAATTCTGTGTCAGCATTAATAACTTCATGTCATCCTTTTCCCATATCAAGTACGGTGTGCCTCAAGGTTCAATTCTGGGACCAATACTGTTCTCCTTATACATGGTTCCCGTGGGTGATGTCATCCGCAGACATGGTATTTCTTTTCATTGTTATGCGGATGACACTCAGTTGTACCTCCCTGTCAAGCCCACTGACCTTAATACACTGAGTTCTCTGCAGGACTGCCTGCCTGACATAAAAATTTGGGTGTCAATAAATTTTCTTCAGCTCAACTGAAATAAAACTGAAATCCTTGTCATTGGGCCCCAACACATCACTAAACAAATACTGCCATCTACTGGTAACCTGTCACAACATATCAAGCCTGTTGCAAGAAATCTCGGTGTTCTGTTTGATAGCAATTTATGTTTTGAGCAACATATCACTAAGCTTGTTCCATCATGTTTTTATCACCTCAGAAACATTGCAAAAATCAGATCTATTATAAATCTTAGTGATGCAGAAACTGTTGTACATGCTTTTATCTCCTCACGCCTCGATTATTGTAACAGCCTGTTCACTTGTCTTAATCGAAAAACTTTGACACGACTGCAGACTGTACAAAACTCAGCTGCTAGGCTGTTAAACAGGACCAAGAAGTACGACCACATCCCACCTGTTTTAGCCTCTTTACATTAGCTCCCTGTTTGTTTTAGGATTGATTTTAAGATCTTGTTGATTACTTTTAAGGCCCTTCATGGCCTGGCTCCAGACTATATTTCAGACCTTGTAATCCCTTATGAACCTTCATGTAGTTTGAGATCTTCGGGCAAGGGTCTTCTGTCTATTCCTGAGTCCCGGATGAAAACTAAGGGGGACAGAGCTTTTGCTATCAGGGCCCCGAGGCTCTGGAATAACTTGCCTGAAGGAATTAGGTTGTCTGAGTCAGCGTCTTCTTTTAAGTCTCTTCTCAAAACACATTTTTATCTGAAAGCAGATCCTGATTTTACCTGAACTGGCTGTTTATTTTATTGCTTTTGTGTATTTTATGTATTTTATTTCTTTATATTTCATCATTTACTGTGGTATTTTATTTCTCTTGTTGTGAAGCACTTTGTACTTCATTTTGATAAGTGCTCTATAAATAAAGTTTTATTATTATTTTATTATTATTATAGGAAAGACAAGACCTTGGAAACTATGGGGAAGAATTGAAGCTGAAGCTGCTAAACAAGCAGCTACTGGAGATGTGCAAGCTGTAATGCTCCCAGTATTGGAGTTAACTAGTAAAATCAGAGACAAAGACTTGGTTGATATTCAGACCACAGCAAAAACCAAGGAAAAACTACTTTGGGGGGTGGGGGTTACGACGACGACACAGGTATACCAGCTTTTGTTAAAAGCGAATTCCACCAATTTTGCACATCAAGATCAGTTAGCTAGTCATAGAGAGTACTACTCAGCCTGTGAAAACTGTAGTTGTTGTATACAACAAGTCCTCCAAATTAAACAAAACTACGTTGTTTGTCCAGGCCCTCCAGAATGACACATGTAAGCGTTTTCTGATCGGATGCCACTATTGACAGGACAACATCGCTGTTTCAATAATGAAATCGTTTTCTGATCTTACAACACTATGGTTGAGGTTTGGTCATATTTAGGTACAGAAACAACTTAGTTAGAGTTATGCTTGTTACACCCGTTCAAATGCCTTCACTCCACGATGGTCAGAAGTGTGTCTGCATGCGCTTCTGGAGCGGCCGGGTGAGGTCTGAGTTCTGTGAGGAGGACTGGGAATAGTGGGAGGAGGTTGATGCCTTGCTGTCTTTGCGGAAACATTGTGGTTTGTGTTAAAATTACTACTAAGTTAAGGTTAGGGGACCTTCATCATCATGGGTACAATAATAAACACTTGGTTACGGTTAGGGAACGATCGTGGTCATGGTTAAAAGAAATTAACGTTGACTATTGGTAGGAAACGGGAAACAAAATTTTGTTGAACCATTCATCCATCCCGACCTCCTCTCTCTCCATGAACATCACTCGACTTCCTCCTTTGTACCCAATGGACAAGAGTCATAATTACTACAGCCACTACAGGGCTTTGACACTTGAACGTAAATAAATGTAATTTTTGGACATTTGCTGACACGACTGATGCTCTGTTTTTTCTTGGGAGTTCAGTCTCATTGTATAATGTCTTCTGTGGATCTGTCAAGTCTTTGAAGATAATGCTGGTCTGGACTTGAAGACAACAGTTTTACAGAAAGCCTGTATTACAGACTGGAGCGTAAAGTTAGAAAAATGCGTGTTTACCAGGTGTGGGCGCCAAACGAAAGGACACCATCAATGTATTAAAGGTGGGGTATGCAATTCTGGAGAAATCCAATACCATGACAAATACCATGATATAGAGCAAACAACAAGCAAGTAATGTAACTAATGTTAGCTAGGTTGTGGGTTAGCAAACTGTCCTACAGTTGCTGCTGCGAAGCTAACATGCAGAGAGGACGGTGCGGAGGAGATGGTTTCCCAGAGCCAGCACAGCAGCTCCAGACAGCGATACTCACAGCTCTCCTGCTACTATAGCTAACATCACAACAACAGCAGATCTTGGCAAACTAGAAAGTAAGCTGAATGTCCGCGGGCAAGTCATTTAACGTTACCTGACACACAAATCATGGATGGAATGGCTGGAATAATGTTGTGTTGTTTATTTCTGATTTACAGAACCAGGGCTGTGTATACAAACACCCGATTTTTTTTCAGCGCACACACTGAAGGGACAGCTAGCGGACTGTGATGAGATATTTGCTGAATTGGACAAAAAGAAGTGTATTGGATTAGAATCGCATACCCCACCTTTAAGATAATATGCAGTGAAAGTTGCTTACTGAGAGCATACACCAAAAATGGTTGGTATAAAGTTTTCAGTCTTCCACATTTTTGAGCATACACATTAGAGTCCCTCTCTGGCCAAGCCAGCTGACTACCTGCACACATGAATGTCATGAAAATAATTTACTGATACAGCTTTGCAAGACTTTTTGACCTAATGGATCAAATTGTGACAAGATAAGTCATTGATTGTAATATTAATATATATATACATTAATAAAAAATATTTAAAAATATATATTAATGGTGTCACAGCCATTTTGTTTGTATTGATTATGTATGGGAAAAAATGTTTTTCAGCCAATAATTGAGTTGCATTATGCGCAGTGTGGGCTCCTATACTATACACTAAATGTTGGTATACTGTATCTTGGTCTGCTGTGATTTTGACCATTATGTTTTAAAATCTGTCTCTTATGATTATAAAAAATAATTACCTGTGATCCTCTTGATGCCTGCCTAATTATCTACTAATTGAGCATCTACTGTATACAGACATAGACTATAAATGTTTTACATATGAATGGTGTATGGTATATGAAAATATATCTACACTGATGAAGCAGAGAAACTCTTGTCATGTCTGCTCATGTTACAATTTTCTATTTATATCTAATGGTTATGTGTTCATGCATATCTGTGATGCATTATAAAACACTTAAGTGTCAGTTGATTATCCTTTCTCATGTGTGAGAGAAACTTTGATAGAAGCAGTAGCCACGATCTCCTCCTGAAAAGGTTTGTGTTTGTGAAAGGCTAAATGTATTCTATAGCTCTAAGTTGAGCCTCTTATGGTATATTTTCATTCAAATGCAAAATATAAAATGAAGAGTTGTCAAAAGAAATCAGTGTGTTTCCATCAAAGTGACAGGTAACACTTTATAATAAGGGTACAGATCACATGCTTTAGTAATACATAACTAATACATAACTCATGATGATTTAATGCATGAACAAGGAAGCGAGGTTTTTTAAATTGTATTAGATATTTGTTTGTTGTTGTTGTTGTTGTTTAAAAAAGTGGAGTATAGCACAGAAGATAAGGGTGCCTTAAAACCAAAAACATCCAGCAGGTCCAGTTGACAGATCAGGGGAGAATGGACGGACATGTTTAAGCATACAGCATTCAGCAGTTTACATCGTACTGAAGTAAGAAAAACTAGGTGTTAATGTCAGGCATCTGATTGTGACTTATCAACATTACTAGAGATCGTTTCTGTTGACCACCGTAGACATGTATATTGTAGATGTTTGCATCTGACTACCAGTTTAATAAAAACAGCTTTATATTTCTATGAGAACAGGTATTGTTCGGCTTTTAGAGAGACTGATCCAGTGCATGGGTCTGAAATGCTCTTTTCTATGTAAGTGGATTCCAGCTGAAGTAATAGCAAGTTAAAGGGGAACCCCACCAATTTTACACATCAAAGTCTGTTTCCAGATCTTGGGGAGTACTACTGCATGTATGAAAAAAGTTGTATAAAGCCTTTTTTTTGTGGCTCCAGAGGGAGCTGTGTGAAGTTTGATGAATGCCCTTGATCATTTCTTAATAGTGAGCAACAGAAATTCATCCTGCATTAAATCATCATGAGTCATGCATTAGTTATGCATTACTTAAGCATGTGTTTTGTATCCTTATTATAAAGTAATAAGACAATCAAAAGACCTCCAGTAACACTTCAGTAGCAGTTCATGGCTGGCTCCTACTGAAGATGACATTTATGTAATATTCATATATTCATGAATTTGTTTGTCTTCTCTGTCTGCACACATCATGCAATGTTTTGGTCTCCTAGTCTTTTGAAATGATATGTTTTAAAAAAATTCTCATCTTTCTATTTAGTTTTTTTTTAATTGCAAAGCACACATAAACACAAGTAGATGGAAACTCAAGGCAATGCCTCCTCTCAGGCTGCATATGAAGTTCCCTGCTTCTTTTCTTCAACCCAGTCTCACCAATCTGCGTACAAATAACACGGCTTTACACTTTAAAATTTCGTGCAGATGATATGCCAAAGTCCAATTTTTCATGCATATGATACGCCAATCCTTTCCATTGACTTCTGTGGGACAAATGCGTCCAAATACCACGCATCACCTTGAACGGTCATGATGTCACCAGCGGCAAGGGAACACGAGCGATCAGTGTGCCTGCGCTAGCCCCTACAGTGCAGGACTTCAGGTAAGATGATTTAACTGTGGCATTTAAACTGTGATTATTCAGTCAATAAGTGGAAACAATACAGAAAAATAGTTTTAAGGTGACGTGACATGAGTGTTGACATGAGATAACTGTTTTACAATTGCATTTGCTAGATATTATTACATTCTTTACCGATCTTTTGCGGCTTGAAGTGACATTACTGCAAAAAGGTGAGCCTGTGTCGTGGCTAAGCGGTTAGCATTAAAATGACTAACTAGCATGTTTGCTTTGAGGTTTTCAGTGATATTAGGTTGATGTCATTACAAACGTTGTTGTGACATTCAGCCTGACATGTTTGGTATCTTTGGAATCCTTGGGATCTTGACTGCAAAGTAAAATAAAGTTCTGTGGGTTTGAATAAAGCCTGGCTGAATTTGAACCTGCATGTGGAACCATAGGGTAAGTTTAATCGGACTGCTCCCCTACTAGCACACCTGTCACCTGTGAGTGTAAGCTTGAAGCTTACAATGACATTTATATTAATGCAAAAGATGAACACTGCCAAATTATTAGAAATACCTTAGCTTGTTGGTGGTATCAGGGCTGTGGTGGCTCTGTTATTCTTTTATTAGTGAGCAATGATGTAGGCTAACATAAACATTAATTGATGTCCTCAACCTTGAATTTGAAAAAATAAAACCCCAAGGTGCAGGTCTGCCTGTCAGTCATTCTGTCTGTCTGCCTGCCTGTCTGTCTGTCTGTCATTCTGTCTGTCTGTCTGCATAATGCCTCGTTACCTGACTTCTAGCTGAAGTTAGAGGTTTGGAAAGAAGCTTCATTAGTGGTATCATTACAGTATTAAATGTAAGGATGATTGACAGCAATTGTGATGTGAGCAGAACATTATGACGTGGAATGTTTATATATTTAGATTATTCAATCATTTCAAATGAATTCATCCCAAATAAATATTCCAGATGATTTGCATACTCAAAGCATGTAATCCGAATGTATGTAATGAGCAATTATTAAACACAAGAAGGCAAGCATAAGATGTGCTTAGTCGCAACAAAATCTACCCTACATTAAAGAATATGCTCAGTAAGACCACATGTACTATATGTTAAAAAAAAACCCCAAAATTAGTTGGGTCAAATGTTTACATAGCTGTCGGCATCAAATATTCTCACATTGAAGAGATTGTCAAAGGCTTATACCACCGCTCTCAAACTAAATTCCTACTGTATGGGCTAGTCTATTCAGGTCAAGGTGGTCAGCTGATGCATTAGTAGTCAAATATGGCTATAAGTCCAATTATTAGTGGAATTCAGTGTATGTTGGATTTTTAAATGTAGGTCTTCTTGTTTACCTAAATATTGTGAAGGTGTCCGAGCTTGAGGCTTTGGGTGTGGAAAAGGCCATTTTGCCATTTGACCACCAAAAGTCCAGCTTAGAGGTGTGAACTGAGCAGCAAAGGAGCCACTGACGTCTTGACTCAACACACACAGTGAACAACTTTGCACTGCATTTCAAAGGTGATAATGGTTATATGAAAATCCATGATTCCCTCCACACCGTGCAAACCTTTCCTATCCTTTGCATTGTCCTGCAACATGACCCATTCGCTGGCACTTGTATGCAACATTTTGCCAGTCCATTCCACTATAATCCCAATAATCATTTATATTCTCTGCCATGATTTCTACATTCACGACACAGTTGCAAGCAAATCCGCCAAACCTTTCAAAATGGCTTATCCTCTGTCCACCGCACCAATCCACCACACCACTGTGGTGGAGCGGGTCGTCCACCAATCGGAAGGTCGGCGGTTCGATCCCGGCTTCCCCCAGCCCATGTCGAAGTGTCTTTGACAAGACACTGAACCCCAAATTGCTCCCAAATTGCTCCCGAGGGCTGTGCCTTCGGTGTGTGAATGGGGTGAATGGGATATGTAGTTGCAGCGCTTTGAGTAGTCAGAAAGACTAGAAAGGCGCTATATAAGTACAGTCCATTTACCAGTCCTTTCTCATGTCACAGCTGACTGCGCAAAGAACATCATGACCATTTAAGGTGATGCGTGGTATTTGGACACATGTGTGCTCCACAGAAATGAATGGAAAGGATTGACGTATCATATGCACGCAAAATTGGACTTTGGCATATCATCTGCATGAAATTTGAAAGTGTAAAGCCGTGTCATTTGTATGCAGATTGGCGAGACTGGGTTGCTTTTCTTGGTGGAGTGGACACAGTAAGTGCTGCCTCACAGGCTCAGCTCATGGACATAGAGCCCCGCTGCCTTTTCTTTCTCACACACACATAACGCAGGCCTCTGAGTGCTTCCGTAAGTGTTTTGCACGTAACACATGTATTATACAGTACTGTATATGTGTGTAGGAACTGTGTTAATGTTTTCAGACACATGTTAACATGTTTTATTCTTAAGTGCCAAGGTGTATGTCATTATCTTACTTATCCTGTTTATTCTTCAGCTTTTTCACCCGTCATGCCGGGTATGACTGACTACCATTTTGTTTAGCAGTAGTTGCCATGTGTTAGATTTCATGAGGTAAGGATTTTAGAGGTTAAGTGTTTCTGCGTTAGCAGTTCAGTGAATTATGTACTTTCACTGGACCCACACACACGGCCATGCATTACCACACAATACAGACCATTCACAACCATGAGACCACACACTCAAGCCACAACAATAACAACGACAATAATGTGAACTTACCCTTGACACAGCGAAATCTGTAGAAAAGACAAAAAAAGAAACATTAATATTTTTCCTTTATTTACCTAGAAACCAAATTCCATTTGAATCAATACAAAGGCTAAAGTGTGCATACAGTAGTATCAGTGGTCCCTCAGTAGTCCTCTCCTGTGGGATTTAAAGCTCCATCAAAATCCTTTCTAAATACCAACCAAGATGCCCAAGGCTGGAGGAAAGGGAACATTTCTTTCTCATACTAAAAATGTGGCAAAGTGATTTCACTGCATTTTACCATTCAAACAAACAAAGCCATAATTATTAGAAATATTTTATTGTATTACATTGGTTGCATGAATGTAGCCAAATTGTTTTTCACTGATGCAGTAGTAGTAGTAGTAGTGTGTGTGTGTGTGTGTGTGTGTGTGTGTGTGTGATAGCTGTAATCATAGCAGAAGACCTGGCATGTGCACATCTAGGTTTCTTCTTCATTTCCTGAACATTCTGGTTTATGACATGCTACGCTGTCCTGTAGAGGACACATTAAAGACCTGCACGAGGAGCTATGAGCGAGGATACACCGCTGTATCCTTTGCGGAAGTATTTTTGGCACGTGTTGTACACTGGAGGCATGACACACAGCTGGAATATACAAACCATGGTGGGAGCAGGACTCCACAAGTGATCCTTTTGTATTCACAAGTTGTATTAATGATTTAAGATGATCAAATGCACGATCAAACTTTCTGCCCTTCACCGTTTGTGTAGCGCCTCGTAAGGTGCGCTGTTCTAACCGCATTCCTTAATGACATTTCACCCATTCAGTTATGTCGGCTACGCCCAATACAACTGCTGTAATTGTGACATGATGCTTACAAGTGCAAACAGCTGCTAACGTCACATTATTATATCAACAAGACAAGAAGTCTGCAAATATCATTCCAAAAGTATAGTCCTGTGACGACATCTGCAGTTAGGGCTGTGGGCTACATTTGAGATCAATTTTACTTTGTCAGTGTGTTTGTGTGTAGGCCTATATAACTCAATCACGTACTGCATATAATATAGGCCTACTGTATGTCCCTCAATCATATATATATAATATACTGCATGTCACTTTATTGGTATAGTACTTTTCATACAAACATTTGTAGTGCTTCACGCAATAAAATACATAAAGGCTATATACTGTGTGTGTGTGTGTGTGAGTGTGTGTGTGTGTGTATGTGTTAAATAAAAGACAATTTGAATGACATTTGTACATTCTTGTCACATTATGCCACGCTGTGAATTGAATTAAAGTAAATATATAAGTTGTCATGAACACTGTTATGATCATCTGACAGAGATAATAAAATATAGCAGTAGCCTATAACCATAGGGCTATAACAAAACAATGGACAGATGATCCAAGATGGAAACTAAGGGGGACAGAGCTTTTGCCATCAGGGCCCCGAGGCTCTGGAACAAGCTGCCTGAAGAAATTAGGTTATCTGAGTCAGCGTCAGTCTCTTCTCAAAACACATTTTTATCTGAAAGCAGATCCTGATTTTACCTGAGCTGGCTGTTTATTTTATTGCTTTTGTGTATTTTATGTATTTAATTTCTTTATATTTCATCATTCACTGTGGTATTCTATTTCTCTTGTTGTGAAGCACTTTGCACTTTGTTTTGATAAGTGCTCTATAAATAAAGTTTTATTATTTATTATTTATTATGATGCAGCTGTGCGCACGCTGGATTTAATTGACGTTGCTTTAAAATGACGGCTCTGAAGCAAGCATAGCTTCCTGTTGGTTTTGTTGTACCTGTAAAAGTGGGACCGCTTCTACTGTAATCATTCTTACCAGTACGCAACGTTTAGTGATCATGTGTAATTCCCAGCATAAATCCAACCAGCTTCCACCAGAGCAGAGGTCTAATCAGCCTGAAAACAGCTGTGTGGGTGTGCAGGGCAGAGTTTACTGTTGATGACTGAGACTAGGGAGACTAGTGAATGTGTGAATTCACTACAGTGTTTTTGCAGTCTATGATTTTAGACTTTAAATCAAGAGGCATGTTCCTCGAGCCACAGTGTGGATATTTGTTGAAACAGTACACACCAAATATATGTGTGTGACAGGTCAGAAAAAGAAAAAAGGAACTCCAGCTCTTATTTTCTGCCACAGCCTCTAGTTTAAGCTGGATTTATAGTTCTGCATTAATAGGTTACGTACGTCGGCTAGTGCCTCCTCAAAAATCTAACTACATGTTTGGACGCCTGGAGGCAACAAGTGTTTGGTTGCTTGTGTTTTCTCCTACAAGTTTCCGATGCTGGTAGAGATTGTTGAAAGTGAAGGTAACAGAAAGACTTATCTAATAAAAAAATCTACAGTACAAAGCTGCTCACTCCGATCATCGCTCTCTATCACAATAGAGAGAAAAAACATAAAGTTTGTAAGTATTCTATTCAGTAATGAGCAAAGGTGAAATTTATTATTATTATTAACCTCTTGCGTCGAGTATAAACCCAGCTTACTCCTCCTGTCTCTGAACATTTAGCTCGGGATAAAACACATTTTATTACTCAAGTTGAAACATTTTCAAGTCGAGCAGATGCATCTTTACATTTATGCTGCATAGATCTAAGTCACGTCTGCTCAACTCTGTTCATGTTGTTTGATTGACTTCGTATGCATTTCTGCTGCCTCTACATTTTTGCTTCCTGACAAATTTTTGTGCAAAGTTACAAAATCAACGCAAACTGGGAAGACATTTGGGGATTAGAGGGTGCAGTTGGGTGCTATAACAAAATCATCTTTAATGTCACATGCAAGTATGATGGCAGGCATCTATGCAAATGTTTGTGCATGACACCTGCTCAGGTTTACAGACTTACAGATGCAAACGATCCTTTACACGGAGAGACAGAAGGGAATAAGGATAGAGAGAAAGAAAGAGAAAGAAACAGAGAGAAAGAGGAAAACAAAAGAACTAATAGAGAGACACTGAGAAAGATTGAGATGCAAACAGTGAAAGAGACAGACATAAACAGACAGACACATATGTAGTGAGAGGAAACCACAGCCTCATCCTTCTGGAATCTGACATGTAACCATGGAAACTTCCTCCACACACTCAAAGGAATTCAGGGAGTTAATTCTTAATTTCTCTTAAGGCAGCTCAACACAGTCTTCACCTCCTCTGATGCTGCTGCAATATTTCTCATAACAACGGCAGACATAAACAGAAAAAGCTGCGACCAACATTTACTGTAACACACCAGCTAGAACCATATCAACCACACAGCTGAAGAATTCACTGCAATTACAGTGTGAGTTTGAGGACTGTAGGGGTTTGTTAGCTTAGTCAGCACTAGCGAAGACATCTTACCATCATTACACAAAAGACGTTGCTTAATGTCTACGCCCTTAGTGAAATTTGTAAAATGCTGTTTTTACTGCTAATATGAAATAATTTTTCTGATCAATTAAAGTGCACATGCTAATTTATTCATGTCATACATTGCATGAATAAATGAATAATGCATGCAAACCAATTAATTAACATGTGCCCTAAATTTAGGATGTGTGCAAATTTTTAAAGCATCAATAATTGACTTTATTCAGCAACTTTAAAACTTATTTCATTTCCTTTCTACAATAGGCTGTATTTCGTTGATTGCTTTCATTTATTTAAGTCTGATTCTCTGTTGGAAAAAAAAAACTGCCTCTATGAGTTGATGAAGCTGAAGCTGGTTGCTGGTCTGAGCTTGCTTTCGACTGTGTTTTCTGCTTTTGGCTGGGCTGCGCTGGTCAGTTTAAACACATATGCTAGTACACCAGCTAACAGTGCTCCCAATATAGTATGACTGTGCTGTTGTAGTATAGAGATTATTTTAGCTGAATCAGGCTTTTGACAAAATAACAGATAGAAATGAGAAGTGATAAAGAATCACGTGACAGAGATTGTGAGGCCTGATGACTTCTACTGTCACAGAATCTGGTGGGATCATCCGTTTTTTGTGGAAAAAAAACAGAAATGTTTTAGTTTTGTATACAGTATATATTAAAACATACACTTTCCTTTAATTTCCCCTCAAAGGCCCTACACACCCACGCAGGCGTTTTCACTTATTTTGCCTGATTAGACTGACTACGAAATGAAAGTAGTATCCATGACATGCACACTAGTGTCTGCTAACAATCCCACAATGCATCACATTTTATAGATGTGTTAGATTCAACATTATGGTCATGTGACACTTCACACATGGTGATGAGACTGTAATCTCAGTTTACTGCTCACTATGGAGTGGATTACTGAATGTCTATTATATAGGGAGTAGTGAAAGAGTTAACCGTGACTTGGGATTTGTTCTATTGATTTGTTTGTTGTGCAGACTTCCGTTGAAGTGAATGGGAGACAGAGTGAATATTTGTAGGACGGAGGTAAAATGTGTTAGGGTGGGAGAGGTTACAACTTTATCATTCTTATTGGTTCATGACATTTGGTGACCTCCGTCCAACCTCAACCAGAGGTCTAATTAGCCAGGATAAGCGAAAACACCTGTGCGGGTGTGCTGAGCCTTGCTGAGTGAAATCCTCAAACCAAAGACTTCATCTTTTTATGGTTGCACTATTCAAACAAATGGAAATATTCATGAGCCCTGAGCATACACCTTACATACTGAGCTCAGGGCTGCAACTACTGACTATCTTGATTATCAATGAATCTACTGTGCTATACAAATATTGTGCTACTACACTAACATGTGCTATACAAATAAAGCTATTATTATAATTACTATTTTTGATATAAATCAGTTAATCAGTTCAACTTTGTCTATAAAATGTCACAAAATAATGACAAATGTTCATTATTAGTTACTAGTTATTTTTTCTGAGCAACAGTTGAAAACCCCAAAGCGATTCAAGTTACAGTACAGTGACATTCAATGGAAAAATGCAGTAAATCGTACATTTTTACAACTGTAAGCAGTAAATATTTGGTAATTTAACTTGATAAATGTCATAAACGATGAATCAGTTGTTTGAGTTTCATTGATGATTTTTCTGTTCTGTTCTCATTTCATAGTTGACAGGACTAGACTCTAAATGCATGACTGAATTTTGCACACTGTATCATTTTGTAGCCACGAAACACATTTTTTGCTTTTTTGCAATTTGACCAAAAAGTGCTTTTGTTCATTTTCCACCTTTGTTGTCGGACTTCAGCTCCTCCAGCAGGAAGTCGCTCTGCCGGTTGCCGAGCACGAAGGCCAGGAAGGAGAGGATGAGGGCATCCAGGATGCCGATGATAGCCAGGATGTAGGCCCAGCGCACTGAGCAGTTGCCCAGGGTGTACTTCCCTGTGTCCTCTCCGCACATGTCCCGGATCACCTCGGAGTCCCAGCCATTGGGGAAGATCATACAGCCGAGCACCAAACACACGGCTGGAGGGCAGAGAGAGAAGAAAGAGCGGACGGGTGTAGTCAGTAGAAAGAGTGATGAATGAATGTTTGAGTAAAGTGGTGTGATGGATATGGTGGTCACATACAGATCAGTGTAATGGCATTTGGTTAGTGGGATATTAGATTTTGTCAGGCAGTGCATGAAATAATGTGCAGAGCGATGGGTCAAGGTTCAATTCAATTCAATTTTATTTATATAGATCTAATTCATAAAAGAAGAAGATTTCATTGCACTTTTCCTGTAGAGCAGGTCTAGACCGTACTCTTTATAATATTATTTACAGAGACCCAACAAACCCCACCATGAGCAAGCGCTTGTGGCAAGGAAAAACTTAATTTAAGAGGCAGAAACCTCAGGCAGAACCAGACTCGACGGGGTTATGTTCCATTGAAAAGCAGCACAGGAAAGAAAATCAATACGGGAAGAGGGTTGAGTTTAAATGGACTGTACATGTTGTAAGGCGCCTTTCTAGTCTTCCGACCACTCAAAGCGCTTCACACACTACACATATCACATTCACGCACTGATGGTAGATGCTAACTGCTCATCAGTTCAAAGAAACTAACTAATCATTCACACACCAAAGGGAGCAATTTGGGGTTCAGTGTCTTGCCCTTTGACATGTGGGCTGGGGGAAGCCGAGATCGAACCGCCGACCTTCCGATTGGTGGACGACTCGCTCTACCACCAAGCCACAACCACCCATAGACCAAAACAAGATTGAAAGTCAGGGAAATGGAACAGGGGGTAAGGCAGGTGGGGAGAGAATATCAGTTTAGGTGTAAAACAGCAGGCCAGGCAGAGGGTTACATGACGTTAACAAGATGAAAGTTAGAGAAAGGAGGGGAGGCAGAGGAGAGAAGACAGAATATTATTTTTCCATTTCACTCTGGGTTGTAAGTCTATTGCAGTGGTATTTCCAGTATCAGGCTGATCACTCAATCTCTTCCCCTGTCTGTTCTCTCTATTCGTCAGTACAGGCAAGTCTTGAACTCACAGGGAGAGAAATAGAGAGATAGAACATGCCAACATGAAAGAGAGAGAGAGCGTGAAAAGAAACAAATAAAGAAAGCATGTACAGCAGCTGGCCGGCTCTTCAGCTAGGCTACCACTGAATCAAACTTAGCTGTTGTCACATCATTTTACACCAAATCAACATTCTTTGTAAAACTTGTATTTAAAACTTTAATTAAATAATTCAGCATTTTGGGAAATACTCATATTTGCTTTTATTTGGAGAGTGAAATGAGAACATTAGAGCTCAGTTGTTTACATGCTGAACAGTAGTAGCATCCCAATGCAACCTCACTTAGCATCTGGAGGTGTCCATACCTCTCCCCCTCTATATGAGTTGAGTATCACCCCGCACAATGAGCCATCATTCATGTGACTATGACAAACACTTCTTTTGACTATGACATGCAAAAACAGTAGCTTAATTGCCCTTGAGTAAGGATCAGTGATGATACAGACTATCGTGCGTGAAATCAATCCTTAATTCTTTTATGTATGAAATAAGTTACAAATTCATAAGAAGCCTACATTTCCCAACTACTTGAATTACACCTTCTTTAACAAATCAAAACACTGTTTCTCAAAGTGTGTCTGCAGTTAATTTTTAAAATAAAAACGTCATTGTTTATAACATGATCACTTGTAAGCCTTGTAAACTCTGTGGGCTCTAAGTTGAACCAAAACAGTGGTCTCTTCCTCTGTAGCTTTCTCCACCAACACAGCGCTTTAGTTTCCTGATATCCATAAATGTCATATACCATAAGGTATATGATGAAACTTAACTCTGGGTTCAGTACAGTTTTTTTTTTTTTTTTTTTTTTTTTAACACAACTTGTGTTTGGAATAGTGGAAAATTTCTCAACTGCAGGACCTCAATAGCTGGTGACCCTGCTGAGAAGTACTTGAAGTGGATGTGTTTATATATTTCCCCCTGCCTCAGGTCAACATCTTGACTCCAACTCTGTACTTCTCAAATAAGCGTATTTCCCAAAATGTTAAATTATCCTATAAAAATGTGATAAAACTTGTCTTCACTATGTCTCTGTGATAATTAAAAAGGAACGAAAGAAAACAATCAATTCAGTGAACTGATATTGTGTTTTCTTTCATTCCTTTTGATGTGTCATCAATGGAACAACTGATCATCCCTGATCTCCACTGTGAAGTAGAAGATCCTGTAAAGGCCCTACACGCCCAGGGTAAACCCACACAGGTGATTTTCCACCCACTTTCAACCTGAGCAGTGGTCTAATCAGCCAGAATAACTGAAAACACCTGTGTGTGTGTGTGTGTGTGTGCAGGGCCCTTAATCCTTTAATCAAACATACACATAAACACAAGACAGAGGGTTTATTAATTATTGATGATGAAGAAATGCCAGAAGATGATGGGCTAAGAGTAAGTAAGAAGAAGACAAAAACATTGAATTGGACAGACTTGGACAGTGACAGAGGAGATGGAAGTATTAAAATATTCATAACAGTGACCCTGTAATACTACACTACATACTATAGACACATCCACACATTCCAACACATATCAGCCCAACTAAACACCTATGGGTGATTTTGGACTGACGTGTGCTCCCAACCACCATCATACACCATAAAACTACAACTTGTCTTTTTGCTCCACCAACACTGTAACAAATTGCTGTAAAAATACAGCCAAATACTGCTACTAAAGTTGTTGTTATTGGCTCTGTTACTATTATTGTCATTATTATACCTATGATCATTCCTATTATTATTACTTTATTAATATTTATATTACCACTACCATTACGTAATTACTATTTTAAAATTCTAGGTGGAATTTGCATTGTGCTTCCCTCTCCCCCACCCCCCTTCTCTCTTTCTGCCTCCCTCTCTCTCTCTCTCTCTCTCTCTCTCTCTCAACCCAACACTGCGGCGGCAGATGGCCGCCCACCATTGAGTCTGGTTCTGCTCGAGGTTTCTGCCTGTAAAAAGGAAGTTTTTCCTTGCCACTGTCACCAAGTGCTTGGTCATGGTGGGAATTGGTGGTTGAGTCTCTGTAAATAATATTATAAAGAGTACGGTCTAGACCTGCTCTATAGGAAAGTGCAATGAGATAACTTCTGTTATGAATTGGTGCTATATAAATAAAATTTAATTGAATTATAAAAATGTGAGCTGTGTAAGAAATGAATGCTGTACTATTCATGGTTTAAGTTGTATTGGTAAAATGATAAAACCCATAATTCATGGTTAAACGATTAGAAATCATAATTCCTGATTAATGTTAGAAAAACAAGACATTTCATACAAGAAGATGCCGTATAGTTGAAAGTATGAAAGTAATAGCCTTGTTGTTATACAGGTTTTTGAGATCGCCTTAAGTGCCTGGGACCTTGGATTCTGGATTCTGTCCTTGACGAAGGACATGAACCACCGTTGAACCTCATCATCCCTCATTCCCGAGGAGGAAAACATCTCTTCCTTCACTCCCTCATTTTGATGACAGCAGTGTGGTAGGACTGTCACAAACCCCACATTCCCTTTGCTTTTTATTATCGGAACTAAAACTGACCCAGCACAATTACTGATCTCAGAACTAAGAATGGATCTGCTGCTCAATAAACTAACAACTGAGGAAACCTGAACATATCAACTTTTTAAGGAATACTTTCTTAAAAAGGCAATTAAGGACATTGAAAGGTTGTTTATTAGTGGTCTAAGTTTTAAAAATATTCATATGGTTTATATAGTATGTTTTAAATACTTGAATATTGTGTATGAATATGGTTTATGTTTAAGCCTACTGTGAAACTAACTGAGTGTGCTAAATTGGGTATTTTATAGTTTATTGAGAGGCAGTAATTCTGTCTTAAATTGTAGTCTTATATTTCACAGTTCACCATATTGAACCTACCCTCTGGCTCCAGCTACTGATTTGTGTCCTTCACTCATCTTCAACCCCTCCCTATGAGCCTAGACACTGGTCAAATATTAATTTCCCTGCCCTGTGACCACTAAGCAGACTACAGGGGTTACATTAACAATACATTTCTTATAATCCCAGCAAGCACCTGGCAGGCACAAGAGAGCATTTCCAGGTAGTGTGTCCTTAGCAATTTGAATATTTGCTTTCTCTTGAGTACATCTACACTTAAGTCAGTGAACACTAATGTTAGACTGGCCTGGTAAATAAACCCCATTTACCCCACTTGCATTTCATATTATCTTAAGCACACAACAATGGACATTGATGCAAATAACGAAGATGGCAGATGTTTTGGCTACTGAGTCCCAAAATACCCATTGATTGTATTGCATTGCAAGATTATTTGGTTTGTAAGATATCTTAGCTCTACCTAAGTGTGTTTCTAAAATGTAGGTTACTACAAGGATATTAGCAGTGTGTTGCCAAGGTTAAAGCTGAGACATAATAGATGATTTCCAGACAATATCATTTGTTTACTCATACATGCTGTTTTAAGGCTGTTTTAAGAGAAGAGAAAAAAGACCAGCCAGCCTGGTCAACTGGATGCCCACCCTCTGCTGATTAAATGACATTTGAAGGCATTACAAATGTCATGTTAACTTGCAGTCTGTTTAATAGTGCTTTATATTGTTTTTGTATCATTGAAAAAAGTTTTTGTACAGTAGTGCAAAGCAGTTATGTATGTTCAGACTCATGATAACATTTGGGAGCTCAGGATGTTATTACTGTATATTATTCAGGATATGGGTTAGTGTCATTTTGTTTGAAGATATTTTAGAGTTATATAAATAAAATGTTTGATATGCAATGCTGTTAATTTGTCATACAATATTGCCATTTCCATAAAGCTGACACTTGTCTCATTTGTTCTACAGTAGGTATTTTATGGGTTATGCATTTTTAATGTAAAACTGAGCAAATTTTTTGATCTCTATACTGGACCATTATATAAAAAAAACCTTTAATAGTTTACTGTAATACATACAGGTAAACTGTTAATGTAGATTAAAACAGCAACACTGTAGAAATACAGTGTATAACTGGCATGAGTAGCTACAGTATTACACTGTAAACCTCACATTCTACTGTAGAATACTGTAATAAATGTTATGGTAATATACTGTTGAAGTAAATTACGGTCGGGACACCATAAAATAACGGTAGGATACTGGTAACTACAGCTGCCAGTAGTTTACTGTAATACACACACACACACACACACACACACACACACACACACACACACACACACACACACACACACACAGACAGCTGTACAGTAGGTTGGTTCCCTCTGATGCTCAAGTTAACCATAATGCCTTGAGACACTTTTTCTTCTCCTGCTGCACAAACTAAAATGCATTCCAAAAGTGTGGATGATACACATCCACATTACATTTGAGAGCCTCGAGTTTGTGCACACTTGGCACATAAATGTTTTTATTCTGTTCTTCTGTGGAGAAACTGTGTGTGTGCATGCTCCCTGGTGTGTAGATGGTCCAGCTGAGGCCAGGCTGGCCCTAACAGATGGGTCCCTGAATGCCTCATTTACTGGACCACTGCTACTGTTGAGAGCCGTGCAGAGACCAGATGAAACTCAGCTGATGCACAGGCTCAGTGTGTGTAGGGACATACAGGACTTTAGGTTTCAGGTGATGTAAGGATAGTGAAGAGGAGGAAATCCCCACAGTCTCTCAAAGTGAGCTGCAGGGGCTCTGAGGAACTGATGATACAGTTACAGTAAGTGGACAGACCTGCAGTATGGCAATGCAGTGAAGATGTTGTCTGCACTCAGTCACTAATGTATTGACAAGGTAGAGGTGAACACCATTATTTTTTATTTATCAGAACGCCTAAGAGCACATAAGTATGCTTATTAAAGACAACAAAACAGCACCACAAACGAACAAACAACAGCAATGAAGTTATTGAAGTCGGCTATCTGTAAGTGGTGTTGGAAAATGAGCTAAACTGTAATCTTTTTTGTGACCCCTGTAAACAGTTTCTGTTGTTGTCTGTGCTACTTGCAGTGCATTTCTGAATTTGGTTGTGTTTTCTGTATTTGCAACGTGTTCTGTATTTGGCTGTGTTATCTCACTTTGCAGCATTTTTTCTAAATGCTGCGCATGTGTTGTCAAATTGGTTAACATGCTTTCTTAATTTGCTCGTGTTTTGTCTATTTGCATGTGTTTTTTTAAGTTGCAGTGCGGTTCAATTGGTTAAATGCAAATAGCCTTTTGTTTCTAGGCTACATATTGCACTCTGCTTTGAGAATATTATTTCAGATAAATACAAGGGAAATTGAGTTGAATTGAGTGAACAAGGTGTTACCTTCAGTTTATAATAGATTGATCACAAGAAAAGTAATTTATATCATAGATTAATACTCTTCAAGCATGGGTAATGTGTGACAACTTTGGAAAACGGTCATTTAAAGCTGCATTAATTAATAAATTTTTTTTTGGCTTCTTAGGGGCAGCAGATGTTGTGGCTAATGTGTTGCCTATTTTTACATTCAGCAGACATGGAGCAACATTATCATTCATTTGGAGTCCGATATAAGTGTGATTTCTACTCTCCGTTTAGCTCTGTTTTAGTCTCCACCAACTCCTGAGAAAATTATGTGGCTCTTTAGCTGCTAAATGCTTCACTATGTTCACCGGCAAGTCAATAACTTTTTCTGCTGCATGGTGCCAGGCAGGTAGCTTACAGTGGGTTTATCAGAGCTTTTTCCACTGAGAACAGCTGCCTGGAAACAGGGTTGATGAGAGCCGTGATATTGAACCAAAAGAGTAAAGTTGTGGGCCGTAAAACCAAAACAATGAGCTGAAAGCCATTAAAAATACCACGGTGATGTCGGCGCGTGCAAATGTGGCGGCCAGTGGCTCCTTCAAACGTTGCTCTTATCACTGAAGCACGCATTACCTCTGACAGAAATACACTCATCGGCATTGGAAAAGGAAGCATGGGGATTGGATTAAATGCAGCGGACCCTGGGGCGATCAGTGCCCATGGCATCTTGACCACCCAGCCAGACCAGAAGGGCCAAGCGCCGCTGCAGCGGTGCAGACCATATTATCAACACTATCTTGTTGCTGCTGTTTAAATTCCCCCAAACGCAAATTCAAAAAATGCACTACAGAATTCTTACTTTCTGGGTGTATACGTGTATAGGTATATAAGTATGTAAATAATGGTATATATTGTTTTATATATTTAATTTTATCTATTAAAATTAAATACATTTATTAATTCGAGAAATGAGACATAGATTCTGCCCAACTGCTTTGCTTTCAAAAGCAGCATTGCACATTATCTCATGCAGGAAGTAAAAGATGGTAAAACAGACTAAACAAAAATAGAGAGCAGGCACACAGACCTGTTTTCTGGTATTGTGGGTCTGGTTCAGATTTCCAAAACTCCTTGTTCACTGGCACACTGAAAACATGACATCCAGTTTCTACAGTGTGCTTTGGAGTAAAAGTAATGATTTTTCTCTAAAAATCTACTCAAATAAGAGTCAAAAGTATGCTGCATTAAAACTACTCTGACCTACAATTTACTCAAAAAAGTGACTTAAGTACATGTAGGCTACAGAGTAAATTCTGCACACAGAACAATGTTCTTTTCTGCAGGGAATATTGATATTACTTTATCTGCTCCTCAGTGGGTGACAATTTGATTTGATGCAGCTTGATGTATGCTGGTTAAACTGCGGTGACAGAGTCTCATTGTTCCATGCCATGTCACTTTATGTGAAACATTTCAACATGAGTCTACAGACACAGCACTGCTTGCTGCTCAACATGCTAACATGCTCACAATGGCAATGCAAAGATGCTGAAATTTGGCAGGTATAATGTTAGTTTAACATGCTAACATTTGCTAATTAGCAGTAAACACACTGTAGTGAACTTGAACTGTGGGTATACCTGGTTTTTACCTTCTGGGGGGCTTTGCAGTCTGCTTGCTGTAGATTTGTACACAGCACGAACTACAGTGCCGGAGTGCAATAGCAAGTGATGTACACATGATTGCTCACAGTGCGCACACACAGAGGACATGACGTGTGGACTGGCACAGAAACCATGCTGAGGCCTTTTTTTTATGCCACCCATAGATCAAAATGAACATTTTATCCTCATCACAGAAAGGCTCTTACATATAAAAATCATCAGTGTGTTGTTTTATCCCTCTGATGCTTTTGTATTCTGGAGTGTAATAATCACTGCAACTTCAAGGGGTACTGTTATTTTATGCTTTTAGGCTTAAGAGTGACTGCAACAGTTAAGGATTTCCACAGACTCTGCTTTTGGATGATGAAAGCTGCAAAGGAGAAGAGCACTTCGCCAAATATTTTCCACAGATGGAAGATTGGCTGAAAGATTTCCCAGGGTTGAGAAAATGATCAGCACTCAGTCATTCCAGAAAAGCCCTCTGAGAGATAATAAAAAAAAGCCCTCACACGCAAATGAGTTTTCCAGCATCTCCATAACAACATGAAGAGTTATTAATGCCAATGCCCCTATTCCCCCCCACCCCTTCCAAAGTTCATACTCAACATGAGAAAATCCAATACACTCATTGCACCACTGCCAGAAAATGAGCAAGTAAAACAAACACAATTCAATTAAGCCATGTGATTAGTGGTGGGTCTTTAAAGAGACCACGAGCTACAGTGCAATGGAGAAACAAAAAGATATGAACCTCAGGCGCTGGATGCTATCGTTCAAAACAGGAAAAAAATAGTTTGCAGAAAAACAGAAGGAAGAGAAATTGCTGCCTTGATGATTGACAGGAACCATCTCTGACAGGCTCTTTTTGTCTTCCTGATGGGATTTCTACACTGCAGCTCTCTATGAAACACACAACAGTTGTTATCGATTTTTTCCTCTCCTTTCTCAGCTTTGAAAAGAACTGCATTTCCCAGGTGCCCTTAAGACTTTGGCATTTCAGAGGCAGTAATTACCATTTGGTTGGACAGACTGTGAGGAGGTGGAGCAGATGACTTAACTGAATCTGTTAATTCAAGACACAGACACGTTCCCACCATCTCAAACACAAACACTAACATGCAAAAAATAAATAAGCACTTATGAACTATATGAACACATCACAGTACTTGTAAGTGTTGTATACCCTAGGATCCTTTGTAACTTGATTACTTTTCTCTTTTTATTTTATATCTCTCAGCAAAAAAATCACCAGTCTGCCCAGCAAAAGGCTCACACATGCTATGGTGAAATGTTTTTTTCTTTCAAAGCGTATTTGCCGTCCAAATTAGCACTTCCTGCTTCAACCTTTACCTTCCGTACTTACTGTAGTTATATGCACACAGTTATCATGCAATATGGCTTTTGTAGCCACATATTAGGTGCAGTTACTTTCAGTTTGACATCCAAATAATAGGGTTTAGATAACTGGGATAAACTGTTGGCTTGTTTACAACATGTCTGATCATCAGACTGTTCGTAGAACTACTTTTTAGAGATGTCCCTTTGAGATGTTACTTATGGGGAGTTTGATGTTATCATAAGAAATAGAAAAAAAAGAGACCCAACTTCTATAAAAAAAAATGATTTTCTTTTATGGTCAGGGCATAGTTATGGCAGTGTTGTAGATGATCCCTCCAGGATGCATTTAGCTTGACCTAAAGGCCCTGCACACCCATGGTACACCCACACAGGTGGTTTCACTTATTTTGGGTGATTAGAGCTCTTCTCAGGTCCGTGTGGGAGTGTGCAGACTGTGTTTGATTGACATCTTCATCACTCTCCTGTTAGCTTTGTTACACCTGCCAGGCTGGTACACAGACTGTTTTCGCAGCAGGAAAAGCACAGGTGAAACAAATTTCATTAACAATGGCTCAGTTCCAAGTAAGTCATGCCAGTGAGCCAGCATGCACAGCAACAGAGCCCTGAAACTAGCTCACCTGAATAGAATGCAGTTGTTTGTGCATTCCCTGCTATGACAAGCAAAAATGTCTGCTGTGAAAAAGGTCTATTACACCTTTATCATTCTTATTGGTGCACTCAGCCTGTGACCTCATGCAATTCCCAGCTGCGTAGCCTGCCTTCAACCTGAGCAGAGGTTTAGTCAAACAGAATAAGTGAAAACACCTATGTGGGTGTGCGGGGTCTTTAAGACCCTTTGGAATTGCCTGTTCTAATCATAGCCTGTATAAAAGAAGTGGACGTAGTCACCGTGATGTCACACATTGGTTTGAAGCCTCGAGATTGATATTTTGGCCATCACCATCTTGGATTTTTGCAACGAGTAACCTGAAGTGACATATTTGGAGCTGGGGAGCACAGCAAACGCTAAGTTATCAGCTAACGCTAGCACTAGCTAGGTTAGCAAGGTGCATCCGTAATTCACGTTAACTGTGATATTAATTGGGATGCTAATTTTGGCTAGCGAAAAACAGGCTTTAAACAAAATGTACTTACCGGGAAAAAATGAACAGCCGACTCCTCAGAGTGTCTTTTAGTACAACTGAACGCTGAACAAGACATTTTTAGGCGACCAAAATGTTACAATTAACTTTCATGAACTGAAAACACACCGTGAAAGGGTCAGAGTTCTTACACGAATACAAAGACAGCACCCAAAAACAAGTTAGCTAACCGTACACAGTGCAGTGGATATGCATCGCCTCTATCCTGATTGACAGGTCGCCATGGTAGCGACTTGTCAATCACATGCGCATGTGTTTCTTCCATGTTTTTCTCGATCCACAGTAAATGGCAGCACCAGGCAGCGCACACTTGTTTATTGTCTAAAATAATCAAAAGTGCATCAGACGTCAGTTGTGAATTATGACCATCTGTCGGTATTATGTCAAGTTATCACAGAGAGGTTTTTGATGGATAAGTTCCAGCGATTTAACATTGCACTCCAACGTGTACTCTCATAACAGTGTCAGACTCACAATGGACAGTTTAAAAAAAGGATCAAAATCAATGCAGCAGAACAGATATTGTCTTTTGGTGCCTACATTAACCATAATGGTAAGGGTGCTGTCCACTGATCACAGGGTCGGTGGTTCGATCCCCAGCTCCTTATGCTATGCTAGAAGCAGCTAATGTTGCCTCGAGCCACTAGCCTCAAGCAGAGATGGGGAGCGGACTACAGAGGTCTGGTAAGAGAGTCTTAGGTAGCAAGGTAGTCTTCAGCCCCAAACAACACTGAGTGACATCCCTGGAGGCAATTTATCAGACTTCACACATATGTAGTAGTTCTCCCCAACACCTGTAAACACACTTTGATGTGAAAAATCCGTGGAGTTCCCCTCTAAGGTTAGGCAAAATTCATCATCTAAAAGAAAAGAACCCGTCTTTGCCTTCAGTCATATCACACAGAACACACACATGAATTCCTGTCTGTTTGCATCCACTTATGTCCATGTCCATGTCCATGCATTGACTTTCTAAAATTGGCTTCGTGTCCAGTCACATCCCGTCTTTATAAAACAATGCAATGGTTATAAATAAGAAAAAAATCGACAATGTTTTCAGAAAACATCAGTGTAATTCAGTTTCATATGAAATACACTGAATTTACGTCATTACGATTTATGCCAGTATAACAAAGATGGTTAAGTGACTCATATCCCTGTTATTAAGTCAGTATAAGTACATGTTTGTGTATCATTTCTTAACAAGCATGAGTAAGAGCCTAAAAGATGTTGAGATTTTATTTGACTCCCCAATATGAGGGCAATACCATTTGGTATTCACCACCTCACACAGATGGTGAGGTGGTGAATTGAAGCCAGATTGTATAATGATGCCTCTCAAGCATCTAATTTCACTAAATATCAAACGTTAATTATGAATCCACGTTATCATAAACATTCTGTGTTATTTGTAATTGCGCTTGTAGTGAGGCATAACTATTCCTTAAGCACATTTCCATTTGAAGAGATATAAGCCAACTCAAAACTAGAATCCAAGTCCGCTCAGTATTTCATCAGCGCTGTCTCACCATCACACACACGACTGATACATCCTCATCGCTTAGAAACCCAAGATTACATCAAATAGCATTAAAGAATTGCACAACAGAGCTTTAGTAGTTTTTAATAATATCTTCTAATATTGTGCATATATCATCAAGTACGATTGTAGTTGTTATATAGTTTTTGTGTGTAAAATCGCTGCAGTGAACACGAACACTCTGCCTTCTCCGGTCACCTCACCCGGCACATCTTCACCACCTGCACGTATGGACTGTGTAAATGAGCAAAGTCTGGAAATAAAGCCAGTGACAGCTCTCGCACAATCGCTCCACTCCATATCCTCATTATCAGTCCTAATCATAATGCAGACCAAGCATAACAAAAACCCCCATAACAAAATGTGTTCACCTTCAAATGATTTCCCAGGGTGGGGGTACCACTGATTACAGACCATCCCCGTACAAATACTACTAACCACTCTGGGGTTTCTGACTGTTAGCAGCGGGAATTTCTGGTTGAATGTGGGCGTGCAGAGGGCTGGACATGAGGCTGATCCACGCGCGCACATTTCCAGGTGGACTGTGTTTTATAAAGGGAAAGTTGTCTGCAGGTGTGCGTAAGCACGGTTTTATAAATCAGATTTATTTATTTATTTATTTTTGCTGCACACCATTTTTGGCTTTTGTGCACACGTGCACTTTAGTCTGGATCCTACGCAGTGTTTTGTAAATGAGGGCCCCGGACAGAATTAGGGCTTCTCATTTAGTGCAACTGTGACCCATGCAGCACTGGTCGATACTACCAATTATCCCTCGAGCAGCGCTTCTACAACCATCTGCACAACACGCCTTCAAGATGAATGAGCACACACACACACCCATACACACAGCATAGTGTATGGTCTCCCGAACTGCTAAACATTAGATGCAAGTCACAGTCCTAGAGTATGAAGAGGGGAGAAAGACAGAGGGGGAAATAAAGAAAAAAAGCATGAGCAGATAAATGAGGAAGAGAAAGAATGAGTGAGGAGGGGAGGACAAAAAGGAGGGAGGAGGAGGGAGCCTGCTGGACGGAAAATGAGGCTTACAGAACTAGATGAAGGATAGACAGTGAAAGAGAGACAGAGAGAGAGAAGGCGATAAGGGTGAGAAGACAGAGGGATTCGAAAGCAGGAAGGGAAGGGAAGGGAAGGGAAGGGAGGGAGGTGGGGTTGCTGTGGCAACTGGCTGGATCTGGAGACAGAGGGGTTGGGGTGTAGGGGTCTGGAGTAGATAAAATATATATCTGCCTTTCAGTTCTCAGACCCTGCTCAGATGGTGAGACAATAAACAGACATGAAGACACTGAACAAGACGATCAGTGTCTTTTTGTGTTTGTTATGAGGATGAGATGAGTCACATGAATGGGAGAAAGTCCAAGGAATACACAGCAGCAGTTTACACAATGACAGCCAAAACACAGCAAACAGCCAGGACAAACACAGAAACACATGCACACACACACACACACACACACACACACACACACACACACACACACACACACACACACAGAGTATGCCAGCACATGCCCTGGTGTGTAGGAGAGAGCATGATGGGTAACTATACTGACATTTCCGCTTTCTGATTACTATCCCATATGGTAAAATAAGCTCTCACACACAGCACAAGTTATAATTCTTAAGATTTCAACCCTGGTTGATCTGGATTTGATTTATGCTGGGGTTATGCGTTTTAATCATGTTTACCCATAGGTACGCTGGGAGTACACGCGACCACTCAGGGCAACACACTTTGAGCAGCTATTCTGTCAGAAAGCGACTGTCCTCCCAAGAAAAACGACAACACGTTTGCGTTCAAGCAACAAAGCCCTGTAGCGGCTGTAAGAATTCTGATAGGATCAAAGGACAGTCAGATGATATTTTTATAGAACGACAAAGCCGTAAGGGCGGAGGTCAGGGTGGACGGATAGCTCCAACCGACAGTCAGTGTTGGCTGTTTTTAAAGCATGGCCAAGATCATTCCCTAAATCTAACCACATGTTTATTACTGTAACCTTGTCAACGGAGGTCCCCTAACCTTAAGGAAGTAGTGATTTTAACCCAAATCGAGATCTGTCCCTAAACCTTACCAAGTTGTTTTGTACATAATCCTAACCGAACCTTCACCATAGTGTTGTCACATCATAAGACAGATTTATTTTTCAAGAGTGACTTGTAACAGTTTTGGAAGACAGACAAATGATGTCATCCTGTCGATAGGAGCGTCAGATCAGAAAATGCTTCTGTGTGGTTCTAGAGGGCACGGACAAAGTATTTTGTTGTTAAATCTGTAGGACTTGATTGGTCAGAAAACATCTCCACTGATTCCTTGTGAATTCTGACAACTAAAAGAAGACACTTTTGGGAAAATTAACTTATATTTTTTTTTACTTGTGACTACTAACTTGTAATAGTAATAATGAAATTACAAACTATTTCCTCCTGTTTGAGTAATGTTTGTCAAAAACTACAGTGTCCAGCTGTTTCAGGAAATTACTGAGACTAAGAAAAAAAAACCCTATAAACCCTATACATTTGAGACCGTATTTTTTGTACATCTTTGGGGTGATTGTCACAGATAGGGCAGAGCAGTCAGAAAGTATTGAGTGATGGACTGACACATTGTTGGTTTTGGTCTTTTCATGTAATTTGTTAACAATAAGAAAAATATAGAATATGTCCAGCCCAGCTTAATGTGTGTTTTCAGTCTCCTGCCTCTAACTGTCCTCACTGCACTCCTGGTTGTGTCTGAAACCGCTGAAAATGCACAAAAGCACAAAATCTCTTTCTATCTAGATCTAGTATCTATCTAGATCCTAACCAAGTACAGGCTCAGTGACCACAAGCTGGCAATCAAAAAAGGAAGACATAAAAAAATCCTGGCAAAAAGGAAACAGAATATGTGTGCTCGCATACAGCAGTGTAGGCGAGGCTTCTCTTGTAGCTGCTACACCAGAGAGGCCTGGCTATCTGGATGCAGTCATGCTATTGCCTTATAGTAACATCCAACGGCGGGTTTTCGAGTTCATTACCATCGATACAGCGCTTCAAATGGACAATGAATAACCGAGTATCAAGCAGATGTAGTCAAACTCTGACTGGTAGTGTACGTTTGTTCACCAAGTGTGGTGTTTTTGTGCGATGTGCATAGTTGACATTTTTAAACAAATCTCAAATTATTCCATGTGAGAGGTCAATTGATATTTACAAGATTGTTTATGTTATTATTTTGGGTATTTTCTTCTGTTAACTGTTTTGTATTGGTTATAAGGGGCCCCACAATTTATTTATAAATTGAGTATAATTCAATTTAATTCACTTTTGAGAGAGTTTTGAAGAAGAAGTTAGCTGGAGTTTACTATCTCTACACCTCAGAGCACTTGACTCCCATGCTTATATCCATTCAAGTGTCTGAATAGCAACTTAACACCATGTGGAGGTGGGCATGGTTAGCAGTCAGCTGCAGAGGGAGAGGTGGGGGAGTGGCTCAGCTGAGCACTGTCAGGGAGAGCTGATTGTCACAACTGTGTCGTATTGACTAATTATGCTCTCCCCTTTATATTCAGTAACGTGCTGGACCTGAGGACTGACACACACACACACACACACACACACACACACACACACACACACACCCACTGGGATTTCATTACATAGGAGAAATGTCTGGACCAGTGTAGCAGGTAGAGGCGCTGTTAGAACAGACTTATGATTCATTGTGGAATATTGTGTGTGTGAGCGGTCAAATAATAAAATACGTTACCTGCAAGCTGTGCTGCAGCGTCTGTCTTGTAGCCAGGAGAACTCACGGTAGCAAGGTCGCGCTACACACCACTAATCGCACTTCATGTTTACTTATCCTGATCTTTACGTCCCTATTGGTTTCCCCAACAAAACAAGGTCCATAGGGGCATCTCAATAAATAAATATGCTCTATTACATGTTTTATATCATACGGTGTTCACCTGTGTGGGTGGCCAAAATAAGATGTACTCATGTGTTTGTCAAGGTATTACTTACTGCTTTCTTTTATGTTGAAATAAAATAATTGTTAAATATTTAACTGCAAAGTAGTAATCCTTTTTGATACCTTCCCCTTTTTTTTTTGCAAATTGACTGGATTTGGCACAGCCCTGCCTAAGAAACATTTTCGACCAGCCGCCACTGGTATCTACCCAGGACCTTTACAGTGGTTCAAAATAAGTGGGTATTTACCACAGACAACCAAATGTAAATAATGTTATTATATTTGTGAATAATCTTTTAACTTTCAAATCTAAAACAATTTAATTAAGTCAATGTTTTGTATTGCTAATTGGTGAGTGAATTCTTTGCCGTTGTCACTGGGAGTTCATGATGGAAATGCATGATTCACCTTTAGTGGAAGCCCTTTATATTGTCAGCTTCCTCTGATGCAGTCAGTGCTGTAGTTCTTGATGAAACAGTGAGTGCATAGAGTGATTTTCCAGCTCATTTGAAGAGTCCCGTTTGTGCTCTTTAAAGCCTTGATGACTGAATACTTCATCAATGGTGCACTTTTTACTCCACTGAATGTCCACAGATCTACACTGAAAGGAAAATGTGATAAAAATGTGTCATGTAACATATGGAAGACTGATCCATGTTGGTCCACCTAACACACTTGTCAAATGTCAAGCACTAATGAGCCAGAGAGAAGCTCTGAGTCTTCTGTGTCAGAGAGGAGATAAACACAATGCTGCCTGTTGGATGGAGCTGACGATACACGTCCACACATGCACATACGTACTGCATATTCGTATTTATAACCTTCCTTGGTGTTTGTTTTACAGATGTACAGAACATCAATTGGATTATTCAGCCTTGTTATTTTGTGGGGGGTTGAACACAACATGCTCTCCAAGTAGCATGCGTCCCAAAATAGCCCATTAAATTTGTATATAGACTGTCTTTATGTAATGTTTGGATTCAGTGGGTTTAGTGAACCATGTCTATGAGTGCAGACAGACCGAGTGGCTCGCTCATGTATCATCATCTGCCTCGGACCAAACACCAGATTAGAATCAAGTCAGCATCACAAATGTCTCAGGTCACCTCAGAAAACAAACAGTGAGGGCTCATTAGAGCAAAATGACTTGAGCCATTTCAAACAAGATTTTAGCTTGCGTCATGTCACTTGTGTAATGCTGTTCTCTTGGGTTGACTTCAGCGACAGTTCCCGGTTGCTTGAGCATTGCTGGCATTATGGCATCAAGACAATGTTTGTTTTCTATCGGTCTGAATTATTTTGTGACAGTGTTGCTTTGTGTTTGGATATTGTTTTTGTAGCGTTACCATGTGTCCAGATAATCTTGTAACAGTGTTTTCATGTGCCATGTAGTAGTTTATATACAGTAAGTTTTGCTTTATTGTAGCCATATGTCAAGCTATTCCTGCTTTACTGTTACTAAATGAATATGGTCTCAACATTGCCATGAGTATAGATAATGCTCCTTCCATATTAGGAGCTAGATGTTTTCATATTGCTGTGCATCGCCATAGTATTGTTGTGTGTAGTAGCATTAGCTCTATCAGGCTTCTTGTCATAATAATGTTATCTTCATAATGCTATTTGTCTATATTTTGCTTCCATATTGCTACAACTGTCTCATTTCAAAGGTCTTCTTCAAAAGACAACCTGCAAACGTGTGGTCTGCATCTACAGCTTCTTCACAAACACAGGATGCACCATAGCATCATTGTGATTTCCCAGCCGTAGCCTCAAAGAGACCAACTGTAATAATGTTCTGGGACATTCCTTGTCAACCTTTACATTCAGAAATTTCAGAGTTTACCACTAGGAAGTGGTTTGGAAAGTTTAGAAAGTGGTTAATATCAATTTCATTCAACACAGGAGTTGTGTGTTTAATTTGCAGCAGACAATGGACAATTAGTAACAGTGTACCAGGTTAATGATAAATATATCCATATTTCATCCAGAGACACCTACTTAAGGAACTAACCATTTATACAAAATGGTTATACAGTTAGATCTAGCGGAAAAGGCTCTGCTCTTTGAGGGAGCTCTTAATCCAGGCAGCAACAAGGATTCTACTGAGAAAACAAATCTCCCCTCAATGAACAGAAATGAACACGAGACTAACTTACACATGGCGCAAAGCGGCACAAAGCAGCACACAGCACAGCGCAAGTGTCATTGCTAGTTTCTGACTGACGCAGTTGTAATTTTCATGCCCAGCGCCCACGTTGTGTAAGTAGCAAATGTACTTGCGCCCATCTGTGCGCCCATAGCCGTGTTGATCTTAAAATGAGGTGTGGTCAGGCGCATTGTTGGCGCATTGCTATCCTGAGGCAGCAGAAAGCGATTGTGCCATTGATCAACAAAAACCTGGTCTAAAGTCAATGTCGCAGTATTTTCCTGCTATTTAAAGTGCGCATTATTCAGATAGTAAGTTGTGCCTACATAGGCGGGTTCGCAACGTGTGGACACTCTGCTTGTTACACAAACTCGGGGCGTGTAGCAGCGCTCATCCTCCTCAGTTAAATATCGGTCATTTGCTCATGCAGTCAAATGGAGTTGTTGATGGGACAGAGGATTGGCACGCGGAGGCAGAAGGTCCACCGGCCAAGGACCACAGACGCCCACTGTTGGGGGCAAGGGACAAACCAGATGGTCCCCAACTGCGGTAGCTAAAGCTGGGTGACCGCCGTTTGACGTTATCTAACCAGCTAGCTGGTGCACTACCCACGATTTACATTTTGTCCTTTGTAACGTCAAACACATAAAATAATTTCCTGATTCGACTGGACTATATCAAACAATCCTGTCAGTGTACATTACTAGTGCTGGAAGCTGAGTCCAGAAGAAGGAGGTTTTCAGTCCCGGGGCAGTGGGGACAACATAACCGAGTTCAGCATCACGGCTCAGCATTAGCTATCGGATGATTCCCTGTCTTGTTGTCAAACTGCAAACTGGCCTCCGTCTCTGAGGCTGTGTCCGGTCTTGCAGCTCTGTGAGATAACCACGCCTCTTTCGTTTGATTATAACAGATGGAAATGTGGCATTATGAAATAAAAGTCCAATGAAATAAAAACCTATTTATTTATTTATTGAACCATACTGACTCATTTATTTATTTCATAGCCATATTTATGAATTTATTTATTTATTTAATATTGAATAAAATGGCACTCCATAGATTTTAGTTAATTCAGCTCCCTCTTATTCTATCTATTTTACTTAGTCATTCGAACCACTGTGTTTAAAGCCTGTCTTATCTTGTTTTATTTTTGCCATATTTGTATGCATTGCACTGTGGTGGGTGCCTGTTCTGGTTTTATGCTGTTAAGTCCTAATTTTTTTATTTTTATGTAAAGCACTGTTCCACTATTCTTTGATATTGCTATGTGTTCTTATGTTGTAAAGCACTTTATAACCTTTGTTTAGAATGTTTAGATGTTCCATACATATTGCTGTCTCTGAATAAGGCTGCTTCCAAAGCCATACTGTATCGTTGGTACAGAAGATCTACTTCCATCAGTGAGCTGTAGCCTACTGGAAACTTGTCTCAATTTAAGAAGACGCCAACACTTGATGGACATCAATACTCTGACATATCTCTAACAGAAATGTGTCTGTTTCACTGAAGCAAAGCTTTCAGTTTAAAAGCCGAGGCCTCGCTCTTTAAACCACATCGAACAAACCACAAAATCAATAGCTATACATTAGATGCTGATTGACAATTTGTCATTGTATGCCCTCGACGTAATTATCTCCCAGCAAGTGTTGAGAGGAAATGCCTCTCCATGCCTGCCATAGAGCGAAGGAATGTTATTCTTCTACAATGGACTGGAATTTAATTATAAAGTCATAAGTGGTTATCATCACTTATGGGGAGATAGAACGAGGTAACACAATTACTCTTGGGTTGGAATGAGCATGGCACTGTTAATTTAGTGTATGAACTGAGAAGTGAAGTGTAGTACATTGCTGAGAAGTATTTATTACAGTTTGCTGTTTTGCACCTTAAAGCTGCATACATTTTTTTGGCCACTTGGTGGCAGCAAAACAAGCTGAAAAGACAACATTAAAATATCATCAACATACAAAGTTGGTATGACAGACTCGTTATCAAACAATTGCTTATTTACACATCCAGAAGTCACAGAGCAACATTAGCATTAATTTGGAGTCGTGTTTCTGTCAACCTGATGAATTTAAGTCAATTATTCACTCTTCTTTGGTCTCCATGAACTGAGAAAAATATCTTGAGCTGCTAGATATTCAAATATTCTTCATCAGCTAGTTGTTTGTCTGTCTGCTGTAGAAGGTAGCATACAATCAGCTTATGAGAACTTTCTTGATGAAAACAACAGCCTGTTGCGGCTGGAAATGAGGCTGATGTTGTTGCAACACCAGAAAACCAAGAAAATTAGCTCAAAGATGGCAAATTCACTCTGTAGAGTTCAGCTAAACTGCAGAGTGGGGTGATAATTTTTTGTGGGTTTGTCACTACAAGTGACACCTTTCACATTATACAGTCACTTGACCCTTTGTCAACCTAAAATTATTGATTACTGCAGCTAAGAGTTTACAATGAAACAGAAAAAGTTCTTCCCTGGTCAGATGGCTTTACATGTGAAAATGATTTCTGTGGTTTATCTTGACATCAATCCCCCGTTTTATTTTTACTATCACAGTTTCATTACGGTCATCCCCGTCACTGTGTTAAATGCACAACTAGTGTTTTGTTTCAGCATATTGAGAAACCCCTGTCGGGTACGTGGCCATTCCACCTCTTTGTTGCTCTCCTTTATAATTACTATTCTATGGTCACTGCCAAACCCACCCTGAAACAACAATAAATCATTACTAACTAGGCCAATTTCTGCTTAGAAGTTTGTGGCCAAAAGCACAATAACTATGGAAAGAGAAGAGAAAGAGAGAGAGGGTGAGATCCTGAAGGATTGTATTTTCTGCATTCTCTGAATGTAGGTTAATTAGACTTAAATAACTACAGCCTGCTGCAGGCGTGGCAGTTTCTCACATTTTCCTTATTTCTCTATCTTTCATTCTTTCATTGCTCGCTCACTAATTGATGGAGTGGAGTGAGAACAGCAAAGCAAGTAGCCTCATGTGTTAATGTAAGTGGTGTGGTGCTGTGACTGTGGGCCTGGGTGTTGCATTTCAGGGGAGATATGTTTCGTTAACATTGTTTTCCATCATCAGAGGGAAAGGATATTCCCAGAGCCAGCTCAGTGGTTCCTCAGGAAAACAAGGAAAACATAACATATAGTGGGGCATGTGAAAGGGCCAACTCTTTACACAAAGACATACACTGGACTTGGTTTTCAGTAATGGTATTAATTTTTTTAACACTGTTGTTGGGGACTTAGGTCTCTAAGTCTCTCTCTATCGAATTCCTTTAATAAGTCTCTATCAAAGAAGGTATATAAATGAGAATTACTAATGCTTTTTTTGTTGATGCCACCAAGCATAACATCAGACTCTGCCGATATCCCCCTGATAATTTCAACTCACAAACTATGATATTATTTATATTATTGAGTTATTAACGCACTTCTGGCAGGCAGAAAACACCTTGGACTAACACTGCAGGTGTTAGAAGTCTTCAGATTCATTTGAGACGCTTTTTATTTGCAGTTCTGAAATAAACAATACTAGAGAGTCATTTTCCTTAATATAATAAGCAGGAAAATCAACAATATCGCCATATTGACCACTGATCTTTTATCAGTCAGTAAGTGTAATGAGTTTACATCTTTTTTCAGAGATTAAATAAAAAGTCTCAGACTGATCTAAATACCTCCCCATCAAAGAATAAAACCACACCACTGCTATCACCAAACAGAAAGACACTGATTACGATGTCAACATTCATGCTGTGACCAGTAAAACTGTGGAAGATGCATCACACAGTATCTAAACCATTCCCTCTATTTTGGCACTCTGCATACAAGCAGATTACCAAGACATGTGGAGGCCTCTATCAGAGGAGCTCCACTGATTTTACACATCAAAGAATTAAGCCTTTTGTGGCTACAGAGGGAGCTACATGAAATCTGTCCATTGTGAGTCTGACAATGTTATATGAGTGCAATCGGTGGAGTACTCTTTTAAGCTTTATATGATCCATTTAGGCCAAATCCTGGAAGACTATTTGTAATAGCTATGCAGATGACACTCAGTGTTTCTTAGTTCTGTTTCATGTCCAGAGAAACTAATTCATGCCTTCATCTCCAGAAGGGTGGACTATTGCAGTCTCTGGTCTGAATTTCTCAAAAAGACCATCTGAAAACTGCAGCACATTTACAATCCTGCTGCTGGAGTTCTAATAGGAATCATTAGAGCTGAGCGCATTATTCCTGATCTTAAATCTTTCCACTGACTTCCACTTAGTTGGAGAGCAGATTTTAAAGTGCTGCTGCTAGTTTCTAAATCACATATGCCTTAGGGACAAAATTTATTATGATATGCTTAAATAATATAAATCAATTAGGCCCTTTAGATCTTTAGGAAGCCATCAGCTGGTAGTGCTTCCAGTCAGAACCAAACTCAGTGAATCTTGCTGCACACTGATGGAACTTCCTGATGATCTCAAATGTACTCCAATGTTTGCCACTTTTAAATCTAAATTAAAAACTCTCCTTTGAATTGTCTTTGTGCTTGAAAGGTACTACATGTGTTAAGCATTCATCAAAGCAACACAATTCTGTGCTTCTTTACATTATTTTTATCCCTCTATCCTTTTCTCTTGAAGTGATAGTTTAGGTGTTGGCATGGTCGTTTGGTCAGGTGCAGAGCTGCTGTCCCTCTGGTGTTTCTGACCAGGCAAGCATCTGTCGGGCCGTCCTGCAGTCTGCTGGCACACTGCAGAGCTCCTTCACAAAGCTCAGTGGCCAGGAGAAGCCCCAGTGCGGAGCACAGAGTTGATTAAACTATCATCTGCACCCGGTCCAAGAGCATTAGGCCCAGCTCCAATCCCATTAGACTGCACACACACACACACACACACAAACACACAGACACACACACACACACACACATACTGTACATCATGACACGCTCCTTCCAAACAAACAATAATTCAAAAAATAAACATGTGAATAATTTAATTCCTGACTGTTGCACTAGTTAACTTTACTCTAAATTGTCAGAAAACTAATTCCAGGGAACACAGGTGATGCTGGGTTAAACACATGACCAGCTTGGTCACTCCAATTGATACAATTGGTTGTGTTTGCAGATGGAACTTGTCCTTGTCTTTGGACTAGTGACTTTTACAATTTATTTTTTTTTTTTTTTAAAGTCACACCTCCCTGATAATGCTTAATGCTGGCAGGTGACGAGAAGATGGCTGGCGACACCATGTGTCACAGAGGCAGAACCAAACCCCCAGGAACGGAACTAGGTTGTGAAGTGATTTTTTTTATAGTGGCTGCTCGGGGTATTGCAAATTCCACATTCATCACGTGACACACACTGGCCTAAAAAGCATTTTTCTCATACACAATCACTGGAAAAGGAGCAGCTGTATGAATGAATGGGGTGGAATGTGGTACCCAGTTCTCCTTAATACATCCATGGGTAAAACATATTTACTTCCTCCCCAGGCCAACAGCAGAGTTACAGCAGTGACAAAAACTGCAGTGCAGAGGGGAATGGTCCTTCCAAAATGGGAGAAAATGAGAGTTAAAAATCCATAAACGTAAATAAGCATTAAAGTCTTTCAAATTTGAATATACAAACGCTACCAGTTCATACAATAGGTGCAACATGTATAATTTATAACTGTATTTATAATTGGTATGATTAATGAGTTGAGATAACTGATCTGATAACTGAGCCTCTAGCACATATCAGCTGTGTTGGGCAAGTTACTTATACTCCTTGAATAATTACTTACATTACTTTACTAATGATTCAACATCAAAAGTAATTAATTACATTATTCATTACATTAGCCTACTTTTGTTACTCAGTCCAGTCCTGTGTCTTCTAACAACTCTAAAGCTGCTACATATACATCACACAACAAGTAGCCAGCCTAGAGTTTGGAGGCATTTACTGACCAAAACAGCTAGCTTAGCCCCAATGGCTGCATGCAACAACTTGATTCCTGAATCTATAGGCAAAGTGCAGTGGCTAGCTAGCAGCTGAAAAGACACAACATGTAAATAAGGTTCAAGGTACAAGGGTAATTTATTTGTCATTCTAAAACACAGGGCTGCACAAATAAATGAAAGTTGTAGTCCCCCTTCACGTTACACACACAGAACATAGATACAAATATTTAAAATTAGAATAGAATAAAAAATTAAAAAATCTATATACAGCTACTTATATACAGTGGTGTGAAAAAGTGTTTGCTCCCTTCCTGATTTCTTATTTTTTTGCACGTTTGTCACACTTAAATGTTTCAGATCATCAAACAAATGTAAATATTAGTCAACGATAACACAAGTAAACACAAAATGCAGTTTTTAAATGAAGGTTGTTATTATTAAGGGAAAACAAAATCCAAACCTACATGGCTCGGTGTGAAATAGTGATTGCCCCCTAAACCTAATAACTGGTTGGGCCACCCTTAGCAGCAACAACTGCAATCAAGCGTTTGCGATAACTTGCAATGAGTCTTTTACAGCGCTGTGGAGGAATTTTGGCCCACTCATCTTTGCAGAATTGTTGTAATTCAGCCACATTGGAGGGTTTTTGAGCATGAACTGCCTTTTTAAGGTCATGCCACAGCATCTCAATAGGATTCAGGTCAGGACTTTGGCTAGGCCACTCCAAAGTCTTCATTTTGTTCTTCTTCAGCCATTCAGAGGTGGACTTGCTGATGTGTTTTGGATCATTGTTCTACTGCAGAACCCAAGTTCGCTTCAGCTTGAGGTCATGAACAGATGGCCGGACATTCTCCTTCAGGAGTTTTTGGTAGACAGCAGAATTCATGGTTCCATTTATCACAGCAAGTCTTCCAGGTCCTGAAGCAGCAAAACAGCCCCAGACCATCACACTACCACAACCATATTTTACTATTGGTATGATGTTCTGAAATGCTCTGCACAGGCACCCCACTTCACCGATATCATTGATGCTCGGTAAGTTGCTACCAATGATCTTCTGAGCAGTTTTAATCACCCGCTGCAGAGCCCTCCGGTCCTGGGCCGTGCACATTCCAAGCCAGTTTGTAATGTCTCCAGTCAGGATGCTTTCTATTGCTCCTTTGTAAAAGTTAACAAGAACTTGGCACAGGAATTTTGTCTTGTTAAGTTTCCTTAAGAAATACAGTCGTTTCTGAGCTTTCTTTACCAGGGTGGAGATGTGTGATGTCCATGTCAGGTTCTTTGTGATGCTGATTCCCAGGAACCTAAAACTGTTCACCTGCTCCACCTCAGCTCCACTGATGTAGACAGGGGTGTGTGTCTTTGCCTCCTTTTTCCTAAAATCAACGATCAGCTCCTTGGTTTTGCTGACGTTTAGCAGTAGGTTGTCCTCTGTGCACCACCCTGCAAGATTGTTGTTTTCCTTTCAATATGAATTCTCACTGTTGTTTGTAATCCGGCCGATGATGGTGGTGTCGTCTGCAAACTTCACAACAGAGTTCTCTCCATGTCGAGGACTGCAGTCATGGTTATACAGCGTGAACGGGAGGGGGCTGAGCACACAGCCCTGGGGTGCTCTGGTGTTGAGCACTAGAGTGGAGGAGGTGTGACTGCCAATCCGGACCGTCTGGGGTCTGTTTATAAGGAAGTCCAATATCCATTTGCAGAGTGTGGTACTCAAGCCCAGAGTGTTAAGTTTGCCAGTCAGTTTCATGGGGGAGATTGTTCCCATCTGCTTCAAGACACAATCTCCTGACTTATTGTTGAAGAAATCAAAGAAAGCATAAAATGTGTTAAGCTCATCTGGCAACGTGGCCTCACACATGATGGGGGTGCTCCTGCTTTTGTAGCCTGTGATGGCCCGGATCGCTTGCCACATATCTTGTGTGTTGTTGGTGTTGAGGTTCCTCTCCGGTCTCTTCTGATGTCTTTGCTTTGCCTCCTTGATGCCAGCTTTCAGTCTCGCTCTGGCGGTACTGTAAGCTTTCTTGTCACCTGACCGAAAGGCAGCTTTTTTGGCTCCGAATAGGGCCCTCACCTCACCATTCATCCAGCTTTCTGGTTGGGGAATAATTTTATTGTCTTTATGATCACCACATCATCAACACATTTGCTGATGTATGATGTCACTGCTGATGTATATTCCTCAAGATTGATGTGGTTCTCCTGGGTGGCAGCATCTCTGAACATGTGCCAGTCTGTGCACTCAAAACAGTCCTGTAGAGCTGCTATAGCGTCATCTGTCCACACTTTAAAGTGGTCATATTATGCTTTTTGTTTGTTGTTCGGGGACAATAAAATTGACTTTACTCTAGCCTGAGTCTTATTCCATCCATTTTATTTTCCTGCGACCGGACATTAGCCAGAAGTAGGCTGGGTAGTGGAGCAGCCTTAGGTCCAAGCTGGGTTAGCTTAGTTCTTATCCCGGCTCTCTTCCCCCTCTTCCTGGGGTGATCGCACTGCTTGTGGTGACGTTTAGTCTGGCTGATCTGGCTGGATGGTCAGAAGATGTTGTGAGCAGCGATTGTCTCAAGGTCTGCTGCACTTAATCCAATCCCTGTGCTTCCTTTTCCAACGTTGATGTGTGTATTTTTGTCATAGGTAATACGTTCTTCCATAGGTAATACATGCTTCAGTAATAAAGGTGAAAAAATAAATTAAAACAAAAATGTAGCGAAGTTTGAGGGAGCTACTGGCCACCGCATCTGCATGTGCCACCGTCACCATGGTAACTAAGACAACTGTGGCATTACCGTATTCCCCCTCTTCTTTGCCTCAACTCCAGCCCCTGTGCCAAGCTAACACGTCAGAGAAGTCTGCCCACTGAGCACGAAGAGACAAATTTGATATCAACTGTCCATCAAACCCAACAGAAAAGTAACTGTTTTACTGGGATCAGTAACTGTAATGTGATTACTGAATTTTAAACTGCAGTTCACTATTCTTTAAAGAAAAAAGTTATGTAACTGCAATGTGTTACTCCCCAACACTGCAAATCAGTGGTATTATTAGTGCTGGCTTTCTCAAAATTAGGACCACATTTCCCAGAAATCCTGTTAATTCCTCTCACCAAGGTGATGCCGTTTGTTCTGACAAATGTTTTGTCTTTGTCTATACTGAAGGAGATGGCCATGTGGTTTTCTATCATTCTTTTTACTACTATATCAAAGAATACAAGTTTTAACTAAATTTGCACAAGACAAACAGAAAATTAATAAGGGACATGGTTCATGATGTAGAATAGTATATGTAGATTGTGCAGATTGTGTAGATGATGCAATGCTCAGGTCAGAAAAGTAATAAGGAAGTTACAGATACAAATAGTGTCCATTTTACAATAACTTGCACATATCCAAGCCTTGATGGTCTGATCTGTCAATGATGATGGGTTTTGCGTGGCATGGAGAATAATTGGTCGAAGCTTAGCCTCTAGGGAGAGAAGTGAGGATTACGGGTACGCAGAGTAGGCTGCTGTGATGTGAAACCCCAGGCAGTCTCCCCTCTGATTGGAGATTAGCTCTGCATTAGCAGGGGCTCGGCAGGTGACGCACACATACACACCATGCATATCTTCCATCCTTTCTGTTATCTGCTGGATTTCTTTACTTCTTTAATTATAATTCTTCTTAACTCACATTCCAGCTTGTCCTTTCATGCCTTTTAGCATCCATCCACCTTTCTTTCACTATTTTTACCATCTATCCTCTTCTACATATCTCTCCTAAATCATTAAATTACTGTATATTTTGTGTAGAGATACTGATGAAGATGAAAACCATAATAAAGGCGTTTGCGCCATGTTGTTCTTCTCACAGCAGATGTCAGCGAGAAAGGCTGAAGAGAAAAGTCCCACTAAATCACCAATGGAGATCTAGTATTAGATTTTAGAGGAAGATCCTATAGCGGACCATTTGATGTAGAGACTCATGGGGCTTTATTTTTGTGACTCAATGAGACAAGGACAACAGTGAAGTGAAGTATGAGTGGTGCAGCTCACACCTTTGGCAGTTTCATGAAAAGATGGTTCCATGATGCAGCTGTACCAATTAATGGAGCTATCCACCCCAGTGGTTTTAGTTGATTATTCAGTTCTCAAATAGTAAGTTTGCAAAATAAATCACGGTTTGGTTACGTTTAAGGAAAGATCATGGTTTGAAATGGTTTAAAATAACTATTTGGTTAAAGTTAGGGAAACATCATTGGTTTGGGTTAAAATTACTTCCTTAAGGTTACGGGACCTTCATCGTCATGGTTATAATAGAAAACACGTGGTTAAGGTTAGGGAACGATCGCAGTCATGCTTTAAAAAATTGAAAATCCCGCCCACTTCACGCAGTAATTGGCCAGGTGGGTGGATGTGAGAAAATCAGCAGGGAAGTTGGTTTTTGAACTTCTCTCTCAGGCTCTTATTCACACAACTACTTTTATCACTGTACTGTCACTTTTCGTGTGTATGTATGCCTTCATGAACATACTGAAATTGTGTGCCATTATACCCAGATATGTATATATAGTATGTATACTTATTTGACAATGCATTAGCATTAAGACATGTATATGAGTATACACACATATATATGTATGTGTGTGTGTATAAGTACAGCAATTGTAAATGTACTTACAGTATATTGCACCAATGGTTTGCATATATCCATCAATGAAATGTATGATCTCCAATCAAACACAATAAATGGATTATCATTTGAAGTGCTCATCAAAGTGTTTCACCTCTTTGAGGTGTTTTTTAAGGTGACATTTGAAAAACTTGCCAGAAACAATGTTCCCTTTATTTAGAATAATTTCAATGTTCAATGACAATATTTTAGAAAGTCCAGTGCTAATGTCATTCTTTAATTAATAATTAATTATAATATTCATTTTTAATTTGTCATAGTATGTCAGACTTCCATGCAAGAAGTCAAATACATTACATCCCCCTCCACCACCCCGACCTCCATAGCCTTACTTTTGACCTTGCTACAAAAAAGTCACTCTAGTTTCTGCATCAGCAATGACTGTTGGCATTGGATGTAAATCTAGCGCTGCAGGATCAACCAATATAAATCAAGTTTGGCAGAAGGAGACTGAATTAAAAAATAGAGTTGATAAATGACATCAAAACCACATATGCCATAGATAAAAGAAAAGGGGGTGAAAAGGGGGTCAATGACATTAAAAAGTAGGGCCCTCCCTGGTTGTGCAGATGTTTCCAGCAGGAGACCAGAGTGAATGCTGACAGCAGGTGAGGCAGTGAATCCAGAATCAAGATCAGAACACTTTGCTGCCTCTTTGCTGCAGCCCCCTTGTCTCTCTAGCAGTAGATGGAAGCAAGTTTACTGCACTGTCCCTGTGTATCAGTGAAGAAAGAGCTTTCTCTCCTACACAACACAGACACAAAGGCTGCATTGCTGCCACCACCAAGGCGGACACCACAGAACCGGGACTCTGTAAGGCATTTGCCAGCACTGAGAAGAAACAGCTGCGTCCCCGTCGCATGTATTCCCACTGTAGAGGGATATTCTGTTGATATATATAATGTTAATATGAATGTCTTACTCACTTCAGTATCAACTCATCTTTATGAAGAACCCTCTGTCTAACTAAACCCTGGTCTTACATGTGGTTCTACATCAATATTTTTATATTTTCTCTCTTGAAAATGAGATCTCGATCTCAGTGGGACTTCTCTGATTAAATAAAGGTTTATATCTATTTACAATAGTTGTGATCACTTTATACTGGAAGAAAATGTTTTTCATAGGCTTCCAAACTTATAAATAGATATAGATATTTTATAAAAAGAGGAAGTAGGATTTTAATTACATTTTTGTTATACTGTATATTTGTCATATACTGTATAGAAAAGCAGAACAATGCATCCAGAAAATTTCACTTCTGCTACTTATGGAGATGTCTAGTTTGTCCTATGGTCTATGTAGTTCATACACATTAATATCATTATTCATCAGTTTTGTGCAATTTACATTGATGGAAAAATCAGTTTTGTTTGAGGTTTTGGCCCACATCAACAGTGTCAGTGTGAGGTGAGGTTTGGTGCGTTCAGGTGGTTGTAGGATACTAGGAAAATGACTTCATGAAACAAAAATCTATAATATGCTTTGGAAAAAAATGCACACAAGTGCTAGTGTGAGCTAAATGAGAGTTAGCTGTGGCTGTGACTGCAGTGCCAGCTCAATGTAACATGAAACATACAGAGCCTCAGCCATAGAAGCACTCAACCTGACTCCCTTCCCAGCCATATATGCCTCAGGGCTCCACTCCGCTCTGTTTGAAGTGGAGGTTTTGCTGAGTTTGTCAAAAAGGCCCAGGAAGTGTGGTGTGGCTCAAACACTAAATGAGAGAAGGACTCACAGTTATTCACAGTCACAGTTATTCACAGTCACAGTGGTGTTCAACCTGTATCATAGTCCTTAACATCTCATTCATGACAAGTTATTATTTTAAAGTAACTGTGTAGATGTGATATAGCATCTTTCAAATTATTGTGATGGTATAAGTTTTCGTTCAATGATCCAGTGATGTCTAAAAGTCCCTGTGTCAGATTTGTGGAGGTGGGAGGTGCCATTATGCCATTCTTGATAGATGGCACCAAAGTAAGACATTTTCAAATCTTTAACTTAGTGGCTTTAAACAAACTCAATGATAGGTTTGTAATGAATTATAAATGATGATGAAAAATGTTCGCTGACCAGATCCTTTGGAGTTCAACTAAAGACTGAGCCCCACCTTGAGTCCAGGCCAAAATGACAGTGGCCGAGAGAGTTCAACGCATTGCAACATAAGAAAGCACAAGCAAACAGACTAATAACTTGCTTTTAATATTCCGATTGTGTGATTCCTATATGACTGGCGACGTTGGTTATACACCTAGCATTAGCCTTTTACTAACTGTTTTGCAACTCAGTTCTGTTGTTCTGTACTACTTTTAGCGTTACTCTATTTGCTTGTATTTATTGTATTTGCAGCATATGTCTTTATGCCACTAATGCAATGTCAAATTGGTGTTTGTGTGGATGTATTTTCTTCAGTTGATTTTATTTGATCTATTTGTGTGTGTATTCTTACAGGAATAGTTTGACATTTTGGGAAATACGCCTATTCACTCTCTTGCTTACAGAAGCGCATTACATTATTCACCAAAGAAAAAAAAATTGGAGGCCTTCTCTCGTAATTATGACTTCCATATCCCATGATTTTGACTTACTATATCATAATTATGAGAAAAGATCTCAAAATTACAAGAACCTGATCTTGTAATTATGAGATAGCAATGCGCTTCTGTACTTGCTGAAAGCTAGATGAGCAGATTGATACCACTCTTACTCTACGTTGGTATGTAGCTTTAGGCTTAGCTACATACCTAAAGACTGAAAGCAGGGGAAAACAACTAGTCTGGCTCTCTTCAAAGTTAAAAAATCCACCTACGAACACCTCTAAAGTTTACTAATTAACATATTATACTGTATCTTATTTATTTAATCCTTCCATAAACAGAAATGTAAAAATGACATGTTTTGGTTTTAAGGGGGATTATGTGCTGGAACTAGTTCTTGACAAACAGTTTATCCATCCGCCTGGCACTTCGGTGCAGTGTCTCTGCTGGTTGCTGGCAACCTCACAGTGACAACAAAACTCAAGCAAAAGCCAAGAAATAGTTATTGTGCCTTGTCTTGAGCTCTCTCTGCCACCGTACAAAATAGACAAATAGCTGCGTACATTATATTCTCAATGTAAAATAATATTGAAGGACATTCTTAAGGATGATGAAGAGAAGCTCTGTGCAACTTCTTCAACCAATCACCCAGTGCTTTGAATTTTGAGTTATCAATGCACATAAGTAAAACACTTAAAAAAATGTTTTAACATAGGTAGGGCTGCAACAAATGATTATTTTCATTATCAATGAATAATCTGATAAAAGTCAGAAGTCAACATATATGGCAGAGACCCCAAACAGTCCAGGCACTGAAACAGTTTTGAGACTGGACTCAAAATCAAGGTTAAAATCAAATAATCCCTGTATGCATGATGCAATAAATCAGTATGAACAATGTCATGTTAGGCAGCATCATCCACTCTCCGGTTCTTACAGGATAATGACTGGAGTAATACCTGTATTATGTATGTATTTATACTCCCTCAGAATAACTCTGCACAGCATGCTGCCTTTGCAAAATGGTGTCACTTTGGCAAGGACCAGGGTTTAGACTAGACCATCCAATATCTACTCAGCCTGGCTGGTGTAAACCTAATGCACCAGAAGTGTGTTCTCAGTGTCACACCTCTAAAGCTACTGTTGTTACTCGATGTGTTAATGGGAAACGAAACAGCGGAAGACATGCTTATAAGGGATGAAATGGAGAAGAAAGGTGTCGGGAAATGACAGAGGAGTAGGTTTGGGGATAGAAGTAAAGAAGGTAATGTAGGAGGGGATGCGGAGAGAGGAAAAACCCACTCCAAATAAACGAGAGGAATCCCATTTGAAATCTTTCTACATACATACAACCTTGATGGCAGTCAGCAGAGAAAACTCAGCAGTGCTAACAGGCATTAATGTAAGGACTTACAGTGGTGTGAAAAAGTGTTTTCTTATTTTTTTGCATGTTTGTCACACATAAATGTTTCAGATCATCAAACAAATTTAAATATTAGTCAAAGATAACACAAGTAAACACAAAATGCAGTTTTTAAATGAAAGTTGTTATTATTAAGGGAAAACAAAATCCAAACCTACATGGCCCTGTGTGAAATAGTGATTGCCCCATCTGTTAAAACATAACTTAACTGTGGTTTATCACACCTGAGTTCAATTTCTCTAGCCACACCCAGGCCTGATTACTGCCACACCTGTTCTCAATCAAGAAATCACTTAAATAGGACCTGCCTGACAAAGTGAAGTAGACCAAAAGATCTTCAAAAACTAGACATCATGCGGAGATCCAAAGAAATTCAGGAACAAATGAGAAAGAAAGTAATTGAGATCTATCAGTCTGGAAAAGGTTATAAAGCCATTTCTAAAGCTTTGGGACTCCAGTGAATCACAGTGAGAGCCATTATCCACAAATGGCGAAAACATGGAACAGTGGTGAACCTTTCCAGGAGTGGACGGCCGACCAAAATTACTCCAAGAGCGCAGTGACGACTCATCCAAGAGGTCACAAAAGACCCCACAACAACATCCAAAGAACTGCAGGCCTCACTTGCCTCAGTTAAGGTCAGTGTTCATGACTCCACCATAAGAAAGAGACTGGGCAAAAATGGCCTGCATGGCAGAGTTCCAAGACAAAAACCACTGCTGAGCAAAAAGAACATTAAGGCTCGTCTCATTTTTGCCAGAAAACATCTTGATGATCCCCAAGACTTTTGGGAAAATACTCTGTCTGAATGACGAGACAAAAGTTGAACTTTTTGGAAGGTGTGTGTCCCATTACATCTGGCGTAAAAGTAACAACGCATTTCAGAAAAAGAACATCATACCAACAGTAAAATATGGTGGTGGTAGTGTGATGGTCTGGGGCTGTTTTGCTGCTTCAGGACCTGGAAGACTTGCTGTGATAAATGGAACCATGAATTCTGCTGTCTACCAAAAACTCCTGAAGGAGAATGTCCGGCCATCTGTTCGTGACCTCAAGCTGCAGCGAACTTGGGTTCTGCAGCAGGTCAATGATCCAAAACACACCAGCAAGTCCACCTCTGAATGGCTGAAGAAGAACAAAATGAAGACTTTGGAGTGGCCTAGTCAAAGTCCTGACCTGAATCCTATTGAGATGCTGTGGCATGACCTTAAAAAGGCAGTTCATGCTCGAAAACCCTCCAATGTGGCTGAATTACAACAATTCTGCAAAGATGAATGGGCCAAAATTCCTCCACAGCGCTGTAAAAGACTCATTGCAAGTTATCATAAACGCTTGATTGCAGTTGTTGCTGCTAAGGGTGGCCCAACCAGTTATTAGGTTTAGGGGGCAATCACTATTTCACACAGGGCCATGTAGGTTTGGATTTTGTTTTCCCTAAAAAACAACAACCTTCATTTAAAAACTGCATTTTGTGTTTACTTGTGTTATCTTTGACTGATATTTAAATTTGTTTGATGATGTTAGTTGATGTTAGTGATCAGGGCCTCCCATGTGAGGTTCGCACAGGGCCTTGCACCCCTCCTGCAACAGATCATCTGACCCGTTGTTCGCATACAAATATTGATTAGAGCTGCTTTAAAGATGATATTTGTACCACGTTATCATCAGTGGTATACAATTGCAAATTCATTACAAAGTAAAAATTATTTTCTGTGTTATCCTGTAAAGCAATGCTGTAAAGAAGACCAACAGATACCAACTGAGTCAGGTGGAAGCAGGCTCAATAAAAATCTGCTCAATGGTTGAGATGGAATAATCGATGTCATGGTTAAGTATTGAAAAATCCATTTTAGAAAGGATGGGTTTTCTTTTTCAATATTTAATTAAAGTTTACCTAAATTTAAAGTGTTTTTTGTAGCCTTAAACTAACTACATGTGAAACACAAAGTCCTGCACTTTGTATGCCCACCATCCTACCAACTCACTACAACTGCTGTGCAATACAAGTCAAGAACATAGCACTTCCTGGACTGGAAATAAACATCACCAATTAACAACAGCAATTATGTTTTCTTCAAAAAGTATTTGAAACAGAATATCTTGGAGACAGGGCTTTGTGTTTACAGCATGATAGCAGATTGCTTTACAGCACAACACTGATAATATTTTTATATTGTAAAGAAAATGCAAATGTATACCTCCACCACCTTCATCAACATTATAACATCACTTTTGCGGTTAGAATGGCTATTGGCTGTAATTGGCTCATGAAGACAAAATAAGGGATTTCAGAGAAGGGGAGACGGGTAACATCATCCACAACTATAATTTTGTCAAACTACAACCGCGGCTTCTGCTTCTTTTTTGTCATTGAACTTCAACTCCCTTGAGGCTTTGCAAATGTTCCATATGCATTGCCCTAGATGTGGCCTTGGCTCCTTCAAGAGGAGACACTGAGTCAGTTTTTATTGATGAGATGGGCACCACTGAACCTATTGACTCCCCAGAAAGGAAGCTCTCCTTCATAATGTTGCCTAATGGCCCAAGACACACCTGATGACATGACATGCAGCAGTACACAGGTGGTAGCGATGGTCAGAGGCACAGGGAGAGGACAGAAATAACCTATGAACATCCTGAATGAGGATGATTGATTTATATGATTATTAATCGTTTAGCATTTTGATGTTAAAAAAAGAAGAATACCATGCATACACACACATAACCCACTGTTTACTGTTCTAGGTTTTTACTGAGAATAAAATTGAGCCCTATTCCTTTTTTGTTGACAGTTGTCAACCCCAGCTCTTAGAAATTATGTTAATTTACTACTTTTACTTTTACTGTTTTTTTTAAAACACTTTGTCTGAAGTTAGGTAAAAATTGTGGTTTTGGTTAAATATTGAAAAAGTAGACATGCCCAATCTTGTCCTTCAAGTCATTGTGCATTTAACTAAGACTACCATCTTTCCCTAACCCTAACCAAACCCCTAACCAAGTGCTTTGAGTTGCCTAAACAGAAACATAATAATGTTAATCATGTTTTAGTTGCCACAAGTGGACATTGTAGGAAAACATATGAAATATGTTGTTAGTGAACGTTTTGCAGATAGATTCAGTATGAACATTTTATGACTTTGCAGATACTTTAATTAAAAATGTTTTCTCATTATGTTGATTTAAAAAATGTATCCCATGGAGATATTGGCAGAAATAGAATATAATATTTCTAAGTATGTTTTCATTAGTGTATAATCATCTGAAAATAAAAATCGTTGTGTTTTCATTACCTTAGAATAATCCGTTTTTATCTACATAGAGAGCGAGTCAGAATGTGCTCTTAACATGTGCAGCAGTCAAACAGCAGGAATTTGGGGCGCCATGGTAGTACCAGTGCTAAACCATGTACCAAGGCTGAGTCCTTACGGCAGCGTTCTGGATTCGAATCCAGCCCGCGGCTCTTTGCTGTATGTCATCCCTTCTCTCTGTGCCCCCCTTTCCTATCGTCTGCTCTGTCAAATAAATAATAAAAACAACTGCAGGAATTTTATACACAATATATGCTAATGTGACTTTTGTCTTCATGCTACAGCAACTTTTTATTTTTTATGCTAACGTTACTTGGGTGAGGGGGGCTTCTGTGCTTTTAACCCATGCTGCCGGTTGATGTTTTAGGGACACTTACACCTTCTTGCTACTTGTAGAGCACTGTGAGTAAAGTCTTGGTTAGCGTTGTCATTGCTCATTGCGACTAGCTGCTGTTTCTCACTGGAATTTAATGTGTCATGTTAGCTAGCCAGAGGTGACAGGCTAAGGTGGGTGTGTAGTAAAACGTTTTGAAAATGCTGCATACAAATAATAAATTTACCTTTAAACAGTATTTTGACTGGTGACCAGCAAGTTCATTTCTCAATAGGCTACTGAGAATGTCCATAGCCTAATTAAGCTATCATGACATTGTGGCAGCATGTTTTCTACCCCCCTGCTGCACTCACATCCTGATTGTTTGAAAATGGGAAACCTGTCTATTGGACGACTGTCCTTTATTTTTGAGTTCTACTCTTTCACTTACCCTCTCCTCCATCTCTTCATTTCTTTATCCGTTCATGCCTCTCTTTGCGTCGAGCTGTCATTGTTTTCTTGCCTCTCTCTCTCTAAGGACACAGAGAGCCAGAGAGTGCAAGAAAAAGTCGATGTTTTCTAAAGGTTCCAAGTCCACTGCTATCAACACAGCCCCGGCTCCAGCTGCCTTGTGGGAAGGAATAATCTAGCCATCAATACCTCCTCCCAGATAATGTCAGGCCTTCCAGACCAATGCCCAATTAACCCTCCTCCCACCCCCTCCCTCCACACGCACACAACTGTGTACTGTGGACCCTGTCAGTGAGAACACTGGAGCAATGATTTGTGAAATAATCTTGCTGAGTACAGAGAGAAAACTCAACAAAAAGCCATCAAACCTCATCTTCAACATGGCAAAACCCATCTCCCACTTGCCACGAACACTTGGTGCCTTTTTAAACCCGTTTGAGACCAGTTTCATCTGCATCACGTCTAGTTAATTAGTGCTTTGTGTGATTAGGAATCCGCCAGGGGATTCTTTGATGTCGACTGAGCTAGCGGGAAACACTTGTAGGCTCCATCTGAACTGATGAAATCTGTTTCAACGCTCAGTGATGGGAGAATACCGGCCTGGGATTGAAAACACACACACACACACACACACACACACACACACACACACACACACAGGTAACTGCTACTACATGAATCTGTCACAACTGAGTTTATAACCTACATATTGCATGTCTATGACAGTAGAGAGGAAGATGAGAGGTCCAAAGCAAAATATGATTTAAGAAAAATTATCAATATTGACAAAACCTCACTCCATTCCATTGCACATGACACTGATGAAAGTCTTTATTCCAATGTCCCTCTTTAATCTGCTCAGCTGTGTCTATCTGACAGCTTATTGCACCACAATTACATACACAATACAACCTTTACATGGAGTTTGTTTCAGTTGTGCACAGATGAATGAATGCGCTCAGTGGGGATACATTATTGGAATGCATGTGCAGATCATGCATAATGCAGGCTAATCTGGTAGGCAGATATGGCAACCAAAATAGAAGCTGTGATCTCTGATGCAACGCTGCTGAAGGCATTTCATTATCATAATTCCATACAATTACACATTCTTTCAACCAGCCAGATGAAGAAGAACAGGCAGTGTCAAAATGATGGGGGTTTTGGGGAAGACCAGGGTCTGCCAACAAGGCCTCAAAACCTCTTAATGTTGGCAACATGCCTGGTGACAATGGAATAATGACTGATGACTAAGATATAATTGTTTGTCACCAAACTCTCAAAGGACACACCTGCATGCCTCACATGCCATTTTGGTGACTTATTTTCTTTCATCTTTCCATCAAGTGCAAGATCACATTTCAGCTCTCTTCTGAAGGGGGAGTACCTGTGGGCTCCCATAGGAGACATGAAGAGAGGGGGGTGCGCTACTGATGAGGAACAGGTCCCCCCATGCAGTGTTCGTGCGCAGAATGAGCGATGTGCTCCCCCGCGCGCTCATCCTGTGAAGGATCTGGGCTATGGTGACATTTCTGACAAAGAGATAAGGTGCAGCCTTAGCCTAGCCAGAGAGGTGGGGATACTGATGCTCCTCTCCTCACGGTATCCCCCACCAAAAATGTTGGGATGACCCCCCAAAACCAGTCAAAGTGTTCTATCCTTACCGCATAGCAGCTGCATCCAGGCGCACGTCTTGTAGACCGTGGCGGTGTTGCAGAAGAAGAAGAGGGCGAAGCAGCCGATGCAGCTGAGGATGAGCACCATGGACATCAGCACAAAGAAGGAGGCCGCCTTGAAGGCTCCCGAAGGGATAGAGCTGAAGTCGGAAAAGCTGCCCTGGCACAAGAGCTCCCGGTTGGAGTTCCCGTTGCCCACGCAGTAGTGGAACAAGCCGAAGTAGCCGGCTTGGGGGGTGTTGACGCTGTCGCCGATCCAGTAGGGCTGGATGAAGACCACCACGTTGATGATGGCCAAGCAGATGGTGAATATTGCCCACAGAACCCCGATGGCCCTGGAGTTGCGCATGTAGTTGTCATGGTAGATTTTGGAGGCTTCTTGCGAAGGCAGCATTTTTCTCTCCCACCCCCCCAGCCCCCCCCCCCGCAAAGCAGCGTCAACCTGATGTTCCCTCTTCTCTTGATCTCCCTTTATTTCCTCCTTTATCCGTAGGTAGAAAGGATGAAATTAAATGATTTAAAAAAAAAAAAGAAAATTAAAAAAAATTCCTCCGCAACAAATGTCCAAAGGTCCAGTGGCTGGTCTCCCCTGTCCCCTGAAGCTCAACCAACCAGCAGATCTGGATCCTGCTCTTTTTTGGATTAGTCTCACATCCAAATTCTCCCCCTCCTCCCTCCCTCCCTCCCTCCCTCAGATCAGTCAATCAATTCAGTAGCGAAGCGTGATTCAACTGACGGGAAAAGCCTCCCCTGTCCTCCTCCTCTCAGCGCGTAAAGACACAGCAGAGCCGACAGTCGAGCTCACGGAGCCAAATGCAGCGGCCAGTGATGGACGGGATGAGCAGCATTGTCTTCTTTCAGCACTTCACCTCCGCCTAAGGTGTCCGCTCTGCTGTGCCTTCAGACCCAGAAGGTTTCAAAGAAGATATGAGATGCGCCCGTCGAGTTTCCCCGAGATGATGATGAATCCTCCGCAAATGAAGACACATCCAAAATAAATGACGGAAGACACGGATGCAGCCTTTGACATGCTTAAGAATTAAAACTTGACCAAAAAGGAACATTTGACACGACGAAAGTCCGAGTATGCATGAAAAATGTATAAAAAATATAAATCAGTCCTCCAACACTGCACACACCGACACCCCCATGCCTGGTTTTGGATGCTGTGGCTCTCTCACTCACTCTCCGGGTAGGCTTTCTCTCCCTCTTTCTCTCCTCTCTCAGTGTGCCTCCTCCAGTCTCTCCGTGCGCGCAACCGAGATACGCCGACGGCCTGTGGATCATTTTTGATAGGCTGTTGCAGAAATCGGAACAAATCTGTGGTTCATTTACACATCACTGACCAAATAAGTGTTGGCATTAATAAAGAGCATTTAGAACCCTCTACCTTACAATAACCAGCTCCAGGAGACCTTCAGCAACTCAATCAAGGCTGGATTACAAACCCAGGAAATTGGCCTGAAAGCCGCAGCCCACTGTGTTTTGTTACGTGGTTATTTGATTTAGTAAAAGAATTGATTGGCAATGTGCGACACTAAATATCAATTGACATAAAATAGGTTCTGTTTTATTTTCTAATACTGAAGAGGGGACCTGGGTCAACGTTTAAGACGTTCACGACTTTCCGGGAGACTGTGGCTTAGTTGTAGAGCGGGTCGTCTACCAATTGGAAGGTCGGCGGTTCGATCCCAGCTTCCCCCAGCCGCCGAAGTGTCCTTGGGTCCAGACACTGAACTTGTGTGTGAATGATTAGTTCAACTGATGAGCATAGGGTGATATGTAGTAAAAGCTTTCACAGTCCATTTACCATTGTTTCATTTGAAGTTGTGCTTTCATGTTGCATATTCTTAAATTAAAGTGTGTTTATTCATATCACCAAACCTGAGGCCAGGCTGCACCGATCTGATCCTCTGGACTGATATTTGTGTAAATACCATACACACTAAAAATTACTGGTTAAAATTGTGGCTTTTTTGGCCTAACGTGGAGTTGATTGAGGATTCCACCATGGACATCAGGGTTATTTGGTCATTTGTAATTGGGAAATGTTTTCATTTCATTGCATAATAGTTGAATATTTGAATATTAATGTAGGCACTAGGTTTTGACAAGGCAGAGGAATGTATGGAATAAAAAAGATGATATCTCTGGTTCTGCTGCATCGATTTAGGCCTATATCCTTTTTTAAAAGTGTCCATCGTGAGTCTGACAATGTTATAGGAGCGCAATGCTAAATCTGTGGAGTACTCTTTTAATGATGTTATTAAAGATCAACATCAACTCCCTAGAGAATACTTTATTAATCTGACTCGTTTTCTCACTAGTGAATAGGAGACTATTTGTATATTTGAATTGGGCATTTAAATATTTTAGATTATTTGTTTCATTTTAAGTTATTTAAGTTATTCCATCATCATCAGTACCAATATAATAATAACTACTAAACTGACTAAACTGATAATATTTATTCAAGGTACATTTATTTGTCATTCTATAACACAGGACTGCATAACACTGAATTTAAATGTAAAATATATGCAGTCAATGCAAATTTAAAGTTCCCCTCGAGACATGTTTTAAGACATATGAAAACGCTCTGCTTTGAATAATAATTTGTGCCTGATATGCTTCCCCACAGAATTACCCAATTAAAATGTCTTAAAAGCACATCTACTCCTTCTCCTTCTTGTTTAATTGAACAATCTAGAATCTATGAATATGGAAATTTGTTTTAAAAGTTTAACTGCTGGGCACAAGATACAGTCCTTACTCAGTGTATGTGTCCTGGAGGTCTCAAGTTATGGGGGGGAATTATGAACTGGTGTTTTGATTTGTGTCACATTTTGTTAGTTGTGTTTCCCGATAAAGAATGAAAACTAAATATATTGCTTGTCTTATCAGTTTAGGACAGCCTGAACATTTGACAAGGGGAATTGGGGAGTAGGGGAGTTGAGTAAGCCACAAAATACAATAGAAGTTATAGATAAATTCGCCAAGGATGAGTTCCCTTTTGTAGATAAGATTTCAAGAAAGACCTGTTTGCAGCACCAGGAAAGATCTTCGGAGTAAACAAACTGGCTACAGACAGTCCAAAACATCACACCTCGTTCAACAACAAACGTCATTTAAAGGGGGCGAGGGCTGTCACGTGGCCATGTCAGCTTCCTGTTTACCGCCTGTTGTACCTTCAGACTGTAGAACACAGATTGCAACACCAGCCTCCACAGCACTTCTTCCACAACAACATATGCAGCACTGAGACCCTGCAGCCACAGGGTTGACTACTGTATAACTTGAATCCGTTTATCGACACGGTCGTGGTTATTTAAGAGTCATGAAGACGTGACATTGATTAAACGTGAGCAGGCCGGGAAGGATCCTGGAGATTTCCTGAGTCCAGCTGACCGGAGTTCAGTAAGGTGGTGCTGAGAGTCGGGCATCACTTCACCAGATGTCAGAAACGCAAACAAAACAGTGGTGATGTGGAGGACTACAAGGGTCTGAAATTGTCTCAAATGAGTAACGTTATACGAGGGTTTTGAGTTAGTAGAAACGACCAAGCTACGCCTGGGAAGCTGAACTAGCCTGTTAGCTAGTCGTGCTAACTCCGGTAGCAGCAGTCGCCGTGGTGTGAGTGGCTGGCTGTGCGGGCTGGCTAACGGCTTGTGTTTGGAGAGTGGAGCAGCTCGCCGGTGCCCTGAATTCAGGACGACTCCCCGGCTCCGGCCCCCTCAAGCGGGCAGTCAGGAAGAAGCTGGCTGGGAAGGGATGGCCTCGTCGGTCTTCCCGTTCCAAAGGACAAGGATCCGCGGTGTTTGAAGGAGGTCGAGTTCGACTAGAGGCCATCACCGCAGGTCGAGGCGCTATGATGGCCGCCTCCCCCTCCGCGGCCGGTGGCTTTACGGCCTCCAGGCTGTCGGTCAGAAAGAGCGAGGAAATAGCGGATTTGATAGATTTGTTTTCCAAGATGCAGTACAGAGCAAAAGAAGTCACTCCTCGGGTAAGATTCGGCGTCATCATTCGGTGTGCTTTAGCTACTTGACAATCTGTCATTCTCTCTTGTGGGGATGAAAAGCAGAACTGCCTTGCATAATCAAGGAAATTAAAGTGACCTTGTACATCAGCAAAACAACATACACTGTAGGTAGTGATATATGACCTCTTAACAATCTTAAGAACCCACTGTTCAGTTCGGCATATATCTGATCCACCAAACCGCACTTAATTTCCATGCATTTACGGCGTTTTTATGGTTTCTACCTCAGACCGGGGGCTATTTTCATGCGTGTTTTTAGTTACTGGTGAAACCCCTCTCCTGTACTCATAGCCTTCATTTATATCTAAAATGGACGAGATTTTGTTGAAAAACCGCATTGCTAAGTGTATTTAATTCTTGCCCAATCGAATCTAGTTTTCTATATATTCAGCGCAGTTCTCAAATTACATTGTATCATCGACTTGCTATTGCTCAGTCAGCAAGAATTCAATAAATTAATAGATTTTCATTGAAATGTAGTGATTCAAGAGTAGACAGCTAAATAGAGTAAAACTACCTTATATCGGGCAAGTGCCTGCTTACAGTGCCAGCATCTTCAAAGTTTATGATCCTAAATGCCACACATGAGGACTTGGTGTTAATCTTTACACACTGCATAGTAACATTGAATGGGTAAGGGACATTCGCTTTACTGGTAGATATGGGAGTCTGTATCTAAGTTTGCCATTATCTGCCAGAGAACCTTTAGATCTGCTTGTACAGTGTGTTTCTTTTATCTTTAGAGGGGCTTAGTAGATCCATGACTGATGACTGACAAAATCCTATTTGGTCATTGTAATAAATAGGTCATCAAGCTAGAGGCAACATTGATCTTGAATGCTACCTGATGTGATTTATATTTGTGGATATACCTTCCATATAAATTATGGAATATCAATATATGTGAATGATCAGTGTCTAATAATGCAAACTATAGGGATGAATCTAGACTCTGTGGCTAGACCCAGTTTAATAATCCATTTAGTTTGATCTAAAACCCATTCCCAAGTTCTGTCATTTTCCAGATGAAAAATTTGGTTCCTTTTAAACCACTAGCATAACTTTTGTTTTTGTTTCCCTTCAGGTGGAGGCGATAGAGATGCGTTGTTTGGAGTTATTTGCCAGAGATTACAAGTACAGTATCATCCACAACTCCAACGGAGAAGTTTGTGGCCATTACCCCCGGCAGATAGTTTTCCTGGAGTATGAATGCACAGATGTCGAGAGAGACAGGTACCTCTCCACTACTCAGTCAATCCGTCATTTTACGATACAAAGTCCAGTCCACTCAGTTACCAATTACCCTCTTGTTTGTTTGTGTCACTCCTTTAATCATGTGCACCTTAGTGTGGTGCAGGGAGCAGAGGTCAGCCTCCATCTCCAGCCCCTCTGATCGCATCAATGCAGCAGAGGGGTGAAGTGACTGTTCTGTCACATGAGGTCACATTGTAGCCAGTAACAGGAAATGATTTGCAGTGATTCAACAAATCCTTATTTCTCACTGCTGATTAATGCAGTTGAACTATTTTCCACTGTAGTGCTGAAAATAGAAGATGTGGTTTAACATAGGAGCAAAACCATTATTCACAACCAAGGCTTTCATGTACAATATTAAAAAAGGCTCATTGTCTGGCAAATCACCCATGTGCACAGAATTTTTCCCAGCATAATGTGTCCCACGATATAAAGTAATAAACTGGGAAATAACATTTCAATTATTCATAGTGGCAACAGAGTTGAGGTCAACTGAAAAATGAACAATAAACATATTTACAAAGGGGTTTTTAGGCAGTATTTTTTGTGATGACATGTATGTAGTAGTGTTGAAACTATTTTTCAATCTATAAGCTGATGGACAGAAATTTATTTGACAAAAATATATAAAGCCTTTTATCAAGCAAAAACACCATTTGGCTAAGATTCTCTCTTACTGTATGTGTAATTTTATATGCTAGTCTATATATATATATTAGTTTCACAGTGGTATGAAAAAGTGTTTGCTCCCTTCCTGATTTCTTATTTTTTTGCATGTTTGTCACACTTAAATGTTTCAGATCATCAAACAAATTTAAATATTAGTCAAAGATAACACAAGTAAACACAAAATGCAGTTTTTAAATGAAGGTTGTTATTATTAAGGGAAAACAAAATCCAAACCTACATGGCCCTGTGTGAAATAGTGATTGCCCCCTAAACCTAATAACTGGTTGGGCCACCCTTAGCAGCAACAACTGCAATCAAGCATTTGTGATAACTTGCAATGAGTCTTTTACAGCGCTGTGGAGGAATTTTGGCCCACTCATCTTTGCAGAATTGTTGTTATTCAGCCACATTGGAGGGTTTTCGAGCATGAACTGCCTTTTTAAGGTCATGCCACAGCATCTCAATAGGATTCAGGTCAGGACTTTGGCTAGGCCACTCCAAAGTCTTCATTTTGTTCTTCTTCAGCCATTCAGAGACCCCACAACAACATCCAAAGAACTGCAGGCCTCACTTGCCTCAGTTAAGGTCAGTGTTCATGACTCCACCATAAGAAAGAGACTGGGCAAAAATGGCCTGCATGGCAGAGTTCCAAGATGAAAACCACTGCTGAGCAAAAAGAACATTAAGGCTCGTCTCATTTTTGCCAGAAAACATCTTGATGATCCCCAAGACTTTTGGGAAAATACTCTGTGGACTGACGAGACAAAAGTTGAACTTTTTGGAAGGTGTATGTCCCATTACATCTGCCGTAAAAGTAACACGCCATTTCAGAAAAAGAACATCATACCAACAGTAAAATATGGTGGTGGTAGTGTGACGGTCTGGGGCTGTTTTTTTGCCCAGTCTCTTTCTTATGGTGGAGTCATGAACACTGATCTTAACTGAGGCAAGTGAGGTGAATTATTATCCAGTGAATTAGATACCTGAAAAATCCAGGTTCTTTATCACTTTGATGCAAAAATTATATAAAAATTAGAGTTGCAAAAAATTGTCGATAATCAAGTAGTTGATCGACAGAAAATGAATCGGCAACTGTTTTGATTATCGATTAATCGTTTCAGTCATTTTTCAAGCAAAAATGCCAAACATTCTCTGGTTTCAGCTTCTACAGTAAATGTAATATCTTTAGGTTTTTGTTTGTTGGTTGGACAAAACAAGCGAATTGAAGACATCATTGTGCACTTGGAGAAATTGTAAATGGCACCCCCCCCCCCAATTTTTCAACATTTTATAGACTGAACCATTAATCGGGAAAATTATTGTCAGATTAATCGATAATTAGAATAATCGTTAGTTGCAGCCCTAATAAAAAATTCAATATTGCAATATATTTGCAGCATTGCTCACAATGGCCTTAACTCTGACATTAATAAGATAGTTATAATTGGTCATATCTCCCAACCCTTGTTCCAGCTTCTCTAATGTGAATTTTTTTTATTTTCTCTGTTTTATATCTACATATATATAGATATATCTATACATAAATGGCATGTTTTATATCTTATGTATATTTTATAAATTGAATATCTTTGGATGTTAGACTGCTGTTCTTGCAAATTGTGATGGACAGTTTCCATCTTCTGACATTTCTAGACAATTGGGTATTAAAAAAAATAATCAACAGGTTAACTGATAATAAAAATAATATTTAGTTGCAGCCCAAACTGATTTGATAAGTTCACATGAAAAGTTGATGTAAAAAGCCTGCTGAGTCATCTGCCAATAATTGATTCATTTGTAGCATTCAGAGTACGTCCACATTATGCCGGTTAAATTTGTAAACGCATCTTTTTCTGTAAAGGAAAGAGAGCGGTTTTCTCCCCCCAAAACGGAACTTTCCCAAAACTGTTAAATATTAAAATGCCGGCTTGATGTTTCAGTGTGTACAGGGTAAACTGAGCTTTTGCAAAATGATGACGTAAGCCAGCCCAGTGAGGGTCGGGGGCTGTGTGCCAGTAAAGTTAAGAAGACAACCTTGAGCCACCTCTAACTTTCTCTGTGATTGTTCATTTTAAATACCAATATAGCTGAATACACAGCAACATTATAAAATAATGATTTTATCAAGCAGCAGCTTGGTAGTGTTTAGGCACATGTAGTGTTTATGGGCTGTGAACAAATAACCATTTCAAACTCGTTCAGCCATCTGGCAACAGAAACAGAAAAATATGTAAATGAGAACAACTATATCCTGAATTTGGCTGCATTAAAGCACAGTTACTGTAACAGAGAGCAGGAGGACACTGAACGGAGGTGTAACTGGCTGATACTCGGCAGAGTAACTGGCAGGGCTGGACTGGGACAAAAAATCAGCCCTGGCATTTTTGGCCCAGACCGGCCAGCCACAATCGGTCGAACACCACCCACCAGTACACCATCCTTGCGTTCATACAGATTTCAAGTATCCAAATATTGATGATGACTATTGCATAAAGTGTTTACACAGTTAATAGAGCACCTTTTTGTTTTATATTAACGTTCAGAGAGGAGTAGTAGACCTGTTTATGTGATAGGCCAATTAAAAGGCTGTGCTTGTTTGTTTTGGGGAGTTTTAACTACAGTTATAGTCTCTGCATGTTTGATCATGCTGTAGGTGGAGAAAGGTCTGGAGTAGGCTCCGTGTCAGTCTACATTACACCACAGATAGTAATAACAGTTATCCATAACATATACTGTATATCATGCCTGAAAATAAACAAGACATCTTTGTTAAAACAATTTTTTCCCTGTACTAGGCTAATACATATGCAGGCATATATTTTAGCACAGTAGATCTATAGATGTAACAGCCTTTTCGTGCATCTTTATCAAGGGAACCCTTAGCCTAATCATTTTAACAATATTATGGTCAGTGGTGGAACGTAACTGAGTTAATTTACCATACTTAAAGGTCCAGTGTGTAACTTTTTGGAAGAGCTATTGGCAGAAATGGAATATAATACTTATAAGTATGTTTTAATTAGTGTGTAATCACCTGAAAATAAGAATCATTGTGTTTTCATTATCTTAGAATAAGCCGTTTTTATCTACAGCGGGAGCGGTTCCCCTTCCACGGAGGTCGACATATTGCACCGCCATGTTTACAGTAGCCCAGAACGGACAAACCAAAGAATGGCTCCAGTTTGGGCCGTTTGCGTTTTTCGCGAGTTTCGCAGCCACCGTAGTTTCTCCTACATGCATGGAAGGGAAGGGTGATGCGAACGGCTTTCTAATGGTCATAAACTGCAATTTCACTGCTGGATGCCGCTAAATCCTACACATTGGACCTTTAAGTACAAATTCGAGGTACAAATATTGTACTTTTTACTCCACTACATTTTTTGTGATTTTGAACTTGAATGTTTGTGATAAACTGAAGGATGATGCATTCCTTTATGGGTTGAGAAAATGTTCCTACTTCTTAAGCTAAATAAATTATTTAACCCCTCCCTCCCCGATCAGCTGAAAAATGCATCGTTACAAAGCTGAAAATTGCTGTTTTCAGCTTTGTAACGCTGTTTGTAAAGCTGTTTTTCTGAGCTCTTGAAAAGTAGATTTTTTGTAGAGATACGTGGTTCTCATAGGACAGCGACCCTACAAACATATGTTCTTATAGACCATGATGCATTGCTGTAGATTAAACTACCCAACAGTATATAAAGTAGTTAAAATGAGCTCAACCTTAAACATCTACAGCAGTAAAATGCAACATACACATTAATGCAGCAGTCATTTTAATCCAAAAACATCATATATAATAGTAAAACACTGACAGGGAGCATTTTACTGCATAATGAGTACTTTTGATACTTTAATTACATTTTCTGATAATATTTCCATTCTTTTAAGGTTTTGAATGCGGGACTTTTACTTGTAGTGGAGTTTTTTCACAGTGTGATATTGCTACTTTTACTTAAGGATCTGAACACTTCTTCCACCACTGATTATGATGCAATATGGACCTAGGTCACTTACTGCTTAGCCAGCCGGTGTCAACAGCATTAGGGATCTATGCTAGGCTAGAAAAACAATGCCTCAATGCCAAATAGCTTTTGCTATGCTATTTGCTACACTTCAGCTACACTCTCCTGCTCACTCAGATCCTCAGCTTCCCTGTCACACGCCTGCTGCTCATCTGGCCAGCCACCTCTTCTCCTTCCACCTGTTGCTGCATAATGGCGACTAACGCTATCGCTGTCGCTGTAGCAGCCTCTGCAACAAACGTATCTGTTATTTTGCACATTTGGCGGCATCCGCATCTAGATTCTAATTTTTTTTTGCCCACAACTTCACACAACACCCCCCTTCTTTCATTTTTGCTTATCCATCTTGACAATTGACAAACACACCCTCCTTTTTCCACAGATGTTTCGACATCTGATACGAGAAACAGAGGGGGAGGGCTGGCAGCCTAGTGTCATTATTAAATTAACCAATGGGCCAATGCCACTGCTTTATGGGCCGGTCATTGTAAAAAAAAAAAAAAAAAAAAATTGCTAATAACAGGCCCCCAAGATGCGTCAGACCACCGGGAAAATGCCCGGAATGCCAGATTACCAGTCTAGCGCTGATAATCGGCTGTGTAACAGGTGGGGGTTGTGTGGCAGCAGAGTTGAGAAGACAACTTTCGTCTCTAACTTTTTCTGTAATCCCGTATTTTAAATGTCAATATAGCCGACCACACAGCAGAGCTGTTATCATTAACCTGTGTTTATGTTGATTTTGTCAGATGACGTCTCGACCACGAAATAATGATTTGTTCAGACGGCTGTCTGTCCCACTCCTTACCAGATGTTGGCTGAAAAGAGGGTGAAGAAGAGATTTAGCCGTTTTTATGTTGTTCAGGTGTTTTACTGTGGACAGAAGTCTGTACAAAAACGACCTGGAAACACTAATGGCGCAAATCGTTTTCACAGGAAAACAGAAAATAAGAACAATTGATCTTATTGGAGGTGTCAGCGGTGTTAGCTTGTTTCAGCTGACTCTACAGTGTGTAGTTAACACTGACTGTTGTGCTGTTGTGATGTCAAGGGTTTTATAATTGCATTTTCTGTATGAAGTTCTAAATTAAATTAAAATGATTAAGTAGACTGACTGATGGATAACATGTGGTGGTTTGTATGTGTAGGTTTGAGAGCACAGTGCAGATCAGTAAGCTGCAGGACCTGGTGAACCGGAGTAAGCTGGCTCGCTGCAGAGGGAGGTTCGTCTGTCCTGTCATCCTCTACAATGGCAAGGTACTGCTGCTCAGCTGGAAAAACTGCAGTCTCTGCTCAGGGTTTAATGTCAATTACATTCAACTTTCTCTTTAAACAAGCTGACAATTGTCAAGGCATTGTGTTAAAATCCTCACTTTATTTTTTTCTGGTGTAAATTCCTATACTAGTAGTAACGGGAATTACCAGTGTAAATTCCAGTTTCAACAGAGACTCAACAGAGACTGTGTTTGTTTCTTTCTGTCTCCAATATTGAGATGTGTAGATAGGTATACATGTGATGTGCTGTGCAAAGCATTTCAAGTTACACAACAATGTTTATTCTGACTTTTCTCATGGATGGCCAAACACCAGAGCAGTATAAGCATTTCCATGAGATGCAGAAATCCTGAAGACAGGCTTTCTAATAACATTGTGGTCTAAGATGTGTACCGTGCAATCGCAATGTCCCCTGTTCTGTCTTCACTGTGAACAAATAAAGGCAAAAATGAAAAGGAATGAGACTGCCTTACCCCGGGATTCCACCGGAGCCATTCTAGACAATGTTTGTGATCCCACCGGACGTGCCGCAGTGCGTCCCAGAAGAATCTCAGAAGTGGCTCTCCGCTGTGCTCCGTGGTGAATTCCGGCAAGTCTATTTTTGACGGAAGCTGCATCAAGCTGCATAGAGTAGATGAATTGGGCAGCAAGTCAGACACAGAAACGGCATAGAGAATCCGGTCACTTTTCAAAATATGACACCCTGTGCAGAATCCCAGTCATGTATGAACAAAAACCACAACTAAGAGATAAAAATAGAAACCATTTAACTACGTAGCCTACTTACCCACGGTACAAGCACAAAAGTCAAGGAAATAGGTCCTAATCAACAAATGAACAACGTTGGTCAGGCAAAATGCTCCCGGTGGGGTATGAAGCCGCTTGGAGGACGGAACAAAAACGGCTCGCAGACGCCACATTATAGAGCCATGCCTGGTGGAATCCCAGCAAGCACAGGGTGTTCTCTATGCCGTTTCTGTGTCTGACTTCCTGCCCGGTTCATCTGCTTTGTGCAGCTTCACGTGGCTTCTGTTAAAAATAGACCCGCCACGTATTCTCCGCGGAGCAGAGGGGAGAGCTGCTTCTGGGACGCTTCTGAAATGCGCTGCGGCGCTTCAGGTGGGATCACAAGCATTGTCTAGAATGGCAGCGATCAGCTCCAGCGGCCGCGACGCAGCTTTGCCGGTGGAATCCCAAGGGTTAAGGGCTGATCACACAGAGATGCGTTGCTAGAAACGTGTCCGGCATCAAGACCATTGTTTTCCTGTGGTATGGCGCACCTGGCGTGCGCTCCTCTCATTTTTCTAGCAGTTTTTAGACGCGCATAAAAGTTAAAATTTCAGTGCAAGGTGTGGAGTCACACTGCTCATCAATGTCATCATTTTGCAAAAGCCCAGGCAGCCAATCAAATCAAGCAAGAGGAGGGCTTTACTACTTTACCGCTTTCTTCCTGTTTTGATGCGGTAGATGTGATAGGAACGGTGGGACAAATACAGGCAAAACGGCTTCTGTGCACTACTGTTAAGGCGTCTGCTGCACTGGCTGCAGTGGTCGGTGTGACTGTGGGGCAAGAGGGGTCTGTGACCGGTCTGTGAGCGTGACTGGCCGGCTGGCTAGCTAGCTACCCCCGCAGGCGCTTATGGAGCTTCTCAACTCCAAAAACAGTGGAGCACATTTTCAATTCGCCATCAATTTTCGTAAAACTGCCAATATTCGAAATCTACACAGTTGAAGTGAATTTAGTGATGAAGTAGCATAAAAAACTTTGTTGTTGGCTGCTCTTTTCCGCTCTTCACTTCAATGCCGAAAGGAATGCTGGGATATTTGTGCTGTCAAGTTCATACAAGTTATCAACCGATGCATCCTCGGTAAAATGGGCGTGTTGAACACTTCCGGGAATTTTAACCGTTCTTGGCAAAATGCAAACTTTTGTATTGGGACGGTACTTTGGCCGCAAAAGATGACATTTCACAAGGACACAAGAACGCAAATACAGACAAGAACACAGATTGAGAAAAGCCCAATGTGTATTTGAGGCAGAGAGAGGTTGAGGGATGTGTTATGTAACAATGCAAACGAAATTCTAACAATGAAGCCGCCGCGTTGCCTCCTGCATTAAATCTGGTGCACCAGTTTGGTTTGTTTGGTATCCAGTTCTGGCAAAAAAAATCATACAAATATCAGTCATGCAAATTGCCGTTTTATGCCTCTCTGTCAGCGATAGCCATGGCCAGAGGCTTTATGTTTTCGGGTTGTCTGTCTGTCCATCCCATTCTCGTGAACGCAATATCTCAGGAACGCCTGGAAGGAATTTCTTCAAATTTGGCACAAACGTCCACTTAGACACAAGGATGAACTGATTAGAATTTGGTGGTTTAAGGTTACTGTGACCTCACAAAACACATTTTTGGCCATAACTCAAGAATAAACACAGAAGTTTAATTGGATACAATGATGAAGTGATTTCACTTCACTGTGAATAATGTCTTGGAAAAACACTGTTTTGGCCATTTGGACACTTTTGACTCAAAGGTCAAATGCCATTGTGACCTCAAAAATCGGTTTTCAGCTGCAATTTAAGAATGAATTGGGCGATTCCAGATTTCACAAGTTGACTGAGACAACACAGTGAGTAAACAATAACTAGCACAGTACAAGCTTTCCTCCATCTCGTCCCTTCTGCCTTTCACTTCCTGCCTTGTCTTGATGCCTTTTATGTTTTATGTAAAGCACTTTGAATTGCCTTGTTGAAATGTGCTATACATGCCTTGCCTCATTCTGAATTTCGAGTGTCATTGGAATTATTGAGTCTGGTTCTACCTGAGGTTTCTGTCACTTAAAGGAAGTTTTTCCTTGCCACTGTCGCCAAGTGCTTGCTCATGGTGGGATTTGTCTCTGTAAATATTATTATAAAGAGTATGGTTTAGACCTGCTGTATAGGAAAAGTGCAATACGAGAACTTCTGTTATGAATTGGCACTAATAATAAACTGATCCGTAAGGCCATAAACTGATCCGTAAGGCCAGTGACATTGTGGGGGTGGAACTGGACACTCTGGCGGTGGTGTCAGAGAGGAGGATGCTGGCCAAACTACATGCCATCTTGGACAGTGTCTCCCACCCGCTCCATGACGTGCTGGTCAAGCTAAGGAGCACCTTCAGCGGAAGACTCATCCCACCAAAAAGCACCACAGAGCGCCACAGGAAGTCATTCCTGCCTGTGGCCATCAAACTCTTTAACTCCTCCCTCTAAGGGTTAGTCTGTTTGACCCTAGGTCACTAAACTGGACATTGAGCATTACATCTCCACCATAATTAATATTAATTGTGCAATATTCTGTGTACTACTCCCGTGCAATATTAGTTTTCCCTTGTTAGTTTTTCTTATTTATTGTTACTGATACTATATACCTCAATTACTCTCGACAGTACATGCACCTCTGCTTATTACCATTATTTATTACATAATTAGTTACATTGTATTTATACTGTACTTTCATCATCAACCGGTAAACCCACTTGGTACTCGACACTTAGTTTATCTTATACTTATACCGACATGATACTTAATTTATTTCTGACCTGTTTTATAGTGTTTATAGTGTATCATATCATTTTCTAGTACTTTCTCCTGTGTGCACTGACGTAAAGGCAAGCTACTGTAACAAAGAGTTTCCCCACGGGGATCAATAAAGTATTTCTGATTCTGATTCTGACTATATAAATAAAATTTAACTGAAAAATAAATAAATTGAATTGAATCACATGACTGCAAACAACATATTGGAGCACGCCTAGCTAATCGTGATCCTTTGAGTGAGTGAGTGAGTTAGTTTCAGCTGCAGCTCATAGAGAGGCTCTAAAAATGCCAGGAGAAAACAAAAGCATGACATTTTGTGTAGCTATACTCTATAAGAATCCATCTTTACATAGTAATGAAGTACATGTGTACCTGTTTATCCAATACATCTATGATAATCCTTCATTAATCAGTTCAACAATGTATATTCACTGGAATCATATGTATCATCAATATAGTGATAACTTCCATTTAGCCAAAAAATACACTTTATACCTTTTTTTTTTTTTTTATTCAATTCCTTCCAAGTATTCGCTACCTATTTTATATGAGTCTGGACAGACATGGATGTAAACAACAAATTGACTGGTTGGCTATATATATATATATATATATATATATAAATATATAAATAAATGAATATGAAATATGATTTTTTATGGGAACAAATTATGCCAAATGTACATTTCACCTGTAATACTTGGTGCATTTTTCACTACTACACAGCTGCTGGGAAGACACCTTCTTTTGACATGGGAACAATTAACAGCAACTGATGACACGTTAAGAGCTATTGGCAAGACCATCAATACTTATTTAGTTACAAATGCACTGTTTTGAGTTTTCTGTACATTTAAACCTTACGATGACTGCTGCAGAAAATGTGAAATTAAAACAACATATTTTAGTTACTTAAAAGTAAACATAGCCCAGTTCAGATCGGAAGAATAGTGTATTATGAAACTGTACTCGAAGACAGTAGCAGCATTGCAACTTGTACTAAAACACACTGTAACAGTGATACAATCAGGGCTGGTTATGGAGCTAAAATAAGAAATACCTCCAAGTGTCACAACTTCTTAGAATGAAATTATCAGATTTTCTGTGGCCGCCACTACCTCTTTTCTGTATGTTTAGGCTGGGCAGGTGACAAGATATTAATTATTGTAACAGCATGCTGGTATGAGCAGTAAAACAACACTGTCTGATCCAGTATCCTTTCTTCCTCATTGCAGCATATTTGCCGGTCGTCCACTCTGGCAGGATGGGGGGAGCTATATGGACGCACAGGCTACAACTACATCTTCTCAGGTACAACACACACACACACACACACACACACACACACACACACACACACACACACACACACACTTAAATTTAGCCTAAACAGGGGAAGTTGTGGCCGACTTATTTTCATTGGACGTTTCAGTTCCATGTGTGCTCATGTGTGAATAGTTGCAGCAGTTGTCAGACAGCTGTCAAACTTTTCCTATTGGGACTTAATGTTCCTTTAAATGACTGGCGAAGAAATGTTTCTTTCCAGGACGTACTGTAATATGATGAAATGATGATAAAAGGATACAAAAAAATAAACCTAACATGTTTATTTTGATAGATAATCTGTCTGAAGCAAGTTAGAAATGCAAAGCACCATGGTATGCCTTTGGAAATGTTGGCTGCAGTTTCAAGTATACATGAAATCAGTATACTGTCAAGCTTTGGAATGTAGACTGCATCCTAGAGCCTCACACATACTGAATTGCTGAAGACATACAGATGTTGAGAGTTATAAAATTCAGTAATAATATACTAGCCAATATTAGTTTTTTAAACATAAATGCATACAAACTTATGTAATGGAGACACTGTGTCTAAACTACCTCGAACATATCTTGTGTGTTTCTGTACTGCAAGTTCCTGTTACTTTTGGGCCATCATATATGCTAATACCGATATATCTGTGATAAGCTAAAATCAGGTGATATCAGGCAGCGGATTCATTGGTTGGGCTCTAATATAACATTCTATATACTTGTCTCTATAAAAATAAACATTCAATGACTAAATGTATTATTTAAGTATAAAAGAGGAGGCTAAGATGACAGTAATAGCAGTAGTCTGTAATTTTATGTATTTCAAATGTTAAATCACAAATTTCCCAATTGCTCATATTCAGTGCCTATTTCCAGCACAATTGTGTCCCTAATATCTGCATTAAAATTTGCCTAGCGAAGATATTATATTTAAAACTGAACTTGTTTTCAACCTTAAAACCAACAAGGTAGGCTATGTTTGAAATTACAATTATTCTAAGTTTGAATGATTTACAGAGTTTGAGTCCTTGTCATGAGCCCCATTTTGAGTGAAGATATGCATCTTGTACACTTATGTTTTTTCTAGGGGGCACTGATGACACGTGGACAGAGTCTGAGGAGGTTCCAGAGGATGACAGTGCAGTCAGGTAATCAAATCACTTTAACTAGATTAGTGTACAATGAAATGAGACACTGGTCTGGCTAAATCAGGGTGTGACACTAATCACTTGTGACAACTAGGGGTTGTCACGGTTCGGTATATACCCCGATTTTAGGGTCACGGTTCGGTATGTTTTCGGTACTGCAAGGAAAATTTTGAAAAATGTAAACATTCAACAGTCACTCCTTGGCCATGATTCTTGCTGTAACAGTTAATGCACTCAAATACTGTCATATTGTCAATAAGAAAAAATAAATAACACAAACGTCAGCAATGCTCCATCGTAAGATTCTGACCTGTTGATAATTCCTGAACAGCTGCAGCTTGTGCTCGTTTATACAGGGCAGCACAACGGACTAAGTGAAATGCAGAAATGTACACGTGAAGGAACATTGTAGCGGGGCTCAAGCACTTTGACCATATGCTTAAATTCTGTATTCTCTATGGCCGCGTATGGTCACGTATCTGTAGCGACAAACATTCCTATAGCTTTAGTTATTGCTTTGGCTTGGTCCGAATCTGCAGTGAGAGGCTGCCTGAATGCTGTGGGGAGAAGGACTCGCCTTCCAGCCTGTTTTTGTCTCGTTCCGATAATTAACACATTCGGGTGATGCTGTTGTAAATGAGTGTTTCCACAGACATACCCGACTTCAGTTGAACATTGTCGGCATACAGTTTGACACTCGTAGTTACCCATCGTAACAACCGGAAAACTGTAATGCTCCCATTCAGTGGATCTAAATGTCATGGGAGGATCCTCCAGCGCTGGTCTCTCATTTGTGTTTACCATTCGGAGGCAGCAACACTACATGAGCTTGACTAACCTGGTTAACTGGGCTAAGCCGACTAGCATGCTACAGCAGGAACTGGTGCGCTGCCAAAACGTTCCTGGTAAAATTCGCGCTCTAGAATTTCTGTTCCGTGCGTGCAAGTAGTCGACATAAATAGACTATTTTGACAGTAATAGTTTGGGTCACAGGGCGTACTGATCCGAGGAAGTCTCATACTGAACCGAACGGCCTGTACCGAATGGTTTGGGACAAATACATGTACCGCTTACACCCCTAGTGACAACAATGAATGACCTCAATGGAAGTGTTAAAAAGTAATACGTTACTGACTGAAAGACAATTGTTGAACTTCTCATCAAAGTCAAACATCTACCCAGAGAAAGTCAATTTTTCTATCAATCTTTCTCTTATTAATTCTCCTCCTCCTTTGTCCTCCTCTACTTTTTTCACACTCTATGTCCCTCCCTCCTTCCCTCTGTTCCCTCTTCTCAGGAATGGGGACTCCCAGCTGTTTGACAAGGTTCGAGGCCACGACATTAAGCTGCTACGTTACCTCTCGGTTCGCTACATCTGTGACCTGATGGTGGAGAACAAGAAGGTTAAGTTTGGCCTAAAGTAAGGAACAGCACGGACTAGTTCATCCACATTCTGGATGTTATTTAGGTCATTGTTTCCACTGCACTTTGTAGGAAGAAACCTTATGGGAGGCATCTGACTATTGACTCAGTGTATTTGTGTTTGTCTTCAGATTTTTGCAGATTATGCCATGAATTGAGTTAGGAGTCTGGGTGTATGCAGTGTGCTTGTGATTATGTCTAAGCTGGGATGCTTGAGATTTGGTTTAATTGAATCAAACTGTATGTATATAGAGCTTGGTAATCATTGTCACCTCATTCTTGGTATTCTAGGGGCTACTCCACTGTAGATGCAGTTGTTAGGTTACATGTGGAACAGATGGTACTGGTGCTATTTTGGGGTATACTTAACTACAGATGTTTGACTGAAAATGCACAGTGAATGATCAAAAGAGCAAGTAACATGCCAGGACAAACTAAAGAAGGATATAAGGAATAACATGGAATAATGTTATTGCTAGAAAGGCAGGAAACAGGCAGTGAACAATTATTCTTTATAACAGCAGTTTAATGATGGATGTTTCTTGAAATAACTTCAATAAAATGTATTACTTTTAAATCCGAATTACAAGAACACACTAACAATTAAGAGTGGGTGTTTCACAAAATGTATAATAAAGCCCTAATGCCAGCAGTGTCTTTTTGCATATGACCCAAAATATATACTGAGACTGCTATACCTGTGATAAGCCATTTTGGCCAATAAAATGGCCCTGTATTGTGTAAAAGGATTGTGTATTAAAATACTGTACATGCCCATGAATGCTCACAATGTAACTCATTTGGCTGTTTGCGTCTTTCTTTCTGTCTCTGCAGTGTGACATCCTCTGAGAAGGCGGACAAGGCCCAACGCTATGCAGACTTCACCTTGCTCTCTGTGCCTTACCCAGGTAAAAAACTACCGTTAGGTTTTTCAGTCACTCCACTACAGCTAGGCCGATAAATTGCCCAGGCCGATACTGTTTATTAGCCAATATTAGCTTATTGCAGTTATATATTTATTGGTGTATATTTCAGCAGTATGACGAGTAACACGAGACTGTGGTACAGAAATGCCAAAGATCTCTATGAGGTAATAACGAAACAGTGTCACACTTGCATAGATATTCCACTGGAGAGCATTGACAAGTTTATTTTTACACTGTAAAAAATCCACCTCATTACATATCTTGGTCACAATTCTTTAAAGGAGCTGTAAGAGACATTCACTACCACTAAATGTCACACTAGAGCACCAGCATCTTTGACCAAAACAAACGGGCTCTACGGCACACCAGACTACATTGAAAAAAACAGTAATTTTACCTTGCAGATCATCGCAAAACACACTTCATTCAAACTGGACAGAAACAAAATAAAACTCACCAAAACCGTCTTTGTTAGTCTATTAACTGTTCCAACAATCACCAACTCTGGTTTGGTCGAAATAAACCCTTAATTCACTGAAATATTCTGGCTCTACGCCTCACCCGGCAGCCGCAAACGGGCTGTCAGACATTGAAACGGGATAGAGAATCTGGTCAATTTTCAAAATAAAACACCCTGTGCAGATTCCCAATCGTATTTCAACAAAAAACACAACTACAACAGAGAAAAAATTAAACCATTTAACTACGTAGCCTGTTTACCCACGGTAGAAGCACAAAAGTTAAGGAAAAAGGACCAAGTCAACAACATCAGGCAGGCAAACCGCTCTGTATCTGAAACGCTCCCGGTGGGGTATGCAGCCGCTTGGAGGACCGAACAAAACCGGCTTGCAGACGCCACATTATAGAGCTGTGCCCGGTGAAATCTCAGCATAAGTGTCTGACTACATTATCCCTATAGAGATTGACCTTTCTGTTAAACAGTAAGATCCCTTTTTGTTGAACCAGAAAAAGCTGTTATAGCGCTCTTTCCTGCCACCAAACTCCATTGGAAAAAATAATAATTTTACCTCGCAGACACACTTCATTCAAACTCTACATAAACAACAATCCAACATTCACCAACTCAGGTTTGGTCAAAATAAATCCTTAATTCACCGCATTAGATGACAAAAAAACAGCTGTCCTCACAGACGAACAGTTTCACACAAGGGACTCCCATGCACTAACATGCACGTGCGACAGAGAGGCTGCGATAACAACAAAGGCAGAGGGGGTGTGATGTCATCTTCTGCTCAGGACACCATTACTCCACTATATCTTTATATAGCAAATAGTTGTTTGCTGCTTTATTAATTTTCAGAATCTCATTTACAGAACCTTTTTAAAAACATAAATTTAACAAAACCTTATCATGAAAGTTGTTTGTTTGTTGTTGCATTTATTAAAAAAAACCAAAACAGCCAATATATCATTAACAGATTTTTAAACACCATAATATCTATATTGGAATCAGCCTCCAACAGTCAGTATTGGGCAGGCTATACACTCCACTGACTGCTTTGCGTTTTCTGTCTGCATAACGAAGCCTTTAGGAACAGCGTTGGGCTGTGCAGTAATTTTGGTGTTGTGGCTACAAAAACAACCCCCCTGGGACTCACAAAGACAAAAAACACAAAAGATACTCCACAGAGTTTTATTTTCCTAGATTGGAATAAATAGAAAAAAGTGTTTAAAAAAAAAAGTGGCCTATTTGAGTAAAATCTGGAGCCCCTATCAAATCTTTTTAAAACAAAAAAAGGAAAATTGTTATCCAGATACCTTACTTGCTTCTTGGAACAGACCCCTTAATGGTGGGGTATGCGATTCTAATCCACGTCGGATTCATCTCCTCACGGTACACTAGCTGTCCGTTCAGTGTGTGCGCTGAGAAAAAACCCCCGGTGTTTGTACTCAGCCCTGGCTCTGTAAATGCTAAATAAACAAAGTGGCTCGGACCGAACCACACAACACTATTCCAGCCATGATGTGTGTGTCAGGTAACGTTAAATGACTTGCCCACGGACATTCAGCTTACTTTCTAGTTTGCCAAGATCTGCTGTTGTTGTGATGTTAGCTATAGTAGCAGGAGAGTTGTGAGTATCGCTGTCTGGAGCTGCTGTGCTGCTCTGGGAAACCGTCTCGTCTTTCTGGCTGTTAGCTTCGCAGCAGCAGCTGTAGGACAGTTTGCTAACCCACAACCTAGCTAACATTAGCTATATTACCTGCTGTGTTGTTGTTCGCTCTTTATCATGGTATTTGTCATGGTATTGGAGTTCTCCAGAATGGCATACCCCACCTTTTTAAACAAAAAAAAGAAGGCAAAAAAGCTTAAATTGACAAGTCCGTTACAAAAAACATACAGTAGCTGTGTGCCAAAGACATCACCAAAAATGATCATGAAAATCCTGCAGATTACCACTTAAAAGAAAGTAGTAGTAGTAGCAATTATTAATATGCACTGTTTCATCACTATAGAATTTAAATGGACCAGAAGAGATGCTAAGATTATTGGCAAAGTGTTTTTTTTTAATATACCAGTCATATCTGACATGACACAATTTTGAATGACACGAAACAGGACTTAAAAACATAATAACACAGTTTGTCCACTATAAAATATAATATAATAAATATTCTCCACCATGTAAGAAAACGGCTAAAGTTGAACGCAGGGCAGGCAGAGGAAGCTCACACAGACATGTTAGGAAAGTTTGAGAAAAGAAGAGTATGGAGATGTTCTCAGAAGTCTTCAACATTTCTAATCATTGTCTGTCATTTGGAGATAGGAGTAATTTAAAACATGACAACAGATGACTTCATTTTCCATGTAGTTTGCTTGTAGCTGGACCTCAAAGTAATAAAGTAGTAGTAAGTGTTTATTACTTGGATTTTGAAGATAAGGGCCACATTCTATGGCTTCAGTTAAAAATCTTGACCGAGGCTGTTGAATGCGCGGTGATTATATATATATTTTTGTGTCTTTTTTAGGGTGTGAGTTTTTTAAGGACTACAAAGACAGAGACTACACAGCAGAGGGTCTGGTGTTCAACTGGAATCAGGTATAGAGACTGTTCTGAGTCGGTTCAGTCTGTATTTATACAGTAACTTGGCTCTGTTGTATTAATCTGATGTCACTGTGTCTCCACTGACAGGACTATGTGGATGCTCCTTTGACAATCCCTGTGTGCTTTACTCAAAACTTGAACATTGACTGGACTCAATACCAGGTTACCTCTTTTCTTTTCATTGAATTTCTTCACTCTGTTGTACTCAGCTGTACACACTCTACCAGCTGTGACACAGTTTTTTGCTCTGTAATATTTGTGGTGTGTCAGTGCCATCTGTTGTCCAACCTGCAAAGTGCTTTGGTCATGATTCATAACCACTTGCACTGCACACATACATTAATAGGTACAGTGTGGTTTAAACCTCACTGACTCACACTGTGCAGCCAAACACTGTTCAAACCCACATACAGTAATTTTATTTTAGAATCCAAAACTACCATATATGTGAGGCTGAATTTTGGAGAAATGTGTATAAAATGATGGTGCAACCATAAAAAAGATAGAGGTTTGATTATTTTATTTGGTTAAACAGAGCTAGAACAAGCTGATACAGAATATATTGTATGCTACTGCCAGACAGTGTAGTGTAAGATGATTTTCGGGGTCTGGTTTAAACCTTATTGTGCAACCAATGCTTTAATTTCTCTGTTGTACCAACAGCATATTTACTCTCATATATATGTGTGTTGTTCAGTCGTGGGACCTGGTGGAGCAGACCCAGAACTACCTGAAGCTGCTGCTTCACATCATCAACAGTGATGGTAGGTGGTGGTGGTTAAAGTCACATATTTCAAATGTTTATGCAATGCTATGGCCCAGAGCAACAACTATACTAATACCCCCAGCAGAATTTACATATTAATAATAATATGTAAATAATAAACTGCTGACTATAGCTAGGTTTCCATCCAAATGTAGTGCAAATTTTAACCGAATTTCGAGAATATCTGCAAAAAAAGCTGATTAATGCACGTTTACCTACACACTAACATGATTATTAGGAGTTGGTTCGTCTGGATAAACATCTGGTGGCGCTATTTTTCCAGTTGGGTGCCATTAAACCATTGCAGAAGAAGAGAGCGCAACAAGATGACGTAATTAAATGAGCACCAGTCAAAGCTCAAGCGGTGAAAAACAATGTAGAAAAGGTGATGGTAATATAGCGTTTATGTTTGTTTGATGTATTAATTAGAGGAACGTTAAGTCCCCTCATTGCTCCACACAAATCTGATGATTTTGTCTGCCACTGTTTTTCGTCTCTTCAGAGGAGCGGAGGCTTCAGTGGACGTTTAGGTCACATGCTTCATGTACATCATGATTTATGCGCTAAGTCTGTTTCATTGCACTTGGTCGCTTTTTATCGATACACCAACTTTTCCACCTCAGCCAAGCGTAAAAACTTTTTATGCAATATTTTGAGATTTTTTCGAATTTTCTATTTTAATCATGCATGTGCAACAACAAGCGTCATGGGCTGACTGTGTGCGCGTCTCCAAGCTCACCTGCTATTTTGGTTCATGTGTGTGCAGCAGCACAAAGGGCAAAAAAAAAAAAAAAAGGGCTGGGTGAAGGTGAATGTAGATCAGAGGGTGTGGTGATTAAAACACTCAGCCAGTCACGTCACTGGTCTCAGCGCTCTGAAACAGCTGAGCCAATCAGTGTCATATGATAACAACAGCTCAACAAATGAAGAAACGGCTTCTCCAGGAAATTACGTTGCTGCGGCACGGCATGAACACACAGCACCGCAAGTCTGTGTGGGTTTTTACTCTTCACAACAAATCATTTAAAAAAAAAAAAAAAAAGTTTGGTGAAGCTGTTTATATGGCCGCATCAATCTAGCACTATTTCAGTCATAATTCTACTGTATTTCATGTTGTAAATGACTACATCATATCTTTAAATGTGATACAGTAGTGTTTGCTTCGTACTGCATTTCAAGAATAAAACATGAACCGCTGAATTTAAAAAATACAAAAGTTGGAAAAGAAGGCTGTGACGCACACGATTTAATGAGCCCCGGTAGTTCGATGTCTCCCTCATTAACAGGCGGAATGTGTAGCAGCTTGCTGTCCTTTGCGCGTGATTTTAATGAAGGTAAACACATCGAACCTTCTTGCGCAATAGCACTATGCTCTGACGCGGCACTTCTTAAATCGGAGGCTGCAGATTTATCAACATATATGTCCCGCTGCCTTCAGCTGGCTGCAGATACCATAAGAATCATTCCTATTCATTTATAGATCAATGCAGACGGATTTACTGCTCTTCCTGCAATTTCTCCAAAAATACCAACAGCTGAGTGTAATGTAAAAGGTGTCGTAGTGATGAACTCAGAATAGAAATGTTATTTTTATTGTTATTGGACTAACATTCATCTGGTGGACACAAATGTTGCTCCGTAACTGCTAAAATTGCCCGTGGGCAACATTCCCCATAACAACCTAAGGGGATCATTTGTCAGTGTTGTATTTACATCGCTGAATGCAGCTTTAAGGTGTCTAATGTTTCAGTTTTTTGTAGTTCAGGTTAATTCGAGTTTACCCATGTATGTATTTGTGGGTCAGCGTGTACAACCTAATAAATACTTGTAGTTGAAAATTTCTGTTAGGTTCCTTTTAAGGATATTTTTATATATACTGTAAATTAATACTTTTTTCTGAAAATTGGCTTTTGTTCATATTTCTTGTAGTTTATGAAAGGATGATGACTGAAGGATGAATGAAGATTATAGTTTACTCATGTTTTTATTTACCACTGCAACACTGAATATGTTTATTCTGCATAACTGCTGTCTTCCCAGTTTTATCATTCAGTATTATATCTAATTTTCTGTTTTAGTACTTTACAAAAAGGAATTCCATTCAGGTGTATATTACGCAAGGTTTGCTCCTCTGTTGTAAATTATATACCCTATTTATACTGCACTTATCCTTTAAAGATCACTTTACAGTGTTGCTGTTGGTCTTGAAGGTCATGTTGTGTGTTGTTTCAGATGAGAGTGGCCTCCTGGTGCACTGCATATCAGGCTGGGACCGGACGCCTCTGTTTGTGTCCCTCCTCAGGCTCTCTCTGTGGGCAGTAAGTTCTTACTTTTTCTTCTCTTTCTGTCTTTTCATCTTCTTTATTCTCCCCTGGTGTCTCTCCACATGGCACTCAGTCACCCGACAGCTCATTTGGCCCCTCCAACATTCATTAGTGACTTTGGTAATCCCATACTGAATCCATCTGCCTTGGCCCCATCACTCCTCCTCATTCATACTCCTCCACATAAAACTAATTTACCATTTCAAATACGCATTTTAATTAGTTTCTTCTGTATTGACTGCCTTTATTAAAAATAGAACCCTTATGTTATAAATATGTAATCTTTTTCTCAAGACTTGGTTTATACTGGAAGCTTCTCCTGAAGCCACAGATCACACATCCAACCAGAAATCCAGTTTAGGTGTGCTGAGCTACATGACATCTTGTAGATGATTGGCCCATGGTATTGTATTTAACATGGGATGTTTGAGATGTTTGACTTGCTCTTGTCATACATTTTTCCCAGGATGGTGCGGTGCACGCCAGCCTGGAGCCGGCCGAGATCCTGTATCTGACCATCGCTTACGACTGGTTCCTCTTCGGGTAAAAATAATCATTTACATCATCGCTATCATAATTTCATGACTACACTGAGCCATAACTCACAGCGCATTATCCGGCACAAATAATTTAGAGATGCATTTGCAAGTTCTTGGCGACATCTGGTTTGAGAGGCACCATGTTTGGTCGGCGACGCATAATAGAAAAGTGACTGATTAATGAAGCACAGGGAGCAGTGGGAGGAGGAGGCCAGGGCAACATGAGACTGATAGTACGGCTCTGGCTTTGCTCTTGACCACGTCTTTTATCCTCCCACTCTCCACATTTTCTCTCTCTGTCACGCACACACTCTCTCTCTCTCGGGGTTCTCCTTTCATAATTACCAGCACAATCTCTCCAATTTGAGCTCATCAGAGGCAGTCTCGTAAAAAGCCCCTTCACTGCCAGCTAGCCCATGTAATTATACATCAGCAGGCTTGCCCAAGCCCTCGGGATATTGGCCAAGGTGTGTGTGTGTGTGTGGGTGAGAGAGTTGGATAAAGCAGAGACCCAGAGGGAGTGCCTAAAAGTGTGGTAGCTGCTGCACTTTACCTCATCACTCATAACTGAATCATATTTGGACTCCAGGTTATTTGTGGAGTAATCTATTGATGTCTGTACTCTTTCATGGCCATAAACATTGTCAGCAGCACCTGTAATACCTGTAATCACTGTTACAAAATCCCTGTCAAGAGAGTATAGTAGATTCTGCACCAGTCCTCGTGTACTTTCAGGAACTATTCATTTTTTTTAATAGTAGTCTTGATATGTTAAAGGGAAACAATAAAAAACAAATCATGGTTTTATAATATCCATAATGATCCTCAGTGAAGTCCTTGACTTGTGCTTTGATCGGCTGAGTTAAAGGGTCAGTTCACCCTAATTCCAATAAAACCCTTTTCTCACTTAGCCCTAGTGATGTCTAGCAACAGTGAACAGTTTTCACACTTCTCTAAAACTTTCACAATACTTGCACTCATTCTATTTAGTATTAATATCAAAAATGTTATTGGACAACATGGGATTTTGTTGAGTAGTTTTTTTTTGTTTGTTTTTTTACATAAATAAGTGGCAACTGGCATGTAATGCAGTAAATTTTTCTGTATCCATTTCCAGTCACATGTTGCCAGATCGACTCTCCAAGGGGGAGGAGGTAAGTTTATCTCCAAATGAAGTTAATTTGTTCTATGATTTGTATATGAACATATACTTGTTGCTGACATGGTGTGTGTGTGTGTGTGTGTGTGTGTGTGTGTGTGATGTACTACTCTGTGTAACTTTGTATTATGTGCCTTTGTCTAGTGCAGTTCTATCACTGTGTGGATGTTTTAATTGTGACCTGCCAAGGGACTGCAGATGAAAATTAGCTTTAAGCTAACTCTGGTACAATACATAAAATGGTAACATTTATGTTTAATATTGTACATGGTCCCTTTACAAATAAAATAAAAAAATAAAGATAAAATGATGATGATGATTGGATTTAAACAAAAAAGCCCAGTTTTTTTTATTTGGTTGTGAAAACTCAGAAATTCCCTGCGCCATGTCGAGATACTTTAAGTAGAACAGATACATCAGCATGGCTATTATTATCAGTCGATTTGAGCCTATCACAGATATTGTATATCAGTCTTGGCGTACATGTCGACGAGACATTTCAGTACAGAAATTCGCCATCACATATGACATCATTTGTAGTTTGTCCACCACAGAGCACTGACGAGTTTATTTATCAAATGTAAAATGTCCTGCTCATACATTTCGTGGTCACAAATCTTAAAGAAATTATTTAGGGGGTTGTGTGTTTATGTACATTAATGAAAATCAATATATTGTTCATCTTAAATATCAATATATGGTATTGGCCTCAAATCTAGTATCAGTGCAGGCACACTAGAGGTTAATTGGAGAAAAGTTGTCAGTGATCTGAATCATCACCATTAGCATCACGTTTTGGTGTCAGTCGTTGAGAATCAAAGAGAGAGGGCTTCTTAATTAAACAGCTATTTTACACCAGCAGTCAATAATAACAGTTCTGTTCTACTGAGAGAGGTCTCAGTAGAACAGAATTAAATACAGTCACAGTTCCTTTAGGCTCACTTTTTTGTACCTGCTGGTAATAGCTGGCTGTAGTGTGTTGCTCTTTTCACAGACTACTGTTTCATGTGTCATGAGTATGTATTAGGACACCTACTCGGCTGTTGTCTTGATCTAAAAGTGATTTATGTTTGATTGCTGTGTTTGCCTTCTGATCAAAATGTTTTTTCTCCCTCAGATTTTCTTTTTTTGCTTCAATTTTTTGAAGCACATTGTCTCAGAGAAGTTCTCTGCTGTTAAGAAACAGAGGTGTGTTCCTCCGTTTATGTTCTTTCTTTCCTTCCTTGTGAAGCTTTTCCTTTGACACAAAATATTTGTTATAAAGCTATAGTTAGCTATAGTTATCTGTTGCTAAAGGCTTATAGTAACACTCATACAGTTAGTAAACAACTAACTCAGTGAATAACCACTATCTGAAGGCAAATTTTAACTGTGTGAAATTTCCAGTATCTAATATTCTTTCTTGTTCTTTCTGTTTTTCATTAAATGTATTTCATCATCATTTTTGTTTCTTTCAGAAGGAAGAACTCCCACTTCAAAGACAGTGATTTCACTGTGGAAGACCTCTGCCAGTTAAGTAAGTCAGTGTGTCTCATACATTCCTCTTGTCACACAGGCCTGTTTAAAGGGCACCATTGATGGATGTAGCTCATTTAAAGCACAAATTAACTTTATTTAGTTTGTTATTATTATTCTTATTCTTATTATGTTTAATTAGAGAAGTGCTAGTACTATTGTTCTGTCAACTACCTGTTGGTGTCACTGTACAGAAAATTACATTTCACCTGGGGTTTCTTGTTGTCAGGTTTTGTTCCAGTCGGTAAAAACTCTTCTAACTCCACTTTTATAATTTGCAATGGGGAAAAAACCCTTAACCATATCTGAACTTTTTGAAACAGCTGTTTATGGTTTCTGAAGGTTTTTTTTCTGAGTGTACTTTATTGCAAAGGGCTATTTTGCAATACTACATTGATTTTTAAAGAACTATGTATAATTCATTAGGATATATCCTAAATACAGGTCGAAAAGTTTTTTTTTGTTTTTGTTTATTCTCATAAAAACATTCAGTGAATTTTAATGGAAAATATTAAATTAGGATGCTTCATGGAACTGCGTACTGGTGCCCAGGTACTATCATAACAGTGACTGTGGGAATCATGTAACAATTATAATAATTGTTACATATAATTATAAAACAATTAAATATTCCCCATGTTTTCCTTTTGAGCTCCATTCATGTGTTAATAGTCATCTGTGTAGGAAAAGTGTTAAATGTGTCATTATTTAATACCTCAGACCAATGTTTTTTGGTGACGTACTTGTAGCAGCATTGGGAGCTCCTGCCACTTGCCTCGGGACAAATGCAGTGAGGAATAACAATGGTTCTGAGTGCTGCGAGCACAGACTGTGTTGGGGCAGAGACAAAGCACTGAGACTGTGGATGATAACACAGCGCTTTCATCTCTTTATAAAATTGCATGGCTTGAATCCAAAACATCTTGCATCAGTCTGCAGACTTTTAACTTTCAGTAGTCTTGCATTTGCATCAGTATACTGCTTTATGTCATAGTTTATCAATTTCACAGGTATAAATAGCTTCTTATTACTTCTGGTATGTACCAGGATTTTGCTGTAATGGCTATTCATTATTCAATGTGCTCACACATTATTGTCAGAGTAGTGCCAAAAAGATTCTTTCATCGAGGTTTTTCTACTTGTCATGTTGAATAGTGAAACCATTTTTAAAATCTGTTCAATAGATTTATTTTATGTAGCTAAGTTTTAAATGTTAAAGTTTTTTTTTAATTTATAGACACTTCTGGCACAACTGGGGGAGGAAAAGGAAGAAAATATCTGCTGACAAAAATGTTCAGAATGTGTGTCTAAAGACTCTAATACTGCACAGGAGTGCAAAGTAAAGCTTTTTCACAGCAGACATTTTGACATGTCATAACAGGAAAAGCATAGGTGTAATTAATAACAATAACAATGGCTCAGTTACATTAAGTGTCCCAATAAGTAGGCCTGCCACGATAACTACTTTTGTTGGACGATATATTGTCCCAGCAATAATTGCAATAAAAGATATTGTCAGAAGTGCATTTTCATCCCATTCCATTGCATTCATTTGCAGAAAGCATAGGGGTTATGTTGGTTGCAGCAAGAGAGAGATAGAGAAATCTTTAGCCAAATAATCTCAAACTCACCACAGGGACATTGTATATTAGAAGTAAAAAAGTATGATTTTTTTTTTTTTAAATCTACAAAGGGAGGGAGAAGATCAAACAAACTCTTTAAATATTTACAAGATCCCAATTTCACTTCTGAATGCAGATTACAAGATTTTGGCTAAACCGTTAGCTACCAGACTTGAAAACTCTTTGCACCAGATAATTTGCCTGATCAGACTGGCTTTGTCAGGAACAGACACTCCTTTTTTAAAATCAGGTGCCTTTTTAATATACTGTACTCGCCTCAGTCTGACATTCCGGAGGTGGTGGTCTCACTTTGACCGAGCTGAGTGGGACTATCTCATTTGTGCCCTGAAGAAATTTGGATTTTGTCCTGAATTTGTCACATGGATAAAAACTTTATATGCTGCCCCCAAAGCTTCTGTGAGAACCAACAATATCTCTCCTGACTATTTCTCGTTACAGCGAGGTACCTGAGGGATGCCCGCTGTCATGACATCGCCATAGAGCCCCTAGCTACTGCTCTACGAGGAAATAAGGCAGTGCAAGACATAATCCATAGGGGTCTTGAACAGAAAGTTTCCCTATATGCTGATGACCTTCTCCTGTTAGCTAACCCTCTGGTCTCAAGTTGTCCCATGCCATATCAGTGTTGAAGTCCTTTGGTGCCTTTTCGGGGCACAAACTCAACCTCTCTGAAAGTGAATTCTTCCCTTTGAACTCAGCAGCCTTAAACTCCCAATACTCAAATTTCCAACTCAAAATAGTCTATACTCGATTCAAATACTCCAGTGATTTATTCAAATCTAATCTTAGTCCATTCCTCGATCGAATCAAGCCTTTGCTCTCAGGCTGGAAATCTCTTCCACTCTCTTTGATCGGACAAACTAATGTTATAAAAATTAACGTCCTTCCTAATTTTTTTTATTTATTTTAATGTTTGTCGATATTCATCCTCAAGTCCTTCTTCATGATTTTGGATAGGACTATTTCATCTTTTCTTTGGAACAGTGACTCAAAACAGATAAACAGAAAACACCTCCAGAAGACCCAAAAAGTTGGTGGACTAGCGTTACCCAATTTTCAGTCTTACTGTTGGGCTGCCAACTTTAGAAACCGTTTGTACTGGGTGCAGCATGACTTCGAGGCGGCCTCTAGCAAACCTGCTCCTTTGTCCTCTCTTTTGTGTTCCCTTCCTAAACTACTCAGACTAATAACCCTATTGTAAAATGCTCTTTGAGAATTTGGTCAGTTTCATTCTTTACTGGAGCTAAAAGATCTCTCTATGGCCACACCAATTTCATGTGATATACTATTCCCACCCTCTTTTTCAGGATGGGGCCTTCAAATCCTGGAAAACGCTGGGTTTGATTAAAATTAAAAATGTATATATAAATGATACCTTTGCATCAGTTAACCAACTTCAGGAAAAATTAAACCTTCCCAACTCGATCCGAAGCTTTATTCCGAAACACTCACCTTGTTGTCCTTCTACTACACCCACAACTATTCTTGAAAATATTTTAGACCAACATACAATGATAAAAGGTGCCATCTCTAGAATTTACATCATCAACACAAAACAGGCCCCTCCTTCAGTGCCCTTAAAGTGTCTTTGGGAGAATGACCTAAACATGTCATTGACTGAAGAGGTCTGGAACACAATCCTGAGTAGAATTCACTCCTCCTCTGTAAATTCCAGGCATCGTCTTATTCAATTTAAAATTGTACATCGGACCTACTGGTCTGAGCAAAATCTTCCCAGACTTGGATCCAGCCTGTCCTTGTTGTACAGTAGATCCAGCCTCACTCTTTCAGTCTTTCTGGTCCGGTCCTACACTGGATCAGTTTTGGGGGGAAATCTTCAAATGTTTTTCAGATATTTTCCACACTCCTTTAAATCCTAATCCCTTGATGGCTTTGTTTGGCATCCGTCCGAAAAATATTAAATTACCAACTCTACAGAACCAAACTCACCACTCTTAGCGCGACGATTTGCTGAATTGACAATTTTGTTGAATTGGAAGTTGGCCCTTCTACTACCGTACCGTCAATGGGATGTTTTATATAACCTTAAATTGGAAAAAATTTAATTCACCACTAGACATAAGCCTGCACTTTTTGATAAAGCACAGAACCCTTTTTTACAATACTTTAAGGAGAGAAGTATTTCCTAACTACTATGTATTTGTTTTCCTCATTTTTTTCTTCTTGTTTCTGTTTAGGTTTTGTTACTGTAATTTGTCTTTTGTTCCATTTATATTTTTGTTTCTTAACCTTTTTTATTTTATACCAAATTGCATTACCTTTACTCCTCTCTCCTTTGTTTATATATCACAATTTTATATATTGATGTAGCCTGAGGCCTGAAACTGTAATATGTTTGAAAAACAATAAACAAACAAACACTTTTTTTTATTTTTACAAGATCAAATGATCTATTTACATATTTACAAGCTATAGGAACACTCACATGGCGCAAGAGGAGAGACAAGACCCCGGCACTGCTGGCAGAAGAGACGAGGACTGAGATTACTGAGCATCATGCATGGGAATGAATGACAATATAATATATGATGGTCTGAATAGGTCGCAAAATTAGTCACTTGTCACTTTTTAGAAATAAAGATGCAGGTCTGAAAAGTTGCTAAATCTAGCGAGAAAGTGGGCAAGTTGGTAACACTGTGTGTGTGTGTGTGGAGAGAGGAGCTGCCTGAGCCCCACCCATGGTGAAACTCCACATAGAGAGCAGACGACGAGAGGACAGAAGCAGCGCGACCAGAAATGACCGCAAAGTTCTCAGCATAGTTTTTTCTGTTCATTCGGCATAGACGCTGTGAAATAATGCTTAAGCACTGCGCCCCAAGTCTTATAATGGCAGGGAAAACCCGGCTGTTTATTCTGACATCATGTTGGCTAAAATGTTGGTGATATTCTTATGTAAACAAACAGGCATGTAAACACAACGGGCAATATCGAGGTCAGCAAAAATGGTAGAGGTCATGTCCGTATATCGAACAATAAGTCAATAACGTAATTACGCGACCGGTCTACCAGTAAGGTATTCTAGCACGAACAATACCAGGACCTCCATCATTAATGTTATTAAATAGACAGCCAGTCATGACGCCACTTCCTGTCTAGCCTCTGTTCCTCTAGGTTCTGTAACTCAATGCCGTCTTTCGTTCAACATTTCTTTCATGTTTTCATGAAAAAATGAATTATGATCTACAGCACTACAGCAGTTGCTATAAGAAATTGAAACAATGCTTCCTATGTTAGCACAGAAAAAACTACAGCTCCCATGTAAAAACTACAAGCATGGCAGCAGGGGTACTTACATCATAGTAACTTTGTTTCAACCATATCCATTAATGCTCTCTTAAAAAGTAATTTTTGAATGATGTTTTCTTACTTCTGGAACAGAACTCAGAAGTTCCGGTTTCACTTCAACTCTCTATACTGTACACATGTGCGTTTCCCGCTATGATTTGTCAATGTCTGCTGTGAAAAAGGTCTATGGAGTTAGGAACCTGAACTAACAGCACTGCTGTGTGTTTGGTTTCAGAGTTGAGAGATCGCGGCAGTGTGACCAGTCTGAGCAGCGAGTTTTCCCTCATCACTGAGGAGACGGGCGTCCCCTCCAGCCTCACACACGACACTGTGGACCTGTTCTCCAGCCAACCCCAGGCCTCCAGCTGGTCAGTATCACACACACAGGCTCACAAAATTCAGGGATTAATTTATTTTTAAATATTTTTTAATTGTATGTTTTGGAATGTTGATAGATATACCTTTTCAAGTTTACCATTCAAATTTTGTCAGTATGTTTATCTCAGTGTTGAGGCTGAAAACAGCACTTCACAGGCTTTGACACTCTCAGTAAGTGTGAGGGTTCAGGGCTGTCACACTGTGAAATCAACAAGTGATTGAGGGCTCTCTGGTGGACTTTTTGAGCCACAACTTTGCAGAATTTACTCAAGGGAACAACCCACAGTGCATTGCATTGTGAAGTTAAAAGGGTGATGACAGTGGAATTCCACATCAGAAACAAAGAAAAAGAAACAAAACAGGGAAGGAATCTGCAAGTACAATTTTTTTTTTTTTACAGGGAGCAAATAACAAACTCCAGTTCATTAAATTACATACAGTATGAATTAATACTGTTCTTCACCGCTCAGATACTTACAGTGATGATACAGATGATGTCAAATAAAGTCTGTGAGGGTTCAGTGCTTAGGGCTTATGGGGGACATTGGAAGTGGGCATTTTATCCTGAGTCTCGATGATTGTGAGGTTAATAGTAAAAATACACTGTTTACGTTGCAAAATCAACCTGGAATGTGCGTGTGTGCTTGCTTGTACTTGACTTTCCAACATAGGGTGTTTCCAGATGACATTTTATTGCAAAATGAGCCAGGTAAAACAACATTTTTCCAGAGCTCTCTGTATCCGGACCCCCTCTGTACCAAACGCAGTGGTCTCATTTAAATTAATGACTGTCCTATGTTTTTTTTCATGCAGCACTAATGTCCGTCTTAACAGGGCCTTAGCCCCAGAGTTTGACTGACTATGGTCCTCCTCCTCTGGGATTGTTGATGTATTCTTTCTCTCCTCAGGAGAAAAGCTACCACCTCCTCTCCTCAGATGGTTGTTTGGAATAAACAGAACCCTCTGGACGAGCACCTCTCCCATCCACTCAACGAGGCCAGGTCTTCCAGCTCGTCCTCCTCCAACCAATCAGAACACGGCGCTACACGCACTGGCAGCAGCCCGTTGGCTGTCCCTGGGAGAAGGTGAGTGAGTTGATGCAACTCCATCAGCCATTCCAAGTCCCTCTTACTTTTATACACACAGTTAACTTCAGTAATGTAAATTTTGGATGATCACCGGGGGCACAGTGCTTTAGCTCTGGAGCTTCTTCATCTTACTCACTTAGCCTGTGGCCTAAAACTGCAGCTCATGCATGGGCAATGAGAAAGTCTCAAAATTCCTCCGGTGCTCAGCACTGACACTGAATATGAAACAAATATTTTACTGTGTTCACATTATGTGTGTATGAATTATCCCAGCAATTACTGAAATAAGATGAAGACCTTCTTGCATTATTAAACCATACATTAGGACTAATAAACTGTGACTGTTCAGTGTGCAGTTGTTGCAGTAGTCCAAACACATCCACGCAGGTGTTTCCACTTCAGTTAATCAGATCAGAACTGTGTGGGAGTGCACAGCTGTGCTTGATTGACATCTGCAGGTGATGTTTTTTGCCTGACCATCTTAGGGAAAATGTCTCTCTTACAGTACCTTCATGTTGCTGTGTTTAGTCAGTCAGGGCTTAAAGAAGAGTTCTCTCCTCCAATCAATTTTTAATTTTTTTTACTGATATCAACACAGATCACTCCAGCATGCTGAGCTAAAAATTCCCCAGGCTACCAAAATATTACTGGCTGTGTTCCGTACCTAAAGAGTTGGTTTTTATGTAATGATACCAATAATCAAGAAGCAATTCAAGGTAACATGCTGCTTTGACACTGATATTGTATAGTCCATCAAAGACAGTGAAAATGTTACAGCCATTGCAATATACAAGCATTGCTATTTGGTCTTATAAACACTTTAATCAGCCTGTTTTTCAAATATTCAGTTTGTGAGTCAAAACGCCAAGAATTTGATAAAAAGAAAAACCTAAAGTTGACATTTCCAGAAACAGAAGATGTGATAAAGGCTGATGGAAACATACTGTATAGCATAAAAAGAGTGGGGTTATCTGGGTTGTACATCCCAACTCAGTCTTTGTGACGGATAATTTAAAGCCAGCTAAATATGAGTGTTAAGATTAGTAGACGGTGTGGAGATTTATCTCCTCACCTTCCCACCTTCCTTGCTTGCTTGCATGGTAACAACTAACTGACAGGTAGACAAAATTAAAGACAGGTAGGGTCCCGTCTGTTGTGCTTTTTCTTTCTTTCTTTGTCTGTCATTTTGTCTTTAATTCTTTGACATCTCTTCACTGTTTTTTATCTCTCAGGTTAGCGGCAGACTACACTCGGTCAGGTTCCTCCCTCTCTACAGAGTACGGGAGTTGGCAGATAGTTTCGGGCTGTGGCAGCATCCATGACCACGCTCACTTTGCTCCACCTCTGGCCTCAGCCTCCTCCACCTCGTCTGCTGTTGCTGCTGCCTACGATTCCCCCCTGCCCTTCAGTTTTCAGGATGAAGGACCCAGTGGACGAATGTAAGTAACACTGTCCAACCCCTCCACCATTTTCCCTTTTGTCAGGCTTTCTGTTGGAACTCAGTTAAAGTTTCCATAAATGGTGCAAGTGTCAATGTCATAATCAGATTAGCAAAGTCTGGATGATGGATTTGCTTTCCATAGAGCATCGGCTAGCATATATGTGTACTGTAACCTAACTGGACAAATGTCTTTGACGTTTTAGCCATGCTAGCGGCATGGATTAAGGGATGGTTCAAATGTCAGTTGGTCAACCACTTTCGTCCATCAGATTTAGTGCAGACATTTATGTTCCCCAGAGGATGAATCCTAATGACTTCGGTGAGTGCTAATTAGCAAATGTTAGCATACTAACTTAAGATGGCGACCATGTATTACTTGCTTTACATCAGCATGTTGATTGTCTCAAGTACAGCCTCACAGAGCCCATCCTAATGTCCACTGGACCCAGCTCTGTTATGGTTCCAATGTCCACTGGAAGAGTATTTAAAGCAGTCTGTTCTTCAGCAGCTACATTTCCAGTATAGTCTAGAGTTATTTTTCATATTTTACAAACATTTTGAATACAAGTGTGCAGCTCATTAAGATGTAACAGAGGCTTTGTGTCTGTGCTTAACATTACTGTACTACTACACGCTTGTATGTATATATCCTGAATAGAGTAAATTAAACCCGTTAAATTTAAATACGCATTTTTATCTCTCTGTTTTGGCTCTCACACTGTGTCAGAGATTTTCTCACCCCAAAACAGAGCTTTTCTAAAATGGCCTTCAGAGTGGATTCATCTAAAAACACCTGACTGGTATTTTAGTGCATATGGGGAAAACTGAGCTTTTTCAAAACGGCGAAGTAAGCTTGCCCAGTCACAGTCAGAGGCTGTGTGACAGTAAAATTAAGAAGTCAACCTTTTGTTGCCTCTAATTTTCTGTGATTACTCTCTTTAAATGTCATTATAGCCAATCACAAGTCACAGTTGCCAGACAATGACATGATCATAAAATCATGATTCTGTCAGCAGTGCAGCAGCTTGGGAATGACTGCCTGGTTAACAAGTATACGAGCCGTGATGAAATTACTATTTTATACTTGTTCAGTTGTCTGACAAGAGAAACAGAAAAAAATGTGTAAATGAGAAGAACTATATCATGATTGCATGCATACTGATCAACAATCATGTTTTGTGTTACACTGATGGTACTTGCATGTGTGCAGTATCGGCATGTATGTTGGCCTACAAGTAACAAAATACTGCAGTACAAAATGCCAAATAAATGTTTTAAGGAAACTTAAAAAGAGTGTTTGTTCAACATAGAGCATTGACAGGGTGCTTTTTCAACTGCATATCGTCCCGCTCAGTACATGTCTTAGTATGTCTTATCCTCTCAGTATTCTTCAAAAAACAAATGTAAGAGAAACGTTTGTGTATGTGTTCATGTAAAAAAAAAAAAAAATATCGGTCAGCAGATATGGTTTCCTGTCAGAGAACCTACAGTTATTCTCTCTGCTCTCTGTTCCCCCACTGAACCAAGCGATAGACGAGGAGGAGAATCAAGGGAGATTAATTTTCCACTGGTTCTCCCTCTGACATCCTCCTACTCTCAGCTCCCAGCAGGGGGGACATTTTAATTTCTGCTTGATCTGACTGCCAAATTGAGTGTGTCTCACCAGCATCACTTGCAGTTGGAAAAGGCAAATAACATCTATTCATCTTTATTCGGAGGAAATGAGAGGAACTAGGAAGAAGGGAGAGAAGCAGAGAGATGGTGATGATGAGTGTGTGAGCTCTGTGATGGTTAATTCAGGAGTACATTGTGGCCCAAGTGGGGTTGATCCAAACTGCCTCTGCGTGCGTCATTCTGTTCTTCTCTTCTGATTTCTTGGCAGACTTTTTTTCCCCTTCTGTTTCTTATTATTTATATAGCACTTTAAAAATAGGATTTCCCTCCCTAACCTTTTACTTCCTCTCTCCTCTCCAGGTGTCCCTTCCCCTCTGAGCGTCAGGCCCGTCTGGAGGCAGTGCGGGAAGTCTTCCTGGCGGCCTACAGCTCCACTGTGGGCCTCAAGTCCTCGGTGCCCAGCCCCTCTGGCGCCATCTCCGGTCTGCTGGAGCAGTTCGCCCGCGGGGTCGGCCTCCGGGGCACCAACGCCATCGTCTGAACCCTCTCAATGTGACTTCAGGCACTCCTTCTGCTTCCATTGATCCATCCACAGTCGATTCAACATGTCTGGACTCAGTACAATAAAGTGCCAAACATCTCTGCTCAATTCAGGGGTGAAGCATTTATGTTTTTTCTTGAATTTGCTTTGATTTTGTTTTCACACCTTACGCGCCCAAATTTTTTCTGTGCTGCTCCAACTTTTCTCTGGAATTTTTATCATCCATGTTGAGTTCATCTGTCACATTCAGGGAGGGAAATGGTTTCAGCCACAGTATCAAAAAGGGATAGTGAAATGTAAATGGCTGAGAACATGGGGTCTGTACCTGCTACAGACAGAATATCAAGAATCCTTCCTTCCTCTGTTCTTCCTTAATCTGTTCATAGTTTTTAAAAATCCCTGAAGAGTCCTTTGCAGTGACCATCCCATGTACAGGAAGCGATATGTTTTTAGTTCTCTTGTTTTGTGCTGCCATTCTTAATTGATCCAAACAGAGGAAAGTTCTTTTGTTCAGGTGGATTTTGAAGAAGAGATCAATACAGCACACGCAGGTTCTAACAGAAATGACACCAAGCTTTTTTCGATTTCTAATTTGGCACAGTGGGTTGAAATCAGAATATCTAATCAGTTTTAGAGCTTGCTTTGGGGTCTAGACTTAAAGGAGAAGGTTGATATTTCAAGTCTGTCTTAATGTAAAACTCACATGCCATATGAAAGTTGAAAGACTTACTGGCTGCTGTAATAATTCCTTCTGTCCATGCTGGCAGTGAAGCGATCCCTTCGTAGCGCGACTACACTACAGTCCTTGTTCAGCCAAAGCTATTATGAGGCTTCAGCAGTTTGAGTTAGTGCCAGTGTTTTGTCCTGGTGTTATATCATATTCTGTGACCTGTCAGATTCTGTGACTTGATTAGGAATTTCAGTCTTGGCAAGATCCCTTTGGAGTTAAGGATTCACTATGCATGAAACAAACTAGTTCATACGACATGTCTGACCACGTCTAAAGGCAAAAGTGCTTATACCTGTTCTGAAAGACCACATTTGAAGTGCTGCGAAAAAGCCTGCTGTCATAGAGTGGATTAGGGATAAGGGTGCGCACTTTCAGACAGTTTCTTGTTGAAGGCATTCATGGTGTTGCGAGAGAAGTTCAAATCCTGCCTACTCTCTCACCTCCGCACACTTGGTCAGTCACTTTGTGAAGTGGACAGATTGTCGGTTTCGGAAAGTGACAGAAACTGCCAGATGCATCGCCCCATTTGCGCTGAAACCTTAAAGCCTTAGTGTGCTTCAACTCAAGTATGCACATTAGTTTGTACGAAGTGTTGTTCTAGCACGTCTAAAGGCAAAAATGTTTATAGCTGTTAAGAATGGTCACACCTGAAGGTTGGGCGAAAAGCCTGTCATCATAGAGAGGGGGTGAGACGGAACGAAATGTGACTTTTGGACCCTATTTCTTACAGTGCAGTTGTGCTACAAAGTTATCTCTTTACAGCCAGTATTACAGACAGAAGGGATGATTACAGCAACCAGCAACTCTTTCGGCATATATATATATGGCATGTGAGGAAGATAGTCTTGAAAAAAAATCTGATCCAATCCTTATACCTAGATAAGTTATATGTGATATTTTCTTCATCTTTATAAAATAGGTTTTGATGAATAAACATCTACAGGGACTGTTCCTGAATGGCCTCACATAGCAGTTTTTGAAAATCATATTCCAGGGGATGAAGCAACAAACAAATCCAAGCTATCTTTTCACCTCACCAATCTAATGTCTCCATATCCTCTACTTGAGTCCATATCCTGACATTTCTTCTTCTTCTTCAGTAGCACTGACATGGTAGCACAAGAGGCACTGAGCATTGTGGTAGCAAATCTGTGAACCGAATGCCTTTTCAATGTTCTTTCTCGCCAGACTCCAGGAAAGCGAGGTCCACGTGATTCCTGCCTATGCTGAGATTTCCGCCCAGCTATTATCACACAACTGTTGTTCAAAAACATGTGCGCCTTCTTTCAGGTCACACTTGGACAGACAATTCTACCTGGGCTACTCTTAGCTAGATTTATACTTTTAAAGTTAATTTTCTTGAGAGAATTCTGTAGCGAGATTTTATTTGAAACTAGCTTGTCGGTGTTGCCAAATGGTTTTGATGGCTGCTGTACCTCAGGACCTTTTGTTGTGCCTTTTTTATCTTCAGTAACACTGGATCAGAGCTCTACTTCTGGTCTAGTTTCAGGTGCATTTCTGTTTCTTAAATGGTTTTAAGAGCTTGTGGTGTTTGCAGCTGTTAATGAAAGTTCTGACTGTAGAGCATTAGCAGTGTTAGCTTTGCAATAAAGCTTTTGGAGTTTCCCCTTTATCACTCACTTGGTTGCAAGATTATAAGTCTTTTTTTGTTGTACAGTAACAAAGCTGTTGTGGACACCCCTGATAAGGTTGATGAGATGGGATTTCATTTGTCATTCACCCTAGATTAGTGAGAGATTTACATTTCTGCTTTTGAAAAAGACTGTAGCCGAAGAGGATTTTATTGATTTAAGTAATAATTCTAATTTTGTTAAATACATTTATTCACTTTCTTTCCTATAGTGAGATTGACACCAATATCATGTCTCTGTGTTCAGTACAGAGCTAGAGCTGGGACACGTTTAGCCTAGATTAGCATAAAGGCTAGGTGGAAATAGCTAGCATAGCTCTGTTTAAAGTTCAAAAACATGCATACCAACACCTTGAAAGCTCATTAATTAACATGTTATACCTAGTTTGTTGAAGCCATACGCAAACAGAAATGTAAAAATGACCATTTGACATTTTAGGGGAAGTTATGTGGTGTAACTATTTCTTGACCAACAACAGTTTATCTGTTAGCCCAGTAGTTCTGAGCAGCGTCTCTTTTTACATTTCTGTTTAAGAATGGGTTAAACAAACAACATACGTGTTGATCAGTCAGTTTTAGTGTTAGGTGTTATTTTTTTTTTCAGATTGGACGTAATCAGGTTAGCGGTTTCCCCCCTGTTTCTAGTCTTTATGCTAAGCTAGGCTAACCACGTCCTGACTCCAGCTCTGTACTTAATGCACAGACATGAAAGTGGTATCTCACTCTCAGGAAGAATTTGAATAAGCACATTTCCCAAAATATTCAAATGTGCTTTTAATTGGCAGAATTTGGTGTTCTGCTAGATTTAAAGCCAAATTCTGTTTGGTTTGTACCACAAAACACATTTGCTAATCTACTTTTAAGCCATTTGAATTTTCATCCCTTTTTCCTTGATGCAGTAAGGAATTTGTTAGTATTTGGTTCATATGACCGCATGTATCAGTTCTCTGCATGGGCTGTCTAAGTGGTATAATTTTGAAGTCAGACTTCAAGCATGGCCTCATCTCCCTGTCTTAAGCTTTCTTTTTAAGATTTTAAGATTTAAGTTCTTTCTAATTCAAAGTTTCAAATAATTTGTTTTTACTTTCTACTGTAGCTGTTAAGCAGCCAATCACAGGACACTGGCAAAAGCATTGTTGTCATTTTGAAATTGCTGAAAATAGTAATTGTAAGAAAATTCCTCATCCTTAGTTACATCAAATACCCCCCTAATAATTTTCTCACTCAATTTGTCACTTTTTTACTCACTGGTTTTACATCCTCCAAGTTTATCTCAATTGTGGCATATAATGGTTTTACTTGTTTTACAATTCATTTTTATTTTAGAATCTCTTTTTAAAATGCTGCATTGATGTTCTCTGTGTAAAGAGTTTTCTTTGTACAGTTGATGCATTTCTAAGTAATTCAACTTTGTGTTTTTTGTTTTCTTAATTGTTGGCAGGCGCCATTAAAGGTGAACTGAGCAGCAGGTGGCAATTGTGAATAAAGAAAAAAAAACATATTTGTGACTTATTTCTTTCTTGTTCAATGAATTTACTTGCTAGCAGATAATCTCAGTAGCTTTATACTTGTGCTTCTGATTTATTCATTATTATTCATGGTGAGATGTATTAACTATTTACACTACATAATCTACTTCCCTTAGCGGCTGAGCTGACATTAAGTGGTCTTTTTTAACACATATAAGAGCTCTAAGTACAGTTTGGCAAATGTGAATTTGGTGTCAAATGTAATGTGATTGCATAAAGCAGTTATATAACTGGATGTTTCAAATTCCCACTTTGTAGTTCTGATCAAATTCAAAGCAAGTTCAACTGTGTTAAAGGGACCGTTTGCCCCAAAATCAAAAATACATATTTATCCTCTTACCTGTAGTGCTATTTATCCATCTAGATTGTTTTGGTGCGAGTTTCCGAGTTTTGGAGATATCGGCCGTAGAGATGTCTGCCTTTTGTAATATAATGGAACTAAAGGGCACTCGGCTTGAGGTGCTCAAAGCACCAAAAAAAAGTACATTTGAAAATAGCAACCTTGTTGTGAACAAGGTCTGTGGATTATCTTGAGTAACCGAGTCATGATGTTGCTGTATGCTGTTGCACTCTCTGGCGGTGGTGTCAGAGAGGAGGATGCTGGCCAAACTACATGCCATCTTGGACAGTGTCTCCCACCCGCTCCATGACGTGCTGGTCAAGCAAAGGAGCACCTTCAGTGGAAGACTCATCCCACCAAAAAGCACCACAGAGCGCCACAGGAAGTCATTCCTGCCTGTGGCCATCAAACTCTTTAACTCCTCCCTCTATGACCTTGTATGTCTGTATGACCGTAGGTCACTAAACTGGGCATTGATCATTACATCTCTGCCATACTTGAATAATTGTGCAATATTCTGTGTACTACTCCCGTGCAATATTTAGTTTTCCCATGTTAGTTTTTCCTATTTATTGACATTATTATTATATACCTCCATTACTGCTGTGCAATATCTTAATAATCTCAATAAGCTACACTTAACTCGACAGTACATGCCCCACTGCTTATTACTTATTACTTATTTTATTACATTGTATTATTATACTGTATTATCATCATCAACCGGTAAACCCACTTGGTACTTCACACTTATTTTATTTTATACTTCTACCCACCTGGTACTTAATTTATTTTCTGACCTGTTTTTATAGTGTACTGTATTATATTTTTTGCTAGTATTTTCTCTTGTGTGCACTGACGTAAAGGCAAGCTACTGTAACAAAGAGTTTCCCTTCGGGGATCAATAAAGTCTTTCTGATTCTGATTCTGATGATTTCTGGAAACAAGGATGTTGCTGTTGTGTTTTTCAAATGTATTTTTTGCACAAAACAATAGATCAAAGTATCAAAGATACAGTGGTGCCCCCTTCCTGATTTCTTATTTTTTTGCATGTTTGTCACACTTAAATGTTTCAGATCATCAAACTAATTTAAACATTAGTCAAAGATAACACAAGTAAACACAAAATGCAGTTTTTAAATGAAGGTTGTTATTATTAAGGGAAAACAAAATCCAAACCTACATGGCCCTGTGTGAAATGGTGATTGCCCCCCCTGTTAAAACATAACTATGATTTATTACACCTGAGTTCAATTTCTCTAGCCACACCCAGGCCTGATTACTGCCACACCTGTTCTCAATCAAGAAATCACTTAAATAGGACCTGCCTGACAAAGTGAAGTAGATGAAAAGATCTTCAAAAACTAGACCTCATGCTGAGAGCCAAAGAAATTCAGGAACAAATGAGAAAGAAAGTAATTGAAATCTATCAGTCTGGAAAAAGTTATAAAGCCACACTATTATTACGTTATAAAGAACACTAAGGCTCGTCTCATTTTTGCCAGAAAACATCTTGATGATCCCCAAGACTTTTGGGAAAATACTCTGTGGACTGTCAAGACAAAAGTTGAACTTTTTGGAAGGTGAGTGTCCCATTACATCTGGCATAAAAGTAACACCGCATTTCAGAAAAAGAACATCATACCAACAGTAAAATATGGTGGTGGTAGTGTGATGGTCTGGGGCTGTTTTGCTGCTTCAGGACCTGGAAGACTTGCTGTGATGAATGGAATCATTTGAAGGGAAAACCCTTCAATGTGGCTGAATTACAACAATTCTGCAAAGATGAGTGGGCCAAAATTCCTCCACAGCGCTGTAAAAGACTCATTGCAAGTTATCACAAAAGCTTGATTGCAATTGTTGCTGCTAAGGGTGGCCCAACCAGTTATTAGGTTTAGGGGGCAATCACTATTTCACACAGGCCCATGTAGGTTTAGATTTTGTTTTCCCTTAATAATAACAACCTTCATTTAAAAACTGCATTTTGTGTTTACTTGTGTTATCTTTGACTGATATTTAAATTAGTTTGATGATCTGAAACATTTAAGTGTGACAAACATGCAAAAAAGAAATCAAGAAGGAGGCAAAACTTTTATCACATCACTGTAACTCCAAGGTTCTTTACAGTGGTGCTGGAGGCCAGGGCAATGCCTTCTAGAGTAACTATATCTTTAGATAATGTGTCTTGAAGGTGTTTGGGGCCAAGTACAATAACTTTCAGAATTTAACATCAGAAAATTGCAGGTCATTCAGGTTTTTATGTCCTTAAGCCATGCTTGAAGTTTAGCTAACTGGTTAGTTTCATCAAGTTTAGCTAACTGGTTAGTTTCATCTCGCATATATATATATATATATATATATATATATATATATATATATATATATATATATATATATATATATATATATATATATATATATATATATATATATATATATATATATATATATATAAAATTGGGTATCATCCGCATAACGATGAAGGTTTATGGAATGTTTCCTAATTATATTGCCTAAAGGAAGCATATATAAGGGGAATAGCATCGGTCCAAGCACAGAACCTTGTGGAACTCCGTGACTACCTCTGGTGTGCACAGAGGACTCACCGTTAACATGTACAAACTAACATTGATCTCATAGATAGGATTTAAACCAGCTTAGCGTGGTTCCTTTAATGCCAATTGAATGTTCCAGTCTCTGTAATAGGATGTGATGGTCAATGGTGTAGAATGCAGCACTAAGATCTAACAAGACAAGTACAGAGACAAATCCATTGTCTGATGCAATAAAGTATTTCTGATTTAAAGATCATTTGTAATTTTCACCAGTGCTGTCTCTGTGCTATGATGATTTCTAAATCCTGACTGAAAATCCTCAAACTATTGTTATTTAGAAAGTCACACAACTGATTGGCACCCAAGAGTGGGCTTTTTAATAAGAGGTTTAATTACAGCTATTTTAAAGGACTGCGGGACATAGCCTGTTAATAAAGACAGATGATCGCATCTAGTAAAGAAGTGCTAAGGGTAAAAGTAATTTAAGCAACCTAGTTGGAATGGGGTCTAAGAGACAGGTTGATGGCTTAGATGAATTAATTGTCGAAGTTAGTTGAAGACGGTTGAGAGGAGCAAAGCAGTCAAAATATATATCAGGTTTTACAGCTGTTTCTAAGGTTCCTGTGTTTGACGATAAATCTGTACCAGTTGGGGGCAGGACGTGATTAATTTTTTCTGTAAATTTTATCATTAAAGAATCTCATGAAGTCGTTACTAGTGAGGGCTATAGGAATACATGGCTCAATTGAGCTGTGATTCTATGTCAGCCTGGCTACAGTGCTGAAAAGAAACCTGGGGTTGTTTTTATTTTCCTCTATTAATGATGAGTAGTAGGCTGCTCTGGCATTATGGAGGGCTTTCTTATATGACTATCTTGCCAGGCTAAACAAGATTCTTCCAGATTGTTGGAACGCCATTTCCTTAAAAGTTTTTGCAATGTTTGTATTCTTGCAGCCACTTTGTCTGCATCCAGTTTCTCTTGCACCTCCTACTACTTTACAATCTATTCATTCTTATGCTTTTCCTTCTCCTCTTCCCTCTTTATTTTACTCTCTACTTTCTTCTTCTCTTTGCACAGTTTATACTTTATACCTGTATTTTCACATTCCCCCTTCCTCTCTTTGTCACAGTCTTCTTGCAGCTTCTTTTCTCTTTTTCATGCTTCTGCTCCCTGTTTTTTCCATATATTGGTGCTTCTCCTGTTTTGCTCATCAAACTCTTTATCCACCTTATATTTCTGCTTCTCATTTGATTTGTCTGCTTCTCCTCCCATTCCTCTTTTAGCTTCTAGCATTTTGTCTGCCATCTTGCCGGACGACTTTGAATTAATTAAACAGCTTTGAGGTCAGTAAGGAAGCTTTCTGCACAGAAAATCAGTAGTATCCTCTCAGGGAAATTTTGATAGATAAAACCCAACTAGAATTCTTCATCAGCAGCAACAGCCATCACTAACAACTAAAGGTAACTGTAGAAATTAATCTAAAAAATGTCATTTCTAAAAACGTTGATACTGTGGATGCCATCCAGTTCATAAAAACTCAGCTTCAGGGTTCTGGACCGCTTCATAAATGTCTTATTCATCATCTGCTTCAAACTTCCAGCTGACTGAATGCACCACGCCAAAGGCGAGATTTAGATTTAGAAGTCACTTTGCTTTAAGACTGTTGAGTGACTTGAGAAGTCAGCGCTGTGTTATACATGTTTGAATTTCATCTACTTACAGTATATTGTAATTTCCCTGTTTAAGTTATTTTCTTTTAGTTATTTTCTCCTAATCCAAACTGAGGGTCTAAGAATAGAGGGTGTAATGTGTTGTACCTATTGTAGAACCCTTTAAGGCAAGTTTTGATTTGGGGCTACATAAATAAAGTTGACTTGACATGACTAGTCAAGCAATGATAATATGCAAGGTATGAAAACAAAATAGTAAATTAAAAAAAATCACAGTAATGTAACATATGAATTGTAGTAAACAGCATGCAAAAGCAACACATTGTAAGGTCCTTTAAAAGCCTCTTCTCCCTGCTGTTGCCTCTCCTCCACCTGCTCTTCTGTGGCATTAATCACCCGCCATACACAGATCACAAGTTGCGCCCAGACACAGCAGAAGAACTTGTGGAGGTCTCTGCCTCCACCTGGCGATGGATGGAGAGAAATAAGGAGCAGAGGAGCTTCTGGATCCGCGTCTGTGCTCCGATTTATCTCTCTCTCTCCCCCCTCTCGCCATGAATGAAAACCTCATCCTCAGGTATGCCTCCTAACCCTCAACTGCGCTCCAGCGACCGGCAGCAGCAACAACTACTATTACCGGAGCCGGCCGATTCATTCTGTCTCTCATTCTCGGGTGGATGGAACATACATTATACCTACAGGACAATTAGTGCTGTAGCCTAATTTAAGTGAGAACTTCAAGGATTCAGAAGAAGTGATTAAAAAAATTCTCAGCCATGGCGACAATAGGGGATTTTGACCCACTTAACTCCACCGTACCTGCGACTAAGATTGAAATCACCGTTTCCTGCAGGTAAGCACCGCAAACACGTTTCCCCAATACTCACTTGTCGTTCATCTTTTTGCAGTCACATATTTACACATCTCTGGATGCTTAGTATTAAAGTAAATGTTGTCGTCGTGGATTTTTTTTAAGGGGCTCTGATATGCTTGTGCGAGGTTTCTTGCCATTTTCTGTTAATCCTAGACTTTTCCTCATGGTAATCAGTATTGTGTGTCTTTAGCGTGCACGGAGTAACTATTTTGCCTAAGGAGGAATTTGCATGTGCTGTGGGTGTTGGAGTGCGTGGGGTGCGGTAACCAACAGTACCAGGATTTATTCTGAGTGCCTTGGAGAGCTCCGGAGAGCGCAACTCTGAGATCACGTGAATGCGTGGATATTAAATGTACCAACTGACAAGAAAGAAAAGACACAGATTCTGTATTTTAATAAGGCCTGAAGAGGAAGAGAAAAGAATGGATAGGAATCATTTAACAATACTATAACAAATTTTATAAGCAGGATCTAATATTAGCACATGGAAACTGTACGCCAACAGCACTATTACAGACAAACTGTAAGGTTCAGTGAGAGCAGCAGAAGTATCAATGATTTTATGTTTTATAGAAAACCTACAATATGTCAATATAGGAATATCTTTTTTCCAGTGAAGCTATAAATCAGAAGCGTAAACCATAAATATGCAGGTTTAATAAAAATCATTGTAAAAGAGAACGAAAAATGTATTTTGAAATGTGGTCAAACTTTGTGTGTCTGTCAGGACAGGTCTTAAAAGTCAAAGCATACCAGAAGTGATGGAGATGCAGCAAAGGAAAAAGATGGACAAAAAAGAGGCTAGAAAAGGGAAGGTGTGCTGGGAGCTGATGGTAGACAGCAGGTTGTACTGTATTAATGTCTCCGTCCTGGTGTCAGATACCGAAGCATTGGCTAAAGGCTGATAGACACAGATCTGTTAGAACCCTAAGGGCTCCTGAGAAGGCAAACACTTACTAAAATTAATAAAGATTAAGTACATTTTCAGGATATCACTCAAGTGTGCTTTCCCCCTGAAAGACTTGAATATAATTTGTACTTAAAAGCTGAATACTGCAGGGCAAGCCAAAGCCTTCTGGGGGCTCCATACAGCATGTGATGACACCCCCACCCCACTGCCATTATACCAGCATGCAGTACGATTTAAGAAGTTTATGCTAGATAACCAGTTTTATGATTTTTTAAATCCTAGTTACCAGTGTTAACATTGAAAGGAGAAAGTTGATTCAGTGACTGCCCTTTTGTTGCAGGCTGTGCCTCTAGCATAAATATGTTGTTTCATATCATGAATCTGATACCTGATAAAATTACGAAATTTCTCTGTCAGAAATTAGCATTTGCACATGTCCGTTAAAGGATGTTACAAGATCAGAGGTGAGGTGACGGCACAGTTTCTTAACCCACCTGGTCCACATTTTATTTTGGGAATTATTTAAGTTATCACCAGAGACTGAGGTCAACCAAAACAACAAAATCTTCTTTTAGCTCAAAGATCAAACGAAGATTTATCCCCGTAAACAAATAAAAACATTATGGTCCTGCAGCCAGAGAAACTCACCCCGCCAGGATTTGATGAACCGAATACTTTCTTTTGCTTTTGTTAAGGAGCATGAAAAGCAAAATGTCATCATCACTGTGAGAGCTTGGAGACTTCATTGCTGACTAGTTCCATGAAATGAAAAGGAAAGAAATCTGGAGAGGTGTGCAATTAGTCTCAGACTTGGTGTGGATTGTTCCTGTACAAAATCTACACACACATTTTTGCGTTGGGATTTCATTTCGAACTCAGTGTGCAATGGCTTTAAAGAGGCACTTAATATTATTTTTATATTTATAATGGTTCAGATGGTTATATACAAAGCAGAAGATAATACTCGTAGTGATAAACTCACGGAGAATTATCATGTGACTCTGCAGTATTGCTGAACTGTTGAGTGTCTGAACGTCTTTCAGTTCTTTGCTTTGGTTTTATGGCCGGTCTCACCGCTCTCATTAACCTCGTTTCCAGCAGCAGGCAGCTGTTTCAGGCAAAAAAAAGCCAAAATAAACCCACTGTACACATCTGTCTAGCACCAAACATCAGACAGACGCAGTTAGAGTTCACCTGTTCACTAGACGGTGAAGCATTAAGCTGCTAAAGAGTCAGATGTTTCCCTCAGGAGATGGTGGAGACTAAAACAGAGCTAAAAGGAGAGTCTGTACTGACTTGTCAGCTGGACAGAAACACGACTCCAAATGAATGCTCATGTTGCTCTGTGTCTACTGGATGTGTAGATAGCAATAGTTTGCTAACACGTTCACCATACTAACTTTATACGGTGATGATATGTGAATGTTGTGTTTTTAGCTTGTTCTGCTGCCAAGAAGTGTCCAAAAAACTAATTTTTCCAGCTTTAATTTTATGTTTTGCTTGCATTATTTCCTTATGCCCCTAAGTGGCAAAATAAAAATCTGTTAATATTGCTTTAAGTTTCAAATATAAAAAGAGTGTCAGTGGTGCCACCACCAAGCCCCCCAGGCAGTACACCTGGCACAGAGTATTGGTAGACCAGGAAATAATGGCCATTGCGTTCCTTCAGACAAAAGCATTCCCATGTCCCGGGTCACGTCCATATGCTAATAGAGCCTGAAGCTGCTCATTGTGACAAGCTGTTCCTGGTCGTTAGTCTCTCGGGGCCCCGCCAGTCCGCAGTGGTTAGAGAGGGGCTTTTTTAGTTCCCTGACATTGACAGAATGGGGTTGGCTCAGTGGGCCCCAGAACGATCCTCGCTGCAGATCAACCGGACATCAGCTGTGAATACAGGAGAGACACAGAGCGAGAGCGAGAGAAGGGAGGAGGAGTCTGGGCTTTCCAAGGCTGACTCTACACCTTTTTATTGGGAGAAAAAATTGAAGAAATGTTAATACAACATTAATGCTAATGTTGCGCCGTATATGCTAGATGTGTAAATATAAAATAGTTTGCTAACATGTTATCAACTTTGTAGGGTGATATGTTATTCCGCTGCCCTCCAATGGCCAAAAAAAACCTGACAAACAAAAAAATCAATGAATGCATCTTTAACATTTCAGTTTTGGATGAGGTGACGACATTTGTGATTATGGCTGGTAATGGAAAGTACATTTTAATAATGCAGGTCCTAGAGTTTGTTCATAATAGACCTTTTTCATGGCCGACATTTTGACTTGTCACAGGTGAAACTAATTTTGCTAATGATGGCTCGGCTCCATCAAGTGTCCCAGTAAGACGTGACAGTGAGCCAGCACACACAACACCAGGACCCTGGAACTAACTCACCTGAATGGAATGCAGTTGATTTTGATGTTTTCAGTTACACACACAGTCAAAAAGTCTGCTGTGAAAAAGGTCTATTAAGCACCGGGGGCAGCAAACTCTCCTTTATTGGCTACTTTTGTGTCTTCATCATGTCCACTTTGTGCATGCATTATTTCCTGTGTAGCCCCTGTGTGTGGATACACAATTTGAATCCCACTTGGGGAATCATACTCATTTAACGAAAATCTTAAGGATCATAACTTTAGAATAAGCCCATTTATGTAAAACAGATTATTGAACAAACAACTGTCATTCCTCCCAGCTTCCATTCATTCATGAGGCTTTCCTTTCCTGTCCCAATCCTGACAACACAAGGTAACTGGCTGACTTGTCTCAGGGGACCAATGGGATTCCTGATCAAATGTTAGCCTCTACTCAAAAGTCCTGTCCAGCAAATTGCGGATTTACTTTACAGACTGTAAGCATTCTGTAGACATAAAAATGATTTTGCTGTGAATATGACATATAACTAGACGTAGAGTTCTCTAATGGCACTGACGATGATTCAAGATGACATGCATTACCAGCTGAGCCTGTTACATGAAACAAACATCTCCGGTGACAGAAACGATCTTGAAGTTGGATTCTAACTCTGATGTTGTTGCGATCTTGTTATTCCTTCTCATATAAACAACTGCTGCCTCTCCCGACAAGCCAACCTCTGAACTCAGCCCGGTCCTCCTAACTCAGCTTCTTTCATCATCCTCTGTCTGAGAGGACGTGCCTCTCAGATGTGTTTTGACAGATACTTGACATTTGGATGATTTGAAGAGTTTTCATGTAGCCACACTGTTTCATTATTGCGTGAACGTCGGTGTATTATCAAGGGAGGTTATCTGGAGGTGAATATGTGACTTTATTTCTAAAAGGCTCTCCTGCTCTGTGACTTTGCTGCTTATACTCACATTTTAGATCTCGAAGTAGTCAGCTTGTTGAGGAGGATTTGCCTGTGGGGGAAAAAGAAATCAGCCTGTCTCTACGCACTCAATGTCCCAGTTGATCTATTCTCTCCCGTCTCTTTTTCCCATTAAGGGTTTCGTCCTCAAACAGCCCAGATGCCGTGCTGTAGCTCAAAGCCACTGCAGGTGGTAATGAGGTGGATTGCTTTCCCCATTCAGGTTAAGATGCTTGACACATAGGTTTCTGTTCAAATGACACGAGTGGAAAAGGGGAAACGAGAATCAGGGGAGAGGCGGGAAGATTCATGTCCCTGCACAGAATGAGTATATTAATGTCGAGACAGGCAGGCAGCTGCAACCGACCACTCAGATCTGCTTCTGTACATGACGGCTGTTTGACGCCACATTGCGCAAGAAAAGAAGAGGAGAGCCATCATTGCGTATCACAGCTAGAAAACTACAACGTACATGTAGAGGAAAGCCTCAACTGATGCACAGCAATGTTCTAATTTATATTTATTAAATGAGAGATTTCTTATTACTTAAGAATAGGAATAAAATGTCAAGTTAGTTTTATTATAAAAACCACAACTTGTTATTTAGGTATCAGGTATTATTATTACTAACTCAGGTGGGGCGACTAACCTGAGTATATCTTTCCATCTAAATGTTGTGCAAATAAAAAAAGAATTCCAAAAAGTTGACCAAAAAAAAAATAAATAAATCAGCGAGTGTTTACATGAAGTATTTTTACTGTAAACACTTTAAAGCTCCTACATGTAGATTTTTTTACGAGATCATTATTAACATTATTCTGATGGTATAAGTTTTTGTTTGTGGAAAAAAATAAACCAATCCTGGTGAAAATCGGCGCAGTCTGTTTCTGCTTTCAGCCCATTGATCTCTGTCTCTGGGTCGAGTGCACGGATTTTGCGGCACAAATTGCTGTCTGTGTCTTCTTTTGATGCTACCACTGTGAGGCAAATTTTCGAGCCGGCCTTTTTTTCTCTTGGTGGAACAGAGGCGCGTAGCAGTGGGTGGTGGTAATGCACTGATGCTCCGTCTACACTGCAGTTAAAGTAAGAAAAAGAAGTAGTGAAAGCAGGTCCCCCAGTATCACAGTTTAATCAAAAAAGGATGTTTCCATCAGCCTTTATTGCATCTCCTCTTAATCAATACTTTGACCTTTCCACCTCACCTAAACATAGGTTTTTTTGTGCACATTAAGCACTGTTCCAGCACTCTAATTTTGTACCATCCAGTCGATCTTAAAACCCAACCCTGTGCCCTAAAAATTACATTTATATATGACTAATTTGTTTTCCTAATTACGATGGGAAACATAATTGCTGCCTGGACTATGGACTATATGTTCACGTCTTGTTTTTTGTGAAGGAAGCGCTACATTTATGCACCTCACAGAAGTCGTATGGAGGTGGTCAGGGTGGACGTACAAAGCGCAGGACTGTGACAGCGGAGGCCGGGGTTCAGGAATCCCGTCTGTGGTTAGGTCTATGCAACTGAAGCACTTTGGTTAAGGTCGGGGGAAGATTGTGCTTTTGGTTACATGTTAAAAAGGTAAACATGTCCTGTCTCGTGCTTCAAGTCACTGCCGACATTTCACATTAGTTGTGTATGAACATAATTTCTAGGAGACAGGGTTACAATTCCACATAGGGGTATAGATGCTAGTCAGACTGCTTATATGGCATGTAAATGTAAAAGACATAATTGAGGACTTCAGGTATTGCTTTTTCCACATGTGCTCTATTGGAGGATAATCAGACAGGAAAAAAACTAGGAATTTCTCCTAACATAGTGGTATAGAAAGTTCCAGGAACATGCAGCTGTGTAGATTTACAGTTGTAAGAAGCCTTTATCGGATTGGCTCCAGGCAGTATTAGACAGAATTAAGACAGCTCTTATGGCTATCAGCTACAGTATTTGCCTTCATCAGAGCTCTATGATGAAATAGACAAAATAGGCTTGTTACTGTGTCCAGAAAATGATGACAGAAAATCAATCTGCTGTGTAAATACACAAATCTGATTTGATCACTTGTCGATGACAATATGGATGCTCGGCCTTAAAAATGACCCCAGGTTTGGCTGCAGCGTAAGCATGGCATATCTGTGTGTGTAAACAGCACTGTCAGATGATGTGTCAGTGTGTATGTGGGTTAGACAGGCAGTCAGAGAGTATCGAAGGAAGTAGTGTTTTTCTTTTGCCTTATATAAGTGGCTGCCTGCCTGCCTGCCTGCCTGCCACCCAAACGCTGCTCCTCTAGATCCTATTAGACAAGCTGAGCATGGCAGTCGCCCTGCAGTCTGCGGTGATTACAGCTGGCACATGATTGTTTAAATGAGACAGTAGAAAATAAATGACCTCCCCTCTTGCGCAAGCAAAGCACCCATTAACCCCAATACTCCTTATAATTTTAGGGGTGCTAATATGATTATATTCATTACAGTATGTTGTTGGAAATTAATAGTTATACTGATATTTGGGTTACATGTAGCTGATAGCAGTATCTTAGTACTGAACATTTTATGTAATTAATTCATCAGTTATCAATTTAGAAAATGTGTGGTCTTGAGAAATTTTAATAAGATTTCATGCAAGCATTTAATAGCAGTGTTATTTCTTAATCAAGATTAGCCCCTAGTTACAGAAAGACATGACTGATTATAAGACATATGACTAATGTTGTAAACCTACAAATTCATTTAAAGCTGCATTATTGCTTTTTTGGCCACATCGAGTCAGCAAAACACAATGTCTGACATATTACCTCAAAAGTTCTTATAGTGAACATGTTACAAAATGACTTATTATTATTTGCACATTCAGCAGACGCAGAGCAACATTAGCATTTATTGCGAGTTGTGTTTCTGGCCACCTGATGAATGCATGTTCAATATTCACTCTTATTGTGGCTCTTCCTTGGTCTCAACAACTCCTGAGAAAAATATGTCTCTTTAGCTGCTAAATGATCCACTATGTTCACCAGTAAACTTAGTCACTGACTTTCTGTCTGCTGTACAGTGGGTTTCTCTGAGCTTTTTCACTGCTACCTACTGCTGCTAGAAACAAGAATGCGTAGAGGAATGGGGAGGAAAATGCTCTGTATAGCTGGGGGGAACTGCAGAGTCAGGTGATAATTCTCTGTGGGTTTGTCACTATGAGTGACAACTTTCACATTACATGTAGTCATTGGATCTATAATAAGCTTTAGGGCTGTTAAAGAGCCCAATAGTGCCCCCAAAGTTCTCTCTGGCTCACCCAGATTGCATTCAGTTATGACATTTTTGAGCTCATGGTGTGAATGGTAATTGGTATGGGTTTAAAAAGAAAAAGAAAAAAAAAAAGAGTCAAATGCACTTTATGCCAATCAGTGACTGCCCTGATACTAAATTAAGCTAACTTATGTCAGGTAAAGAAAAAAAGATGAGCATATTAAAGTAATGTATCAGTAAGATGCTGAAAATCATATCAGTCATTGTTATCAATCAGCTATGTTGCTCTATGTGTTATTGTGTTAATTGTAGGTTAGTCCTAAATGTGCAATCTACTTTAAACTGTTTGTTTACAACTGTTTCATGGTGCTAGAGTGACAATAAGTAACTTATGTGGCTGAGTTGTAACTTTATTGATGTTTATAATGATATAATGAAAAGTCCTCAAAGTGTAAGTCACGCTGAATCTAAAAATATGTGTATCATGTCTGTGTGTTCATATTTGACTGAGTTATGACTCAGGGAAGGAGTACGATGTTTGACACAAATGACAGAAATCAGGCACTAAGGGTTTTAAGTGTCACAGCCGCTGCTGCAGCTCCAGCTGCTGACCACGGTGGTAAATGGGCCAAATCAACTGTTGTTTTTACAACACCAGTATGCAGTGGAAGTAGCAGTTAAACTTTTGAAATGGAAAGTATTTCTGGAGTTTTCAATGAGGATGAAGGAGTAGATGTAATTTTAGTTTTTAGTGTTCTCCATTGTGGTGCTCTGAAGGCATTTGAGAGCTGCATTGCGGCTGTGATGGCTGCACAGTGTGGTAGGTGGTCTGATGCTAAAAAGTGACATTGGTGGTGCTTTCAGAGTGAAATGCCAGGTAGGTCAGTGAGCACAGGGAGCCAGGACTTCTCAGTGGGAGAATGTCAATCACAGCAGGGGAGGGTTCTGATTGGATACCCAACTTCCCCCATATCATGTCCTGGAGGTCTCAAGCACAAGACCACATTACAAGCAAAAATCTTTGCCACCTAAATGAGATTACTTTCTCACAGAAGTTAAGCTTCAAAGACAAAGCAGATCATCTGCTCTCAGAGTAAAAGTACAGCACCAAACCAAACCCTTCATAGTTTTCAGAAGAAAGACAGCAGTCCTAGTCGTATGTATATGTGATTATTTCGGTATTTCTGTAGAAAAGCAGCATGTTCTCTCTAGTGGTTCATTGTCCCTCGTTTTTCATAGACATGGGAGTTGTCGCCTTATCAGAGTGGATCCCCTGCTAACAAGCAACCCCTAATAAATCCCTCAATACACAAGTTCACCCAAAGAGAAGAAATGCAAGGCAACTCAGTGGGAAATCATTGAAAAATATATCTAGAAAAACAGAATTCTGAGCCTCATCATTCATGTCAGGATCATTTTCAGGGTATGGTACCGTTGATGTAACGTTAGAGATTTAATCATTAAATATATTCCACTGGTGGCATTCTACATGGAGAAGCAGCTTGATCATCAGCGTACAGGTATTATTTCAAATTGCACTTATACCCACTCACCAGTCAGCATATTGTGGAACACGTGCAGATGTACTGTACGTAGCAGCCAGCAGTCAAAGGCACACAGGAACATGCTCACATCTGTAACGATATTTATAACAGCAATACGGCACCAATATACAACTACATGATGCTTACATGCAGTAAAACATTGATAACTGAAGATATAGATAAATTAATATTTATGTATCTGGTTTTACCAGTAATCACCTGACAATTTAATAAACAAGCAGAGAAATACTGTATGCCCAATTTAGTACAAACATGTTTTTGTAGATCAGCTCAGATTCACATGGCACATTTTCAATGGGAGTTCTGTGTTGGGTTTTGGATAAATAAAGAAAAAGCTTAGTTGTGAATTGAAATAAATTATATGCAAGCTTTATAAATCAGCACAACTTGACCCTGTTGAACCATGTAGTTAAAGTGTCAGTTAATCCAAACAGAAAAACTCAATCCTGGTGGTACCAAGTCAAGCTGATCTTTGAGATTTATGCTGGATGTTAGTGGAATTTCGTTTAAGCGGTTAAAAGATCCCAGTTGCTCTGGTTAATGCCCGTTTGGAACACACTCGTATTGAATAAACAACAATATTAAATTGCATTTTAAAAGTTTACCTTCCCTAGACAAATGACCACATGACATACTATTGAGCAAGGTTATGTTGCTCAACAGTATGTCATGTATGGATTTTTAGTAATAAAAGTAATATTGGATTCAGTGGGATCTTGAGGTTTTCTTACTTCTGGACGGAACCTGAAAATACCGGTTTCACTTCGACTCTCTAATGGGTCTATTTCTTCGGAAGAAAGTGAAAACTGTTCAGCAAAAATTTGTGAACCCTGTAGGATAAAAGCGTTTGTGTGAGGAAGCCAAATGGCTCTTATGCTTCTGTGTTTAAGCTCATCTATTCTATTAGCGGGGGAGGGCTACTGTACTGAGGCCCTCGCGTGAACATGAACACACTGTATGTCGACATGAACAGACCAGCATGAACATGTGAGGATGCACACTGTGCCGCTCCCTGCAGTCGCTCTGACTCGCTCCTCGTCTCCCTGACAGCTACAACTCCTCTAGAGAAGAGCGTTTCAATCTGTCAGTGCTCAACAGAGAGCTGAGGAGCAGTAACTATGTTTGTTATCACAGTCAATTCTCACTAATGTGTCAAGTTGTTAGAAGGAAATTGGGTTGTAATCCTGGCAATGATTTAATGTCTGTGTTATGATGCCCTTTGTGTTTGTGTGTATGATTCATTTCCCTTGCTGCGGCTACAAAATGAGGAAACATGAAATCCTCTCATGTGTCAACTTCAATATTATTGACCAGGGAGTGAGAGTTCGCGCCTTAACTCATGCCTTTCCAATTTTTCTTTTTCTTGGAGGTTGAGCTGACTTGAGAGATTCCAGTGACACAAATAAACAGAAACACATTAAAATTGTGCCCACGCTACACTAATTACACACAGGACTGACTGACTCACGTAGTGTTTTATTGCTCGGAGGGAAGGAAATGAAGCTGTTCTTGCAGGCTGGTGGAAGACCAACACGTCTTCATACCTAAAGAATAGGTCGTTGGAATAGGTCGATTTTTGGAGAGTACTAGCGACAGGCGTAGCAGCACCGGACCTTCGTTGTCATGGTAACAATAAACACGTGGTAATGTGAAATGGTCACAGTTTGGTTAGGTTTAAGGAAAAGACCATGGTTTGGGTTAAAATAAGTAAGTTACGTTTGTAAGTCACAGTAAGTCACGTGATGTAATGTAACTTAAAATAAGTCGACGTTAACTTTTGGTTTCACACGGGACACGGACAGCTGCGTTTGACCCGTCCATCCTGTAAGAGGAGGCATGGCTTTCAATGTGAGCTTCGTCACAAAGCTGTTGGCTGCCATCCTTAAATGAATACAAGTCTTCTTCTACATTGTCCTGTTTGTGAACTTGTGAACCTTGGAATAAGTTAATGCTAAATGTCAAAATTATTTTACGCAACAGGGGGGCTGTTATGAGAAAATAATGGATGTGGTGGAAAACGGATGTGCATCATCATTCTTATGCTGTTTTTAATTCGCTATTACTTTGGTGAATATAGTGTTATTATAACTGACAGAAACGATGGCTGAAACTATGAAGTTAATCAGAATCTGAATCAGAATCAGCTTTATTGGCCATGTATGTGTACACATACAAGTAATGTGACTCTCAATGTACTTATACACAGTTCCAAAAACAAGTTACAGGAAAGATAGAATTAGACATACAGCTAAAAACAAGAACAACAAAGTTGAGCAAAGATGGGTAAACATAAATATAGAACTATTACATACATACAAGTAGATGAAAAAATAGATCTGTATATAAATATACATAAAAAAGCAACAATGACAAACAACATACGATGTCTAAATATAAGTCGTGTTTCTGTAAATTGTAAACAAAGGCCAGAGTTGTAATAAACCAGAATTATCCATTAAATGATAGGTTCACATTCTTTCAAGTCTGTCTAAAACAATCCTCACATGTCTATATGTACATGGAAACATATGTACAAGAAAGAAAAAAGCAGACTTTAGTACTGCAGTGGTGATTAATTTCAAGTGTGAGCCACAGGTGTCCTGTGACATCTGGTCACCCCAGAGATAATGCTAACGTTTTAGTATAATGCTGCATTCATGCAATGTCAGCAGAATGGGGGAAAAACAGAAAAAACACACCTTATTCCGACCTGGGAGTGTTCATGCATCATTCCAAGATGATGAGCTCCACTGCCAACCTTGTAGCCACACCAGATAAATAGCCTAAATGAGCTTATTTTGTTGTGTTACGTATTTGTACAGTTCATTACTACGCTTGTAGTCTGAATAGCAGGTAAACAGTCAGTGTGGAGAGCAGAAGAGGCGGAACGCATTGGCCGAAATGCAATCTCGTAACCCATCAGCTATCATCTGATGACGATTCATCTTTTTATTAATCTCGGAACCCTAGAGATTAGCTTTTTCAAATTTTATCAGCATTCAAATTGTTGTCAGAGCCAGTGGGTTCCGAGATTGCTAATCGGACTGTAAACAATGACTGGCGCACGGAAGAGGAAGCCCGTTATCCGGATTTCCGCTGGCTACACCGGAAGCCCTGAAACACTGGCCATTACACCCAGAGGCTAAATTGACGTCAGATGAAAGCCGATGGGTTCAGCGATTGATTTTGATGTAACTGACAGCGGTGATGCATTTGCAGCCATTCTGCCAACAGTTTGTTGACATGTCTGTAGTTCTTTTCACCAAGTGGGATGTAAGAAATTCTCTGACTTGGAATTGCAAGTCGGAAGCTGACGCGAACAGTTTTTCCCACTCTGCTGCTTGTAAATTACGGTTTTAAATGATACGATGTGAACTCGGCATTACTTTAGCCAAATGTGCTAACATGTTAGCATGAACACACGTGCTGTGTTCCAATTTCAAACTACATACTAATTGTATGATACATATACTGTATACTAATCATTATAGTATACTGTTTTTTTTTGCATTAAGCATATAAGAAACCAACATACTAGTCTTTTAGACTAACAGAAAATTACACAATACGTGCGCCGTTGTATGTCAAAGTGTGACTTCTTTGTGACTTCAATGGCGTTGTCATGTTTAAGTTAATTAATGGGCCAGTCTTGACAAAGCCTAGTGCATTACAATAACTGAACTGAAACTGTATATTAAATATGGCTGTATCCAAAATAATCTGAGATTTTAGCCTCACAGACAGAAAAACTTGCTCTTTCAACTGTCTCTCTGTCTCTAACAATCTCTTTCCTTTTGTTGCAGAAACCTGTTAGACATGGACACCTTTTCTAAGTCAGATCCAGGTAACTGCTGCCATTTTCTCATTCATTCTTCTAACCAAATTCAACTTTCAATGCTGTTCAGTTCATGTTTGTAATTTCAGCTCTGAAGTGATTTCACATCCCTAATGCCATTTACACCGCACAACACATTTCTCAAACCGAATGTGTTCAATTTCCTGCATGTCATTATTAAATCACTACTTCATGCACCTTATCAGTGCACAGCAAGCATCAGTGAGCAGTAACACAGTAAGTGTGTCCCAGAGTGTTTGCAGACACAATACAGCAGCCCAGTGAATGGAAAGCTGCGTCCCAGGGGTCAACTGGCAGACTTCGAGTCAACTTTGTTCCCAAGTAGGGCAAACAATCACTGCAGGATGATTGACACTTATTGACTGCTGGCTACACACACATACACACGCATGCACAGAGACACAGTATGAGGTACATTATGAGCAGCAGTGAGTGGTGGACAACATAGAGTTACTGTGGTTAGCGCTGCACTTTGAGCTATTTGAAAGACGAGAGAGAGAGAGAGAGAGACAGAACAGGAGAAAAAGAGAATGACAGAGAACAAGTGATTCAGAGAAAGAAAGCACAATTGTCAAATGACAATGGATGACAGAAACTAAATAACATGGCTGTCAAGAAAGGTTTCTGCGTGATTGGTGAGACTGAGACATAGAGAGACAGACTACAGTAGTTACTGTACTGTAAGTAGACAGATTTCACATGGTTTATCCTTTTATTATCCTCATCATGGTCGTTACCATCATCCTTGTCATTGTTTATGCTATTGCACAACAAGTGCATCTCTCAATATTTTTTGTGTGGTTATGTTAGCTATATCTTGGGACCATATCAGTGTTATATGTTGCATATTGTAGTCTATTTAATATGTGTAAAATGTGATTCAATTTAATAGCATTGTATAATGTACTTTACATTACTGCTAACATTTGTCAAAACCTGATTGCTCCTGACTAATCTTAGAATCGCAAAACAGCAAAATATGTTGTTTGTCCATGCCTTCTAGAACGACACATAGAAGAAATTTCTCTGTGCCTTCCAAAACCGTTACATTGAAAAATAACTGTTATAATGTGACCATAATATGGTTAAGGTTTGGTAATTTTGGGCACAAAAACAAGTTGGTTAGGTTTAGGGAAAGATCATGGTTTGGGTTACAACAAGTACTTAGTTGAGGTTAAGGGAGCTTCGTCGGAATGGTTACGATAATAACCGAAGTACAAGAGTTTATTAAGAAGATTCCCAAGGACGCCGGTGGGAGTTAAATACAAAATACTTAAATGGTAGAGCATTTGAATATGGCAATTGGCAATTTGAAACATGGTGCTAAACCAAGCGGCAACCTCCGAGTCTCAAAAGCCCATGTGGAAGTGCCTTAAACCTGCATTCTTTCTAATGGCCAGCAGGGGGCGACTCCACTGGTTGCAAAAAGAAGTCCGATTGTATAGAATTCTATGAGAAAATGACCCTATTACTCACTTGATTTATTACCTCAGTAAACACTTTCCTACAGAGTTTATGGTCTCAATCGCTAGTTTCAAGTCTTCAATACGGCTTGATGTTCATTTTGTAAATTATGGTCACATTTAGAGTAACATAAAGCAGGGTATGCTTTAGGGTGGGGCTACCTTGTGATTGAAGTTGCTACCACCGCAACCTGTCAATCAGGATAGAGGCGATTCATATCCACTGCACTGTGTACATTTAACTAGCCGTGAATTTGTTTTTGGATGCTGTCTGTGTTTTCGTGTAGGAACTTGGACCCTTTCACAGTGTGTTTTCAGTTCATAACATTTTGGTCGCCTAAAAATGTTTTGTTCTGGTAATTTTTTCCGGTAAGTACATTTTGTTTTAAGCCTGTTTTTAGCTAGCCAATATTAGTATCCCAATTAATATCACAGTTAACATAAATTACGGCTGCACCTTGCTAACCAAGCTAGTTAGCTGAACCCTCTCGTCCAAATATGGTCACTTCTGACTTCCAAAAATCCAAGATGGTGACGGCCAAAATGCCAGTCTCGAGGCTTCAGAACGGTAGTCCACAAACTAATGGGTGATGTCACGGTGGCTACATCCACTTCTTTTATACAGTCTGTGGCTAAAACATATGACTAATACAAAATGTATTTAACCAATTTTTAAAATTTGTATATATTAGCACTTTGGAGTGCTTTCAGTTATATAGTACTCTCACACATATACACATATTTGCATGTGCAGACATGCATACACTACAAAAACATACACACTAAATGCACTGAGCTATTAAACATACACTTTATGCTGATGTTGTAATTAGCATATGGGACAAAAATATATCATGCACACGTATATTCACAGGCAGACATACGCATGCAAAAACACACACACTAAAAACACTACACATTGAGCTCTTAAACATACACTTTATGCATGGTTTAAATATTTTTGTCCCACCTGTTAAATACAAAACTGTCATGAGGTACAGATTTAGAGCATTAATTGATGTCACAAAATGGATACCAGCAGAGATTGTTTAGTTAGTGGAAAGAGTGGATTGACTGATCCTCACTAAGTGTGGAACTGTCATTAGCAATAACAGGAGACAACTTTATTTTTATTTTTGGGAAAAAGGGGAGTTGTTCATGTTCAGTGTGTTAGATGTGGGTTCTGACATGGGTTAGTCATGCTTCTCAGTAAGTTTATTTCCATTTTGCATGCAAGGTAATCTACTATTCTTTGTTGGAGATGTCTCAAGGATTAAATAAGGATTTAATTTTGGTCTGCAACAGCTTAGAAAAGTGAATAAAATAAAGGATATAGACTCCAAAATTGTATTTCTACAAGGAACTTATCTTTTAGATGAGGACAAGAAGGAGGTGGCAGGGTAGTGTATTCACAACATCATTCTCATCCCGCGCCTGAGGAGTTATGACTCATATTCATAAAACAGTCCCATTTCAAGTGAAAAATTTAATCAAAGATAGAATGGGAAGTTATTTAATAGTCCAAGGTTCTCTATTATCAGAAAATGTAAATTTCTAAATTTGTATGGCCCCAACGTAGATTATCCTATTTTTTTCCTCTGTTCCTTACTATCTCAACATTTGCAGGGCAATACATAATAGCAGGGGACTTTAATTGTACATGGGAGGTTATTCCAGGTCTGTGAGGCATGATAACAGAATGCTGCTGCACCGTGCTTTGTTTTAACTCTTGGGACAACCAGTAGGCCAGCCCAGTCAATCCACAAGGATTTTAGAACTGGTGTAATATGGTCACATTTCCTAGTTTTCATGAGGACCCCAGCGGTGGCGTTCTGAATTTGTTGGAGTTGCTGAAGAGCTTTTTTTGAAAGCCCTGTGAACAGACCTTTGCAGTAATCCAGTCTACTGGAAGTAAAGGTGTAGGTAAGCTTTTCTAGGTCTTGCTTGAACATTACTCTTCTGATTCTAGCGATATTTCTTAGATGGTAGTAAGCAGATGAAGTGACTGATTTGATGGGACTATTGAAATTTAAATCTGAGTTCAAGATAATGCCAAGATTTCTAGCTTGACTCTTAGGTATGAGAGACAGGGAGCTAAGCTGAGAGCTGATATTCTATCTTTCTTTCTGAGTTCCAAAGACAATTATCTTGGTTTTATCTCTGTTTAGTTGGAGAAAGTTTTGCTTAATCCAGTCACTGATTTGTTCAACGCAATTACACAAAGATCCAACAGGTCCATAGTCACCCAGTGTAAGTAAAATGTAGATTTGGGTGTCATCTGCATAATTATGGTAAGCTACTTTATTATTCTATATAATTTGGTCTAAAGGAAGCATATAGAGGTTAAACAAGAGGTCCCAAGATGGACCCTTGTGCAACCCCACATGTCATGACCTTCTGCTTGGACACACAGTTTTGAGACAAAGTACTTTCTGTATGTCAGATATGACCTGAACCACTTAAGGACAGTTCCAGAGAGTCCCATCTAATTTTCTAACCTTTGCAGTAGAATTGTATGGTCCACAGTGTCAAAAGCGGCACTAAGGTCCAATAATACTAAAATAGAGACTTTGCCTGAGTCATTGTTCAGGCGAATGTCATTTAGAACCTTTATGAGTCTTTATGAGTGCTATGATGGGGCCGAAATCCAGTTTGAAAGTAATCGTAGCAATTGTTCAACGTTAAATTAATAAGTTGTTGGTGAACAACTTTTTCAATGACTTTACCTAAAAACGGTAGGTTTGATTCAATTCAATTTTATTTATATAGCGCCAATTCATAACAGAAGTAATCTCATTGCACTATAGGCCGATAGTTATTCAGTACTGTTGCATCAAGACTGTTCTTCTTTAGAAGAGGCTTAATGACTGCAGTTTTAAAAGCAGTTTTTAAAGCCTTTGGAAAAAATGCCAGAATATAGAGTTAACTGTGACTATCAGTTATTTCATCAGGCTGCTCAAAGCTGTTTTGAGGAAGGTAGTGGGTAAAACATCAAGTGGTGGATGAATTGAGATTAGAGATAAACTCTTCAAGTGTCGTTAATGGGATTAAATTGTGTCATGCCTACCAAGTTACTTCTGGAAGGCTGCAGTGATGATGCTTTTTTGCTTGGCATTGTGGAATTTATAGTGTATCTGATGCTTTGAATATTGTTGTTAAAGAAGGATGCAAACTCACTGCACATGCTCATAGAAAATAGTTTTGGGGATATTGGGACTGGAGGGTTGGTTAACTTGTCAAGGGTAGAAAATAAGATGTGTGTGTTTTCAAATTCAGGCTGTAAATATGTTATTTTTCTTTATAGATTTCAAAGTGGATCTGAAGGTTTAATTTTCGCCCTGCTTTCCGGCACTCCCTTTTCTGGGCCCTTACAGAATGAAAGTTTCTCCACGGTGCCTTTTGCTTACTAGCGATCAATTTAATTTTAGCAGCAGCAATGGCATGAATTACATTTGACATTTTAGAGTTAAAGGTATTCAGTAGATCATCAACATTCCAGACATATTCTCGAAGCGATTATATTTTAATTTCCTCAGAATTATGGTCAAATTCATAACTGCTTTTATGATAATATTGTGGTCTTGGATCATGTGCCATGTTGCTTAGTATACGTGGATAAAAAATTGACAAAAGACCTATCTAGATGGCATTTTCAGTACAAATGGTTACAAGATGAAGAATTTGTAAAATATATAGGAAAATGGATAAATGAGTTCTTTGAAATTAATCTTACACAAACATCTGCATGTAGGAAGCATTTAAAGCTTTTCAGAGGACATATTATTAGTTATAGAGGCTCAAAATCAAAAAAGGCCCATGAGGAGGGATTACAGTTGGAATATAAAATAAAGATACTTCAGGAAAAAGTTTGAGATTTACTGATTTTGAGAGCTGAATATGATAAGTTGTCTGCTTTCAGAGCTGCTTCTAGTCTTTTGAGACTAAAGCAAACATTCTATGAACAAGGTGATAAATGGGGAAAATTATTAGCATGGCAGATTAAACTATTAGAAACTAAAACATCAATCACAACCATTTTATCCAATGGGCATGTTGTTGTGGATCCTATAGAAATTAGAGGCTACTATAAAGAATTGTATGATACAAAATTTTTTATTAATTTACAAATCCTAAACAGGTTTTTAGATGAACTACCTATACCGTATATCCCAAACAAACATAAAGAAGATCTGGAGCTAGAAATTTTCAAAGAAGAAGAAATTGGGCATGCCATCGATAAATCAGGAAAAGGTGCAAGACCAGATGGTCTTCCAATTGATCTGTATAAAAAATAAAAATGCAATTTCATGTTGTGTTATATATTATATGAAGGTAAAAGGCTGTTGCATTAAACTTTATTGCAACTGTCAATTGAACAGTACAGAGAGAGCATAGATGACCAACTTTAGTGTCTCTTTCCATGGCCCTGCCCAGAGCAACTCTGGCCACGCCTGCTCATCCAACAGACTTTACCCTGAGATGATGTCATACACATGCTAAGCTCTGGGAAAGCAGATATTAAAAAGTTTTACAGATGTTGTTTTTTAGTTGCAATGCTGCAGTTGGCCATTGAGACAGTCCTCTTTTTTAGATGAGTGCAAATATAGTATGACCCATAGCTGACAAGTTGCCCCAGAATTAGATCAGAACAGTTAGCTACAATACCTATTATTTATAGCAAAAACTGAATTTCTTTTGGAAAGTTTTTTTAGGAAGTTTGCACTGCTTGCCCTGATAGTTGTTGTTTTGTCAGGGTTCATGTTACCAGAATCTCTACAGCGGAGGTGGCGAGTGCTAAGTTAGCATGACTCATAGACAGAATGGCCACAATTATGACAACAACATACAGGTTGAAAAATACCAGACTTTTCCTTTTAAAACATCAATGATTCAGACATATAAGACTGTATGATGCCAAAGGTCAGCTGTACTGTCAGATACACGTGACTTATACTTGGATGGGCTGGACATTCAAAAAAGCATTGGTTTGTGAATGCTGCATGGACATGCAACTACAAAAACTGTTCATGAAGTGACTGTTGTGACTAAAGTGTGTGTGTGTGTGTGTGTGTAATAGACAGTACTATGCCTTTTGGTGCTTATAGTGCCCTATTTGCTCGAGGTTTGTGTGTGTGTGTGTCTGTCATCAGTGTGTCTATGCATGCCTGTGTGGTTGATGTTCAGATGTTTGATGGTAAGTGTATGTTTAAATGCTGTTGGGTGGTGTGTTCCACAGTGACTGTGTATCTCTGTAGAACAAATGAAGGAGCCTCAGATCTCAGTGTCAAAGCACACACACTACTATCACCAAAAGAAAAGAAATTCTCTTTGAACATTAGTCGTACACTACAACCCGACAAAAACCTGTGTGAGCTTATGCTGATTTTTGCTCGACACAAGAAAAAATCAAGTCAAAACAAATCTTGTGTGAAGCAGGTGCTCTCTAACTTTAAATTCCCTCTAGGTAGAGGTGCTCTGTGTATTGTAAAAAAAAAAAAAAATTACTTCTAAAACCTTTAGTCTAATAAGGGTGACAGAAAGCAGAGTGTCTCTGGGAAATGAAGTGTTAATCTTAAGCAGCAGTAGCACTTGCAGTACCACTGGTACATACCCAGAACCTCAGGTGAAGTCTCATGCTTCATTATCAGCCATCAACCAAAATTGAAGTCAATGCTGTTCTAATCTTTTTAGCAATGTTTTGATCCCATCAGTACTGAAGCGCTAAAATTATTCTAAATGTAGTGTACACTTAAACAGTTATAGGATTTTTTAGGAGGGAGCTTCTTTTACGTGGCTAAACACATTCTGTTGCTGACCCTGTCCATAGCAATGCATTGGTTAGCTTCCGTGCCGGTACAACTCTCTGCTTCTCCAAATTGGGGGCGTGCCGACCGTTATCTACTGTAGGTAATACACTGACTATAGATAAGTACCCCACTTCAAAAAACCTGAACTATCCCCTTGTATATTGATTTATAATCTGCTTTAGTGGTGGCTAAGTATTACCAAACAAATGAGCAATTAATGAAATAACCACAAACTAATTGCCATATGTTGAATCTGAAGTTGAACCAATTAGGAAAAACTAGTTTCCAGCTTGGTTATCCAGCTTTGCATAATCATTATAAAATATATATTATTTGTAGTAAACTGGCTAAAACCTTCAAAGTATAGTTCTCCATTTGCCTGATTAGCTAGATCAGACATTTTTCAATTGGTTAACAGTTGGTGTCTATCTGCTTTGATTGGCTGAACACACCTGATTTAGTTAACTGGGTGTGCATGGAGCAGGAAGAGATGGAAAATATGCAATGCTGGGGGTCCCCCAGGAGTGGTGTTACAGCAAAACCTACTGATTTAAGTGGCACCAGTCACAGTTTAAGACCTGCAAACTCAAACTGCCTGAGAAGTGGACATAGCACATCTAGGGCCTCATGCTTGTTATATGAGACTTGTTTGCAGCTATTAAAACCAATTGAGAGTTATTTGATGTAACAGCTCACAGGATTTCACACTTTTGAAAACTGAGAAGTATGGTGTTTATGTGTGTCCTTACAGTACCTTAATCTCACAGCCCCATAACAAACTCTCACAATCTTTGTGATACAAGCCTAATTATCTAATATTAGTTTGACTTGGATCTGGTTCATGGACTCCAGATTAGAGACAACGCTTTCTCATCTTGATTAACAATCAGTCATTATGATAAAACTCCAAAAACCTCCAGTAAACTTTCTGAATTTGTAAAATGGTGCATCATGTGCAAGAAAAAAAGGTAAATGTCAACTGTGAGCAACTGTTCTGAACATTTATCCCAATCATTTCAGAGTTTTATGGGATTAAATACAATGACAGGCAGGCAGGCAGACAGGAGATTTTCTACTATGGCTATCAGTCAGGATTAAGGATATCTTACAATATGCTGATGCTCATTCATGAACTAAATTTCAGAAGCCTTTAAATGAAAGATTCTGACAATTATCTGGTTTATGTCTTGCCTCTTAACTTGGTTTTAGGATTAACATCATCTTTGCATGTCATTTTATAGGTGTTATTAACTTACAAGGGTACCATCCCTAGACAAAAATGTGGGAGATCATGTATAACTATATTTTATAATCAGCTATAAAATAAGATTATTAAAACATATGTGAAATGGTATTAATAGAATTGAAGTGTCAGAAAGAAATTTATCTGCAGATTTTGTACAGAATATGCTCTGGATTTACTTACAGTTAAGTAGAGACAGTAGGCTAAAAACAAAATCACACACACACACTCTCCTGCACACAGGCCAGGGGTCCTTTATTGACACATCCCATAGATTAGTCTTTCTTCCTGGGCTTGGTGGAGGTGGAGAACCATGATGGAGGGTAATGATTGTGTCAGAGGGGTCCTGAACTTCAAACCTTTCCTCCCCACCGGGGGAAAGAGGAAAGCTGGACACGCTGTGGCCACGATGCACCCTCAGCTCTTTCATGTTCCTGGTTAGACCCCTCTATCTGATCCAGGCGTCCGGCCACAACAGGACGTGGTCGATACGTACTCATAATGTCACACAGCATTGACAGCTACTGGTAAATGACTGAACCCGTTCACAGGTAGCTCTTTGCCTGTAGATAACTGATAGAATCAATAAATGGTAACATTCTGTATTGATTCTTTACAGATCTGACTTATTGATAACTGACTCTGTGTTAGAGGTCTCAGGCCGTCTGATTGGCGGCAAATGTTTAATGTCATTGTTAACAAGCATGCCCCGTCAAGAAAATAAGAATAAAAAATCGATTCAGTCCCTGATTTGACAGTGAGCTTTCAGTGCTCCTTCAAAAAAAACCCCACTGCTCTTAGAAATAAGACCACACAAGCTGTTCAAAAGGCCAAACCTGGAGAACAGTTTTCCCTCTGACCCAAAAAGATTCAGGAAAACGGTGAGAGAACTTTAAATTAAACCTTCTAATCTGCTGCCCTTGTCACTTAGCGTGGATGACATAGTCTCAGATATGGTGCGTATTGCCGACATTTTTAATCAGTATTTTATAAAGTCTGGTTTTATTTACGAGTCTGCTAACCTCCCCTGCCTGGTCAATTAGTTCTTCTCCGTTAAGCGCACCTCCCAACTCACCTGCAGTCTCTCACACGATCTCCCCCACAGGCTGTCCAAAAATAAATAGACAACTTGTTCCTCATTCATAATTTAGTACCCAATTCCTAGCCATGTTACCCCGCCAAAATGAGCTATTTATGAGTTTAAAAGTGGTTGCATTTGTTATAACAAAGAATACGACTTTAAGTTCATGGTTAAGCATTCTAAATATGTAGAACCCATTAGCAGTAAATATACACTATATATCATCAGACAAACTTGACATGGTATATATTAAATGGCATGTAATTAAATATAAAGTTGTCCTATGAAATGTTCAGTGTCTACCATTAACTGTGTTAATCATATAATGCTTATTAGCATGCACTCACAATTCGTGCCACTTATAATACCTTAATGTGAAGTAAGTGAACAGGATTTTATTGTGCTTGTTCAATTATTCAGATGAAGACATGCTTCCATTAACTTAAAGTTAAAGCTGCACTAATCAATATTTTAACAATAGCAATTGATCAAATGACTGTGTAATGTGGAAGGAGTTGCTTGTAGTGACGTACCCACAGAGATTTATCACCCAACTGTGCAGTTCCCCTCAGCTTTATGAAGCATTTAGTGTCTCATGATTTTGGTGTTAGGGCTCGTAACTTTACTGTTTTGGTTTAATCTCAGCGCTCTCATCAATCTCGCTTCCAGCAGCAGCAGCAGGCAGCTGTTTTTAGTGAAAAAGTTCTGATAATAAACCCCCTGTACGCTACAATTTAGCAACTAGCTAGTTAACATAGTGGAGCATTTAGCAGCTAAAGAGCCAGATTATGCCCTTGTTGTTGGAGACCAAATAATAGCTACAAGGAGAGTGAATATTACTTGTTACATTCGTCAGGTGACCAGACAATTAATGCTGCTTTAATTTATCCAGGAAGTGCAGCTCTCAGTTAGCCTAGCCAATCAGCACTTTGCAGGTGGGATTCAAAATGGTAAAGCGAAAGAGGAATGGTGTTGTTGGTGCTGCCAGGAGGAAGAGTGAAACTCTTTCCCTGACAACTCTTTCCCAATTACCTGTGTACATCACGCAAGTTATGAAAGACGGCAAGCTCTGATTAGTCGGAGTCCAATGATTGCCATGTCTCTCAGCCAGGTCAAGACAAGAATTTATGGCTGTGATTGTCTGATCTGACCATCCTGTATGGCAAAAGTATTTTGTAGTCTGAACTCAGCATTACAGAAATAAAAAAATCTTCAATCTGCACATTTCTTTGATGTGAAACATCAAGAGCAAGTTCAAGAAAGTGCCAAATTCCCTTCTTTATAAACATAGATGTAGAAGAAATGACTAGCTGTTACATACACGTGCTGTTTGATAGCGACCCAGAGGATACCCTGATGGTTGACTATGCCCGCTTTCTCTGAGAAAAGCATCCTACTGAATTGTTCCTGCACCGAGTGTGGATGACTGTGTTTACAGTCTCTGCTGGCTGAGTGCAGTGGTCTTCGGCTGTGCCTTCATCTCTGTGGAATTGGATGTGAGATTAGATTTTTGATTCCAGCTATCATCTGCTCACATCCTTTAGGCGGGCAGCACTGACCAGGCAAAGCTCCCCGTGATGGGTTTCTCCTCACATCGATAATCCATCAGAGAAAACTTTGCTTCCACATTAAAAAGACCCAAACCACTGTCAATTGACTGCTGCTTTGAAGTTTAGCACAGAAATATAAAATCTCATCTTTACAGGATGCCCCTCCATGAGTTCTCAATACCCAGTTTCTGCATTAAAATAAAAATAAATAAAGTGTTATATATTTTTTAAAAAGTACACTAAAATTACATTTATCTCCCTCACTTGGCACTTGCTGGTCTCCTCTAGATATCCCCAAATTAACTGACCCTTTTGACCTTTTATGTGCAAGTAACTGCATCTAATTACACACTCTCAGAAAAAAGCAGAGCAGAATTCTACCCTTTGGAGTACAAAACTAGTCACTTGCTCCAAATTTGAAATGACCAGCAGTCCCACCTGCACTGCAGTCTTTGTCAGCTCCCACTGTTGTCCTGTGGAGGATGTGTGTTTCCTCCACACATCAAGCCTCTGTGCACTTCTTTTCACCTGCCAGAGAGGAGCTTCATATGAGGGTGTAACATGCACGGGAGTCTACTATTCACCCAGAAAAGTGACAGCACTTGTTTGCGTTTAGTGCCTGAGCAGGCACGGCTGGCTTAACCTGCTATGCAGTCCTGGGCAAATAATGAGCTGTTGGGCGCCTATTAATTCCCACATCCTCTGTCTGTGCCTCATGTAAAGTATTTTTTTGGCTGGAATACTTCTTAACCATAAAATGCTAATTAATTTTGAAATACGTGCCTTATAAATAGGATTTAATATAATGAAGACCTTAAAACTACATTTTGACACAGGGCCCCTCTTCCAAACCAAGATTAGGTAATAAAGCAAGACCCCCCCCTTAAATCTCCTTTCAGTTAATATTGTGGTTTAGTGTATTTACCATATTCCCATTTCCAAACGAAGTTACAATTAATCAATAAGCAGTTGCCCACTTTGCCTGGTTGCAGCACATAGTGTGATGTTCTTTTAGGGCAGCGAAAAGTTAGGGAGTAGGAAGAGAATGGTTGGGTGTGACAAAAGCCCGATCCTGTCTCCTACCAACAGTCAACACTGGCTTGTTAGAACTATGACAATGTTGTTTTGCTAACCTTAAGTAAATAGTTGCTTAAATAATTGCCTAAACATTATTATACCTTACTGATCAAATCAGAAAATGCTTAATGTGTCATTTTCGGAACGCTCATATGGGTCTGACTTTGGCTTTAGATTTGGTTGGGGAAGCAAATAAAATACAGCTACAAAGTGAAGCACAAGCAAAAAGTGATGCAAAAAAAAGATTGTAAACACAATCAAAGTAGCCTGCCATTTTGTTGTACATCATTCATTCAGTCTGACATTGTGCTCATGTTGGCTGTTTTTTTCTTGTTGGGATATTTTTGACCAATCAGTAGTGCTGAGCAGCTTAATATATGCCTCCATCACAGGCAGACACAAGTGGCTTTCTTGCTGCTGGTTTATTCGAAGGCATCTATCCAAATCCACTGTGAAAACTAAACACACAAAGACCATGTTAGCTTAACCTAAAACAATAGCATGCACAGCATGTACAATAAAATTTACCAAAGTAAAATACAGACAAACAAAACAAAATACCTCCTTGGCTGCATGCTACGAAAAAGGGAATAGTCTTCGAGTCTTCAGAGGTTTCCTTATACTCTTATTATCTCACTCCGTTCCAAAATGGAGTTTTCCTTTTGTGAATTGGCACAAAATTGCAGCTTAAGAAAAAAGACATTTGGACTTTGGTACTGTGGGAGCTGTCATCAAAATAATTTGCACTGATTTTTAAAACTGCAGGAACATTTTCCAAAAAAAAAAAAAAAAAAAAAAAAATATTGCATTTGTTAGTTCCTCTGGGTACTAACAATATTTTTCTTTTTCAAATGACCACCCAGTTTTTTAATTATGAGCTTCTACCAAACGTTAAAAGTGCAATTTTATCTGCATAGATTTTTCTCCATTAAAGTGAAATAAAGGACATTCTTACTTAACATCTTTTTTTTATGGACGAGAGCAATAAAACCAAAGAAATAAATGAATAAAGGATGAAAAAAAAGACTGTTAGTCATAAAAACAAACAAAAAGTGATTAAATATGCAGTGCAGTTTCAGTAGAACTACATAAGCCCTGCTCCTTTGTGTGTGTGTTTTTTGAGCAATAGATCTTCTTGTGCTATTCTACAAACCATTGCTTACTTGTATTCAAACACAAGAAAACTGAGGAGCGAATTCACAAAAGATCCTCATTGCAACAAACGTAATAGGCACACACAGTTAGAGTGAAATTATTAGCGTCTTCAGAGAGTTGGTGGTAACTCAAGCGCATTTATAAAGGGGCGTCACACCCGGACTTTCCAGTGATCACGGCAGCAGTGACTGTAGCCAGGCGAAGCAAGAGCGTATGACAGTACATCATGTGCGCACAGATGGCACAGAGGCAGTAGGCTACAACAGGCTAACTGATATTCACCATGAGGGAATGAAACTGTAAAACAACATAAAACCTGCTGCTGTGAGAAACGGAGACGATGGTTACGCACTGTAACAGTCCAGCATAGAGCAGAGTAGGAGAGACAACAGCTCTCCATGCGCCCAGAGGCGTGAGGGAGAGCGCACAGTTAAAGCCCCCCAAATAACAATCACTCCATACAGAGTGAGTCAGAGAAAAATAAGACACATCCTGAATATAGAAATGAATGAAAGAGCAGGGGGAGATATTAGATCATTAGAATAGTTATAATAAGAATTACAATAAGTTCTCTTTCAAATCAAATCAGTCAATCTTGCAACTGCAATTGTAACTTTTTTTTGACTCAAACATTGCTTAACCATGTCATGTGATCTGCTACTTCAGTACACCTTCAGAACAAATATTACTGGGACCCCTACAGAAAATTGCAGATGAACATCTAACAGACGCAAAACAATGGCAAATTGCACTCAGCTGCAAAACTTGATGGGCGTGTTGGTGCTGTAATGTCATTAGTGCGATATCTTTTGTGAATCGGACCTTGAGACGGTGCAGATAGCGCTTGCAAGTGATGCGCAATTCATGGTGATATCAGCAGCTGTAATTCATTCTTTGTGAATTCGCCCTTGAGTATTTTCTTTTCACTTCAGTCTGGATACATGCTTTGAGCAAAAGTTACCCAGTGGTCAGGGTGAAGTGGTCAGTATCTGCAACTGTTATTTTGCTTAAATTTAGCTTTGTGAATAATTATCACCAGTATTAGCAGTAACACCCTGGATTTACCTGATTATCACTGTATGTTCATTGAATAACCTACATCTAAAAAAATATGTATACAAAGGAATAACATCAAATGTATCATATTGACATGGAGTTTATAACCACAAAACTTTGTATTCCATGGACATATTCAGTTGTGTTAAAAGGTAGTTAGTAATAAGCCTAATACCTTCAGCAATAATGGACATTTCTACCAATTTGTAGAGCATGTTATTAAAAAAGACAGTCATGCTATCAACTCAGCGAGGCTGAGCTAAATGCTAACATCGGCATGCTAACATGCTCACAATGACAATGCTAACATGCTATAGTTAAGCTGGTATAATGTGTAACATGTTCACCATCTTAGTTTACTGTGTTAGCATGCTAACATTTGCTAATTAGCACTAAACACAAAGTACAACTGAGGCTGATGAGAATGTCGTCAGTTTTTGGTATGTGGTCATCAACCAAAGTATTGGACACATTCAAAGTTTGACCAGATGATGGCACTAGAGGAAAAGTCAGAGGCTCACCAAAGTGATTACATTACAATTCGTGGTTAGGGAGACATAAATGTACCAAAATTTCATGACAATCCATCCAATAGTTTGAGACATTTCACTAAAAAACACTCGTGGATCACCAAAGTCATTAGATTCATCCTCTGGGCACCATGAATACCTGTACACAATTTCATGGCAATTCATCCAATAGTTCGAGATATTTCAGTCTGGGCCAAAGTGGTGGACCAACCGACAGACGGACTGACATTGCCATCCCCCGAGCCATGCCACTAGCGTGGCTAGAAATGATTGCAAAAAGTCATTCAACTGTTCAGTCAGCCCTCTGAAACTAGTTAAAATATTTATATTTACCTTAGAAAACTTCTAACACACTTCAACCGAGTGCCATGAATGCTTCACTCAGGTTGAGTACAACACATTTTTCAACTAGATACCACACCTTAAAATGTGCTCTACTAAACAGAGAACAAGATTGTTGGAGAGTTAAGAACTCTGTACATCCATGTTCTATATACCCTCTGATCCTCTGCACTCTTAAACAGCCGTGACGATCCAGAGAGGGCTGATGTCACCTCGTATAATATCCTCAAACGTCACTTTCCCCATAGTGCTAACATGTAACATGCATTGACAACATACATCACATACACTGTAAATGTTTTAGGAGTGCTGGCCTCCATCAAGTAAAGAACATACATAGTGCATGTGTTTGTGATCATGATGGATGCACCTTACACACACACACACACGCGCACACACACACACACACACGCACACACGCACACACGCAGCCTGGTCGGTGTCCATAAATGCTTTCTCTCTTTCTATCAAATGGAATCAGCTAGCCAACCGTCCCTAAACTCTCAGCCTCTCGCCTCTTTCTCTCTGTTTCAGTATTTATTCATTTAGCTTGACCTTCTTTTTCTTTCCTCTCCCTTCCTTCTTTTCTTGTTTTTTCTGCTTTGAAGAGGAGAGCAGAGGGAATCGGGATGTACGGGTCCCAGCGGTGGCTGGGTCGTCGTGGTCGACTGGTCTCCTGTCCTACTGAAGCAGAAACATGAGGCTTTCTCTACACTGTCTGCCATTACCATGCTCTGCTTTGATGTGGGGGAGGGGAGGGGAGGAGGATGAGAAGAGGGGAGGGGAGGGGAGGGGAGGGAGGAACTAAACTAAATGTAGTTTCTTATTCATCATTTTCTGTAATCTGTCAGTCTCAGTGTGATCGGCTGATCTTTCTCCAGGTGGATCTGAAAACAAAAATAGATTTGCATCGTGCAAACTGCACAATATTCTCACAATACTCATTCTTAAAACTTATTTTAGACCAGGAGGAGGGTGATAGCAGGAGGAGGAAGAGGAGAAGTTTTTAATGGAAGTGATGCACTGCTTTTAATCTTGAGGAGGCCTGAGTGTTTGGACAGCCAACTGAGCTGCCAGCTGAAACACAACAGCACGATGCTAAAAGCTCCTGTGCTGTGTGTGTGTGTGTGTGGAAGCTGGAGCTGTATGGTGCCCACATGCTGCTCCTGAATGCTTTATAACCTCTCTTTTTAAAGTGGCATTCCTTGTTTTGTGTAATTTAGTCTCTTTGGTCATCTTTGGTGCTAAGAGATCACTCTTGTGGTGTTTCTGCACGGAACTGCCAAAAAAAAAAAAAAAAAAAGTAACAGTATGTATTTTTTACCGATGAAGTATGAATTTCTGTAGTTTATATATTATATACAATAGTGCTATGTACTGTATACAGTAGGCTACTTACTTTATATACAGTCTTTGGTTTAGCTATGTAGGCTATCATTGTCCCAGCCCGATCTCCCTTAGAATTACTCCATAATGGACAGTTTCACACCTCACGATTTATGTCCCATGCCAACATTCTGTGCCAATGTAGCAAAACAAAAAGCAAGGTTCAGGGTGGTAGATGGGCATGTAGTGCATCCAATTCTCCTGTGGGAGACCAGAGTTCACATTCAGTCTTTTTTTTTTTTTTGATCTTCCCTAAATAAAGTGTTTTTGTTGCCTAACCCTAGCCGTACCTAAACCATATAGTATTTGTCATAACCATAATCTTTCCCAAACCTTAACCATACCACAGTTACCATGACAATATCATTGAAAGTCAGGATTTAAAAAATTGTTGGCCTTGGATGTAAAAAACAAATTGTCAGTGAACATAATCCTGGGGTTTGGCAGAATCGTTACATATCACCGTTCTTGTTGGACAGTTGGGTTGCACTCCACATGACCAGTCACAGTGTAAAATGAGTTACGTGGCATGACCTACCAAACATAAAGCGTGTAGAACATTAAGTGTAAACATTTTATGAGGTGGTTGTGTTGTACTGTACTGTTGATGGAGGAACTTTCAGAAAGCAGCCTGATTTTCAAATCTTCTCATATTCTTGCAGCCAAATACTATTGTTTTTACATATTCTACAAAAATCACCAATGAAAGGTTACACTCCTTTTTTTGTAGAAGTAGATTTCACTCTGTTATTTGGGGTTAAAGTGAGATTAAAGGTGCAGTGTTATGGAGCAGTTTTTTTTTATGAGCATGAGGACGCACATGCATGCATGGGTGGGGCAATACACATTCCTACCAATGGTTTCACACTATTCCACTGTGCTAAGATATGCAGCAATGCGCCAGAAAGACAGTGAAGATGAAGACTGCAAGCAATAGCAAACATTGATGTAAACATGGTAAACAATGCTGGATTTAAAATACTTTAAAATACTTTGAAAATGTTTTACAAAGAAGGAAATGCACTCAACACGTTTGTTAGATCTCAGTGATGCACACAATGCATGTTGGTGAGTAACGCTGAATGTAAACATAACATTTGTTTATTTACAAGAAAGCTCCACAGGACACCAATGAAATTTTGTTCAGGGTTTCACTTACTGTCATACAAAAAACACCACAATTTTCTTGATATAAAGAGATGATTTTGTTTTCAATAAATGAGTCAACTTCCTAAGCACCGGAAGGGATTTATTATCTGTTTTGTAGCTGAATCCTTGATAGTGGTTTTTAATTTTTTTTTAAACTGTGGATACAATAGATTTTTAGCACCTCATGCATTAAATAACTTAATTTCAATTATTATTCAAATTGGTTTTTCCCTTACTGTACTTTATTATTGTTCTGCAGCAACAACAATTTCCTTGCAGCAGGCACAATCAAAGTTTAATCTTTTGTTTTGCAGCTCTCATTCATATCTCATGGATACAGAATTTTATGCCTCTTTCAAAATATAATTGTACACACATTGTTATACTAGCTTTTTTGTAGATGCTAGTCATTTTTAAATTTATAGGAACACTGCAATAGGAGAGCGGATGATCATCAAAGGAAGGACACTTTTGCAAGCAATTTAGTTGTTGCACCTGTGATTATCTGCATTCGTGATGTGTGATTTTTATTTGTCTTGAAATTTACTTTACTTGAAAAGTGTAAAAATGTAATTCTAAAACATGTATATATTTGTCTTCTCAGTGGTGGTGCTGTACGTGCAAGGTCTGGGCACCAAGGAGTGGAGAGAGGTGAGTGAAATGTCTTTAAATCTTAAAACTAGCGTAGGTAATTCATTTCAGAAGCATTTTTCGTTATATTTGTTGAGATCACAGGCCTGTAATAAGCCCCGAATGAAATGATTGGCTGGCCTACCTGCCTGTCTACCTGCCTACCTGAGCGCACTCTGCCCGTGCACTCATTGAGCATGAAAATGTTTTTGGGGAGTAGCTTTGGAGGGAGGCCCGAAGGAAGAGGGGGGGGATACTTCAAAAATCTAGCTGTCTCTTGCTAGTTTCTCCAACGTTACCTACCCTAGCTGTAAGTTGATAACGTTAAATGACTTGCCCACGGACATTCAGCTTACTTTCTAGTTTGCCAAGATATGCTGCTGACGCATTAAAATCTGAAAGAACGCAGTAAACTCACTATTGGCGCTTTTCCCTGACAATGCTACATTGTGAACAACAAATACATCATATAAATAAACTAAAGAAATCTCTTTTGTCAAAAAACTTGGTGTAATTTATTATCAGGCTGCAGCCTCTCACCTGCTCTCTGTGTCAGGGCTCAGCGCACACACACACACACACACACACACACACACACACACACACACACACACACACACACACACACACACGGTGGAGATTACTCAAGTTGACGACAACTACGCTCGTTAATGTATGTTCAATAAAACCTTAGTGAGTAAAAAGCCAATACTTGATCAATACACCTGTTCAACAAGCATAAACATGTTAACATGTAGAAAGCAATATTTTAAGTCCACTATCGGTCAATACAATATCATGCTAACCTGTACAGTTTAAGTTATACTTAAACAGGAGTTAATTTAACTTCCACCTGATTGATTCTTAAAGCAGCACTTATCAATATTTTGATTTTATTCAAAATCAATTTTACTATTATACTGTGGAGCTTTACAAAGCTTTAATATACTCTTTGATATTAAGTCAGATGAGCTTTACTTGAAATGATTTAAAACCTACTACACTTACTTCAGATCTCTGCTAATCCTCTGCATATATTGTGGCATGAAATACTGTTACATATTATTTTAACTAATACAATGCTGCGTTTCCTAAATGTCATATCAGATACAGATACAGTATAATTGCTGCTGTGAGCAGCAATTCTGAGTGGCTGGCACTGTAAATATAAACTGCTCACTGGGAATACCCTTACACAACAACCCTCCTATCGTGGTCCTAATCAGGATATGAGGAAAAGAATTGTGGTCTGCAACGATATCTACCACCTGCCATAAGAACTGTGCATAAGCAGTAAACAAAAGCGCTAACCCAGCAGTGCCTGCAGTGTGTATTGAATGGCAAAATTACCACTTACATCAAGGTTCCCCAATTAGTTTTACCCAAGGGCCAAATTATGTCAAGAATGCCAGGCCAAGGGCCAAAATTTATATGTTGTTTATTATAATAAACATTATTATTTTTACTAGGGCCCAAGCAGCGACCGCTGCGAGGTCCCTATTGTAATGCAAGGAATTATTATTATTATTATTCTTTGCGCCCCAAATGAATCGCATTTTTGAGGGACTAAAGGTGCTCAAAACCTCACGAAACTTTGCACACTTGTCAGAAGTGGCAAAAAATTACGTATTTTGTGAGTCTTGGGTATGGGCGTAGCAAAATGGCTCCATAGCACCCCCTACAAAATTTTAAAAAAGCAGCCCACGGCCTACATTTAACCTACATGTATGAAATTTGGGAGGTACATGTATCACCCCAAGACATACAAAAAAGCCTATTGGAGCGATACCCTAAACCCAACAGGAAGTCAGCCATTTTTAATTGAATGTGCACTTTTCACCATTTACAGGCTCCGTACTTTAACAAACTTCTCCTAGAGAATTAATCGGATCATCTTCACATTTTCGCAGAGCAAGCGAAAGACCTTTGCGATCAAAAGTTATCAAAAGCTTGAGTTTTCGTCGAAGGGCGTGTCCGTGGCATGGCATCAAATTTGGATGTTTCACCATGAAAAAGGAAGTTGTTATAACTTGAGTGTACATGGTCACGTCTGCCCCAAACTTTTCATGTTTGATAAGAGTCCCACCCTGGAGACATCTAATAGCCAAAATTCACTCATAGTCATAGCACCACCTACTGGCAACAGGAAATGACATGTTTTATGCTTTGATGTACTCCTCCTAGCACTCCTTGAATGTACATAATCAAATCTGCCCCAAACTTCAGATGTTTGATAAGAGTCCCGGCCTGAAGACATCTAATGGCCAATACTGAATATTAGTCATAGCGCCACCTACTTGCAACTGGTTAGTTAGCCTTCAACGAAGTAGCCTTTGCGGTATGTTGCACCTAGATGTACGAAATTTAGGAGTCAGATGTATCTTCCCAAGATTTACATAAAAGCCTCTTGTAAGAGCCATACGTTAGACCCAACAGGAAGTCAGCCATTTTGAATGTACTGTGCACTTTTAGGTCATTTACTTTAACGAACTCCTGCTAGAGATTTAATCAGATTGAAAAGTGCTAATGGGTCGGTGTGGGCCAGAACTTTGGAGAAGAATCAGAAAAACCCAGAATTTACTCATGAAATGCATTTCTCATTCACATCTGTGATAACCCAAACAGACCGACATTTAAAAAATGGCCTGTGCTTTCCTCCAGTAAGGTCAGAACTAAAGAGAATATAAGCAGATGTGGAGCAAGATGTCCTGTGGCAGTCACAGTGATCAGAGTGTTTTATAGCGAACAGAATGTGATAAAAACAAAGTCCTTCTGTGAAGCCTGAGCAGCCAAATATAGGAATTCATAAATTGGAAAATCATCCGAGATGCTTTGGGTCGTCGGCCCTGGAACACTGTGGCTGTGTAAACATATAGAAAACCTCATATCTCTCTCTCTCTCCTCTCTGCCTCAGTGTCTCTCACTCTCTGTCTTGCAGTAATTTGTGCTTTGTGCTATCAAAGAAAATCAGTCTCACCTCAGTGGGGAACCAAACACATACACATAGATCTCACTGAGCCTCAATCAGTCTCACAGGGAGAGGACGATTTCAGCAGATCTGTATACAATCACACACACAGACAAAGTAAAGCAGTGGTCGATGCACCCATACAGCAGTATGGATCAGTTTGCAGGTAAATGGCTCTGCTTCATGTTACTTTAATTTCAGCTATCTGATGCTGACCGGCAGCCAGCCGCACAAATGAACGGGAACATTAAGTTGTTTTAAAACTGGTAAAAAACTGATGAGGCTGCAGTCACATGCAGCAGCAGGTTAAAAGAGATACAGCAGAGAGAGAAGGATTTAGCTTGTGTAAGGCTGAATTTATGCTTTTAGATATCTGCTTTTTGAAAAACAACAAATAGTAAAATAACACAACACACACATATACCCCCCAACCCCTCCTCTTCTTTGTGTGTGTTATATGTGTATGTATATAGATTTAGATGTAAATGTGTTCAAATTATGATTGTTGGTCAGGCAAGACTAATGGAATCAGCGATTTAAGTAATAATAATATGTAATATTTATTTTTAAGATTCTATTGATGAAAAGATACTTTACTCTAATGAGTCTTATAGCCCAGTACTACTTGAAAACTGCCTTAATAAAAAGCATCCCAATATTCCGGACTTCTTCATGTGTTCCCGAGCTATTTTCTGAACTTGCATTTACACATTGTCCAATGGCATGTGATGATCACACCATTACCCACATCTGACAAGGGTGCGGACCTTGTCCAGCTGCGCAGCTCCGTGTATTTTGGCTGTGAGCATGGATTATTTACTGCTAATAATAAAACAATAATGATTCCTTGTTAAATAACATATAATTGGTTGAATGTAGACTACAAACACACTGCACCCACAAAAAGAAAAAGATTAAGTTGTAGCCTACATTTGTTTTAGGCATTAAGAAATAATATAATATCAAAATGTCAAAATAGAAATAATTAAAAAATATAGTATTTTGTTAATGAAGTGTGTGTTCAGATTAGCATTTGTGGGAAATCAGAATCAGAAATACTTTATTGATCTCTGAGGGGAAACTCTTTAATGGTGGTCCGACCAGCTAAAAGCTGGCAGGCTTGCCTTTGGTGGTTGACCAGCTACTAGCTACTTGAGCAGTGTTGCCAGGTTGGTTAAAAAAATGTCATTATTAGCCAGAAAAGAATATAATTATTGAAAAAAATAATACAAAATGTCCACACTTTGACAAACCAGGACAAAATGTTGTCAGCCCACCCAAGCTCATTTTTCCCGACATAATCCTGCCCAACTGGGTGGAAAATCGCCCAATCTGGCAACAGTTCTTGGGCCGCCCCAGATCCAGTTATTTTTGGCATGCAGTGTCAACCAATCAGGGGCCACCAGAAATATAGTTGAAGTGCTTTGAGTAGTCGGAAAAGACTAGAAAGGCGCTATATAAGTACAGTCCATTTACCATTTAGAAAAAGCCGAACAAATTACACACATACCGCCGCCAGGTGGAGAAAAGTACGCATTTCAGCACACAGACAAAGAGTGTAGGCACATTTCTGTAACCACGTATGATTTATGTGAGAGTAACAACTGAAATTTATACACACACACACAATAATAACAAAAATGATTTATTATCAAAATATGTATTTAACAATTGGAATTGCGGGAGGGGCGGCGCCCCACACGCCACTGACATTGAGACCTGAACAAATCCCCAAACAGTCTGGTGTAGATGTAGACAATATATTGCCAAGTAAACAAAGTCTAATACTTTATTGCATTCTGTCATGGTTTCCAAGAAGGTGTCTATTTGCACTCACCTCCTCCAAGTCACCTGTGCCTCCCCTGTCTTCACCTTCATTCACTCCATCCATATGAGGTGGCCAATAGTAATGATAGACTTTTACTCCATTGCATTCTATCACAGTTTCCAAAAATCCCACTATATTCACTCACTTCCTCCTGCCCTTTCTCCAGCTTCCTTCACTCCTTCTGTCTCCCTCTCTGTCCACTGAGTCCACAAGAGTCAAAATGAGATTATTTGGTAAACTATTGCATGCTCTTCATATTTGTTCATATTTGAACAGCATGGGTCTACATGATTACATGACAGATAGCTGTAGGTGAATGTAGGCTGCTGCCTTCTGAAGCTGGAAGTTGATCATTTCTTATTTACCTCCATGCCTCCTCTGCTGCCATCTATATCTTCTCCTTTCTCCTTTTCTTTTCCCTCACTACAACAAAGTTAACATGCCATAAGGAGCAGCATTTGTTTAATATAAGAAACTTCCATAGAAATACAGCTATTAATTTTCACGTTTTCAGCTCACCCTCTTTTGTGGTTTTCCAAAGAAAAGCCTAATGACAGGTCAAACGGCCAAAGTGTGAATATTGGGGGTTGTGACTATATTGGATACTAGTTTTGTCAAGACTGCAAATTTCTCGCGAGAGTTTGAGAGACAGCTGGAAGCTCGCTTCAGCTGCTTACTTCTATTAGTATAGACCCCGGTCACGCCAGCGTCACTTCGCACTTCAGCTTTTAAATATTACAAAAATAAGGTCACGGATTATGTAACCTATGCTTCGCAGTCTCGACAAAACTATATCCGATCTAGTCACGACACAAACAAGTGGTGATTCTCTTTCTTTTGAACCCAGATTTGGAACTGTAGTGCGTTCTTGTTAAATGCGTTCCAGGTTCACCGTTGTGCTGGATAATGTCGACTGGTGTCACATTTTATGCACATCATAACAGCATAAATATAGTCGAAATCCATACATTACTTTATCAAATTTCCTTATCGCTCTCTTTTAGTCTAGGTCGCAGGGTTTACATTTTCAGCTTGACTGACAGTGATTGACTAAAACTGATTTCTGCCGTGCTCATGGAGGCAATATACCTTTTTAAACTTCAGAGAGAGTTGCTGGGAAAATATTAGGTTGCTTGGAGCGATAGCGCAGTAATCCTATCACAGATTTAGAAAGTGTGCAGGATAAACTCTCAAGCCTCCATCTGAGGAAAGACATCACAGTTGGAAAATATCATAAAATGCCTCTTGGTTCAGTGAGAAGATAAAAGTTTATCTGGGAGCATCCTAAACTTTATTTTCCTCACTGCCTCTCTATCACAGCAGCGAGCCAAAGCTTTTCTCCTCTTGCTGTGGAATTTCCGGGGCCTTTTGCTGTTGATTAAAGCAACATCAGAGGCTCATGGTTTGGCTGTGAATGTTTTTTCTGCTGCTCTTTATTTTTATAAATACGGACTGATTGAAGAGCAGAGGAGCTTTCTTCAGGCCTGGGTTGCCAGGTTGGAGTGCAGCCACAGTTGGAGATATTCCATATGGTTCCAGGTCCCACTCAGCTGCCCACTTCCTCCTTTTCTGTCTCCTTGGACAGTAGTATAGCTGTCTGTCAATGAGCAAAAGGAAACAAGCAGCCTTTCTGCAACACATATATTGTCACCGGCTTGTAGTGCGTGGGCTGTCTGAACAGAATGGCAGATTTGGCTCGAGGCAATTTTTGATGCAATTAGCAGAAATCAAATTTTCACATTAATGTGGAGAAGAAAAAAATTACAGCTCTGCCAAAAACAAAGTATCTAGATTTTTTTAGTGGGTGACAGAGAACTGCACAGAAAACTTACTAAACAAAAGGAGATGCTGTCTAAAACAGAGCTTTTTACGATATACGTCTTGTCAGTGTGTGTGAGAGAGAGAGACATGGAGACAGCTCATATTCCATTATATGAAACCAACCTCTACTCTACCTCTCGTCTCTGTCAGTGTTGGGCTTTTTACTCAGAACATGTAATATAGTACTCCTTTCTCTTTGCTCATTTCAGAAATTATTTTACTTATTAGTTTGTTGGAGCAGTACTTTCTTAGAATTCCTTCTGTTTCACCTCCAAAATAGGCCACTTCAAACTTTTCTCCCTCTAAAAAAAAAGGATCAGTCAGTTTCTTGTTCTGTGAATGACCAGGAAGGTGGAGAGTGTTGATGTTCACAGGGCATCTTCCTCTTGCCATTAAATAATAAACCTAGAGAAACTTTGTGGCTTTTTATATTTGGGAAATATCATAGAGGCCACATCAACTGATTATAAGAAAAGGAAATCAAGGCTTGGAAATGCAATGTCAGATTGGTTGTAGATTGTGTATAATTAATGTTATGGAAATAGTATGTCCTGCGCTACTTGTCATTGGGAAAAGCACAGAGCTAGCCTGAGGCATACACATACTAAGCAGCTGCTCAGGGCCTCATAGCCACCAGGGGCCTCCAAACAAACTGATAATGTAAACTCTTTGGGTTCATTTTTTGGTCATAATTTAAATACTTAAAGCTCTACTAATCAATATTTTTTTTAAATTAAAAATGTATATAGTTGCAAACTATTATAATCTACTCTTTTCAAACTTACATGTCACTATGTGTTACTGATTGTTAATAATATGTATATCCTTTGCAATTTTTGCAATGTGATATGCACACAGTTTTGTAAAACAAACAATACATTTGTGTTAGGAAGAGCGGAGCAGGCGGACCCAAATGCAGGAGACTGCAGGCAACAGGAACTTGAACAACCCAACTGTAATATTACAAAATAAAAAATAAATAAAAAAAAGGTCAGATTTTAGGCACAAGAAGAACTTGGTTAAGGTTAGGGAAAGGTCAGCAGAATGGTTTAAAGAAACCCTGCCTATTGGTAGGAAACAGGATATGAACACATGCTTTGTTGACCCATAACCCCCCCCCATCGCGTCTCTACAAGGTTTTGCGGTGCTAATACAACGTCATGCTCCTTCTGCCATTGCTCCAGACAACAGTAATAAATCACACACCACTAGATGTCTTATCCAGTAAAAATACGTCTGTTTAGGCATTTGAAAAAGCAACTAATGCAAAATTTTGTTATAAGGAGATAATAGACCTACTGTGTGCTACCTGCTCAGCACCAAACTGCAGATGGATTAAGTTTGTAACTAGCTGGTGAAGAAAGTGGAACATCTAGCAGTTACAGCCCCTAGATATTTTCCTCGGGAGTTGTTGGAGACCTAAAGGAGAGAGGATATTTGACTTACATCAGCTGGCCAAAAACAGGACTCAAAATGAATGCCAATGTGGCTCCATGTCAGATGGAAATGACTTTTTCTCTCCCCTGACCCACCGGAATAGCACCATCTCTGTGCTCCTGATTTGCAAATTAAGCACTGGAAAGGCACACACAATAGTCAAAACAACATTATAAGGTGATTAAACAGTGCCAATAGCTAGCTGTAGGTAGCTAGTGTTGGGAATTTTAATGGTTAAAGTGGCACCAAATTGTGTAGGTGCAATCAATTAATTATGGCTATCAGAATTATCAAAGATAATCAGAAATAATAACTAAATAAAGTCCTCAGGGGCACCACTCTTAAAGAAGAGAAAATTAAAGCCAATTAATTGATTCAGTCTCATAAAATATACTAAACTATCAATTTGGAACTCTGATTAATAATTAAATTAATAACTATAACCAAAATTAATAACTATAACCAAAACTACCATTAATAGCTAGTAGGTTGAAGGATTTGGAGTTCTATATAGAAGAGTCACCAACATAATTATCAAAAGTATTTATTAAAAGATAAACACAAGCAAAACATGTGTGTGTGTGTTCCAAAATGGCTGCTTGGATTCAAAATGGCAGCTTAGGCCGATGCTGTATGTCGTCAGACAAAAAAAATTAACTCAAAGTGGCGGCGAGGCCACATGACGTTAAACAAAGGAAACTAATTCAGAATGGCTGCAAAGGCCATATGATGTTAAACAAAAGGAACTAACTCAAAATGGCAGCTGAGCCAGATATGCTGCATGGCATTAGACAAAGAAAGTTCATTCAAAATGGCGGCCAAGGCCATGTGTGAAAAGAGTGTGGCTCTGTTAAAAGGTCAAACTGGAGTATATGTGCATATGTGTATCAGTGTAGGATAATAGTGCCCAGTGCCCAAAGAGAGTTAGTTAGCATGCACAAACTGTCTGTGTGAAGCATAACATTAACTAACATCAACTTAGCATGTGGCTACCAAATCCTAACGAAGGAAGCACATCACAACAATAAAACTCAATGAACCAAATCAATACATATACATTCACGAAAGTAACACAGTCCCGTGCTTAGCTATGTACTTTGCTATGCTATGTTATACCCAGTTATATGCCCTGTGGTTACGTTACCAATCCATAAAGAAAGAAGTTGCTTTTGTGTACTGCTCCGTTTGCTGGCAGTTCCATGATGGATTAGCCAGGCTGGAAATAATTGTGGTTCCGGGAAAAGTCCTTGCTGTGCAGTATATTAATTGTGCAGATGGAGGAAGCCAGTCGCTCTGTCTGTTCTCCTTACAGTTAGCTTGGCACTAACTTCCTTAGTTGCTTCTAAAAGTTAGTTGGCAGACTTTGTGTAGTAGCCATTGGCGCTTACTAAGCTGTGTTACAGAAATCTTACGTAGGCCCTTGTAGTGCTGCTTTAGATCAGAGAGTTTGGTTCTGCTGTGTGACTTCTCCAAGCAGGACACGCTGGAGGACAGCTGTTGCTGTCCGGCTGCAATGAAGAGGCCAACAGGAGAGAGAACAATGTTCGATGACCCTTTTATTGACATCACGTCAGGCTGACTAATGGTAGCTATAATCTGGGTCCATGGGGGAAGTTCCAACCTACAGTAGGTGTGAATACCTAGAGGATTGTGGGGGACTGAGTTCAATGGCTCTCTTTTGTTTACAGAATAAAAGAGCATACAGTCTCCTAATAAGTTCAGTCTAAGTCACAAATGAACAATTTAATCTGTGGAGTCCCAGTGATCCCAACACTAGCTAGTAATATATACACAAACCATATGTGTGTGTGCGTGTGTGTGTGTGAGAGACAGCTCAGCCTCTGCTCTGACTGATCTCAAAAAGCTCCACTTTTGTTTTTTTCCTGCTGATGAGTTCTCGCCTTAATTTGCTTCATCCCCGGCAGATTCACAGTCACTTTCATCTCTGTATTGACTTTATCGCCAATCATGCCTAAAATTCACTTTGTGTTTAACACACAAGGTGTTTGTAATACTCTGTTACCAATGTTAATTATTTTAAAAAGTGATTTTAAATGTTAGAAATTGTAGTTAATTGTTGTTTTGTATATTTGGAGTGGAAGGTGCTATGAGATCCTGCTTAGGGCCCCCAAAACGCTTGGTCTGGCCCTGGAAAAGTAATAAGTTGTTTTACTGTAATATGTTACTGAGATAAGTGTTTCCACCAGACACTGCTGCCTCTTGCTTCATTAGCTCATTTCTGACAGTGCCTGACTGCTAGCCTAACCTGTTCCCCAGGAGGCACACAGCCATTCTAACCTACTTTTTCAACAACTTCTGGGGTATAACAATAATAATGATCCTATCCCCATTTCAACTGACATTTTGTGTCCACATTGTGAGTATTACATACATTTCTGGATTCCTGATCCATTGGGACAAACTCACTTTTCCTCCATCTGTCTCTCTGTCCTCCTTTCTCTCCATCTACTATCTCCTCCACTTGGAGACAGTTCATTACAGATGCAGCAGACTCAAATAGAGAGAAAAACTCCCTTGATTGCCTCAATGCTGCCAGGCTGTTTTCCTGCTCACAGTACAATGCTACAGGGTGGCGCGCACACACACACACACACACACGCACACGCACACAGGCACACGCACGCATGCAATTTAATGCATTGTCTTGTCCGGAAACCCCCAAGCTTCACTAACTCATCAGCCAGAGAGAGAATGGGTCCTCTGAAATCAGTAGATGGTCCTCTACTGTGTTGCGTCATGTTTGATTGAATGTGACGCAACTCAGCAGCATGGAAGGACAATAGGATCATATCCAAGGGCACTCAGTATTTTTGTTTATTACTTTGCAACATCCTGGTGTTGGTTGCTCATTGTGTGATCCAGGTACCTACATTAGAACATTGTGTACAATGGGGGTGTGCTTTTTTCTTTTAGATTAGTGACTGATGGTGTAAAACATCTTTCCTGTTGCTTTTACATGGCTGTAGGGATTTAATCAACTGAAAGGGATCATATTGTCTATGTATTTCTGATGTTAATCTAGATAAGTCTGTTTGGGGATTGCATTAAACGAATTGTTCAGCAGTTTGGGAAATATGTTTATTTGCTTTCTTTCTCAGAGTGAGAGAAAATCAATATCAATCTCATGCCTGTGCGTTTAATACGGAACTGGAGTCAGGACGTGTTTAGCCGAGCTTAGTGTAATGTCTGGAGGCAGGGGGAAACAGCTAGCCTGGCCCTGTCCAAAGAGGAAAAAAAGTCTGACAGCACTTCTAAACCTGACTAATTAACATGTATCTTGTTTATTCAAGCAGTACATTATAAAAATCTGAAACATCAAATTTTTTTAAATGGCATCATCAAAAGTAACTAAGAAATACTTTCCACTCTCAGGTAAAACAAGTGCGAGAGACTTACAGAGACATACCAACATGGTATCACACAAGCCTTTCAGGTCATGGTTACATTTTCTCTACAGTAAAAACCACATTAAGGAAAACACTGCTCAGCTATAGCTGTATTTATCTCAATCAGGCCATGTGTAGTTTTCTAAACAAAAATCTGATTTTGAATAAAAATGACATCAGTACATAAGAAAAGCTGATACTGTAAATGTGTTGTTATGATCACATGAATCAACTGAAGGTTATGATCACATATTACCAAGGTTTGATAATATACTTTGAGGCCAGTGTTGCTTTTGGGAACCCTCCCCATTCAGATAGTCAGACATTATCTATATTACATGCAATACTCTTCTTCATAGGGTGGTAGAATGGCAAACATAATAGAAGTTCATGCTTCATGGTTTAGCTGTATGTTGTGCTTGTTGTGTTGGCTGAATTACCCCTCTAAAGGTATATTCTGACATGAAGTAAATTTTAAAAACTGCATTTAAAGTCAATGCAAAGACACAACAAGAATTTGCTCTGGGCAGGAACTGAGGCGAAGGCACGTCCGTGCGAGTTTAAACAATTATTATGAGACAAAAGCAAAGCAGGGAAAAAGCAGGGAGATTGGAGGTAATCAAGAAAAAGAACCAGAGTGGTGAGTTGTGGGATCAGTCAGAGGCTGAGCGTGTTTATTCACCCCAGACATCCAATGTACCAACTGTACAATGTTAGCTGTAGCTAGCTAGAAATATACGCACCAACCTTGTGTACATTGCTGAGCTGTCACACACACACACACACACACACACACACACACACACTAAAATGTAACAAAAGTGCAATAAAAACAGACTTAGCGAATAAATCATGACCTATTTGGATGGAAACTTGACTCCTGTTCCATCTTCTGTCTTTAACAGCTAGTGGTTCTATTGCTTTTTTCTTACCAAATTCTTTTTCTATCCACATTCTGACATCATGGAGTTGCATTTACAATGTCAAAAATATGACTAGTATTATATAGACAATTGAATAATTGAAATAGTCTGTCAAAGAGAGACAGGTACAGCTACACACAGAGAGAGAAATTAGACAACTTGGGCATTTATATTTTCATATCATCAACGTTTCAGTAATAGCTTATGACTATGAAAACCACTTCAGTGATAGCAACACAGAATATTGCAGTACATGTGTGCAAAGTGCACTTCACAGGAGCTCTCCATTCAGCTGCACAAAACCACAACACAAATCGCAAGCCAGCAATGCAATAACAGTAGTAGTTTTTTTTTACATGGGAAATGCAGAAGAAAGCAGGGCTACGCAGGTCAAAAGGTATTAATTAAATCAGCCATTATTAATATTAATTACTGTGCACATGTTTGACATGTCAACATTCCTTGTTTTCTGTGAGAAAGGAAAATTGCACACCCTGTTATCACTGCAAAATGTTGAAACTATATATCATGTCTACTTTTCTTTGCTGAACTTATAGTAATAGTAGTTATAGTAAGTAATATAGTTATCAAAACTAGATTTATTTGCTTGTGGGTTTCATTTATTGTCTCTTGTGTTTTCCCTGCTCTCTGCTTTCCTCTTTGTCTCAAAGTAACAAACAAACCAAAACAAAAAACCCCCAAACTAGTGACAGCTTTTTGGAACCATTTCTGAAAAACGTACTCCTTGCAGGTACTTGTTTTGAATTATTATTTATGGGCAGCAGGCAGTATGGTCTTCCAGTATGCTGCTGCCACTGCTGGATCAAAAGATTGTGATGCAACAGTGAGCCAAGAGGTCTACCCCCTCCTCCAGGATCTTTAATCCAGTGGGAATACGATGAGCCTCTCTCTGTCCTGTCTCTTGAGCCCTGCTCTTCCACTGTGAAGCCAGGGAGAACAGTTAACAAGTAAATATGAAACAAAGGGAGTTTTAAGGATCAGTGGGGCTGTAGGTGCCACTGCTGGGTGTTTTGGCAGCTGTCAACAGAGCAGTGGTGGCAGGAAGTCTTTTTCTGTCCACGACAGCCGCTCTGGCTCACCCCACAACTGCTACACTGTAGGGGGGAGGAGGCTTTATCTGTGTCTGTATGGTACAGTACAGTAAGTGGGTGTTTGATCCTCTTTCCACCTGACATAAACATACAGGTAAGTCATATCTGCCCCGGATTACAAGAGCAGTTGACATTAAAATGCTTCTCTATCATATGCATAAAAAAATATATATTTCTTTCCCTCTCTTTAAAAAGGAGAAAAAATATTTCCCTTTCTCTTGTCATTTTGTATATCCTTTTTAAAGTGACAGTGAGTTGAGTTAAAAAAATACCACTGCACGCTCTTGAGAGATCATGTACACAAGGAAAATGGATGGCACATCTGGAGCTCCCGTGAGTTGATCCTCATAAATTTCATAAATTAAGTCTTAATTCCTCTACACAAGCCTAATGTCTATTTGATTAGATTTTTGTTTTTGTTAATTTAGTGTCTTAAGCAGGAGTCACCAACCCGGAATACTTTTCTATTGTGGTTTTTCCACAATTTTCTTTTAATTACCTCTTAAAATGACAGCTCCTCCTTCCTAATTACACAGTTCACAATCTATGAATATGCAAATAAGTGGAATATATTTGGATTAATATACATTCAACTGCTGGACACAAGATGTCTCCTACTTCACAGAAAAGTCCATTCTCAGTGTATGTGACCTGAAGGCTTCAAGTTTCCACATCACACTTTTGTAAGATGCACACTGCACCATAATTGGCTTCAAACTAGTTGTGATATCACAGAATCCTTCTACGTCCTGTATGCCCATGTGTTAAAATGAGTTTCGAGGTGATCACAGAGAAACTTTCACATTAAAAGCTTTAGATAGGTGAATCACATAGAGGCTTTTATTGTTAAGCAATTACAGGAAATGCATTGTATTTTTCACTGAGGTTAGCACCGATTGCTACTGTTCATTATAACTTTTTCAGTGGTTCAGTTTTAAATATTGTAGGGAAAAATGGTAAAGGAAGAAACAGAAGTAACAGTGTGATATTTGATAAAGAGCAGCAGGTGACGCGTTATCAAGATTGCTTGGAAAGGTTACTGACCAGTGGTCTTCAGTGGTATACTGTATGTGGCTTAAAGACTCTAAAATGTCTCTAACCACCTACAGAGCCACCTTCTATACTATTTCCACCTGGAAAAAACCCCAAATCAAATCCACCTGGATTTAATTGGTTTGGCTGTGTGTTCAGGGCTAACAAAATATATACAGTGGGTGGAGACAATAAACACATGTCAAATGTTATAAAATCCAGTGATCACTCTGGGACAAATATTACCTTGGTAAAATCTGTAATGCTCAGCTTTTGTTAAGATTGTAATGTTCAATTTTGTTGTGAATTGCATTGTATTGTAAAAAGTATGTTTGATACGTTTAGTAGACCTGATTTAGTAAATTGTTATATAAAAACCAACCCTGTCGCCTAGAAATTACGTTTATATACAACTAATTTGCAAAAGCAAATACATTTCTTTCAAAACGTAACACAAGTCAGATTACATTTTCAATTACTGTAATGAGAAAGTGTTAATTAACATATCTGGTAAGTCACAAAAATGTTGATACTTACAATATCCGCGGTACAGCTTTATTACACTTTTTATGGTTATGTTTAGGCACTGGCAGTCGCGGTTGTACAGGAGAGTGGCAACAGGGGAAGGACATGCCAACAGAGGAGGCAGCAGGATGACTTCAGTTATTTATTGATGAAATTAGCTTGCTGGTCCAGCTAGAGCAAAAACACAAGGCGAGACAGCAACCTAGTAACGAGGAAGAGCTGGCCTCTCAAAAGGCACAGTGTACAACTGCTCCATCCTGACCTGATGTTTTTTCAGGACTCTAGAAATAGTTATGCTTACACTGTGAATATTTGTAAATGTAAATGTCTGTCTCCAATCTCAGCGAGTTTTATGCCATTGTTTCTGATGACCATATCAGTGACTGCAGTTTCCTGCACATCAGTGAACATCCTACCTCTCCCTCCTGTGTGAGGTAACCGTTGGGTTCTAAGCAGAAATGCAAAAGCAATTACACACAAGAGGCTTTGCTCTATTTACTCAGTCAGATGCCCTGCTGAATACAACTTACCTGCTGTTTGCTGGAAAACTCTAACAATAGATGGCACTGAGCGCTGCAGATTTGGCTGCACTCTCAGACCGGCCTCTCTCATTGAGAGACCATGATTTATTACATGATCGATTCCAGTAGCTCTGATCTCATCTGAGAATACAGCTCTTGATCTTCCTCTTATTCTTCTTCCACCACGCATTCGTATTCCTCTCCCAGCCACTCTTCTTCCTCTTTCAGCCACTTCTCTATCTCTGGCTGGGTCCATGTTTACATCACAATACAAAACTGTTCCGAAGTTGTCTCCTTCTGTAGAGATGGTAATGAAATTGAAAGAGTAACACCTGTGTAGGTGTTTGGCTGCAATGGGAATCAGCTGTGGTTGGTCCAATTGTTTTTATAGTATTTAATTTTTAGATTCGAAAAATATTTTATTACAATATTACTATAGAAATGTAGCAAATTGCTGTTTTGTATTATGTTATTGTTTTGAACTTAAGTTTAAGAATGTAAGAATGTGCAAATTGGCCTGTAGGTACACAGAGTTTTCGCTGTTGAAGTGAGAAAAGAATGAATGTAATTTGAAAAGATTGTCGTCATTGAATGCATTTTGTGCCAAAGCAATGATAAATGTCCACAGTTTAGCCCACATAGACTTCTGTTGTGATCACTGTGTGGAGAGTTTTGAAAAAGTGACCTAAGTATTGAGAAATGTGTCCTAGTGATTATAAAAAAAACTGTAAGGTGCATATTACCAGAAACTGGTCTTCCCCATTTCAGTGTTGGTATGAGGAACATTTATAGCTAACCTATTCTTTGATATGGTGTCATGGTTTGAACTCAAGTAGAGATATTAAATATCTTGGCAAATTAAATAGCATGTATAAATAAAATAACGGCCTAGTTGTGAATTAGTGCCATCAAAGTCACTGTGCATTGTGGTAAGGATTTGCTCTTTTGTTCAGGTATTATGTACACAGAAATAAAAAAAACAAAAAATGTTTTTCACATTCTATGGTGAGGGGCTGTGTAGCCAGAGGGGCCTGGCCCCTACAGACCCCTCCTGATGCCGACACAGGGTTCCAGTTTCTGCCCGTTATACCTTTATCGAATAATTGTGTTGATCAAGAGTAATATCTAGCTCTGCCAGTCAGTTTGACCTCAATCCTTGATGATCAGGATTAATCAGCTCAGCAAAGCCGTCTTTTGTTATCTTGAGATAATGAGATAATTGAATTGATTGTGTACATCGCTAGATTTTAAAATTTAGCAACCTTGGCAGCTTTCCCTGCATCCGATGAGAGTTGCGAGAGAGAGAGAGCTTCCAAAACCAAAGAAATCTAAGTAATTTACATTACCCAACAAATGGAAAGACTGAGCATAATTGTAACTGGGTCAGTTTTACTCCAAGTAAGATAATCGAATCAGACATTTAAATAACTAATCTACTAGTTTGAGCACTGCCTTAATTGGGTTAAAGACAGAATGAGTAGTTGCTGTTTGTAAATACACAATTCAAAGTTGGCCCCTCCTCCCCAGCTCAACGAGTAGCAGAGAGAGAGGAAGAGAGCAGTGGTGCTCGACCAAGCTACAGAGTGAATGAAGAGAGGGAGCGGCGTTTGGGAGAACAAAGCAGTGATTTAGAGAAATAAAACGTTATTTTCTGATTGTCTCACGGCAATTACTAAAGCACAAATTAACATGGCCACACCACCCCACAACCCTGCGGGAAGGAGCCACATTTAAATTTTTTTTCAGGGAAGTTTCACTGAGAGGAAGCCTCTCTTTTGCAGCAACGCTCTGATCACATTCATACAGTTACACACATTCACAGCTGGAAGCTGTCCAGTACAACCACAGACTGCTCTGCTAGCCACTGAGCAGCTCCACTGGAGTGGTTTGGGAAGGGAACCTCAGAGGGAGGGGCAAGCGCTGCTTTTTCACTTTCCCCACCCACATTTTACCATGTCAGTCCAGGGGATTTACAGCAGGTAAAAAAGGATTGAATACGTCACCATTTTTCTCCGTAAATATATTTCTAAAGGTGCTATTGACATGAAATTTTCACCAGATGTTGATAACAACTCATGAAATCCACACATGCAAAGACATCTAACCATAGATGTCTGTAAATTAAGTTATGTATAATAATGTTAAATGACACAGGGAAAAAGTATTGAACATGTTTACTGAAATTCATTTAATACTTAATACAAAAGCCTTTGTTGATAATGACTGCTTCAAGACGCCTCCTGTATGGAGAAACGAGTTGCATGCATTGCTGATTGATTGGGCCATTGATTTTGGCCCATTCTTCCACACAAACAGTCTTCAAATGTTGAAGGTTCCGTGGGCCTCTTCTATTCTATCCATCGATTTTCAATTGGATTGAAGTCAGGTGATTGGCTGGGCCATTCTAGCAGCTTTTTTTTTTCTTTCTCTGAAACCAGTTGAGTTTCCTTGGCTGTGTGTTTGGGATCATTGTCTTGCTGAAATGTCCACTCTCGTTTCATCTTCATCATCCTGGTAGATGGCAGCAGATTTTTATCAAGAATGTCTCTGTACATTTTTCCATTCATCCTTCCTTCAATTATATGAAGTTTGCCAGTACCGTGTGCTGAAAAACAGCCCCACACCATGTTGTTTCCACCACCAAACTTCACTGTCGGTGTGGTGTTTTGGGGGTGATGGGCAGTGCCATTTCTCCTCCAAACATGGTGTGTATTATGGCATCCAAAGAGTTCAGTTTTGGTCTCATCTGACCAGACTATATTCTCCCAGTATGTCGCAGGCTTGTCTAAATGTTGTGCAGCAAACTTTAAACGTGCTTCAACATACCTTTTCTTCAGTAATGGAGTCTCGCGTGGTGAGCGTGCATACAGGCCACGGCGGCTGAGTGCATTACTTATCGTTTTCTTTGAAACAATTGTACCTGCTAATTCCAGGTCCTTCTGAAGCTGTCCACAAGTGGTCCTTGGCTCTTGAACAACTCTTCTGATAATTCTTTTCACTCCTCTGTCAGAAATCTTGCGAGGAGCACCTGGTTGTGGCCGGTTTATGGTGAAATGATGTTCTTTCCACTTCCGGATTATGGCCCCAACGGTGCTCACCAGAACATTCAGAAGGTTTGAAATCCTTCTGTAACCAATGCCATCAGTATGTTTTACAACAATAAGGCTGCAAAGGTCTTGAGAGAGCATCATGAGATGTTTCTTCTATGACACCTTGGTCATGAGACACCTTTTTATAGGCCATCAGTTGGGATGGAACCAGCCGACATTAATTTGCACTGACAAGGGGCAGGATTGCTTTCTAATTACTGATTGTCTTGGCTTTCCATGCCTTTTTGCACCTCCCTTTCTTCATGTGTTCAATACTTTTCCCCTGTGTCATTTAACATTATAACACATAGCTTAATTTATGGACATCTATGGTTTGATTTCTTTGCATGTGTGGATTTCATGAGTTGTTACCAACATCTGGTGAAAATGTCATGTCAATAGCACCTTTAGAAATATATTTACGGAGAAAAATGGTGATGTGTTCAATACTTATTTTACCTGCTGTGACGACCTCCTGGTCACAAGCTCGCTTCTTTAACCTGTAGGCCACCACTGCCAGATTGTGTGTGAAGATGCAGCTGAAGCAACGCTTCATCCTGTCTGCCTCTGCTCTGCCTGTGTGTGTGTGTGTGTGTGTGTGTGTGTGTGTGTGTGTAGCTCTGCCCCACCCTCGGTCAAATAGACACACACAGACCTGCAGCTTGTTATATATCCATAGTCTCACATAGCCAGACCTATCTCCACACTTCGTTTTCAGAATCAGAATCAGAAATAGTTTAGCGCTGTGACAGCACTGGAGATACATCCGTGACACACAGAGAGCACAGGAGAGAGACGGAAACAGCGATGTAACCTGGTGGTTATGTTTTTATAGATCTTTGACCTCACAGCCTGCGTGCTGTTATCGGCTGGGGGCTACACACCACTGCCCGAAGGTTGATGCCCAGAAACGTCTCGAACACAGCCAACTAGGAAGAAAATAAGAAAATACAGTCAGAGGGCAGCGTCTCTGCAGATACAGACACCGCCACACACTTCTAGTAGGTCATAAGTGATGATTGAGAGGGATTTTTTTTTTTTTTTTTAGGAAAATCTTACTCATTATACCTTTAAGACTGATTTACACTTCACTTTCTTTCAAATGTTTGCTGGTTGAGAACTTGTAAACCCACAAGCAACACAACAGCAGGAGTTATCCTTCTACAGTGTTTGAGTTCCCCTCTCACTAAATGACTAATCAGCATGGTGTTGACTTTCTTTTCCTCTCTGTTTCTCTTGTCTCTGTCTTTCCTCCAGTTTGGTCGGACAGAAGTGATTGATAACACGCTGAACCCCGACTTTGTGAGGAAGTTTGTCCTTGATTTCTTCTTTGAAGAGAAGCAGAACCTTCGCTTTGATGTGTAAGTGGGAACATCTTCACCTTTTCCCTCTACAGCACTGCTGTCTCTTTCCTTTGTTATACCAAGGAATGACTCCAATCAAACCTCCTCTTATTTTGTATCAAAAAGATTGTTACAAATTTCTGCATCTCTTTGAGTTACTACGGTAGCCCTAAGGGTCAAAACACAACAACATTTCAGAAAACATGACATTTCACAAAACAATGACATTTCAGATTACGGAAAGGGTGGGGCAAGACTTCTTGTTTGTGATTGGACAGAACCCATGTCAATTCCGAGTTTATTTAATAGATGTGTTAAGGTGGGTTGGTGCTACATTGGATCAGCTGGAGGGACACTCTAAACTCTACGCTGCTGTGATTGGTTGTTTCGCTGTCAGGCAACTGATGATGCTCTGGGCATGTGTTAAAGTTAACTTAAGTCCCTCAGAGGGCTAACTGGCCAATCGTTTAGGCCTTTGGCTTTATTGAAAAAGCTATTCCTTGACAAATCAATTTCCATTTCCAACATTGACAATAAATGTCATTGTTGTGTTTTGACTCTCAGGGCCACTGTAGCTTACCATTGGAAAACTCCCAAAACACATTTTTCAGAGAAAATAAGTAAATGCTGTAAAATTTTACCTTACAAATCATTCCGGCTGTAGAGTCACTCAATTTGGTGACCGCCTTTTTTTTTTTTTTTTTTTTTTTTAACACTTTTTGCAGATTTTTTCAGACTTCCCAGCATGGACATTTCTAGAACCAAACAGCATTCCTAAAACTTTGGTCTCTACCTTTTGTAGGAATGTCTTTTGGGCGAAGAGTGAATGTACTCTTTTTGTCCAGGGATGGAAAGAGTACTAGAATTTTGTACTCAAGTAAAAGTATTCTTACTTTCAAGTAAAAGTAGTCTTACTTTACTCAAGTAAAAGGATAAGTCCTTGTGTAAAACTGTAAAAATAAAAAGTAGGTTGATGATGATATATGATGTTAAATTAAAGAACATTTTTAGGCCGCAAAATAAATTAAATGTCAAAATATACACTAGTGGAACAACATCACGCCACCGAGCCCTGATGTCCAAACAAACAATAAATTCCATTTCTGTAGACGGCACATTGCAGCCTGAGCATACAACTGATTATCAGTTATAGATATACAACCACCTCTTTATAGCCTTACAAGAATGAACCAGAAAAGACAAAACTCAGACAATTAAACGAACATGACCAACAATAAATGCATAAAATAAAGTCTATAGACACCGTGGAAGGTGAAACAAGCATTATTAAGCCACATAAATTAAATAGCCTGACACTTCTTATAAAATCAACAGTAAAATAAACACAGCGTAGCACACACACACACAATGCTACATTGCAACGTAGTAGTTGCTGGCGCTCTCATCTGTACAGTGAGTTACAACAATAAGTCAGCAGAAAAACAGCAGGAATGCCTCACACACCTCACTGAAGGTAAAAGTTTTTAAGTGAATGCAGAAGTCACCGCTGGAGGATCCTCCATGAGCATTTTAGCATTTAGCCAGACCTGGCGTGCACCTGTTGGTCACGCAACATCTTTGGTGTGTCTGATTTGGGGCACTTAGCGTGCTGACCAGGCGGTTCTGCATCAGTGGCTAAAAAGAGGTCTGACCTGTCGGTTGGCCCGATGAGTGACATCAGTGCTGACCCTGAGGGCCCTAATCAATCGATTTTCATATTGACTTTATGCGGGCCGCCCCTTTTTTAGTTTGTTCCATTTCCTGTTTCGTCTCTTAGTTTCCTGTTGCTATTGCTGACTATATAAAATACAAGTCAAAAGTCTCGGTCTTGCTATACATTTATTATGGCTTAGGGTTAGATCTGGAATTGGTCTGAAATCTGGAATCCTACCTATGTGCACTATATATTTTATTGATAATATAACTTAGAATAATTAGCTTGTTACACAATAATAAGCCCATATATCATGGAAAACTGGACTGTGTGTAAGTTAATTGTGTAACTAACCAGATTAGTCTCCACTGTGACTCTGTGTTTTGGATAAAGAAATATTGTATGAGCACACAGCCACACTCAGACCACTTCTGTTATGATATCATTTTGTTATAAACAAATAATAAATCATGAATACCAACACTTCCTAGCAATGGTTGCGCGTGCAGATGTGGCCGTTAGAGGCTCCCTCAAACATTTTTCTTTTAATCTGTAATTTTTTTCGTCTATATTGCTGAAGCAAGTATTACCTATGGTACTACTAATGATAGAAATACACTCATCAACATCAGAAAGGGAAGCGCAGGGATTGGATAAAGTGCAGTGGACCTTGAGACGAAAACCTTGCCTTTCAGCACTCGTCTAAGAATTCCATCAGGGCCGGCTGCTTTCCTAGAGTTCACATTGCAGAGCACACACCTTATGTCGGGTGTCTGTAGTGTGAATGGTGGATCAGAGGCTGAGGGCTGTGCTGTGGTTGTGGTTCCCATGTTATTCTTGTCAAAGCGGGCAAAGAATCTGTTGATCTCCTCTGCTAGTGAAGCGTCAGCAGATTAGGGGGATGTGCTCTTTTTGTTTGGCGAAAATTGATAAGGGACTGGATGTCATGCCATCCGCACCGCGGTTTGTTACTTGTGAAGTGGTCCTCGATCTTCTGCTTGTGAGCCATTTTAGCGCGCCTTTTGCCTTTTTTCAAACTGGCCCTGGTAACACTGTATGTTGCAGCCTCGCTGGCCCTACAGCCTGCGTCCCATGCTCTCAGTAGACTTTGGACCTCATTAGCCATCCAGGGCTTCTGGTTGGGAAAAGTCTGAATGCGTTTATTAACAGTCACATTGTTAGTACAAAAGTTAATATGTGCAAGCACAAAGGATATATATTCCTCAATGCTTACACTTCCTCCATGTGTGTTTTGTTCCAGTTTGTGCACTCAAAACAGTCCTGGAGCTGAGCGAGAGCACCCTTGGGCCATGTCTGCATCATCTTGATGGATGGTCTGACTCTGGTTATAAGTGGTCTGTAAACTAGAGTAAGGAATGGTTTGATTGGCCTAAATGGGGGCAGGGGGAGGCTTTGTATACGCCTGTGATGTTTAAGTAGACAAGGTCCAGAGTATTGGGAAAATTAACATACTGATGAAATTTTGGGAGGACAGTCTTGAGGTTAACCTGATTAAAGTCTCCATCAATAATAAAAACCCCATCTGGATATTTGTTCTGTTGCTGTGTTATGACTGGTAGAAGCTGTCCAGTGCTAGCCTGCCGTTTACTTGTGGTGGAATTTACACAGCCACGATGATCATAACAGTGAAGTCTTTAGGCAAGTAGAATGGTCTACATCTGACCCTGAGATACTCTAGATAAGGGGAGCAGTGTCTTTCAATTATTTTAGAGTCTTTACACCAGTTGTTGTTTGTGTATATGCAGAGGCCTCAGCCTTTGTTCTTACCCGAATCCATAGTCCAATCCCCGCGATGTAGCGTGCGGTTCACCAGCTCAGGTGCTGCATCAGGTATCATGGAGTGTAGCCAGGTTTCGGTGATAATCAAGGCACAGGAGTCCTGTATATTTATGCAGTCGGAGATAGTCCATTTTCTTGGCGAGAGACTGAGTGTTAGCCAAATAGATACTTGGTAGCGGGGATTTGTATGGCTCGCTGCGGAGCCTGACCTGTACACCCGCTCTCTTACTTCTCTTTTGTTTTCTTTTCCTTTGCCGCCAACGTCACTTGAAGGGCAGTGTAATAGACCAAGGAAGCCTAGCTGCTCATTGTGTGCTTGCTAGCTCCAGTGGTATAGTAGCAAGATCCGGGGATAGTGTAGTCATGTCTTGAGTAGAAGTCCCACTTCACAGTTCCTGATGAGTATGACACAAACCAAGCCGGTTAAAAATAAAAACTTTGGTTGGAGTGTGTCTGCTGTGTCTAGATGTGCTGCCATCACCATTGCCATCTTGTAGCTACAAACTTTGCAGTAAATCAGTGCTGATGATGATCACTGCCCATAACATTCTACGATCCAGCCAGACCAAACATCATTGCAAGCGGTGTGATCGAACTAGGAAGAAAGGAAAGAGAGGTGGCATAAGAACTAAGCTAAACCAGGTCGGACCTAAAGCTATTCCACTACCCAGCCCACTTCTACCTAATGTCCGATTGCAGGAAAATAAAATGGATCCATTAAGACTCAGGCTAACTCAGAGACTGTTGTGCCCTCATCTTTACTGAGACCTGGCTGCAGCACAACATCCCGGTTCAAGCTATTACACTCGACAGGTGGAGCGTGTTCCGCACTGACGGAACTATTCAATTCAATTAAATTTTATTTATATAGCGCCAATTCATAACAGAAGTTATCTCGTTGTGCTTTTCCTATAGAGCAGGTCTAGACCCTACTCTTTATAATATTATTTACAGAGACTCAACAAATCCCACCATGAGCAAGCACTTGGCGACAGTGGCAGAAAAACTTCCTTTTAACAGGCAGAAACCTTGGGCAGAACCCGACTTAATGGTGGGTTAGGTTTTGAGAGAGAGAGAGAGAGAGAGAGAGAGAGAGAGAGAGAGAGAGAGAGAGAGAGAGAGAGAGAGAGAGAGAGAGAGAGAGAGAGAGAGAGAGAGAGAGAGAGAGAGAGAGAGAGAGAGAGAGAGAGAGAGAGAGAGAGAGAGAGAGAGAGAGAGAGAGAGAGAGAGAGAGAGAGAGAGAGAGAGAGAGAGAGAGAGAGAGAGAGAGAGAGAGAGAGAGAGAGAGAGAGAGAGAGAGAGAGAGAGAGAGAGAGAGAGAGAGAGAGAGAGAGAGAGAGAGAGAGAGAGAGAGAGAGAGAGAGAGAGAGAGAGAGAGAGAGAGAGAGAGAGAGAGAGAGAGAGAGAGAGAGAGAGAGAGAGAGAGAGAGAGAGAGAGAGAGAGAGAGAGAGAGAGAGAGAGAGAGAGAGAGAGAGAGAGAGAGAGAGAGAGAGAGAGAAGGGGTTTGGTGGAAGGGGATAGGGTTAGGGAGACACAAGACTCTGGTAAGACGAGAGGACGTGAACTCTGTTTACATCAATGATGCTTGGTGTTCAAATGCAGTTAAAGTGGATGGATATTGTTCCCCAGATTTGGATTATTTATTGTTAAGATGTCAACCATATTATCTGCCCAGAGAATTCACCAGTGTTTTTGTTGCTGTTGTTTACATTCCTCCAGATGCAAATGCACTACAGGATCTGTATGAGGTCATCAGCAGCCACATGACAAAACAGCCAGATAGTGTTTTCATTTTAGCTAGTGATTTCAATCAAACAGACCTCAGAACTGTTTTACCTAAATTCCACCAGCATGTCCACATCCCCACCAGGGGAACAAATACGCTGGTAAAAAAGACTGCTAAATTCATCCCCAGCACTCCACCATTAAGAATAGTTTTATTTCTATGACTTACTATTTATTCACCAATCTACACGTATTTTTGTATATAACGTTTGTTTTTTTTTGTTTTTGTGAGTAGCAAAAAAGGGAACTGCAACTAAATCTTGTTTTAAACCTGTGTTGTAAAATGATAAATAAATCTACCTTCTTCTTCTTCTTCTATCTTGTACATTCTGACCGGTCACTATTGTAACAGTAACATGACCAGCTGATCCCAGAGCTGCGTGGGAGAACTGATCTAATTAATGCTGCTACGTAAATAGTGGTCGGTGTTTGTCAGACTGCTATGGAAGACTGTCTCTCATTTTCTTCCAGCTCTGTCAGTTCTTCACGCTGTACGTTAGATCATAAAATGTTAAAAGACAAAATATTGTTGTTGAAATGCATAAGGTCAATACAGGCCACAGTTTGAATTGCAGCTTATGTGACCCCCCACTGGTCCACAACCACTTTTTCATGTACACAATTATTACAAAAAGAACATCTGGAAAACGGTTTATAAATTTATCTGAACATTACAATCTGAAATGACTCATTGTAATATGAGAATTTTGATTAGGCCCAATAAAATGTTAACCTGAAATTATATTTTCTGCATCAGCGTGGCTGCTAGCATCCACATGGGTCTGCTGAGGTAAATTTTTCATCCACGTGAGCCGTCTGCACACAGCCTAAACGTTTTGACTGCACAGACCATACGCACCAGTAAACATGTGTGAACACATGCAGACACCCAATTTAGTTTAAAAGTGTTAAAAGTTGTGAGTTTTGTAGGTGAGAATTGGGTCAGTGGAAATAAACGAGTTCAGCTTGCTTCTCTCTCATTACCACAGTGCCCTTGAGCAAGGTAGTTAAACCCCAACTGCTCCAGCAAGTTTCCATCTCTGTTAGTTTCACAGTCTTGGATAAAAAAGACAATTGTCTGGAGGCAGAAATCTGAATTCTGAATCACTGCTGAAATGGAAATAATTGTTTCTTTATTAAAGGTCAACCTAGCCACCACTGGTTCATCCACTCTTACGGTTTTGAAATATCCTGCTGATAGATGAACCAACAGTGACAAAGTTGATTTGGTGTCACTGTTGAAAATGAACTGAGCATATCACTAGATAAGCATTTCCTTCATTAAAAACACAGTATACTTTATATGCAACCTTTTATTATCTTTTTATGTTTGTGACTGTTGAGGCCTGTGCCAATCCCAGAGGATTCAAAGAAAAGAGAACAGTGTCGTTGTGGTTTCTTTACAGATCTGCGTAGCTTCTCTGTAGTTACTGATCCATTTCAAACTCTGCCTTTCACACTCAAAGAGGAGACTGCAGGTAGATGAAGGCAGACTGTAGGGGAAAACTTAGACTTTCACCACCTCCGTTCTTTCCATAGAGAGGATCGATGGCCCTACAGGAGGTTCAGAGGAGAGACCCAGCATGGGGTCAGGTACGAGCAGAAGCCAAAGAGCCTATCACATCCCTCCTATTGATCAGAGCTGCTCTTCACCCCTCCGATCATCACTGTGTGGTCAATAACTGTGAACGCCAACAACACTAGGCTGCAGCATTGATTGAACTAATCCCGATGCTCAGTCAATAACAAAAGAAAGTGCAGTCTGAATTGATATGTTTGTTAGAAATGTCAATTAGGAAGCTACACATTCAACATTTGTGTCCAGTGTAGACAGTGATGTAAAGTTAAATCAAAAGGACTGTCAACTGGTATGTCCAATTTGTGTTCATCAGAAGGTAACTAAGCAACAACGTAGACAAAATCAGTTTCACCCCTGTTAAACTGATTCTGTACAGTACGCCCTATTGTATTATAGACTCAAGGATAACCAAAGAAAATTGTGAGTTGTGTACGTTTTTGGAAGGTTTGTGTTTTCTAGGAGACATTATTATGTAAGAAAACTGTTAAGCACAATTAAAATGCATTTAGCAAAAAAATCCCAACAATAACAAATTAGACTCCAAATCAAATGAGTTTTGTTCAAATCAGATCTTGCCACTATTGAACAGTATCCAAGATTTGTCATCAAGAAAAGCTGTTAAAAAGGCTTTATAGAGAATAGTTTACTTACTCTAAGCTTGGTGATATTTTATTTTTTTCTTATTGTCATGTAAAGACCGAAACCAACTGATCCTACTAACAAGTATTGTGTGTGTATCCAAAGCTTGATATATCTTCTTTCTCTGTGCCATACAGCTCCATTGTTGTACAAAAACTACTAAAAACACATTAATGAGTCACACTGTTCATTACCATGAACACACACACTGTAGTTTATTTTGACTCAATCCCACATACACCGTCCTGCTGCCAGAAATACTCACTTGAGCAATAAATGTGCATTAATCCGCTGGTGAAAATAGTCCCCAACAAATGCACATTTCCTCCTGTTTAAGTAATGTTTGCTAAAAATGACAGAGCATCAGAAATTACTGTGCCTTTTTAAAATGATACTAGGGATGTCCCAAGCAAGTTTTTCAGGCCCTGATCCTAATCTGAGTCCTTTAATATTGGGTATCTGCAGATACAGGCTCCCATACTTATATTTACATAGCAGCAGGTTATATGCAATATGGATCTGGCACACTGAAACAACAGGTGTAGCCCACTGACTTTAATTATTAAATGATTGTTATGATATGAATGAAAGTTGACCAGGGAGGTTTCGACTCCTGAAACTGACTGGCGTGATCAGCTAGCTGTTGGAGTTGCTTGAACTACAGAAACATCAATGAACAGCAGTGTAAGAGAGTGCAGGCTTTACCCTCCCAAAGGATTTTTGGCTGAGCACAGACACCGACTTACAGAGAGCAAACAAAACAGACAAGTTTAATTTTCAATTTCATCCAATTACTCACTCAGCTGATATGACCTCCTGAATGTTAAATTTCTAACCGTTGCATTTGTTTAACACTTCTAAATATAATTTCGATTGACATGGCTTTTTTGCTCCCAGGGAAATAATAATGATATTCCAACTATGCCACGAGGGGTCTTAGCCTCTTTAGTTGTATTTTTTTGCGCCCTCTGTTTAAAAATAGAATAAAAAAACAGCAAAATTATTGGCTGAGATACATGTGACTATTGCTTAGCTGTTGTTTCAGAACAATGGATAGCGCCGCTGTTGTTTCAGAACAATGGATAGCGTCGCTGTTGTTTCAGAACCATGGACAGCGCTGTTTGTTGTGTGTAGGTGACAGGGAAGTGAAAGGACAGTCAACGAGGGAGAGAGAGCTGCAAGCCGCAAACAGCTGATTGCAGAAATGATCACAGGTCGGATTCAAACCTGGGTCAGCCTTGTTCATGGAGCGCGTGCTCTACCAGGTCAGCTACTGCGCCCCCCCTCGCCCAGCCCCCTCAGTCACTTCATCCTGGCGTCGGGCCTGACTCCAACTGTCCAGTTAAATAAAATGTTATTTGGCATTCAATGACATGCTTTTTTAATGATATAACACAGAATAATAATCAGCATTACTATTCAGGGAAGACAATTAGCCTACATTTTATTTGATGGGGGGCGGGAAGTGACCTGGATAACCACTCGTCTACACCAACAGAAGTTTAGCAGAGAGTAAAGCAAATTAAACAAATCCATTCTGTTACCTGATAAATATTCACACACACACACACACACACACACACACACACACACACACCCTTTGTTCTGTAGTTTATATGTTTCTGTAGCATATCCTTCAACCTACTAGCTCAGTGGTAATTTTGGTTACAGTTATTAATTTAATTATTAATTGATAGTTTAGTGTATTTTATGAGACTCAATCAATTAATAATTTCTCTTCTTAAAGAAGAGTGGTGCCCCTGATGACTTTATTAATTAAGATTATCTTTGATAATTCTGATAGCCATAATTACTTGATTGCACCTACACAAGTAGGTGCCCCCATTAAACATTGTAAATCCCAACACACGTAAGCTGCCAATCAGACCGGTCAAACTGCTCCACAGTCTGCCTGAAATTTTGCTGAAACCAGGTGCCATCCAGTCGGGGTTCATGGACCAAACAATACTCTCCCATTTGTGTCCTCGCTTGGTTTATTTTGTGTAGCCACCTTTACGTCTGTGTCTGGCTTGCTGCAAAATAACGATACCAAGAAGCTTCCTTTGGTTTGTGTCCATTTGTGTGTGTGTGTGAGAGAGAGAGAGAGAGAGATGGTGAATCAGAGAAATAAAATGTTATTTTCTGATTTTTTTTCACAGCAGCTACGTTCTGAAGCACAAATTTACATACACACACCACCGCACAACCCTGCGCTAATTGCCTGATTTGGTGTGAATACAGCCTTAAGGCCTGGTCACACCAGCATTTGGCAAAATCTGTTGGGACCACTGGGTCGTTTATTAAGGTGACTTAAACTGAACTTTTATTGTGAAACATGAGCCACTTGAACTCAATCTCCCACAATCCTGCAGACTTCATACCTGTGTATGAACTCTGGTCAGTGTGATCTGTGACCTGTGATGTCACCAGGTCTTCAACTGGCCATTGCTCATTCTCTTTCTCCTGGACTCATTCAGCTGCCTGTGCCATGTAATCTGCTCAGAGTAGAAACACCAAACCAAACTCTCTTTCTTACTGCAGCAACACAAGAGCCTAAGTACGATTCCTTCAATTATTTCAATCAAATTGCTGTGATCAGTGGATTTGCTCACAGGGGCAAGTAAATCAATGCAACATTTGCATATCAAGTGAAACTTTGGTGAACTTTGACGTTCAAATTCATGCCTTTGATCAATAACAAAATATCTTGACAGTGCTGAACTTTGAAGGAAATGACAGAGGGAACTAGCTAGCTCGAATAGCTTTTCCTGCCCATCTTCAATAACTCTCTATTGAATTAAATGATATACAATCCTGAGAACAAAATGCCAGGACAGTACAGAGAAATGAGAAAGAAGCTCAGAGACTAGTGCTACTACTAGTGCTAGCCGTTAGCTCGCCAGCTACAGTACAGTACCAACTAGACCTGCGTGTAGTCCCTACGTTACCAAGCTTCTAGCACCACCTATTTTGCAAAGACACTCGGATGAATTTTGTTGTGCCACTTTCTGGTGTAACCAGGCCTTTAGAATTACAAGTAGATATTGTGTTAGTGAAGAAGAATAGACTTAATATGTGTTACTATCATAGGTTTTGGGCTGCAGTGAGACAAAGGCAAAGCCTGAGTAACAAACAAGACTGTAAATATTCATTTAAAATATGATGTGTTCCCAGAGCTATTCAAATTGAATGAGATAAAAGAATGAGCTGGAAATTAATTCAGAAATCAGAAAATCAGTTGCATTGTTATTCTGCCTGCATAAGAGTCCAAGTTTTCCATGGCATGGAGTGTTGAGTTTGAAGCTTCCTCCCCTGGGACAGCAGCCGCCCCGCTTAGTGAGGAGTCGTAATCTCCTGACAAAGTAAATCATTAATGCTAAATTATTAAGTAGTGCAAAATATAACACACACACACACTCTCACTCTTTTCAAAGCCCTGCAATGTCGTGCATCATTGGCTTTGGTAACTATTCTACCTGAATCACTGTCCTTCACACATGACAGCAAATCTTGTTACTGTTGTGATACAAAACTCCCACCGAATGTATGCTTTGACTTCAGTAAGAAGGAAAAAATTATTTCATCAAATCAATTGTTTCAGTTTAATTCAGTCTTTTTTCAATTCAGTTTTATTTATATAGCACCAAATCATAACAGAAGTTCTCTCATGTAGAGCAGGTCTAGATCATACTCTTTATAATATTATTAACAGAGACCCAACATTTACAGGTGCTTTATGCACATTTTGCAGAAAACATTTGACATAAGTAATAAACATTGTCCCTGGATTAGTAATGGAGTTCCACAATGTGCTCAACCAGAAGTGAATTTGGTAACAGTTCATACCTAATGTTGAGGATGGATCATTAGTTAATAATTTTGAAATACAAACCATGTTTTTCCTTGATGAAAGCTTTTTTTAAACAATTTATGTGCAATTTTGGCAGAACAACTTACATGCTTTGCTCAGTATGGGCCTTATATTCACTTAATAACACTTAATATATATGGTCTATTCTTATGTAACAAAACACAAAGCAACAAGTGTTAATAGTGTCCAAATAATTCTAAATTAAATCTTTCTAACTCAGAATATGTTCCCCATTCTATAGTGAGGTCTTGCTCATAACTAATTCACTAGTAGTTTGACATTTATTAACCCACACAGGTTCACAGTTAGCTTTGTACATGTTGTTAATAGCATTTACCGTTACCAACATTAGTGTGGTACCAATGTTTGCCTGACTTGCACAGCTTAGCTACCATTAGATTGCTATTGCTCTTTTTTTACACTCGGTGCTTGAAATAGCTGCCAAAAATGAAAGTGACTGACGTACACGTCTTGCGAAAGCGAGCAGAGCCATAACAACCTAATGTTAGCTAAGCTGTGAAAGTCAGGCTAATGTTGGTGCTACACTGAGTGACTAGCTAACGTTGCTAACGGTTATTTAAGACACTACGGTTATTATCAAAATGATAACGCTAACTGAAAAGTGAAGTTAACTAACTTAAGGATGAAAAAGCACTGTAAGGTGATCACTAAGGTTGGAGGCGAAGGTAACGTTACTGTAGAGTTGACAGACCTGGCAGTTCGTAAGTATGGATCTACATTGTACTGCACTGTGCAAGTAGAGAATAATGGATTATGGATGGATGAAGTGTGAAGAGATGGCAACTTTAGAATTTGGAACCTGTGTGGGTTAATAAGTGTCAAATCACTCATGAATTAGCTATGAACAAGATCTCACTTTAGAATGGGGAACATATTCTGAGTTAGAATTATTTCATTTAGACTTATTTGGACACTATTAACTAACTAATAATTGTAGTTTTGTATTTTGTTACATAAGAATAGACCATAAGGACACTAGGCTGGCCCAATCACATCTCTCACTGGGCCAGCCCCACCCATCTCCTCTCCCTCTTTTTCTCGTATCAGATACTGTGGCTCAGAGCCAAACATCTGTTTATAAAGGAGGGCATTTTTGTCAATTGTCAAAACGAAAGAAGGGAGGGTGCAGAGAAGTTGCGGGCCAAAAAAATTAATAATCTAGATGCGGATGCCGCCAAATGTGCTAAATCACATATGTTTGCTGCAGGGGCTGCAGCAGTTGGTGCTCACTCAGTCAGTCAATGCCACATAGTGTAGCATAAGCTATTTTGTAGCCAAGCATAGTTCCCTAATGCTGTTGCAACTTCTGCTGACTATTCTAACGTTAACTATCTAACTAATTATTATCATAATTATTATTATCATCATCATCATTATTATTATGTATTTAAGGTAGAATTTTAAATTTTAACCACAAGTGAGATTTTCCTTGACTAGATGATCACATTCCTGTCAATGCATTGTAGTAGGCTACTTTCAACCAAATAGTCAGAAAGACAATGGCATCAAATTACATAAAGTACTCCCTCAGATATTTTATACTGTATATTACTATATTATAGACAACGTACAAGGTAATTAACATCGGACTACAGTTGAGATTCCAGCCTGCAAAGATACATTTATTATTAATATCTGGGGTTGTCAAATGGGTTTTGCAGGTATGGTTTGTTACAGCAATGTAGCTTACATGTGTAATCTACGGGGGCCCAATATGATATTCTTTCGTGGTGTCCAAAATCTCTGGCGGCACTTGGCAGAAAGACTAACAAAGAGGTGAATTTTATTTTGTTTCTGTCCAGTTTGAATGAAGTGTGTTTTAGGATGATCTAGGAGGTAAAATTACTGTTTTTCCTCAATGGAGCGCCCATTTGTTTTGGTCAGAGATGCTGGTGCATAGTACGACATTTAGTCTCAGTGAATGTCGCATACAGCTCCTTTAAGGCACTGAAGTACGTAGGAGCCAGATAATGCTGTGCAAAATAATCAGTCCTAATGACCCATCTGCAAGACCGTGATCCCTACATGCCAGTAGTGTGGTGGCTGCTATCTTAGCAGCACCTCAATCTGTTGCCTTTAACTGTGGCCTATTTTTGAACTAGAAATTGCTAATTTTCACCAAATACTAACCTGAAAGATACAGTAGAAGTTCAGTAGCAACGAAGACCAGAAGCACTCAGTTCGTCTTCCACAGACTACTAGATTTGAGAGTTTGGGCAGAAGTTTTCTTCTCAGGCAACCTGAATGCAACAGTTTGAGTGCCTAACATTCCACCTGTCTGCTGCTTAGATTTACTATTTCTGTCCACAGTAATTGTGAGGAGCAAAAGAATGTAATGGTCACCTATATTATTAGGACTATATTATGCTCTGCAGATCTTTTAATCAAAATAAACACAAAAGTGGTCACATAATTTTGATAAGGGGTGAGTTGTATGGACAGTTTGTTCACTGCAACATTTTGTTGATAGAACTTTGGTAGATCAGTATTCTAGGGATGACATTACAAATAAAATAGGAAATACAGTGAACTGGTTAGATGAAGAGCTGCAGGAAGAATGTGTGAATCAAGAAACCTCCAACAGATCAAGGTAAAATGCTGTGCTGGCCTGTCATATCAAAACTTAATCACTGTTACTCACAGTACACACAGGACAGATATACCCACTCAATCTAAATTCAACATGGGTAGAACTGATGTCAGGAAGTAATGCCATGCCAACTTTGTCAGTAAATATATTATTTAATTCATCATTAACTGATCATTGATTCATTATTAACATTCATAGTAATGACTCTAAAACATGTAATAATCTCATGACCTTATAGCATGTTCTTGGTCAATAATATGCTGATGAAATATCCTTTTTATTAGTCACCTTTCCATCTTTTAGCACTGAAATTCATTATTGTACATACAGCCTCACATTCCCATGGTGAAAACAATGTCTTAGAAACAGGAATAAATGGGTGTTCAGTCTGTTTCCAGTATGGACCAGATATGGATTGTACTAAGTCCCAGGAGAGGGCTGTGGTCTCCCTGATGTCGGGTCATGAGAGGGGATTCCAATAAAAGGGAGCATCCCAGTAGAGGGAATCAATTATTAAACTCCCACCTCTCTACAAAGGTTATTTTTATCCCATTGAATCACAATAGATGGATGTGGAGCCAAGTGTATTATTTCCATAAGGAATGGGAGATGAATGGACTGAACTGATGAAATGTGACAACAAAAGCAATACATCATTTGAAGTGTTGTCACTTGTTATCCACAGTGATATTTTGTTCAGAAATATATTGTTTGAATGCCAGAATTAGCTGCTAGTCATAGGTCTATTATTGCATTGTACTAAATGTCAGTGTTCTTTGACAGTAAAAGAGCAAATGCCTTAGTGATGGGTATCTGGACTAGGCCAAACTGTTTTTGAACATTATAGAGGAAGGAAGCTGTCTCAGCCATTAAACCTGAAAAAGTGTGAGCTTATCAAAAGACCCACCAGGCCAGTCCACTGTAGGATCAAACAAATACTAGCGATAAGAACATAAACCTAACCATGAGTGCTAATAGTGTAAATTCCATCATACTGAGAGCATAGGTGTTGCAATCACTGATTATTGTAGACAAATGTAATTAAGGCTATTCTACATTTTGTTTCTGTACCCTGAAGGAGCGAATCAGACCTTAACATACCGTGCAGTGGTGTGTAATTAGGTTTTTAAATGTGTTAAATGCTGTTTCCAAATAAGAGGGACCTCATCCATGATGCAACCTGAATATGTAAATCACATCATGACCACCTTCATATTATGATACATACCGTTAGATTAATTCATAAGCTGCTTTCTTTACAATCCTGAAACCCACCACATTTACAATGTAAAGCAAATATACAATGTTCACCAAAAAGTAGTGAGAAATACATCAAATACGGCAAAAATTGCTGAAGTGAAAAATGTTCAAATGAAGTAATGTGATTTTTGTAATGCTGTCGATTGTCTTGAAGCATTTAAAATGTCATTAAAAGCTAATGAGTCTCTGTAATGAAGCAATTAAAATGTGTCCTGCCATTAGTGTCCTTTCTCTTCAAGTTGTTAAGGTCACATCAAAGTAGTTGGCACATTTGAGCTGCACACAAAAAGTTTCACTAATGCCCATTGTACCTAGAATTATAACCAAGTTGTAGCTTCAGTGATTGAGCAGAACTGTCTTTTTGCAGAGCTTGAACCTTATACAGCTATATTTTCTCATTTTGACCAGGCCACATATAGACTGTACATTACATTTATCACAAAACAGGTGTATTCTTATTGAGATTGCCCTTTTAACACACCCATGTCAATACATTGTGAAATAATCCACATATGATTGTAACATGTAATGAGGTGACTCATGTTCTGTCATAAAATCAGTAAATATTTGATATAACAACATTATTTTAGTTATTATCATTATTCAGTGATTAGTGATAATGTTTAGCCAGTCCTGCCTCCGCTATTGTTCGACTTGACCCCTTAAGGTTGTAAAAAAGGTTATAAAGGTTGTTTCCTATCCTTAGGTTTAAAATTACTGTAACAGAGTTTATCATGCCTTGGTTCTGTTGGAAATACTTATCAGGAAACACCTGACGCTACTTATTCCTTACATAAACTATTTTCAATGACGTGACCCTGAGTCTGGTCTAGCCCATCTGATGATGATGAGAATGATTAAGATGAAGCCAGTATTGTGGATGCTACTCACAATGATGTGAACAAAAGGGTGTTTATTGGCACAAATAGACCCATGGTTTGCTAATAAGTAGTTCTTGAAAAATTGTGAATGGAGGACTATGTATTAGATAATGATAAATTACTTAACAGATTTCAACATTTAAATGCATAATTTTGTTCCTAGTTAATTATCTGCTTTAAACTTATAACTACTCATTATTTTCTAGTTACTTACATATTGTGTGACAAAATCATCCCAACTCATGGTCCACTTACTAGGTGTTTGTTTTCCTCCAGAACTTTCAACTGTATCTCATGATCTTCATCAACAAATGGAACTAGCTCAGGTGTCGTCACGTGACCTAAATGGAGTGGCTGAAGAGGTCATTTAGAGCTGGCTTCATAGACCATTCTTGAACAGAGACAGGGGTTGCACCATCTACTCTTTGTTCTCTCTCACCCTCTGTATTCACTGCCTGTCCCTTTCTCTGTGACTCCCCACTGTCTCTCCTGCTGAAGTGTAAAGTAATTTAATAAAATTATATACACTTTCTTACACTCCTAATTATATCTTTGTGTTTGAATCATTTTGGATTTGAATTATATAAATTTATCTCAAAACAGTACATAAATGTAAGAAAAGTGTGTTATACAATAATATTTATACAATAATATATTATTACTACTACTACTACTACTCCACGCTGCTAGGTGTTTGTGTTGTTAAATTCAGCCTATAGGTTCCACTGTAATTATCAAAGAACATATACATGTCTGTGGTAATTATATTGTTTGAATTGGATCAGGTCAGTTTTTGTTTGTGTTGAACAGCACCGGGACATAATGTTAATCCTGTCCTTGGCACAGTGGGCAGTACCTGCTCTTCCTCACTTATCTTCCTTACCTTTTTTTATTTTCTCTCAGTCTCCTCGTCTTGTCCCTTCCCAAAGCTGAGCTTTGATTGACGGAGTCTTTTCATTTTCATCTGTCACAGTGAAGAAAGTAAACACAGGGTCAATTGATATTAATATGTAAATGTTACCGGCCTCCTCTGGGATAATCTTGCAATGAAAATAAATATATATATACATGGGTACCTCATTTTAACATGAATTTCAACACTTTACACAAACTGAATTGAAAGAAAGTATTGACAGTATTTCAACTTTCGTTAAAAGTTTCAGTCTACCATTGGATGGATGGAATTAACGTTAGCTGACTAGCTAACTAGTTCATTCACTCAAGTTAAACTATAGATGCTATCATGATGGATGGCCACTGTTTAAAGTAACGTGACCACACAGGAGCTATTCGTCAGATGATGTCTGGGGATGAATGGCAATGAACTACAAGCAGTCTACTAGTGAAATTCTCTAGTTACCTGTATCACATGTCACATGGATTCAGCTGCCTGTCGTACTGAAGTAACGTTATTTTCCAGCAATTATTTCACGACTATTATATACACACACACCTCGGAAAAAATACAGAGGTCCGGACCTCTGTGACCTAAATGGTACGGCCATGCCCCCCACCCCATGTACAATCAACTGTTATCACGTGACAGGCGTTCCACAGTTAGGTCAGATAACACCTGAGACAGCTCCATTTGCTAATGAAGACTGTAAGATGTGGTTGAAAGCTCAGAAAAAAGCTAGTAAGAGTACCTTACTATCTAGTTGACATTAACTTGTCACACATAATGATCCCAAGGCCAAGAATGCACTTCCATTCTTAATTCCTGACATGTTTGTTACTAGTTTAATGCCACTAAGTAAGGTGGTGCATCATAGTGTACCAGTTCATACATTCACAAATCATTTATTATTATCTATTGACTTAGCTTTATTCAGGAACTGCTTATTAGCAATTTAATGTTAATTAAGAGTTTTATAATTAAAATTTACTTCACTTGTTCCATAGTAACTCCTCAAAATGTTATGTGTCAAGCAGGGAACTCAGGAAACACAAGGGTTTGGACCCAAACACAGACACAGAGGCAGAGCCGGTGAAAACACACAAAGTAAATACTCTGGGGATGGGAGACAGCAAGACACAGGTGAAACCAGTTAAGGCGACGCAAACAATCAAAACTGGAGGGAAACACACAAAGACAGGAAGTGAAGTTACAAGCGACACACGAGGAAGAACTCTTACCAAAATAAAACAGGAAATGACTAAACTAAAACCTAAAACCATGACACAAAATGTTGTATGAACAAATTAATTTTGACCTAGTTTAGGCTCTCTTCGATGTATTCTGCCTTCACACACGGGAGATCATGATGGGTGTTGAAAATGTAACCTCCCATTACAGTATTGATTTTCACTGGCTGACACTTACCTAATGTGATTCCACTACACTATTCACCACCATGATCATTATATGATCCAGCTTTATTTACCTTGCTGCACATTTTGCATGGTGTAATGCTCTTACTGTTGAGTTTTATAAGAATGAGTAAATGTCTTGGCATAAAACCATGAAGAGGAGGAAATCCAAGTGTTTTAATTTTTTTTAACCAGAATCTCAGGAGTGGTACAGTACAAAGGATGCTACACCCTAAATCTCTAATGCAGGTTCTGATTGTTCTGATGGTGCAGCTCAAATGTGTGGATCTCAGTTCACAAAAGACCCATGTAGTTTAACATTGTGTGATCTGAATCCTACCGTGTGGGTTGCACAAAAAAAAGAAGGAACAGAGGGATAAGAAGAAATATGAAGGTGACAGTGTATCAAAACACAAACTGTTGTCATTGTTCACCTTCATTTCTGATTTGAAGCCCTCCAGCTCCCTTGCTGCCTGCCATGTAAATCAAGGTCAACAGATTTTTTAGCAGCTCTATTGCTCTTCTGCACTCAAATCTCATTTGGCCATCGCTCACAGGCTTATCCTACTGTATGGTAATTTCATTTGATCCCACCCAAGCTAGGCATAGAGCTCAATTTGACATTGCTGGAGAAGGAGATTTTTACAAAATGTGTGTGGGTGAGAGAAATGGAGGAGCTGAGAGATTGAAGATTAGTGGTGATACATCAAGGATAGAGATATAATGAAAGTGTGTGGGGCTATGGAGTGACTGTTTTGAATGGCAGAGAGCACTGCATTTGGCACTTTTCAGCAAGCTACAGTGCCACGGTTGGTGGTATATGTAGCTGGTTGCTCTCATTCTCTCTCAATTCCATTATTTCCATTAGTCACCGGCTTTCACTTTCCTCTTCAAAGTCTTATAACCCGACACTTGCACACAAATGCTGAATCGAGAAAATTAAACCCAGAAAGCAGCAGGCAGTTGAAGTGATTTTAGTGGGTACTAGTTATATTTATTTTCCAAAATCACTCATCATTTTATGCCCACTCCATCGACATGACTAGAAAAAGAGGTGGCGTGCACAGGATTTTTTTCCTGAAAATTCTGAAACCTGCATTCCCACCTTTTCCTCATGCAGAGTGAGTTTGTCACACAGTTGTCAGACCTGTCCCACTGCAACGTTGTGTTGGTCTCTTTTCTGACCATGCAGAACCCTCACCTGTCCATCACAGGGCTACAAGACCGAGGGGTGAAGTATTGAGGACAGAAAAGGCATAAAACATTGAGAACAGGAGAGAAGGATGAGGGGAAACATCAAAGTAGAGGAGATAAAGAATAGGTGGAGTGGAGAGAGTGTTATAGAGGAACCCTGTCTCCTACAAATATTATTTATACACTTGTAGCATGATCAACCCCGATACTGATGAACATTTTGGATCTTTATTAATGAAAAGAATTAGACTTTTTTGAAAGGTGGCTTCTAAGTCATAAACCAGGCCTGTCCAGAGAACTGATAAGCCTTCCCCAGCAACCTCATGACTTTTGCCGGACTCAGGTCACTAATGAGGCTTGAATGACAATTTTTCGATTTAAGGTGGCCTGCAAAAACTCACGAAGCATGAACAACCTGAGCCAGTTTACTAAATTACAACTTACTCTCCCTGATCGTGCATAACACAAACTGACACCAGCCTCTTTTAAGGAACATCTCATGATCTCTGGTCTTCATCAAGAGAAAACCAGGACCAAAAGTATAAAGAAAATGACTTTGCCATGCAGAATCAAATGTATTAATCAATGTGTTACATTAAGTAACAATATAAGAAGACTGTGGAACTTGACGTTGTCATGCTGATGCCACAAAGAGCAATACCCTGTCAACAAGAATTGTTTTTTATTTGAAGAAATTAATATGATGTCATACAAAGTATGGATCACCATTTTCTGTATTAACAAAACTATTCTTTCAGGACATCCATAATAATTTGGGACAGCATGTGTGATAATTTGGGATATAGTTTCAGTAGTGTAAGTCCTTGCCACTCTAATGACATATTGCCAAGAATATTTTCAACTGATCTCTTGTTGTCTTAACCTTAATATTAATCAATTGAACATGCCTAAGGTTACTGGATGTTACATATTCCCCTATTATGATGTGCTGAATAGCTAATGAAGCAAGAAATGTGAATATGTATCTACATGACAATTAATTTATCATGGCTGGTAATAAGAGAAACTGTAAGTGAACTGCTGAATTCCACAGCCCTCAGAGCACGCATGTGTGTTTGTTGACCTCCCTTCTCCTTTCACCCCTGAGAGGAGAGACAAGCAGACAGACAAAAAATCTTCCTGAGATCAAAGATTGCTGAAATATGTGGACATCTAATTTGTGTGATTTATTTTACTATTTCATTTACTGGTACAGATATGTGTGTATAACCTATGCCTGGTGTGTCGTCATAATAGCAGATGTCGTAAGATATATTAGGCCTACCATGTATGACATTTAATTGTCTGTTAATTACTTAGGTTAATCTGATAAGACAAAGCTTTAACATGTGAGAATTAAACTTAAAATTTTATTAATCCATCAGAAAGAATTATGATAAGAAATGGTCAGTGTGAAGTTTCTTGCCTTGAACACAAACAACCCCACCCCTTTTAACAGAAGACTTTAAGACAAGAGGGAACTTCTTGTCCTCGTTCACTCAATTCTTAGTGTCTTCTCCGGTGCTCTCCAAGACCGCAGATCAACAGTGGATCTCAATCCCCGATGCAACAACGCTGGACTAAATCCTGAGGCCCAACAGGCCTCAACTGACCCTATGGGACCAAAGGCACACAGAACATGTTGGGAAAATACTGATATCCAACAAGTCTGAAAGAAAAAAGCCTGCTAAAAGGAGATCTATCTCATTTCTGAGATCTAACAAGGTTAGAAAAGAAGAAACCCTGGGCCCTACGCACCAATCACGTGGTACAGAGAAGGAGAAACAGAGAGAGATGGAGAGACGGAGTGAAATAGACTCAACAATTTAATTCTTAAAGAAAGAAAATCTATTAGTAAACTTAAATTGCTGATACCAGAATAAAGAAGTTGCTACATCCAGTTGCGGCACCAGAGTCCTAACGAGGACCGTAACAAACTTTAAACTCAGCCAAAAGCTGGCAGACGCTCACACCGCGTTGCCATCACAACCGAACTTCATCAGCCTGCTTATGGAGGAGGAGATCCGACTCAGGCCAGAGTCGCCTCGTGGGACTGAGAGGGCAGCCTGAAACATGGAACTAAGAGACTAAATTAATTAATTATAAATAACTATCAAGATTTTTTCCTGATAAAGGACTGATGCCCTGTTGTAAAATGAATTTACTGAGTTGAATACTGTTATTTAATATGAACACTGATTTTATTCTGATAGCCGGAAGTGAGTGTAAACCTTCTCCTTCCTTTTACCAAATTAAGATCATTCGATATGATCAGTTTAATGCATTTAAACCTTTAATTTGCTACACACTAATACCACACATTTTTTTTGCCAAATACATTTTGGAGGAAATGTAATTTCTGCCTGGATTATGTTTGTTGACAACATTTTTACCAATCCAGGATATTATAGGAAAACAAATGAAAAATGTTGACAGTGAACATTTTGCACATTCAGTAAAAACATTTTAGCATTGAAGAGTTTGCAGATATGGTCCTTCCAAACCTTTCCTTGTTATGTTGACTTAAAAAAAACATTACACCTTACAAAATGTATTTTCAAATGCATATTAGTTGTATAATTATGTATGTAATTCTTAGGAGACCATGTTGGATAGAGAGGTGAAGAATAGCAAAGAGTGAAAAATAAAAACAAATAATGAGGAAAAGGGGAAAAGCAGTTGTTAAAGACAGAGGAGCGAAGGGAGAACAAGGCAGAGGAGTTTGGGACATAAACAAACTGTCCTCCCAACATTCCCTCATACAAACTATTGTTTCACTTTGAAATGCTAAAATTGCTGTAGAGTGTATGAAACAGCACCAGTAACTGGGGAAGTTTTGTGCCAATTGTTTAAAGTGTTCCGGACTTTAAAGACTCTGCTGTTGAAATGTTTTAAGTCATATTTTATTGTCTTAGCTTTGCTTTCACCCCTGGCTAACAGGGGAGCAGACGGTCCACAGGGCTTCAGCACAAACACTACAATATAGAGGCTTTGTCACTCATCTTCTCTAAGCATGCCTGCTCTCTTGAGAAGCGAATACTACTGAGATGCACAGTGCATCTTTATAATACAGTTGAAGTAACTATCCCAGTACAGTACTCAGTGCTGTTCCTCCATTGAGTCAATAAAGAATTCCTTTTACAACCTCTTTATGTATTTCCATGCTCCATCTACTTTAGGCAGCCTTAGAAGGATGTTTATGTTGATGAGGATGTTAATTACTGTCAGGTTAAATATGTGGCTCTGTAACTGTAGTGGAGAAAGAGATCAGAAAACAGGTGAAAATATTGTAGCTGGTTTCTGCAGAGCTCAGTGTCATCCTCCATCCTCTCTGTAGACTTCAGAAAGACGCTGACAGCAAACAAGTGGGGCAGAGAGGGAGATGGAGAGATCCAGAGAGAAATGAGGAGCTGAAGAATACATGATGTCTATGTAAAGTTATTCGACACATGAGTAGATTTCCTTTGTCAAACATGAACAGAATCCTTTTCAAAGAAGCCCCCTGGTGACGGCTCCTAAGAGGAAGTCCTCGGGGAGACAGTAGCCTTAAGAAAGAAAAAGATGCAACACGTCTGCCAGATAGGAAGTGACTTCAATCTGCACATCGATCCCAGATTTCTATATTTAGCAATGCTGCTCTAGATCCATACATTCATTTTTTTTTATCACGTTTGACTCATCACTCCTATGTACACCATATCTAATTATTTAATTGGCATACAAGATTTTCATCTTTGTATTCCCAGGAGAGCTGGCCATTATGTCTGTGTTGCTTGTCAAATGAAGTACATAGGGAGAGTTTTTCCTATTTGGATGTCTGAAGTTTGTATTTTAAAGGAAAACACCTAAAGTCTGCTGTTTTTTGTTAAATTTCAGGTACAATGTGGATACCAGGAGCTCCAACCTTTCGAAACATGTAAGCAGCCTTTGACAAATCCTATTAATATGCTCCATAATGACATGTGAACTGGTATGGAGGGCTGAAACTGACAAGAGGCGGTAAAAAAATCATCAAATGAGTCAAAAATATAACTCAATACATGAATAAATAATACTAAATGCTAAATAATTAAAATGTAATGTAAAAAGAAATAAAGCGTTTCCCTTATCTTCCAATCAGTTGGTTAAAAAGAGAAAAGTTTTTTTTTTTTTACCTCCAATAAGTTAACTTATTTTATTTTACTCGTCTGCTAATCTTTTACTACCTCGTGGTGGTGTAATTTTTCAAACTCCTATTTTTTGGTCTTAGCACATGGTTAATGATTTATCTATTCCCTGTTTCCCAGCAAACATCTCCTATTTTCACCCATCTCATTATCATATAAGCATTTGGAAAATTAGAAATGTGGTAAGGAAACTGGGAAATGTTTGCTACTTCTGTAAAATTAGGGAATACATAAATAGTTTAACTGTGTGCTAAGGACCAAAAAAGAGAAAAGTTTTAGTTTAGTTAAATTTAAAGAAATCGAGAATTTATTTGTTATGCCAACCCTTTAGGTTTTTTCATTGTGTGTTTTCAGCTTTTCCTCTAACTTGTGTCTGCCTTTCCTCACTGCCTACCTGGATGAGCAGAAGGTAGGCTAACGTTCCGTTGTGCCCCTTTATGTCATTCCTTCTTGTTATCTGCTGGACAATTCCCAAACTGAGCTGAGGTCTTCGCATTGAGTCAAACATCCAGCTGGATGAACTTTCATGGTATTTCTGTGACTGCTAAACTGGTTTATATAAAAATGAAGGGAGTCACACTGTACCACAGATAATAGACCATCTGGGCTGGATTGTGAGTAGATCTGCTCATCTCTGAGACTACGACTGTAATCTCAAAATCCCACGACAGAATGTTACGTCTTTTTCACCTGTTCATTTCAATGTATTTTAGTGACAGCTCCTCTTACTGCCCTATCTATGGTAAAAAGATGTTTTGATACGATATGACCAACTTATAGGAATACATATTGCTTAATGATGCATTACACAAACTCTAGTAAATAACTATGATTACATTAAATGAAAAATTACATTTTAGTAGTTGTTTATGAAATATGGGAAATGTGCAATATCATTATATATAATGATAATTATATCATTATATATAATTATAATATATATATATTATAATTATAGTTTGTTTTAAGCACATTTAACTGTCACCCCATCTAGTTTTGTTAGTTAAGTGTGAGTGAGTCACTGAGTGAGTGAGTATGTGAGTGAGTAAATAAGTGAATAACTGAGTGAGTGAATAAGTGACTCATGCATCCACTTATTCACTCACTCAGTTATTCACTGTGTGCGATGTGTATGTGTGAGTCAGTAAGTTCATTTGAATCCATCTGTTTTATGCACATTTTCAATTCAATCAATAGGCTTTATTGGCGTGACATTTGACATGTGTTGCCAAAGCACAATTACTGTTATGATAGACAATGAATGAAATAAAAAAATGTTCAATTTACAACACCAGAAATTAGACAAAAAGTCGAAATATCGTAAAAACATTCTTACGCTTGGCTGGAGTGGAAAGGTTGATGTATCGATAAAAACCAAATGCAACAAAGTGCAGCAGAAACAGACTTAGTGACTAAATAATGTCGTACATGAAACATGTGACTTTAACATCCACTGAAGCTTCTAAAGAAGAGACGAAAACATCAGATCTGTGTGGAGTGATGAGGAGACTGTAACCTTCCTCAAATTAATAATACATGAAACTAACAGAAATGTTTTCCATCATTTGAGGTTTAACTGGACTGGACTTGTAATTACGTCATCTTGTGGTGCCTTCTGCTTCTCCAGTGGTTTAGTGACCCAACCAGAAAATTAGCACAACCAACTGTTTATCTCGATGTGCCCAACTCACTGATATTTGCACAACAGTAGTGGATGGAAACCTGCATTAATTACTTAATATTCTGTTGCTGATTTTCTAGAAATTTGGTTAAATTTTGTGCTACATTTGGATGGAAGCTTGACTACTGAGTAAATATGAGTGAGTAAGTAAGGGAGGGAGTAAGGTAGGGAGCGTGTAAGTCAGTTCGAGTGATAAGATGCAACAAGAAAATAAAATACCAAAAAATAAAAATGAAATGGTTTTAAAGTAAATCAATGAAAGCTCATGAAACTATATAATGAGAATGTAAACTTGTACTTTTCATTCAACGACCATGTAAGTCTCCACTGAAGCAAACATAGAAATGGTATTAAAATATCAACTTCCATGTTTTCCTGTATTGGTAATGGTGCACTGATGTTGAGTTGCATGCGTACTGTTGGACTGTGTTGTGCAGTATTAACTGGCTGGTCTCCTCTCCTCCGTGAAGGACTTCCTGGGTCAGATGTTCTGTACGTTGGGGGAAATCATCGGCTCGACTGGCAGCAGGCTGGAAAGGACACTCTCGTAAGTACAGCATACACGCAACGTGACCAGATATCAGAGAAGCATGCAGGTTTCTCTGTGAAGTGTGTGCAAGACATTGATCTGAACACAAAACCTTTGTTTAATGTCATCCACAAAATGCAGAAATAGGTCATTTTGTGCTACTGTAGATTAATTAATTAATTAATTAATCACATAATTTGTATTAACATTCCTGAAGTTTGGTATTAAATTCATATTGTGGAATCCATGAAGTGAAACAAAGGGATGAAATAGACACTTGTCTCTAGTTACATGAATGAACATAAGAGGGCAGAGTTAAAAGCAATTCACTTCAATTGAAACCTGTACAACTGACAAATTCAAGGACTCGTGGGTCAGAGGTCACCGTTTTTCAACAATGACATGTAAATTTGCGCAGTCAGCCAATAGAAACAGTGATGTGTGTTTGGAGAAGAAGAAGTCAGTTTTCTGGCGACGTGCCTTCACTTTGTTTAGTACAATATTACACTACCAGACTACAAACTGCCGCATTGCTCTCATACGCTATTGACAGTTTGTGATCGCTCTGCTCAATATTTATTGGTCACATCGGAACAGTGATTTCAAATGCTTTTTCGGGACTGAGGTCAGATTTGTTAACGGAACACTAATGTGATCGTACAAGTGCGCGGCAAAACCACCTTGCCTTTGCAAGCTCAACAGTTGCTTCAAACTGGTATGACGCAGCATTTTCATCACATTCTCTCACGAGAAGGGCACATCCCGCTACTGAGTCTTGACTGCGTCTTCTGTCTGTATGTCGAGTCCGGTGTGTGCTGTGGGTGTCAAATGATGCAGCGCAATGAAGGTGGTGTGTTTTGCACATTCGAGCTCCATAGATACCACGCCTCTGAGACTACAGCAGTGGTTACCAAAGTTGGTTACGATTTGTTTATTTCTGTTTTTTTAATTTTATGTTTCAAATAACATTTCACCATGTAAAAAACAAAACAAAAAAGAGGCAACATTTACACTAACTACATATTATAATAGTTTTCAGACCTATCAAAACAGAAGAAATAAGCAATACATACAAAAATTATCATATTAAAAACCTTGTTAAATATGCAGTTATGCCCCAGACAATGACATGACGGCTCATGGTTGCCAGTTGTCAGAGTAACACTTTGCTGCTCATGAGTTTTCCAGATGCACAACAGTCAGAAATAGCGACTGTCAGAGAGTTCAAAGAAATGCTGATTCATGTCAGCCCTCATCACAGTCCAAGATAAGAGAACCTGCCAGCCAAAAGGACTTAAGAGTACATTTTCTAAACAGTGAAAGCTACTTAACCTTCAGCTCTGTGGACAGGTTTTGGCTGCTTTTTGAAGACAGATAAACATCATTGTGTGATAGCACATTCAGTGTGGTTTTGCTATTTGGGACATCATATATTTATAAGCTGGATTTCTCATCCCTGGTCTACATGAAAAACAAGACAAGGACTCCCCTGTCAGTGGAGTCAGGCCTATGGTTTGTACTCTCTTGAACCTCTCCCCACATCAAGAGACTGCGCGGACAACAGCAGGCTCACATGTCCCAATAACGCCCGTAACCGTTAGCAAATATTTACTGACATTTTTTAACAGTGTCTGTTCAAGTGCTTGTGGATGCATTATTCTGTTGTAGATCAAGTATCAAAAATATGGTTAATGTGTACATTATTAACATGTTGAATAAGACACCACAAAGTACGTGGTAATCAGCCCATGGTTGTTAAGCCTGTATATTTAAGATTATTCTTCTTTTCAGCAAGTGTGCAGCAATTGAGCTTGTCGCAGGTTTAAATATTATTGATCATATGGATCATACTGTTAATCCTGCTGTATAGAAAATGTACTACATAGGTCAGTTGTTTCTAGTCTACATTAATGTGCGTGTGCACTTAAGATGTCGCATGTGCAGATGTTTCCAGGGCAGCCAGCCCCCTGTACTAAAAATCAGTTCTTGCACACATGACTGCAACCATATTTTGTGTTTGCTTGTTGTCGTTGCTGCACCTTAAAGATAAGAATGACAGAAATACATTTAACCAATTAGTTGTTATGGTGTGTCAAGCAGGAAAACAGGAGTAGGACCCAAATGCAGACTAGCAGGTAGAGCTGGTGCAGAACAATAATTTTATTAACAAAAAGGCTTACACTGAGTTTTGCGGGCAAAAGCAACTCTCAGCAGGTAAGCAGTCCAAAACAGAACCGCAAGTCCAACAGTGAGCAGGCAAAATCCAAAATCCACAGACAGGTAAGATACAAGGGACACAAAGACTCCAGAACTCACACATACAAGAAACCAGGGTGTCTGACAAAGATACAACAATCTGACACAGATCGAAGGAAGAACACAGACTAAATACACTCAGGTAGGAGCGACAACGAGACACAGGTGGATCCAACTGGCACAGGTGAAAACAATGAAAGCAAATCAAAAACAGGAAGCAAAACTACCAGACACAAGAGGGAGGGAGAATATTCCAAAATAAAACAGAAAATAACAGGACAAAAACCCCAAACCATGGCATTAGTATACTTAATTTATTCATTGTTTATTCAAAGCTGAAAATGTATCTGCAAATCTACACAGTACGATAGCCTAAAACTGCTGACTTTCATTCTGAGTCATATCAAATTGGCTTATATTATTTCACTTAAAACTGAAATAATAGAATATAGTATGATATTATAATAGACATTTTAAATGTATAAATATACATGTAACATATATGCATTTGTATGTATATATGCCATTTCATGGCAATCCCAAGATATTTTACTCAAAACCAAAGTCAGTAGGATACATCCCCTGGGGCCCATGCAGGTCTGTACAGAATTTCATGGCAATCCATCCAATAGTTGTTGAGATATTTCAGTCTGGATCAAAGTGGTGGACTGACCAACAGACTGATGTTGCCATATCTAGAGACCTGCCGCTAGCGTGGCTAAAAAGTTCAGTTAGAAGCCGACTCATTCTAATTTGATATCTTTGTTCAACAAACACTGACAATGTCACTTCTTATCCTTAATGCCCAATGGTATATGACTCTTCATGCAAGTCCCAAAAGAAAGGTTCAGTCAGTAAATAAAATGTCTACTTTGGCTATTTTAATGGAAGAAACTTTACAAACTGGAGTACAAATGTAAAGCCATATCCTGAGCCATCACTTGCAATAATTGCACTCTGATGAGAATAGACTTTAAAATTGAATATCAACTCACCTGCCCTGTGATCAGAAACAACATTTTCCTTTTCACTTGAACTTTGGATAGATTGCCCAATTTGAACAGAAAAACTGAAATATATATGTTCTTATCTTAAGGTCTAAGTAATATGCAACAGTTCGTGTATCAGGATTTTATCTGCAGATGTTAGTGATGTCAGTCATATTAATGAATGTTGGAATCTCTAGATTAGCTTGTCTGTGGTTACCTGTCAGTCTGTTATTGATTAGAATGAAATGCTGATTTGGGAGTCAGTATGGAAGTCATTATGGACATTGACAGCACTGCTTGCAGGAAGTCATACTGTATTTATTGTAGCTGTGCCTTGACCTCATTACGTCCTCTTACAATCAGGAGGTCAGAGGGCTCTGGACTACAGGCTGACTGGGAAAATGTACAGGAAGCCCCCAGCCCGTTCAGATATCATTAAGGTGTCCTTGAGCGGGGCTTTTACCCTTCAACTGGAGCTCCTCATTGGGAAGCTAAATGCAGCGTACATACAGTACGAATTACCCTGGAGATATTAAAGGTTAAAATGCCACTCTGCCACTCAAAGTATTGCGTTTTGCTTCAATACCAAGTACCACTGTAAGAATACAAAATGCGATCCAATTTTGTGTCATCTGTCTGTCTTTGATCGATCGGTCATCATCACTTTGCCAGGTCTGACAAAGGCAGACTTCTCTTCCCAGCTTGAAGAGAGCGGAGGAGCAAGCGGTGTGTTTGCCTGAGGCTGACAACATGAAACAAGATGAGGCTACTATTTCACCAAGACTCTGGTTTATGTGTTTTGAGAGCCTGGAGGGCCTCCACATGTTCTGCCTATAATGAGACGGTCATTGCGACAGGCTGAGCAGCCACATGTGTGTGTTTGAAGCATGATGATGTTGTTTTTGAGGTATTATTTCACAGAGGACAGGTAGAAAGAGATGAGAGATTCTCTTTCTCTCTCTTTTGTTCTATTGGAGATGTGAATGAATTGACTGGTGGAAACCTACTGCTAAAATGAAAACATAAACAACCTCAACAGTGAAAGGAAAACTCCTCTTCAGAGTCATAAAGCACATACGTAATGATCAACCACCTATAAATCATATTCCCAGTCTGAGACTCTCAGTTTGTCAAAGCCAATTGGACTGCTACTCCCGTGCTGTCATTTATCTTTGTTGAAGCCCGCGGGAGCATTTCCTAATTCAGACAGCTTGTCAATGAGAGGGAGAGGCTCTGATGCCCTTGGATGCCAGTGCTGGATTCTGTATGTGTGGGGTGTGGATTGTTGGCTGGGTCCCATCAAGTGAGGCTATGTGAGGGATGTGGGTTGTGTTACTAAGACGCAAAGTGTGTTCAGGAGCAGAGAGGGGTTATCGATGACAGGGACTGCAACTCTCACTTGGTATACAGCCAGATATATAAAAACAGCTACAGTATTCACATCAAACCCAGAAAACGCTTGATGGACGGACACATGCACAAGTTGGATTCGTTCAACATCAGTAACAAACATGAAGTTTTGACAGTGAGTTGGCACAGTTAAATGCCAGATTTAAAGGGAACAGTCTGACATTTTGGTAAATGTACCTGTTTGTCAAATTTCAACTGAGGCTTGAAACTAAGAAACCACATTGCTTTCACCTAAGAAAAAAATAAGAAAATGTTTTCTCGTAATTATGAGAGTCAAATCTCATAATTACCAGGCAAATAATTCTCATTATGGCTAGTCGTAATAGCCAGCGGTGTAAAGCCAGACATTGGCGGCATTTTGACTGACCTCTTACATAATTCTAATGTAATGTCTGATGTTAGGAGTTGTGTGTAAGGCCATGTTTGTAAATGACAAAACTTAAGGACACTCTCTTTTACACTGCTTACTGCAAGCTTTCAGCAATACTGAAATGTATATTAGTATTTGCCTAAATCCCCATGTGCCTCTTCTTAACACACCTGACAGCAGCCTACAACATAGTTCTTGTTACACTGATTGAATAAGCTACAAGATCCATATGTCATGAGATAAAGATCTTGTATCTTATTTCTTCAAACACACAAGGAAATAGAATACATGATTTTGTACTTTACCACTGAATCCATTTCTTGACCAAGTCCTGTCTGCATAGTCGGGTTGTCAGATTTAATAACTGTTATCACTTTACATGAAGAAAACTCTCGGACTCTTATATTGTGACTAGCTTGCTAGCTAACAAGGTCCAACGTGTATAAAATGTGTTAATGTGTGTGTGTGCCAGGTGAGCACGTCTGCTTCCAAGGCCAAATGTATTCTGGACGTTGACTGGACACACAGATGAAATTGCTGTTAATCTTCTCATCTGCATATTTACAACATTTTGGATACTAAAAAGATATTCATATTCTGATTTCATAGACATACATCTGTGTAGATGACTGCAGATTGCCTCAACTTTGATTTGTATTTACACAAGCTGTCAATGATGGCGCACACTAACACATCAATATCTACTCAATATCAGAATGTTTGCTGTACACAATGTACACACAAACATCTGACAGTTAAAAGACAGTTTATATCAGAAATGCTGACAGGAATGATAACCTACAGGAGGAGGAGAATACCCATGGCACAACATGATGGAATGGAAGAGTTTTAAGTTTAAAGCATATACACCTGAAAACACACACATAGACACGTAAATTATAAAAAATGTATTGATCTTCTTTTAATGGCAGACGGGTTTCCAAGGCAACTGAGAGTGTACTTTATGCTCTGTACTGCTGAAACATCCAGCTGGGTGAGCTGTTTCCTCCATGCTGCTCTATTCTCCTGTGCTTAAGATGACATCAGAGCCGCGGCGAGGATCTATTTTCAGATGCTGGGTGGGGAGAGGAAGAGAGCCCTGTGGCATTTAGCTCGTGGAGGACAGGATTATGAGGGAAACCCACATCGAGCACCGAGTCACGACGCACACTTATCTGTTTAGGCAGCTTAAGCACTCGCGGGCTGAAAGATGCGGCTATAATAGCAATCACCCACCTGCTGACCTAAACTGAACCGCCTCCTGCGCTTTGGTAATGTACTCCACAGTCAAGTTCTGCATAAAGTAGTGTGGCTGCTGTGACACTTGACACATGACCAAGACTCACTGGAAAAAGGCTTATTAAGGTGCATTAAGTGAGATATTTAGGATTTCCAAACACGAACAGACCATAATGTCTGCCTTGGGTTGACATGGTTGTTGATGAACACCAAGATAAATGACTTGAATTCTGAGACATCCCTTCTCTCTTTTTTAACAAAAAAACCAAAACATACATTCACTGAAATGTCAATTTTAGAATGCATTCCTAGGACTGCAGGGACATAGATACAGTATAGAAGGTACAGAGAAGACATTTTCATGCACAGCAGCGAAGTAATTAAAATATGGAGTGTTTATTTAAGCGTGTGATGTAAAATCACTCTACAAGTCATGTACTGTAAGTTGCCTAAATGTGCAGATCACAGTGAGATACTGGATCAGTGAGGTTCATTGTTTTCAGTTTTTAGACCTTTTCATGGAAAAATAGTTAATAGTGAATAAAATTAAAATAAAATCTTTAAAAGGAGCAAACCAGTTTATTGAATCCATAAGTTGTGAAGTTTCCTGCTCCAAGAGGACACAGATCAATCAAGTGAAATTTACAGTAAACAAGGTATAGACATACTTGACAGCTCAGAAAATACTTCCAATAATATAGAATAATAGAAATGAGGATAAAATTCCAGTGACCTGATGATTATGAGTCCCTTTAAAAAACCACGATGACGTGGTTTCAAATCATACACATTTCTCTATAACATTAAAAGTACTACACCAATTTAGCATTGCACTTCTATGACACTATTGGACGATGGACAATTTTTAAAAAAAGGATCAAAACTGATGGAGCCGAACCAGACATATCGTCTTTTTCATACCATGCAATCGTCTTTCTTGTCAAAACCTGGTGCCTACATTACCCACAATGCAACTTGGCCGCCAGAAGTACAGTCAGAGATTCAGGTGTGTTATGCTAGTAGCGGCTAATGTAGCCTGGAGCTTGGAGCCTCAAGCAGAGATGAGGAGCAGGCTACAGAGGTCTGGCAAGCTCATTTCTTTCTAACTCCACACCCCCAGATTTTTTTCATTTTCAAACTTGTAGTCAACAAGCCTGACTCAAACTGATCAGAATTTAGGTGAAAATTTTGTGTACATAGTACCCCATTGCTTACAGTAAGAAGCAGATTGAGAAAATAGGTGTTTTTTTAAAGTGAGTGAGCTGAAATGGTGTGGATTTTTTTCTATAGGATTTAGAATCATGTTCAAATAATACAAATTAACAGATGTACATTTCAGATAAAAAAATCATATAAAGTATATAAACCTATGATAACAAGACCTATGGAATCAGTTCCACAAGTTTAATTTCACTGTTGCTATTTTTACTATACCACCCGCAGACATCAAGAGATGTCTCAGAGAGCCATGACCTGCAATGATTGAATGGTATCCATAGCAACCAGCATCATCGGGTCCACCAGCAAAGTAGGTTTCTGTGGAGATGGAAGAAGGGCACTTATGACTATCTATACTATTTTATATATAGGGTCAGTGAAATACTAAGGACAGGTTGCTTGTCCATCACAGTTTTATTATTCCAGTGTTTAGCATATAGTGACTCTTTGACAGTCACCTCTCTAACTGACTTTGACAGGGCAGGGTCAGGGCTCACAGTTTATCACTATATGCTTATATATTGCACATGTACATGTGCATGCATTGATATTTTTCTCTTCATTATTTCTCCAACTGCCTCCAACCTTACGTACATACATGAAGAAGTCATTTTTTTGCTGCCTGAATTATTTCTTTCCATCCTCTTTCTTTTTAATGGCACCACACACAACTGGGGCTCCTATGCTCTCCAACAACGTCTCCTCTGCTGCCTCACACATTATAAATTTAAATTGGTTTGAATACGGTGAGGAGAGAGCCAAGCCTGTCCCCCATGGTTTGTATTTACAGTGCAGTGAGTCTGAAGTTCTCTCTGCTGTCGGCTGCGAAGGAGGTCTTCAGTCCCGTAATTGATTTGCTCTCAGTGCTCCTGAGCTGTGAGGTCTGGTTCTGCAGATATCTGTTGACACACGGCCCTTTACTTGATTCCACTTTGGTCTTCAAATGCAGTTTCTGACAAAGTTGTGCCATTAATCTCAGCAAAATACTTCACACAGTATATTCATCTGAGGCTTGACAAAAGAATTATTAATGAGCAGTGCACATATCAGCTGGCACACTTTATTAACTTTTGTGCTTAATGAGGGCTTTGCCTCTCAGATGTAAATCTCTTTTTATTGGCAGTCCGTCTTATTAAATATTAAAAAACCATATGTAGATGGATGCTTGATGTTTTTCCCATCCAGCGTGCCACTGATTCAGCAAACTGGCATGAGCTCAGCTCTTTGATCAATCCCTATCACTCCTGCCTGTTAACAGACCCTCACATTGATTTGGCACTTCACTCCATGGTGCCACTGTTTTTGGCCCACCCAGTGTTTAACATCACCTCTGTTCATCTGACAGGAACCTGGCGATTCCCATCTCTGTGAAAGCTTCTGATTCAAATCTGAAAGTAACATCAAAGCATGTAGTTTTGCCTTTGATAAGCTGCATGAGTTTCGACAGTGGAGGAAATTTGTGTTTTGATCGCCTGTGCGTCCTTGTGCATGTCTGACTCGTATTTATTTTGAGGTGTTCGGAGAGGAGGTTGTCATGGAAAGGAGACTTGAATTCCTTTGTGAGAGACTCTGTTTGGCGAGGCAGGCCAGAGCGGTAGTTTGTGATGGAGCAACATCACAGACCCTTAGAATTGAGATGAGCTTTGAATTAAGGCCGTGGGGACTCTTGGGAGCAGAGTCTGTGGGAAATTGTTTCAGGGTGGCAGTGAACCTTGACAGACGTCCTGAAAGTCCGTTTCCAGCTTTCATACCACTCCACCTTCATCTGTGGCTTTTCAGTCTGCCATAATTTCCTGCTGCTCTGTTTGATAATCTAAAAGTAGAGCTTGGCTGTCGGGGCCTGATAAACCCGCAAGTGGCAGAAATGAACTGTGGGTTCCTAATGAACCCCAAGACACATATTCCCTCCCATTTTGCCCAGAAACCAACCAGTATATACTCCACACTGGAATACTACTTGCCCCAGGTTTGCAGCGACAGCATCAGTCTTCTTAGCAAATGCCCCAAAACAACATACGTTTACGGTCAAGTGACAAAGCCCTCTGGCGGCGATCAGAATTATGACTCTTGTCCGTCGGGAGCAAAGGAGGAAGTCAGGTGACGTTGTTGTAGAGCGACAGAGGGAGGAGTTGAAGACCTCAGAGGGAGGAGGTTGAGGTTGATGGCTGGGTTAACAAAGCATTTGACACAAGAGACCGCTGTTCATTTCCTGTTTCCTTTTCTTTTAACCATGAAGATGAAGGTTCCCTAACCGTAATAAAGTACTTATTTGAACCCAAAACAGTGATCGTTCCCTAACCAAAACCAAGTTGTTTTGTACATAATCCTAACCAAACCTTAACCATAGTGTTGTCACATCATTAGACAGATTCTTTTTTCGAAAGTGATTTGTAACCGTGAAGGTGCAGACAAATGATGTCATCCCGCTGACAGGAGCGTCAGATCAGAAGACGCTTCTATGTGTCATTCTAGGGGACATGGACAAACAACATATTTTGTCATTTAATTTGGAGGACTTGTTGGTCCGTTAGTTTGTGATTATTTTATAACACAAATCTGTTTTAGAATGTGCACCATGTAAGCAAAATAGACACTTAAATAATAAAAGTAAAATAAAAACTAGATTTTGACACAGGGCCTCAAGATTAGGTAAAAATGCAGAAGCCACCATAAGGTCCTTATCATTTGAGGCTTTTATTTATTCATTGTGCTTTAGTGGTGCAAACTAATTTGCAGTTAATCAAATTACCACAAAGTAATTGTCACACAGACAACCAGGGTCCTTCAGGGCCCCTGAAGGTCTGGACCAGCAGGGCAGTTGCTTGCTTTGCCTGGTTGGTAATCCAGCATTGTTTATGCTTGCGTCTCACTTGGCGGGTCAAGTTTATTTTTAAAGCACCTTTCAGCAACAAGCCCAGTCAAAATGCTTTACATAAGACATAAAAGGAATTATGACAAGAGAGAAAAGAAACAATATAAAAAGACACAAACAAAAAGGACTTGTAAAAATAGTAATTAGCTTGCTTGTAGCAAACATTGTTAGAAAGAAACCTATGCTTTCGTCACCGGATTACGTGACTTTGAGACAAACAGAACTTCGTTTTTGGACCCATTTACACTTAGCCACTTGCAATGCATCCTGGGTGGATTGGATAGCTAGCTATCAGATATCAAAAAAGCTAAGTGTAAATGCAACCAAAAGCATTAAAGACGAATTGAAATCTGATCGTAACAAGCATAATTATGTCCGTAAAAAGTCTGTTAAAAGTATAGTAGCCAAGTAGACAAGTGAAGTTGTCATTAAATGATCTGTGAGAGAGTGGCGTGATTGAGGGCTTGTGAAGATGAACAAAACTTCTGTCTTGCTTGTAGTCCATTCATGCACGTCATAAGTGTCTGTGGTAGTTTATGGATAGTTGTTAGCTACACAACTGATAAAGACAAGACTTTCTGGTCCTCCATTGAATCAAGTTTTTGTCTGTTTTTTTGTCAAATTACAGTGAAGCTTCCAGGGAAATTTCACCCTAATTTGCATAAAGTAACACATGTTCAACTCTCGACCCCTCCCTTTTCTCGGTCCCAGCTATCCCACCATGCCTTGAGAAGTGATTCACTAACATCCCATAGAAAATAAATCAGAGCCGACTCACGTTCCACTGCCTTCTGTGGGTCTTCACCATTTTTAAATGCATTCCTTAACAGCTCCTGAGAGATCCTGGAGACTCTGTAGCAGTGCACTCACAATGAGTACATATTTGCTCTGTTAGTTTCCAGTATGGAGTAAAATGATGTGAAATTATTTCCTATGGCCATTTCATTTCTTCCACTCTCTCTCCTCTCCCTCTGTTTTAATAACTCTGAGCTCATCCATAGGTCAATGTGCCACCATGAATTTCTACCCCGGCCTACCTATTTATTTCATACGCACATAATTAAATCTCCTCCAGTACAGAGGACAGAGTCACGTTCCCAAAATAAATTAAATCCAGCAAACATCAATTTACAGCAGGAACAAGCTGTCGGGGTGCTTTATTGTGATGTATGAGCTGGAGGGTCTCAGCTAAATCAGCAGAGGAGGAAGGTGACAGGATACCCCACCACCACCACCCAATCCCCACAACCTCCTAAAACACAAGCCTGGTGTTCTCAACAGTTCTTGAATGACTTTCTTTGAACAGTTACAAAGTAAATGATAAAATTATGGAGTTGTTTTAATTGCTATCATTTTTTCATTTCCAATCTCATTGTTCAGTTTAGACAGACACTGACCAGCTCAATAAATGCATTCTTTTGGTTCTATTCAGCCCTTTCATGTAGATTGCGATTAAAACTTAAATGATGCAGCCCTGGACTGAAACCATTCAAAAAGTTATTACAGTGACTCACTGTGACAGACAGTTAAATCACTTCAGAGTACAATAGTCTGACTCAAAATGTCTGGGATGTTCGTTGTCGACAGGTATTTTTATTAGCTGCTTTGTCCTCGTTCTCTCTCTCCTCAGCCTCACAGATCTGCAGAGCAGCATGGTGGCAACCCGCTGCCTCTTAAATTCCTGTAATTATGTTCCACATCATGAGCTCCTCTTAGCCCTGATAAGATTAAGATTCAGATTAAATATGTCATGGTGGGTTCCGATACTCCCCTCATTCACATCTCCCTCACTCTGAGTGTTTTCTACATCTCATCACTGACCACTGGGTTTAAGCCTCTTAATTAAACTGTACCCTCTGTGCAATTAGGAGAAGATCTTGGATATATCAATTTGGATAAAACTTTAATTTCTTGCTCTCTGGTCTCTCCAGCTCTTTAACGAAGTTGCTGCAGATCACTTAAACTTCTGATAACAGACTCAGACTTTTCTAAGTAGTTGTGGTAACGCTGAATGCAATACAGCACAATAAATTGTATCCCTCAGACACCAGACACCCAACTGTGGTGTGCACCATTTAGGACTAATTTTAATTTTGAATGATGTCTTTGCACATAAATAATAAAACACAGGAAGCAAGAGAGAAAAGTGAATACAAACTGTGGAGGGTAGATGAGGACAACCAACAAGTTTTAAAACCTATCAAGAAAAGAATACAACTGAGATGTAGAGATTAATACATTTTGTTAACTAAATCTGTAGCCTATTCATCATTCCTTCTCTCTTCCTTTTATTTCGATCCAGAGGCTGCTTATGATGATTGACAGGGCTAACAATGGCTGTTATGGGAATATCACGTATTCAAATGAAATGTTTACAAACCTCCTCTGATTATTAATTGTGCATTAGTAGGCTATAAATGAACCCTTAGCTATAAAACAACAAAGGCATACATTTCATAGCTATCAGAAACTTTTAGAAAAACTTAACAACAAACTCGATCATCAGAAAATAATGCATCGTAGTTATGAATGAAGCAATCTCTGCCGTGATAAAATCACCACCTGGGCTGTAATCCCATTTGTCTGGTAATCCTAAACTCAATATTTTCAAGGGACACTTCACTTCACTCCATGTACGCAGATATGTTGAGTTTTAGTGTGCTTCTCCATGCATCTCCCATAGGCTTCAATAGAACTGGCACCAAGCAGAGCATTAGAGTGTTATGATGATGTAAATGGTAAATGGACTGTACTTATATATCTTTTCCCTCTACTCAAAGCACTTCAACTACAAATCACATTCACCCCATTCACACACTGATGGCAGATGCCAACTGCTCATCAGTTCAAAGAAAGTAACTCATTCACACACACTCACACACTAAAGGCACAGCCCCTGGGAGGGGGTTTAGTGTCTTGCCCAAGGACACTTCAACATGGGCTGGGGGAAGCCAGGATCGAACCACCGACCTTCCGATTGGTGGACAACCTGCTCTACCACTAAGAGTCGCCCCTGGATGTAATGACTCTTCCTTATTTTTTAGTTTCCTTAGTTTGCTTCCATTCCATACATTAGTGTTTAGTGTTAGTGTTTCTCTTTCTGTCTGTACCCCTTTGGTTCATAGACTCTACATTGAGATGATGTCACGCACATAAAAATAGCTTTTCTAGGCTCTGGGAAAGCTGTACAAATATTAAACCTGCATGGTTTAAAAAATCCTAATTATTTTATAATAATAATCATACTAGCTGATCTTGTTTGCAGTTCTAGGTGTCCTGTCTACAGTTTAAAAGTTGTCTTTTATAATGGCAGTCTATAAGGAAAATTCATTTTGGGCCGCAGGGAATTTTTAGTTGCAAATTGACAGCTAGGCTGACTTGGCGCTCTGTATCCAGCTGTCAGTATGTCATGTATGTATGAGGAGACAGTTAAAAATCAACAGATGTTCACACACGTAAAACCACAAGTTTAAACAATAGTGGGTGGTGATGATGGAACAATATGCCCCCCTGAAATATTTTTAAATCTTAAATTTTAAATATTTAAATCTGGGTCTGATTTGTCGAGACAAATAATGTGAGCATTAGAATCTGTAGAGAACATTTGTAATATACTGTGTCATGTTCGGCACTTTTCAGTGTCACTGAAACTATTTTTACACCTTGCCAATGCTTCTGTTCATGCCCTTTTCTCCCGGCCTTTCTTTTTGGTACATTGAATGCTCAGACTTGCATAAACATTGAACATAATTTCCACAGTGGGGTGTTTGATCTTTGTCCAAATAGATAATTAGTTGGAGATGCCATAGCATGCCACCCACCATTTCCCTGTCACACCCGTGCTGTGAGGAGACGCTGGCAAAGAAAACGAATCAATTTCTACCGACGGGCCCTGCTCCGGCTGGTATCAGTGACAGGAGGGTTCTTGAGGGGTTCTTGAGGGTTTTTGCTGTGAGGCTTTTTGCCAGCTTGGGCTATTTATAGCGGCATTTACCCTGCAGGTGATCAGCATATTTTATTTAGGCTCACTAACTGACTGACTAGGTGGCACTGAGGCTGAATGTTCCCTCATCATTGCTCTATCCTTGTATCTCCAGTTTGGATGATATTCATGTTTTAATTTGTGGCATTGAAAACTTGGCCATAAAAGCTCAAAATAAGGCATGAGTGTTCATTGTACAAGGATTGGTGGGATAGTCCATGCTGCTGTCATTCAAGGAGGCACATGAGACAAAAGTTAAAGTTCACCAAGAACAAACCAATCCATCCATTTTCCACTCCTTATCCGGGTCATGGTGCAGCTGTACAGCAGGCTAAGTAGAGTAGCTCAGATGTTCTTTTCCCCAGTCATGTCCTTCATCTACTCCTAGGGGATCCCGAGGCGTTCCCAGGACAGATGGGATGCTAATCTTATCTGTATCGATTCCACGGGGCCGTCCTACCAGTTGCATTGGTGGGGGGGGGCTCAAAAGACTTAATTACCACAGAGGTCAGGGCGACTGGTCTGGTCTGAGGAGGGAAATTGTGGAGAGGCTCAGGTCCCTGCTGAGGTGGGGGAGGTTGAGCTGGTGGGTTGGAGCTGGTCGATGGAGTCACGGGGATGGACTGTCCCATTGTCTTTCAAAGCAAGCAGAAGAACATTTTCAGTACGTTGGCCAGGCACAAGTAGTTAATGGAGTGTGTGGTTTGTAGATTGTGATCTGTCTGAGCCCCCTCCAGACAGAAGCAGAGTTGTTGACTGAGAACTGGTGTTGGAGTTTCTCAGAGTACATTACAGAGTACAGTCATTTAGCTTCTTCCACCGCTTTGCTAAACCTTAGTTTAACACTCTAAACCTGTCCCTTTCCCCCCTACTAAATGCTTCTTACTTTTGCAACCTTAGCTGTCTGACTTTATCTTTTCTCGTTGTTGTAACTCACCCTGGTGCATGGTGGTACACAGCAGTCCTCACAGATGCTTATGTAGGATGTCACAGCCTCTTTGAACTCATCCAGAGTGTTGGTAGCAGTCCTGAAAACATCCCAGTCAGTACAGTCCGAGCACGCTCGAAGATCCTCCATAGCTTCACTGGTCCACTGCCTTGATGTCCTCACAACAGGTTTAGACAGCTTTAATTTCTGCCTGTATGCAGGAATCAGGTGGACCATGACGTGGCCAGAGTGTCCCAGTGCAGTGCGGGGGACGGTATGATAGGCACTGCTTACTGTAGTATAACAGTGGTCCAGAATATTCTCCTCTCTGGTCGGGCATTTAATAAACTGTCTGTATTTGGGGAATTCATGGCTGAGGTTACCTTTGTTAAAGGCACAGAGGACAACGACTAAAGACTCTGGGTTTGTCCGCTCCGCACACAGTATCTGGTCAGCGAGCATGCACTGTGCGTGTTGCATGTTGGCCTGCAGTGGAATGTAAACACCGACCAGAATGAATGAAACAAACTCACATGGGGAGTAGAAAGGTTTACAGTTCATGAATAAATATTCCAGATCAGGAGAACAGTGCTGTTGAATCACCGTCACATCATTACACCAGCCACTAAAAACAGATACCTCCACCTTTCGTATTGCCGGAAAGTTCTGTGTCGTGATCCGTGAGTTGAAAATCTGCCAGCTGCAGCGCAGAGTCCGGTATCGATCCACACAGCCTCGTCTCTGTGAAGCATACAACAGAAAATGAAGAAAAGTCTGTTTTTCCCCACCAGTAGTTGAATTTCATCCAGTTTATTAGACAGCACGTTGGAAAGAAATATTCCTGGTAAGGGTGTGTGAAGTCCCCGCCGGCGGAGACACACAAGTGCACCGGCACGTTTCCCTCTCCTCTGGCGTTTCACAGCATTGATAAAGGTGAGGGCACCTTTGACCAGAATGTCCAATAATTCCACTTATGTATCACAGTAGAAAACAGAATTACAAACAAAACAAGACAAAACAATGCGCACCAACACACCAAGGCAGCCATCTGCGGTGCCATCTTGTTGTTAAACAATGCAAACACAAGCAAATGGATTGTAAAAAAAGTATAGCAGTGCTTTTCAAAAAATACAGTATAACAGATTTTTAGCCTTGCGAGCTGTGGGGCTCTTGGGATGAAAATGTCAGTCGACCACTTTGGTCTAGACTGAAATATCTCAACAACTTTATGGTCTGCTTATGGCCTTTGTATTTTACTGTGTTGTTTTTATGGTTTTTGCTATATTTTCATTGTACAGCACTTTGGTCAACTGTTGTTTTTAAATGCGCTTTATAAATAAAGTTGGATTGAACTGGAACAACTATTTGATGGATTGCCATGAAATTTTCTGTATTAAATATTAAAATATTAAAGTTCCCCAGAGGATTTTGGTGATCCCCTGACTCTTCCTCTAGTGCCACCAGCAGGTTGACACTTTTTTGGTTTTTTATTGAAATATTTCGACAACTATTGAATGGACTGAAATTTGGTACAGACATTGATGGTCCCCAGAGGATGAATTGTAAAAACTGCGATCCCCTTATTTTTTATCTAGCCGGTCATCTGGTCAAAATTTTACTTTGTCCAATATTATTTTGGTTTATGACAAAATACCTGCAAAACTAATGACATTCCCATCAGCCTCAGTTTTGTGTTTTGTGCTCATTAGCAAAGTATAAGCATGCTAACACGCTAAAATTAGATGGTAAACACTATACTTGCTAAACATCAACATGCTAGCATTATCATTGTGAGCAAGTTAGCATGCTAATCTGAGCATTTCGCTGTGCCAAAGTACAGCCTCACAGAGCCACTAGCATGGCTGTAGACTCTTAAACTCCATTTAGACTGGATTTATTTCTCTAGGTGAGGTGGGGTGATTTTAACAATACCTGGGATGGTCAGTGCCTTTAATCCCTTCCGGAGCACGTATGTGGGTCATTTTTCATCCCCACCCCAGTAATAATTACAGCCACAATTACCTACTGTTTTTCAGCAAACTCACTGGTCCTCCTGTCATTTAAATCCTGTCCGGAGCGACGTCGTTGTATTTTAAAGTGGATCTCTGAGTTTTGTTTGTTTTTAATCAACTCAGTGTAAAATTTGACTTTTGGAGAAACTGGAGTAAATCTGAATTGTTTTTGGTAATCTGATAGATGGAAACATGCTAACACCAACATATAGGCATGTTTGGGAACCAATATGACGACAGAAAAAATTAAAGCCATCAGGAGAACAAGACCCCATAAAAGCTCATCAAATGTGCTGTTGTAATATCAGCTACAGGTAGCTAGTGGAATTCTCTTTTGAGCCCCATTTACTTTTAGCCTATATTTGTTTAGATTTTGTCAAACTGGCACCATTAAAGTATGGCATTAGCTATTAGCAGTTACTGTTTGCAATGTACCCATGCATATACAGACAACTATCACTGGATTACTTTGATACTGAACTTAAAAACCTGTTGATTCTCACACAAGTTCTCTTTTTTCTATGATTTCTAAGCAGATTTGTGGATGTTTATTATCGATGCACATCAGAGATAATGATATCCTCGGGAGGTGTAAGTCACACTGAATGATATCAATATGTGTTTCACGTCTAAGTTATGAGTCATGAGTTACAACTCAGAGAAGAAGTATGATTTTTGACTCAAATTCACCTCACACAGTATCAGTATCGCTTTATGTCCCTCCCCCCGCGCTTCACCATCAAGTCTTCCGCGTGGACCACATGGAATGGACAGGAAGTTACCAAATCCACACATTACGGATTACTTATTAAAGGATAAGTCTGGTGTTATTCTATATTTCTCTTATTGTCAACAAATCCTGTGAAAAGACCAAAACCAGCATTGTTTTGGTCTTTGGCTCTGTAATTTCCTTAGTTTTTAACAGGAGTAAATAGTGTATAATATTTGTTGGGGACTGTTTTCAGTTGGTGCTCTAGTGAGTATTTGGGGCAGCAGGACGGTGTATGTGGGACTGAGTCAAAATAAATACACTGTGTGTGTTCATGGTAATAAAGGAACATGTGTGGCTCATTGATGTGTTTTTATAGTTTTTGGAGAACAATGGAGCTCTATGGCACAGTGGAATAAGATATATCGAGCTTTTGATAAACACACAACACTTGTTAGTACAATACATTCATTGTTGGTGAGGGTATTATCATGGGATTTTTTGACAATAACAAAAATATAGAATATCACCAGACTATATACTTAGACATACAATAGATGGTGGCAGTATCTTTCTGTCATTTAAAATGGGTGACATTCTCACCATGCCAATCTCTCAGCTTCATCTCATTCATCAAATGTTACATTCAGTTTTTTCCTTCTGTCAGGTTTTCCATGTGGCTTGTATGCCAGTCTCCCACAGTGCTGTTACGACTACACCTCCAAACAGCTTGTGTGGTTAAGTGGGTGCTACGACGCTGAAACTCCCTGCCGTGGAGTATGTATGTGTGTGTGTGCCTGAGCTCCTTAGCACTCATGGAATCAGTACCTATGTGTGTGGGTGAGTGATGCTATGTATCTGAAACATTGAGAGGGATGGGTCATCATAGAAGAACTAAATAGCAAGACCAAAATTTTGAGTAATGAAGGAAGACAATTTGCTAAGGGATCAAAGAAAGTTTCAGGAAAGTGAATAAAAAATGTTTTTTAAGAGAAAAACAGGAGTCCTGGAGGGCCTTCAAGTGTCTGCTTTGCCAAGAAAAGTAATATTTATCTTTCCCCCGGCTCTCTCTCTTGTGTCTTTCTCTCTATACCTACATCAGAACAAAAGATACCTTGCCAAGTGGAAAGCCCTTGAATCTGAGCTGTTTTTTCTGATCACACAGACAGAGTTCGTGGCTTCATCTCTTCTCTCTGTTTTTATCTCCGATGTATTCCACACTGAGGGTTGCTGTAAGGGGCAAAACATAATTTCTTGTCTGTGACTATTCATGACTAAGACCACATGCTGACTAGAAATAGCTTGTCATTCCAGACAGGTGGCCATTATGATTCAGTGAAAACATAAAAAGGAGCTTTTTGCAGTTTGATGTGAGGAGAGTAATCCCATATGGAATTATATCTGGAGTGATATCACTGTAGTCCCTCTTTACAGTGCAATGTTTGATACTTTTTGTGGTACTTGTTCACTGTGCTAAGAGATAACATTTTACTTTCTGAGAACAGCAGCAAAAACTCATCAACAACTGTGGGTTTCTTAAACTCATGTAGGACTGTTTTGATGCGCATTGCGCATGTCTGGAAGGCAAGGGAGCGTAAAAGAAAGTGTTTTCTGCTGCTCAAATTTAAATATTGTTTAAAGAGAAGAAACTTTTAGAACTGCAAGCTTGCAGTCATCCCGCAAGAGGAAGTACTGATTAAATAGCATGATATTGTCAACGGTAAAAGATCAGTGACTGAATGCGAAAAATCAATATGGGAGATATTTGGTAAAACTTTCAAAACTCTTGACTAGATTATTTCTTATTTCTGTAAACAGATAATATCTCAGCCTACTTAATAACTATTGCTGGCTGCTTCAATCATATCACACTGGACTTGAGCTTCTGTGAAAAATTAAAAGTCAGAAAAAATAGGCAGGAAAAACCTGCGGGAAAGAGAAAGGTAAAGTTGTTCAAAAAATCACATACTTTTGCATTGCTGCTCTGATGTTTTGTGTTGTGGTGCTGAACTGAGCACTCTCTCTCTCTCTCTCTCTCTCTCTCTCTCTCTGTGTGTTCCACACAGTTTCCTCGGCTTAAGTGGTCAACTAATAAATCAGGTCTGTGGCTATTTGTATACATTTCCATTTCCTCTTCCCATATTTTGCGCCTCTGAACATGAACACCTTAAAATAGACTACGTATTGCATCAGCCAAAACACGTAATTTTCAGCTGTGCCGCTTTTCTTTTACCTGCGTAAAACCCTTTAGTGAATACTGACCAGAGGAGGCTGGTCCATAGAGGCAGAGGAAGTTGCTCCTACTCTATTTTTGAGAGACAAGAGGGAGATCAAAATATAAAAATGAGTAATTGGTTGAAATAAACCATTACCAAATCTCAGTATAATTTATAAAATATTTTTTTTATCTTCTTTAGAAAAAAAATATTGAAATTCTTCTTCCTTAGGGCGGGATCTCATATCAATTTAATATAGGCCTTCAATTTTTTGTCATGCTCATCTGTTATTGGCCAAAACAAATTGCTCATCACATCACTAAGAAATGACATTTTATTTAGGCCTTTTCAACAGAGTCCAAATGAACTTTTTTCAGATTTATGTTTCCCTTTTTTATTGAGCAGTAGCTAGCTAGATACTTGCGTTAGCCAACACAACAGTACTGGATCCCGGTATGGGCAACAGACTGCTGTACAGGCTGCACGGCATGGAGGATGTTGCTAGCTATTTGCCAGTGCTTATGTTAACCGGCCACCTGCTCTGGATCGGGTATTTTCCAATGGTGTTGTGATAATTGCATTGATATTTCCTTTGTAGCCTAGAAATAGAGCTGGCGTGTTTAAACTACTTTGTTAAGGATAACAGCTGTTTACTTATATGTATATTTAATTTCTTTTAATAGAAACACACACTACTTGCCCATGCCCTGGTGAACTTGTACTTGTACAAGTAAATATAATAAAATACTGGAATTGGAAGTAAGCTTTGCATGTCTAATTGGAAATCTGGCCAGCTTGGATTCAAATAGCAAGTGGAAGAAACATGGAAATTTGACGCCACAGACACGCCGTTCAACTTATACTCAAACTTAAAGAACTTTCATCGCGAAGGTCTTTAGATTGCACTGCTCAAATTTGAAATCAATCGGATCAGTTCTCTAGGAGGAGTTTGTTAAAGGATGTGCTTTGATAATGATAATGCTTCAGTTAGCTGAAAACTGACTTTGCATTGATCCCTGATATTTAGACTGTATAGCCATAAAACACAGGGGCCTGTGTATCAAAAACAATGCAATGCTTTAGGGTCACTACATTATTATCCATTTTCAGGGCAGGTATTGCACTGCATGAAGGCTGCATGTGTGCTACAAAAAATTCTGTCATAATGGATGAAGTAGACACTACATAAAAACCAGCACATTCACTGTATAGAATAAACAGAGGAGGGAACAACAACATGTGAATGCTAGGCTGAATGCTGAACGCTGAGGCAGCTCATACATGGGCAATTAAGATGGTGCTAAATAAACTTAAACACAATGCTCATAAATGATCAGACAACTGTATATTTTAGCAAAATGTTCCTGATGCTGACAGCTAACAGTCATTTAAATCAATCTCAATAAATATGTGAGCCTGTTTTTGTAGGTCACAGCAAAACGACAGTTTATAGTGTCAATTTCCAGTCCAGGGAAATGACAATCAGTCCATTCTGAAACAGTGTAAGTATGTGATTGCTGAGTGCTACATAGTCATATCTTATTACCTCTGCTAATGTGATATAATATAGCTAAACCTTCTCTTTTTCATTTCTTAGACACATGACACATGAGTAACCATCAAAATAGCCATTGAAATTTATATAAATTCATAATAGATGTTTATATAAACCATGTCAAATAAACTTTTTTCCAAAAGTTTTAATAAATAATTTTTTTTAACAAAGGCAATTTTCAAGGGGTTCATAAATGCCCTGTAGCTCCCTCTTCCCACAATGGTCTGGTGGTAAAGCAGATAGACCATAAAGCAATATAAAAATAAAAATAAACAGTTATTTCAAATAATCCAGCTCAGATTATTCTGCTGTTTTTAAAAACCATTTCATATAAAGTATATGAAGAGTGTTAGAAGGAGATCCAATGTGGCTCCATACTGGGTTAGTGGTGGGAAACCATGTTCTGTATCTCCCTCCGCCACTCTTTCCATCACTACCCTCTGTACTTCACAAGAGCAGCTAAAGGAGGTCAGAGTGTCTCTGGAGATTTATTTCTGTTTCCTCACATCCAGCCAACAGCTCCAGGGCGACACCTCTCATAACCCTTCAGTTAGCATGTACACTATACAGTCCATCGATTATTTATTGATCAGTGAATCAGTCTAAATAGCAAGGAGAACACAGCTGTGATATTATATTAAAATCATAGAGCATAAGCTGAGCCAGAGCAAGACTTAAAATTCTCTCAAATAATACCAGCTTCCTACATCAGGACATAAATTACATCTCCTCATTTTTTTCCACTTCAGTCTTGACACTCGCTGCAAGTTGCCATTAACGATTTCCTTGAGTGTAATGAGGGTAATAAGCATGGCAGGGATTGCACCACTCACTGATGAACGCGTTCCTCGCTATTTCACAGCTCCTCCTAGATACTCAACCTCAGTCCTACTGGCCATTTATTATTAAAGGCAACCTAATAGCTGCTTGCTGGGCTTTGGTTCTAACCTAGATAGGATGCTGTTTCAACCAGTGCTCTGTCCAGACTGCTCACTTTGGATCTGAGATGGCACCATGCATATTATTAAGACAATAGCAATGTGGATGCTGCACTGCCACAGATTGTACTGTGTGCCACTTTCTGATGAAGTCCAGACTCAAAATCTAACCTGAAAATGTATCATAGTGTTCTAATTATTTCTAATGATTTTGTTTTAATTGCAAATTAAGAAGCATGCTGATGTTTAGCAGGTATAATGTTTACCATGGTTACTGTCTTAGTTTAGCATGTCAGAATGGTAGCATATATTAGCATATATATAACATTGCTAATAAGTACTAAACACAACACAACTGAGGCTGATGGGAATTGAAATTTTGACCTGATGATGGCCCTAGATGAAAAGTTGGCTGTGGCTCAGCAGGTAGAGCGGGTTGTCCATGAATCGCATGGTTGGTGGTTTTCTTTTCCTGTCCATATGTCAAAGTGAGCAAGACATTGAACCCCAAATGGTTAGGCCAGCACCTTGCATGGTATCTCGCTGCCATTAGTGTGTGATTGTGTGTGTGAATGGGTGAATGAGGCAAATTGTAAAGCGCTTTGGATAAAAGGGCTACATACAGTTGTATGCAAAGTTTAGGAACCCCTGACAATTTCCATGATTTTCATTTATAAATATTTGGGTGTTTGGATCAGCAATTTCATTTTGATCTATCAAATAACTGAAAGACACAGTAATATTTCAGTAGTGAAATGAGATTTATTGGATTAACAGAAAATGTGCAATATGCATCAAAACGAAATTAGACAGGTGCATAAATTTGGGCACCCTTGCCTCAAAACAACTCTCAAATGACCTGAAAAAAAAGATTGTTCTACATTATGGTTTAGGGGGAGGCTACAAAAAGTTATCGCAGAAATATAAGCTGTCAGTGTCCACTGTGAGGAACATAGTGAGGAAATGGAGGACCACAGGCACAGTTCTTGTTAAGGCCAGAAGTGGCAGGCCACATAAAATATTGGAGAGGCAAAGGCGAAGGATGGTGAGAACGGTCAAAAACAGCCCACAGACCACCTCCAAAGACCTACAACATCAACTTGCTGCAGATGGTGTCACTGTGCATCGTTCAACAATTCAGTGCACTTTGCACAAGGAGAAGCTGTATGGGAGAGTGATGTGAAAGAAGCCTTTTCTGCACACACGCCACAAACGGAGTCGCTTGAGGTATGCAAACACACATTTGGACAAGCCAGCTTCATTTTGGAATAAGGTGCTGTGGACTGATGAAACAAAGATTGAGTTATTTGGTCATAACAAGGGGCGTTATGCATGGCGGCAAAAGAACACAACGTTCCAAGAAAAACACTTGCTACCCACAGTAAAATTTGGTGGAGGTTCCATCATGCTGTGGGGTTGTGTGGCCAGTGCCGGTACTGGGAATCTGGTTAAAGTTGAGGGTTGCATGGATTCCACTCAATATCAGCAGATTCTTGAGAATAATGTTGAGGAATCAGTCACAAAGTTGAAGTTACGCCGGGGCTGGATATTTCAACAAGACAACGACCAAAAACACTGCTCAAAATCTACTCTGGCCTTTATGCAGAGGAACAAGTACAATGTTCTGGAATGGCCATCCCAGTCCCCAGACCTGAATATCATTGAACATCTGTGGGGTGATTTGAAGCGGGCTGTCCATGCTCGGCAACCATCAAACCTAACTGAACTGGAGATGTTTTGTAAGGAGGAATGGTCCAAAATACATTCATCCAGAATCCAGACACTCATTACAGGCTATAGGAAGCGTCTAGAGGCTGTTATTTCTGCTAAAGGAGGCTCTACTAAATATTGATGTGATTTTTCTGTTGGGGTACCTGTCTAATTTCGTTTTGATGCATATTGCACATTTTCTGTTAATCCAATAAATCTCATTTCACTACTGAAATATTACTGTGTCCTTCAGTTATTTGATAGATCAAAATGAAATTGCTGATCCAAACACCCAAATATTTATAAATGAAAATCATGGAAATTGTCAGGGGTTCCTAAACTGTTGCATACAACTGTAAATACAGTAGATCCAGCAAGATTGATTGTCTGGGAACCATGAATGTCTGTACCAAATTCAATGGCAATCCATCCAATATTTATCGAGATATTTCACTCTAGACCAAAGTGATGGACCAATTGACCAACACTGCCATCCCAAGAGACCTGCTGCTAATGTGGCAAAAAACGATTTTAACCATTAAAACATGTATGAAAACATTGATACCATGCTGCATTCAATGTCATGGTTTTGGGTTTTTGTCCTATTATTTCCTGTTTTATTTTGTAATATTTTCCCTCCCCCTTGTGTCTGGGAGTTTTGTTTCCTGTCTTTCATTGCTTTGATTGTTTTCACCTGTGTCTTGATCAGTGTCTCGCTGTCTCCCTAACCTAAGTCTATTTAAGTCTGTGTCCTTCCTTTATTCAGTTGTCAGTTTGTTGCTGTATCTCTGTCAAGCATCCTGGTTTATTGTTTCCCTTGTACCTTGCCTGTCTGTGGATTTTTGGATTTTGCCTGCTCACCATTGGGCTTGTGTTTCTGTTTTGGATTGCTTACCTGTTTTGAGTGCTTGTTGCCTTCCAGAATCCAGTGTAAGCATTTTTTGGTTCATTAAATTATTTATATTGCACCTTCTCTGCCTATTCGTCTGCGTTTAGGTCCTATCCCTGCCTACTTGGTTCCTCGCCTGGACATTCATCTCAACATTCAAAGTCATTCCCATTCAACCCCCCTAAATTTTCTACAACTATCCTTATTGTATTTATGGTGTTTAAGTGTAACAAATTTAAATTGAGGCAGAACATTGTGTAATTATTTTTCAGGACTAGTAGTATTTCAGGAAAAAATTATGAATGATATTTTTGGCCACAATGATCATCGCATGAAAATGTGCAAAGATCACACCCCTACGCTTGACTGCAATACAGTACAGAAGGTTAGTGTCAGTGAGCATCCAGTGAAAGGATTTTACACAGCAGCTCAATCTACATGCATGTTTATGGAATTGTCAACTGCCTGACTCTGACCTGGTTTCATTTAAAAGAATTTTTTTTCCCAGTGTTTTGAAGTGTTTTCTTCTCATGGAACGCTCAGTGTTTGTATGTAGGCCAAACCAGCACAAAACTGGAAAGCTTCCAGAAAGGCAACCTGAAAATGTTTTTTCATTCACTTCCTGTTGCTTTCTGTTCTAAAACTCCTCAATAATCCACTTCAGTACCATTGTAAAGAGAATTTCCCACAGTGCCCCCTCACTGCCAATTAAAAAGCTCTCCTCTCATTCTGCATAAAAATCACATTTCACAGGAGGGTGAACACAAACATGCATAATGAATTGTCCTCCTTTTTATGAAGAAGGCCACTGATATTCTCATCTGATACTCTGTCTCTCTTACTTACATCTTGGTGGATGAAAAGATTTTTCTAAAAAGAACATGTTATACCCATTCTCATGTGTTACGCTGTCTAGCTGACACGCTTTGTCTTGAATTATGTACTTTAAAAAAAATTCACCTTTATCTCCAATCTGTCCCTACATGCAGTGTCCTTTTTGTGATTACATTTGTAATTTAGGAGCTCCCCCTTCTACCACAACTATCAACTACCACAAACTGCAAGCAGCCTGACAATTATTTTATAGTAGTCCCTGAGACCCACAATACTTGAAGTTCTATATTTGGGGAATTGGCTCACTCCTGCACACGAAGGGAGCAATCCTCATCCCTGCTGTTTTACACTAGGCTGCAAACCACCTGGCTTGATGAAGCCAGCAGAACCACATTATCTGCAAAAGGCAGAGCTATAATCCTAGGGCCACCACACCAGACTTCCTTCCCTCCCTGACTGGACCTTGAAATTTTGTCCATGACAATCACAAAAAGACTTGGAGACAAGGCACAACCCTGGCAGAGTACAATGCCCACTGTGAACATGCTTAACCTTCTGGCAAGACACAGCTCTCATTCTGGTTATACCAGGACCAAATGAATAAGTAGCAATTGCCCCAGCACCCTTTGGTGTACTGTGGCCAACATGTGTTTCCTTGGCAGGGTGGCTGACTCACCCTTAGAGTTAGGGTGAGGAGCTCAGACATCCAGAAGGAACTTGGAATAGAACTAGTGCTCCTTTGCATCAATAGGATGCAATGTGGATTGGGCATAATTACAACACCTTCCTGTTCAACTGGGCGGAGACTTCCTTAGCTTGCTGCCTCTGCGACCTGATCCCAGATAAGTAGCAGATAATGGATGGATGGGCGGGCCCCTGAAAAAACAGTTACAGATTGAGATGTACAAAAAATCTCTAGTCCAAGGAAGAGGACTTCATAGTTCCTATTAACTGACCCAAGACCGAAATCAGACCAGATTCAAGTTATATATAATCTAATCTAATGGTCCTGCTCTATTGCTCCAGGTTTATTTCAGACAGGGTCTGACTGTCCTCAGGTCCCTTTCTGATCTCTTTTTTTGGAAATTGATTTAAGCACATCAGGTTTGGGTAGGTTTTCCATGGGACTGTCTCAAATCAGATTAAAATTTTGGATCTAAGAAGATCCTCTAACGAAAGGCTCTACTTTCACTTAATTTACTCGTTCATTCACAGGGTAGGAAAGGCAATCCTGTCTTGTCTTCACACACACAGAGACATGTTCCCATAATCAGATGAATAAATAGGCTTTTTTTTAGTTTGGTAGTGGGTGGCTCGTTATCTAATTACTATCAGGGAGAGCAATGGAATAAAAGAGACAGGGAGGCAGAGATGTCTGTGTCAAGTGCAGGCTTTAATTGGAGTGGAAGAAAGAAGAAGAGGGAAGTACTGCTATAACCTACTTTAATCCCTTTTCTCCTTTCCTTCATTCTTTTTCTTACCAGGAAAGCATGAGTAGGACCCAAATACAGATACACAGGCAGAGCTGGTACAGTTTTAATAATTTAATGATGAACAAAAAGGCTTACACAGATATCAGACAGGCAGTGGTCAAAACAGGGAAGCAATCCAACAAAGGCAAACAAGTCCAAGGGAACAAACAATAAACAAGTCCAAAATCCAGGCGAGTTCCAAGAAAAACAAAGAATAAATCCAAGAAACACTGCTGGAAACATTGGCCAGGACGCTTGACATAAAAGAAAGACGAACTGACAAAGAAACAAGGGAAGCACACAGACTATATACACTCAGGTGAGGAGAGATAACAAGGCACAGGTGAAACTAATCAGGGCAGGGTAGATAATCAAAAGTGGAGGGAAAACCACACAAAGACAGGAAATAAAACTGCAAGACACATGAGGAGAGGTGAGTATACAAAATGACTAACAATGACTAAACTAAACCATAACAGAAAGTCTAGAAGAGCCACACAATTAAATAATTTTATCCCCATTCAAGTTAGCAGAGGGCCTAACTGGCGGTGGAGTCTCTAGTGCGCTTGCTCTATGAGCTGTATGATGTAGAAGCATATGCTGAGGATCCCGATAATTTTATACTAGGAAGTCGAACTTTTTTGGCTTCATGCGCCACTGAGCAGTTTTCATAGAAATGAACAGGGGCCCGCCTCCGACGTTGTATCCAGGGCCGCGTTCAGCCCCGACAAAACGTAGCACAGCATTTTTTTAAACGGAAATGGTGGTGCCTTGAACACCCTGTTGTGGAGAGTAAGAGAAAGTTGAACTAGGAAATTGGTGTTTATAAAAGACAGTTTGGGTAATATTTTTACCATTCGCCTTCATTGTCACATAAGTTTGACTAACCTGGAGGTTTGCTTGCTTCCTGCCTCACCTCTTGTGTTTCAGCCCAGTATCCCTAGAAATTATGTCCATATTAAACAATTGCACTCACAATTTATGTCGAATGCCAGTACAGTACATTTTAAAAACATTGGTATTAAACATAATCCAGGGTTTTGCAGAAAACCCAATGTTTTCATTCCAATGTTGACATTCTTGTCTGACAATGTTGACATTCTTGTCCAATGTTGACATTCTTGTCTGACAATAGCAGGGTATCTGCAGCTGGAGTTTCAGTCAGAATCATCAGACCTATAAGAAGCACTGTGACTGCTGCTACCTACAGTAGCTAGGAAGCGCATCGTCTCATAATGGGCAAATGTGGATTTTAACAAAAACTTCAGTGAATTAATCATTTTCAATTGGTTAATCCACCCATCAATTTTATGCTGTTTATCTGTGTCTAGGTCATATAATTAATTATATCATTAGGAATTATTGTTATACTGTATACTGCTGGGAAGGTGGTATAATAATAATTAATCCTAGACCATATCGTGCCTGCTTGTTTTCTATTGCATTCTATGTGGTATTATTAAACCACAGACCCCTCAGAAACCCTGAATAGGGTTGCATGCTTTTTGCCCCATCTGACTTTGTTGTAGCAGTGTTTCTGTGTTCCCAGATCTCAGCAATTAATTTGGTGTGTACAATGTTATAATAACCAATAGAAATGATGGCAAGAGCTACAAAAATCAAACCATAGATTTCCCTTAAAAGTAACTAGTAATTTCAGCGGTCAGATACTGTAAATGTATTGGAGTATATAGTCTCACAAAGTGTAAATATTTAAGCAAAGTACTAGTAAAACTGCACTTAAAGGGTTACTTAAGTCATTTAGTGTTGGTCTTCCATAAAGTCAGGTCTGGTGAGAGACAATCTAAAAAAATAATCATCAAAATTGGTGCAGCAAAGGCCGAGATATCATGACTTTTAGTCCCTAGTATGGGTAAAGCTCTAAAAACTACTGATCAACATTTCCCATAATGCAGCTTGATTTTGTCTTTTTGTTGGTCCCTGTCTGTAAATATCTACATCTTTCAAATACCACAAACCAGTTTGTAATGCCGGTTGTCCTTTTTTGGATTCCTCAAGCCCAAGCAGGGACAACCCCAGATGACATCACTTGGGTTATTTTCAGACACAAAGCTCCTCCAGAGCTAATGAAGACATTATACAACTGTTTTCACTGGTTGAGTGGTACTCCTTATGATGCGTAAACTAATTTTCATGTGTAAAATCAGTATAGTTCCCCTGTAGAGTATTTGTGTCTTTTTACTTTGTTGCTTTCCACCTCTACTTACACATGCATGAATATATCCTTCTTCAGTCATCTCACACAGCAGTCAGACACCCTCACATGACATACTGTTACATCACCTATTACAAGTAGCAGTGGAAGCCATCCAGGCGCTTCACTGATTCATGGTGTTCAGAAAGAATTACATTTACATGAATGTCCATGCATTTATACAGTGGTGTGAAAAAGTGTTTGCTCCCTTCCTGATTTCTTATTTTTTTGCATGTTTGTAAATGTTTCAGATCAAACAAATTTAAATATTAGTCAAAAATAACACAAGTAAACACAAAATGCAGTTTTTAAATGAAGGTTGTTATTAAGGGAAAACAAAATCCAAACCTACATGGCACTGTGTGAAATAGTGATTACCCCCTAAACCTAATAACTGGTTGGGCCACCCTTAGCAGCAACAACTGCAATCAAGCATTTGCAATAACTTGCAATGAGTCTTTTACAGCGCTGTGGAGGAATTTTGGCCCACTCATCTTTGCAGAATTGTTGTAATTCAGCCACATTGGGGGGTTTTTGAGCATGAACTGCCTTTTTAAGGTCATGCCACAGCATCTCAATAGGATTCAGGTCAGGACTTTGACTAGGCCACTCCAAAGTCTTCATTTTGTTCTTCTTCAGCCATTCAGAGGTGGTCTTGCTGGTGTGTTTTGGATCATTCTCCTGCTGTCGAACCCAAGTTCGCTTCAGCTTGAGGTCACAAACAGATGGCCGGACATTCTCCTTCAGGAGTTTTTGGTAGACAGCAGAATTCATGGTTTCATTTATCACAACAAGTCTTCCAGGTCCTGAAGCAGCAAAACAGCCCGAGACCATCACACTACCACCGCCATATTTTACTGTTGGTATGAAAGACCAGAAAGTCTTGGGGATCAGCAAGATGTTTTCTGGCTGTTTTACTTCACTTTGTCAGGCAGGTCCTATTTAAGTGATTTCTTGATTGAGAACAGCTCTGACAGTAATCAGGCCTGGGTGTGGCTAGAGAAATTGAACTCAGGTGGGATAAACCACAGATGGGGCAATCACTATTTCACACAGGGCCATGTAGGTTTGGATTTTGTTTTCACTTAATAACAACATTCATTTAAAAACTGCATTTTGTGTTTACTTGTGTTATCTTTGACTAATATTTAATTTTGTTTGATGATCTGAAACATTTAGGTGTGACAAACATGCAAAAAAAAAAGAAATGAGGAAGAGGGCAAACACTTTTTCACACCACTGTATATAGTTCTGACAGGGATCCCCTGCACTGCACACATAGTCAGGAGGCCGATGGCTTGCTGCCCACATTCACTGATGGGAGCCAGTGGGGATTATGTTGTATACGCTCCACAAGTTTATGATAGCCTTACTTGGCCACAGAGAAATTATATGCATGTAATCTTGAAAAACTCAGCTGTACATAACCTAATTTTCCACTACTGTTTTCTCAGTTGATTAATTTACTACAGTAGCAGAGTGAGATGAGCATTGTGTTGCGGAGATTTCTTGTGAAATAGACTTAAATGCTCTTTGGGGCATCAGAGGGGGAAAAGATACTCAAATTCTTTAATTTAGGTAAAGTAGAAATACGAAAAATGGAAAAAATACTCAAAACTGCTTTTTTTCAGTTTCCTGAAAAGTTGACATTATGGAGATACAGCTTTTTTACCTGACAACAGCAGTGTTATTAGGTGATCTCTTGAATGTAATATCTGAATCTTGTAGCCATCAGATAAATACAGTGGATTAAAAAGTACAATATTTCGGGGCTGAGGGAGGCACAATGCAAATACCACTTAGGATTTTTTTAAATAGTAGAATTGTAATTGTAGTGTTAATATTATAAATTAATAATAATAGGAATGACAGCTAAAGGAAAAATAATGTCAGCAATAGTAACAGAGCCAATAACAATAACTGTAGTAGCAGTTGTCGAGCAAGAACTCAGATCAGATCCAGTCTCTGCAGCTCCGGAGGCAGAAATACCTGCTGAAAGCAAAAGAAGGAAAGAGGAGAGAAAAGAGAAAGCACAGAACTACAGGGGGAGAGAAGATGTCGAGTTAGTAACTTGCCATAATGGGATAAAAATGCATACAGATGGAGAGGGAGAGAAGGAGAGAGGAAAGAGGTGCATCATGGGACGTCTCCCAGCAGCCTAGGCCTATAGCATAACTAAGGGAAGATTCAGGGCTCACCCAAGCCAACCCTAACTATAAGCTTTATCAAAGAGGAAAGTCTTAAGCCTACTCTTAAATGTGGAGATGGTGTCTGCTTCCCGAACCCACATTGGGATGTGATTCCACAGGGGAAGAGCTTGATAACTGAAGGAAACGAGCGACCATGTTGGTTTGATTTGAAATCCGAGAGCAGACAGCCCAGGAGTGAAAGTGTTTGTCCAATCAGGTGCAGCCAAGAAGTGTTTCCTGTTGTGTTTCAGGGAAGGAGAGCACTTGTCAATCATCTATTGCGACATCTAGTGGCACAGCTACCAAGTGTCCAGTGCTAGGGAGCGGCGCGACCCCTAGCGTCCAAAAACTCCCCAGTGGACACGCAGCATAAGAGAGTGCAGCATATACATTGCATTAAGTGTAACACACATATGCAGGGTCTTTATGCACATCATGTTGTCAGGATACGCTGCTGTTCTATTTCCCAGGGTCAACATCAACTCTTCAGAAAAGCAGGAATTTATCACATCCACTCCCCAGATAATCACATCCCAACTTCTGTACCTTAACTACTTGTGTGGGCATCAAGTGTTAAATAATGTGCCAGTCCTTGAAGTGCTTAGTATGTGTTGCACTATAGCCCAGCAGGCTAGTAAAAAATGAAATATAGCAAAAATATAGCCTTGGTTTGGGTTTGGGTCCCAAACTTGGCAGTAAGTCAGTTTCAGATCAGGTCTTAAAGACACAGGTACAGGCTGGGTTCAGGTCTTAGTTGTAGGCCTGTGCAGAACTCTAGATTGAGTGTCTTTAGCTTGACTCTGATACTAGGGACTAAAAGTAAACATAAGTCTGGATGGTCTCTGCTGCTTCGATTTTGGATATTATATTTTTGCCTCTTGTGAGTCCCCCAATTCATGTAGTTGTAATACTTGTAATAATTGCTACTAAATTAATAATTTAATTTAAAAAACAAAAGCAGAGAGTTTGGGGCTTTTTGTACAGTTTTTGTATATTACTGTGTCTGTTTAGAGTTGCGTAACTGTGTGTGTGTTTGTGTGTGTGTGTGTGTGTGTGTGTGGGAGCTTGTATAATGTGTGGGAGCGGGGACCCGCATCAGGCAGTGGGAGGAGGACAGACAAGAAATGTGTGGGAAAACTCCTGCTGAAGGACTTGACGCACACACACACACACACACACACACACACACACACACACACACACACACACACACACACACAGACACTTTCTTTGATCACTTCCACCTTTAAGTTATTTTTTTCATCTTTGCTATATCAATTTTTTCCATCCTGCTGTGTTTCTGCTCCAGTCAAGTAGCTGCAGCTTTAACACCACTGAGCTTTTAGTAGCACTGTTGTGGTAGGAATGGGAATAGGACCCTCTGACAAGGGGTGGCATTGTGTGTGTGTGTGTGTGTGTGTGTAAGTGTGACATGCTGCAGGTATCCCCATCGCCAGACGTGACCATGCAAAAGTCATTATCATAGTGATTGCAGCCTGCAGACGCTCATACATCACTGTTAGCGTTCTTCGTTAAAGTAGGAGGGACAGCGAAGATTGATTAAAAAGAAAACCACACTGTGGAAAGTGGAAGTGTAGGAATTAATTCTTGTTTCAAGTGAAGGTGTTTCAGTTGCACCTGCCCTCATGCAGCATGGGTTACGTGACTGTGTTCACAAAAGAGGCTGAGGAATGGACAATAGACTGACTGAGGCAAACCCATGGTTCAAGGTTACAGGAAACAGCCTCTGAAGGAGAATATATTGTGTGTGTGCACACAATGTGGTTCCTTCTCTTTCATTATGGATTGTGTGCATGTGTTTGGGTGCGTTTGTGGCTGTGTATGTGTCACAGGTGTTTACTGCATCATCCTTGAATCTCATCCGGCATTTTAATCACAGCGCAGCATCAGGAGGCCTGCTTGCAACAGCACAGCTTCAAGTGAATGGAACAAATTGCTGTGTCGTGTTGTTAGGTGGAGTGTGACTCCCACCCACGGGGAATTATCAAGTGGATGATAAAGGTTTTCCAGCTTCTTTTTCTATGTTTTACATGACTTGAAAACTTATGCAGCTTTTTTCTGTCAGCGTGTAATCCCCTCGTACACAGAGCTATTCTGGACCATGAAGTGGGAAATGGGCCAAACACTTGTCATGCTGACATGTGTGTCTTACGAGATGCAGCTTAAGAGTTTCAGCTTTTGGATCTGTGTAGATCAAAGACCAGAGCAATATACAAATAGTGATAATTAGAATAAAATTGTATTTATGTATTGTTTACACAGAAGTGAAAAACTTTACACAGTAAAGTTTAGAAATAATTGAAAAAAGAAGTAAAATTAAGATGGGGGTGTGCAGGAAAACCATATGATGAAGAATATAGACATAACATAGAATATTGGAAGTATAACTGAGGCTGATGGAATTTTGCAGGTATTTGGTCATAAACCAAAGTATTGGACAAACAGAAATTTTGACGCTAGAGTAAAAGTCAGGGGATCACCAAGCGATTACCAAGGTTATTAGGCTTCATCCTCTGGGAACCATAGATATCTGTACCATTTCTGAATGTGAGCTCTATTGCCGTGAAATAATGGGGCTGCCTGTTTGTGAGACAGCTCAGACTGATCTCTTGTCTGTATTTCTGATTCTGATTCTGATTGAGACAGGACAGGAAACAAACTGGAGGAAATAGACAGGTTCCTCTTCAACAAGGCAAAAATTTGTTTTGCGCTTGGTTTGATTTACTTAAAGGGACAGTTCACCCCAAAATTAAAACACACATTTTCCCTCTTACCTGTAGTGCTATTTATACATCTAGATTGTTTTGGTGTGAGCAGTTTCATGTAGGACTATGGGTAGAAAGAAAATAGTCCCTAAATGAAACTGCTTACAACAAATATCTGGATTATCTTGAGTAACCAGGTCATGATTTCTGGAACGAGACATTGCTATAGAGTTTTAGAGTTATAGAGTTTTTCAGATGTATTTTCTTGGTGCATTAAGCACCACAAGCCGAGTGCCATATAGTTCTGTCTGTCTTCTCCGTCATTTTCATCAGTATCTCTCCTATCTTTTCCTATTTTCACTGTATTCTCATGACGTGGAATAAAGATAAAAACATTTTCAAACTCGCAGGGTTTGAAAAACTAAAAAATAACACGAGTCTCTGATGCTTTTGCAACTCAAGCGATCTGACTATGGATCATGCCACCTACCTCCCGTCCACCTCAAGGTATGGAAGTATGCCCTAGAGGATGTCATCTGAACTACGTCACTTTCCATATGATAGGTATTATAGAAATGTCGATATGATATGTATTATACATATTAAAACGTAAACATTTAATGTGTCTGTGGTTTGCAGAAACGTAAAATGGCTACATTTTATTCTGGTGACTGGGCTGCTAAACTTTGCTTTGTTTCCTGAAAGCTTGTCTGTTAGTTTGAAGCAGGTTATTAAATATTGGACAGGAACAAAATCAGTAACAAAGCATCTTCCAGCAGCTTAAAGGCAGAGCAGAAAACAGCACTGAGCCCCCCGCTGTACCTGGGGATTCCTCCCTTTGAGAAATGACTTCAGGCTTCCAGATCCAATTTCAATACAATTACCAAGATTTTTGACTTCCTCTTTCTTCAACAGCCAGAGCATAATCTGCAGATGCATTCAGATCGTTAAGATTATGCTTCTTTTATATTCATAATTAGTCATAGTTCATCATTTAGTTTTTATTTGTTGACAAAAATGTTAACATTTTGTCATAGTTTTTGTTCTCAAAGGTTACTTTTTTAGTTTTAGTGTCATTTTTGTTGTGAAAAAAAGTTTGTCAACAAATATCTTCAGTCATAGTTTTCAGTAGAAAAGATAAAATTAACAATGCTGAGCACCGACTTTACTTTATGTAAAAGCTTTAACATCAAAGGTGGGAGCAAGTCGTTAATCATTTGTGTTAATTAGTTTTCAAGTATTATTCCATTTTTTGATACCAATATTGGTCAACGCATACTTGCTTTGAGGCAGAAAATTACCATGTCTTTATTGCTTTTGTAGTCCTCCGTTGTTCCTCAGCCTCTCTCTCTCTCTCTCTCTCTCTCTCTCTCTCTCTCTCAGTGGGATTCCTGGAAAGAAGTGTGGAACCATCATCTTCACAGCCGAGGAGCTCAGTAACTGCCGGGTTAGTATCAGATCATACTCAAGACACTGTCTTTCTCCAGGCTTACACACACACACACACGGTTATATAAACAGTCCAAGACAGGGGTCAGAAAGTTAAGCACTACAGTCTGAATTCATGACAGTCACGTTGTGTGTTTCCTTTTTTAACTTTGCAGAGTGAATTTAAATTACCGCACAGACTTCAGAATAATTTTGTCATCTGCATCAAGTGGAAGGAAAGTGAATTTGTACTTTTCCTTCAAAGTGATGATGAGAGCCGCTCATGAATTATTTATCCAGTCTTATGGTTCACTTTTCTTGCCACAGTGGGTAAATAATTAGACACTCCAATCAAAGAGAGAAGCACATGCAAGCACACATACACCACACACAAACATGCTCACCATGGTATTACAGTATGCACTTTTACAGGCAAGCAGTTTGCTGTAATGTATACACAGAATTAAGTTTAACCTTCCTCATACCATATCATGCATATGACTGTGAGGAGGGTTCAACACACACTGCTGGCCATATAGCAGTGATGACAGTATACAGCAGTCCTTGAGGGGTTCAGAACTCAATGTTTTCATTTACATTTATTAGTTATGGTTCATGAGGCCTGTCTCTGGAAAAACATTCTCAGTTAGTTTTATTTCATGGATTAAATATCATTTATACAGTGGTATGAAAAAGTGTTTGCCCCCTTCCTGATTTCTTTTTTTTTTTGCATGTTTGTCACACTTAAACGTTTCAGCCATTCAGAGTCCCCACAACAACATCCAAAGAACTGCAGTACTCTACAGTTCTGTACTCAATTCTGTAGGGGTCCCAGTAATATTTGTTCTTAAGGTGTAGGCCTACTAAAGTAGCATATCACATGACATGGTTAAGCAACGTTTGATTTAAAAAAAAAAAAGAAATGTTACAAATGCAGTTGCAAGAACAATACTTTCCACTCATGAAAAGAGATATTTGATTTAAAAGAGAACTTATTCTAATTCTAATTATAACTATTCTAATTATCTAAAAACTGCCCCTGCCCTTTCATTTGTTTCTATCTGCGGAATGTGTCTTATTTTTCTATGACTCACTTGGTATGGAGTGATTGTTATTTGGGGTGCTTTAACTGTGCGCTCTCCCTCATGCCTCTGGGCGCATGGAAAGCTGTTTTCTCTCCTACTCTGCTCTATGCTGGACTTAAATAGGACCTGCCTGAAAAAGTGATGTAGACCAAAAGATCTTCAAAAGCAAGACATCATGCCAAGATCCAAAGAAATTCAGGAACAAATGAGAAAGAAAGTAAGTGAGATCTGTCAGTCTGGAAAAGGTTATAAAGCCATTTCTAAAGCTTTGGGACTCCTGCGAACCACAGTGAGAGCCATTATCCGCAAATGGTGAAAACATGGAACAGTGGTGAACCTTCCCAGGAGTGGCTGGCCAACCAAAATTACCCCAAGAGCACAGCGACGACTCATCCAAAGAACTGCAGGCCTCACTTGCCTCAGTTAAGGTCAGTGTTCATGACTCCACCATAAGAAAGAGACTTGGCAAAAATGGCCTGTATGGGAAAGTTCCAAGACGAAAACCACTTCTGAGCAAAAAGAACATTAAGGCTCGTCTCCTTTTTGCCAGAAAACATCTTGATGATCCCCAAGACTTTTGGGAAAATACTCCCATTTTTGTTTTCCCTTAATAATAACAACCTTCATTTAAAAACTGCATTTTGTGTTTACTTGTGTTATCTTTGACTAACATTTAAATTAGTTTGATGATCTGAAACATTTAAGTGTGACAAACATGCAAAAAAAAATAAGAAATCAGGAAGGGAGCAAACACTTTTTCACACCAATTATACGTTTTTAAGTTTAAAAACAAACCAGTGTATCTACTTTGTGTACCTGATTTATCTGAGATGTCTGTCAGAGGGAGACACTTCACTCTACTGCACCTGGACATCACTGTTCATGGCACTAAAAGATGCCAGACATTAGATATAATCCAGATATCTTACATTAGTGCAAAGACTCAGATGCCTGCACTGTGTACAGGCAAAACTTCACATAAGAAACTGAAAAAACTGAAAAGACCATCTGTACACCCGTTTGTGTTTAAAAAAAAAAAAAAGATATATAAATTATAAATTTACAGCTGTAAACATGCAATAACAGTGTAAGCTGTCTCAGCTTAAAATGACTGGTGAAGAAGACACCTGTTCTTCAGCAGTTTCTGTGCAAAACTATCCACCATCTTATTAAAATCCAGGGCTCTGACCAGCTGGCTAGGTGCAAAAAGCTAATTATGCATTCTGAACTGAAAGGGAGGTTTCCTGCTTGAGATATTGAACATTTTCCACCCATTACTTTTGCAGTGTGAGCAATTTAAGTCATTCTGGGTTGTATATCTCGTGATGATGTTGCTTGTTTTATATTCATATTCATTTATTTAGGCTGATATAAACTCTTTATGACTTTATTATTGTAAACGTCAGTGTGATAAATGCACAACAAGGCGATCTGATATTACAAAATAATGGACAACATGGAGGACAGTCAAAGTCCACTATGTGTATGGGGACTCCTCAGAATGCATTATTGCACGTATACTAGGTCCCTTACCGTAAGAAACAAGAAAGGCTGACTTATAATCATTTTACTTTTTGTGTGTGTGTGTGTCCTTAGTTTAACTCAGGTTAGTTTCACCAGTGTAAAAATTTTTTTACATGAGGCAAGTATTGTTGCTGTGTTTTTCACCAGTTTAAGAAAGGGGCACTTTTTACATCAAGATCAGTTTACTCAACTTGGAGAGTACTACTCAATGTGTGAAACAATTTCATAATGTGAGGATATAACCCTGTTGATGTCATCAAGGTTATCTGAGCTTGGGCTTGGAGAATGCAAATTTATAACAAAAAAGCCTGCGTTACAAACTGGGGATGTGGAGATTGAAAGACTTTGGTGTTACCAGACAGGGAGGGTATAACAAAAGACACTATTAAGTTGCATTGTGGGAAGCAGGATCCAGTGTTTTCTGGAGCTCGACCCATACTAGTTAATGATATCTCGATTTTGATTATTGTTTTTTTAATCTGTCTCTTGTGAATCCTAAAACTTAATGACCTAATGGAAGTAATACCTATAATAATAACTAACAATAATCACTGGAGTGCCCCTTTAACAATCAAAATAAACACATAAATTATCTGAAGGCTAAACATGAAAACTGAAAATATTGTACCCTGAGTGTGTTTGGGGTGTGCTGATATGATTTTAATGGGCATCTGCCATCCAATCAGAAACTGGCATTTTGGTTTAATATGGTATCATGAAAGAAAATTATTTTAGGAGTGAAACATTTTGTTTACTTACACCAAACAAAAGATACCAAGTTGTGCATATCCCCCCCCCCCCCATCTGGTTCTTCTATGCATATGAAATATTAGTCATAGTCCAAGTGAACTAATGAGTGAATGGTGTTTAATTCAAAGTTCAGCTGTAAGTCTGAACTACTTGAAAAGAATGGAAAGTGTAAAAACAAATTGTTGTTGTTTTTTCCAGGACATAGCCACCATGCAGCTCTGTGCCAACAAGCTGGATAAAAAAGATTTTTTTGGCAAGTCTGACCCTTTCCTCGTCTTCTACCGCAGCAACGAAGATGGGACGTAAGTGTGTGTGTTTGTTAAATGACTTATAGTAAATCCTTTATAGTATAGTCCATCTGTTAGCTCTTGAGCTGAGGTGAGTGTGCTGTTCCTGACAGCAACTGAAAATCTGAGAGCAGATTTCTCTGTTGGATCCAGTCCCATGAGGCGTCTAAAAGCTTCTTGCCCATCAGATGGAAGAAGGGCTAATATATTTTCTTGACACTGAGACATAATGTACATACTGTATCATTCAATATTTCAGACATACAGTTCAGGATCAAAACCCTCTGTGAACCATGTATGTTTCTGTTTCATGCTGAATATTTTATTCAGTTGAGATGTATTTCAAGAGACTGTCTGTGTGTCTGAATGAGCTACCTTTTGAATACTCACCCAAGGAGCAAAAATATTAGACACATATATGCACATATTCTTTACTTAGGCAAACTTTACATATTACATTCTAAGCGGAGATCAAACCACTGATTGAACGCAAAGAACTTTTTTTATAATTGTCATCTTCACCATGTTGAGCTGTCTCTTTGCGTTTCCAGGTTCACCATCTGCCACAAGACTGAGGTGATCAAGAACAATCTGAACCCTGTTTGGCAGCCTTTTACCATCCCTGTTCGAGCACTCTGTAATGGAGACTATGACAGGTAAGGGGACAGCACAGGGGTCAGAGGTTACTGTAGATGTTATTATTATGATTATGAAATCATCTTATCTTCATCCTGTTGGTTTTAAGGAGTTTTAAACACGTCTTGGCGTTAAATGTGGTTCATATTGCATTCAGGAATTATGGTTGTAAATGTGACACTGAGAAACTACACTGGATAAGCATGATGTCCAAAAAGGGAAAAACCAAAACATACAGTATAACAATTGTAAATGTATATCAGAAATTTGCATTCTAAAACTTAATAGGCTTTATATATTTAGGTTTGGCCCAAAGTCACCAGAGCTCATTTTCTGGGCGACTGTTAGTTTCCCATCATTAAAGGCTTGATTTGCTACTAGAAATACTGTTTTTCTTCAGTATGACAAAAGTAAAATAAAAAAATAAATAAAGTAATGACAGAGCCTGCTAAATATGTAAGGATGAGGTTGGACTCTGTGGTGGTCAGAATAATGCCAGCAGTCGGCTGTGCTCTCGGTCGCAGGCCAGTGCTGGTGTTATTGAGACCAACATAAAGGCAATGCAGCAACAGTCTCACAAATATCTAAATTATTGTACTTACACTGGCAAGGGAAGTCACAAAGTATTGAGATAAGGACGAACACACTGTTGGTTTTGTTCTTTTCATAGGATTTCTTGACAATAAGAAAAATTATAGAATAACACCAACTTTATTTTTTCTTTAAGTTTTAGAGGAGATATACCAAATATGTCTTGACATTTGGGGGTTGAATATTTCATTCAGTGTATTCTAAGCATCATACTGTACACATAGCTGCACCTGCATAGCTGTCTAAGTTCAAAGTGATGGAAGTGAAATCGGTTTCAGCTGGCAACTGCCCTGGGGCCCCAAAAGCCCCAGGTTCATTGTGTGTTTGTGATAATTTTATTAGTTGCATAGTGTAAACTGAAACGATAAAGACATCAATTCAGGTCCTGCATCAGCACGTAATTTAGAGGCCCTGGCTTGTAGAAGAGCCAAAATTCTAGTTTAGGACCATGATGATCAAACACAAGTGTGCTGGTTAGTCTCTGGGGCTGTAGGCAAAATATAATCATGATGTTATGTGTATTCTACTGTGCATATAGTACTTGATGGATACTTGAAGAGAGTGGGAGGCATTGGCATTAATAGTCATTTAATATTCCATTATGCTATTGGCCTACTATGACAAAGAGCATGCCAAGTATTGTCATGGAGTGTATGCTATGGAGCACAAGACTCAGGGACGTACACATAACACTTAGGGTTATATATAGAATATTATAAGTGTCTGTTTTCATTGCATATAAGGATCAGTACCAAAAATACTGGTATATTCCTATAAAATTCTCTTTTATGTCAGGCATGGTTATTAATCTGTTGTAATCTGACATTATTATCATGTAATGGGTGCCCTTTTTTAACTGGTTTGTGTTGCTTTACTTCCTGACTTACTTACTGTCCCTCTGTCGATCTCTCTCCTCTGTCTCTCTGCCGCATCTCTTTCTCACCCTCACACTCTCTCCTCTCTGTGAATTTCACCTCTGTCTGTCTCACCTCCGCTCCCTCATCTCACCTCCCTTCAGGACGGTCAAGGTGGACGTTTACGACTGGGACAGAGACGGAAGGTAAGTTCTCATGCTGGTTTTTTTGTTCTTTTTTTTTTTCTTGAATTCATTTTCAGCTCCAGATTGAATCCATCAAATGTCACACCTTGTTCTGTCTGGGGGCAGTTCTTTTAGTCTTATTATTAGGTATTAGAACAGATGGAGGGCTCCACCCTCCATGGCACACACTGGTTGATAAATCAAAAACAACTTGCAGTGGAAAGGTTGCAGCTGAGTGGGCAGGAGGTCGGGGTCTATGAGTGCTGACCGCAGTATTGACATAGCCTCTCTTTCTCTCTGACAGTGGGTTACTGTAGGGGCTCCTCTCACAGACTTGTGAAGTGGAAACCTCATGTGGGTTTCTCAGGCTGTCTGGCCTTGTGTTACTGCTTTACATAAATTTAAAATGTAAAATTCTTGTGGTATTTTTATAAATCCCCAGTCCCAGACTTCCAAATCTCTATCGCAATGTGTGAGACATGAGGAAACTAAAGGTAAATGTTTGTCTTGCAGTGTTCCAGAAAAGTATATCAGTCTGACAGAGTCATCACAGTCTTTTGCTTTTTCAGGGTTTTACAGATAATTCTGTTTTGTCTTTCCAGGGCATCATGGCAAAGAACTTGACAGCAATCCATTATCAGAGATTTCAGGCCTTAACTTTAAAATAGGGACATGTTCAAAACAAACTCTTATGCAATCATTCTGCCAGGGAGTACAGAGAGTGTACTGTCTTTCACACAGAGAAGATTAAACTCATTGTTTAGACCAAGCGAATACAATGATCCCAACACAGTCTATGCTCACTTAAAGGTGGGGTATGAGATTCTGGAGAAATCCACAGTGCTGTTGAATCACTGTCATGTCATTACACCAGCCACTGATGATGTAAAAACAGATACCTCCACCTATCGTTCTATGTCGTGATCCGCTCTGAAGTTTCACTGCTCGAGCAAAGATGAGGGCACCTTTGACCAGAATGTTGTTACCAGTAGCTAATGTTAGCAAGCCAGCTAAGAACACACAACCTGTAAATTAGACTTTGGAGTTACTGGGAGAGGCACTTCCCCTCTCTTGGTAGAAGCTAATCGCCTCCCCACACCTCCAGTCCCTGCGCTGAACTAGCACATCCTGGACCACTCTGTCCACTTAACACAGAGAGACCAAACTGATATTAGCCATCCATCAAACTACCAGTAAGACAGCGAACTATCCGACCCAACACTGATTACCACAGAAAATGTCAAGTAAGACCATTCCGACGGGATAAGGTGATAAACAAGTTTAATCATGAAGAGTGTAGTCCTAGAGAGCTACTAGACCAATGCTCCTCAATAACTACACTCATTGGTCTGAATGGTATACACAATTACAGCAGGTTGCTCATAATGGACAACACACTCCCCAGGCCAATCCAATCAGCTGAATGAAGGCAGCCCTCGTGTACAGCCTGGATAGAAATCTCACTTGTAGCTCACATTACCGTCATGAGCTCCCACTGTCTTGCTCATCTAACTGTACAGTATTTCAGCTTTTTATTTTTTTTTCTTTATACATACAGGCTTCCAATAAGGACTGTGGGGTCTAAATGGGTTCCCATAAATCAGCTTACCCAAAACACTTTTCTATTCTGCTATTACACCAACACAATGTGCAAAATACAAAATATAAAAGGTCTTGTGATTACAGGACAGTGCACCACATCCACATGCATGACAACACTAGAAAATTAACCAAGAACTACATAAAGAAACATCACAAATCTGCTTACACTTATTTCGTCTTTTCTCTCCTGCTTTAGTTCTCTCTCTCCTTTACCTAAATCTCTCCTATGTTATTGCTTTGTAAATGTTTCTTCTCCTCCCCCCTTGTTATGTTTCATCTTCTGTCTTTCCCTGTTGGGAGATGAACTCGTTGTTTGCTCCTTGAGGATTCCTCTCTAAATACCAGCATTACACAGGCAGCGTAAGTGTCACACACAGCTTCAGGTGGTGATATATTGAGATGCAGAGATGATCTGAGGGCATGCAGGGAGTTGCAGTCTGATGATGCTGGAGGGGATTTTGTTCGTGAAAAATTTCACGAAAACCTCTTTCTCTGAGGGATCCTCTCAACCGGAGGAGATCAAGTGCAATGCAGTGGGGAAGTAGTGAAATTACATTCAAATTCAAATGCTGTTTTATTACGAATTAGGCATTTTAGGATTAATAGATGACCCTTGACATTATCAGTCAACTAGTATTAACAATATTTGGTGTTTGAGGTGAAATTGTGCAGAACTTGCTCCCTTAAGTTCTACACAATTACACCTCATCCAAAACAGACACATTGGTTATACCTTTCACTACCAGGAGCGTGAATACAGAAATGCTGACTCCTTTTTATGAGGATGAATGAAGTGTAGTAAATGATACAACCCAATTAAGGTTGAACGGAAATAAAAGTAAAAAAAAAAAATCCTAAAAGAAATCTGTTTTTGGACAGTTTCCTAATATGGACATCAAACTTGATTTGAGAATCCCAAATGACACCTAGATATTTAAATTCACTCTCTTCCTCAATTTCCTTTTGGTCAATATTGATGGCAAATCTATCCAACACTATACTCAATAATGAAAATCACATTGAAACGGTTTTGGTATGATTCAGTGTTAAGTAGTTGTCCTGCAGCCACTGGGAGACATTGACCAGCTGCCTAGTTAACAGCTCTGCAGCCTGATGAGGAGTTTCTACTGTTACATAAATTATTGCGTCATCTGCAGTACATTTGGCACTCAATCTCTTTACAGCTTGAGTGCACCCACCGAGAATTATCACCCAACTCTGCAGTTCACATCAGCTCTGCAGAGAGTTTTTAGCATCTTTCAGCTTATTGATTTGGTTTTACGGCCTTCAACTTGAATGATTGGGTTCAGTCTCACCGTTCTCATTAACCTCGCTTCCAACAACAGCAGGAAGCTGTTCTCAGACAAAAAGCTCTGATAAACCCACTGTACACTACCTGCCCGGCACCAAACAGCAGACAGACACAGTTAGCAACTAGCTGGTGAACATATGTGGAGCATTAAAGCAGCTAAAGAGCCAGATATTTTCCGTAGGAGTTGGTTAAGACCAAAAACAGAGTTAAAAGGTTAGTAAATATTGGACTGGAAACATGATTAAAAATGAATGCTTATGGTATATCTGTGTCAGCTGGATGTGCCTATAGGCAACTGTTTGCTAACATATTAGTCCAACTTTAGAGGATGATAAAATGACAATATTGTGTTTTCGGCTAGTTCCGCTGCTAAAAAGTGGTGGAATAAAAATAAATTAATGCAGCTGTAATATTATATTTTTCTTGTAAACACCACAAAATTTGAATAATTTTCTCTCTACGTGATTGAAAGACCTAAAGTATGAATGTGTATAGGAGACTATATTAATGATAATATAAACTTGGAAATGGAAATGTAATGCCACAATAGCATTATAATATACATACATATGTATGTGTTATTTGAGTAAAAACGAAAATGAAATACATCAATTTTCATTTTCATTTTCACATACATTTGACTTAACCTGCTGTACAGTGGCAAATATTCAAATGCAATAAGCAAAACAGCGCCCCCAGTCTGTTGCATTTGCATTTACATGTCACCACACTCTTTTGGGGTCAAAATGAAAATGAAATCTGTCAGTGCTCTCATCAAGGCGGGTCTTTAGTTAGGACATCATATCCTCAGTGACTTCAGTGACTTGGTTCATTAACATTCCCTGTTGTCAAAGTGGCCTCCCTTGGTCTCGGAGGAGCAGGAAACTCCGTAAATCACAGAGAGATGAGGCAGAGCAGCCAGAGGACATTAGAGATAAAACCAGAAAATATTTTCTCCATAAAATATAATAGAGTTTCACCAAAATCAGTAAATATAAGTTATAAAGTTATGTTTTTGTACAGTAATCAGTGAGGCCGGTCCCTAGGAACACTCCACTCTGGTGGTGTTTATCGCTTTTTCCAACTTGTCTCATTTAGGGTCTAATAAACAGTAAATTAATCTGTCATATGCCTCCGAGGCTTTCTTCATACTGAAGTAGGCGTGGTTTCATCTAAAGTAGGTTGGAAAAATGATAGACATGACCAGGTCTACCTGTAGGTAGAATGTTAATGAACCAAGTCACTGAATGAGGAAGTGAAGTGAAGACCCGCCTTAATGAGAGGACTGACTTTTCATTCATTTTCATTTTCATTATGACCTCAAAAGAGCAAGCAAATGTAAATGCAATAGCTTTTGGCCCACTGTACAGCGTTGTCTTTTAAAAAATTAAATTTAGAAAATTGTATTTTAATTTTATTTGTGTCTTAATTATTGCTTGGATAAATGGAAAATCAGGTTACATTGTTTATATTGCATTTGAAAATTGACCAGTGTACTGAGGGGTACGACTTTGAAAATTAAATGTTAAACAGCTTTTCCATTTTCATTTTAATACGAGTATGTGGAAATGAAAATAAACGTTGGATTATTGCATTTTCATTTTCATTTTTACTCAAATAACACATACATATGTGGGAAATTACAATGGTATTGTAATGGTATTTCCAAATTTACATCATCATCATTTTAATATAGTCCACTATACGCTTCAGTACTAAAGAGTGTCCGGTGTTCTTGGTATTTTTTATTGGATAAAGCCATCTGCTTTGTTAAAGCAGATAGTTAATTATGTTGCTGATGCACTATAACTGTTTTCCCCTCTCTTGTCTATCTGTCTATTCCAATCAATCTGTCTTCCAGTCATGACTTTATCGGAGAGTTCACCACCAGCTACAGAGAACTGTCCAGAGGCCAAAGCCAGTTCAATGTCTATGAGGTAAAATATAAGAATAGTAAAGAATAAGTTGAGCAACTTGATCAGCAAATAATTAAAAAGGAATCCATGATTTTGAAACTTTATTTTCCTGAATGTGTAAAGGATATCAAAAATGTAACAATGTTTTGGGAACTGAAAACAACATCAATAGTTATATAACAGTGTTATATATTATTCATTTAAGTAATATTTCTTGTATTGTAAATTCTAGCCCTCATCTGAAGACAATAAATTATCGACATCCACCCACAGGAGTTCAGACATGCACTGAATGACTACACATTTCTGCTCAGACATACTTTATAAACTAATTTCTTGTTTCTTGTCATGTGGTCAAGGTTTTGAATCCTAAAAAGAAAGGCAAGAAGAAGAAATACGTCAATTCCGGGACGGTAAGACCTGTCGGAGTGTGTTTCATCAGAAGCTGTCACATGTTTCATGGACATAAGTCATAGCAGCAGTGACATGTCAGAGCAGTAAACACATGGTGTTTGAAATGAACCTCCTTGTGATCTTCAATCTCTGTCTTCTACTCTCTTCTTGTTTGTTTCTCCCTCAATCTATTCCCTTTCACTCTCTCTCCATCTTCAAGGTTACTCTGCTGTCTTTCAAAGTGGAGTCAGAATACACATTTGTCGACTTCATCAGAGGAGGGTGAGAGCTCAGTCTCTAATATTTCATCAGTGTCTATGGGAAGCCATTAAAGGACTATACTGGGGTTTTTGCTTGTTTTAAGGTCTGGTTACATCAGAAAGTGGAACTGTGAAGTGGATCTGTGCGTCTGCAAAGTATTTGGTTCTACAGTCCTATATGGAGTTACTTTTGTGTCTTTATTATGCAATCAAACAGAATAGGTTTGAGAGCAAAACTATCAACACTGCAATCAAAAAATGCTTTGTTGCAGGTAAAATAACTTTGATTACAAATGTATTAATGTGAATCAAAGACTTCTGTTTGCGAATCCAAAAGTTTTGCTTGCTATTGAGCTGAATCTCGTGGGCGGGACCTACGCTGAAAGATGTAAGACACGTCTCTATTGGCCAGTCTTGATTGGAGTGACAGATTGGCAACATAGTGAGTAAACGAGAGAGGGAGTTTTGAAGTCCATGGAGAAGACAGAGCGGGAGTGGAGAAGACAGAAAATCAATGCACAGGTATGTTTACGCATAAATTCCGTCTTATAGTAATAGCAAGAATGTTATATTTAAACTGGTGCATGTAGATTGCTTTTGTTTAATGATCTGTGATATTGTAATGGGTTAATAACTACATATTATTTTGTCAGCCTGTAGCTGCTAGCTTAGCTCAATTAGCTAGTCACTGGCTCATCATAGGTGAGTTACATGCCCAGTCTGCCTATTAGCCTGCATGATGTTGTACATGTAGCTACTAGTTAACAGGACTATTTGTGTTCAATGATCGGGCAGTTAGTTTATGTTATGTTTGTGATGTGCTGTATTATTTTATCAGCCTGTAGCCAGCTTAGTTAACGTTAGACACTTTCTCGTCTTAGGTGTCATGTTAGCTGAGCTGTCTGGGTTTCCATCCACCTGAAAACATCAGATCTAATAATCGCATTACGGTAGTGGATGGAAACAAGCATTCATTCGCATTTTCTTTTGCTGATTTTTGGGCCACCAACCGAAATTACTTTTGGGAATATGGCTTTATGGTTTCTTAGCTTTATAAGTAAGGGAATGTGTAGTGACACGGTATTATTGATGTTACTGGTGGTGAAAATGGCTTAAATACATGTGAAGTATTATGGCCTTTTCCACTCAATGATAATAATTTCCCTTGTCTTTATGGCAGAATGGAAAACCAAGCTGGCAGATCACAGGCCCAGGTAGGCTATTGGCTCATTTCTTCATATTTATATATACATTTGGTCATGGTGTTGTTATTGTGGGAAATAAGAAGTAAAATATGACTTGTTTTCCCGAATTGTTTTACAGTATTGTACAGCTTGTCCGTAACCAGAATCAATTGTTAATAAGGCTTATGCTTTGCTCTTTATGATCACATTACAATGTTATGCACCTTAACTCCCATTCCAGTATGACCACCGTACAGTAACTGAAGCTGCTCAGCATTTCATGTCTTTGTTTACCTGAGCAATTCCTGAAGATCCTAGACAGGGTCAGAGTACGAGTATGGAGAGACCTACTGTTGAGTCTCAGATGGCCGGGTAGAAAAGCAGAGTTTTAAAAGGACCCATTCAGGTGTTCACAATGTTGCTAAACATTTCCACATGCCATTGTGATTCAAGGCATTTGCAAATATGTTTCTTCCAAAAATAACCATACACAGTTTCTACCTATTCCAATGATTTGCAAATTAAATTAAATTAATTCATTAAATTTAATGACTTAATCATCCCTGTAGCACTGACTGATTTTAATTGATTTGTAACATTAACATTGTTATAAAAATCATATGGATCCTTCCCTGAATCTTTCAAACACAATGGGAAAAAAACAAAGTCACCCCATCAGAAGCCACAGACCAGCAAAAGTTATGAATACAAGTAAGCTACTTGATTTATCATTTTTCTTACTTGGTTCAAAAACTGACACAACCTCATCCATATCTGCAGAGCTGGAGCTCATGCAAGCAGGGCTAGGAAAAAGGACATTGTCTATCACATCTGACTTAACGCATGCAGAGGTGGGATGTCTGATGAACTTAAGCACACATATTTTGTTCCCAAAGTGTGTCAAGAGTATTGAATGTGTGGCAATAGATCTATACTGTCTAAATGCAAGCTGTTGACTTTTTTCTTTCCTTTTTTTATTAGTTATCCAGTTTACTAAGGACAAAATATCCAAAGATGAATGATTTCCAAGACAGATGGCTTCTTTTCAAACCAGCAGGTGCACCTTAAGTTATCCTAATCCTAGTGACATTCTCCAACAGCAAATTATTCATCCAATATAAAAAAAAAAGTTTATTAAGTAAATATTTGCGTTACTTGCTTTTAAAGGCAGAAATGGAAGGAAAAAAATTAAAAACTATTACAATCATCTTCAAAGCTTTTCCCATCTCTATTTTATATCAATTTAGAACTGCAAAATGACTTCATGACATACTGTAGATAATTTTTGTAAACTGATAAGATTTAAAATTAACATTCATACTTTTTTCCCAAAGGGGTTGGTTAGATGCATTCTAATACAGTTGAGCTCTGGTATTCAATTACCTCTAGTTATGGATGCTTTTTCCAGCAAGCTGTCACAACCCGTTCCTCACACAGTAAACTGAAGACGGTTTGTTTATTCCCTCGCTGAGCTTTTCTCCGATTTCTGGAAATACAACCTCTTATTGTTTAATTCATAAACGGATTCTACTGTCGCACAACTGTGGATACCCTACACTCAGGGGCGAATTCACAAAGAATGAATTGCAACTGCTGATAGCACCATGAATTGTGCATCATTTGCAACTGCCATCTGCACCGTCTCAAGATCTGATTTACAAAAGGTATTGCGCTAATGATATTACAACACAAACACGCCCCTAAACGTTTACAGTGAGTTGCAATTGTTTTGCATCTTTTAAATGATTAAATCTCTATTCTGTTCTCAATTCTGTAGGGGTCCCAGTAATATTTGTTCTTAAGGTGTAGGCCTACTGAAGTAGCATATCACATGACATGGTTAAGCAACATTTAATTAAAAAAAGAAATGTTACAAATACAGTTGCAAGAACAGTACTTTACACTCGTGGAAAGACATGTTTGATTTGAAATAGAACTTATTCTAAGTCTAACTATTCTAATTATGTAAAAACTGTCCCTGCTCTTTCATTCGTTTCTATCTGAGGGATGTGTCTTATTTTTCTATGACTCACTCGGTATGGAGTGATTGTTATTTTACTTTAACTGTGCCTGTGCCTGACAAAATGATGTAGACCAAAAGATCTTCCCAGGAGTGGCTGGCCAACCAAAATTACCCCAAGAGCACAGCGACGACTCATCCAAAGAACTGCAGTCCTCACTTGCCTCAGTTAAGGTCAGTGTTCATGACTCCACCATACGAAAGAGACTGGGCAAAAATGGCCTGCATGGCAGAGTTCCAAGACGAAATCCACTTCTGAGCAAAAAGAACATTAAGGCTTGTCTCATTTTTGCCAGAAAACCTCTTGATGATCCCCAAGACTTTTGGGAAAATACTCTGTGGACCGACGAGACAAAAGTTGAACTTTTTGGAAGGTGTGTGTCCCATTACATCTGCCGTAAAAGAAACACCGCATTTCAGAAAAAGAACATCATACCAACAGTAAAATATGGTGGTGGTGGTGTGATGGTCTGAGGCTGTTTTGCTGCTTCAGGACCTGAAAGACTTGCTGTGATAAATGGAACCAGGAATTCTGCTGTCTACCAAAAACTCCTGAAGGAGAATGTCCGGCCATCTGTTCGTGACCTCAAGCTGAAGCGAACTTGGGTTCTGCAGCAGGACAATGATCCAAAACACACCAGCAAGTCCTGACCTGAATCCTATTGAGATGCTGTGGCATGACCTTAAAAAGGCAGTTCATGCTCGAAAACCCTCCAATGTGGCTGAATTACAACAATTCTGGAAAGATGAGTGGGCCAAAATTCCTCCACAGCACTGTAAAAGACTCATTGCAAGTTATCACAAATGCTTGATTGCAGTTGTTGCTGCTAAGGGTGGCCCAACCAGTTATTTGGTTTAGGGGGCAATAACTTTTTTACACAGGGCCATGTAGGTTTGGATTTCGTTTTCCCTTACTAATAACAACCTTCATTTAAAACTGCATTTTGTGTTTACTTGTGTTATCTTTGACTAATATTTAAATTTGTTTGATGATCTGTGACAAACATGCTAAAAAAAGGAAGGGGGCAAACACTTTTTCACACCACTGTACCTGCAAATAACACCGGAACACCAAGACGCTATTTGCTTGGCAGCACAGTTAGGGGTGCAGTTCCCCCTTTGCAAGTGCTTTGAGAATTACACGGTTTCTTTTTGTCGTATTTATGCAGGTTTAGCTGCCACAAAAGGTGCGCAATCCTTTTGTGAATTTGCTCTTCAGAGTGGACTTTGCTGGCTTTTCTCACAATCGCAGATTCCTGCATTTGTACCACTAGCAAATTCTGCTGCTAGCTATCACCGGTCAAAGTAGCTAGCTATAGCTCCAAGACAGAGACAGAATCTTATCCCTCCAAGACTCCAGAATTCCCTTGCATGCGTCAGTTGTGGTGCCTGACATTCTTCCCCCTTACAAAAGTCAGATTGTATCTGGATCAGATACAATGCCCTGTGAAGACTGCCAGCTGCTCCAGAAGGTGAACAGAATCATAACTAACCTCAAAGAGGATATCTTTCTCTCACAGCTGAAAAAGAAGGATAGTTTCATTGACACTGACCTCTGTCCAGGCTAAAAAGACATTGGCGATGAATTTGGCCATATCCGACACCGTTCTGTGGGATCCAGTAACCCGTCCCTGACCCTCCTCCTGCTCGACTCCCAATCACCCAGCTACCTGGACTGAGGTAGTGGTCAGGGGCCGCAAGAAGAGTGGACAACGGGCAGTCTCACCACCTTCCCTCAGTTTTTCAAATGACGAAGCACCGCTGCATCCAACAGATCTCTCCGTGGATGCAGCCATGACCCCCACTCTGCCACTGGCCTGAGGTCTGGAAGAGTGGTGCCTGCAGCTGCCTCCATTTTCCCCACTCAATCCACCGCTAGCTCCAACTGCAACAGCCGCCCTGGGTTACTCCGCTGCTGCAGTGGCAGTTTCCCATCCTGCCACCGCTGTTCCCCCCTGCAGTCACCGTGACAAGCTCCTCTTCCGCATCATGTCCTGGGAATTCGTGGTCTCGCCTCCCCAAGCAAAATGCTTGGAGCACCGAGATACATCCATGGCTCAATCTTCCACCTCCTCTGCTACAATCCCCTTCTCAGCTTCGTCCCTCAACACTGATTCTTGGAAGTTCCATTGTAAGGAACATCAGAGCCGAAGGCGCCCACACACATCGCTTCCTGGGGCCCACGTTCTGGACTTCACCGATAAACTGCCTTCAGTCCTAGAACGCCATCCAGACTGCTCCAACCTGGTCATTCATGTGGGATCAAAGGACGTCAGCCAACAACAATCAGAAATCCTTCATGTGGACTTCTGACTACTCATCTCTGCCCTAAAGGACACTGGCAAACACTTTATTTCTGGTCCAATCCCGTCTCTTGGGCAGGGCTGTGGCCATTTTTCCTGTTTTTCCTGTAATTTTTGGCTGTAAGGGAAATGCAATGCAGCACAAAGTAAACTGGACTTTTTTATTGACAATTTCGACCTGTTCTGGAACTGTAGCCGACTGTACAGACGGAATTCACCCAAACCTGCAAGGGACAAAGCTGCTCTCTGCAAACATTGACTATGCATTGGTTAACCCGCAAAATACCTGTCAGACTCTCTGAGACAAGCCATGCCACCATGAGGTAATCCACACACATAATCAAAATAATGTTCACTGCCACCGTGAATACACTGATAGGGTCCCTGTTACAAGTGACATTTCTGCAACATCTGGCCATATTTATCCCCTACCACTAATGGGGCATGGACTGTCACACCCTGTCACGCTACTCTCACTTTCATCAGCCCAGGTTACATGCACGAGGTGGTGGGGTTGCTGTAATTCACAAAAATGCTCTCAAGTGCTACATTATTTCTATAGGCCCTTTTTTATCGTTTGAATCTTTAGCTTTTGTGATAGATGGCACCCTGCCGGTCCTCTGCTTCTGGTATACAGACCCCCTAAGCACAGTATTCATTTTATCAGTGAATTCGCTGCTCTCCTTAGTCATATTGCTCCAATATTCTCATTCTCTCGACATTTGCTGTCCCTCCGAAGCCATAATATGTGATTTCATAAATTTGCTTGAATCGTTTTGTCGCCAACAATCTGTTAATGGCCCAACCCACATTAAATCCCGTACGCTAGATTTAGTTCTCTCCTCAGGTCTCTATATCTCTAACCCGGTGATAGAAGATTTTCACCTGATCACAGGACAATAATTTTAGATCTCGATTTGTCACATGCTTCTCCTGTCCGCCCTGCTCTTAAATGACTCCAGATGACTCTTCTACTGCCACTAGGTTTGCAGAAGCCTATAGAGATGCTCCAGTCATTACCAGTATCAAGACTGCACCATCTCATATGAACACAGAGGAACTTGTCTCTCTATTTAACAGATCTCTCTGACAGGTCTCTCTGTTGCACCGGTCAAAACTTAAAAAACGTAAGCCTTTGGCCTCACCATGTCTTAATAACAAAACTAGAGACATAAGGAGAGCATGCAGAAGGGCAGAGCAGAGGTGGAAGTGTAATAAATTGCAGATCTCATTTCAAATTCTGAAGGATATGACAGCCAGTTGGCTGTCAAAAATGCTAGGGCTCAATACGCAATCTGATTTTATTGACATAATCTCAGGGTACTTTTTAGTGTGTTAAACTTGTCACATTCTCCACTCCCACCTCCTACTTAGAAACATCAGTCTCTAAATATGAAAATTTCTTAACAAAATACTTGACATCAGAGCTAGTATTATTCCATCTGCAAATAGTCTATCCTCTGAGAACACTGCAGTTCTAAATTCCTTGAACTCAATCACCTTAACAGAACTTCATCATATTATCTCCACCTGTTCTCTCAACATTATTCCAACTAAACTCGTCAAAGAAGTTATTGGCACCATTGGCCCCAGCAGTCCTTCAATTATCAATAGCTCCCTGGAACTGTTCCATCCTCTTGCTCCTAGATCTAACTGCAGCCTTTGACACAGTAGATCATTCGATTCTCATTCACTGATTAAACCAATGGGCAGGGGTCTCTGGTTCTGCCTTGAAATGGTTTTCTTCATATTTATCCAACAGATCTTTCAATGTCTCTATTAGCAACTCTTTTTCTACCTCAGCCCCCATCTCATTTGGTGTCCCCCAAGGTTCCATACTTGGTCCATATCCTCTTCTCCATCTATTTGCTTCCGCTAGGCTACATTATTCAAAACCATAACATATCTTTCCACTATTATGTGAATGACACTCAGATCTACCTCCCCCTAGAGCCTAACAACTACAACAAACTTAACTGACTGCAATAACTGTCTTCAGGACATCAAATCCTGGATGGCTGCAAACTTTATTCAGCTCAATGAGAATAAAACTGAAATTATTTTACTTGGACCATAGCATTTGACCAACATTATCTCTCCTCATCTTGGCCCATTGGTCCCCTCTGTTAAATCACATGCAAAAAACCTTGGAGTCTTATTCGATTCAGGATTGAAGTTCGACAAACAAATCAATCAGGTACTAAAATTAAACTTCACGCAGCTCCGCATCATCTCCAAACTCAGATCTATTCTCTGTACTGAAGGAAGTCATCCATGCCTTCATACCCTCTCGCCTTGATTACTGCAACTTGTTGTATTTTGGTAATGTGACTTACAGTACGTTACTTATGTCAAACTTATTTTAACCTAAATCACATTTTTTTTTCTCAAACCTAACCAAGTAGTTTTGTTGCGCTGGTACTTTCCAACGGTCATATATGTCGTTTTGAGGAACGGTCATATATATGTCATTTTGGGAGTCATTGACAATCAACCTATTCTGTTGTTTAGGTTAAGAGGATGTGTTGCATTTTAGTGTGTTAGAAACAAGCATAATTTCCACTTATTTCTTTATTACAACAGGTCTCTTCTATACCACTGAAATAACTGTAAATGACTGCAGGTAAGCAGCAGCAAAATGTCACTGAATTGAAGCAGAGTAGTGATCAAACATTCACTACTAGTCACCCCAGCTGTTGGGAACATGGGTTGGTGTTTTGTTTGTTTTTAAATGACTCATTTCACTTTAGTTACTCCATCCATGAAGAAGAGACATGAGAGCGGGAACAGAGTATGGCAATGCAAGACAGCTGGACCATCCTGGCAATTATTCCCGCACCATCCACATGCTGCAATGTCATCTTTACTTTTCTCCATGAAATTCGATGGCCCATTGCTTGTAGATAACCTTTCTCTAGGCTGTAGCCAGCATGTGGCATTCTTGCCTTTTATATACCTAACCTTCTGATCTAGCACATCATCTGGTAAGCCAGAATAGCATTTCCTGACAGAGAGGTTATGCTCTTGCATCCGTCTCTACAGAGTTGAACTTGAAATCCCATGGAGGTCAGTCAAAGAAGTCAATGATAAGCCAGCACTGAGTAGATTCAAGAGGGTTTGACTTTTTATGTTTAGCCGGGGTTGCGCCACACTCCCACTCCATTCAACCACAGCTACATCATCCAATAGCGGCGGGACAATACTCTGCGAGAGATAAGCGTTGACAACTTCAGACAGCTGTTGTAGATTGTCTACCCAGCTTGAACAAACTGCAACTCCTGAGAGCAAACAAAGTGTAGGTATTCAAAGTCAATGGGTTGCCTGTTAATGATAGATGTAAGTCTATCCCTGACTCTCTGCATGACCTGCCATAAGAATTGATTCCGGTCATGCATAAGCTGTACAATACTGTAGGACAATACTGGAAAACAAGTAATGTTTTATCTATTTCCCACAATGACAAGACCATGACCAAATGTATATTATAAAGAGTACGGTCTAGACTCTATATGAAAAGTGCAATGAGATAACTTCTGTTATGAACTGTATAAATAAAACTGAAATGAACTGAATTGAATGTACACTACCGCTCAAAAGTTTGGAGTCACCTGTTATACAGTATTTATGTTTTTCTTTCCTTCAATAATGGCTATGGATAAAACAGTATAATTTTTTTTACCAAATGTATTATTTACATTTGAAAGAGTTTTAGAATAATTAAATGATTAAAACTTTCCTTTAGTCAATGTCCCCGCAGTGTTGCATGACAGGGGAGAATACTGTTCGATTATTAAATTTTTTAAAATTTTTTAAGTTTTCCAATCCAGAAGAGCGTGAGTGATCCTAGATAATTTTGAACCACAACTGTGCTTGCTTTACTTTGGGCCTTCTGCAGTCTACTCAGTGGTTAGACTGAATAGGTTTAAACTGTGATTTGTCAGTCCATAGTATGTTCAGCTGATATTACATGATCCTATTCCAATAGTGCTAACCCTAGACTAACTTACTATTTCTATTTTGAAGTTTTAAGAATAGCTTTGCTAAAGCAACACGCCTGTTAATTGCAGCTTGTTATAGGCATTATTGTGCACTTGACACTGAAACAGGAACCTGTTCCTATTTAAATCTGCACAGATTTTAATGCTAAGCTTTCAATTTCTCTTACCAAAGACTGCTGATTTCTTATATTTTTATTTAAGAGGTATATCTGTCTCTTTCTGCCCTTTCACTTGACAGTCTGGTTGAATCATTGTACAGTGTTTCATTCTCCATGTACAAAACATTACTATTTTTTCAAACCCTTCATACAAAATAACATCTACTGTATTTGTAAAGAAGAGTTTCTACAACCTGAAAGCATGAAAGACCATTCAAAAATATAGAGTATTCCTCTCAGCCATCTGACTGCACCAAATCAAGCTTTTGTGGCAGGTGACTCCAAACTTTTGAGCGGTATTGTATATATGAATTTGAAGAAATGAGCCAATAGCCTACCTGGGCCTGTGATCTGCCAGGTTGGTTTTCCATTCTGCCATGAAGACAAGGGAAAGTATTATCACTGAGTGGAAAAGGCCATAATACCTTGCGTTGGCTATGAATGCTTGTTTCCCTCTTCTACCATAATGCGATTATTAGGAGTAGGTTCATTGAGAAAAGCAGTTGTTGGCGCCAAGGAGGCGCAACAAGATGACATAATTGAGTGAGCGCAGACCTCACACAGTGAAAAACAACATTGAAAACACAATGGAAATATTTGTTTCATGTATTAATGTGAGAAGGTTACAGTCTCCTTAATGCTCCACACAGATCTGATGCTTTCGTCAGTTGCTATTATTAAAATTGAAAATGTGCATAAAAACAGGTGAATGGAAACCTAGACCGCTCAGCTAGTGTGACGCCTAAGACGAGAAAGTGAATAACATTAAGATGACTACAGCACATCACAATAAACATAACATTAGATTGTTGTACATAGAACATAGAACACAAATAGTCCTGTTAACTAGTAGCAACATGCACAACCTAATACAGGCTAATAGGCAGCCTAGGCATGTAACTTACCTATGACGAGCGAGTGACTTGGTAATTGAGCTAAGCTAGCAGCTACAGGCTGACAAAATAATATGTATTTTTTTAACCAATTACAATATCACAGATCTTTAAACAAAAGTAATCTAAGTTATGTGTAAACATACCTGCACATTGATTTTCTGTCTTCTCTGCTCCTGCTCTGTCTTCTCCATGGTCTTCAAAACTCTGTCTCTCGTTTACTAACAGTGGATGTTGCCAAGCTGTCACTCCAATCAAGACTGGCCAATAGAGACGTGTCTTACATCTTTCAGCTTAGGTCCCGCCCACGAGATTCAGCTCAACAGCAAGCAAAACTTTTGGATTTGCAAACAAAACTTTTGGATTCACAAAAGTTTTTGATTCGCATTAATACATTTGTAATCACAAAGTTATTTTACTTGCAGTAAAACATTTTTTGATTGCAGCATGTAAAGTTTTTCTCTCAAACCTATTCTGATTGCATAATAAAGACACAAAAGTAACTCTATGGTCTTAGTGACTACTCACTAGTTGGTGAACTGCTGTAGCTGGTAGCTGGTGCATTGGGGGGACTTGGACTTATGACCTCGGGATTCATAAAATCCTTATGGCCTTTTTGGATTGTTGTCAAAGTTGCATTGTTGTTGTATGGAACTGAAGCACAATATTAATGTCATAATACACGATGATAATAGCAGACGTGATGTCCTCTGTGATCTAAGTTTCAAGTCTCTGCCAGTTGATCTAAAAGTCAATTTCAATGGCACCCTGCAAGGCCATTTACAAATCTAAAATATGCTTACGATTGTTTTTCCAAAGCATGCACAGAAATAGAAATATTATTTATATATATATATATATATATATATATATATAGATATATAGATATATATATATATAGATATAGATATATATATATATATATATATAGATAGATATAGATAGATAGAGATATATATATATATATATATATATATATATATATAGATAGATATATAGATAGATATATATATATATATATATATATATATATATATATATATATATATATATATATATATATATATAGATATATATATATATATATAGATATATATATATATATATATATATATAGATATACATACAATAGTAATCGCAGTAATATATGATGTGAATAAAACTCATAGAAACACATAGAAAGTCTTCAGCATGAAAATAGTCAAATGTAAAGACGCTGGCTATCAGCACTTGAATTTGTGGACTTGAAGAGCCCATATTATTTGAATCATGGTGCAGATCCCCTGCCTTGTTCTTTAGAAGTGACAGCAGTGAGCCGTTGATGAGTTTCTCGCCTGAACAGTTGTAAATGTGCTCCCATCTGGAGATACTGGCACATTCCTAATATGTGTTTTGAATGATACTGATATGCTCAATTTCTCACCAGGACACAACTCAATTTCACTGTGGCCATAGACTTCACAGCATCCAACGGTAGGACAGCGTTATATCTTTGTGCATGCAGGAAATGCCCACACATCTGTTGTTCAGTGAAAATGTTTTACCTATGTTTGTGATTGTCAGTTATTACTTTAATTATGGACTGGACTGGATGTGGGTTGATCTTGATCTTAATTTGGATTGTTCCTCATAATATTTCTACAACATGATTGTCACTGTACATATGACAGATTTTCTCAGATCTGAGTAGCATTTTAAAAAATGGTTTGACATGGTTGTCAAATTATTTGTGATATTGTACCTTGGTATAATTTCATACAAATAAGACAATGTATCTGTGACACCAGTGGTATGATATGGAAGCCCAAAAGGAACATATTTAAAAAAAAAAAAAGTTTATTTAACAGACAAAATGCACAATACATTTATTGCAGCAGATATAGCTAAAAGCTAATTTTCACCTATTGTCCATGAGCCTGTGATGTGCAGGTTGACACGTACAAGATCCAACAGTTGCAAGGAGTAAAACATGACACCTCAAAACAAACATGATAAGGCAAACTTATCTTAACTTTAACTTTATGCTTCATTATGCAAATGAGGGGGGCTGTGTGCCATGGGATTCACTTTTCACCTATTGGTTGATCAACAGCAGAGTGCATAGATCGACTATACATGCCTTTCTGCCACAACGGTGGCTGATCTGGATCATACTTTATGGAGAAAATATCTTCTGGTTTTCCCTCTGACGTCCTCCAGCTGCTCTGCCTCAACTCTGTGATTTACGGAGTTTACTGAAGAACAGATAGCTTCGCTTGTTGCTAAAGTAGCTAACCATTAACTGACTCTGCCCAGAGTGGGAGATTGGAGAAACGGCAGTCCAAAGCACCTGTACTACAGGAGTAAACAATGACACTCCCCAGTGCTCCCGGCTCCAAGCCCCCAGTCCAGGCAGTCAGCTAATGGGACAGCTAGCAGCACAGCTAAAGTAGCTAACTGCTAATAATAAGTAGTTAAAGCCATCAGCAAACTCCATGAATCACAGAGAGTTGAGGCAGAGCAGCCGGAGGACATCAGTGTCACAGACACGCCAGGCTCCACCGTTAGCCAGTCACATCGCACTCACTCACCAGGGTACTAATCACACACACCTGCTCCCCATTAGCACCTCATCACAACTGGGATAAAAGCACACCACTCACCTCAGTCAGTTGTCTGGTCTTGTTAATGCCAAAGACTCTACATGTTGATCTCCATGACTTCTAAAGAATTCCCTATTCTACTCCAGCGTGTTTTCCCAGTCTCCGCGCATCATTGCCTGTGTGGGAGTTACCTACCTTCCTCATGTGTTCACTTGGTCACCGACCATCTACCCATCCACTATCTGCAGACTAAGAATCTATAACCTAACCTCTTACCTGCATTACTGTGTTTACCATGTTGTAATCCAACAAACAACCATCTGCTCCCATATCGGTGTCTCCTGCCTTTCTGTCCATAACAGAAGAGCGGACCTACACCGAAGGACTACAGCATGAGTTCCACAGACCCCTTACAAGAACTTGTGGATGGTGATTGTCGGTTACTCACCGCCAACCCACCTACACCCGCACCAGCCATCACGTCATTTCCGCAGTCACTCCTTCACCACCGGTGTATGCCAGTCCCATGGCCAAACCAGCGCCCTTTTCTGGCTCGGCGGAGGACGGCAACAGCTTCCTTTTACAGTGTTCCCTGGTCCTGGAGATGCAGCCGCACTTGTACCCCAACGATGGCAAAGGTGGCTTTTATCATCTCACAGTTAAACGTACGAGCACTCCAATGGGCAGAATCAATATGGTCACAAAATGGACGCGTTATTCGGTCTCTAAACAACTTCATAACCCACTTCAAGGAGGTGTTCGGCATACCAGCAGGTGATTCGTTGGCCGGTGAGCAACTACATCATTTAAAACAAGGTTCTAAATCCATAAATTAGTATGCACTCAAGTTTAGGACTCTCACGGCTGCCAGCGGATGGAATGAACAATCACAACCACGCCGTCCATCTACCACATCCTTTCCATGACAGGTCAAGCCCTCAGACATAAACGTGTCCAGTTTAGTGCTGGTTCATTCATGCTCCAAGTCGGACTATTGCATGTGGAACATCAACATCTGGTTCTGGAGGATTCCAGCGCTGATGTGATCCTAGGGCTCCCATGGTTGGAGCAGCACAATCACATCATTTCTCGGCGAAATCCTGAAGTGGGGCGACACCTGTATCCCAGACTGTTTCCCTCGCACACCTCAGCCTCTCGTCTCGTTCCGAGTCGCTTCCTGTCCACTCCACCTCCATCGAGACCCCAGTGGGAAAACAGTCTGTGGACATACCGCCGTGTTATGCCCCCTTCAGTGATGTTTTCTGCCCACAGAAAGCTTCCAAGCTCCATCCACACCGACCATGGGACTGTGCTATCGATCTACGTCCGGGTGAGCCAGTGCCCCACGAGAAAATATATCTCTTAGCCATCCCTGAGCAGAAGGCCATGGAGGAGTACATCAAGGAGGCATTACATCAAGGCTACATCCGTTCTTCCACTTCCCCTGCTGCTTCAAACTTCATCTTCGTGGCCAAAAAGGATGGAGGCTTGCGGCCTTGTGTCGACTACCGGGGTCTCAACAGAATCATAGTAAAGTTCCGCTATCCTCTTCCCCTCGTCCCAGCGGCTCTAGAACATCTATGCGGTGCCACTGTCTTCACCAAGTTGGACCTCTGCAGCGCTTACAACCTCATACTTTTGTGACCCCTACTGGACACTACGAATATTGCGTTATGCCTTATGGCCTGGTCAACGCCCCCTCCGTATTCCAGGATTTCATCCATGAGGTGCTCCAGGAGTTCCTCCACAAGTTTGTCCTGTTCTACATCGATGATATACTGATCTACTCCCGGAGCATGGCCAAACATCGCCAACACGTTGCAGAGGTCCTAAAACGCCTGAGAGTTCCAGTTGTTCCTCAAAGCCGAGAAGTGCTCCTTCCATCAACCCTCAGTGCAGTTCCTTGGGTATAACATCAGCAGCAGTGGCATCCAAATGGACGAGGGGAAGGTAGAAGCCATAAAGACCTGGCCCACTCCATCCACCATCAAAGAGCTCCAAAGATTTCTTGGATTCACCAACTTCTACAGAAGATTCATCCAAAATTACAGCTCCATTGCATATCCGCTTACCAATCTCCTCCATAAAAAGCCCAAGTCTCTGTCCTGGTCACCAGCTGCCAGAGAAGCCTTCAACACCCTGAAGGAAGCATTCACCAGCGCACTGCTCCTCATTCACCCTGATCCAGAGAAGCCCTCCATCGTGGAGGTAGATGCCTCTACCACAGGGGTAGGAGCGGAGCAGCAGGGGAATCCAGTCAGACTCCATCCATGTGCCTTCTTCTCCCACAAACTCAGCGGAGAGGAACTACAACATCGTCAACAGGGAACTTCTAGCCATAAAACTGGCCCTGGAAGAGTGGAGGCATTGGCTGGAGGGTGCCATTTACGGTACTCACAGACCACAAGAATCTGGAGTACCTAAGAGACGCAAAAAGGTTAAATCGATGCCAAGCTCGCTGGCTGCTGTTCTTCACACGGTTCCACTTCAGCATGTCCTGGTCCCAAGAATGTGAAGGCAGATGCCTTATCCCGGCTACACACCTCAGAGGACACAAATGAGGAACCGAAGCCTATTCTCCCTGAGCACGTTAACGTGAGTCCCATTCAGTGGTCGGAAACTTCCGTGCCTTCCTCCAATGCCTCTGCCAATGCTCCGCTGGGCTGTCCACTGGGCTTGCAATATGTCTGCAGAACTCAGCGAACTCCACTCATCCATTCATCCCACACATCTCTGGGCACTGGCCACCCAGGGGCCAATGAAACCCTCTCACTGGTAAGGGAGCGCTTCTGGTGGCCAAACATGGCTAGAGATGTGAGAAGGTACGTACAGGAATGTCAGGAATGCACCATCTCCAAAAGCCCTCGTCCCCAGTTCATTTCAAAAGTGTGAAAAGCCTTCTTCTCCCTCCTAAGTGTGACTGTAAGCCTCTCATCTGGATACCATCCGCAGTCGAATGGGCAGATAGAGAGAGGAAGATCCAAGAGATCAGTCGATTCCTAAGTACCTTCTACCATGGCCACCAAAACTCTTGGAACCAGTTCCTGGGTTAGGCCGAGTACGCCCAGAACTCCCTCCGCCAACCTACCACTGGACTCACTCCCTTCCAATGTGTACTCGGTTACCAACCCCCTCTCTTCCCGTGATCAGGAGAACCATTGGAGGTACCAGAGGTCGACTACTGGTTCATAGAGAGCGAGAGGGCAGCTCACCATCAGCTACAACAAGCACTATGCAGACGCAGAATGATGGCCGACCTGAGACGCTCCACTGCTCCAGTCTATCAACCTGGTCACAAGGTCTGGCTGTTGACCCAGGACATCAGAATGCATCTGCCCTGCAAGAAGCTCAGTCCCAGATTCATTGTTCCCTTCACCATCAACAAGCAGATCAGCCCGGTCACTTATCAGCTCCAATTACCACCACAGTACAGAATTCACCTGACTTTCCATGTTTCACTCCTCAAACCTCACCACCCTTCTGTTCCTGTTTCCACAGAGCCTGGCGCAGCAGCCGAAACCCCCCTTCCTCTCATCCTGGAGGACGGAGGACGTATCAGGTGAACAAAATCTTGGACTCCCGGCGCCGTGGTGGTCTACTGGAATACCTGGTGGACTGGGAGGGCTACGGTCACGAGGAGCACTCATGGGTACCTAGACACGACATCCTTGACCCCTCTCTGCTTGACACCTTCCACGCTACTCACCCGCATCGACCTGCTTGCCGTGGAAGAGAACGACCACCACGGCGAACGGGGTCCTCGGCCCTCGGAAGCTGGCCGTGGAGGTGGGGGGTACTGTCACAGACACGCCAGGCTCCACCGTCAGCCAGTCACAGCACACCCCCTCACCAGAGTACTAATTACACACACCTGCTCCCCATTAGCACCTCATCACAAATGGGATAAAAGCACACCACTCACCTCAGTCAGTTGTCTGGTCTTGTTAATGCCAAAGACTCTACATGTGGATCTCCATGACTTCTAAAGACTTCCCTATTCTACTCCAGCGTGTTTTCCCAGTCTCCGTGCATCATCGCCTGTGTGGGAGTTACCTACCTTCCTCGTGTGTTCACTCGGTCACCGACCATCTACCCATCCACTATCTGCAGACTAGTAAGACAAAGGACAGTATCTGTGGCCATTATTCATTCCATTAAGAATCCATAACCTAACCTCTTACCTGCATTACTGAGTTTACCGTGCTGTAATCTAATAAACCACCATTTACTTACATATCGGTGTCTCCTGCCTTTCTGTCCAGAACAATCAGAGGGAAGACCAGAAAATATTTCTTCCATAAAATATGAACCAGTTTCACCAAAATCAGTAAATAAGGTTATAAAAATGGTGTGCTTATGTACAGTAATATATGAGGCCCGGTCCCCAGAAACACTCCGCTCCGGCAGCATGCATTGTTTTTCCAACCTAATTCTTGTCTCATTTGTGGTCTGATAAATAGTAAATTCATCCAATTCAGTGCCCCATATCGCTATTTTACAAGCAACTGTAGTTGTCATATTTCGTGAGATCCACGTGAGCGTGGAGTAAGTTGGAAACATGATAGACGAGTGTTGAGAATAGCAAGCAATACCCCAAAACACCCCACAAGAGAACAAGCCAGATAACCACAGGTTCCCGTTTATTTTATGCACATTTGTGTTGTGATACTTAGCCCTCTTGACCCCAGTTTTTTTCCCTTAAATTGTGTTGTGTCATGTCTGTGTAACAGATATGGGCAGGGCATAAAAAGGGACGACAAGAGATTGTTTTCCAGTATTTATTTGTTCCTGCAGAAGACAATATAACCCATTAATGGCCTTCTGATGTTTTTCTGCACCATGAAAAACAATATACAAAAGGGAAGACAGTGACCTGGTGGGGAAAGTAAAAAGGTGCGTGGGGTTTGGTGTCTAAACAGAGACAACAAAAATTATAACATTTAACAAAGGAAAGCCCATACCTGCAGAAGACAATACAACTCATTAATTGTCTTCTGGTGTTTTTCTGCACCTTTGCTCCTAAACATGCAAAATTACAGAATTTACACTAGGAAATGGATGATAAGATCTCTGCAGCGCTACATTGGTCACATGACAAAGGGCGGCCTGCCATAATACAAATTGCACCTAGAAAGTTAGATGAAAACATCTACAAAACAGCTGGGTAACATAATAGTATTAACAGTTAACAATATGGATTAAGGTTACAACATAAACGGTTTAATTTCCAAAGAAAACAATAAAATAGCAAAGCAGCATTTCTCCACACAACTTACTCTCAGCAATGCAAAACAGTACCTAGAGGGGCAGACGGGGGACTACGGAAACTTACAGGTACAGGAGAGGTGATGCGCAGCAAGGTAATTTCCACAGGAAACATTAATAAAAATAACGGTAAATAAAAATAACTCATTAAGATAAAATTCAATTTAAATCTCAACAGAATCATTAAATGATAAATAAAACTCACAAATACAAATTAAGAATTAATGAAGTGCATTTTTAACTCATTGAAATTACATTGTATCCAGGAATGAATGTATGGAAAAGTGGTTTCAGAATGTAAGTAAATGGCCTAATTTATAAAAATGCCTGTGTTTCGCACTAAATACTTATTTTATTCATGTGCCATGCAGTGACTTCAGTGAACATGGCTTTAATTCAATTACCATAATCAGATGAAAGACTTTGCATGTCTTGATTCTCTAAAAAGTCCTTGGCTTGGTCAGGTTAATGTTGCCGCATGGTTTTTCTAATCCCTCTATAATATGAGATATCTTTGTGTGTGTGTGTGTGTGTGTGTGTTGTGGTGTTTCCCTCTTCAGGTAACCCGTCTCAGCCCACCTCACTGCACTACATGAGTCCCTACCAGATGAATGCGTACGCCATGGCTCTGAAGGCTGTGGGGGAGATTATCCAAGACTATGACAGTGACAAACTCTTCCCAGCATACGGTTTCGGAGCTAAACTTCCCCCGGACGGCAAGATCTCCCACGCCTTCCCACTGGTAAGAGACACTGATCTAAAAACACTGAGAGACAGAGAGAGAAAAGGTAGTTTTGTTGTCTCTGTTTAGATACAAGTGCAAGACATACATTTATTAGTTTTCCCTTGTTAGTTTTTCTTATTTATTGTTACTGATACTATACACCTCAATTACTCTCGACAGTACATGCACCTCCGCTTATTACTATTATTTATTACATAATTAGTTACATTGTATTTATACTGTACTTTCATCATCAACCAGTAAACCCACTTGGTACTCGACACTTAGTTTATCTTATACTTATACCGACATGATACTTAATTTATTTCTGACCTGTTTTATAGTGTTTATAGTGTATCATATCGTTTTCTAGTACGTTCTCCTGTGTGCACTGACGTAAAGGCGAGCTACTGTAACAAAGAGTTTCCCTACAGGGATCAATAAAGTATTTCTGATCTGATCTGATCTGATACATGTGATATTCAGTGAATAGGTACTACTGTTTTTGGACTGAATACTAGCAGAAACTTCAGTTGATTATCTCTTTTCACATGTTAAGCACATTTTTGCAATAGCAGAGAAACAAGTTTGCCACTTGACTTGGCTTTTTTTTAAAGGTTTTATTTATGGCTGACTTGTTTCAGCTCTGACTAAATCACTGCCAGGATGTGAAATGTGTCCATCTGTCAGATGAAAGGTCTCGTTGGCCGCTGATGTAGAGTCCACATCCATTTTGGACTTTCTTCAAGGCTCACTTTGGCCAAATAAAAATGCAGTCAAACTGTCAAGAAAAAAAAAACTGTGTCCAACATTAGTGTGAGAGACCCTTTAATGTTGGACATTGCCTTTGGGGAAACCCTTTGTTAACCAATACAACTGTGAGGAAACTTGCTGGACTTGAGTGCTTTCCACTTAAGCTGCTCTAATCAATTTTTTTGTATGAACAATGGATCAAATGATAATAATGACTCTACTGTGCAGTTCCCCTTATCTCTCCGGAGCATTTTATTCTATTTTGGATTATTGTTTTGATTTTCCAAACTCCCATAAACCCCTATTTTTATTGCCACAAAAGGCAGTGTGTTTTTTTGGTGTTTTTATTTTTACCAAAAAGCTCTGATAAACAAACATTAGACAGACATAGTTAGTAACTAGTTTGTTGACATAGTGGAGCATATTTTTCTTAAGAGTTGGTGGAGAACAAAAGAGATCTTATAGGAGAGTGCAAATTGGATTTTCAATTTATCATGTGAATAAAGAGAATTGTGATTTATAGGGGCATGCAGCTCATTTATGCCCCAGGTCCCCTGACAGTGCTGGACACTGCAGTTCAAATACTGTAAACTGGTTTCAATCACTTAAACAAAATCCCATTTCAACAATGTTTTCATTAAAGGTTATATTGATAACATTTTTATGTAGATGAACATTTAAAAAACAAACATCCACGGAGTTTTAAAAAGGTGCAGAATAAAAGTAGCACTTTTCCTAAAAAATAAAAAAATTATGATTATGAATTAATCATTTTAAAAATTTTGACGGGTTTTGTTCATCTCTGTGTGAGATGTCTGACGTTTGGTTCCTGCTTCTAACAAGGCTTGCGAGCCAATAGTGTAACGACGTTGGTATCACATGGTATAGTTGCCAGTTAGTGTGGAAAAAACAGACTTAGCTCAATCGTTCGAACAACAATAACCCATAAAATTACAGTTCTGCATATTTAAACAAAATAAACAACTGCCGACAGTCATAGTCCTTAAAACCTTAACAAATTTGTTGTCACCGGTTAGATTGTCACAATTAGAAAAATAACAGCTTCAATACCTGAGGAGCTATGTTAGCATTAGTGACGGTTGCATCCAGTTACCTAACGCGTATGAAAAGACGGTCACTCTTCTTTAAGAAAGGAGTGGTTGTGGGATCCCAAATTACCAATGTGTCATGTCGAAGGTAAATTAAAGTTCCGAACTGCTGCAAATCTGCTCATTATAATGTTTAGACCCAAAACGTGACTGTTATTGAGGGGTTTCATCTCATATAGCAGTCTAACATTAGCCAGATGCGTTGAGCTCAACAGTTACAGCACTCACGTTAATATAAAAATCTGAAACACTGACATGATCATACAGTCGTCCTTTCTCCTTGTAGCCATTGTTGCTGTTTTTTATAACCCGCTATGAGATTTGTTTTCAGCAAGAAATGATTGGATTAAAATGTAAATATTTACCTAACATCGTATAGTGTAAGGATGATTTAAATGTCATTTTACGGTATAGATAGAGTTACATGAAACACCACCGCACAAAGTAACATACTGTACATCTACTGCTAATGTATAGCTATATGTTGCAAAATGAATTAATCTATCACAAAAGATTCATCACTTGATATGACTGAGTGGGAGTCTCACTCCACTCGACCATGAAATATGCAGGTTGTGCAACAAACTTGGCAACCACTGGAATGGAATGCAAGGGGGTAGGGGGAGTGCGTCATCTAGTGGCTGGATGTAATCAATAGCACCTTTAAATAACTGTTATCATATACAGTATTTGGGGCATTTTTAAGTCTTTAAAGGGCTTTTTAAGCATTTATTTTTTGCTTAATACAAACACGGCCATATTGAGACAAAGTAACCTCAAGAACTTGTAACATGTGGAGTTTCACATTAATGACACTATGGAGCAATGTTTTTATGTGTGGGCCCCTGTTTTGTTTGTTTACGTGCACGCACACAAGGACACAATGCACTGAACAACATGCAGCAATTCAACTCAGGACAACTTGTTAAGTCAATGAAAGGAAAAGTTACATAAACCCACAAGCTGTAGGCATTGTGAAGTAGTCTTGTGAAGTGGAAGACTGAGGCAGAGAAAAGGAACAAAAGGTGGGAGGAAGAAAACACTGTGAATCACATTGCGCGTCGAAAGAAAATAAGGCAGCAACACAGAGAGACATTTTGATGATGCAGTGCTTAGCTTAGCATTGTCAGCAACAACAGCAATTAGCAAAGCAGCAAAATAAAAAAATAAGGTCTTATCCTTGGATTCCAAACGACTGTCTCCCTGGACAGTTACTTTAGAGGAAGTGAGGACAAAAGTGGGTGGGAGAAGAACATGAAAAAGGAGAGTATATATTATATTTAGTGCTGTTCCAAGGCTGCAGGATAAGATTAGTGGGACTTTTTTTTAAGAAGATGGTAATATGTCCAGATTTTTTCATTTGGGTGTTAACCTCAGGTCTATCATTAGTGGATTGGAATTTTTTTTCCTCTGACCTGAAACTGTCGTTTTCAATCAGGTTTGTCAAATCCCATGATCTTCCTAACTCCCTCCAAGTTAGAAGTCAGTGGTGGACAAGAGCATCAGCACCTGGCTTGTCTGGATTCATCACTTATACTGTATAACTTTGCTCCTTTCCATGTGAGTGGCCGCTCGATCAGCTTTCCCAATTAGAGTTCACCTCACCGTGACAAATGCCGGCGTCGCGTCATGCTGAGGCAACTTTAATTAGGAATCTGTTGTTTGGAAACAGCTTGAAGCACGTAGAACAAACTAGAGTTAATGAAATGGAAAGTTTTATTATCTTCAGTAGGACTGATCATGACTATAGTGAGATAACCTGTGCAGAAGCTTAAATATATCTATAAAATGAGAAAGGAAACCTGGCATTGTGCAAAAGTCTCTTTAATTAGACACATCCCTGGTTCAGATAAAGGTCAGAATAATTAATTAACCAGCAGCACTTCTATATATTAACTCCTAATAAACAACATATGAACATATCTAATGAAATAGTTAATAATAATAGTAATAATAATAATAATTAAATAGCCCATTTGCAATAAATTAAGAGTCATTGTACCTTGACTGTTTGTCTTTCATGAGTGTTATTTGACACTGATTAACTTGGAGCTTCTACTGCATAGCTCCTCTGTGTTAGTGCTTAATTAACACTGGCTTCTGAATCTGTTTTTGATGCTTTAAAGAAATCCATATTATTAAACGAAAACTTCGGTCTCAGAGGAAATAATTAAAAAGTAAACTTGGAGAGAGATAGCAGAAAGCCTGCAAAAGTGTGCGTGTAAACCTGCCTTTTGAAAAAGAGAAGACGATTAGCCGTCAACAGCTACTGCATGAGGTCACTGCAAAAGAAACAGGGACATATGGTACTTTGATAATGTCTCATCATTCTTTGATGATTTTCAAATGCTGAATGTGGTCTGGTGATATGCAGAGATAAATAAAATGGCATCATATCATTCATATTCAGCACAGAAATGTTTTTCTACAATCTGAACATGGGTAATACTTTGCAAAGACATTGCAGCCTTTACCATAACAGAGCCACCAGCTGTCTCTATTTCACATTGTACACTAACTCTATTCAGGTTTTGAGTCTGAAGAGCCTACACAGTAGAAAATAACAAAATGTAGTGTATTTAAAAGATGAATAGCAGGAGAGAATTGCAGTCAAATTCGCCTGAATGACGCAAAGCTAAAATTTGCTTAGCTTTCTGTCTGAACACACCTTTAAAGTTAATGAGACTTCTGCAAACTAGTAAGCAACCTGGTCCATTATTTTTATTGAATCCATAAGTATGATTTAGTGTCAGTTCCCTGAAAGACCAGTGCACTTTCTGTGGCCACAAACTTAAGTGTGCTTCTGAATTAACCTGCAGCTTTTCAAAGCAGTGATCAGGGAAGTATTTCAAGGAATGAAAAAGAATCTGAAGACACTGTGTTTGAGGATTTGTTAGAAATAAGAGGGTTAAGAAGTCAATTATTGTTTTTACCCTGAAAAATGCAATCTTTCTCTCCTGCAATTTATCTTCTTTTTCACTGAAGAAAGAAATTTAAGAGCTTCTCACAGATTCACACCATGCTTATCTAAATTATATAGTCTTAGGAACTGAGTAGTTCAGGCAGAACAAAGTAGTGCCAGTGTCAGAGAGTGATTCAGACAAGTGTAACTTCTATCAGCTATCACCTACATGTGTCACAAGTGAAATTCCACATGTAATTCATGTAACTTTAAAGCGCATGTGCTTTTTAGACATACATGAAAAATATATTCTCAGATGATATATGACAGTTTTAAGCCATGCTAGAATCATGGGTTGGCGATATTGCTCCGTCTGTCTGCTCTCTATAGGTGTACACACTCAGTGGCGACTTAATTAGGTATACCTTTATGGCTGCTCATTAATGAAAATATCTAATTGTCCAATCATGTGGCAGCATCTCAGTGCATAAAAGCATGGAGATGTGGTCAAGAGGTTCAGTTGTTGTTCAGACCAGAATCACAATGGGGAAGATATGTTTGTTGGATGGTCGCATCTGAAACCCCCTACCCCCACACAATCCCAACGTTTTAATTGGGGGGGGCTGCGTCCAACAATTTCTGTAACTTTCCAAAATTGACAATCTGACATTCACATCCACTTCAGGAAGTGATTGCCCAGGTGTGTGGAGGTGATTAAAAAAAAAGGGTTTGAACTTCTCTTTCAAGCTCGCTTTTTTCCTTCTTTACACAACTATTTCTGTTGCTTTTTGTATCTGAAAGTGTGCGCTGGTTTCTCCATATTGAAACAATATTGTGTGTCACCCTTCTCTGTAAGTGAAGGCTTGTCACCTTCAATTATAAAGACTTCCCTTTAAGTGTGCCTGTTTGTAACAGCTATAAACACTTTTGCCCTCCGATATGGTCAGACGACATGTCACACAAGCCAGTTCATTTTGAGCATTCCTTTAATCTGCAGCCGATACATCAGCAAGAACTGTGTGAGGCTATCATATCAACATGGACCAGAATCTCCAAGGAATGTTTTCAGCACCTTGTAGAACCCATGCTGCGAAGAATTCAGGCTGTTCTGGGGCAAAGGGGGATACTACCCCAGTACTAGAGAGTTGTTCCCAATAAAGTAAGCTACTGAGTGTGTATCAAAAAGCAAGCACAAAAATTAAACCAGGCCAATGAACCTCCAGCTGAACGGTAAATGGACTGTACATGTATAGCGCTCTTCTACTCTTCCGACCACTCAAAGCGCTTCACACACACACTACACATCACATTCACACACTGATGGCAGATGCTAACTGCTCATCAGTCCAAAGAAACTAACAAATCATTCACACACACTCACACACTGAAGGCACAGCCCTTCGGTGTAATTTGGGGTTCAGTGTCTTGCCCAAGGACACTTCGACATGTGGGATCAAACCGAAGGTCACTGACCTTCCGATTGGTGAATGACCCATTCTACCTAAGCCACAGCCGCAGACAGTTTGTTGAACTTCTGCCATGAAAATGCCATCCTCAAAGGATTCAACTGGCCTGTGCAAGTAATGCTTAGTGCACCATAATTAGCTAATCATTTTATTTGTACACACTGGCCAGTCAACAGTGTTGAATACTGTTAGTTTGCTTCGGAGGGATGTGTTGAGTGAGTAGGTAGGTGCAGGTACAGTGGTTCCAACTCAACCAAACACCAGTTATTGAGAGGGTGCCCACCTGACCACCTGACCGTGTAGACTGACAGCAGTACAGGTTTAAGAGACATGATTGATGTGTGGAAAGTTTCTGATACCAGAGGATTTGTTGATAAGTGGCTATATTTTAAGATTAGTGGAACTAGATAAATATTGGTGGTGGCTAGACTACTGAGCGGGCCATGGCATTCAAATGAAACTGCCTGTCAAGCCAGTGGGGCCAGCCAATGCAGTTTAGCTTGAGCAGATACAATGTAGATATAAGGCCAGGTCATGCTGCTGAGTATCTGCTCTTTGCTCGGGTAGGATTCAAGGATAGTTTAAAGGTACGTGAGTCAAGGTTAGAGAATGGTGTCAGCTGTCAGAGGTGAATACTCACTCAACTTTTGCCACATACACCATGGGTATTGATAATTAGATTTGGTTAGAGTCCTAGGTTTAAATAACAATAAGAGTGATGGCCAATATTTCTGAAGATAAGACATAACAAAACATTTATTGGTTTTCTTCCAATAGATTCAATGTTTTTTTCACAAACTGAATTTTCTCTCTTGCAGAACTCAAATACAGAAAACCCAAACTGTGTGGGCATCGATGGTGTACTAGAGGCTTACTTCCAGAGCCTGCGAACTGTTCAGCTGTATGGCCCAACCAACTTTGCTCCTGTTATCAACCAGGTGGCTCGGTGAGAGATACACACATAAACACACGCTCACACTTACAGAAAGAGACAAATGTGTACTATATGTGTCACATAATCATGCCCACAATACATACACGCACACATGCAGCAGTGTGAAAAAGCGTTTGCCCCCTTCCTGATTTCTTTTTTTTTTTTGCATGTTTGTCACACTTAAATGTTTCAGATCATCAAACAAATTTAAATATTAGTCAAAGATAACAAAAGTAAACACAAAATGCAGTTTTTAAATGAAGGTTGTTATTATTAAGGGAAAACAAAATCCAAACCTACATGGCCCTGTGTGAAATAGTGATTGCCCCCTAAACCTAATAACTGGTTGGGCCACCCTTAGCAGCAACAACTGCAATCAAGCATTTGCGATAACTTGCAATGAGTCTTTTACAGCGCTGTGGAGGAATTTCGGCCCACTTATCTTTCCAGAATTGTTGTAATTCAGCCACATTGGAGGGTTTTCGAGCATTAACTGCGTTTTTAAGATCATGCCACAGCATCTCAATAGGATTGAGGTCAGGACTTTGACTAGGCCACTCCAAAGTCTTCATTTTGTTCTTCTTCAGCCATTCAGAGGTGGACTTGCTGGTGTGTTTTGGATCATTGTCCTGCTTCAGAACCCAAGTTCGCTTCAGCTTGAGGTCACGAACAGATGGCCGGACATTCTCCTTCAGGAGTTTTTGGTAGACAGCAGAATTCCTGGTTCCATTTATCACAGCAAGTCTTCCAGGTCCTGAAGCAGCAAAACAGCCACAGACCATCACACTACCACTACCATATTTTACTCTTGGTATGATGTTCTTTTTCTGAAATGCGGTGCTTCTTTTACGGCAGATGTAATGGGACACACACCTTCCAAAAAGTTCAACTTTTGTCTCGTCAGTCCACAGAGTATTTTCCCAAAAGTCTATGTGCCTCTTCACATAGAGACGACTCGCTCAAGACAAACGCTTTTGATCTCTATGTACTTCAGTTAGAATGGGACTCATAAACAGGGGCAGACTGGGAATAACAATCACCCTGAGACATTTGACTCAGACCAGCCCACCAAACTCCTGTACAATGTTATATAATGATCCCACTCTTCCGTGGCTCGGCTCCATCATCACTGGCGCCCTGGAGCATAAAGCCGTTTCAGCTAAGCCTGAAGATCCGTGGCTCCTCATGGGTGCAAAGTCCAAAGCAATGGACACTTCAACTCCATGCCGAGCCCCAGTGGATGCACAGTCACTCGTTGGCAGGGGTGGTGAGAAGGCTCCGGTGAGTTCGACTCCACACCAACCGGAACACTGGACTGTAGCCTGTAAGGACAGACATGGTGCAAAGCGCCCACCTCCTCCACCTTCACATTGGGACCTCCTGCTGGCCAACAGGTTTGACAACCTGGATACGCAAGACTTTCCTCCGCTGGAGGGACGCTCCCTTTTTCCAGCGGTCAAGTCTTCCTCCTCCTCTCGCCGCAAGTTACTGAAAGAGGCCGTGATCAGGAGAAGCTCTGGAGGTCTCATTCGTCCTGAGACAGCAGAGAACTCCTCTGCTAAGAAGGACGCCGGACCCCTCGCCGCAGCAGTCCCCAGCCACGTCTATCCCAGGGATGGCTGATGGAACTCAGCGGTTTCCACGATCACCGACTCTGCCTCCTCTCATCCCCCCAACTACACTGATAGTTGTAGATTCCATAGTGAGGAATATCTGCTTCGTTAATGCGGTCACACGCTGCTTTCCCGGAGCTACGACCCTTGACATCCTCGAAAAACTCCCCGGACTTCTGGCTGCACTCCTGACGACTATCACGAAAATCATAGTCCATGTCAGCACCAATGACACCACCCGTCAGCAATCTGAGCTGACGAAAGCAGACTTCATCCGCCTCTTTGACCTGCTCAACAGCACAGGAAAGCATGCTTTAATTTCAGGTCCAATTCCTACACTGGGTCGTGGAATTGGCTGTTTTAGCAGGATCCTCAGCCTTCATACCTGGCTCCAGTCTACCTGCAGCACCCATGACGTTGGTTTTATTCACAACTTTAACTTATTCTGGGATCGTTCTTCCTTGTTTGCACAAGATGGTCTTCACCCAAACAAGTCAGGTAGTCACATGCTGGCGGCTAACCTGCAGCACCTGTCTCCCCTTGCTCTTCTTCTTCCTCTTCTCTGCCCACCAAAAGCAGCCACGCACCCTCTGCTGTCACTAACTCCCCCTTGTGGACTGATCATAGTGCTGCTATCTGGAGCCCGGATCCCTCTAGTGCTACTTTTAACATTCCAGTGGTAATTTCGGATAGGTCCTTAATGCGAAACAGAAACAGCCGACACAGCAATAATAATAACTAAATAAAGATCCGGGCCAGAACCCTACCTCCGGTCTCAACTTCAGCTCTAACCCATCATTTTAAATGATTTTATCTCTTCTACTGATTTAGATTTTATGTTTTTAACTGAATCCTGGTTACGTCCTGGTGATCACAGTCAGCTGGCTGAATTGTGCCCTCCAGATTATGACTGCTTTAGCCGCCCTATGGATTGTGGTCGTGGTGGGGGCCTTGTTACTGTCTATAGGAAGCATTTAAAGTGTAACCTCAAAGCTTGCAATGATTTTTCCTCCTTTGAAGTGCTCATGTTTAAACTTGGTGGCCCCCTCCCGGTCATATTTAATATTATTTATCACCCCCCTAAACCAGCTGGTTCCTTCTTGTTGGAACTCCCTGAGTTTTTATCCAGTCTTGTGTTAAATTATGATAGAATTGTTCTTTGTGGTGATTTTAATATTCATGTTGATGACTCCTCTAATGCCCTTGCTGCTGATCACTAACTCTTTTAATTTTCTAAAACATGTGTCTGGCCAAACTCATTCCCGTGGCCACACCTAGACCTAGTCTTTAGTCTGGGCCTGAAAACCCCATCTGTGGAAATCGGGGACATGTTTGTATCCGATCACCTATGCATTGTTTTTAACTGTGAATTAGAGGCTGCTAGTACTGTCTTATCCTGCTCTAAGTACACACGCGTCCTTAATGAGCATAGTCCCTCAAAATTCTGTACACTGTTCAATTCTTGGTGTTTCCCGATTCCTCCAACACCAACGATTTGGTTGATTCTTTTAACTATCTGTGTTCTTCAACCTTAGATCTCATAGCTCCTCTAAAAAATAGAACAAACTCAAAGACTAGAAAACAGCCATGGTTAAATGGTATTCGAAGCTGTAAAAAGAAATGCAGAAGAGCAGAACGCAGATGGAAGAAATCAGGTCTCCAGGTCCACTTTGTGGCCATGAAAGAGTTATTACGCCTTTATAATAGGATGGTGAAGGATGCAAGAACATGCCATTTCTCTGCACTTATTTCTGCCCATCAGCACAACCCCAGATTCCTATTTAAGACTGTGGATCAGTTAGTTAACCCTGCCTCTCCTTGTGCCCCTGCTGATTGTGATGCTGATTGTGAAAAGTTTCTTTTGCACTTTGCTGGAAAGGTGGAGTTAATAAGATCTGATATCACCCCCAACCCTGCCTTTTTCGATGTGCATAGGGATTCGTTGAGCAATTTTTCTGCTGTTACCCTGCCTGAACTCGCAGACATCATGTCTCTTATGAGAGGATCCTCCAGTGAGTCAGTGTCTTCGTTTAAGTCTCTTCTCAAAAGACATTTTTATCTGAAAGCATATCCTGATTTTACCTGACCGCACCGCATGAGGTCCGTGACAAAGATCAACATCCTCTAGTGGCCAGACGGAAAGTCAGCGGTGAAGGCTGTGACCCCTTGGAGGCCTGAGGCGAAGGCGGGGACCCTCTGGAGGTCTGCAGCAAAGGCAGGGACCCTCTGGAAACTGGCGACGAAGGCGGGAACCCTCTGGAGGTCAGCACACCAGATCATGAGCCGGCGACGGGGCACCAGGACAGGGAGCCGGTGATGGGGCAGCAGGATAGGGAGTTGGCGACGGGATGATTGGTAGAGGAGCGGGCTGGACCAGTGGTGTCCGGGAGTCCGGAACCTGCCACTCCGGCTGAGAAGGAGGGTACGGCTGCAGCTGTGACCCAGCCAATAGTTCAGCGACTTGCTGCAATCCAGCCGGGAAAGGAGGCATCTGCGATCCAGCAGGGAGTCCAGGGAGCTGCTGAGATCCAGCCGGGAAAGGAGGCGACTGCGATCCAGCAGGGAATCCAGGGAGCTGCTGAGATCCAGCTGGGAAAGGAGGCGACTGCGATCCAGCAGAAAGTCCAGGAGCAAGGAGCTGCTGCGGTCCGGCAGAGTGTCTGGGAGCGAGGAGCTGCTGCGGTCCGGCAGGGAGTGATGGCTGCTGCGATCCAGCAGGGAGTGAGGGTTGCTGCAATCCAGCAGGGGGTGATGGCTGCTGCAATCCAGTAGGGAGTGATGCCGCTGGAACTGGGACGGCTGTGGAGCTGGAACTGAAGGCTGAAGATTGGCTGGTAGAGGTGCAGGCGGAGGACTGGCAGGTCGGGGTGTAGACCGATGTCTGGCTGACGAATTAACGACTGGAGTGCCGAACTCTTTCCTGAGGTGTGTTAAGAAACTGTGAAAAGATTGGGTGACTGTTTCCTGTCATGACCATATGAATACTGCCCAGCGGAGTGCTGGTCCATGGAGTAAGGAGATTAGGAAGGTTACCTTGGATCGCTCATTGGGATACAGGTGTGGATGCATCTCTATGACCAAGAACACCGTAACAAAAATCCATCGGAGTCCTCTGCCGAGCCAGAGAAGGGCGCTAGTTGGGCAATAAGGCTAGAATACATTGGTGGTGAAGGAGTAACTGAGGAAGTGCCAGAAGTGATGGTTGGAATGGCTGATGGTGGATGGGTGGAGAGATATCGTCGGAGATTCTCCACCCGGTCCCGGTCAGCGGAGCTTATGGCTGTAATCCTTTCAGTTTGGTCTGACCTTCTGTTACGGACAGACAGGTAGGGGACACCGATATGGAGACAGATAGATAGTTTTTATTGGATTACAGCCAGATAGGACAGGTGTGCAGGTATGGAGATGGGGAAGTCTGTTGGAGGAAAGACTCGGGGGAGATCGCTGGAGAGGGAGCTAAGTGTTATGATGAGTAGCATGGGGAGTCCTTGTTACAAATGAGGTTGGACAACTGGCTGAGGTTTATATGCTGGCCGTGATTATGAGCTGTTGGGGAGCAGGAGTGTGATAGGGTGCAGGTGTGGATGATTAGTAGACTCTGGAGCCTGGCGCATCCGTGACAGCTAACCAAACCTAGATTATTTTAACCCTGTTTTCCCCCACCTGTCAAATGTGAAACATTGACTGGTATTTTCACTGGACTCCACTTTGCTGCTCTGCTCCTCCTCTCTGGCATCTCTGTCATTTGCAGAGCCACCACTGCTAAATGCAGAACAAGTTAAAGCATTTGGATGCTTCTATTTTTTTTTTAATTTTAACTTATTTTCCCTGAGAGGTTCAGCTGCTCTTTTACATTCTTTAGCTCAGTTATTCATGTAAAGCGTGTCAGCAATAGTCCGGTGCTAGCTGGGTCAGTGTTAAAACTACGTATTGAAATACTTCCACAGAAACGGTAAAGGGACGTGCCGAGATGTGGAACATCATCAGCCAAAAGTTGCCCTGCCTCCTTTGCATTTTCTTTTTATGATTTATTTTGTCTTTGAGCCTTTTGTCTTTGTATCTTACATTTAACAGCTTATGCAGTTGCCGCATTAAGTATTTGAACCTTATGCGTCACATATTGAGTGCACTTTATTATTTTCTGACAATTATTTTCTGAACAACGATGCACCCACAGTGTCAGTGCTTCAAATAACATAAATATGTAGGAATACAGTAAGTTAACAAACTTTGTCTTTCTGCTGAACACTGCAGCATATCATCCTACAAGCTCTTTTTAAAAGCAAATTCAATTTTACCAATATAACTTTCTTGGAGCACAGACGGTGTTTAGTTTTTAATGGATTTTGGCTGGTTATTACCTGCTATTGTATTTTATTTTTAGGCCCCATATACTGTAAAGCAATAATATCCTGTCCCAGTTAAGTGTGATTGTGGTTGCATAATCAAATGGAGTGTAGCAGTGCTGTGTTGTTCAGCTGTGGGCTCAAGAGCTGCAAAACTTTCATCCATTCAGAGAGAGCATGAAACTTTCTTTCCTGGCTCTCTGTCCTCGCACTTTTTTCTGTCATGTGTCCAGATAGATTTTGCTTTGTGATCATCAGATGCACTATCCTTCCCTCACTCCCTTTTTCTTCTTTTTCTTTTCAACATCCTCCATCCATACCTTCACTACTTACTCTGACTTGTTATCCCTCTACACCTCTTCCTCCTCCACATCCTTGTTGTCTTTCTCCTCCTCTCATTTCTTATTGTCTCCCATCTGCTATCCCTGCTTCTTCTACTCTGGTTCTTCCTCTTCTTCCTTTTCGTCTTAGTTAAACTCCTCATCCTTCTCTTCTCTTCTTGGTCCAGCACTTCCTGTTACTGCTCCTCATACTGCTCCTCCTCTTTATCCACTTCTTCTTTGTTGTTGTCATCCATGTGGGAGGTTTAGAGTAGTAATGAAGACAAGGACAGAGCAGAAGGAGGGTGATGCATGGTATAATCCATATATTCATAAATATACACGGCCACATGAAACTACTCTTGCCGTTTGCAGTAACTTGGCAAACAGCCAATGAAAAAAATGCAGCTTCTCTCCAACAGTTAATGTGTGTTTGCACGTATTGTATTGCCTTTGCTGCTTTTTTTGTCCAACTTTTGTCTATACTGTATGCTCTTGTGTGTTGTCTGAAGCCATGTTGTGTGTCTGTGGGCAGAAAAGCTGAACTGTTTATCTGTGATGGTCTATGAAAATACTGTTCATGTTATTATTGGAAACAAGTGACCAGCCTATGCACACACAAACACAACCCAAAGAGTTACCCTTGTCCGGTAGAACTGAAGGTTCATAGTTGCTGTTGAGCTCTTTGGTGAGGTCTTTGAAGTCTGTGAATCCAAAGCCTATAACTTTTATGGTACAGATCCTGTAGAAGCCCATCTGGGAACATTATACACAGTTGTGTTTTGATTCAGCTTCACACACCTGTGTCTGGCAGCTGCATACTGTGATACATTAGAGGATTAGAGAAGGTTGTAGAAAACAAAACTGCTTTAGCAGAAATGTTCACCTTACCCCCCTTAGCTCCTTAGCTTAGAGGGTGAGGAGCATGGATGAATGGATGGCCAAATATTCACACCAATTTTCAATATATTCTTGCTGTTTATAAGTTGTTACTGAGTTCAAGCCAAGTCTGTAGTTGATTTATTTGTGACTCAAATAAATCAACTACAGACTTGTAGTAAGTGCAGCTCAAGTCGAAAACTTGAGTGACCCTCTCTGGTGCTCTCCAAATGCTTTGTAGTTACAAAATAAGTTTGACAGCAATAGTTGAGTGTGTACCATTAAAAAAAGATCATGTGACTCCAGGGGCGGGTGTGGTGGACAGCAGGACACTTAAGGATTGCTCTGAAGTGTGCACTCAAAGATTTGCAAACTATGCTGGCCTCTACAAATTATATTGTGATCTAATCTACCATATTATACACTCAAGGAAGTGGAATCTGTTTTTTTTTATGTTGATCTATTGTTGATGTTGATCTATGTTGAGGCGACAGAGATATTACATTGTAGAGATCTTTATAGGCCCACTTGGTTAAGTATCCAAAAGTCAAACCATGAATCAGGTTTGGTTGGGTCTAACTTATGTTCAGTCTAATTGAGTAGGGTTTGGCCCCTTTGTATTGATGCAGGTCCCAGGTCTGTGTGTCAATAGGCTGTCGACACGTAAGTGTTTTAGCCACGTTTTTCAGTTGACCGTCTCGCATGCATACCCAAATCAGGTTTTTCCAAGTCGACTCTGACTCGACAGTTTTTACAGACTATACTACTTTTCGGTAGGGACAGTAGCGGCCGGGTACGTTTAATTTGTCATGTGCTTGTGGTTCCTGTTTTTTGTTATCTATGGATACTTTTTGTTTTTATAGATACTCAGTATTATTACTGGTGGGTTTTTTTCAATACACCTCACCTAGAATTATGAGAAACATTTTCTTTATAGCATCTGCCCAGTTAGAGTACAGTTCAGAGCACGTGCCCCACACTAAACTCCTATAACAGCCTACATGAGACTCACGTTTTACCTGTAAGAGTAATGTCTCTGTTCATCATCTATGATATGAAAACATCACATTTCCATACAGTGAGAGAAATAAAAAGTGAGCCTTCCTGGTCATAGTTCAGTTAGAAAATTCAAGTGCACCATGTAACGTCTCTCCAACTCTGTCAGCTGAAGAGTGAAGGGGTCCCTTTTGGATCAGATGTCTTGTTTTTTGAAAATTAATTTATGCTTCGGTTTTTTACTAATCCATTTCAGATCAGGCACAGTTGTTTGGGCATGAGAAGACCTCTGCCACATTTAGACCACAACAACAGTAATTGCAAATCAAGATGTTTTTATGCTGAAAATATCCAGCCACAAAATATTATGATTTCAGTTACACTCCTGTCTTTCCCTGTTTTCTTGTCTTCACTTTTAAGTTTAATTTTCATCATTGTGTGTCATCCGTTTTGCCCTTAAGAATAGTTCCAAAATGCTCAGCTTTGACTCATCTTTTCAATATGTTTTCTTACCATGATCTCTAAATGTTTCTAAGGCATGCTTTCAGTTATATCAGTCCTCCTGGGACCTGCTTTATCTGTAGCATTAGCATTCTTCAGCATCAATTTACAGGTAGCATTAGCATCCTTCAGCATAAATTTACAGGTAGCATTAGCATCCTTCAGCATTAGTTTACAGGTAGCCTAACATTAGTAGGGACCCTCCATCCTCCTCAGTCAAAGCACCTGTTGTGCTGCTTTTTTTGTTATCTGAAGGTCTTGTTATTGTGAAGGGTTAAAAAAGTCTTTCTTTTCAATAAAGCTAGACAAAAAAAGATTTTTCATTTTTTCATGAATTACACATTCATCTAGTGTTGCACTGGTGCTATAATCAAGTTAAATCAAGGGCTGAACATTCCTGTGCCAGAGGCATTTACAACAAAAGTGCGTGGTTTCAGTTGTACTTTACATGTAAAAGCAGATGACATGGATTCATTCCATGTGTTATGGACATGGAAATGTGCACAAAAGAAAAAGGCAATGGCTAAAGGATAATTGGAGTGACAGGGAAGACTGCAGTTCTGGCAGACTTTAGTTTGAGATGTAACAGCACAATTTGTTCCCCTATTTCACCTGTTGATGCACTTTCCCATTACTCTGCAGAGACAGAGAGTGAGAGAGCTAGGGGGTGGAAGAGGAAGATGTGCAATGAGAGAGAGAGGAAAATAGAGAAAAACATGAGCGACGGATGTTGAGACAGGCAAGAGGACAGACAGAAAAGATTCCAGCAGACAGGAAGGCAGGCAGAGAGTGAGACAGTTTGCCATTTTGCCTGCTCTCAGCCTCAGGCCAGACTGAGAGTGTGAGCCAATCAAACAGTGAGTCAGACAGCAGGTCTCCTTTCGCTCTACTGGCATCCTATCATTACCTGCACACACACACACACACACACACACACACACACACACACACACACACACACACACACACACACACACACAAATACTCTATTATATAACACTGTTTTATGTGGACTATTTTATAAGAAGCCTGTGCTGGCTGGGAAGAGCTCTGCATCTGCTCTTTAGCATACATAAACTTAACATTTCAATCCACATACTGAACAACCTACAGAGAACCATCAGAGTATCTGATGATTGTACAATTACCTGCAGAGCATGACATATATTCCATTTATAAGCTCATATGTAGCCCATTTGTTTCACACTAACATTGTGTTCATTTGTGACATTAGCACTGCATGATCACATGCAGCCCTCTCATTTCAGTGAAACCACTGTGTTGTTACAGTGGGGGTGCTGACACAGAGAACTTGAAGGATTATAAGTCAAAAAACTTGGCCTAGTTCAACATTTTTGCAGTAGCGCAATGCGATATTATTTGGCAGGTTTACCAGATACAGTACCTAGCCTTCCTGGACCTCTGAATCACTGCCAAACATCTCCATTTGTTCAACGATTCTTCAGAGTGATACATCTGTCTGTATATAAACTATTTATACCGCACATTGATTTCTAGCCCCGTACATTCTAGTGAGATAACAGTTGAAGCTGACCGACAACGCTACCATTAGTAAATTATTCCTTAGCTATAAGTACAGCACCTCAATATTTTAAGGTCATTATTTTGACAGGACCCCCAGAACATTCAGTGCTGAGCAGGTTGTCCTTTCAATCTGTGAAAATGTAGCATTAATGTGATATTAGCTTACATTAGCTCAGCTACCAAAGTGAGGACTGAGAGCTGAGAACAGGATCATCAGATGATCTATGTTATAGCTTTAACTGTCAGACATAACATAGCAGCAGTACTATTTGAGTATTATTTGTAATTTTAAGTATCCCAGTATTGTAGGTATTATCTCCCTAAATCTGAGCTTATTTGTCTGGTTTTCTAGATGCACCTACCATACTGCATGATGGGAACTCATATTGTACTGTACTGAGCACCTTCACCTCTTCAACCAACTAGTTTACTTGTGGCTCCATCTTATTTTTGTGTTCTTTTGGTCACAAACCACAAGTGAACAGCAAAACTCAATCGCTTATGTGTTACATAGTTACACATAAGTTCATAATTTAGTTTACTGTTGTCAGTCTTCATCTAACAGATATGAACCTCCCTGAGTTCTGATCCCATTATCTGTGCTTGGTAAGATTACTCATCCACCAACCAAAAAAACAAAAAGGAAAGACCCAAGTTTTGCTAATCACCTACATACAATTACCCACCACTGTTACCCAAGTCAAATAAAATCACACCTGCACCTCAGCAAACCAACTTTTCCGCAAATATTTAAAGGCAGAATAAATAGGATTTTTTGGTTGCTGTTTGCAAACACACGATTCAAAGTTGGCCCCTCCTCCTCGTCTCAACGGGCGAGAGAGAGTGCACTAGAGAATGAATGAAGAGAGCGAGTTGTATTGGCGAGAACAAAGCAGTAAATCAGAGAAATAAAACTTTATTTTCTGATTTCGGTTACATTCTAAAGCACTAATAAAATTGCCCACACCTCCACACAACCCTGCAGGAAGGAGCCACATTGAATGCAGCCGAAGCCAGGCTTCATCCTGTTTGCTCTGTGTGTGAGTGTAGCTCAGTGACGCTGCCCAAACGTCCTGAACACAGCAAACTAATAAGAAACTGAAGAAATACAGGCAGAGGGCAGCGTCTCTGCAGATACAGACACACGTTTCTAGTGGGTCATAAAAACCTGTTCTCATTCCCAGAGCATCAAATACTTACGTTTTGTCACGCGTTTTATACATACGCACATGGTACCCTTTAGCGTCTGTAGGAGACGCCTTCAGAAACTACTTGGTTAGGTAGTAGGAAGTCATGTGACGTAAGTGACTTCTAAGTCTAGACTTTAAATAACTCAACATTTGGTTTCACACAGGACACGGACCGCAGTCTCCCGGGTGAAAGTCCATTGTTGTTTGACCCATCCATCCACGCTGGGGTGTCACCTGACTTCTTTTAGGCTTCTGGCTCCAGCCCCCCGCGACCCTCTAAGAAGAAGCAGTTATTGATAATGGATGGATGCCACAATTTATAACAAAAACATTTTTGGCTATATTGTTCATAAGAAACTCAAGATCTTGGTGGGACTGGCAGAGGTTGCTGACAGAAAACACATGGAGCACAACGTCAGGGAGGGAAATGTGGACAAACTAAATCAGGACAATCAAGCGCTTTGTATCACCACATCATAAATGTGATGTTGCTCTGAACTTTATGTCTACACACACAGATCAGTTAACTTGTGTGTGTGTGTGTTTGTGTTATGATGTTAGGTGTGCTGCAGAAGTGACTGACGGCTCCCAGTACTTTGTGCTGCTGATGATCACAGACGGCGTCATCTCAGACATGGCTCAGACTAAAGAGTCTGTGGTCAATGTGAGTAGACACAACACTGTACACAAAACACAAGAACTGAAAAGGAAAGAACAGAATATGAGAGACAGAATCAAAGCTGCTTGGCAACATTTTTATGAAAAAGACAATCATTTCACCGGGGTTTCATTGGGGCTAAAAGAGTAGTCAGCCACTGATTTATGTAAAACTAAATTTGGGTATGGCAACTGGTGCATTGAAATCTCTGCTTACAGGTAGTTCTAAATTGAAACGGCCAAAGGCACCTTTAATTGGTATGCTTAATAATCAAATTTCACTGTATTCAGTTGCCCCTTTCAGCCAAAAATTCGAAATATTTTGCCTCTTGTACATTTGGTTTCCTTTACGATAAAGTCATCATAGATTAACCAGTCAGATACAATGATGCAACATTTACATAATTTTGGGTTTTAAAGTCCTTAAAATTCCAAACGCATCTGGGCGTAGAAAAGCACATCTTATAGTTTGTACATTATGACTGCTTTTACACCACAGTTTAGTCTGAATCAGGGAGAGGTTCATCTAAAAATTTGGTAAAATGAACGTTTTGCCCGTACCCAGATGTTGACTACAACAAAAGCAGAACAACAGACTATCAGAACAACAATAAACAACCAGTGTGAAAACAGACCAGTTCAGTCAGGCTGAGGGGGGACAAGTGAACCCTGGACTCTGGACAAACAAAGAACCCAGTGTGAAAGTGATCTAAAAGCATTTTAATCTCATTGCAGCCAAGTATACTCAGGCATGTATATATACTGTGCATTCAAGCATGTTATGCACAGTGTGTCTTTTTGAGTGGGGGAACAGTAGTCTGGCTCACACCCCTCCTGTGTTTTCTCCACAGGCAGCCTCACTGCCCATGTCTATCATCATAGTAGGCGTGGGCCCTGCTGAGTTTGATGGTAAGTGTGTGTGTGTGTGTGTGTGTGTGTGTGTGTGTGTGTGTGTGCATATCGGTCAGTTTAGAGCTGGCGAATATATTTCAGAGCTTTCATCATCTATTTAGCCAAAACATGTCTTTGTTGCCATCCATGTTGGTGCATTATTAAAATAATTCAAATATACATGAAAATTGGAAATTTCAGCCCATTTAATGCCTCTCAAAGCTTCCACGGCATAAATATGTAAATCCTCTGTTTATCCCCCTCACCCACCCCCACTTACATGCTTGTAATATCAGTCAGTCATCCACACTATTTAATAATTTACCAGGGGACTGTGGTAAGCCATGGACAGACAGAAAATGTCAGCTACAGTACTGCAAAACAGAAAAATCTCCATCTCACTGGAAAACACAACCTGTTAATACTGAATAGCAAATAGGTACCTGCATGAAAAGTCCACATGAGAAATAAGGATATTAAAAGGAACTCAAGAGACATCTGTTAATTTGATGCTCCTGAAAAAATCCCCGACATGTTGGTTCCAGACAGAATCAAATAGACTGTTCTTTGCTTATTTCCAATCAGAGGACCTCTCCTGATACTACTGTGTTCTTAAAAGATACAGTAATTCTTGTATCATGGCCACAGTATCTAACTAGAGAAGCATTTCCTGAAGAAAATGCATGTGATTGCTGTGTGCACTGATGCTGATTGGCGTGATTTTTGGATGACTTCACAATCATATGAACACTCATTGACCTTAATGTATTGGCTGAGTTTTGGATGGGAATGAATGGGAGCGAATGGGGGCTTTAAAATATGTTGGCATTAGACTTTAATGCATTATTGTATCTAAGCTATAAATTGTACATATCAATAAAATTAACTTATTCACAACTGATTTAAGTGTGAAAATAATAAGAACTTTGAAATTTGAGTGCAGTTTCTACTGTATACAGGTACTGAGTTATAAAAACAATGGTATTGAATGGGTCTCCATAGACTTTAAAGTATTGTGTAACTCATAGTAACTCAAACAGTGAATGTCATCATAATTAGAGTATGTACATGTGGCATTGCTGCTATACAGGTGCTGTGTTATAAATACAGTGGGACTGAATGGGCCTCTACAGACTTTAGCAACTTGTACTAACTCATAAACTGAAAATGTCTTAATAATGAGTGAATCTACAGATGTGTGATACTGAGCATTTTAAAATTTGAATGGACTTTCTACTGTATACAGGTGCTAAGTTAGATTTACAGTGGAACTGAATGGGCTTCCATTGATGTACTGAGGGATTATTACCAGCATTTCAAGTGTGCTCACTTTTTTTTTAGATAATCTGCATAAACTGTTGCCTTGTTTAAAACCTGTCTGATTGTCTGACAGCCCTTTGCCCTGTTGTAGCGATGTTGCTGTGTTACCAGATCTCAGCAATTACGTTGGTGACTACAATGTTATCATAACCAATAGGAATTACAGCCAAAACTAAGGAAATAAGGTTGTTTTAAACCATTACATTTTCATTTGATTTTACCTTTAATTTAGCATTGATGGACAACATCTGCTTTAGTGTTCCTTTACAATCAAGACTTTTGACATGTGCAGACACTGTGTCTATTACATACCTAAATCTATTTACAAATCAGTTTCTATGGAGATGAGAAAGTCTGGCTTCCTCTTGCTTAGCTTTATAGAGAACAAATAGTTTAACATGCCCTCTTTCACACTAATCAGAGGTACATTTTGTTATTTAAAGTGAAAAACCTCTGTTAAAGGATTACATGTTGGAAACCAACAAAACTCGTCTCATTTGATGTGTACACACTGCTCAGATATTGCCTCACATGTTTCCTCCACTGAACAGTGTCTATGGGAGAGAAGAGACTTGATGTGAAAAGAATATTGATTGTCATATGATGGTGTTTAATAATTCCCTTGACATTTTAACTTGCAATGAAACCGATTTATTTCACACAGGAGCTCTGCAGGGTCATGATGGGCAGTTGTACAAAGTTAAGAGGTTTGTCATATATAGTTATACTGCTCAGCTTGTGCTGACAGACAGAATACTGTAGTTTTCTATCCTCCTTTTGTGATGAGTGAGATGGTAATTAAATATTTGACAAAATGTGTTCATTTTCCACTGAATGTAAGAGTCCTGGCAGATACACTCTGTGACTTTATGGATTTTTTGTCTATTTCCCCAAAGCCAGAGGCAGTCTCGCTCGTGTTTTCAGACCTTTCCATCTTACTGCCAAACGTGTAGAGAAATTCCTCTTTTCAAACAGAGAACATTTCTGCAAGCTTGATATGTAACTAACCAGTCAATAACAGCATGTCTTTAATTAAATTATTTTAGTTTTAGTTAGGGAAAACTGCAGTCTGTTGGAGTCTCTTAAAACTTGGGTTTTATTTTAGCTCTGATCATCAGTTCTGTAAGTTATATTATCATTGTACAACAATATCTGTTCCCATGTCTCAGCAATTAAAAATTAATAACCAATAGAACTAATGGCTGAACTACAAAATAAAACCCTATCTTTGATTAAAAGCTACACTAATCAATGTTTTGATATGGAAAATGGGCTCAAATGTGTAATGTAAACGGTATTGTTCACAGTGAAGAACACACAGAATTATCAACCTCAATTATCATTAACTCTGCAGTTCCTCTCAGCTTTATGAAGAGCTTTAGTATAATTTTTATCCTTGTTTTGGCTTTCTAGCCAGTAGGCAGCTGTTTTCAGGGAAAAAGCTCACTTTACGCTACCTGCTCAGCACCGGCAGACAGACAAAGTTAGAGACAAGCTGGGGAACATCGTGGAACATTTAGCAGCTAAAGAGCGAGATATATTATTTTTATATTTTAAATATCATACCTATGCAGAGATCGAAGATATACATACATAAATTCCTGCCTTCACATGGCAGACTACACGGGGACCTACTTTAGTGTTCACTAGACAGCACCGATAACAAGTGTTTATGGTGATTTATTTGCTGTAATTTTCATTCTCATCACCCATCGCAGAAATGCTCATATCCACTATAATAGTCCTGTTGCTAGTTCTATTTTTTTATACTCCTCCTAATGCTGTAATCCAAGTTTATCCCTGATTTCATTTATACAATTAAAGGTTCCCTGTGGAGGTTTAGACCCCTAGTAGCACTACGGAGCTGTTTTTCTACGAGAAGTTCCCTGTGCATGCGCACAAGGACGTACATACACATGTGGGCACGTGGGTAATGCGATACACAGTCCTACCAATGGTTTCACACAATTCCACTAATCAACAGGTGGCAGTAACACACCAAGATATCCTGCAGTGCGCCAGCAAAGGCAGTGAAGAAGAAGACTGCAAGCTACTAAACATGGATGTAAACAATGCTGGATAGATAAAACTTAAAAACTCAACTTTGCAAATATTTTATGAAGAAGGAAATGCACTCGACAGGTTTGTTAGACCTCAAGAATACACACAATGTGTTTTGGTGAGTAACACTGAATGTAAATATAACTTTTGTTTGTTTACAAGAAAACTCCACAGGACAGCTTTAATCCTCATTCCAAACTATTTGTAATTAATTTGACCTTTTTGCTGCTTGAAGAATCCCATTGTCATAAAGAGATCATTAAGGCCCAATCGCATCTTAGAACCCTACTTTCATGTCAAATTACATTGCACTTTTTCTAAAGGAATATTATATTGTAGGAACTGATGGATGACCTCAGTTATTTTTCCAGAGACATGCTCTAAAAATGGGCAGCTGATGAATTCATCCCTGGATCCTCCCAGCAGGACAGTTTGATCAATTCTTAATGTAATGTGAAGTTCAGTCTGCTATACAGAACCGCTGAATAAAAAAAGAGACTCCTCATCATGTGCTCACCATCTGAGCACTATTGAAATGCGTTGGTGTCTTTCTGAAAGTTAATTGGCAAAATGATTTGAGTTAAATCACCAGATGAAGAAAGGTAAAGCAGGAACTTATTCTAGCTGAACGAATTAATAGCCCTCTTTGGGTCCTATTATTCAATGCGCATTGCTAAGGCTGGGCTCAAAGGTGAACCACTGTGTGTGACAGAGGAAGAGAAATTAGAGCGGAGATGATGAAACTGAAAGAGCATGACAGGAGGAGAAGCACAGAATGGACACCAATACAGTTTCTACACTATATGTTGATCTGGATCTATGAGATCTAGATTGTCGCATGTATCCGCAACCTATAGCGGATGTCCAAATGGGACAGCCTCATCTCCAAATGGGCAGTGATTGAGTGTGTTCCTTTCTGCCTTACTGTAATTTGTTACAAAGTACTTCACCTTTGTGTCATTGTCCACCTTTTCACTGCCTGTCACATCAACCCTGTCTCCTAGAAATTATGTTTGTATATTACTAAATTGTTTTCATAATTACATTGTGGTGACAAACGTAATCGCTGCCTGCATTATATTCAGAGACAACATTTCTTTGAGTGAATGAAACACTACATTTATGTACTGCGCTGGAGTTGCAAGTGCAGGACTGTGACACCAGAATCCAGGGTTCGTGTACAGACTCCTGTCTGTGGTTAGACTTAGGCAACAAAAGCACTTTAGATAAGGTTAGGGAAATTTTGTGATTTCGGCTAAATGTTAATAAAAAATCTTGTGTCTCAAGTCACTGCTGACTTTTTCTGTATTAGTGCCAGTGTCTAAACATATCCATAAAAAAGTTGAATAATGCTGTAGTCACTACAAGTGGATAGTGTATTGCAAGAGTGAACATTTTACTCACACACTCAGTATCAACATTTTTGCAACTTGCCAGTTACATTAATTTACAACAATTCCTCATTATGTTAAAAGAAAACATAATTTGGTTGGCATTGTTTCCCTCAAAACGTATTTGCTGTTGCAAATTAGTTGTATAGAAACGTAATTTCTAAGAGACGGCTGTGGCTTAGGAAGGAGAGCGGGTCGTCCACTGATCACAGCATTGGCAGTTCAATCCCAGCCTCCTCCTATCCACATGTTGAGATTTTTAGTAATATAAAAACGTAATTTCTAGGAGACAGGGTTGATGTGACAGGCAGTGGGCAAGACACTGAACCCCAAATTGCTCCAGGCCAGCATACTGCATGGTAGGTCGCTGCCATTGGTGTGTGAGTGTGTAAATGGGTGAATGAGTGGCAAAAACCTTGTAAAGTGCTTTGGATAAAGCACCATATTCCATCAGTAAGCTATTCCTGACTCCCCATCAGTGTCACCGTCTTAAGGCAGGCAGACACTGTACTGATTGGACTTAATTTTAGCCCCAAGTTGGTTGCCTAATTTTAGAATCTGGACAAATTTCTGCTAGATTGGGTGTTGTTTGAAGTGCAGTTTGAAGGAGGGGGGTCATAATGCATGATTAATCACTTGAATGAGCAACAATGTGGCTTTCGGACCATTGGATGGATTTCTGGCATGTCCGAAATTTTGGTCGGCTCCCTTGCAATTTGAGCAGTTTCACTGTCCGATTTCTCTGATGGCTGCTGTCAAACAATCCTTTACAAACTGTAGTGAGCTTGTTTTAATATGATTGGAGTAGTATTATACATGTTGAGTCTAAAACTGTAGTCTTGAGATTGTCACGTCAGGTGCCTAGGGCTTAGAGGACACCTCCATGCGTGCCATTGTCAAAGCTGCCTGTTTGTGCTCATTACTAGTGGCATCCCTCCAAATGTCTTTTAACCACACTAGGTCAAGAATCAGATCACAGAGTTCATCAGAGTAGTCTGCTGGGTCCATATTTGGTCAATTCGTACTGTCACGTTCAGTGCCAAAACAGGGCAACAGGGAAAACAAGGAATAGGATCCAATCGCAGACACAGAGACAGAGCTGGCGAAGTTCAATGATTTAATAATGGACGAAGGCTTACATGGATGGTCAGGCAGGCAGAGATCAAAACCATAGAATCAGTCCAAATAAAGGCAAACAAATCCGTTAGGGTGCAGGTAGAAAATACAAAGTCCATTAACAAGGAGGTCCAAGAGAACATTCCAAAAACACATGGAACAAACAGGGAAAATGGCTAGAACGTAGGCACAAAAAACCAAGGCGAACTGAGAAGGAACAAAGTAATCACAAAGACTAAATACACGTGAAGTGAGGGAAGATAATAAGACACAGGTGAAACTAATCAGGGTGGGGCAAACAATCAAAACTGGTGGGAAAAACACAAAGACAGGAAGTGAAACTACACAACACGAGGAGAGGTGAGTATACAAAATAAAACAGGAAGCAGACAGAAAAACAAGAAACAAAAGAAAACAAACTGGGGAGCAGAACAGGTCATGACAGAGGCTGCTGTGATATAAAACCGAACATCACTGCAAAACAGACATATTGTCTGCATCTTCCAGACATCTGCGACTCCACAGATGTTAATGGCTTCCAGATGATGTATAATAATGACTTTTGGCCTTACTTTTCCTGTAGCGCCACCATGAGGCTGATGTTTGTGGTTTTAAGTGAAATATCTGAACATCTATGTGATGTATTGAAATTTGGTACAGACATTCATGTCCCCCTCAGTATGAATTGTTGTAACTTTGGTGACCCTCTGACTTTTCATCTAGTGATATCATCAGTCAAAATTTTATTTTGTCCAATACTTTGGTTTTTGCCTAAATACCTGCAAAACTAATTCCGATCAGCTTCAGCTATACTTTGTGTTTAATGCTTATTTGCCAATGTTAGCATGCTAACAGGCTAAACAAAGATGGTAAACATGGTAACAGTTGGTAGAACAATCTACTAAATGAATGTTGGGGTGTGATTGTTTTGTCAACAACCTTAATGAACAATTTAAAGTAAAGATTGTTAAAGAGCCAAGGCTTCATCTGTACCAACCTTCAACATGTGTAACCTCTTCAGGGATGATAAGAAAAACAACAGGGTTTATGGGAAACGTGGTCTTAATACAGAGAGACAATACATTTTAGTCTATTAGATAATGGGTGCTGATGACACCAAACTATCACTATTTATCTTACAATTACAGGCTGATGATCATGTAACAATTGGTTTATCTTTCATCCCATTTTTTCTTCACTCTCTTCATCATTAAGAATATCCATGTCACTCCATATCCTCTACAAACCATGTACTGAACACATGTGATTGTGTGTGTGTGGGTGTGTGTGTAAATGTGTATTAGAGCTGGACAGTCTATACTCTTGTGGTATTTTATTTCTCTCTTTGTGAAGCACTTTGTACTTTGTTTTGATAAGTGCTCTATACATAGAGTTTTTTTATTATTATTATACACAGACACAAACTTGCCATGTGATATTCAGGGCAGCAGGAGGTTTTCTATCAGGCTTAATGTCTCCGTGGATTTCCCCCCACATGCCAACATTTACCCAACACACCCAAACCCTCCTTCACTACCACTTTTTTCACACCTTCTGACTGAATTTATTTCTTTTCTATCTCCTCTCATTTCTCTGTCCATCCTGTCCCGGTCTATCTCTGTCAGCTATTTCACTATTTCCTCTCTTATGAAGACATGTCATGATATTCCTCCCTGACTTCTTCTCCTCTTTTCCCCGGCTGCTCCCGACCACCACCTGCCATCTCTGTGTGCCATGTGGAGCCTCAGCAGTCTCCCATCAGCATATTTTCCTTTCCATTTCCCTTTAAATTCAAATATGAAAAGGATCCCTCTTGGGAATGCCGCAGATTGTTTGCCACTTGCTCATCTGAATTGCTTTGTTGATAAGAAACTATAAATAGACTGATGCAGAACTGATGTTTTTCCAGTCAGTTTACCTTCCCTTCTTTCATGTGGCCTATATAAGCACTAATGAGGTTGGTTTACAGAATAAGTTATTGTTTCTTCCTCTGCTTAGAGAGCAGCAGGGAACAGATGTGGTACAGAAGGACCACCAACCTGTCTTTGGTCTGAACTCTTTGTTGGTCCCTGAGGACTGTTGCATGGCTTATCAGCAGCTGGGTCTGCACTTGTGTTCCCTCTGGTCTTAGTTTGCAACATCATGGACATCATGTTGAGGTTTAACTATGAAGAAGAATGCTTATAATGCGGACCACCGTTTGAATCATCTATTCTTTATTAAAGGGCTGCATGGATTTGTAAGAAGTTTGCTCCTTTGGTCACCTTACTCAAGACAAAAGCATTCTGTGCATTCTAACACATTATTATATAGTGATGTTTGTTATCGTAAAAGTAGACAAAGAACTTGTATTGTCTACAAGTGTGGAGGTTTATTTCAGTTATTGTTTGATAGATGGAGGATTGTTAAAAGAGAAATAAATTAAAAGCAAAAATGAATGTACTTTTAATGGCTGAAGTTTTTCCTGTGAGACATAATTAACTTTGTTTACACTGGAAGTGAGTCAAGTTAGCCAGACAACTAAAGTTTTTCTGCTGTTGATTTATAATGAAATCCACTAATGACTGAAAACTGAGATTTAGTTTGTAACAGTTTTGAAAAAAGAAGGGATAGAATAATGAACCACACTAGCTGTGGACTAATAGATCTTCATACCTACTTACATACTGTTACAGACAGACAGGCTGGAGACACCGAGGTGGAGAAAGAGATGATTATTTCACAACACAGCAATGAGACGAATAGTAGGTTAAAGGGTGAAGCACACCGGAGTGCGGATACCGTCCTTGTTAGGTTGGTGAGGGAGTTCAGGATGTGGAGAATCTCACACTGGAGTACTCCCGTCTCCTGGTCTAAGAGTATAGGAGACAAAGATATCACGGTTACAGGCGGGAGGCCAACGTAGTCTGGTTTGGCAGGAAACTGAGTCCATGTATAAACAAGACCGGACACTGACTGAGGTGAGTGGGGAGTCTTTATACTGTTGGGGAGGTGATGCCGATAGGTTTCAGGTGTGGGATTGAGTCCAGGTGTGTAATTAGAACTCAGGTGAGGGAGTGCATTGTGTCTGGGTGAGAGTGGAACCTGGCGTATCCGTGACACATACAGCATGGGTTTACTAGGATTATTATACGAGCACTGGACAGATGACAGGGACTTGAAATGAACATCCTAGACAGTGCTTCTCCTGAGCTGTACACATACACACTATAAAATTACTTACAACACAGTTCACATCCCAGGATAGAAATAAAAGAATACAATATAAATATTTCACTTATAGGCTGAGCAAAATTGGCAGGTGGGTTGCAAATTCCACCCACTACTAAGGCATATAAATGACACCCCTTGACCTCAAGGTGGCGCTGTAACAATCAAGGTTACGTTTTGCAGTTATCTCGAAAATGGCTTGTCTTAGAGTGAAAATTCTTTCATCATTTTAATATCTTAATTAATCTGCATCTTTGCTCCACTAGTCTTCTCTTCTGCTATAAAAAATGTCAAATTTTGCGATTTTTTAGAGATCAACCTGAAATTTGAGACAAGTGTTCAGGAGTTTTTACTAAGCTTATGTATTAAAGCGCATTGTGCTTCACCTCTAGGGGGCGCCACAAATGCAAAAAGTTAATATCTCGTCATCGGCTGCATGGATTTGTACGAAATGTGGTTTTAGCGAACGTTTAAGTTGTTAAAGAAGTTTTCAATTATACAAGCCAATCAATTTTTATCAAAATAGCAACAAATGTTGTCACGTGAAACACGCCTTCACGGAAGGTCATAAGCTACATCAAATGTTTCTGAAAGCAGATTTATATACCTCAACAGAGCAGAGTTTTGCTTCTTGTGAATCAAATAAGAAACAAGCATCCAAATTCTCGCAATCTGCTTGGACCCCAATCATTGCCGCTTCTGGCTATATTTAAATATATTTTTATTTTGGATTTGTGTCACTTTGAAAAGCAAGAACCATCCCCCTATAAATGGCCTATGAATACTGTAGCAGTGTGTCTAATTTGTTCAGCAAAGTACACATAGGATGTCCAATATATTATGCCTCTACCTAACAGGTAAATGTTGTGTTTGTTGTCTGCAGCTATGGAGGAGCTGGATGGGGATGAGGTCAGAGTGTCCTCCAGGGGACGCTTTGCTGAGAGAGATATTGTCCAGGTAAAGTATATTCTACATACATCCTGCCCTCTAACCCGCATGAGTCACAGATTTGATGTTTATCAGACCAGCAAAAATCTGCATGGAGTTGATTTTATTCAATTTCAACCTGTACCACATAGACATGTCAGACAAAATTGGAACCTGCAGCATGGCAATTTCACTAATTATGTTCTGATCCTCTTCTTGGCATATTATTGAAATTTTGTTTCAAGCAAAACAATTTATTTTCAGCAGATTTAGGCTGTCATCAACAGTCCTTCAATTTATTTGTTTGAATTCAATTTTATTTATATAGCGCCAATTCATAACAGAAGTTATCTCATTGCACTTTTCCTATAGAGCAGGTCTAGACCGTACTCTTTATAATATTATTTACAGAGACCCAACAAATCCCACCATAAGCAAGCACTTGGCGACAGTGGCAAGAAAAATCTTCCTTTTAACAGGCAGAAACTTTGGGCAGAACCAGACAATGGTGGGCGGCCGCCACTGCCATGTTAGGTTTTGCACAATGCAAATTCCATCTAGAATTTTAAAGTAGTAATAATGTAATGGTAGTGGTAATATTAATATTAATAAAGTAATAATAATAGGAATGATAGTTATAGGAATAATAATGACAATAATAGTAACAAAGCCAATAACAACAACTGTAGTAGCAGTTGTCGAGCAGGAACACAGGGGCAGCATGTAGCCCACAACCACAGATCCAGACTCTGCAGCTCTGGAGGTAGAAATACCTGGTGAAAGCAACAGAAGGAGAGAGACGAGAAAGCACAAAACTACGGGAGATAGAAGATGTCGAGTTAGTAACATGCCATAATGGGATAAAAATGTATACAGATGGAGAGGGAGAGGAGGAGAGAGGAAAGAGGTACATCATGGGAAGTCTCCTGGAAGTCTAGGCCTATAGCAGCATAACTAAGGGATGGTTCAGGACTCACCCAAGCCAGCCCGAACTATAAGTTTTATCAACGAGGAAAGTCTTAAGCCTACTCTTAAATGTGGAGATGGTGTCTGCCTCCCGAACCCAAACTGGGACCTGATTCCACAGGAGATTGATAACTGAAGGCTCTGGCTCCCATTCTACTTTTGGAGACTCTAGGAACCACAAGTAAGCCTGCATTCTGGGAGCGCAGTGTTCTAGTGGGGTAATAAGGTATTATGAGCTCTTTAAGATACGATGGTGCCTGACCATTAAGAGCTTTGTAGGTGAGGAGAAGGATTTTAAATTCTGTTCTGGATTTTACAGGGAGCCAGTGCAGAGAAGCTAATATTTGAGAAATATGATCTATTTTCCTAGTTCTTGTCAGTACACGTGCTGCAGCATTCTAGATTAACTGGAGAGTTTTAAGGGACTTATTCAGGCAGCCGGATAATACAGCCTAGAAGTAACAAATCGTGGACTAGTTTTTCTGCATCATTTTGAGAAAGGATGTGCCTGATTTTTGCAATGTTACGTAGGTGAAAGAAAGCAGTCCTTGAAGTTAAAAGGATAAATCCTGATCAAAGATAATGCAGAGGTTCCTTACGTTGGTGCTGGAGGCCAGGGCAATGCCATCTAGAGCAACTATATCTAGAATGATGTCATAAATGATGGGGTATTTTCTGATTATTTCTGATCAAAAGGTCCTTTATCTTGCCGTGCACAAATTGAATGTTAGCTGTTTAACTCGTGTTTTTACTTAGTAAGATATGCTTTTATTGGCTGATTATGGCATGACTACACACAACTAAAACGCTGTATTCCTATGCCATTTTTACACCATTTCTCTAAATTACAACAATCTTTGGTATGGCATACTTTTGAGCACTTGCTCTAGCTTGCCATACTGTGAACACAAGACATGTGTTGATGCATGAGTAACAAGGGATGTAGATGCAAGTAAAGAACATCCAAACTTTGCTTCCAGGAATATAAAAGCAGAACTGAATTTGATGAAATGAAGTCATTTGACTATACCGAACTGATTTTCAGTAGCCATTACTAACTGCATACCAACAAGCACTAGGTAAAACAATTTCACAAATACCAAATTTTGGCCAATTTCGTTGTCATCATCATCATCATCTTCCATTTTTTCCTATTTTCATTCAGTTCGTTCCTTTCCGGGACTACATCGATCGGTCAGGGAACCAGGTCCTGAGCATGGCTCGACTGGCAAAGGACGTCCTGGCGGAGATCCCTGACCAGCTGCTGTCCTTCATGAAGAGCCGGGGAATCGAACCCCGGCCCCCTCTGCCCACCACCTCTGACTCCCCCTCAATGTCCACCACCACCACAACCATCACTCCTGCCCCCAAGGAATGCATTATGCATGCCTGAAATGAGGGTAGGGAGTGGAGCAGTACGGATTTGAGCAAAGGGATGTGTGTGTTTGTGTCTCTGTGTGTGTATGTGTGTGTTGCATGGTTTTAGGGTTGGTTGGTTGAGAGTAAATTGAAAGGGACACCTACCAGAAGAGATTACATTCCTTTAAAAGTGTTGGTGGGGATGATTCCTCCAACAGGATCTGGAGTGGAAGTGTAGAAAATACACTTTTCACATTTCTGGTTCTGATTTTTGTCAGCACCTATCACAATACATCCTCTGCAGGTGCAACACAGGACTCTTCAGTTTCCTACAAACTGCATTTAAATCAAAGGCTTCAAATGTAGTTTAGCACTTTTTCCTCAGTCATCAATTCTAACATTTCAAACCACTACAGACTTTTTGGCCAACACAACTTCTCCTGTAGAAGTCGAGTCTACAGCTCCGTCCTCCCAACTTCAGTTTCTGTGACACTGTTCCTGCTCACAGTGATAAGAGTGTCTGCTGTAATAGAGTAATACATCCTGAAGTAGATGGGCAACTGATTTCTATCAGTTGTGAAGAAAAACAGCAGCAGCTGAGGCTGATGTCCTTTCCTTGTTTGTTTATTCTCAGGGCATTATAAAGGCTTGACAAAAGGGAACTGAAAATAGAGAAGCAGAAATTAAATCCTGTCCTGGTTAGGCATCTGAGAGCCAGTGGACACCGCTTCTTTTTATTGCTTCATGAACATGTATGCTGTATATTACTGTATGCTGAACATGAAATTCAAATATGTTTTTATGTAAAGGGGTGGTGAATGCCCTACATTTCAAGGTCGACGTTCAGAGACAGAGCTTCGGCAAGTCTAAACTAATCCCACTTGGACATGAAGGGAGGCACTTCCAAGCACCTTCTGAAAGCAGGAAATATATAAGGCCGTGAAATTAGCTTGGGATGGAGAACAGACTGAAATATCCTCCACTCCAGCGCCTCCACTTCCTCCAGCCACTGTACAATTTAACAATATCAGATGGTACAGATTATTTCAGCCCCTGTTGAACATAACCATGTCTGTGTGCTCTACTGTACCCCCTCTTCCTCTAAATTGTAACTATCTCAGCTGGGGCTGTCATTTTGGGTGAATCATTCATAAGGTAGGTGCCTCCTGGTTCTCAAGCTGTCTGGAGCTTGTATCTGTTTAAAATGAATAGAGCTGGTCAGTGTGCATGTCACAGGCCAGAATATTTCATATGTAGCAGAGAATGTGTGAAGGAGTCAGGGTCACCTTTACTTTTCTTCATTTTTTACTGCAAAGTAGACACCAAGAAAAAGAGTGAAACGAAGAGTGAGTATGTAGTGCTGTGTCAAAGTCAGACTGTTTTCAGGAAGTTGCACTGTGCTGACTACTTTTGGAAATGTATGCAGTTTTCCCTCATCAGTTCTGGTGTTTGATATATCGCTACATACTGTATATCCTGTGGCTGTCAGTCTGGGCTCATCAGCTACTGTATAAACAGGCTGATTTGCAATGAATGTTGACTTGTTTTCAGATTTATCCTTTTTTTATGGTTTCATTTGTTATTCCTTTGTTGTGTGCATGAATGATTCAAGCAAAAGTGAGCTATAGTGCTTGAGTAGAAACCCCAGATTTGTGCTACTATAGCAGGTTGTGCTCTTTTCCTCATGTACACTCCTAAAAACACATATTGTGTAGTTTGGTCAAACTTTTTGTCTCTGACCTCTGACACTTATTGTAGGCTTAGCGAACAACACCAGAGGAATGGTTTAACCTGATAGCATCACAAAAATAGAAAATGGGGGAAGTCGGTAAAGCTAATAATAATAATGAATGGAGTCATCGGGATTTGTCTGGATTATTAAGCATGTCATATTGTATCAGAAGGGAAATGGATATGTGGCCTTATTTCTGTCATAATCCTACAAGTATGTGTGAGGCAGGACTATTTTTATATGACAAAACAGGAAATCCATGTTATTTTGCATGCTTATTTGGCTGATATGCTGCCAATGATTGTACTTGTTCAGAAAATCTGTATCTTTATGCTACATTCACATGGATTCATGCAGACGGCAAACTGGATTTCATTTTAGTGGACGAGAGTTGGACGGTAAAATTAAGCGAGGCCAGTAGAGAATACCGGCAACGGTAACAGTAAAAGTTTAAATATTTTAACTGTTTGCAGTCCTCCGCAACGGAATTTACAACCAGATGTTACATAGTTCCCTTACACAAGGACAAAACATGGGCGATATAGACAACAAAAAGCTAATAATTATATTGTCAATTTTTTGTTGTTGTTGTCGTCTCTTTTTCAGACAAACATAAACAAAACTATCCATATTGGAAATAAATGAATGACCTTACGTTTTGGAGGGAATTTATATTTTGGAGGGAATTTAACATTCATTTTAAGTTTGCAATAGAATATTAAGAGAAAGCTGCATTTTATAGCTACATGCATTACTAGGATTAGGCTACATAAAATAACAGACAAGAAATAATTTTAATATATTTTATTCTTCCTTCTAAACAATACGACATCAACATATTGTCATGGGTGTTTCGTTTTGCTATCCTGCCATTCCGTCGGACTGTTTGTTTGTTAATCCCGTGCCATCCAGAAGGTGTTGTCCGTCTGCCATCTGCTTGAATCCATGTGAATGCAGCATTATTCATATCTGAAAATGAATTCAAACAACATTCCTACATGTGTTGACGTGTGTATTGTGCAGGAGCATTCTTTCTATTTCTACTGTTTTTGTGTACGGTATACTTGAAGGAACTGCCAATGTAATAATCTAAAACATATAGGAGATACATGAATAGTAGGATAGATTTGTATCACAGTGTTTAAAACATGCATGCGTGTGTGTTATGATCAACAAGTACACCAACCCAAAGTCACATAACTTAGTGGATATTTTTGTATGAAGCATGTTGAGCTTTCTATACAATGTGTACAGTATTAGTTAATTACACTGACAAACAATATACTGCTCACTGCTTCTCCCCAGTCTAGTGTGCTCCATACAACCTACATGTAGGTAAAATGTAAATACATCTAAAGTGATGTACAGACTATTATGTGTCTTCCTTCCTTTGATTGTGTCCCTCTCTGATACTCTTAATGTGTCTCTGTTATCTTTGTCTCCATTTGTGTTGGTCAGAATTTAGTTATAGCTTTTGCTTATAAACCAAATAAAGATATTATTTAAGGCTCATCTCTAGTCTGTGCCTAACAGTGCAGTTTGTTACTATTTTGACAGTAATTGTAAGTAATTATTGGGTTTTGTTAGGGACTGTACAAAAATGATAAGGGATGAAGCATTATGTATTTTTTCTTTGGAAGGGAGGGCACTCTTAGAAGGGCCTTTTAATTTATATTTAGCCTTCCCTTGCAGGATTAATGGAAAAAAGGATCAAACAGTGGCAAATGATAGCTTTAGTGTGTGCCATATGCAGAGGAAAACAATCCTGTGTGTGTCTCAGGGTTTTATTATTCGTAATTTTTACTTTAGTCTGGATCGTAACAGAAAATAAAAAAAGATATGTGTCATATAAAGTTGGCCAATATTATAATTAATGTTCAGCCTTTTCATTAATATTTCTTAGAGGTGCACCGCACTGACGTTTTGTACCGCTTTTTTTGTTGAAGCCAACTTAAAAAAAGAGCAGCTTGCTGCGTTTTTTTATTATTGCTAGGCAACCACCGAAACACCTGTCCTTAGCCTAACCGGATTTTGCTGTTAAGTAAACTCACAAATTTGATCTGATTGGACAATGGCAAAAAAGCGCAAATGACATTGGGCTTTTCTGCTCTGAGTTGAAGTTTTTCAACTAGAGGCGTTCAAAGCGCTCCTGCAAAAATGCTAGGTGCTCTGGGCATCTAAAACGCGAGATGCCCAGGGCGCATGAGCAGCGCGCAAAACGCTTACTGCCTATAGAAAACAACTGGACAAAGACGCCTCTCACTGCAAAAAAACTGCAGCCTGTATGATCAGGGCCTTGTAGAATGGAGCTGGAATATTCATCAATGTTTTTGCCATAAAATTGGAAATATAAAATTCCACTTCTAATGTATGCATTGGTAGCTATTGTAAAAATAATTATTCCATTTATATATTATATTGATAACTTACTGCTAGTTTTTGAGATATTGAGGGGACTTGGTTGCAGTTATGTTTTCTAAGTCAAGGGGAGGGTCCAAAGGAAATACTAACTATGAGTCTTGAATGCATTGCCTAAACCCTGAGGCTGCCATGCTCTTTATATATTGGTTTAATCGAGGAGGAGATAATCTATGATGTTTCTTCTGAAGAGAATTTTTTTGTTTTATAGTACTACACTGCCACTCAGAGGAAATACAATGAAAAAACACTGACTGGGGCGGTAAATGTTGATTTCATAAGTTATTAAAAACAGTTTTGGCTTCACATTTCAATTAAAAGTTAAAGCATTATTAATAGAATGGATCATACCGATATATCGATAATTGGTCATTGGTAATGACAAATCCAACTCGGATCCACTGCCACAAAATCCACTTCAGTTTAACTAAACTAAATAATACTATTGCTACCTTCAGGTACTCCACGTAGCTCTTAACTCAAAGTTTGATGGGCCTCCTACTGCACTATGCGTGTAAGTTAGTTTAGGCATCAGCCTACTATGGTTTAAGTTACATGCCTTTATTAAGTGTCAGTCCTGTGTGTCTAAAAAAAACCCTACCCTGTCATTTAAGTCATATCGCCGAACTTCATACTGAAAATTCGCAATTTCACAAGGCTTTGGTTGTTAATAAATAATAAAAACAAAACCGCCGAGGTTGGTCGGCTGTGACTGTAGAATTTCCATGTTGGCCTTGAAGGCAGCACCCGGGCTGTTGTAAACTGTGTAGTGGATGGATCGCCTCCATCTACAAGGGCGGGCCTTTTCCGTGTCGCTGCTACAGGGATACCAAAATGGAAATCCAGGGGCTTTCTGATGCCCAAAACATTCACTCTCAACATGGCGCCCCACAGAGAACCGCTTCGTCTACACTTCGATCAGCGACAGGGTCGATACCTCGTTTTATTTCCACCGAAAGTGAAGCGGATGGACTATTGGAGTCCCCTGAGCCACAAAGTGACAACAACAACAACACTAGGCCGAGGACATCACCGTTTCACCTACTGGCAGAAAATGGCAGCGGGACGGATTGTTCGCCTGTCAGCAAGCCGCAATCAACAGATAAAACCAGTTTACCGAGCAATAGACCGAATGTCGGACTTCATAATGTGAATACGGAGAAAGAAAATGAGCTCAACGCACTGCTTGGTTCGCAGGAGTTCTTTAGGACTGCCTGGAAATACGGGGTTGAAAGCGGTGATACTGTAATGCAAATGGCGCTGCCTCTGTTTGAAGGGGAAGAGGAACCGATACCGCAGCGGCAGTTAACGTTACCGTTTCCAGTTTTACGGCAGCAGCGTGGGGACGGCACCTTCAAGCAGCAGCCCTCACTGGCCACCCCCAACGCTACTGCACCGGGGAGCTTCAACACGGCGAATAGGGCAGACAAAACCACCCAGGAATTGTATGTTGTTTTTAATGTCGTTCAAGAGGATGGCAACGGCGAGCCACGCCAACACCGACCGGATGTATCATCTGAGAATGGCGATAAAATGAAAGGTACAAAGCCAGAGTGCTCTAAAGCTTGTCCCGGTGGCTCCATGGAGGTTGGAAACAGCAGTGACGTTATTCTCTGTGAATCTAATGACAACTTGAACTGTCTTGATACTCAGATCTTGAAAAAAACTGAACATGTTTTCAATTTACTAAACGACAGTTCTACCGTAGCCAATGTTAAACAGACTGTCTATCACCACATTGTCGAAGACGTTGTTTTGACAAACAAATATGGCGATAAGATTTGTGGCCAGATTTGCACCGAAAACAATGAAAGTAAAGTGGTCAGGGAGCTTTCGTCGCACTCCCGTATTGAGGAGAGCAGTGCCTTGATTTCAGGGAACTCGGGCATCGTGGAAGCCATGGACACGTCGGACTTAATTTCAAACTCAGCGGGGCTGCAGGGCAGTGTAAACCCGGCCACGGCCTCCACAAGTCCGCCTGCTAGTGAAACCTTTTCCGGAACTATCACAATAAACAACCAAAGCATCATAGTGACCATAGAAAACGGGATACTGACTCTCGCTGCCCCACCAGAGGGATATGTACACAAAGAGGATGACATGGTCAGTTTAAAGGAGCACCTAGGCATGAAAGACCATGAGGATATTGTTCTTCTCAACTATGACAGTGGCACTAAATCCATCGGGAAGATCAGCACGCTGGCGGTGCCCAACTCCAGCCAGCAGGAAGAGCCCAGGCCTGGTTTGTCTGTGAGTGACTCTGAGCTGGCTCTGGTGGATGACTGCTCATTATCAGAGCTTGGCACTTCTCTGGATACCTGTCCCATTGTCAAGCAAGAGGCGGGGGTGCTGTGTGCTGTAACAGAGGCTGATCTGGTCACCCCGCACCCCAAAGCCACTGTGGCAGACTGTGACAATGGGGACTTCCAGTCTGTACCGCTAATCAGGTCCAAGAAAGAGACTGTGGCCTCTTTTGGCTGCCCAGAACCGGCCTGCTCCTGTACATTTGACACACGTCAGAAACTCAAGGTTCACCTCCTGAATCATGCTGAGGACCCACGCCCCTACCAGTGCACCGTGGAAGGCTGCGGCTGGGCTTTTGCCACCTCTTACAAGCTTAAACGGCATCTTCAGTCCCATGACAAGCAGCGGCCACATACCTGTCAGTTTGAAGGCTGTGGGCGGCGTTTCACCACAGTCTACAACCTTAAGGCTCATGTCAAAGTCCATGAGCAGGATAATGCCTTCATCTGCGAGATCTGCAGTGAGAGGTTTCGCAGTGCTACACGACTCACCAATCACCAGAGGGTCCACTTTGAGCCACAGAGGCCCCACAAGTGTGAATTCCCAGGTAACCCAAGCTGAATATTGATGTTTATTTTTTTTATTTTGCTTTTATTTATCATTTTACAATTTCATCTTTTTCCTTATACATTTACTCCACCTGCTGTTGACTGATGGTCTGGTATTGTACAACCGCACACTGGTTACATTGGATATGAAGCAAATTACCTCAACAAATAGCCTGTTTAAAGCTGCACAAAGCATTTGGAGCAGCTGATATGTAAGGTGATTGAAGTAAACTTTACAAATCACAGTCATGTTTACATTCTCTATCAGTCTAATGCTATATTCCAAGGTCAGTGAGGCAAAAGATTTTATGTTATGGAGCCTGATTTCTCTAGACGGAGCACTCAGTGGCTGCTGTTTGGGAAGCCCATTTGATTTTCAATTAAAAACTTTTTCCAGACTTTTTTTGAGAAGTTAATCTTTAAAATCCCATTGTTACAGTAAGCTATATATATATATTAGTATACAGTTCAGGTGCTAATATATTCCTGGTACAAAAGGTACTTTTCAGTCTACCATTGTCTTTCTGCATGTTCCCCTTTGCCCTGTGCAGGCTGTGAGAAAACCTTCATCACCTTCAGTGCCCTGTTCTCGCACAATCGCACTCACTTCAGGGAAACGGGCCACTTCACCTGCACCTACCCAGGCTGCGACAAGACATATGACAAGGCCTGTCGTCTCAAAATCCATATGAGAAGTCACACTGGTAAGATGATACTAGATTAGAGGGTCAATAATATTGCTATAACTTACCCCAGTGGTCAGCTCTAGTGCTCTTTAGCTGGACCTAAAGGTAAAGAGGCAGTCAACAATGGCTCTGATTGTTTTTTAAATTCTACAAGTGAGTATTCATGCCACAAAGACGTTTGAGGCTGTTTTTTTCTTAAAGAATAAGTCATTCCTCAATCACATGATGCTGTGAATGTGTTGTTCTCTGTTCACTGATTTCAGATGAGTAGCTGTTAATGCTGCATATTTACAAAAGTAGTCACTGGAAAATAAGAATATGTCTTGACTGAATCCTCTAAACTGAACCCACTCTGTAGCAGGTTGGCCGTGCAGCATAGGTTGCACCGGATAAAAGTGGGCCAGCTTTGTGATAGCAGAAGGCCTGGTTCTTTACCAACTAATGTCTTGCTGATACAGGTTGTAGATCCTGTGTACTGGTAGATAAACTTCTAGTTTCTTGTTTCCAGGTGAGAGGCCATTTGTCTGTGACTCGGAGGGCTGTGGCTGGTCCTTCACCAGCATGTCTAAGTTACTTCGACATAAACGGTAAGTGCTAATTAACAGATGCTTTGCCCTCGATATAAACAGGGTGAACGCCAACAGGTACTGTCAATTAATGTAAAATAAGTAATAAGGAGTAGAGCTATCCTGGCTTTAGACATTTCACCTTTTGACATCACTCAGGGCTTCAGGTTTTGTGATCCACACACCAGATTTTGTATTAAATACAATAAGTTTTGCAAAACTATGCCTTGTCATAGAAGTCAGTCAGCTTAGTTTTAGTGTAGTTTCACAGTGGTGTTGATGCAGTTCTTGTAGGTTTTGACACTGCATGTTTGTGGTGTAAAGTAACATTCCTGTTAACGTCTTTTTGTTTTAGTAAACTTCACCTTGCGGCTGCAAGCCGCAGTTCTGCTTTACTGGTGAAATGTATTGGTCGTTGAAAACCAACAGGTTGTCATGATTTTGCAAGTTTTGGTTCCCATTGCCATATTAAGTGTAATTTCAGTTTTGACATATTTACATCGAAATTGAAGGCATTTTTTTCTAATGTAGTCTTTCTGTTCGTCCACCCGTTGTACCTATAGTGATGTGTGAGTTTGTGTTAGAAGAGTGTCTCACTGACCACAGTATCCTTCTCTTTGTTTATCAGGAAACATGATGATGACCGTCGCTTTGTCTGTACAGAGGAGGGTTGTGGGAAATCCTTCACCCGGGCAGAGCACCTCAAGGGTCATAGTATCACCCATCTGGGCACCAAGCCCTTCCAGTGCCATGCAGAAGGTACGTACTTCTTCTTTTCCTTTCGGCTGTTCCCTTTCAGGGGTCGCCACAGCAAATCATGTGCCTCCATCTAACCCTGTCCTCTGCGTCCTCTTCACTCACACCAATTAACTTCATGTCCTCTCTCACTACATCCATAAATCTCCTCTTTGGTCTTTCTCTAGACCAAAAGATACCAGAAGGTGCGTACAGTTACCAAAAACAAAACTTAGGAGTAGAACCTTTTGCTGGGAGAAAGTCAGTGGTTATACATGTTAGTTTTTATTTGTTTTTTATTTAAACAAGACTATTTGATCCTTTACAAAGGAACACAGAGAAGTTATTCTTTTTTCTTTCACTCCATTAAATACAGTGCAGTTAAGTAAATAATTTTAACTTCTAGTAGTTTCACATTATCTGAACAGGTTATCAGTTATGACATTTGTCTCCTGTATGTTCTTCAGGCTGTAATGCCAAGTTCTCAGCACGCAGCAGCCTGTACATCCACTCCAAGAAGCATAAACAGGACGCAAGCACCCTGAGGACCCGTTGTCCTGTGGCCAACTGCTCCAAGCACTTCTCCTCCCGCAGCAGCCTTAAGAGCCACATGCTCAAACACCACCACCTCACTCCTGGTTAGTAACAATCACCGCTGGCTCATGACCTAAAAACTTAATGCATTTAATGGAATTGTTTGACTGTGGGGGGGTTTAATACTACTTAACCTTCCACCTTAACTAGAGTGGTGCAACTCACAGGCCACTTATGTCTCAAGTGCAATTTAATGATAAGATGAATGGAAGATTTTCTTTGCAGACAAAAACAAAATGGCAAAAAAAAATCTTAAAATACACCATAAAACCTCCTCAAAGATGTTTGGCTGGTATGACTAACTTACATGTTTTAGCCAATGTATTTATAATGTTACTTTAGCTGAGAATTTAGACAAAACTCTGTTTTTGTTGGTATAAATCAGTTTTACTAAATATAAATAATTTATTCCACTACGTTTCTGGGAAAATATTTACTATTCTATAACCTCCAAACTTTTCCCTCTCCTCCATCCCAGATGTTCTTAGCCAGATGGAGACCACACCCACCCTGACCCCCAGCAGCGAGCTCATCAGCTCCACCCCAACAACAGTTGCAGGGCCCAGTATTGCCGGGGGCGACCAGCTTACCAGCTTGGACCTCAGCTCTCTTTTCTCTGCTGTGCCTGGAGGCACTGTGCCCACTGCTGGCATAGGAGTGGGAATTCCTGTCGGTGGGAGCAGTTCTAATGGCACTTTCACCATGGACCTTTCCCTGGTCAGCTCAGGCATCCTCACCATCGACCCCTCCTCAGTCAGCACCACACTCGGTACCGGCACTAGCACCACGTTGGCCAAAGCTGTGGACCCTCTTATCCTGGCAGCCAGTGCTGACATGGGCCCTCACCATGTTCTGGAAGGAACAGTGGGTGACGTCCTACCCCCACAGGGCACTCTCAATCTGGATGATGTGCAGACGGTTACCCCAGAGGCCCTGGGAACCCTCACAGCTCTCACCATGCAGGGTGCTGGTGCCTCCGTAGACCACACTCTGCAGCACCCACTCAGCTCCTCCAGTGCCCTGAGCGTGGAGCCCACAGCCTCCCTGGCGGTGGCCCCTGTTGCCGAGCTGCTGGCCTCACCCTCAAAGGTGGTAGAGGTGGGTGGTCAGGGGGGAACAGGGCCTCTGCTGGGCTGTGTGGAGGTACTGGGACCTCAAGAGGGAGGAAAAGTCCTCACCCAGTTTGTTTTCCCCAGTCACAGCAGCAGCTTCAGCCCACAAAAAGACCAGGAACTCAACGCTGTGTCGCCAAGCAGCTTCTTGGTGAGTGGTCATGCGGTCATGCAGCACAGTTTAAAGGGGAACTCCACCGATTTTACACATCGAAGTCTGTTTATAGGTGTTGGAGTACTACTACATATGTGAAGAAAGTTGTATAAAGCTTTTTGTGTCTCCAGAGGGAGCTGTGTGAAATCCGATAAATGTCCTCAAGTGATGCCCTTTGAGTCAGTGTCATTGGGGCTGAATACTGCAAGTTTGAAAATGAAAAATATATGGAGGTGTGGAGTTAGAAATAAGTGAGCTTACCAGACCTGTGGCCTGCTCCTCATCTCTGATTGAGCTTGTGGCTTGAAGCTACATTAGTCACTACTAGTGTAACACACCTGTATCAGTTGCACTGTGGGTAATGTAGATGCCATGTATTGAAAAGGAACAGGAATGCATGGAAAAAGATGATATCTCTGGTTCTGCTTCATTGATTTTGATCCTTTTTTTTTAAACTGTTCATGGGTGAGTTTCACAATGCTATAGTGCAATGCTAAATTGGTGGAGTGCTCTTTTCTTTTTTTAAATGTAATGCACATTTGCTTTTTGTATTCAATGGTATGAAAGGGTCGGATTTTAGGAAATGGCACAAATATCTGCTATAAGCTTGACTGTAGTTGGTGTTACACCTCAAAAGCCTGTATAATGTTGGTTGTTTTGTGTAGTAACTTATGTGTATCCATTTTGTATTTCAGGAGAGTGGAGGCTCAGCCAGGACTGACTACAGAGCCATCCAGCTGGCCAAGAAGAAGAAGCAAAGAGGTCCTTCAGCCTCCTCTGGTAAGACACACATTGACCAATTTCAGGCTTTTGTTTAATGCTCCTCATTCAGACTAGACAGACACTAGAGACTAGAGTGACTGTACAACAGTGAGTGTTCTCTTTGCCTAATCCAGGGAGTTCAGGATTCAGTCAGAGAAAAACTAAAGGAGCGAAGGTAGCCACAGCTCCAGCACCAATGGCTCCCTCTGGGGCTCATTATGGTGAAGGAGCTGCAGCAGCCAACGGGGGCCTGACTCTGCGTGACCCCGTCACCGGGGCCCAGTATGTCCAGATTCAGCTGCTGCAGGTGAGATCCCCAGACATCTGATACAATTTGTTTCCCAACTACACTGTGTGTAGATCTGATGTCGCTGGATTACGTTACTACCTGACATTAAAATATTTCTTTGATTTATGTTGAGAAAACTATTTTACAAATGGGATGGTACCGACTGCATTGAATAACTGCATAAAACGTAGCTGTTGTTGAAAGACATGCTGATCAAAGTGTGTGTACATGCAGGACGACCCAGCCAGTGATGGCGACCTGGCCTTCCAGCTGAGCTCTCAGCCCTCCAGCTCCCACTCTCAGCTCACTGCCGACCTGCCCGTCAACATTTTACAGGTGAGAGAAGTTTTCTCAAATTCTACAATTTCTGATGCCTTTTATTCACAGAGTCACACAACTCCACCTAGTGATACAGTGGGGTTATATTTTACAGCAAATTAAACATTAAAAACATTTTATTACATTCACAAATAGAAATAAAAGTGAATACTGACAGCGATAAATGTAGATTTTTAGAGATTTGAGTCTGTTTTAAAGAAGCATACGGTGCATCCGGAAAGTATTCACTGCGCTTCGCTTTTTCCACATTTTGTTATGTTACAGCCTTATTCCAAAATGGATAAAATTCATTATTTTCCTCAAAATTCTACAATCAATACCGCATAATGACAATGTGAAAGAAGTGTCTTTGAAATCTTGGCAAATTTAAAACTGCGTTTAGGTGCTTCCTGTTTCCACTGATCATACTTGAGATGATTGGACATGATTTGGAAAGGCACACACCTGTCTGTATAAGTTAACAGTGCACGTCAGAAACCAAGCCAAGAAGTCCAAGGAATTGTCTGTAGACCTCCGAGACAGGATTATATCGAGGCACAGATCTGGGGCAGGGTACAGAAAAATTTCTGCAGCATTGAAGGTCCCAATGAGCACAGTGGCCTCCATCATCCGTAAATGGAAGAAGTTTGGAACCACCAGGACTCTTCCTAGAGCTGGCCGCCCGGCCAAAGTCAGGGAGGTGACCAAAAACCCGATGGTCACTGACAGAGCTCCAGTGTTTCTCTGTGGAGAGAGGAGAACCTTCCAGAAGAACAAACATCTCTGCAGCACTCCACCAATCAGGCCTGTATGGTAGAGTGGCCAGACAGAAGCCACTCCTCAGTAAAAGGCACATGACAGCCCGCCTGGAGTTTGCCAAAAGGCACCTGAAGGACTCTCAGACCATGAGAAACTAAATTCTCTGGTCTGATGAAACAAAGACTGAACTCTTTGGCCCAGGGGTGGGCAATTATTTTTTCCATGGGGCCACATGAGAAACAGAAAATATTGTAGAGGGCCGGGCCAAAAGGCTGAACTCAATTCCAAAATATTAATTGTATTTCTTTATAAAAAGCAGTAAATAGCATTGTTTTGACAAGCTGGTATGAGTAGGCTATATGTTATAATTAAGCAATGAAAAAGTGAGGTTGCCTTACAAACAATTCCTTTATTCAATCAAATTTCCCAAACTAATGGCAAACAAAATATTAACACTTTTTTTTTTTACCATTTATTACTTATATTAGTGAACATTTTCAGTCACATTCACTCCAAAATACATTCTGAGTTTCAAATACTGTTTGAAAGAGGTTCTTAGCATTCTAAGGACATCACAAGATTGTCTTTGTGCTCCAAACATTAAGACACATCATATTAAAGTTACTATCATTGAACATCACTGAACTGTAATTTTGAGAAAAAGGCTTCCAAAGAAAGTGTCCCAGTTCACTTCTAGTTGGTGCCTTTACATGCCTACATTTGTAGTCTAACCACCTAATTTGGTGTTTTTAAGTTTTTCTTCTTCATTGAGAGAAATCTAGTCTCTGTTGGGCTTTAACGAGTGCATCAAAGTCAGGTTGAATGTTTGAGGTGGAGATGCGAAGCACAGCTGACAGATGATCCTCAGTGAGAGAGCATCTATACCTGGATTATGTAAACTTCATCATTGAGAATGTTTGTTCACATATGTAGGTAGAGCCAAAGAGAACCAACATCTTCTGAGCATGTCTCCTCCTTAAGAGAAGAGTAGAAATCCAGCAGAGATCCTGACTTAAAGTTTTCTGCCAGTACTGCATCAGACTGCAGGTCAGTGAGCTCCAGGGTGCATCACTGGGTGCATTATCCACACTGCAGGTAAAGGGAGAGGAAATCATGTGCATTTCATCCTCGATTGTTCTGAGATCTTCAAATCGCCTTGAAAACTCACCATACAATGCTCCTAACATGGATGAGTACCTGCGGACGTGATCAGCTGATGGTGTGACTTCTTTCAGGGTTTGCATGTGAGTGAGTGTTGCTCTCCAATTGGCTTGAAAGAAACTGCAGCTTTCTCATGAAAGCCTTCACCAGGCTGTGCATTTCATGAACAAAAAGGCCCTTGCCTTGCAGTTTGGTGTTCAGTTCATTCATCAGTGCAGTCACATCGACAGCAAATGCAAAATCTGCCATCCAGTCCTCATCTGAGAGCTCTGGGATGTCTTTGCCTTTCTTCTCACAGAACTCTCGAGTCTCTGCTTTCAGGTCCCAAACTCTTTTTAGCACTTTGCCCAGGCTGAGCCATCTGACAGCTGTGTGGTAGCCGATGTCACTATGCTCAGACTCATGCTCCTCTAAAAGTGCGACAAACTGTCTGTGATTCAATGCCCGTACCCTGATGAAGTTTACTATTTTACTAACAACATCAATAACATGGTTAATTTTTAGCACTGACTTGCAGAACACATGTTGGTGTATAATACAATGCAAAAATACCAACTTCTGATCTGCGTCAATTTCAGTCACTTTATCTTGCATATGTTTAAAAAGTCTGACATTTTTACCTGTAAGATTTGGACAATTGTCCGTTGTGACACCAGTCTGCCAGTCTGTCCCACCTCAACCCCAGGGTGTCTATGCACGCATTTACCTCCGTAAACAGATCGCTCCCTGTCGTCGTCCCTTTCATCGACCGCATTGCTGCCAGCTCCTCCGTAATCTTGAAGTCCGTTATCCCACGGATAATTTCCTCGATCCTTCTCATCACGGTTCGCCTGGACAGCGGGACTTGTTCAAATGCTCCTTTTTTGTCAGGGCATATTAGTGCTGCAGAGTCCACCAAACACTCTTTGACAAATTCCCCCTCCGAGAATGGCTTACTGTTTTTAGCGATTTTGTGGGATATCAGAAAACTGGTCTTGGTTGCGGCATCCCTGGATGCATGAAGCTTGGTAAAAAAGCCTTGCTGCTTTTGCAGCTTAGCTAGCAAAGCTTCCAATGTCCGCACCCTTTCAGCATCAGTCAAGTTTTTGTATTTCTCCGCGTGTTTCATCTCGTAAGGCCGGCTCAAGTTATAGTCCTTAAACACAGCGATCTGCTCCCCGCAAACTAAACACACAGCTTTACCTCCGACTTCAATAAATAAGTGCTTAGCAGTCCAATTTATGTTGAAATGCCTGCATTCGGCATCTACCTTTTTCTTTTTTTTTTAGCAGAACCGGACATTTTTGAGGGCTAAAGTCATCTTGTCACTTGCTTGTGACAAGGATCTAATCATGTGCGCGTCTTGATATACGTATTGCGTCATTACGTACGTGAATAAAAACAAAACGCGGGCCGGTCAGACTCAACCAAAGGGCCGTATGTGGCCCGGGGGCCGTACAATGCCCAGGTCTGCTTTGGCCTGAATGCAAGCGTCATGTCTGGAGGAAACCAGGCACCGTCATCACCTGGCCAATACCATCCCTACAGTGAAGCATGGTGGTGGCAGCATCATGCTGTAGGGATGTTTTTCAGCGGCAGGAACTGGGAGACTAGTTAGGATCGAGGGCAAGATGAATGCAGCAATGTACAGAGACATCCTTGATGAAAACCTGCTCCGGAGCACTCTGGACCTCAGACTGGGGCGAAGGTTCATCTTCCAACAGGACAACGACCCTAAACACACAGCCAAGATCAGAAAGGAGTGGTTACGGGACAACTCTGCTAATGTCCTCTAGTGGCCCAGCCAGAGCCCAGACTTGAACCCGATTGAACATCTCTGGAGAGATCTGAAAATGGCTGTGCACCGACTCTCCCCATCCAACCTGATGGCGCTTGAGAGGTCCTGCAAAGAAAAATGGGAGAAACTGCCCAAAAATAGGTGTGCCAAGCTTGTAGCATTAGAAAAGACATGACGCTGTAATTGGTGCCAAAGGTGCTTCAATAAAGTATTGAGTAAAGGCTGTGAATACTTATGTACTTTTTTCGTTTTTTAGTTTTAACAAATTTGCAAAGATTTCAAACAAACTTCTTTCATGTTGTCATTATGGGGTATTGTTTGTTTGTAGAATGTTGAGGAAAATAATGACTTTCATCCATTTTGGAATAAGGCTGTAACATAACAAAATGTGGATAAAGTGAAGCGCTGTGAATACTTTCTGGATGCACTGTATAAACCCCATGCACTATACAACATGTATTTCCTTGTTGATGACGTTTCAATTTGAGAATTTAGAGTGAACAGATTGCTTTGCCAAGCTCTGATTGACCTGACAGCTGATGTGAACAGTATACTTGTAGAACTTTTCCACATGGTGTGAATGCAGAGTGAGGGATGATGACTTCTGCAATATTGTTTTCAGTTAGTTTTTATATAACTGAACTGTGACGGTTTTCTCACAGGAACCTTCAGTGATGACAGAGGACGACAACGGCTCTGACAACTCCCAGTTCACAGGAAGCACAATCAACCTTCAGGACTTGGAGTGACCACCACAGAGCTGCAGGTCAGAGGTCTGCTGCGATGATCAACCTGACTGGCACCTCGTCACTGTCCACAGTTTACATCAGCAAACATACGTACGATGTTTGATTCCATCAAATGGTTGCCTCGTCTTTTCCCAGGACTTCGAAAAGCCTTTTTGGACATGTGGTTAATATTGTTTGGGGAGGGGGTGGACATGAGTCCACAGATAATGCACCTTGAGAAGATGAGATGAGGATTCTTTGTTCAGTAGATTATGTGTTTATTTCTAAAGTCCAGTTGGTACCAAAATCAAACCTAGAAGCATTTTCATGTCAAAGAAACATGCGAGAGGCTCTTTGTTCCTCTGTTCTGTGGGTTTAGACACTGTTCTATTCCATGGTGCCACATTGCCACTCATGCACACACAGTGCGCTGTCTACGCTCCAGTTGCCTTACAGACACTTCACGCTGTGCATTCCTCCATCGGCGGGTTATCTGCTTTATTTGTTGCTATTTTGATTTCCTACATTTTGTTAGATTTATTTTTCTATGGCAGCAGTAAGTCCATGTTGAAAACATGCCTGTTCCTGTGTTTATATACAGTATGTAATGAGTTACTACCTTTAATAATGTAATAATTTTATCTGTTTATTTATTATTTAGCTGTGGTTTACAGAATGGCAGAGCCAAACACAGAGATAAATTAAAGAATCAAAGCACAATCAGAACAGTTTGTGGGGACGCCTTCATTTCACTTTCTTTAATTATATGAGAAATGCAGTGGTTTCATTTTGACAAGATACAAAATATGTGACGATCCATAAGATTCATGAAGAAAACAAAGTGTATATAACAGTAGTTAGTATAGCGTAAAACAACTTGGCTGAACCCTAACAATTTTCAGAACTTGTAAAGAGGATAAAGTATATTTCGGCTCAATCCAATATGCACAGTTGATGGAAAAAGGTGAGAAGGTAAAAACATTGCACATACAGAGCCTTTGACCACAACTGAATTACCACCTTATTGGAAAGAACATTGTACCAGAGACTCGTGGCATCTCTACGGCAGCGTATTGCTGCTACCATGACAATTGTCTTGTTATAACAAACTTTTCTTGCTTTTACAACAGATATTTGTTTATAACAAATTTTCATGTTAGGACATTTCACTAAACTGACGGCTTGTTAAAACAAACTTTTCTTATGAAATAAGTTGGTATATTGTTATAAGAAACTTACATATGGTGTTAAAATAAGATCGAGAGATGGTAGCCTACATCTGCTTGAAGAAAATGGCTGGTTTGAATATGGCTTAAGTTTTTTTTAATTTGATGCTTGAGACATGGCTAAATTACAATGAACTGTGCCAGAAAGTACAGACCAGAACTGATCAGTTTTCATTTGAAGTATGCAATTGAATCAAGACAAAAGAGAGAATGTAGAATTTTAAAGAGTTAATTGTGACGCCTTTTATAAAAATTAAAGTATGCTAGTTAGACCTGGTCACTGTTAACTCTCACCAGTATTATAAGTGCTTTTCTATCTTTTTTAGACCACATTTCCCATAAGACTCTGTACTTGCCCTTTCTTCACTTTTCTAAAGGGGACAAACAAGTCCATTAGTCTTTCCCTCCATCCCGGTCTGCCATTGAATGATTTATAGTGCATCCGGAAAGTATTCACAGCACTTCGCTTTTCACATTTTGTTGTTACAGCCTTATTCCAAAATGGATTAATTAAATTATTTTCCTCAAAATTCTACAAACAATACCCCATAATGACAACGTGAAAGAAGTTTGTTTAAAATCTTTGCAAATTTATTAAAAACAAAAAAGTCACATGTACATAAGTATTCACAGCCTTTGCTCAATACTTTGAAGCACCTTTGGCACCAATTACAGCATCAAGTCTTTTTGAGTATGATGCTACAAGCTTGGCACACCTATTTTTGGGCAGTTTCTCCCATTTTTCTTTGCAGGACCTCTCAAGCTCCATCAGGTTGGATGGGGAGCGTTGGTGCGCAGCCATTTTCAGATCTCTCCAGAGATGTTCAATTGGGTTCAAGTCTGGGCTCTGGCTGGGCCACTAGAGGACATTCACAGAGTTGTCCCGTAACCACTCCTTTCTGATCTTGGCTGTGTGCTTAGAGTCGTTGTCCTGTTGGAAGATGAACCTTCGCCCCAGTCTGAGGTCCAGAGCGCTCTGGAGCACTCTGGACCTCTGCCTGGTTTCCTCCAGACAAGATGCTTGCTATTCAGGCCAAAGAGTTCAGTCTTTGTTTCATCAGACCAGAGAATTTAGTTTCTCATGGTCTGAGAGTCCTTCAGGTGCCTTTTGGCAATCTCCAGGCGGGCTGTCATGTGCTTTTTACTGAGGAGTGGCTTCTGTCTGGCCACTCTACCATACAGGCCTGATTGGTGGAGTGCTGCAGAGATGTTTGTTCTTCTGGAAGGTTCTCCTCTCTCCATAGAGAAACACTGGAGCTCTGTCAGAGTGACCATCGGGTTCTTGGTCACCTCCCTGACTAAGGCCCTTCTCCCCTGATCGCTCAGTTTGGCCGGACGCACAGCTCTCGGAAGAGTCCTGGTGGTTCCAAACTGCTTCCATTTACGGATGATGGAGGCCACTGTGCTCACTGGGACCTTCAATGCTGCAGAAATTTTTCTGTACCCTGCCCAAGATCTGTGCCTCGATACAGTCCTGTCCTGGAGGTCTACAGACAATTCCTTGGACTTCTTGGCTTGGTTTCTGACGTGCACTGTTAACTTATACAGACAGGTGTGTGCCTTTCCAAATCATGTCCAATCAATTGAATTTATCAAGTTGTAGAAACATCTCAAGTATGATCAGTGGAAACAGGAAGCACCTGAGCTCAGTTTTAAATTTGCCAAGATTTCAAAGACACTTCTTTCATGTTGTCATTATGGGGTATTGTTTGTTTGTAGAATTTTGAGGAAAATAATGAATTTAATCCATTTTGGAATAAGGCTGTAACAACAAAATGTGGAAAAAGTCAAGTGTGGTGAATACTTTCCGGATGCACTGTAGCTCTGACTGTAGTGGAGGAACAGTGCCATCACCCTGTATTAAAGGGTCAGGTCACCCAAATCTCAAAAAGCGGGGAAAATATATGCAGCCATGCCCCTTCATACACTACTATTCTGAACCAGTAGATGGCGAGAAAGTCATTTAGAACGTGGCTTCCATAGAGAGAAGCAGTTAGCTAACACAAGGACATAATATGTAAGCATGTACTGGCACTAGCACTCATAAGGGTTTTATAATGATTTGTTTTCCTTGTTGCCTCTTGAGTCTCAAACTACCATCTATCTGTTTGACCTTTTGACCTCACTACATTCGCTTGGGCGCGAGAGCTTGGTAACAATAGTTGGAGTTGCATGCCCACAGGCACACACACAGTTTAACAAGGCTCATTAACTGGTGTTGGATTAGAATGTGTTGTCCAACCTAGATGATGCTTAAATCTGCGTAGTGGCATAAATTGAACCCCAAGGTCAAAATCCAAGTAAATGTAGGTGGTTTTGACTTGGATTTCACAGAGCAGCTCTGAATAAATGCAGTATATTACATACTTACCTCGCTCCAAGTCTCTCCAAAAGGTCTACCAGTAACACCATAATATTTTCATGTACACACTTTATTCTCTTTATTCATAGAGCCAAGTATATCATTCACAATTGTTGTTGAACAACACTGTCGCCCATTCTCGTGTCCAGATATACAGGAGTAGTGTACATCTGTAAGACAGACATCCCGGCTAGTTGTATGTCCATTCAGATGACAACAGAAATAACTTTTGCAGATCAGTGACAGTCATAACAGAAATGCAAATGTCTGGAGATAGTTGACTTTTGATTATGTTACTACTTTTGTGTGTGAATGTGAACCACACTCTTAAAGCTGCTTGTGATGTCATCGGGGATGATATCTAGATGTTCCCCACAGATAATGAATTAAAATTCCCCTCCAGACACGTTTTAAAGTATGTAAAAAATACTCCCACATAAAAAAGAAAAAAAAAAAAAAACTCTGAAAAGGGGCTGGAAGCAAGTACTCTTTCTCCCTCATTGAGAAATTCTGGATCTCTGAATGCCCCGCCCACCAACGCTGCGTGTTACCCCGTGATTCCACCAGACACGGCTGCAACCTGGCCACCAGACCTGATCGCAGCCATTGTAGACAATGTTTGTGATCCCACCAAATGCGCCGCGGCTCTCCGCTCTGCTCCACAGTGAATACGCAGCGAGTCTATTTTTGACGGAAGCCACGTCAAGCTGCACAGAGGAGATGAAGCGGGGAGGAAGTCAGACATAGAAACGGCATAGAGAATCCGGTCAATTTTAAAAATAAAACACCCTGTGCAGACTTCCGGACATATATAAACAAAAAACACAGCTAAAACAGACAAAAATAGAAATCATTTAACTATGTAGGCTAATTACCCACGGTAGAAGCACAAAAGGCAAGGAAAAAGGACCAAGTCAACAATGACGGGCAGGCAAACCGCTCTGCTTCTGAAACACTCCGGGTGGGGTATGAAGCAGCTCGAAGGACGGAACAAAACCGGATTGCAGACGCAATGTTATAGAGCCGTGCCCGGTGGAATCCTGGCGTTAGGTTGACCAGTGCCGGTGAGAGCATGGATGTGGGTGAGAGACATACATCCATGGTGAGAGCGGTGCACGTCAAGATTAGAGGAAACATTGGAGAGATCCAACCATACATCTTTGACCCAGATGAGTCTGTTGAGCACCAAAATTGCCAACTAGCAGACGTATCAGAATGGAAAGTCTAGTTAGCATCTTTTATTTGTTTGTTGTTTGTTAGCTTGTAACTGATAGTTAGTAGATACTGGAAGGAAGCTCCAGGGTCCAGTTTACATCCAAAAACTGCACACTCTACCATGTTTGCTATCAAAACTTTCACTACACTAATTTAGAGCAAACTCTCGCTCTCTCTACTGACAAGTGTGCTCTGTGCTGGAGGTTGAGTTAGATTATATTTATAACCACAATCCCTATTCTAAATTCATTAAAAGTTATTAGAGGTACACAGGTTTATTTTTTATTTGTTGTGGTAATGCTATAAGAGTTCTATGCTTTCATGAATTCAAGAAAGGAATCCATCACATTCACATTGTGTTATGATCTGAAACGCATTTCTTTTTTGGATGTTTTGGTGAAAAAAGAGGGAACCTCTCTACACACTACAGTATATGAAAAAGAAACTTTTCTACAATTCAGCAGTTATCATTCACCAGCATTAAAAAGAAGTCTACCGTATAGTCAAGCTACTGAGGATTAGCTGTATTTGTAATTCTGATGAATTAAAAATACATTATTAACTACCATTCATACATTATTGGACAACCATCTCAATAAAGGTACGCCAAGTTCAGCGGTCTGATTTACTCAAATCTAGTTCTAGAGATAGCTCTTCTCAGGGTCTTGCATTTGTATCCACCTACAGTCCTATATCTAAGTCAGTCAAACAAGTAGTGAGTAGATACAGGCACATATTGAAAAGTGACCCTCAAATAAGTTGTAAGTTAATTTCAAACTCTTCCTAGATATTTTATAAGAGGTCTGAAGTCAGATTTGCTTAAGAGGCCCACTCATTTTTAATCTCAGATCCCTAGTGGAATTTTTCCATGTCATAATTGTATACACTGCTATTCTGTGATTAAGGGTAATAATGTCCACACCAGACTTCGGATGGGTGATATGTATATTAGGGGCAGAATCACATGTAACACTGATTATGTAGTTTACCTGTTAAAATGCCCATGTAATTTGTATTCTTTTGGGAAAACTAAACACTAAAACCAGGATCTGTGAACATAAGTGCTCTATTTGTATTCATGATGATAAATCACCGGTGGCTAGGCACTTTAATAATCACAACCACAGCTTGAGTGAATTACATTAAATGGGCATTGAGACAGTGAAGATGCCACAGAGAGGTGGTAAAAGGGACAAAATCCTTCTCCAAAGGGGGGCGTATTGGATACACTTCCTTGATACCCTCACTCCCAATGGGATGAATGAGGAGATTTACTTTTTTCTTGTGAAATGAATATATGTTGTGTTTCTCATGTTTTACATGTTTTAGTATCCTAGACCATGAGACTCTATGCCTGGAAAGATTGTGGCTCCCCCTATTGGGATGTACATGTTCTGGTTGCAGTTACCTATAATTAACACCACTGGTGTAGGCTATTGTTTGTGAAATTGCCAGTATACGCGCTGAAGAAGGGTGTCTTGCCAGAAATGTCCATGTGGCAAGATAAAAAAAATGTAATTGGAGCGCTGGCCTAGTTTTGCTTTTTTCTAGTTTCCCTGAGAGCAATAGTCAGGAACGCCCTGTTACTTACAAAACGTGTTTGGGAGCACAAAAGTGCCATACACATAAATAATATGAAGTCATATATTGCAAGACTGTTCGATCCCGGCTTCCCCCAGCCCACATGTCGAAGTGTCCTTGGGCAAGACACTGAACCCCAAGTTATTCCCGAGGGCTGCGCCTTATGAGTGTGAATGATTAGTTACTTTGATGAGCAGTTCTGCCATCGGTGTTTGAATGTGTGTGAATGTGATATGTAGTTGCAGCACTTTGAGTAGTCAGAAAGACTAGAAAGGCGCTATGTAAGTACAGTCCATTTACGATGGTCCTTTGACCGAAATGTTCACTTTTTGCCACATTGTGTCAGCTTTTGCACATGGAATAAAATAATTCATCTTAAGAGCCTCATGACATGTGACTGTTGATTTTGGCTACATGCACCTGACACCATCTTTGAAAACGCTTGGATTCAAGAGGGCAGTTATTTGACACACTCACAGTCCTGCACATTTACACCTGAAAGCTGCCCAGTAAAACCATAGTCTGATCTGTTGGTCACTGAGCAGCTCCACTGGAGAGGTTTATGTCTTTCTGACATAAAATAATAAACCCAAATAGTTAGTTTGATCAACTTGAAGATGTACCATCATTACACGATTTGGAACTGAGGTTTTTTCTCGTACCAAGGACCATTTTATGTGATCTTATTTTACTGAGCACTAGTTTGTTAGCTGATACCCAGTTTGTGGAATGTAACAGGCCTTTTTCACAGCAGACATTTTGATTTGTCATAGTAGGAAATCACAGATGTTACTTATAACATTAATCAATGGCTCTGTTATATTCAAGTGTCCCAGTAAGCCATGACAGATTGACAGTGAGCCAACATGCACAATACCAGGACCCTGGAGCTACAGCAGCTAAATGGAATTCAGTCATGATTAATTGTATAATTTACTCCTGTCCTTTTCCTGACATGACATGTCAAAATGTCTTCTGTGAAAATGTATAGTGGTTAAATTGCATATTGTCTAATATACATCTTGTAGACAGAAATGTGGCAAACAGAAGTAATGCAAAAGAAAATAGTGTCAACATAAAGTTTGAGGAAGGAACATCTCAGTCATAGTCATAGATGTCCGATGAAGGTTTGACTGAAATGTTGCTTTATCAGGTAGCCTAGAGTTGACAGTGTGCACAAGGTTACTAACTTCTTTCATAACATAACTTTTAATTAATTTCAACTAGTTCTGTTTCTTGCTGAACATTAGCAGTTACTTACTTTCAGGTTAAGAATAACCATCTCATATTTGGTGAATTCTGGCTCGAAAATAATGGATTAGGTTATCTTTAAAAAGTATTCTAGTGAAGAAACTAGTCTATATATCTGGAGCTTCAGGAATCAAATGGTATTAAAGGTGAATGTGTCTGTGAAAGCACCAGTGGGTATTTTCTGTAGATAAGATTACATTTCCTGGTTCAGAAGTGAGACCTGGATTTCCACACAGCTCAGTCACCATGGCTGGATTGCATCTTTTATCTCTTGGTCTATCTCTGATGGATGTATTGACAGAGTGAGGAAACAGCACTCTTTCTCTGCCTGGCTCTACTCATCCCCTCTCTCATCTGACCAGAGATAAATCTTTGGCCTATGACAAAATGTCCAGTGTTTACAGTTTTAGATAAGCATATGAACTTGGCACTGTACATAAGTAAATTACATCATACAGTATGTTGCATTGCTATTTACAAAGACCTACTGTATCTTACAGAGGCATTGAGTAATCCATGACTTTTATTAACCTCTGTTGGTGACCAGCAGGAATTGCAACAACACTGAAAAGTCTGTGTAAGAGCTTAAAGAGGCCAGAGGTTGTCATGACTAATACAGTCACGTTTTCACAGTACAGATATTAGATCCATTGGTACTGGATTCCATTATTGTGATGGTGCATTAATCATGACAGAGCTTTACATTGAAGCAGCATTTTTGTCAGGTGCAAAGTTTATTTTCTCATATGCACCTGTTTGATGGATTGGTGAGCAGGAGCATGAGTCTGGGTGAGGAAATGGTTGGGGAGATGCAGTCAACATGGGTTGTCAAGTCTTCAGAGAGAACTGGAGGTGAGCTTTTAACTGTCAGTTTTAATATATGTCAACAGTAGCTAGTATGCTAGCTAACATTAGCCTCAAGGGCTAGAATGTTTACTGTTGCTTGGCAACACCATCACCATCTCCTTGTAGACTTGTCCCTCACATTGGCTATTGTGGTCCCGCTCGGAATGTACTGACATAATCATCCAGAAGAGCAAGAGATGGATATCATTATTATGGTCATAGTCAACAATACTGATGCAGTCTCAACAACTGACCACATTCTTCGAAGGAACAGATTGATGAAGCAGGCCTATCATGTTCCTTTTGAAAGGAACTCCGATAGAGTAAAAGACCAGCACATAAAACCCCATTTTCACTACAGTGCCACTTTAAAATGTGTTTTATGTTTCCACTGTGCCAAAGTTTATTCAAAAAATGCACCATGTGCTAACAAGTCAAACCCTGCTTTTGTGAGTGTAGGCTATAGAAATTGGAAAAAGGCTGGTCAATATGTGTACCTTAAGATTGTAGGCTCCATCAAGTATGTAGCCCAACAAGGTTTAGCTTTGAGGTCATGTTGAGGAGATGGGAAACCTCCGAACATCTTACAGACACAGCAGAAGATGACACAGCCTTTCAAAAGTGGTTGGAGACTCACAAGCATGATTACACCAGTCCTCTCATACAGAATGAAATACTAAGCTTAATGAGAAGTGCGATCGTCAGAGGAATATCTGATACCATTCATGTCTTCCAGTCACTCAGTTTGCCTTAGTTGTTGATGGGACACAAGATTTCTCAGGCAAAGAACAAGAGTCAGTATGTCTTTGATTTGTTGATCATGGCTTAATTCCTCATGAGGATTTTATTCAGTGACAGAAACCACAGGAGAGTGTCTTGCAAACATGGCATTATATGTACTTTGAAGATTACATTTGCCACTATCTGCATTATGCATCCAGACCTATGATGGCGATGACAAGTAGTCTGGTGCACAGGCTCTTATTAGAAAGAAACAGTTAGTTTTGTATGTGCACTGTGGAGCACATTGCGTAAACCTGGTTACACAAAAGACATGCACAGCTTCCAGAATGATGAAAGAGATGTTTCATCAGATTGCTACATCTGATCATGGTACCTTAACTGCTCTCAAACCTCTCTGTCAAACTAGACTGACTGTTAGACACAGTGCCATCCGGTCTGTGCTCACGCAGTTTCCCTGGGGGAAATGGCAGAAAGCAATTCTCCTAGTGCAGCTGCTGCTAATGGCCTGCAACAACAGTTCATGAAAGGCAACACTGTACTGGGTGTGTGGTGGCAGAAGCTGTGATTGGAGAGCTAAAATTTCTCAATATTTCTCTCCAAAGAAAAACACAAACCATCTCTGGTATGCAGGCTGCTGTTTGTTGTGTCCAATCCACTCTGAAAGGCAAAAAACCAAACAAAAAGATGACCCTTTCCAAAGCCTTTTTGTGAAGGCATCTACCATTGTGAATTCTTTAGACTTAAAGCCCATCACAGTGCCACAAATTAGACAACCACCCAAGCGCTTAGGTGGAGAAGTATTTATAAACCCCAAACTCCCATGGAACACTATAGAGTAGAGTTTTATAAGGTGTGTTGTGGCTCCTAGCCGATACCCTCTCCAAGGATATATTACCTGAAGACAGCTGACTGATGCCCTATGACAGGTTTCTATATTCTACATACGCAGTTAAACATTATGTCAGAGCCTGCTTAAGAAACCTGAGTTGACTGGCGATAACCAATTCAATTAAATTTTATTTATATAGTGCCAATTCATAACAGAAGTTATCTCATTGCATTTTTCCTATAGAGCAGGTCTAGACCATGCTCTTTATAATATTATTTACAGAGACCCAACAAATCCCACCATGAGCAAGAAAAAACTTCCTTTTAACAGGCAGAAACCTTGGGCAGAACCCGACTTAATGGTGGGCGGCCATCCACCGCTGCCGTGTAAGGTTTTGAGAGGGTGGGGCACAATGCAAATTCCACCTAGAATTTTAAAATAGTAATAATGTAATGGTAGTGGTAATATTAATATGAATAAAGTATGTAGTAGTAGTTGTCGAGCAGGAACATGGGGAGAGCAGGTGGTCCACAACCACAGATCCTGTCTCTGCAGCTCCGGAGGTAGAAATACCTGCTGAAAGCGACAGAAGGAGAAAGGGGAGGGACGAGAAAGCACAGAACTACGGGAGATAGAAGATGTCGAGTTAGTAACATGCAGTAATGGGATAAAAATGCTTACAGATGGAGAGGGAGAGGAGGAGAGAGGAAATAGGTGCATCATGGGAAGTCTCCCGGCAGTCTAGGCCTATAGCAGCATAACTAAGGGATGGTACAGTACTCACTAGAATTTTAAATTCTATTCGTGATTTTACAGGGAGCCAGTGCAGAGAAGCTAATATTGGAGAGATATGATCTCTGTTCCTAGTTCTTGTAAGTACACGTGCCGCAGACACGAGTTTTAAGGGACTTTTTCGGGCAGCTGGATAATAAGGAATCGCAATAGTCCAGCCTAGAAGTAACAAATGCATGGACTAGTTGTTCAGCATCATTTTTAGACAGGATGTGCCTGATTTTTGCAATGTTATGTAGGTGAAAAAAGGCAGTTCCTTCTGTTAACTGTTTTGTATTGGTTATCAGGGACCCCACAATTTATTTTTGAGTATAATTCAAATTTATTCACTTGTGAGAGAGCTTTGAAGCACAAGTTTGCTGGAGTTTACTATCTCTACACCTCAGAGCACTTGACTTGCAATGTCCATTCAAGTGTCTTAATAGCAACACCACTAATTGCACTTCATGTTTACTTATCCTGATCTTTACCTCCCTATTGGTTTCCCCAACAAAACAAGGTCCATAGGGGCATCTCAATAAATAAACATTTTACTGGCTGGTGACCACTGGACCGATTCCCCGCGCTCCATCCCCTCTGGCCTTGGGGGTTTTAGATCTCTCTGAGTCAGGGCTCTGGGGGGCATCACAATAGTCTCGACATTTAAAGCAAATTCACAGGTCTATTCTTACTAAACTCACCAATCTTCAGATCTTCATCCTCCTAAATTTCCCACTTGCAGAAGCCAATTTTCGATAAGATTTAGGGGTACCAAATTATGGAATGGCTTTTCCCACCTGGCAAAAAGCTAGTCCTCTACAAAATGTTACAAAAGATGCTTAAAAGACCATTTAACTACTGTTTTGTAACTGCTTTTCCACATGTATTGTTGTCCATGTATCCATGTTTTATCTGTTTCACTCATAGTGACATGTATTGTTATTATTGCTCAGGAGTCAATAGAGGTGTTTAAACCAATATTCCCCCTCTCAAACATACGCAAACAATACATTTAATCAGGGCTCCAGACTAACTTTTTACATTGGTGGCACTGGTGCGCTTAACCCTTTCATTTAGGTGCACCAGCACATAATTTAGGTGCACCCAATAATACATTTTAAAAGTTACCTTTTTGTTTGTCAGTTCCCATACACATTGGTAATTTCTTAACACTTGTAAATTATTGTAAACAGGAATAAATGTGCAGATAAATGTTTTATAATGGACTTAAATTTAGTAAAAGACAGCTCTTCTTTGGCTATATTAGGAGCAGTGTTAAATTTTATTATCATTTCTGACTCGTCACTGCGTCGGTTTGCTGCTGCCTGGTGCTGAAACGCTGCGGGAAGGAGGGGCTGCTCTGCCGTCCACGCACCTGTCACGGCACAGGACGTGTTTCTTGGAGACATAGTGCTTTTTAAACTTTTCAAATCGGAACGTTGATCCTCCGACAGCAAAAGCACTATTCCCAGTAGTGACGCGCGGATCACAGTTAGGCCTATATCCGCGAGGCCTGCGGAAAATCCGCGGGTGGGCCGGGTCACAAAAATGAATATTCTGATTAATACAGATGGGTTGTGGGTGGGTGAAATAGGGTGAAGCGTCTCTCCCTTAAGAGATAGTGGGTCGTGCGTAAATGCGCCCGAGCCACAGCAGCAGAACTTCATTGATTATTTAAATCTCCCGACACGCCGACAGGATCGGCAGAGAGGATCTAATTTAATGTTCTGCGTTCTTCTACACATCCAAAAGGTCACGCACACAGTCCAGGTTCATACAGTGAAATAGTTTGGAGTAAAGCAGCCGTCGTCCTGATAAATCCTGAGCTCCATCAGAGCTGTCTAAAAATCTATTTCAGAAGCTAAATATTGTCTGTTTCCTCTGGAGAGTTTCCTCTGTCCTGTCAAGTTCATAACTACAGTTTTTAGTTTTGCTGCTTAAATGTCCCACCATATTTGCTGTACATTACGGAAACGTTTAAAATGACGGACAGCAGCCTCTCTGATCATTAAAGTAAACCGTTAAAGAAAACACTCATACATTAATACAACACACAATAAAGAAATTACCTGGAAAGCTTGCGCTGTTTGACATCATTTCAGCTGCACTATAGCCTACAGGGGCCGGTATGTCCATGCCGGTGCCGGTCTCTAAATCGGAGAAAATGATTTGTTCGTGTGGGTGGCAGGGGATGATTTATGTGTACATGCGGATTTGAATCATATCAGAGCCGATCCGATGTGTTCCTGCTCAACTACTACAATTGTTGTTATTGGCTCTGTTACTATTATTGTCATTATTATTCCTATGACTGTCATTCCTATTATTATTATTATTATTATTATTAACTTATTAATATTAATATTACCACTACCATTACATTATTACTATTTTAAAATTCTAGGTGGTATTTGCATTGTGCTTCCCTCTCCCCCACCCCCCTTCTCTCTCTCTCTCTCGCCCACCATTGAGTCTGGTTCTGCTCCAGGTTTCTGCCTGTTAAAAGGAAGTGTTTCCTTGCCACTGTCGCCAAGTGCTTGCTCATGGTGGGATTTGTTGGGTCTCTGTAAATAATATTATAAAGAGTACGTCTAGACCTGCTCTATAGGAAAAGTGCAATGAGATAACTTCTGTTATGAATTGGCGCTATATAAATTAAATTTAATTCAGAGGAACTCTCAGAATTGATTGTTGATTTAATTTGAATGAAAGACACTTGGAGGAATGCTCCCTGTGAAAATTCCAGACAATCAGCTCTTGCCACTGCTCACAAGAAGGTGTGGAGTTCATTACCTGAATGGGTGATGAGATTTATTAACAAGGCTTCTCTCAGGCCTGCGAGCTAGCAACCTGCCTGTACCTCAGCTGTCATTCCTGCCTGCTAGCCAACCTTCACTCCGGCCTGCAGCCTGCTAGTCTACGGCCTGCCTTCCGGCCTGCTAGCCTCCAGCCTGCACTCCAGTCAGTTAGGCTTGGGTTTGTGAGCATGCACCTCAGCCAAATAGCTTATGCCAAATAGCCTAGCATAAGCTATTTGGCATTGCTTTTGAAGCCTAACATAGTTCCTAATTCTGCCCTAACTTCAGCTGACTATTCTAACGTTAACTAGCTAACGTTAGTGTTGGCTAAGCAGTGAGTGACCTAGGTCCATATAGTATCATAATATTATTAAAATTATTAGGCTAAGGGTTCTCTTGATAAAGATGTGTGAAAAGGCTGTATAATAATAGGTTACATCTGTTACTTAATTAAATCATTTGAGATGATACTTAGACTTCTAGCAGAGCTTTTTCTTTGACAATTACTTGTACCTCTACTTGAGTATGGATATTTTGTACTCCATAGCCACCTCTGATCACCAGGGAGTCAGTCAAGAGCGAGTGAGTATGCTGGTCCACTTGCATTGGTATACTTGTCCACGGCACTTACTATTCAGCTTTGTAGTGGTTTGGGGGAATAGTACAGTACGCATATTTAAGAGGACCGCAAGGATGGTGTACTGGTTGGTGGTGTTAGACCAATTGTGGGTGGCCAGTCTGAGCCAAAAATGCTCACAGGCATGCTCACAGACCTCGCTGTGAGCTGGCTGGAACGCTCCCAAGTGACCGGTCTCATACACAAGAGGCTTTTATTTCCCTGTTGACGGATGGTTTGTATAAATATCACAATACAAATCCAATACTGTCCATTACAAAATTAATGGGAACCTGTGGTTATCTGCCTTGTTCTCCTGTGGGGTGTTTTGACATAACCAGCCTATGAACCAGATGGAGAGAGGTCCCAAGGCCAAGTGCGTTTTCTCGGCTGCCCTCCCGTGTCCACACATCCCTGGGTGTGGAGAACAGGCAATAGGCCGTGGGCACGGTCCCCACCTCCCTCCCTTCCTCCCTCCCTATCCAGCGGACCACCAGGGGCACGACTTTGGCACTAGGGTTTATCTGTGTTCATTTTTGCTGTTTAATTACAGAAACATTTGAGATTATACTTACATCGTAATCTGATGGTTGGATTGTTATGGGATAAAACTCAATTAAATTGAATGTGCAAATTGGCCTACTGCCACAGGCTGTACTGGGAATTGTTTTTAGAACAAGGCAGATAACGACAGGTTCCTGTCATTTTATAATGGCTGTAGACCGTGTAGCGGCTCAGGTTGGGCTGAACTCTCTGCCCAGCCTCTCATACTCAATCCATGGTTGAGCACATAGTCAACCAGTGTGGCCCTGATCTCATCTGAGACAACTGTCCTGCCTCGTCCTCATCCTCCTCTTCCTCTCACTCCTTGACCTCTAGCTCTTGCTTCACCATTGACCTCCACTTTCCTCTGAAACAGGAGAGCTCATGTGTGGCCTTTTTATAGTGCTAAAGCTCTGATTTCTAAGTGAAGGTGTTGCCAATTAGTAAATAAAGCTTGGCATTGTGATTGGCGTTGCTCTTGTACACAAGAGATTTTTATTTTGAATGTTGTGCCTAATGTAGAGAACTGTGTGTAGTGCTTTGTAAAAAGTGTGATTTAGAATTGAAAACTCAGTATAAAGCAGAAATTGTGCTTGCAATTTTGCAGACTTGGTTTATGGATTTGGTACATGAGTTTCAGATTTCAGTGATTTGCGTTTCAAGTTTAAATTTTAGTGTGTAAACAATTGTGAAAAATTGTAAACACACAAATAGGATTTGAAATTGGTGTGAGGCTGGTCTTTAGTTTATTTATTGTTGCAATAATCAACAATAAGCCAACTGCATAATTTCCTACCATCCTGAGTCAGTTGTAACACCTCAACACCACATGCTGTGATTGAGAGTGCGTTACGGTGGCAAAACAGAAAACACAACGGCAAATCAAAAAAATGGTTGGATGCACTGTCTCTCAATTTGGGAAGCATTTGCGTCTAGTAGCCTACTCTGTCTGCAATGTTCTAGTTCAAGTTCAAGGAAAATGGACCCAAACATCAATTTGATGAGTGAAATAATTAAAGACTGTGGCAAGTGCTCAAGCAGAAGTATAAACTTAGGGTTAAACATCAAACAGAGGGCTGTAATGAGATTGTTGAAACACAACTTTGTGTTTTCTGTTTTGCCGTTTTGCCGTTACAAAAAAAGAAGACAAAAAATAAACTAGATCTGATTGAACTATATATCATAAAGCTATTTGAGATGTTGCAAAGACATACTGTGTCTGTCTGCCAGGACCAGCTGAGGTAACCCAGCACTCTCTGTACAAGGAACAGGAACACTAGGAAAATATGTCTGAGTTTGCATAATTGCCAGTTTATTAGACAGTAACATGGACAGTGAAATTGCAGATGAGATGAGGAGAGTGAACAGAGAGACCATCAGAGAGGCCATTAAAAATTCTTATTTAACCTTTATAGTCTGAGATCTTTATTGATCATGGTAGTATTTTTTCCCCAGCACAAACTCAGTTGTAATTTGAGCTTTTTGGAGAGTTATAGAGTTTGGAGTCTGCGTTTTCCACAGCTTGTTTCACTTTTTAGCTGTAATCTTAATAAATTTAGAACTGTTGTTAACAATGTATTTGGTCGTTTCGTTAGTGTGAAAATCAGTGGTAGGATTCAGATTCTTTACTTAAAGCTGCTCTAATCAATATTTTTTTATTTTTACAATGGTCAGATGACTGTGTGTAAGGTGAAAGGTGTCGTCCGTAGTGACAAACCCACAGATAATTGTCACCGACATTTTAGCCTCTTTCAGCTCATTGTTTTGGTTTTAGGCCCACAACTTTACTGTTTTGGTCCACTCTCATCAGCGTCGTTTCCAGCAGCAGAATGCAGCTATTTCTTTTTCTTTATTGTGAACGAACATTTGTTTGTCATTTGATTGCGGCTCATAAATGCTAATGTTACCAGCTAACCAGGCAGACCATAACTTCTGTACTGTTGTGCTGAAGTGCTGGTTAAATCACTATTTTATGATCATCAAGTTGTCTGACAAAATCAAAATACAGTAAGAACACCTTAATAACACCTGTATTGGGGTCTGGAGAACGTGTAGGTAAAGGTCTGGTTTCAGGTGTAGAAAAATGCTGGTTCAGTGTGGACATTTTCAAACTGCTGAGTGTAACTGTTGGTATACAACACAATGAATGATAGCATGCTTTCTGCAAGGCTCAGAGTATTCCAACAATACACTTTAGTCGTCCTCTTGCCTTCAGGTTTAGGATTTTAATAACGGCTCAGCAGTCAAATCGTTTTTCAAAGCCCATAGGACTGTTATGGTTTCCGTACATAAGTATTATTACATTTGATATAGTTATATTTTTGTCTACTAAGCAAGCCTCAATGGAGGAAACTTTTTGTGTAGCTACTGGTTAATGTAACAGGAGATTTTCCCTCTTTACTAGGTCCTAGTAACTAGGAAGAAAAACATGTCATCATCTCATCTTGGGTTGTTGAGTCTCTGTAATTAATATTATAAAGAGTACGGTCTGGACCTGCTCTATAGGAAAAGTGCAATGAGATAACTTCTGTTACGAATTGGCGCTATATAAATAAAATTGAACTGAATTGAATTCATCATGCCTTATGTCACCTGGGGTGGCAGCAGTCCTGTGTTTCATCATCCAGCTCTAACTTATCAATATGGTTAACAAATGCACACTAATAGCCATTTTCCTGACATTTTTGAATGTCAATGAACAGACTGCTAAGAAAAGATGTGTTTTTTAATGAATGCACAGAAACAGCCATTTAACCAGCATCTTAGCACAACAGTACAGGAGTTACAGTCTGCCTGCTTTACTTAACATTTATGAGCCACAATCAAATCACAGTTTATGCTCATCCCCCATTTCTACAACATTTGTCCATTTTCTGTAAAGACCAAACTCAGAGAAACTGAGAGGTGCAAAGAAAAACTATGACTCACAAACCAAAAACAAGAATCTCAAACCAAGAGACAGGCGATATAGTCACACTGAAGCTGTGATTTTAGATGCAAATCACATTTCTTTACATTTCACATTGTAGCTCTGTTATATTTTGGAATGATAGTAACTGTTGCAGTTTTTGTTGGATAGTTTGCAATCCCACATTTCTCTGCATTTTTATTAATGGACAAAATTAACCCCATACAAAAAAAAAAGGTTGACCAGAAACATGACTCCAAATAAATTTTAATGTTGCTCTGTGTCTGCTGGATGTGTAAATAGGCAACATGTTCGCTAACTTACCAAGGTGATATTATGTTAATGTCTTGTTTACAGATCTGCTGCCTCCAAGTGGCTAAAATACAGTATATATTCATGCTTCTTTAAGTAAAAGTAGCAATACTGCACTGTAAAAATACTGTTGCAGGTTGAAGTCCTACATTCAAAATCATATATCATCATACATCATATGATTGTTCATCCTCCTTACTGGAAACAAACAAAAAGGTAAGTGATATCATATAGAGAAAATAAAATTACATTTGGCCATCTGGTTACCCAGTGTGTGACTAAGGGTTAATTTTTGCTTACTTTAATATGGTATAATCCTAGCAAGTATCTGGCAGGCACAAGAGAGTATTTTCAGAAAGATGTGTCAAATCTGTCTTCAGCAGTTTGAGAAGTTTTAATATTTGAACAATTCTGTATGACTGCTTTTTCTTGAATAAATTCAGTAAGTCTGTTATGAACTCAGGTAGGACCCAAACTCAGGACACGGACAGAGTGGAGTAATAAGAAAAGAGTCTTTATTGTAACTAAGGATGAGGAATTGATGGCAGGGTGAGTATGGAGATGGTGGAGCTGGCAGAGAGAAATGAGGGGTAGCGTGTCTGGCAGGTATTAGCATGGGCGCTAGGAGATGGCTGGCAGGTAGGTTAGCAGGCTGTAGCTGCAGCCGTAAACAGGCAGCTGGGTGACGATCCACTGAGGTTGAAGCAACGATCTGGCGAAGAGTGGTTGGAGAGCCGGGGTGAAATACTGCAGGCTGATGAGCTGATGAGAGGCAGGTGAGCAGACTGGGAGAGGCGATTAGCTGATTGCAGACAGGTGTGCAGGATGAGCCTAGCTGGGAGCCAGGAGAGTGAGGAAGGGAGACCACGCCCATGCCAACACACACACACACACACACACACACACACACACAAACAAAGAAAACATAGACAGAGAGAGAGGGGAACACAAGGAAATACTTTTTGTTGAGTTTTTTGGATGGACTGTATTTTGCTGCATTAGTGGATGAGAGTTTTGTCTCTTTTTTTGATAGTTATAAGTTTAATTAAAGTAAGAATTTACTTTGTACTGCCTGCTGTGAACGTACTAAAATGATAACATGCATCAAAATACTGGTGACGCACATGCAGACTCATAGCTGTATGTCTAATGTATCTTTCAGGTGCAGTGTTCTTGGATGCAGTAGAATGTTTTGCAGGTTTTCAACCTTTAAGTGTCACATTTTTCACCATAAAGATGTTCATGTGACTACAGTGGGAAATGCAACTGATTTAACATGTCATGTTGACTCCTGCAGTGTTCAGTGTGAGGATATATAGAGTTTTTCTCTCCTCTGAAAACTCATATCAAAGGGGGAAAAGCATTGCCATGCTCTTTCCAATAATGTAAGCAAAAAAGTTTCCATTTACATCCCACATGTCAAGGAAGCATTAAGAGTGTTCTGAAGAAAGCTTGATAGCCTCTGTTGTAGCCTCACTAAGTCCAAGCAGCTCCTATGAATGAGCAAGATGATCCCAGTTAGTTCAGTTGTGAACAACAGGTTTGCCCAGAGTATGCAGACAAAGGACAATTTTAGCTTTGTTTTAATTGCAAGCTAAATTGCTCCTCCCTTCCTCTATTATTAGACTATACTATATACTATCCTTGAAGACTATCAGGAAATGCATAATAAGTAAGTCATATCTGCTTTTCAAACTTAAAGAAAAGTTTATCTCTCTTGGGCTTCCAGAATCTGATATCAACACTGTGATTGATACCTTAAAAAATGAGGATCTTTCAGGGCCTGCAGACACTCCAAACTGATCACAAGAGAAAAACACTGGCCATTTGCCTTGGCCAGGATGAGTCAGGAAATAAACTGTTTTGTGCAGTTTATTCCTGTGAGAAACACCATTGGGTCTCTCTTGCTGTTTAAGTCAGTGTGGGAGCAACAAGCAAATTAAAATGCTGTCCGATCTGAAGATGTGCATCAGGATGTGCGGGATGGAAAAATATTAAAGGAAACATGTTGTTCAAGAATACAGCATCTTCAGTGGGTGTCATTCTTTATCAGGACTATTGTGAGGTAGTAAACCCTCTAGGATCTGGGAGGAAGAAGCACAAGATTTTGGCAGTGCAAATATCCCACCACACAATACATCTAGCATTGATCAGATGCAATTTGTGCTATTTTTTCCGGGCTTTTAAGCATCACTTTGCCTGATGGTCAGATCTGCAAAGGAACCCTGTGTGCCATTGTAGGTAACAATTTGGGTTCACACAGCATTGGGAGATTTGTTGAGAGTTTTGGCAAGACCTTGAATTTGTTGTGAGATTAATCAAGTCACATTTTTGACAGATCCTCTTGCCAAAGGTCCAGATCACACACCGGAGTCAGTTCAAGAGCATGGTCAGACTCAGAGACATGTTGAAGTAAGTGGAAGTGGAGGTGTCAAATTTGACTCAATCAATCATCTGTTTGCCGGCCTGGATTACCTCGCTGTCTTGGCCACGACCTTTCTGAGGGCACTGTTCCCTCTGATTTGGCCAAGTATATTATGCAGTATATTATAGTATTGGATCACGATCACTGATGTTTAAACAAGCAATTGGTGACGGAGCTAGTTTTGTATATTGTTGGGTATTTAACTATAACAATGCATCACATGTAAGAAGCTGATAATATATTTTGTATGTAAAATCTGAATCTGCATAGTAATTAGTAACTGATGTCAGATACAGTGGAGTAAACTGAAATGTCACCTCAAAATTTTATTTAAGTCATGAACTAGAATAAATGGACTTAATTACTGTAACACCACCGTTGACAAAAGACTTAAAGTAATTAGTGAGAAATATATTGTCCTGTATTTGATGTGGTTTAATCAGTTGAGAATAGATCTAATATGTTTTCAGCACTCATTTCCATGTGTACCACTCCTTACAGTAACTAAGAAATTTGATCATCTGCAATCCAAGACAACTGGTCAAATCTCACCTGCTGATGAAGATCATGTGAAATGATGGAAAGCACCAGAACAGCTATGAAATGGACCTTATTTTAAGATTGTTTTCTCAAATGTTTGAGGTAATTTAGAAATAGTGTTACACAGTTTTTCCACCAGAGAGCACCGACAAGTTTGTTTTTACACTGTAAAATGTCCCGCTCGGTACAATATCATGGTCACAACTCTTTAATAACCAAAGTTAAGGCATCCTCATCAAAACTTTTTGGTGATGATGTGTGTTTATGTGAAAAAACAAATGTCGGCCCATTAACAGTGTCATTGTCAAATTTTTGAAACTCTCAAATATCTATATCAGTATCAACCTGAGAAGTCCATTATCAGTCGGCTGTAGACAGACAGATAGACACTGTTCTCTTATATTACTCTATTATAGACATGAGTTGTTTTGGAGACTTTTGGTGGCAAATTATCTTCAGAGTTCGTTAGAAGAGGCAAAGTATTAATTTCATGATGTAGGGATTGTGTAATTCATGACAATTTATTTTTGTTACATTGAAACTGTATATTTGGTGTCTTAGCCGAAGGTGTAGACTTGAGACTTTGACTCAAATTGGACTTGCGTAACAAAAACAAGGACTTGAGTCTTGACATGGACTTCTCTGCTGTGTCTTGACATGCTGGAGACTCGGACTTGAGACGTGAAAGTAAAAGGTTTGAAGTCTCTAGTTTAAAATCACTGAACAATGAAAAATAAATACAACAGTGATATGCAGGTCTTGCACATGCAGCCACACACCTGAATATTGAATTAGTGGCTCCATGCATTAAAGGGGGACTCCACTTATTTTACACACCAAAGTCTGTTTACAGGTTTTGGGAAGATGCAAATAAAACTATTTTGACTTGAACTTGCCCCAAATTAGGCTACTTATAAACAGGTCTGCTTAAATCAATCACATAAATCAAAAATTTCATTAACAAGATACAACATTTAGGCTAGAAATCTGGTGCATATACTGTGTTTTGGTTTATTCAAACTGGTATCATTCAGGTTTTGAAAAATTGTGAAAACCTGACTTGCTTGTACCCTCCATATCCCTGAATCCAACTGACCCACTTCTATTACATGCCCTGAGATTGTTATTTATCATGTTAACAGGTTACAACTCAGCTTCCTTCCTTCACCGAGGCGTCCCACATGTTGTTCCATGCAGCAAATCCTCTAAGTGACAGACCAGACGACCCGCCTCCATCCCACCACAACCCACCAATGAGGCTGCAGAGCGGGGACGAGCCTTCAACAGCAGCCTCTTATTTCTCCCTACAGTAACCCTGTAACGCACACGGACAGTCATGTGACGGTCATATAGTACAACTCAGCAAGCGCTCAGTCCAGTCTGAACGCTGCTGCTGCTGCATGGCGAGTCTCAAGGGCAAAACCTGCTCAGGCAACAGACTGCCCCGTCGGATGCAACGGATAAAAATATTACTCCCCGCGCCTTTTGCATTGGGATTACATTTGCTTTGAGAGAACAAGGTAAGACTGGAAGTTAATTTTATATAATGATGGGCTCCAGGGTGCAGAGTGCGCGTACATCTGCTCGGTGCCATATGCTCCAGCAGGCTGGACGAAAACATGTTTACGTTGATAGCGGAGACGCGCGCCTACTCATGCGTTACGCACCGCTGTGGGGACGGACAGGAAAACACAGCACACAGACCTAAACTGTGGACTCTTATGGGGTTCGGATTTTGCTCTGGCTGTTTAACAACGGAATGTAGCCTAAATGAATGAATTTTGAACGAGTTTTGGTCTCTGTTTGCAGCTGCGCATGTATCGGGATTTATAAATTCTCCGAGCCATGCTGCCTACAAAATCTGATGGTGTTGAACAGTTAATGGTTATAATTGTAATTATTATTATTAGGCATATGCAAATACAAATATTTAAATTTGTTTAGTTATAATTGTAAGGCCACGGCTGTATAAGAATGTATAACCCAGTCATTATAAGAGATGATTTCCACGCTTTCCTCTCTATGAACATGTGAAATTAATCAAAATGTGCCCCGCGGAAGGCATGCAGTAATCCAACAGCCTGCACTTTTTAATGATAATTCTGATGACCGATATCTAAAATCGTCGTCTTCCCAACTTCAGAGGCAGCCATATGACCGATTTATTGATCTCTAATTGTCAAACAAGCAGGACAAGTGATTTACGCATGCAGCGGAGCACACACTGCTACCGGCTGCCACGTGCGGTGTTTTCACATATGAATGTTGACTTTTTTTTTTTTTTTTTGGCCGGGTTTACTCTCGGTCACTCGGATCATGCAGGGGCCCCTGGAAAGGGGCGGATAAAGGCATGTGGGATGGGAGGGGGCTAACCGACGCTCCTTTTCCAGGAAAGTAACCTATTTGGCCTATAGGCCTAGTCTAATTGTTGTTGTGCCACATGAAAAGCAACTACAGCCTACTGATCTATAAGCCATGGTGGCCTTAGCGAGCTAACCACTGCAACTTAAGAAAACACGTGCAAATAGACAAAACACAAGTCAATTAAGAAAACATTTTCACCAACTTGACAACACATGCGCAGCATTAATAAAAACATGTAGTAAAACAATGAATGAAAAAAGAATGACAAAATCACTACTGTAGTAATACCATAGATATCTATTTTCAGTATGTGAAAACTCTAGAATGATGTCTGAGCATACAAGAAAGTAAAGTAAAGACACTACAGTGTGTGAAAATTACAGTAATATCACAGGACAAAAGACAATAAACCATAACATATATAAACGTCCTCACAAAAAACTTTGTAGGGCTGCAACTAACAACTATTTTCATTATCGACTAATCTTTTGAATATTTTCTTGATTAATCGTTTGGTCATTAAAACAAGAAACCGTGAAAAATGTCCATCGCAGTATCCCTCAGCACAAGATGTCATCAAGTGTCTTGTTTTGTCCAACGAACAGTCCAAAACCTAAAAATATTACATTTATTAGAATGTAAGACCAAGAAGCAGCAAATTCTCACATTTGAGAACCTGGCTGGAATCATCAAATGTTTGGTGTTTTTGCTTGGGTCTCAAATTGTTGCAGATTAATTTCTTTTCGAATGACTGATTAATCAACTAATTGTTGCAGCTCTACTTGTAATACCAGAAAATGAAAACAAACTGAACTGTCATTGACTGAATTTTTAATTTCTGACTGCTACCACAGGTATAATCCTCACAGTCCACACAGAGTCTCTATAAATTCTGTTATGGTTATGCCACAGAAAATAAAAAGTAACAAGTTTCTATAGGATCACTGTAGTGATTTCTTGTTAGGGAATGATGTATTGTGAGAAAATAGTGCATATATTATTCACACATCTTTTACTAATGTGGTTTTGTGAAATGGATATTTTCTCCTCATAATGATGGTTATGGTGATTTTACACAGCAAAGTAGCCTACAGTATAAAGTACTGACAGCATCTCATATAGGCTGACAAATGCATTAGGAGATATGGCAGCTTAGACATTTTTCAGTAGATATACTGTATAATCACCTAACACTTTCTTTAAAGTCAGTCTCTGTCCTTTTGAATTTGAGCAGTAGGCACATGTGGGATTAATATTAACAGATTCCTCACTCTCTGTTTATTTTCTATTTAGACATACTGTATCCTGGCTGGAGACCTTGGATTGTAAGAGTGTTTCCCAGACGCTTACTTTTTCCACCCTCAGAGTGAACGGCAGGTGTTTCACTATCTCACCCGAGTGGGAGGTGTGGCCTTGGTGACCTGGGTTTGTTTGGCCTAACTTTCCCAGCAGTACAAGGAATAATTCTCTTACTAATCATCCTAAACACAGACTCCGAGTCCAACAAGGAGACAGCCGTTTGGCACTATCCAGGGATGGTAGATAACTCCCCAGTTAGCGAGGGGACTTTTCTTCCTTACAGTGGGTCTCCATCCGCCTACCGGCTGTCAGACATGGTGACAGACCTGGGCTCCTACCAGGTGACGCCGTCACCATTTTCAGAGGATGACTTGAGTGAGTCGTCCAGCCCTCGTTCCTGTTCCAGCCCAGACTCCCAGGTGCTCAGCTCCAGCTACGGCAGCAACTCTAGTGCTGAGAGCCAGGACAGCATCCTGGATCACCTGCTGTCCCAGGCCTCTTTAGGAGGTGTCAGCAGTGTGCCGGCAGGGTCTGTGGCACCTATACCATTATCCACTTTCCTCTGGGAATCACGGAGGGATGAGCCCTCCAAACGTGAGCCAATAAAGGAAGAAAATTTTGACTTCCTCACCTGGTCCAATGTGGAGACAGAGGAACAACTTGGAGGGTCCTTTCAGCCCACACTGGAAGAGATCGAAGAATTCCTGGAGGAGAATATGGAGGTGGTAACGATGAAGCAGGAGATCCGAGAGGGTTGTCTGGGGTTGGGAGTGGGACTGGAGGAGGCTCTTGGTCTAGAAGTTGGCCTGGAGTGGTGCAGGGAGGCCTCCCATGAACCTAAGCTAGAGCCAGAGGCCAAGTGTTTAGACCAAACTGTCCCCACCGCCAGCACTGCTGGCCTGGCCACTGCTGCCTCCAGTGAGACCAAAACTACATCAGTTAACCCCACACATGAATCCAGCACAGGGGCCAAGAAGGCATCAGCAGACAGTGGCACAAACAGTAGTGGGATGCCGGTCATCCTACAGATTCAACCCCTTCAGATCAAGCAGGAGCCCACAGTAGCTCCTCTTACCTCAGTAGCCCAGCCCCAACAGCCTGCCCCAGCCTCAGACATTAAAATTGCGCAGCTACTGGTCAACATCCAAGGTCAGACCTTTGCTCTGGTGCCCCACATCCTGCCCTCCCCCAGCCTTAACGTCTCCTCTAAGTTTGTACGCATTGCTCCTGTCCCAATTGCTGCCAAGCCTCTTGGGCTTGAGGAGAGCTCAGCCAGCCAGGGATCAGGGATTCTTGTTGGAGGTCAAAAGTTCCAGAAGAACCCGGTGGCGGATCTTATCAAAATGCACAAATGCACTTTTCCTGGCTGCTCCAAGATGTACACCAAGAGCAGCCACCTGAAGGCCCACCTGAGGAGGCACACGGGGGAGAAGCCTTTCGCCTGCAACTGGCAGGGCTGTGGATGGAGGTGGGTACTCTATGTACATTTAATATGTACAAGCCACTAGCTGGCAGCATCAAACATTCACAGAATATTCTCTGCTCATTCAAAATTACTGTAATTGAACACTGCAGCTTTTTATGTTTATGCTTTTGTTATTTTACCAGATTAGTCTTAGAGATTGACTCATATTTGACTGGTTGTATAAAGCCTGTTTAAAGGTTTGTTTATTTGCAGGACTGAGCAATAACAGCAGACTTGAGCATGCATGTGTAGGATTTAAAAGAGCTTAACCCCCATTTGTTAGAGTAGCCTATTTGGAAGCAGCAGTAATTATATGTCAGTGAGGCACATCTATGTGCTGTGCATGGTGTCATGTTGCTGAATGGAACCAAGTGTGGTGCAGATTTTTACTGACACTTGAACTGACCTGTCACTTTGGGTCATCTGTTTGCACTGGCTAGGGGACTTTGAGGGTCTTGAGAGCCCCCCCCCACACACACACACACACACACACACCCTCCCAAAGCTCCAAGCAACTCAAAGGTAGAAAAACAGCTCTACAACATGAATGTCATTATTCATAATAGAGTTCATTACCATGGAAGCGAGGCTTTACTGGGTTTCTGTTTGTGGAATGCCAGCAGTGTACTTCAGCAACGAGACAGGACGCTCACAGTTACTCAAGGATCTGTAATAGAATGCTGAGGAAAAACAATCATACTGTTTTCTTTTCACTAAGCCCTGGAGCTGAAAAGCTCTTAATGGGTGTCATGCAGCCTCCCAAGTGTTAATTGGAACGATGTGAGGTGGTGGCTGTATAGACGGGTTTGCTTGCACAATCACACTTCTTGTCAGGCGTGAGCTATCTGGGATGTGCAAGAATAGCTGGGGTGTCTTTTTTTGCAGATGTAAACTAAATCTGGGACGGAGCATGTGGACTGCAGTCACATGGGCACAACATGGGCACCTCCTGTTGAGACTCGACAGCTGTGCAGTTGCTGGGGCAGTATGAGTGTGCGTGCGTGTGTGTATTTGTGTATGCTAAGAATAAAGCAGCAAGATCTAATTTGGAACCTGCTGTGTGTAATGGAGAAAGGCAGAGAGAGAACTTGGATGTCTTCATAAGTGAGGCAATTTCGTTACTTATTAAAGTGAAGCATCTTTTTACATTCATCCCTCTGAAAGTGTGTGTGTGATGGAGTGTGACTTGAGCCCAGAGTTGAGCTGGCCGTTTTCCTGAGGACGTCAGGTCAGCTAAATGAGACTGACGCAAACTGTTAAAGTTAGTGCAATGTTTGACTTCCTCCTACATGTTCTTTTTAACTAGTGGTTCCTAACTGGTGGGTCCTCAGAATAGTGGGACAATAGGATTGTGTGCGTGTAAGACAACTTTGTCAAAAAACACATAATTTTGAATTTGAGTGAATTTACGGTCCAGCACTTTTAATTCCAATTTTCTGCTGCAGAGTAGGGATGTCGTTTGTAAGTAAGTGAAGTTTGAACAAGTGAGAACATAATTCGTTCAAATGAATTTGAATGCAACCCATGTAGCCCAATCCTAAACAATGCTGTGAAATTGATGTGGCTCTGTTCATTTGTGGTGCCTCCACTGCTTCACTTGAGTGACAAGTTGACAGGTGACAGCCTTACTTTAGTCAAAATGCTTCTCAGGTGGTTTATTATCATGATTATCCATTCAGCACAGCTTGCTAGTTTCCTCTATTGTGTTAACAAAGAGAGCAACAATTTTCCTGTTTACTCATAGGGCAACATGGCATGTGTAATAGATCAGAGTCAGTGAATTTTATTGAACCCCCGACTGTAGTACAAGGCACAGCCTGTGATGCTTATACACTGCCTATACAAGTGACTATATGCCTAATAGTGCCAATTCAATTTTCATTTTTTCCTCATTCAACTGGTAAAAAAATAAAGTGACAGCCCTACTGCAGAGTGACTAGTGGGTGTCTGTTACTGTTTTTCCAAAAGAAACCTACTGATAAGGCAAATAGGCCAACTCACTGGATATTTGGACAAACATAGACTAGCTTTGGGTGAAAAGCTTTGGTTGAAAATTAGTTTTCTGCTCTGTATCCTTTTTTAGCAGACCAACTGTTATAACCCTGTTCTGGTTATTAACGTATGCCTGAGTAAGCCTAATATAGTTGTAATTGCTATTTCCAAGCTTTTAATATTGTTGGTTTTTAAGCAATATTTTGCTGCAATAGAGTTGCGAAGTGGGGGATGTTTTGATGTCCAGGGAATTCCCTGGAAGTAAATGTCTTGTTCATTTTTTCCATAGAAATTTCCCTCATTGAATCATCAGTAAAAAAGAAATTGTGTTAGAAAATTCAAACGTTCAAGTTCTTTTATTGTCATGTAAATAACAACTACAGTTAAGCAGTTGTTGGCAATGAAATTCTTAGATCTCAGGCTCCCTCCAACTATGGTCTTACAGACATATACACAAGCGTGAATTCGCTATAGCTGCGACCACGTGCATGCATCCATGCATTCACCCACACACACAATCTCACACTTGACCTCCCTGGCAAATTTGGAAGTTATGCACCTTTTTGCGATAAGCCACTCCCATTGCAAGCCCCCTTTTAGCCAATTTGCATGAACACAAACACACACAGCAACTATGGTGAAAGTGTTGTGTTCCCAGTTATAACGACAAATAGCTGAATTTGCTACAGCTATGATTTGCGCTTCTGACTAGCCTTCTTCTCCATAGCAACAGCAGCTGAGGCTCATGGGTGCTATAACAAACTATTGCAAAAAACATGATTTATGAGTTAACAAAGACTTTGAAATGGCAGTTTACTGTGGGGAAAAATACCAGCAGCTCCTCACACTTTGTAAGTCTATGCTAATTATTTCATTGGACTTTATTTTTATTTTATAAAGTTAAATTTAATGGGTGTTAAGTTAGCCTGTGTGTAAACCATTACTTAATGAATAAGGAGAAATATGAACCCTAATACTAGACCATTTGGGGACCACTGCTCTTAACATTCCACACACACTCACATGGTGTGTGTTTTTTATGTGCCTTGCAAGTGTACATTGATCTATGCTTACATTTACATGTGCATGTCACAAACTATCCCAACCAGCAAGCCGTTATGCAATTTGGCTTCTACCTGCCACAGCTTGCAGAGTCTTGGAGGATTCTCCTCTTTTAAACATTCAATCATTTATAAACCCTTCTTTTGCATGCAGGTACTGAGTGATCAGTAATATCCCTTAAAAGCTTTGTATTGGTCCATTTGACTATAGTACCAACCTGGCAACCTGCCACCAATCATGTACTATACTTGTAATGCTGTGTGTGTCCTATTACATGAGGGGAGCTGCAGAAATTTGTGCAGTAGTAATCCAGACTGTGTGTTCCAACTAACAAAGAGCTCTTGTCTGTACACAAAAGGCAGGATGTAGTTTGGATGGAAGTGTGTGTGAGAACTTGTGTGTGTAACTCACTGTATGTGCTGGGGTAAACGATGGGGCCAAACAAAGGAAAAAAAGTTGGGAAAAATGTGAGAGAAGCAAGCAAACGGAGTGAGCAGCAGAGAGTAACTGAGAAAAAAAAAAACATTTAAAAAAAGAAAAGACAGGAGAAAAAGTGCTGCTGGTGGTGGTGGCATAGAGGGTGGAGAAGAGTAGATAGAAGGGGAGAAAAGGGCCTGTTTCAGTTTTGCACACAATCACTTGAAGGGCGCAGCAGTGAGGAAGTGGAGCGAACAAAGACAAAGTGTTGAATAGTTACCATGACTGTGGGCTAGGAACGTCCGGCTGCCACACTGCATGAAAGGGAAGAGAGGGATCAGTCAAGGTTCCTCTCAGGCTGGGAGGAACAGGAGGCACTGAGTGCGGAACTGTATATTCAAATATACAAGTACAAGTATAGAAATATCACTCCAGACACAACAAAATTTACAGTGCAAAGAGTTTCTTCCAAGTTGATCAATCTCCCAAAATTTCTCATTGCTGGTCAGCTTAGCTCTTAATACTGTGAGAACATAGACACCAGAACCATTCTCATGTCCCCAGTACTGTTGATCAATGGCTCCAGTGCTCCATGCTAACACCAATACTGTGTTAAATGCTAGCTGGGCACTAGCATCACCCATCTACAGTAACTGTTGGTAACCATTGTTTTTGTCATATGGCATGAAGATTCGTAGAATTTAAAACAAAATTATTATTAACTTATTATTATTATTAACTTAGCATAACCATGGATGGACTGGATTTAGACAGTTAGGGGGCCGCCAGGCAAAAATTAGCTGTCAGGCCCCTATTGACCCCTGCCCCCGACAAATTTATTTTGTAATGTCCACCATGTGTGTATAGTATAAACTAATATAATTAAGGTCTTAGATATAGGTTATAACACAGGGCCCCTGTACAAATGACCAAAAACCAAGTGAAATGCAGTGAACCAGGAGCTTGTGGGGCCCCTGCGGGGGCCTGGGCAGTTTTCCCAGTTGGTCATCCGGCCTTGAGCACAGCTGATACAGCCACATCCTTTTGGAGGGATCATTTAGTGAGCACTCATCAGAATCAGAATCGGGCTATTGCCAAGTAAGTTTTCACATACAAGGAATTTGCTTTGATATTTTGCATAACAATGAACATAGTAAAAGAAGAAAACAAGTACTACAAAAGTGAAGAAGTATAATATAAAATTGAAAACTTGACAATTAAAATATGAAAAAATAATGAAAGAGCTGTAAAGTTTGTGCAGGAAGGTGCAAAATATTGACCAAGGAATGTGCACACAGCATCACAGTTATTACATTGCATCACAGTATGAAGTATGAGGAATATGTGCAATGTGCAGAGATAATAGTACAAGAAATGTGCGTTAATGTAACCCATTGAGACAGATTTGGAGACGCGGAAAGAAACAGTTTTTGTGGCTTGAGGTTTTGGTCCTGATGGAGCGCAGCCTCCTGCCGGAGGGGAGTGTCTCAAAATGTTTGTGTCCAGGATGGGAGGGGTCAGCCACAGTCTTTCCTGCTCGCCTCAGAGTCCTGGAGGGATGGTAGATTGCAACCATTCACCTTCTCAGCAGAGCGAATGAAACGCTGCAGTTTGCCCTTGTCCTTGGCAGTGGCAGGAGCGTACCAGATGGTGATAGAGGAGGTGAGGATGGACTCAATGATGGCGGTGTAGAAATGCACCATCATTGACCTTGGCAGGTTGAATTTCTATAGCTGCCGCAGGAAGTACATCCTCTGCTGTGCTTTCTTGGTGAGAGGTGCTGGGTGATGATGGTGCCCAGTAAGGGGAAGGACTCCACAGTGTCGACAGGGGATCCTCATTCACTCTTCTTCCTTGAAGTGATTTTTAGTTTTGTAGTGGTACCCAAAGAAAGATGCTCAGATTCACAAATGCAGTCCAGCAAACAGAGTTTGTGCTGCAGGGTGCCTGTAGATCACACAAAGAGAACTTGAATTCATAACAGAAGTTATCTCATTGCACTTTTCATATAGAGCAGGTCTAGACCGTACTCTATAATATTATTTACAGAGAGCCAACAAGCAAGCACTTGGCGGCAGTGGCAAGGAAAAATTTCCAACAAGCAGAAACCTCGAGCAGAACCTAGGCTCAAGGTGGGCGGCCATCTGCCCCGACCAGTTGGGTTGAGAGAGAGTGGAGGAGAGGGGAGAGAGAAAGAAAGAGAGAGAGAGCAGGAGGAAAGAGAACATAAAGTAGCACAATGCAAATTCCACATAGAGATTTAAAATAATAGCAATGGCAATGATAGTGGTATTAATATTAATAAAAATAATAATAGTAATAATAATGATAGCAATAGTAATAATAATAAGACTAATAATAATAATAATTGTAGTAGCAGTTGTTGAGCAGGGCAACACCGGGCCAGCAGGTGGCCCACAACCACAGATCCAGTCTCTGCAGCTCCTGAGGCAGAAATATCTGCTGAAAGCGACAGAAGGAGAGAGGAGAGAGATGAGAAAGCACAAAACTATGGGAGAAAGAAGATGTCGAGTTAGTAAAATGCCATAATGGGATAAGAATGCATACAGAGGGAGAGGGAGGAGATAGGTGCATTATGGGAAGTCTCCCGGCAGTTTAGGCCTATAGCAGCATAACTAACTATAAGCTTTATAGCAAAGCAGAGGAAAGTCTTAAGCCTACTCTTAAATGTGGAGATGGTGTCTCCCAAACCCAAACTGGGACCTGATTCCACAGGAGAGGAGCTTGATAGCTTAAGGAAATGGAAGGGTAAGAACATTGTCTTTTTCATTTCTGTTCATTTTAAACACCATTACCAATTTAAAGTTTGCATTATCATCAGCGTTTTCGCATCTACCAAGGGTTGTCAGTAGTCATATGAAAGCATCTCTTCCTATGTGGCACTACAATTTCGCTTTGTCACATCCTGTAGGAGTCCACTTAGAGCTTTAGAGCACATAGAGCTTTAAATCAGTCTCCCATCATGCACTGATCCAATGGGAATAGGGTAGGTAGTCCCTGCTAGTTGAGAACAATCATGTCATACCTTGTGTCAGTTTTGCTAATAACTTGCTTCATTGTTAGCATGGAGCTATTCACTACGCAATTTTACATTGATTGCAGATTTAAAAGATGCCTAAATGTTATAACTGTCCAGTACAATCGATGTCTCTGGTACATATTTTTGCTTCATAGAGAGCATGATATTGTCAAACTTAGGCTGTGTTACTCAATCTCTTTCAATGTCAGAAGAAGAGGTCTGCGCAGGATCGACTGATTTTCATTCCTGCCTGCTTCTACAGATGTGCCAACCCAATCCAACACTGTTTTCTATTGAAAATCAGTCTGCAGTGTAGCCTTTTGGGATGTTTTTTTAATCTGAAGACGTAAATTCATTTATTCAACCGTTGAACTAAAAACAAAACCGTTTAAAAGAAAGAAACTGATTCAGTTGGGATAAAAACATTATAAATCCTGTCTGTTTCTCTGATACTTTGTCATTTCGCATAGCAACAGATCCAAACTAGATGTTGGAAGGTCAGACTTCAGAGTGGCAGTCTGTGTTACTGTACATAGTGTTACTGTTTACAGAATGAGACCATCTCTACAAACTATGTAAAACAGTTTGTAGATTGGATTTGGATGCACACCATTTACTGGGAGACAGTGCATTATATGAAGCCTTTGTTTTAAGCCATTAGCCTCTTTTATTTTCATCCCACTTCCATCCTGAGATGATGATGCTGACTGCCCGCCCCACATTACAGTAAATATATCCTGCACATGCAGCATATGTGTTGGTTCTCATGGGATCCCAATCCCATTCACTCATCTTGTCAGAAAATATGACTGGACAGAAAGTCAAAACCTCTGTCAAATAACTGTCCATCTACCCAAGTCACTGTGTAGACTCTGCTTATTCACATTTTTACTATCAACTATGGGGTGTAGGTTTTGGGTGGTGTTGGTATGGTTTTATTGGTAGTGTCTCCATGTATTAACTGCTTAATCATGCCTATCAGTGATGGGAATTCCGGCTCGTTTTAGTGAGCCAGATCATTTGGCTCAGCTCAGCAATAAGATCCGGTTCTTTTGGCTCCCAACTGGCTCTTCATTTAGTACCACTTCTGTTGGTCACTAGTGATATGTCAGTCGCGAGCCGGCTCCCGTCTGAGAGCGATTTCTTTTTTCTTTTCTTTTTTTGTAAATGAATAAGACAGAATAATAGGATGATCCTATAATGTATTTCTTAAATATGATCCAGACATCTCATTTTGGTAGTAACATTAAGAGCCAAGCATGAAAAACAAATGCATGACGATGAACAAATAACATTTTTGAACAGAGCAGAAATATTTTTTGTTTCATATTATATCATACAAATGAAATTTAAATATGTGTCTGTATAGAGTTATGTAATTATTTATTAACCACACTATTTCATTAGTAGGGTGTTATTTTTGCTATCCAACTAGGATAGTTATTCTTGACATACCCCACTTTTTAACTATCAATATGACAGAATATTTCAATGTATTGCAGATGAAGAATCTTTTATATTTACTTCTTGCAACAAATAAACTTGTTTAGGGAATGGCATTGCCTATTACTACAGTAGCATTACTTTAGCTGTTAGACGTAACCTTGTTGTATCTACATATAAGCTTGTTGTATCTACATATGACTGAGAGTACAACGGGTATTTACTGCAGCTCCTTATGTGTTGCTGCTTAATAACAGGGTGCAATTGTATCGATTCATCATCTTGTCAGGTCAGCAGAGCAACATCTGGGATGCAGAGCCTGGCTGGGGACAGTCAGTTTCAGAGAACTAGGTTACTGGGAAGAAACCCCAGAGCTGTCATCCCTGTGGTTCCAGCCAAGTAGCGTATGCCTTGCATGCTAACCCTGCTGTGATGTTTTGCTTGTCTAAATGAGTTACAGGCAAATGAGTTGTAGTATCAACATGTGAAGCATTCTTGCTCATAACAGATAATTACACTGTGGGGCTCGGGGAGGAAATATCTGGCCTCGGCAGCCGTTGTGTACATGTTGGGAAAAACAGGGAGTTGCCAAAACTCAATACAAAATAACAGCGTGAGGGCGGTGGGAAGATCAAAGTTTTTGTCTCTGATTGTATCATATAGGCACTTGGCAAGCTGTGAAATATCCTTAGAACACACATAGGGATCTAAAGACGAATGTTTTCTGATCCATTGTCATTGTTTGTTGTGAAGAGCCAAGAAGAATAGTTTCCTCATGAACAGAACAACAGTTTCTGGATGTGTTATGTAACTGGTTTGACACAAGTGAAGTAGCCTGTACATATAAATTAGGGCTTTTCTTCTCTTATCATTCACATTCTGCAAAGGTGGGACAAAGTCATTGTTTTGCAAGTGACAGGTAAGTCTCAAGTCTTGGCTATGATGTGCAAGGCAAGTTTATTTGTATAGCGCATTTCAACAACAAGGCAATTCAAAGTGCTTTACATAAAACATAAAAGCAACATAAGGCAATATAAAAAGACATTTAAATACACTTAAAAAGAGTGACAGGAGAGTAAACGTTACAGTGCAGTGTAAGAAGTTAATCATTATTTGATTTAATAAAAGGTTGCGGCAAACAGGAAAGTCTTCAGCCCTGATTTAAAAGAACTGAGAGTTGCAGCAGACCTGCAGTTTTCTGGGAGTTTGTTCCAGATATGTGGTGCATAAAAACTGAATGCTGCTTCTCCATGTTAGGCTTTGACTCTGGGGACAGAAAGCAGACCTGTCCCAGACGACCTGAGAGGTCTGGATGGTTCATAATATAGCAGAAGATCAGAAATGTACTTTTTATAAACCAACAGTAGTATCTTGAAATCAATTATTTGACAGACAGGAAGCCAGTGTAAAGACCTTAGAACTGGAGTGGTGTGATCCATTTTCTTGGTCTTAGTGAGGACTCGAGTAGCAGCGTTCTGAATCAGCTGCAGCTGTCTGAACGAATTTTTAGAGAGACCATTAAAGACACCGCTACAGTAGTTTAGTCTACTGAAGATAAATGCATGGACACGTTTTTCCAAATCCTGCTGAGACATAGACCTGAATTTCAACAGCCACATTGAGAAAATTACAAAGTCAGCCTACTATCACCTTAAGAAAATATCAAGGATTAAAGGACTTGAATCCATGACTACACCAAGATTTCTGGCTTGGTTTGTGGTTTTTAACATTACTGATTGAAGCTGAGAGCTGACTTTTAACCGTTCCTCCTTGGCTCCAAAAACAATGACTTCAGTTTTATCTTTGTTTAATTAAAGAAAATTCTGGCACATCCAATCACTGATTTGTTCAATGCAATTACTCTGCGCTTGTATTGGACCATAGTCCCCTGTTAACATTGTTATGTATGTGACATTGTTATGTATGTAATTATGGGAACATATTTTGTTGTTTTCCATAATCTGAGCCAGTGGTAGCATGACAGAAGAGGCCCCAGAATGGAGCCTTGGGGAACTCCACGTGTAATTTTTATCCACTTGGATGTGTAAACCTATAGACACAAAGTAGTGACTTTAAGAGTGGCTTGATGACTGCAGTTTTCAGGGCCTGTGGGAAGACACCCGAGAGAAGAGATGTGTTGACAATTTGTAGAAGGTCTGAGGCCATGCAATTATAAACATTTTTGAAAAAGCCTGTTGGCAGAATAACAAGGCAGCAGGAGGATGATTTCAGATGCTGTATAATGTCCTCCAAGTTTTTATGGTTAATAGGATCAAATTGTGTCATGCTATTTTAATTGATTTTAAGTGGACACAGGGACAACACATATCCTGTACCTGACATGGAGGCACTGACTGCCTGTCTAATTTTCTTAATTTTGTCAGTGAAGAAGGAGGCAAATTCATTGCAGGCCCTGGTAGAGAGAAGTTCAGAGGCTACTGACACAGGAGGGTTTGTTAGCCTGTTGACAGTAGCAAACAAGGCATGTGCATTAACATTGTTTTTGGCGATGACGTCAGAGACGAAGGACCGCCTCGCATTTCTCAATTCTAAATTATAAATGCGTAGCCTCTTTTTATTAATGTCATAATGAACCTGGATATTTGTTTTTCGCTACCTGCATTCAGCTTTTTGACACTTTTTTTGTTCTTACCAGCGTGGCATTTCTCTATAGAGATCTTTTCTTACCAGAGACAGCCCTCACCTTAGTGGGTGCAATGGCATCAATAACATTTGTAATTTTAGAATTGAAATTATCTACAAGCTCAGACCCAAGAGAAGGTGGGTGTGGAAGACAAAGCCTGAATAAATATTTCACTGGTGTTTTCAGTGATATACCTTTTTTTGATTACCTCTGATTGAACATTTGTGTGCACGGAGATAGCACTCTCAAAGAAAACACATGAATGATCAGAGAGAGCAACATCAACCACCACAACCTTAGAAATGTTACGACCTTTGGAGATGATTAAGTCCTGAGTGTGCCCCTTGTTGTGTGTGGGCTCCGTCACATGCCGAGTCAGTCCATAGTTATCAAGAACACAACACAGTTTTTAATCCCTCTGCCCTGGAGGTTGTCAACATGGATGTTAAAATCATCAACAATGACTACACAGTCAAAGTCAATGCAGATTATAGACGGCAGTTCAGTAAAGTCATTAACACAGTATTTAGGTGGCCTGTAGATAAGAACCACATATTCATTCATATTCATATTCACGCATTCTTGCATTGGAGGGAATCATTAAAAAAAATGGCAACTCCACCTCCTTTCTTATGCACTCTAGCTTTGCTCATAAAACTGAAGTTGGGGGTAGACTTGATAAGAACAGCTACACTGTTACACTCTTGTGTCTTGTCCTTGGCAGAGGGAACAGATGGGTGACGCAGGAAGTAAAATAGGTTAAAGATGAACAATTTTACTCCTGACTTGTTAAGGCAAAGTCCATCTGCCTTAAAAGATGTCTGCGGTCCCAGAAAAAGTTAAAATTGTCAATATAGTGCACTGAATGGACGGTGCCTGCAGCTGAGAGCCATATGTTTAATGCCAACAATCTGCTGAATCTCTCAACTCCTCGTCTGACTGGTGGTAGAGGGCCACTGACAAACACCTCTGACCAAAGAGCTGACTGCGTTCAACAAATCAGTAAAGTCTCGTTTCAGCATTTCAGACTGTTGTTTCACAACATTATTGGTCCCTGCACGCAGAATATTATTTTCCACATTTGGGTGTTCAGCCACGATATGCACGATTCCTTCTGTCAAGTCAGAGACCGTATCCTTGGGATAGCAGAGTATTTTGGTGTTCTTACTGCACATGCTTCTTGCATGTGCAGTAAGAACAGCAAAATCACCCACAGCAAAATCACCCACAATCAGAGTTTAAGGCCCGATAGTTAGCTTTCCCTGTAGCCTTTTATTTTCTGATTTAATCACAGTCCTTACCGTGCTATGTGAAGATGAGAGGTTATCCAGGTCATCAGACAGAGATCCAAGATCCTGCAACAGTGGAGCAAATTTGTTCTGCAGTTACACACTTGGTTGTTGGGGAGGTTTGTTGCTAACTCTTCCTATCGCATCACAAATCTCAGGGTGCTGGGCTCTGCTGTTACTCGTCCCCCCATTTCCCAGGGAAATGATTTACTCTTAGGCTTTGCACCAAGAGAGTTCCAGGGAGGACTATCACTGTTAGATTTATCACCCGGTACACAGTCCTCCTGTTTCTTGGTAGTCTCGTTGGTGCTAATTAGCTGTGTGTTAGCATGCTCTTGTCCACTGCTTTGAGTCCTTAGTAAAGTGGTGTCGTTACCACATAGTCCATTAAACTTCCATGTTCACTTTTAACAGGTGGATTTTGGTTTCCAGCACTGCAATTTTCTGTAGAGGTTTGTGGAAGTCGTCTGTGGAGAAGGGAGGCATCTTGTTGCTAATTAGCTTTAGCTAAGTATCCAGTCATTGCAGTACAGGCTTGTGCTGTTGGTAGGCCACACTCACATAGTACTGAGGAGGTCATAAAAGTGCTGAATATATGGCAGTAGCTTACTTTATCTGAATAAATTACATTTCTAATGATTTATAATTTATAGCTCATAATTTATAGCAGAAAAAACAACATTATCAGCAAAAGAATGCAAGCAGAGGCGAGAGCAAGCAGCAAAGCGTCTGCACTGTAAGAAAGCAGGAAGCCAAGTCAACACTCAAGTTCAAGTCCTAAACTTTGTGTTTCGGGTGTTAAACAAGTCATCATGTGCCCATCACCAAATTTAATGTCATTTGAATTTTATTCACACTTAGACAAGGCTGGCAACTTTTCAGTTTAGTTTGGAGTGAGATTTGGTATCGGTGAAGTTGGTGCATCTTATGAGCAGGCCTTCCGTGACATAACCCACTGCAGGGGTCAGGGTTATCACCCTTTAACCCCCAGGAATTTTGTTTAAAAAGTTCAGCAGCCAAATTCACAATTTTAAAGCATGTATAGATGAAAAGCCAAATCAATAAGTATGGTTGATACATACTTGCCAACCTCCAGACATCATAGCCTAAACTGGGAGACCAAACCTAACCAGGGTATCTGGGGATCTGAGCTTCCCTGCCTTCTAATGAATTTATGGAGTCATTTTTTTTGGCATTGAAAAATGGGTCTCTCAGGAGAATCTGGAGGGTTAATATATGAGCGGATATGATTGAATTTTGTTCACATATATTGTTAACGGATGCTATTGATGATTTGATTTTCAAATTTGTAGTACTCACCTCAATGGCGTAACATAACACAAGGGCTCGTAGCATTTCTACATGCTTTTATGATAATATTTAAGATGGCTATCATGCTTAGTTTAATCATTCTGCCAAAAAAGTGGTAAATTTTCATCATACTCTGCATGTTTAACCCAGAACCCTACTGAACATCACATGCTGTGGTGTTCAATTAGGGATGTAAGCTATACTTTGAAGTTGAGGACTCGAAGATCTATGGCACATTATTTATGGCACTATCAACAGATAATGTTCCATTTGCAACTTCAATCACAACATATAAGAAATGTATCAAAATATGAAATATATATTTTAAGAAGTCACACACTGTCAATAGTTTTTATCAAGATCACTGTAAATGAATGTTAGCTTTTGTTATGTTCAAATCCAGTGTCTAGTACTCTTTATTATGAATACATTATGATTATACCTTGCCAATGTAACTCAAAATACATGCCTTTTTAACTCCCTTTTTTAATAATATAAAAAAAACATTGTATGGCCACCATCTCATTGTCTTAAATCTAATGGCTTATATAAGAACATAATCCTTCTTACCTTCATGTATCCATACTTAACATTTTAAGATGGTAAAAGACATCAATTAATCAATGACACAGAGATTAATTCATCAAACTTGCTGTTGTTGGCGACACGTTTTTATTTTTCTGTCACAAAACTCTAGTCACAAACTATCTGCGACCCACAGCGTGAAAGTGGGTCCACTTGATTACTGTCTCGGCATACACTGGTGTTGCATCAGCTGGGTGGAGTTGATTCGCACCGCAACATTATCAGTTAAATACATTTATTTTTCATTGTGTGAGAAAATGGATGTGTGGCATGAGAGCGTGTGAAAAGTGTCAATTGCGTGAGTGAATGCATGAGAGTTGGCAGCCCTGCTTAGAGTTAGTATAGTAAATTTACATAAATAACAAATTACTTTAAGTATTTGTTTTTATGGCTTTAAACTACATTTTAGAACAAAAGCAAAATGATCAGGAGTGCATTGGGGTTCGATAGCATTTTATTAAATCTGAATCTTGTTTTGAATTTCTTACTGAATCCTTATTCACTATGTACTTTTTGTTGGCTGAGAAGACAGAAACACTTCAGTTTTTAGTGGCAGCGTAGTTTTTGGTCATAACCCATCCTGAAAATGAGCAGCAGAAGATATGACAAGCTTGCAGTAAGTAAATAATTGATATGATATAAATGAAAGTTTAACTGGGAGATTCTGACAACTGAAATTGATGTGCCGCAGCTAGATTGTTTCACAGGAGAAGACTCACCACTCTGTTTGTCTTGTTGAACTACAAAAACACAATCCACACTCAATATTAGGATGAGTGATGATTTGATTGATTAAAAGTATATCCGTTGTCAGGAAAAACAAAAGTTGAGTTGCTACACACTTTTTAATGATATAAATTTTAGTCTTTGGGTTTTGGAAAGATATCAAGTCATTCACAGTCAAAAGGCTAAAGTCCAAGTGAAGTCATGAATCATTAGTGTTAAAGTCAAAGTCGAGTTGCAAGTCTTTTATGATTTTGTCAAGTCGAGTCTAAGGTCATCAGCTTCGTGACTCGAGTCCAAGTCATATCACATGAGTCCACACCTTTGACTTTCTGCATTTGCCTTTGCCAAATATAAAACATCTCCTCTTCTTCCTTTCAGGTTTTCACGATCGGACGAGCTGTCTCGACACCGACGGTCCCACTCGGGTGTCAAGCCCTACCAGTGTCCAGTGTGTGAGAAGAAGTTCGCCCGCAGTGACCACCTGTCAAAACACATCAAAGTCCACCGTTTTCCACGAAGCAGTCGGACAGTTCGCTCAGCAAACTGACGCCCCGCTCGGATCACTCGTATCACTGGGAATGCTGACATCACTATCAGACATAGGCCGTGGGAGCAAGGTGTGAGTGTGAACGTAAGGGTGTGTGCACAAATGTTTGCGCTTTCATCAAGCAAATTCAAATTTGCTTGATGAAGCACGCCTTGCTTTTTGTTTCAGCAGTCTGTGATTGCTCTAATTTATTGTACAAAAGTAAACCAACACAGTTACCATCCTGTAATCAGCTAAAGATTGTTGTTGCTGTTGGTGCTTTGGTATGTTGTACACCTTATGTTTGTTCTGTCCTTATCACCTGCCTCAGCAGAAGATAAGATAAACTTATTTTCATTCAGTCTGGATTATGTGATAATTTTGGTAATAGCCTTGCATGTCCATTCTATCTGGATAAAAACAACTGCCTTTTATCTTCCTGAAAGCTGCCAGTGTCTTGGACATTCCTGATCTTATGCAATGTTTAGGAAGTCAGAGTGAAGTTCATTCGGATCCTCATTACTCTTCCTGGGGTCCACAGAGGTTTCTCCTGTGAGGTTTCTCTGATAACTTTGTCCTAGTTTTTGCTGCCTTGCACCACAGTTCATTGACAGTACGGTTGAAGAATACCTTTAATTATTCAACTTGGCGTTGATGCACAGGAAGAGACCTCTTCTAATATGTGGACATAACAAAGTAAGGGAAATCTCACGATAAGCTACCGGGACTCCTCTCATCACATTTTACAGCAACTTTGTGAACCTGCTGAGACACAGGGAGGAGGAAAATGACAGAGCAACACAAGAAATGCAAAAGTGAAACACAACTAAAAGGTTAAGTGCACAGTGATTGTTAAATAGGCCTTCTGATCAGTGTTACATGACCTTTTTTCGTTGTTTTATTAAGCTAAGTCATGTGTACGTACTTGCTGGTCTTCTATTTTTTTCTTGCTTTTCTGGCCTTACAGTACCACAAAATCCTTACTGGAGAGCCAAATGATTTGGGAAAAGGCTTTTCAGTTATCCATATTTTAATAAGAAGTAAAGTGACTGTTAAAAAGGTGTCATAATAAGGCCCATGTCAGTCAGCACATAGCCACAGAACTGAATGTCTCAGTCTGCTATTATTATTTGAACTATTATTTTGCTGACAACTCGACACAAAATCTGCCTCAACTCTGCTTTATCTGTTACTGGAGACACCCTGATCGCCTTTGACCTCAGCTGGCAGTTATGTTATGTTGAGGTGACACACTACACACCTTGGTGCTGAACTATCAGGAGGATGAGCTTCTGTATGTATCTGTAATTGTAGTCACAACTTCCCTTTTGAGGCCATCACACGTTCTAATGCCCTAACTGTTCTCAAACATAGTTTGCTATGTGTACCACGCCCCGCTGTGAATATGTAGGGGTGTGACAATGCCGTCCGTGTGTGATTCATGTATGTGAAGAGACAACAAGCAGGGGTACACTACGTTGTACATCATTCCTTTCATTCAATTTATGAATTTTTAATGCTTGTGTGAACACAGGTGTTTTACCGCATCCTATGAATGTATGTAAATATGCAGGAGTGTACATCGCTGCATCCAGGAAACACACAGAGACTATTCTGATACCATATCTTAAAACAAATCAGTGGTTGTGAAGATTTCTAGTGTCAACCCTAAATGTGTACATAACGTAATGTTTCAGTACATATGAATATATTATATATATATTTTCTTTGTTCTATCCAAGATGCATTTACAAATAAAACTGAAAAGAAACAACCGTGTAAGCTAAGTTTCTCCAAGGAAATGAATGTGCCTGTGGTAAGTTGTTGATCTACAGTATAAATACATGGTGATTGTCCTTTATCTGCTGTATCTACATGGTGAAATAAAGGACCTGACCTCATCCTGAGACCAACTCATTTCAAATTTAGACCTACAAGATGCATCTTTCATGTGTTTTGATGATCACAGCCTAGCTGCTAACACTGTCTGACTCCACACATACTGTTTAACCAGGGCTGGTTTGTATACAAGTCCCAGGTGGGTCACTATAATCACAGCTAACATAGCATCCTTTTAGATTCACATCAGTGTACAAAATTTTCGTTGTGACCTCCAGCACTGTTGACCCCCTGCTGACACACACGAGGACCAGACTTTGTTGCTGCATCTAAAGTTGCAAATGCAGGAAGCTGCTGAGTCACCTTCCATAAGGAGACTGTTCAAATGTTGCAATTGATGAAGGTGATGATGGGGTCTAGTTCAGAGATCTGGTCAGGAGATTGTACATTGGTAATGATGTACAGTATGTAGGGGGTAAGCATCTGTGTGTACATGCATTACTTTGGAGAGAGGGATTATTGAGAGCACAGAGAGCTGGGAGATGGGGGAAGCGACAGCTAATTCATCCCATATGATCCGTCCCACTGTGGAAGCATTTACCTTGAACTGCTCAAATACATAAACATACTGTACAGGAGGCCGCACCTGGTTTGGCTCATGAACTACTTCATATAGTGGTTAACACAAAAGAGTTGTTGTTAGCAACATTGTTCCACATATAATACACATTACACACAGGAGGCACCCTTATTATTGACGTTGATTTTATTAGCAGAGCATGCTTATTTGCTTTGATTTCATACATTTACACTGGGAGCCGCCCACTACAGGCTTCAGCTGGCTTCTGAGTAGCCAACGATTAGCAAATGCTACTTGAAACAGATAATGCATTACAAGGTGTCCCAATATAAGAAAATAATGAATAAGGTAGTGGTGATCCCTTCATCATTTGTTTATGTTCTTAAGAAACATGCAAGTCCAAGTCAGAGGTCATCCTTAAGTCTCCAGAATGGTTCAGACCTAAAGGATGAGGCTGGTGTTATTATTATTATTATTTATCATTGTCTACAATCCTATGAAAATACTAAAACAACAATGTAATATTCCGTCTCTCAATACAGTGTTTAAAGACCATTCATTACAGATGAAGACAAAAATCTTCAAATTTATAGTTTAATAGTTTAAAAAAGTCTCAGTAATTTCCTAAAACAGCTGGGCACTGTAGTTTTTAGCAAATGTTACTCAGCAGGAAATAGTGCATTTGTTTCAGCTGCAGATTAATCCACATCTGGGGCTCCAGTGAGTATTCGGGGCAGCAGGATGGTGTATGTGGGATTGAGTCAAAATAAACTACAGTGTGTGTGTTCATGATCATGAAGGAACATGCCAGTGTAACAGTGTGGCTCATTGCTCATTGATGTGATTTTAATAGTTTTTGGACAACAATGGAGCTCTATAACACAGAGGAAAAAGTTTAGGATTTGGATACACAGAGTCTTTTCATAAAATGTGTTAACGACAAGAAAAATACAGAATAGTGCCAGCCTTTTCAAAACTGTTTTTATTTCTACAAATTTCAGATGATGCAGCAGCAGATAAATTACAGCCTATTTAGTTACTTAAGAGGATATATAAAGTATGATATAAATTATATTTTCAAATTATAAATTGTCTAGCTTTTGGTTTGTTGTTTGCACTCTCAGACAAACTTCATCTGTAGGATGATGTTACTGAAGAGGTTCTGGGACAACTACAGGCGAGAAGGCCTGTATGTTAGAACTAATGTGCACAGTTATGATTAGCAGTAGTGAGAGCTAACCAATACTTTCTTATGCTCCTTACATATGAAACAGCAATAACATTTGATTGTCTCACTAGATACAGACAACAGCAAGTTGGCCAATGAATGATAGCAACTAGCATCACATCTTTTGACTAACAATGCAAGCAAATGTATCTCCCATGCCTCAAAACTTCAACAAATATTTGTCAGAAACGAACTTTGTGCTGCCATGAAGATACATATATGGTAAAATCAAACATACTGTACAATGAAGCACTCCTTGAATGGTGTTAACAAGGAGGCAACACATCTGACATTACCGCAGCAACAACAGCAGTGAGAATAGCTCAAGGCTAACGCTAACAGCTAAAAACACTGATTTGTCTGGATGTGTTTCCAGGAGGAGCATATAAAGTTGGATTTATTCATAGTTAACTTTTTTTTTTCAAATTATTCACACAACACAACTCTTCTGTTTAGCCCAAGGTCTTTAAAATCCGAAAAACTCCTTTACAATCACTGTGTGCTGTAACATTACTGTGCTCTATAACATCGAGTGCCATACATAGGGAGCTGTATATTGTGCGTACACATGCGGTATCATATCAGTGTTCCCGTTGGCTTTATGGTGTTCACATAGGCTCAAGGTTACATGCTGATGGCTCGACAGGAGGTGCCTTATGTCTGAGTTGAGTTCAGTGAGTTAGAACTGAGCAGATTGTCTGGGCTGATTAATTGGCTTTGGGGGTTGCAGAGAGCTGCAGTTATCAAGAGCTGTGCAGAAACATTTATACTGTAGATGGAAAGATACAGTGTGGGGTGATGAGTGTGTGTTCTGCACTTTGTATGTCCAAGGGAATTGTGTTTAGCTTGGACACGTTTGTGTGACTGAATATGTGTCCACGTGTTCTGCTTGCATGTGTATCTACAGTATATGCTTGCCAAGCAACCTGAGGTACCTCAGCCTGCACAGACACACCAGTCTTCAGAGGGAAACACGTTTCCTGTTAGAAAGGAAACAGTGAGACAATGGGCTGCTCATACTCCTCCCTCATCATTTGCTTTGAACACATCACCTGTGTTTACCATTCCATTAAACTCCCCAGTGTACTCTCAATTCAGCATTTACAACTTCCAATCCTTTGAAAAACTACAATTCCCAAGAGGCTCGCCATGCAGCTTGAAACAAATCAGCACCACAGTTGTAGTTCTTCCGATTTTCAAAGTAATGTTGTAAATAGGGTTGTAAAAAGATGTATCAAACATCTACTACAGTCGAACTAGTAATTACACTGCAAAAGATAATCTATGTTTAAAAAAGTAAAAATGTGGTTTATTTAAGATATTTTAGCCAAAACAGGAGTCTAACACCCTGTAGTTTACAGCTTCCACATGACGTCACTGAATGACACCATAAACAGCCAATGGGAAGAGAAAAAAAGTTTTCCCCTGGATCAGGGAGCATTTCATGCAAAAAACGCCTATGTAAAAACCTATGTGGCACACTATGTCTGGCTGATTATGACTGTAAATTGATTGTACAATAAGTACTTTATTAAGTAATTTGAACGTTTCCCACCAGACTTCAGGTTTAGCAGTGAGCTGGATTCCTCTTGCAGCGGTGGCTAAGGATCATGGGTAATGTAGCCTAGCCTTCCGCAATCCAAAACTGACAACAAAAAACTTTATTTCTCAGAATCGAAGGAGAAATAATTGAAACTGCCGGAGCAGTTGCTCTGACCGTCTAATATTGCCGCAGATGGTTTTACATTGGAGTTAATTGAAAGTCTGGTGCACCGCATACAGACACTAAAGGGTACCTTGTGCGTCTGTCTTGAGACGCCAAAGGGCGTGACAAAACGTCGGTATTTGACTACCTGGGATTGAGAATGGGTTGTTATTTTGCACAAATTTGGACTGATTTTGTTGCTACCTGCTAATCTCAGGAAGACTTTGAACCAAGGCTTGTAAAATCCAAAAATGTATATTAAAATATTTAGTTAAAAAAGTAAAAACCCGTTGACTCTTAAAAAGCTCTATTGTTGGTGTGAGTGCCATAATGTAGGATACCATGGCAAGTTAAAGAATGACTTTTTAATAAACCTTTAAGTTTGTACCAACATGCATGCAGATGTTCCCCCTGGATTGTACTCTGCTCCATGTCAAGAAATAACATCATGTACAGTATGTTGGCTCCACCAGAAACAAGTCCAATTTCATTGTCTGGAAAATTCTCTACAAACATCACTTTAACTGTGAATAATGTTCTCATCTGCACCTTGTCTCTGCATTATTTCTTTTGCTGTGTTTCTGTGAAGACTTTGGCAGCTCCACTAGGCAGTCATCAGGATATCCTCTTCGGAGAGCCAAGGGCTGAGAACACATCTGTGGACCATTACGCATATGACCACATGGTTGTATGTGTGTGTGTGAGAGTGTGTGTTTGTAAGACTTCCTCCTGACTACCAATAAAACAAGTTTGAAACAAAGCTAGCAGTATTCTCCATTACTTGCTCTCACTACACCTCTTTATAAATGCACTTTGTGTTATAATGTAGCAACATGTAGGAGGAAATCATTTATAACTCAGAGGAATTTCCCACAACAGCCTAATTTGCTGTTGTGAACATCATAAAGCTGCTATTCAGCAGAACCTTCTGACTTTATGTCAAACTCATGAGATCATCAATCAAACAATCCATTACACTGTGAGTGCAGCATTTAAACATTGACAAGTCATTACTGCATTGCACTGCATTTTGATTCATTATTATTATCAGGGCCGTGCAGAGACCCTTAGACGGGCAGGTGCTCAAAGTTAAAAAGGGGCACATGGAACAAGATTTGAAAACACTATACACCAACATAATTTACGGCATAACCTGTCGAATTATAGCAACCCATATTCAAACAGAATGTAACATGGAAGCTTATTGTCTCCCACCCGAATTTCAAAGTTAACTATTAATGACACAATAATCTAACTTAAAGGGACAGTTCACCCCAAACAACAACAAAAAAATCCTCTTACCTGTCTTGCCTGTAGAGCAATTTATCCATCTAGATTGTTTTGGTGTGAGTTGCTGAGTTTTAGAAATATCAGCCGTAGAGATGTCAGCATTTTTTGAATATAATGGAACTATATGGAACTTGGCTTGTGGCAAGTGCCAAAAAAAAAAAAAATACATTTGAAAAACTCCATAGCAATGTCTCTTTCCAGAAATCATGACCTGGATTTGTTGTGAGCAGTTTCATGTGGGGACTATTTTCTTTCTACCGATAGTTCCTACATGTTCCAGCAACACTGGTTTCAATGGGGTTTCAACCACAGAAAATGTGCCATTATTTGGACACTTAGAGAAGAAAATAATGAAGTGTAAAGTTGTTGCCAGCATCATAATTGAGTTATACTTGTATCCTTTCTCCTATATTTGCTAAGAGTTTCCTGTATTAATATTAATGTATATTGGCAGAAAAAGTTATACGGTTTTAGGCCACCAGCTATGTGTACCTGATATTTCTCCTGGCATCAGTGCATCAGTGCACAATGTGATGAAAAAACCCCAGCTGACTTCTGATTCCAGCTAGTTTGAGTAAGGTCCTATTTACAGCGGTTTACTGCTGAAATCTTCTCTTCCTGTGTAGTTTCAGGAGCAGAGAATATGACTTCCACTGGCAGCACAACGAGACAGAGAATAAGAGTGAAAATAGACGCTGCAGACGTCTCAGTGGACACACAATTGCTAAAGAGTAGAGGTTGCATATCTGCGTAGGAGTAGTCTGGGTGTAGAGAAAGGAGGAGAAAGTTAAGGCGAGATGTTAAAAGACAAACTAAGAAGAACTGACAAAGTGGTTAACACATGACATGAACGTTTAGCAATAAAAATAATCTTTGTGGCTCTAATAGAGGACGTACAAACTGAGTTCAAAAATATAGTACAGTAATAGCCAACTCTGTGACACATATTAAAAATAAAAGTTGAACCTCTTTGTTAACTCCTCAGATATTTTGGAATCAATTCAACTGAATGTCTCATTATGGGATCAACTGTCCAGTGTGGTTTAGAGGTTATAATTCTTGGGTTTTAGCTTGATTGAACTGCCAGAAAATATCAGACAAAGACCGTCCCTTAAGTGGGAATTGACTGATCCTAGCAGCAGCTTCTTTTCCTGCGGGAGTGTCCTTACGGCGGGGACAGCAGAAGTGAGCGAAGCACCCTGAAGCGTTACCCGCTTCCTTTTAGGGGGAAATGTTAACCGATTGGGCTGTTCAGACTGAGTACTCAGCAGCGATAGTTTTGGCTTCTGGTCTATTTTTTCTGCATGCCACGAGCGAATCTGGCAAGAAAACACTGGTAATCTATTATAAACGATATAAATTGATATTATATATGATATAAATGATCTGATTCTGATAAATAATACCCCATGCTTGCCAACCCTTTTGATTTCTCTGCCCCTCTCCCTCCTGTTCTCCTGGAGTGATCAAGATCTGCCCATCCACTATATTTATTAGAAATAGTATCACTGCTGTTTGTGATTGGGTTTTTTAACATATTTGTCAGTTGTCCCTAAACAGAGAGCGAGAGAGACGAGCAGACAGTCTGCCCCTCCTCGCAGATCATCACACAAGGCGATCCTTTCAACTTCATTGTTGCAGAAGAAGCGACGCCCCGCAGGAACACATAAAAAGCTTTAAGTTATAAATGTATGAGGTTATTATAAATAATAATACAAAGATCAGCTCTTTATTGTGATTAGAAAAGAGCAGAGGAGCAGAACCGCTTGTTGACCGGCACGGAGAAATGCACTTCTGGTGTGAACAGCCAGGCTTCTGCTCGCAGGGGAAATGACCTAGTGTGGCACTTCCTCCTCCTGTGTGTCCCTGGTGTTAGGCCAACAAATCCTCCAAACTACATGACAATTGCTGTTGTTGTTTGTAATTGCCTACTAAAATGACCAATGTGAGTGTTTCTTCACGTGCCGTCACTATGGCTAAGGTTTGGTGAGATTTAGGCACAGAAAGTAGGCTATTTGGTTAAGGTTAGGGAACAATCATAATCATGGTTAAAATAAACCAACACTGGCTTTTGGTGGGAAACAAGATGCAAACAATCTCCGCTGTCAAAGTCATACACTTTGTACACCCCGCCACCTGGCGTCCTCCCTACTGCGTTTTGCGCCACTCTAATAACATCATGCTACTTCTGCCTTTGCTTCTGCGGGACAACAGTCATAATTTTCAGTAGCATAGGACACTGTGTTGGCAAAACGTAAAAATTGGTATTTTTGTCAAAAACAAAAAAATGCAATGTCGAACTTACGCTTTTGGTCTGAAAGCCCTGTTAGGCAGTACACTGATCCTACTATAGTATACTACGCTATAGGCTACAGGCTACTGTGCTCACCCACTGTAAGTCAGTTTTGAGAATAAGCTCCCTCATGCAGGAAAGACTTAAACCAGTCTGTCATTCACATAATGTATGTGATATCTGGTGTATACTGTATATTTTAGTGTTTTCTATCACTGGATTAACCTCTGACCTCTCTGCTACACCAATCAGTGGTCTTTTTATATATGATGATCTTTGAATTTGATCTCTTAAAGGAGCTATATGTAAGAATTTTAGTTTAAAACATTCACAATTTAGCTAAAATTATCAACAGAATATGAAGAATTAACAGTTTTGACATTATGCCAAGATGTCTATGTATCGTGTTGCAGAGATATCTACTGAAGTTAGCATGCTAACCAGCTAGCCCCGGCCCTGTCCTGTCTCATAATACCATTTGGTACCTCAAGAGGCGATAGTGAGTCACTGTAGCGTCCAGTCTGCCCTCAGTCCAACATGAGAGGATGAAGAAGTAGCGTTGCCCCGAGGGCAAGAAACCGCGTTCCGCGTACTGTTAAGTAAACAGCTATTAATGCTACCGTTGGCTATTTAGCGATAGCTTATAAAGGTAACTAATTGTATAATGTTACTGACAGTGTTGACATGTTTGCTAAGTTAGCTGTTTGTTGAAAGAAAAAAAGACATATTGTAAGCACTGTGCATTTCCTTGTTTCTTATGAAGGGGTGGACACCTTTCTGGTGACATGCTGCTCCCAATTAGCTTGGAGTATGAATTCGATAGGTGGTCAATTCTTACATATAGCTCCTTTAAAGAGTCAGTTCACCCAAATGACACAAGGCACATACTTCACCCAATGTATGTCCACACTAATACAAACATTTGGGATACATAAGTTTACACAGCAAATGATATCAGCTTCCCTGAGACCAGTCTAAAAAGGAAATGTGTACCTATAGTATGTAGACTAAATTTCTGTTATTGTGAAAAGAGAGCTTTTAAAAGATGGTACAGTTGTGTATCTTATAAAAAGACTACAAATGCAAGATTAATAATATTATTTTTCCATGTGCAAGATTTACACAGGAAATTATATTTCAATGTGTAACTACCACTAAAGATGTTGTAGTTGTTTGTAGTTGCAGCTTTAGTAGCATTATTAATCCAGAGGCACCTCCTGAAACGTGCCATGGTGTAGCACATGTTTGTGTTGTGTTATACATTTTGGACTGCACATTTTGCAGTGGAAGATCACAAGATCACAAGGAACATGCAATGCATTTCCAGACTGTGAAATATCTGATAATTCATGGGCAGCCAAGGTGAGCAGGTCAGGCTAACTGGACCCTCTGACATCACACTGACTATTATGTAATGAAGCATCAAATAGAGGAGCTCAGAGGGACGGGACAGTTGCACAACATGGTGACACTGAATTCAGTATGCTGTGAAATTTTGACATGCAGTGTCAGCTGTCTGTGTAGGTATTTCTCAAGGGTGAAAGTGTGTGTGTGTGTGTGTTTGCATGAGTCAGAGACTTTTGATATCCTTGCTGGCTGGTTTGCATTGATCTCCATTCAACCCCTTTCAGCACCATTGTAAGGTACAACTTCAACTCTAGTCAAGTTATACATTTGATGATTTTTACTCCAGGTGACTGATGTATACATGAAGTGTACTCACAAAAAGAATGCACATAAGAACTGTTTTATGTTCAGTTTGTTGCATGGTTAATGACTCTATGTAACTCTACAAAAGCTGCTTGGCACAATTACAAGGAGATGATGGTGCCAAACCAAGGATAAAATGAGTCTAATGTCCAAGTAAGGTTAGACAGGACTATGTCAGGGCACCTGATGGTGCAAGGGAAAGCAGCCCATCACCACAAAGCCTCTGGCAGTGGTTGGTGAGTAGCGACGCAACAAGTTTAACATTGTTTCCCAGTAGCTTGTAGCTACTTTTTTTTTTTTGCATTCATAGCATTTTAATGATATTGAAAGAAGAGCTTGACAGGAAACATGGAGATATAGAGAGAGGTGGATGACATGCAACAAAGGTCCCTTGCTGGAATCGGACCAGGGACATTGCACATGCTGTATATGTGTCATGTGGGCTGGTGTTGGGTGAACAGTGCTAGCAGCATGTAGTCAGCAGAAGCTACAGGACAGTAGCTAGCATAGAGTTCCGACAAATAAGACTGCTGTAGTCCATCACATCTAAACAAAGCACCACTGTGTGGCCCAAATTAGTATTGCAGTAGAACCACAAAATCTGACTGTTACTTATGGCATGCATCTTAACCACTAATCTTCCAGGACTCCCCTAGCATATCTGTTTTCAAAATCATGCAATGTTTCCAGTAGTGAGCTGTTTTTCCCCCAAAATAGTAGGGTAGCATGACCAAACTCTACATCACAATATTTTATTTTCTCTTGGAAAAAAAGACTGTGCTGCATCCACATTGCACACAGATTTGTCACCTCCACATCTACTGATTCAGGAGAAAATCGAGCAAGTGCAGAGAGAAAGTGGGACAGACAGCTGGCCAGCTGGGTGGGAGCTGGTGCTGGACCAGCTCACACAAAAGGGCCAGATATACTCCAAAACAGACATGAACAGCGGACACACAGGCAATTCTGTTTATGCTACGTGGGTGTCTGCCACATGATGTGTTCAAACATATATTTGTTGATGCAAGGTGCATCGGTTTATTATATTGCCTCATGGGCTTCGATTTGTGTATGGATGGTTGGGACGTGTCCCTATCAATTTTAAGGTACTGCTGAATTGTCCCTACCGATATTTTATCAATCTCAAATGATCTTGACTTTTAAAGTCCTCATAGTGTTACCGGTAAGATCTATGCATAGTTGCCAGGTTTGTGTGTTGTCTGCAAAGAGTGAGCTTTTTTAATGGAGTGAAAGAGTGAGATATGGTGGATACCTGACCTAATGATCTAGCAACCGTCAGGCTGTACTATGCAATGTAGGCCAGCTGCAGCACTGGCTGATTTCAGGCATAAGGTGTTCTTGCTCAGACATGTCATTTTTCCCAAACAACTTTATGAACCCACTGTTGGTAATGGTTGGTGACAGTCCAAACATTTCTCATCTTTCCTATATTAATAAAATAATAATAATAAAATAAAACGTGCATTTTGGCTGCCCAGCGGAAAAAATTCTTTACCAAATATAAAACCAAACCTATGCCCTTGTATTGCTTAACAGCGTTTTTTATGAGTAGCTTGTAGTGTAGCTTACTACTTTTAACAAAGGTGTGACTGTAGCTTAACTACTTCCAATCAAGAGTGGTTTACAGATTCACTAGCTACAGTTTCAAAGTAGCTTCCCCAACACTGGCCCCTTGTTCAATACGTTATGGTTTCTTTCCTGGTGTTTCATCGAACACAAGAGGTAGTGTCTGTTTGTTTTTGTGACTGGGTACACTTATGCTTTTGTGCATATACAGACTTTAGGTCTTCAGCGTGCAGAATTTTATATAACTGGTTGAATGCTGCAATTTCAGTGTAAGTAGCTTCTAAACAGTAACATATGTTTCTGATAGGAATGCCCCTGCTTTAAATGAACCCCTCGTCCACATAAGAACTCAGTGAACAGCAAAACAGTTTATGTCTTCAATTACATTTAAAAGAATACCACAAGGGCAAAAATGATGATAAAGATTTCCATATGAGGAATGTGCATTACTGGTGCAGCGTGTTCTCTTTGGAGAATACAGTCTGGCATATTCCTTGGAAACACTTTCAGTCATCCCAAACAGCCAAAAGTTATGCAATAACACAATGAAACAGCAGAGTTAGTTTGAAAAATTTAAATTTGATAATGTAACGATTCCTCATGATGATGTAAACTAGTGCATCATTATACTTAAGCGGAAACAGTTACACAGAAACTAGTCTTTTGGCAAAGAAAAGTCGTGTTTATTATGGTTGGAAACTCATGCTAATTTTTCTTTAATTATCTGCCTTGAATGATAAAATGGTATTTAAAACAACACAGAGGCATGCAACAATCCACTCTTAACATGATTATTAGAGTATTATTTATTAGAATTGTATTCAAAAACTTAAGCCTGCTTTCACCGCTCAATTAATTTTCATTAAACTCGCATTCAATGGAAACATTCATTAAAAGCACAAAAAAATGTTTCTCATAAACTATGTCAAATTGAATGATTTGCAGAAAATATTAGCAGCTTTGATCACAAGTGACAGTAGCAGCTCTGTTCAGAAGAAGGAAAATATTTCTCCCTAACTCAACACCTTTTACTTGTTTGTCGTGTTAATTTTTCGACACTTTTCGGCACATTTACTGTACAGTGGTGCTGTTATCTGATCCGTGAAGACATCCACAAACTGAGCTAAACTACCTGAAGGTTCCGCTTACCGTCACGCAGCATGCAGAGACATGAAAAAAGGCCTTGTGAGTTTGTGTTACTCATGTTAAAGAAAATAAGCCATATCAATGTAACTGTACCTTGTGGGAAGATGTGTCAGGTTATTTTTCATACGTTAAGCACCTTTGTTTTCCACAATTCTAGAAGTAGCCCATTAGCCTATTTATTGTTTATTGTTGAAAGACAACAGACTTGCCTCCTCTACCAGAATATAATATTATCCATAAGAAGAGAAGAGAAAAATCTTTCTAATGAATAAAGAAAGTTGTTTATGGTTCTTTTGTTACACAGACCTACATAAGCATGTACACAATTGCAACAGCCCATTTGCCCTCTTTGGCTGAGCTACCCCGCTGGAGGATGCCGTATTTATGCCGTTGTGGTTGCATAAATACGGGTAGCCCATAATTGCTAAAGTTGGACTAAATTAAGCCGCCATATCATTCAAACAGACTACCAGCAGGTGAAGCATTACAATAGAAATGTCAAGCAACCATTTCCGACATAATTAAAAGTGGGGTATGCGATTCTAATCCAATAGACGCCTTTTTCAAATTCAGCGAATATCTCCTTACGGTCCACTAGCTGTCCGTTCAGTGTGTGCGCTGAAAAAAAATCTGGTGTCTGTACACAGCCCTAGCTCTGTAAATGGGAAATATACAAAATCAAGTCAAGTTTATTTATATTTCACATTTCATACGACAGATATAGACAAAACATATAAGATAACATATAAGATAACATATAAGGTAAAGAGGTATTACATATATGAAAACATATGATTATGGTATTACAATAAAAATGGAATAAGAAGGGTGTTATTATTATTAAAAAATGAATAATAAATAAAAATATTGATTCTATGATAAAGATTTACCCGTTATGAAGTAGAATATGAATATGAAGTAAGATACTTCTAATAACTATAGTGAAATATGGGATGGTAAGGCCAGACAATATGTTCATGAAATCCCAAATGACATTTTGTAATTGTTCTGTATTCTAGTACATATTTTTACATACAAAACTAGATATAGCCTACTCCAGTCTAATTCCTGGGCTTCACGAGGAAGCATTGAGTCAAGTCACTGTCAGCATCACGTCCATGAAAATTCAACTGGCTACACTAAAGTGTTCCGTTGTCTTAGTGCATTTTTTTGCAGGTAGAGATGAAATTTGACAATTTAGTCAGACGTTCAGAATTGAAATGATTAGAATTGTTGAAGTATATCTAAGGTACTTGCTATTTTAAATAGTAGTTCTACCATGCCCAAGAAATTTTGAATGGAAAATGCTGTGGACAATGGTATTCTTAATTCTGATTCTAATAATTAAATTTAAGATAGATGCAACCACAAGGCTCCAGACCAGAGTGAGCTAGAGCATCAGGAGACACATCAGACAAGTACATATGAGGGTGGTAATGGCTGAGTGTGAGAGAGTTACTATAAAGGGCCATGCCAGTAAGAGTGGGATAAAGAGAAAGATAGATGCTGTGGACAATGGTAATGTTTACAATTCTGAATTGTATGTATGTTTATAAAGTGTCTTTGTGACACTTTGTTAAAGTGATATAGAAATAAAATGGAATTGGATTGAAAAGAATGGCAGCATTTTGCCTGGCACTGTCTTTATATTATTGTCTCTGGAAATGACATAGATAGAAATGTTTATTATATAAAGCCAGACATTGTGGTATTCATTCATGGAGATATGAGTACAATCAAAACTTGGTTTTGGATGATACAGCAGATTATATTCAATTTCCAATGACTTGAATTAGCTAAATCTTACTTTTATATTTAAAATTTTTACTTTACATGATATACACAAGCGAATAAAGTATTACATTTAAATATATTCAAGTATTAAAATTGCTTAGTATTTTTAGATTTTTTGTATATCTTTTTACATGTTGATGTGTTTAAAGAAACTGCATTCTAAAATACCACATGATTTAAATGTAGTTGATACAGGGGATGCTTAACTTTGAAAATAACTAACTTTACACTACACCATGAACTATAAAACGTGACATACATGTCATAGTGCATCTAAAGTTTGCATACATTTATTTGATAAATTATAGTAAAGCAGAAAGTACAATTTGTCTGTGAAGTTTTGAGGTTCTCTTTGGCTGAAACTTATAATATTATTATAAGTTTCCCTTCGGGGATCAATAAAGTATTTCTGATTCTGATAATATTACTGTATATTAATATAATAAAATAGAAAATAAGAATATTTTATTATCCTATTATATTATTATGTCACTCTACATTGTAATGTATGTATATTCTCCATTTTTCCCCCTTTTCTTTTGAAGTCTTTCTTTTTCCGATTAGATAGTCTGAGGACAAAGGATATCCTTAGGGCCCGATCAGACAGAGCGCTAGGCACAACGCACTGCCTTTTTTGTTGAATGAAAACAAATCTCAAGTACTGTACTAATTTACCTCCAGGCCTGCTGCTTTCTGTTCAAATCATTGTAACTACGGTTGGTAAAATTCAGGTATTCAGCAACAGCCACCACTAGTATGTCCTCCATGATTGTTAATTCCAAGCAACTGTAAACTCTGTTGTCACCACCACAGAAGCCCTGCCTCTCAATTAATTAATTGGACAGTCAGCTCTGAGTTGAGGTTTTTTCAACTCGAGGCACTCAGAGCGCTGCTGCAAAAATGCGCGGCACCCAGGGTGTAAGGTTCAGGTTCAGGTTCTGTAGGCAGTAAGCGTTACAAACGCTTACTGCCTACAGAAAATAACTGCAACAAGATCTCTCTCACAGCAAAAATCAGGGCCTTAGACCTCTGAAATAAATGTGCAAATTTTTTATAAATAAAATAGACTTGGCTTGACTCTGAAGTATAGTGAAGTAGAGGTATAAAACAGCACAAAATTAAAATATTAAAGAAGTGTATAAGTACCTCAAAAGTGGAAATCAGTAAAGTACTAGAGTATGTTTTTAGTTACTTTCCACCACTGGTTATCAGTGTGTAAACACTCACATGTTGCAACACTCTATTCTTCATGCCACACTCCTGACTCTCCTCAGCGAACCTCGTGCCACTGACCTGCTTGCAGCTGATGACGATAGTGGCTGTGCTCTTTGGTCAATATTTGTGCAGGCAGACGGTGTTCCAAAAGGTGCCCTCAGGACCCCAGGTCTGGCTGTTTATCGATAAGCAAGTCCAAAACAAACACAGGTAAACAACTGATGACGAAAGCAGAGTTGATACCAACCTGTCAATCAGTCATCCTTCAAAAAAATGGTAGCTGTTCTTTGGAACAACTTGTCATTGACCTGTTGTATATATGTATCTCAAATTTAGATCTGCCAGAGAGTCTCACCTACTTTGTCACAATGTTAAAGTAGCCTACACACTGAAACACTATGAACAAGAGTTATGTGAAGATTAGAATCCCCAACTCTGAAATATGACAATAGCATAACTTGATATTCACCTGTCTTTCTCGGGTAACACACCTTTGGTTTTACGGTATGAAATCTGAAGTCATTTTGATCAGGGATAGGCTTTGGTCAAGATTAAGTGAGACACCCTTTAAATGGAAATCAAAATGTTGCTTCCAGTAGAAAACTTAATGTCATCCGTTAGGAATCGAAGCTGAATCACCAGAGTTAACGGGAACATGTAGTGCCAGTCCAACCACCTATCCTCCACACATTTTCCTCTGAACTGTTCCAATTTCAAACTACTGGCAGTTTCTAGTCATGCTTCATCCTAGTAATCTCTTCCTGGTAAAAAAGCATACCATATTTCGCATATATCACATTTTGAGCACAAAGCAAATTGCATTTTAAAGCATTGTGCTCTGAAAAGAAATTTTGCTCATGCTGCTGAAAGAAATGAAGGTTTTCCCTTTTATATCAAGCTTTTTTTTTAACTTATTTTTTATTTGAACTTTTTGGCACAGTACAGACCAAAGAAATGAGATAAAATAATAATATAACCTCCATCTTTGGTACTGCGTGACATTATGATCCTATATGTACCTTTGTACTATTTTGCCCTATTATCAAGGTACTCATTATAGTGCATATTATGACAGTACTCATATCATTATACACCAGTGGTGTAAAAAAAGTGTCTGCCCCCTTCCTGATTTCGTGTTTTTTTGCATGTTTGTCACACTTTAATGTTTCAGATTATCAAACAAATTTAAATATTAGTCAAAGATAACACAAGTAAACACAAATGCAGTTTTTAAATGAAGGTTGTTATTATTAAGGGAAAACAAAATCCAAACCTACATGGCCCTGTGTGAAATAGTGATTGCCCCCTAAACCTAATAACTGGTTGTGCCCCACCTGTTAAAACATAAGTGTGGTTTATCACACCTGAGTTCAATTTCTCTAGCCACACCCAGGCCTGATTACTGCCAAACCTGTACTCAATCAAGAAATCACTTAAATAGGACCTGCCAGACAAAGTGAAGTAGACCAAAAGATCTTCAAAAGCTAGACATCATGCCGAGATCCAAAGAAATTCAGGAACAAATGAGAAAGAAAGTATTTGAGATCTATCAGTCTGAAAAGGTTATAAAGCCATTTCTAAAGCTTTGGGACTCCAGCGAACCACAGTGAGAGCCATTATCCACAAATGGCGAAAACATGGAACAGTGGTGAACCTTCCCAGGAGTGGCTGGCTGACCAAAATTACCCCAGGAGCGCAGCAACAACTCATCCAAGAGGTCACAAAAGACCCCACAACAACATTCAAAGAACTGCGGGCCTCACTTGCCTCAGTTAAGGTCAGTGTTCATGACTCCACCATAAGAAAGAGACTGGGCAAGACGAAAATCACTGCTGAGCCAAAAGAACACTAAGGCTCATCTAATTTTTGCCAGAAAACATCTTGATGATGCCCAAGACTTTTGGGAAAATACTCTGTGGCTTGACGAGACAAAAGTTGAACTTTTTGGAAGGTGTGTGTCCCATTACATCTGGCGTAAAAGTAACACCGCATTTCAGAAAAAGAACATCATACCAACAGTAAAATATGGTGGTGGTAGTGTGATGGTCTGGGGCTGTTTTGCTGCTTCAAGACCTGGAAGACTTGCTGTGATAAATGGAACCATGAATTCTGCTGTCTACCAAAAACTCCTGAAGGAGAATGTCCGGCCAACTGTTCGTGACCTCTAGCTGAAGCGAACTTGGGTTCTGCAGCAGGACAATGATCCAAAACACACCAGCAAGTCCACCTCTGAATGGCTGAAGAAGAACAAAATGAAGACTTTGTAGTGGCCTAGTCCAAGTCCTGACCTGAATCCTATTGACATGCTGTGGCACGACCTTCAGTTCATGCTTGAAAACCCTCCAATGTGGCTGAATTACAACAATTCTGCAAAGATGAGTGGGCTGAAATTCCTCCACAGCACTGTAAAAGACTCATTGCAAGTTATCGCAAATGCTTGATTGAAGTTGTTGCTGCTAAGGGTTGCCCAACCAGTTATTAGATTTAGGGGGCAATCACTATTTCACACAGGGCCATGTAGGTTTGGATTTTGTTTTCCCTTAATAATAACAACCTTCATTTAAAAACTGCATTTGTGTTTACTTGTGTTATCTTTGACTAATATTTAAATTTGTTTGATGATCTGAAACATTTAAGTGTGACAATGCAAAAAAAAAAAAGAAATCAGGAAGGGGGCAAACACTTTTTCACACCGCTGTATATGTATAGTTGCCCACCTGTGCCCCACAGTTCCAGGGGGGTTAATATTAGCTGTTATATGTGGTGTTCTAAAAAACCTGGTTATAGTCTTCCGCCTAAATTCTCTCCATGTATTTGAGACCAAAACTGTTTTCTGTACCAGGCTGTAAACATGTTTATTTCTGCTGTGAAGTTGTGCATTTTAACATGGGGGCTTATAGAGATTGACTTGCTTTTGGAGCCAGCCTCAAGTGGCCATTCACTAGCAAGGACCACACCATCAACAGATGCATTTAAATGATTTATTAATAAAAACGAAATATTATGAGTAAAGCTTGAACTCTTGTACTTCTTCAGACTATGCTGCGTTGTGGGTAAGCTTCAGTGGGGAATCTGCCGTAGCACCTGGGCATGACGGACCCCCCAAAGCCTCCAGTTACTTGAGACAAGATTGAGCGGGTCTGAGATCTTTGAGATCTGACTGAATGTAGCAGTGATATGCTTGAGAGAACCGACGGCCCATGATTGTATTAAGTCCTCGGGGATGCCGTTGCGGTAGCCGAGGTGGCAGCTACGATTCTGAAGGAGTGACCACCAGAGTACTGGATAGGAGAAATACTGGCCAAGGAGAGTACGTTGTGGAAAGTGCTGGTGGAACGAGTAGGCACTTTTCTGGACTCAGAGAGAATCTGTCATGGTATTGCTGGGATTTCTGGAAATTTGCAAGGGTCTCAAAGATTCTGCTGTGATTGGACTGTGATGTAAAAGTTAGGTGTAAGCTGACTGGATTGATTTGTTTTGGTTCGCTTTAAGTAAATACCATGGCTTTGTCTGAGAAATTAAACAAGTTGGAAATGCAGGCGTGATGGTGTGGGTTGAAGCGAAGGGTAGAGGCGGTGAATCCGTGAGCGTCTGAGGAAACCAAAAGTAAGAGAGAACAGGCTTCTACAGTTTGAGCAACATGGGGGATGTTGTATCTGGAGCGGATGGTGTGGATGCAGACTGACAACAAGTCTGTGGTTAGAGGAAGGTGGCGAGGACTGGCTCTTGACAAAGAAGTCTTCTGAGAAGTGAAGTTATCTAAGGATGGCTGGAGGCCAGGTTAGGAGTTTAGAGAAGCCTTAGCCACTAGGTTAAACTTTTGATAGTAAGTGTTTTGATGCCCATCACGATATGGGAGTAGGTAACCAAACAGGTCATGGTTATAAGATCATAGGACGGGTGGTTATGTTGTGGAAATTCTTCCAAGCTGACAAGAAAGATGAGACAGTTGATGGTGATATGCTTTTGATGATATCCCCGGGAGGGGCCGAGGCTCTGAACTTCTGAAATGAGAAACTGGAAGAGTCAGTGATGGCACTGGAATGAACGGGAACATGAGCTGTGCTTAGAACATATAGGTGTTTAACAGATTGCCATGTTAGGCATGCATGAACTGTATGATAGATGGGGCGTTGGAGCAAACTTTGTCGATTATGTTTACATCTGCAAGGTTGTTGAAATATATGAGGATGGGCTTGCGGGATCATTCATGGCCCAGCAGAATAGCTGCGGCTATTATGGGGTAGATTTCAAAGAGAGCGGAGGAAGCGACCTAGCATTCCTTTTGTGAGCTCCAGGGCAATTCTACTGCGAACCATCTTCCATTGTAGAAACCCCCAAACCCAACATAAGGAGCAGGGTCAGTGTACAGATAGATGTCGTGTGGGTAAGTCAGTTGTATGTTGTAGAAGAAGGTGATACCATTCCATTTGGCAAGAAAGTTGAACCAAACCCGGAGTTTGGCATGGCTTGGACTTTCCAGAGAGATGGAATGGTTAGTTCATTCACTGAAGATTGAAAGTGATTGATAGTGAGAAATAACGGCTCGCCCTTGTAGAATGATACTTTGGTGAAGTTAAGGTGACCTAGGAGGGAGAGAAGCTGGCATTTGGTGCAGCATGGGGTGAAGAGGAAATTTGCTTAGAGCAGGAAGAATTAGAGCAGGAAGATGCTGGATGAGACAGGGCACCACATGTGGAGCATGCTAAGGCTGCACGGGTGGCGAGGATGTGGCAGTAAATTTAATTGTCAAGTGTGCCCCGGCATGAGTCCTGGCGTGCTGAAGACAGGCTGCGGCTTTGGCGGCAGAGTGGATGTGATATGGTAGAAACCATTGCCTCCAAAACAGTGGGCCAGATTAACGATGATGGCCAAGTCCTGCCGGTGGTTGGGAAATTGTGAACCAAATATATCTTCACATTCATAGGTACACTCTCTATTCATCCTGTGAGGGATATGGAGAGGGGTGTCCAGCGCTCCAGGTCATTCTTAATACATTTCATTATTTTGTCACAATTAGCCCCATATAACTGTTGTAAGGAATGAGTGATATATATTCTTTAATCCCTCCTTTAGGCCATTTAAACCCACTCTGGGATTTGACTGAGTGAGGAGTTCCACAATCTATGTCCATGGCTTCTGTTTTATCTACATTGATTGTATACCCTGAATAACAGCCAAACAGCCCCCTTCCAGAGTAAAGTCTGGATCCTTCCCCAGAATGAAAAGAAAATGACAATTTTCAGCAATAATAGCCAAGTGTAGGATTTTCATGCATTGCAATGCATTTCATTTTCATACATTTGAAAACTAAAGTTAACAAAAAAAATAGTGGAGTGAAAAGTACAATATTGACTTCCAAAATGTAGTAGAAGTATAAAGTAGCATAAAATGGAAATACTCAAGTAAAGTACAAGCCCATCAAAATTGTACTTACAGTGGTGTGAAAAAGTGTGCCCCCTTCCTGATTTTTTTTTTTTTTTTTTTTGCATGTTTGTCACACTTAAATGTTTCAGATCATCAAACAAATTCAAATATTTAGTCAAAGATAACACAAGTAAACACAAAATACAGTTTTTAAATGAATGTTATTATTAAGGGAAAACAAAATCCAAACCTACATGGCCCTGTGTGAAATAGTGATTGGCCCCTAAACCTAATAACTGGTTGGGCCACCCTTAGCAGCAACAATTGCAATCAAGCGTTTGCGATAACTAGGATAAATAAGTCTTTTACAGAGCTGTGGAGGAATTTCAGCCCACTCATCTTTGCAGAATTGTTGTAATGCAGCCACATTGAAGGATTTCGAGCATGAACTGCATTTTTAAGGTTATACCACAGCATCTCAATAGGATTCAGGTCAGGACTTGGACTAGGCCTCTCCAAAGTCTTCATTTTGTTCTTCTTCAGTCATTCTTGCTGGTGTGTTTTGGATCATTGTCCTGCTGCAGAACCCAAGTTCGCTTCAGCTAGAGGTTACGAATAGATGGCCGGACATTCTCCTTCAGGAGTTTTTGGGACACAGCAGAATTCATGGTTCCATTTATCACAGCAAGCCTTCCAGGTCCTGAAGCAGCAAAACAGCCCCAGAACATCACACTACCACCATCATATTTTACTGTTTTGTTGTTGTTCTTTTTCTGAAATGCGGTGTTACTTTATGCCAGATGTAATGGGGGACACACCTTCCAAAAAGTTCAACTTTTGTCTTGTCAGTCCGCAGAGTATTTTCCAAAAAGTCTTGGGGATCATCAAGATGTTTTCTGGCAAAAATGAGACGAGCCTTAATGTTCTTTTTGCTCAGCAGTGGTTTTCGTCTTGGAACTCTGCCATGCAGGCCATTTTTGCCCAGTACATTGAGTAAATGTACTTAGTTACATTCCACCACTGTGTATAACAGTGTCTAGGCCTAACATTTATTTCTTTTCACAGAAACTTGCACCTATAGATGAGCTGCTGCTGTTCCTCATGCATCTGTCAGTGGGCTTGCCTCTCAGGGATCTAGCAGAACTGTTTGGCATTCACTGCACCATAGCCAACAGGATTATTGCCACCTGGACGCACTTCCTATACAACTTGCTTGGAAGCCAACGTCTGTGGATCTCACATGAAGCTGTCAGAGCTCACCCTCCACCAGAGTTTTCAGCTTTCCCTGACACACAAGTGGTGCTTGACTGCACTGAAATATTTTGCCACACTACAGGGAACATTTTACTTCACAATGACTATTTTTACTTTTGATACTTTAAATACATTTTGCTGATTATACTTACATACCTTTAATTAAGTAAGGTTTTGAATACAGGACTTGTAATGAAGTATCAGTAAGTATCAGTATAGTGGTTGTTCAAAGAAAAATGTACTGCCCATCAGTCTATGGGAACTCTAAATGCCAAAAAGTGGTAGAGAACCATCTTCAAACTGCCATGTAAAATTAAAAATAATCTCCCTTCTCCCTGATGGTTTTAGCCACCTCACAGCCTCTGTAGATGCGCTGTATGAGAATATCCTCCTCTGCAAAAACAACAAAATCACACCACTCCATCCCTGTAAGTAGGAGCTGGCTTTGCACCTGGCAGTAGTAGCTGTGAGTCTGCTTTAATTTCAATGTGCCACTCTGCATTTTCAAGTAGCTACAATCCACATAGCTCTTCGCGTTGGGACATTTAATTTCTAGTAGTCCGAAGGGTGGGCTCTCAGTCAGGTCAAACACCAGACTGTCAGGAGATGACCCTAACCACAGGACATCTGGGTGGATGATGAACCCACAAGGCCAGTAATTTGTGTTTTTTACTCTGCAGTACTCCTGGATGGCAACCGGTTCCATTGCCAATCCCCTCTTCATTGTAGCCAATTGAGCAACTCATTTTTGAATTCTTTGTGCCTGGTTTTCAGGCAGCAGCCAGGGTCAGTGTGAAATAGTGTGCAGTCTGGAACAGCACTCTGCAACCACAATGTTGCATTGCCACACAGGAACACTCTGCCACTGAAATGTCCCCTGGTGAGCAGTCATCAAAGACAATCAACACATTAAAACAAAATGTTTTCACATTTAGGACTCTACTTACAATACAACACAGTAAATGAAAATAGTAGGTATGTGAATAGGCTAAACCATGTCAGGTAATCAATTGCATCACACACAATATTGTAATCTAAGGACATCCAAATAGATAAGCCTTTATCACCCGTTTCAATTTACTCACTTTCATATAGTGTTAGTAAAACAGTGAACGTTGAACAAGTGAACGTTGAATGCATAACATAGGTGTAGGGTACAAAATCAGCGCTTACCTACCACTGGCCAATGAACCATAAAGATAACTGGACCGTGCATGGATTACACTAAACATACAGTGAAGAACAGCAGCTGTCACAACCAGTTTCTGGGTTTTCCATGAAAGTTAGGTTTAGGTCATTTGGTTGTCATTTTACTACACAGGGTTGCAAAACGAAAAGAAAGATGTGGCACCTTCATGCTACACACACACATAGCTAGCTAACGTTACTAGTTGATGTTAGAAATTGTTACTATGCAACCCGTTGCAAAACGTCAGCTAGCTAGGCTTATTTGAATCCTAATCCTGATGAATCTTAGTTTGAAACTGTGGGGAATTGGACATCATTCTAGTTAGGCATACACTTAATCGTACATCATCAAAACATTTTACACTGAATCGAATAGCCTGTCAAGTTGTCAAAGTTAGCCAACTACAGCTAGCTTGCCAGCCAGCAAGTGTTGTATAACTTACCTTTTTATTGTTGTCAATGTAAGTAGATAGATACACATCTTTAACCCTTTTCCCCTTTTCCTGTTTGGGGCTGAGCTTGCCGCTTGTACTAGCCGATGTACATCGCCGATGGTAATCTTCAGTTGGTGGCATCTTGTGTAAAACAGTGCCATCTTTGTATCTCCTCTTTTGTATCTCGGGACCTGAAGTGTACAAGCGCACACTCAAGGAAGTGGAAATAGAAACACATCATCCCATGCAACTAGCGAATTGACATTAGTCTATACTTATACTGTACCTCCCTCCGACCAACCACACACTTCTTCGGGTTGGCAGCGAGCCCAGGCTGCCTCAGGGACTCCAGCACTGCGGCCACCTGCCGCACATGCTGTTGCTGTGGATGATAGCATCATCAAAGTAGGCATCACTCCATGTCCATGTGGTGTTGGAAGGTGGCCGGGGCCCCAAACAACCCAAACGGAAGTGTGACAAATTGGTACAAACCATATGGAGTGGAGAAAGCAGTTTTTTCCCTTAGACTCTGGAGACAAGGGAATCTGCCAGTAGCCCTTGGTCAAATCCAGCGTCATGAAAAAATAAGCGGTGCCTAAGCGATCCAGGAGTTTTTTGACCCACAGCATCGGATAGGCATCAAAGCGTGACACGTTGTTCGTCCCCTCCTTGAACCGCCACCTTAACGTGGTGGAGGGGTTTGAGTACCCGAATGACCCTGGGAGCTATGTTGCCTGGGGCTGTATGCCCCTGGTAGGGTCACCCATGGCAAACAGGTCCAGGGTGACGGGTCAGACCAAGAGCGGTTCAGAAGACCCTTATGGATTATTTAAAATCAAGGCCAGTTACGTCGCCCGGATTGGCGCTACCGGGGCCCCACCCTGGAGCCAGGCCTGGGGTGGGCGCCCGACGGCGAGCGCCTGGTGGCCGGGCCCCGTCCGGGCACAGCCCGAAGGAGCGACGTGGGGCCGTCCTCCCGTGGACCCACCACCCGCAGGAGGATCCGTAAGGGGCCGGTGCAGAGAGATCTGGGCGGCAGTCGAAGGCAGGGGCTTCGGCGACCAGATCTCCGGACACAGAAACTGGCTCTAGGGACATGGAATGTCACTTCGCTGGGGGGAAGGAGCCTGAGCTTGTGCGGGAGGTTGAGCGTTACCGGCTAGATATAGTCGGCCTCGCCTCCACGCACAGCCTGGGCTCTGGAACCCGTCTCCTCGAGAGGGGCTGGACGCTCCATTTCTCTGGCGTTGCCGGGCGGGGAGAGGCGGCGGGCTGGTGTGGGCCTGCTCATAGCCCCACAGCTCAGCCGCCACGTGTTAGAGTTTACCCCAGTGAACGAGAGGGTCGCGTCCCTCCGCCTCCGGGTGGGGACAGGTCTCTCACTGTTGTGGCGGCCACGGGCCGAACAGCAGTGCAGAGTACCAGGCCTTCTTGGAGTCCCTGGGAGGGGTACTAGACAGTGCACCACCCGGGGACTCCGTTGTTCTACTGGGGACTTCAACGCCCACGTGGGCAGCGACAGTGACACCTGGAGAGGGGTAATCGGAAGGAACGGCCCCCTGATCTGAACCCGAGCGGTGTTCAGTTGTTGAACTTCTGTGCTAGTTACAGTTTGTCCATAACTAACACCATGTTCAAGCACAAGGGTGTCCATCAGTGCACGTGGCACCAGGACACCCTAGGCGGAGGTCGATGATCGACTTTGTTGTCGTATCATCTGACCTCCGCCGCGTGTCTTGGACACTCGGGTGAAGAGAGGGGCGGAGCTGTCAACCGATCACCACCTGGTGGTGAGTTGGATCCGCTGGCGGGGAGGAAGCCGGACAGACTTGGCAGGCCCAAGCGTATCGTGAGGGTCTGCTGGGAGCGTCTGGCGGAGCCCTCTGTCAGCAGGGTCTACAACTCACACCTCCGGGAGAGCTTCTCCCAGATCCCGGGGAGGTTGGGGACATTGAGTCCGAGTGGACCATGTTTTCCACCTCCATTGTCGATGCGGCGGCTCGTAGCTGTGGTCGCAAGGTTTCTGGTGCCTGTCGCGCGGCAATCCCCGAACACGGTGGTGGACGCCGGAAGTAAGGGATGCCGTCAGGCTGAAGAAGGAGTCCTATCGGGCCTTGTTGGCTCGTGGGACTCCCGAGGCAGCTGACAGGTACCGGCAGGCTAAGCGTGCTGCAGCCCGAGGCGGTCACAGAGGCAAAAACTCAGGACTGGGAGAGGTTCGGAGAGGCCATGGAGGAGGACTATCGGTCGGCCTCAAAGAAATTCTGGCAAACCGTCCGACGGCTCAGGAGGGGGAAGCAGTGCTTCACCAACACCTTGTATGCGGTGCGGGTGGAGAGCTGTTGACCTCGACTGGGGATGTTGTCGGACGGTGGAAGGAATACTTTGAGGATCTCCTCAATCCCGCTGTCACGTCTTCCGAAGAGGAAGCGGAGGCTGGGGACCCGGAGGCGGACTCATCCATCACCCTGGCCGAAGTCACTGAGGTTGTTGGCAAGCTCCTTGGTGGCAAGGCTTCGGGGTGGATGAGATCCGTCCTGAGTATCTTAAGTCTCTGGATGTTGTGGGACTGTCTTGGCTGACACGTCTCTGCAACATTGCGTGGCGGTCTGGGACAGTGCCTCTGGACTGGCAGACCGGGGTGGTGGTCCCTCTGTATAAGAAGGGGACCGGAGGGTGTGTTCCAATCACAGAGGATCACACTTCTCAGCCTCCCGGTAAGGTCTATTCCAGGGTACTGGAGAGGAGAATTCGTCCGATAGTCGAACCTCGGATTCAGGAGGAGCAGAGTGGTTTTCGTCCCGGTCGTGGAACACTGGACCAGCTCTATACTCTCCATCGGGTGCTCGAGGGTTCATGGGAGTTTGCCCAACCAGTCCACATGTGCTTTGTGGATCTGGAGAAGGCATTCGACCGTGCCCCGGGCGCTTTGTGGGGAGTGCTCTGGGAGTATGGGGTCCGGGGCCCTTTGCTAAGGGCTGTCCGGTCCCTGTATAACCGGAGCAGGAGCTGTGTTCACATTGCCGGCAGTAAGTCAGACCTGTTCCCGGTGCATGTTGGACTCCGCCAGGGCTGCCCTTTGTCACCGGTTCTGTTCATAATTTATATGGACAGAATTTCTAGGCGCAGTCAGGGGCGGAGGGTGTCCGGTTTGGGAACCACAGGATCTCATCTCTGCTGTTTGCAGATGATGTCGTTCTGATGGCTTCTTCAAACCAGGACCTGCAGCATGCACTGGGACGGTTTGCAGCCGAGTGTGAAGCAGCTGGGATGAGAATCAGCTCTTCCAAATCTGAGGCCATGGTTCTTGACCGGAAAAAGGTGGTTTGCTCTCTTGGCGTGGGTGGGGAGTCCTTGCCCCAAGTGGAGGAGTTTAAGTATCTCGGGGTCTTGTTCACGAGTGAGGGACGGATGGAGCGTGAGATTGACAGGCGGATCGGTGCAGCGTCTGCAGTGATGCGGGCGCTGTATCGGACCGTTGTGGTAAAGAAGGAGCTGAGTCGAAAGACAAAGCTCTCGATTTATCGGTCAATCTCACGCTCCTGCCCTCACCTATGGTCATGAGCTTTGGGTAGTGACCGAAAGGACAAGATCGCGGATACAAGCGGCCGAAATGGGCTTCCTCCGCCCGAGTGGCTGGGCGCTCCCTTAGAGATAGGGTGAGGAGCTCAGTCACACGGGGAGCTCGAGTAGAGCCGCTGCTCCTCCACGTCGAGAGGAGCCAGCTGAGGTGGCTAGGGCATCTGATCCGGATGCCTCCTGGACGCCTCCCTCGGGAGGTGTTCTGGGCATGTCCCACCGGGAGGCGGCCCCGGGAAGACCCAGGACACGCTGGAGGGACTATGTCTCTCGGCTGGCCTGGGAACGCCTCGGGATCCCCGGAGGAGCTGGAGGAAGTGTCTGGGGCGAAGGAAGTCTGGGAGTCCCTGCTTAGACTGCTGCCCCCGCGACCCGGCCCCGGATAAGCGGAAGAAGATGGATGGATGGATGGACGTTGTTCGTCTTGAGATAGTCCACACAGAACCGTATAGTCCCATCCTTCTTGACCACAAGCAGGATGGGACTAAACCAGGCAATGCTGGACTCTTGATTACCCCCATCTCCAACATGGCCTTTAGTTCCTCCTGAACCACTTTTTGTTTGTGTTGAGGCAACCAGCAGGGCCGTGAACGTACCGTCACGGTGAGTCTGTATATGATGCTCTATGAGATTTGTGCGGCCTGGCAGGGGAGAGAACACATCAGCAAAATGCTGTTGCAACTCGGCAACATCTGCTCTCTGGGCTGGTGTGAGATTGTTGTCATAAGGATTTTAAAACCTCAGGCCCCAACTCATCTATGTCTTTCACCGTCATCACCAGAGAAACAGACTCTGCCTCTCTCCATGCTTTGAGGAGGATGAGGAGGTAAATTTGCATTTCCCCTCCCCTGTCAGACTGCACAACCTCATAGTCCAGCTCTCAGGTCCAGAACGTATTGAACCTCATTCTTGCTCAGACCTTCCTCCCAGCTTTAACTAGGTCCAGAACCCCCCGTGGTTTCCTGCTGAATAACAGCTTGAAGGGAGAAAATCCCATGGAGGCCTGGGGTACCTCCCACTGCAAACAGAGGATCTAACCACCTATCCCAATTACGCTCATCCTCATGCACAAATTTACGGATCATGGACTTCAAGGTTTTATTCAGATGCTCGACGAGACCGTCAGTCTGAGGATGGTAAACACTGGTTTGAATTGCCCAAGATCGAGATGCCCAATAATCCATAAAGTTCTCTGTGTGCGTGACAAATGAGGTGCCCTGGATCTCTTTCATGATCCCAACTCAGTAGATGACCTGAAACAGTGCCTGTGCCATGTTCTTTGCAGAGATGGTGCATAGAGGCACTGCTTCATGATATCGTGTTGCATAATCTACCAGAACTAACACAAAACGATATCCATGTATGGTCCGGTGAAATGGCCCGATGAGGTCCATACCAATACGATCAAATGGGATCTCCATAAGTGGTAATGGGAGCGAAGACGCTCTCGGGATGGCTGGCTGGTTAACCATCTGGCAATAAGGGCAAGACGCGCACCAGCGGTGAACATCTCCCCGAATCCCAGGCCAATACAATCAGGCCATTATCAGGTCTAGTGTCTTATTAAACCCCATTTGCCCGGCCACTGGGTTATAATGACCCGCCTGTTTCCCAACAGCCTGTCGGTACCAGCAAGTGGGTAATTTCCTCTCGACTCACTCTGTACAGCCTGTCCCTAATCAAAGCAAAGTGTGGATATGACTGTGGTGCATCAGGGTGCACCATCAATCTTTATCATTTGGTTGAAGGCAAAGCGTGGAGTATCAAAATGAGACTGCTCCATTGGAATATCTTCCCTGGATGGTAACATGGGAGTCTGCAAATCCTCTTGCCAAGGCCCCACCTGTTCCTCCTCCCCGTCTGCAGTGCCGGACGACCTCGCATCACAGCTGAGCACAGCACACATATCCCATGTCCCTGTTGGTCATGAATGCACACCCCTACACACTGCCCCACTAACCTATTAAATACCACTGGAAATTTCGCCATCCATGTTATTCCCCAGGGTTGCTCGTTCATTTCCAGACTGCTGGATATGGCTTCCTCAGTGCCTAATCTGCATAACGTAGATGAAGGCTGTCACTCAGATCTAAAATTCTGGTCCCGTCTGCTGGACCAGTGGAAGGGCATAACCTTCTTCTACAACGATCTCGTTCTTTCCTCTGACTCCCTAAAGATTTACACAGAAACAGCTCCCTCTGTGGGTTTTCACCAGCAAATTGTCTTACCCCTTCCCCAAGCTCAAGGCTTCCTCTGCTGTTCACGAAGTATATCCCATAGCAGTAGCTTGCCATTTGTGGGGAAAGTTCTGGAAACGCAAACACATATCAATGCAGTGCGACAATGCAGCAGTTGTAAGCAATATTAACAAAGGCCGCTTATCCAGTCTAGTAATCATGCCTTTCATGAGACACATCACATGGCTATCAGTCATGCACAATTTCATAATCACAGCCGATCACGTACCAGGTCATGCTAACATCATTGTTGAAGCTTTATCCTGTTTTAACTTCCAGGTATTGAAGAGCCTTTGCCCAGAAGCCATCCCAACACCTATAAGCAGTCACCCCTCAGGAGCAATTTGGGGTTCAGTGTCTTGCCCAAGGACACTTCGACATGTTGTCTGGGGGAAGCCGGGATCAAACTACCAACCTTCCGATTGGATGACCCGCTCTACCACCAAGTCACAGCCACCCATCCTATTAGCATTTTATGGGTTTTTAAAGAGCAGGGAATTCACCGCATCTTCAAATTCATTTGACCCAGCTAAAGACGTCACATTTTCAAATATAACCTTTCACCCAGACTTTTTTAGCATTTTCCTCAAACACTCCAAATTGGGAAGTGCTTGCACCATGATCATCACTTGCACTGATTCTCATTTCTGTCCGTATCACCAAGGATTCACAAACTCCTAACCCCTGACAATAATCCCATGTGCAAATCTTGGTTTAGCTATCATTTAGAACAGATGCTTCTGAAAAGTAGCATACCCCCAAAGCATTATTCAGGACACTCATTTAGAATAGGTGCTGCAACCTCTGCTGCCATGCAAGGTCTTTCAACAGCTTCTCTCCAACAACCTGGTCGCTGGTCATCCTCGGTTTGTGCCTCCTACGTGCGCCCAGAAGCCTCTGCAATCATCCAAGTGCAAAAATCTCTTAGGCCTTAACAGCCATGGTAAGCTAAAGCATAAAGCTGGTGATTGCTGGTTCAGGTTGTCTAACCTTTATTTTGCTGCACTTGTTGCCCCACCCTGGCGTGGTGGGTGTCAGGGAGGGGTGTGTTCCTAAACCATGCAACTGCATGTAGAAACAAAGAGGCAGAAAACTTTAGCTTGCGTTCAGCCCGACTGCCTTGGAAAGTCATTGGTTTAGTATTTCCTATGTTGAGGGAGCAGAATAAATCCTGCAATCAACAAAACGCTTGTTGTAGCATCAGGTAAGTTACAGTATTTTCAAGTATAGGAGATATCACCGTATCTTCAGAAAATACATAAAGTAACCATAATAAGAAAGAGACTGGCCAATAATGGCCTGCATGGCAGAGTTCCAAGACGAAAACCACTGCTGAGCAAAAAGAACATCACGGCTCGTCTAATTTTTGCCACAAAACATCATGATGATCCCCAAGACTTTTGGGAAAATACTGACGAGACAAAAGTTGAACTTATCTCATTGCACTTTTCCTATAGAGCAGGTCTAGACTGTACTCTTTATAATATTAATTACAGAGACCCAACAAATCCCACCATGAGCAAGCATTTGGCGACAGTGGCAAGGAAAAACTTCCTTTAAGAGGCAGAAACCTTGGACAGAACCAGACTCAATGGTGGGCCAAAATTCCTCCACAGCACTGTAAAAGACTCATTGCAAGTTATTGCAAATGCTTGATTGAAGTTGTTGCAGCTAAGGGTGGCCCAACCAGTTATTAGGTTCAGGGGCCAATCACTATTTCACATAGGGCCATGTAGGTTTCGATTTAGTTTTCCCTTAATAATAACAACCTTCATTTAAAAACTGCATTTTGTGTTTACTTGTTTTATCTTTGACTAATATTTAAATTTGTTTGATGATGTGAAACATTTAAGTGTGACAAACATGCAAAAAAATAAGAAATCAGGAAGGGGGCAAACATTTTTGCACACCATTGTAACTTATTCTTTTATCAGTGAACTGTACTATAGTCCCTATGACTTTTACCATTTTTTTTAACTACACACTCTTTATACAGTTATCTTACCTCTTACCTTACTGACCTCTCTGGCCAAATCCATTCGTTGTTGGTTCTGTCTCTAGGCTCATTATTCAAGGTCTCCACCATCCGATGGCTATTTGCTGGCTGACTGTTCATTGCAAGCATGCCTTTGCAGGCTAAACATTCAAGCAAGGAGTCTAGCCTTTGCAGGCTAAGCATTCAAGCAAGCATCCAAGCCTTTGCAGGCAAAAAAAGGGTATTATTTGTGGTAACCACCAATGTTCTGCTTTTGTCATGCCTCATTATGCTTTATCTCTTAGCAGATTATGTCTCCTTGTTCATTCAGTCGTGGCTGTTTCACTCCCACTATGTAAGTAAGCATTCCTTGGGGAACTATCAGGCTGCGTCGAAGTAAGGGCTTGCGTCCCTTCTTTGGGGGATTTATTCTGCCACTGCTCAGGGCAGACCCCCCCCACCACCACCACAAATCTCCTCACGGAGTCTGAGTACCAAAGACTCTGTCAAGATTAACACATCATCTGTGTTTAGAAATTTTATCTTTACTTCAATCACTTGTCTCTCCTAATTGAACTTACTTCTGTCAAGTCAGTTTTATTTATACAGCCCAATATCACAAATCACGAATTTGCCTCAAAGGGCTTCACAATCTGTACAGCATACAACACCCTATGTCCTTAGACCCTCGATTCGGATAAGGAAAAACTCCCTCAGAAACCTCAGGAAGAGCAATTGAGGAAGGATCCCTCTCCCAGGATAGACAGACATACAGTAGATGTCGCATGTACAGAATAGGACCAACATAAATCACAGTGTGGACAATCAGGTTGACAAAATTATAGCTAGACTGTAAACATCTGAAGAATGGATCCAGAAGGATCTCCAACACGGAGACCTGGAAGAGGACAGACTACATAGACTCACAAGAGCAAAGCTCAAGCACACCATTCACACAGGTAGGAGAAAAGAATAAACACACACAGAGGGAGAGAGAGACAAGGACAACATGCACACAACGGAGAGAGAAGAGGAGAGGCCAAATAAGATAAAAATGATGACAATGAAAAAAAGATTAAAAGCAATAATAATAATAATAATAATAATAATAATAATGAAATAGAGTTAGATAAAAGCTAAAACTAGATAAAATATTAAAAAAGACAACAGACTGTTTCAGCAGCTCGGGCATAAAAGCTAAAAGCTGCCTCACCAAAGGTTTAATCCTGTACTTTGGAACAATAGACTCATGCCAGAGGACCTGAGTGGCTGAACCGAAAGACAGCGAGAGACAGAGATAGGCACACAGCTGTGCTTGTGGGACACAGAGGGTTAGAGAGATATAGTATAGTTGTCTGCTCCGGCACAGACACACACACCTAAAAAAAACAAAAAGTGAGGAAGCATTGTCTTCTGTCACTAACACAGTTAAACAAAGCAATCCATGCTTCCAAAATAAGGTCAGTGGTAGGGTGAAAAGCTGATAACTGATCTGCTGCATGTATATGCAGATTTACAGTAACCTGGTCACTACAGTGAATGTAAACGTGTTCTCCGATTGCTTGCCAAATCTCATTTCTCAGAATAACCTGGTTACTTCAGTGCATGTAAACACTCTGAATGTTACCGTTCAACTTCTCCAACATGATTCAAATCGTGTACCTATGCACAAGGGATTTACAGGAAATGATGCACAGAAGCCAGTGCATATGCATTTCTTGTGACATGGCATACAGCATTGGCTTATCAGTTCAAAATTCACACTTTGTTGATTGTCCTTTTTATTCTTCTTTATTAAAGCAATAGGTTCGATGAATCTCCTCAGCCCTTTGTTTGCTTGGTTTCGCCTTACACGAGGCAAACTTATAAGCAATCAGACAACAAACCTCCAGGATAGACTTTTGTTCACAATTTTTGGACCATTTGAGTTTTGCAGTTGTGAACACAAACCGGACCAGTTTGAAAATTTAAACAATGTATCATCTTCGCAGTGGTTCATTCAGGGACCGCACCTATATGTGTGAACCCACCTTTAGCAACAAGGGGGTTGATGAGTGACCCCATTGCTGTTCTTTTAGTTTGTTTGTAGAAATGTGTTTTGTACATGAAATTGGTAGTGTTAAGACAAAACTCTAGTGTTGGATGATCTGGTCCGAGTTGAGGTTGGCTCTGTCTTGCCAGCTGAGATCCTTTGATAGTTGTTGATAAAGTTGTAATAAACCTATGTTGTAATAAACAAATAAACAAGACTGAGACTACGGTAGCATCTCTGTGAGGCTGTACTTTGACACAGTAGTGCTTTTAACGAATGCTAACGTCAGCATGCTAACATGCTTACAACAATGCTAACAAGCTGATGTTCAGCAGGAATAATGTTTACCATGCTCACCATCTTAGTATAGCATGTTAGCATGCTAGCATTTCCTAATTATCGCTAAACACAAAGCAGAGCTTAGGCTCATGAAATGTGGTGAGACAAAGATAAATGAGGAATGTCTAATTAGCTCAAAGGCTGTACTTACATGCATACATGTATCCCCTTCACTTTATAAACAGTTGTCAGGCTCATGCTGGACATCATAATCATTTGGAAGCTTCCCTCAAAACCCTGTTACATGTGGGCTGCAGCTTAATGTGGATGTTTTTAAAATATCTGAATGAAAACACACGGGATATCTCTGCAGTGAGGTCATGTTCACACCCAACAAGTTTAGAGAAGCTTATCCAAACTCTAGATTGTTTCCTCTTTTAGTCTGATTTGTTTGGCGAGATGATAACAGTATCTTTCAAACAAGACATACGTTTTACTTCAGTATAAGTTTATGGTTTGTTGGGAGTGAGAATCTAATCCAAACCAAATATAGGAATCTGCCTCAAAAGACAAAGGTTAATATGCTGACATCTGATAGCAGCAGTTCTCCATGCTTGGAAGGCCGACTATAAAAACATAACCCGTAGTCTAAGTAGAGCTCATATTCAGCTAATTTCTGTGTTCTCGACTGGTTTGGACATCAGAGATAAAATAAATAATGATAAATAAATGCAGCAAAAGCCTGTCATGTAATTACAGAGCATGACATTGAATTGTTTTGCCTCAAACTTGCAATGCACACAAAACTTCAGTCATGTTCAAGTGGGGAATGTTCTCCATTCTCCAGCTTTCAAGAAATAACACCAGAGCTTTACAGGACTGTGGTTCTCACTATGAAACTCTACGCCTTCTCAGGTATGTACAGTATCTGTCATCCATGACAGCAGCTGCTCTGTCTAGGGATCTAGGACACATGTTGATCTTGCAGATATCAGGAACCATGCATTTATGAATATACCAGTGGCTCTCAATGAGCGTTCAGCCATCAACAGGCCCTTATTTCAGTAGCAGTGATAAATACTCTTTTCCATTACAAGCTTTAAAAACTGCCATGTGTCAACAAGCGATGAACTAACCACTGAAGGCCTTCTGCCTTATGTCTAAACACAGGAGACATATTTTCTGGTGCAATTAATATCAGTTCATTTGGCCTAGCAGGTTTATGGAAGCACAGTTACTGCCAATCGATCACAATTAGAAAATATGCATGTTTAAACTGAGAAAAAGCCAGTGTGTTTCCGAACAATGATACAGCTTACTCTACCTATTTGATTATGTATTAACTGTCATTTCGTCAATGGAAACTATTTGTTTTTTTTTCCCCACAATGAAACTAAAACTAAATAAAAAGTAACCTTTGAAAACAAAAACTATGATATAAAGTATTACAATTTTGTTGTTAAATAAAAGTGAAACAATAATGTGAAACATTTACGAATGGACAAATTAATTAATTACTTTTTTAATAAAGTAAAGTCGTGTAAAGTCGTACTGAACGGCCTATATGCATTTGCAGAAACAAACATTGTATCTTCCTGATGGTTAAACAGAATCCAGCAGCATCTTTTATTTTATTAATGTTAAAGCTGCTCTAATCAATATTTTTATACTTACAACAGATCAAATGGCTACAAGTAATGTGAAAGGTGTCACTCTTAGAGATGAACCCACAAATAATTATCATCCAACTCTGCAGTTCCCCTCAGCTCTACAGAGCTTTATAACGTCTTTCGGCTCATTGTTTTGGTTTGTATGTTTGCTTCAGTCTCACCACTCTCATTAACCTTATTTCCAGCAGCAGCAGGCTGAAGTTTTTTCCAAAAAACCTCTGGTAACTGTATGCACTGTACACTACTTGTCAGGCACCAAATGGCAGACAGACAAAGTTAGCGACTAGCTTGTGTAGATTGTGAGGCCTTTAGTAGCTAACGAGCCAAATATTTTTCTCAGGGGTTGGTGGAGACCAAAACAGAGCTAAAAGGGGAGTGAATATTTGACTTACAATACCCAGGTGGCCAGAAACACGACTTCAAATGAACGCTAATGTTGCTTTGTATTAGTAGGATGCGTGAATAAGAAACTGTTTGCTAACAAGTTCGCCATATCATAATGAGGTGATAATATGTCAGCTTGTTTCAGCTGTCCCCAAGTGATCAAAACAATAAACAATCTCAGTCAGTTAATCTTTACTTTCAGTTGGCTATCTTTCATGTTTAAAGGCGATAGGAATGACTGCAAGATTAGTTGTTACCATTTAAAGCTTCATCTAGCTGTTTGTTTAGGAATATCACAGTGCTGTGTGATGTTTTAGCTGGTTGTCTCAAGCTAAACCTGTCACAGATACGCCAGGCTCCACCATCCACACCTGCTCCCAATTACACTCCTGCTTCCCATTAGTCCCAATCACAGCCAGTATAAAAGACCTGCACTCACCTCAGTATGTGTCCGATCTTGTTCAAACTTAGGACTCTCTATGCCATTTGGTATAACACTTCATTTCTCTAGTCTCCTGTGTTTCTCCGGTGATCTCCTTCCTACAGACTATCCTTCTCTCCATACCCACCATACCTGGCTGTCATTCAATAAAGAACATTCTGGTCCGTCTTGGTGTCCCCTGCCTGTCTGTACTGTAACAAAACCCAGGCAGTGAATAGTATTTTAGTGAACAGGTAAGTGAATACTGCTTTAGCTGCAATAATGACCAACAGTGGTGGAATGTAACTAAGTAAATTTACTCAAGTATTGTACTTAAGTACAAATTTGAGGTACTTGAGTATTTCCATTTATGCTTCTTTATACTTCTACTCCGCTACATCTTGAAGGCAAATATTGTACTTTTTACTCCACTACATTTGTCTGACAGCTGTAGTTACTAGTTACTTTTCAGATAAAAATTTTTCATACCCTTCTTGTCCAGTGAAAACCACATTTCTCCAAATTTAGTGATTTTGAAAGAAGAAATGTTCTGCTAAACTAAGTGCTCCTTTATGGGTTGAGAACATTCTCCTACTTCTTAAACTAAATAAACTATTTAACCCCCCCCTTGGATCAGCTGGAAAATGCATCGTCACAAAGCTGAAAAAACAGGCTCTTTTTCTGAGCTCATGAAATGTTGACTTTTTAGAGATACGTGGTTCTCACAGGACAGCGGCACTAAAAATGTATGATGATCTTATAGACCATGATGCAATGCTGTAGATTAAACTACCCAACAGTATATAAAGTAGTTAACATTAGGACAAAAACAAACACAGCAGTAAAATGTAACATATTAATGCAGCAGTAATAATTAATCCAAAAACAACATATATAGGCTAATAGTAAAACACTGATAAGACATGTGTGCATTCAGAAAAATGGTCTATTTGTCATAGCTGTGTACAACTATGAAATCTTTTGATGTGGTTTTGAAACTATATCAGGATTTTTGCATCATGATTGCTTTTATCATTTTCTTTACTTTTCCTCTTTTTCACATTTTCTCACTTTTCGTTTGAGCCACCTGAATGGCATTATAAACTCCATTTAACTAAGTAATAAAATTCTACTGTACATGTTTCTGTTGATTTAAATGGACAGAATTATTGGGCATTGGCAAAATATGGACTTTAAACTACATGTAATATAAGAATACAATAATAAAAATGTTTTGAATGTTATAGAGCCTAATGAAATTACTTTTCCACACAGGAGGCTACTGGACTTAAATCAGTAGTGGGGCTTCTCTTTGAGAAAAACACTGTGTACTTTTACTAAAGGCCAAGTGTGTGTGTGCTTGTGTAAATTTTTCCCTTGTAGCTCTCCTTAGTCCCTCGGGCGTATTCCTAGAACCAGTTTTGTTTTAAGCACATGCAGCTTGAATCCAAGTTGTCAGCTTGTCCACTCTTACACCGTCTCTTGCTTTCTCTCAAACACACACATACTGTACACAGACCAAGACAGGAAATGATCCCTCTCTCTTTTCCTTACATAAGTGGTGGTGTGTGTTAACAAATATGCCAAACCACTGCAGATCAATTTAAGGATTAGTGGTGTACAGCATTATAATAACTAACATTACTAGTAATACTACTACATAACAACAACAACAACTAATAATGAGGATAATAATGATGATAATGACATTAATAAAGAATCAAGATAAAAATGACAAATTACTTTAATAGTACTTAATTTGCGTCTGCTTCGTATAGCTATGAGTACAGTGAACTTTAATTCAGTCTGATCAGAGATGAGGAAGTTAAATACATTAAAGTCAGTGGTGCTGAGAGCACTGGGATCTGATTACTGCTTGTGTCTGTAGACCAGGATATCATGGTACGTCTACTTGCTGTTGACTGAGCTATACAATTTCACTGCAGCGCGTTCTAACACTGTATAGGCACACTGGCTATCATATTCACTGTGTCCACATGGAAATAGAGACAAATGGAAAAATCATCTACTGCTTTTGGAAAAATCGCTTCTCTCTTTGAGACAAGTTGCTCATTAAACAGAGAAAGTGGCATGCAGAACCTGCTATAGTTCTTTGAGTGTTTTAAGTGATTCTAACATAGCGTTTTTTGATTTCTGATCTCCCCACAGTGCTTGTTGACATGGAACCAGGGCTTTGATTTGACTCAAAACAGGATCTTATTTTATTTCCCAGAGTGCCCTATTTTTCCCCTAACCCAGTTAGTGTGTTGCTCATCAGTGCTGGAAACCCAGACAGTCCATCCAGAGAGTAGCAGAGGGCATCATATACTCTGAGAAAAAAGCCTTTTACAGTGTGAAGGCTTGTTGCTGGGCCTGTACCCATGAAAGGGTACCCCTGTTAATCAATGATGTAAGTAAAGATTTTTATTCACTTTCTTTTTGATGGTCCCCTGACCTCAGAATCATATATCCACCATCTTGGAGAGTAGGCGGATCTCTCAGATCACTGACTGGTTTTATATGTGTCTGAACTATGTAGACCGGTTCTAGGCCCATATATTGCCACGAAATTCTGACTTTTGCAACAATGCAATGTCTGGTCTTGTACTCACTGATGGCTTTTTCCCTGGTTGGAAAAATAATCAGTCATGCTAGTGGCTCTGTAAGTCTGTACTTAGGTATAGTAATGCTTTGAACTTAATTCTAATGTCAGCATGCTAACATGCTCACAATGACAATGCTAACATGCTGATGTTTAGCAGGTATAATATTTACCATGTTCACCATCTTATTTTAGCAGGTTAGCATGGTAACGCTTGCAAACTAGCACTAAACACAAAGTACAGCTGAGGCTGATAGTAATGTCATTAGTTTTACAGGTATTTAGTCATAAATCAAAGTACTGGACACATTTTGTAAAAGTCAGAGGATCATCAGAGTTATTACAATTTATTCTGAGAGGCACATGAATATGCTTACTAAATTCTATGGCAATTCAACCAATATATTTCACCCAAAACCACAATTTTTTACGGGGAGTCAGTCACCAAATAATAATACATCGTCTGGGAGGCATGAACGTTTGCGCAAAATTTGTACTATTCCATCCAATGAGATATTTCACTGGTTGAGTGAGTATTTCTGACCTGTGAGGGTATCACTAAAGCCATTTGGAAACATCCTCTGTGCACCATGAATATCGGTACCAAATTTCATTGCTATCCATCCAATAATTGTGAGACATTTCAGTTAAAACCCAAAATGTCATCATCATAGTGGAAATTACATCATTACAGGAAAAGTCAGGGGATCACTAGAGTCATCAGGATTCATCCTCTGGAGACCATGAATGTCTGTACAGAATTTCATGGCAATCCATCCAGTTATTGTTGAGATATTTCAGTCTTTCTTGTTAACTGTGCCAGCAGCAGTTTTTGTGTTGACTGAAAATGACTGAGGTGGAGACTGCAGAGACTGATACATCACTTGCTACTGATTGGTTAGGGCAAAATAATAAATATTTCCAAACAGAAATTGGATAACATTAACATGATGTCAGAATGAATAATGATGTGAAACTTAATGGCAATTCAGTCTGATTATCAGGCTACATGTGCTCATTTCTCTGTATTTGTGTGGACATTACCTTAGTGGTTGCTGAGTACGATTATTATGACCAGCAGAGGGTGTGTTATGTGAAAGTCCTCTATGCTGTTATTATGTTCCATCATTCGAGGTGTAAGCCAAAGTGGGTCTTCCATGATAATGCGATAATAGAGAGAGTTCAGTCAGGACAGATGTAATCATGTGTGACCCTATGTTACACTTTGAGAGGAGCCTGGCAGCTAAACAGACCGACACATTGTGCTGAAGCTATTGTCCTTCATTCCAATTCTTTTTAGCATGCTTCTTGGGAACTGTTTTGCAAGTAATATGTTGAACCCCTACCATTTGTGCCTTCAAACGTACAGTAATCTATCCCAGGTCAACAAAATGTACACTTTAACAAAACATGTTCATACAGCTCAGTGTTCATTCTAACTTCTAACTGTCTTCAGTTCAGTACGTTCAGTCTGTTGCTAATCCAAGCTGTCACATTCAGTTCAGTACAAAACCTGTGCGCCCGTACAAGCACTGCACATGAGGTTAATAGCTCAGCAGCTTATTATTTACGATTATTAGATTATGATTGTTTCTGTGGATTTCGGGGTATTTTAATATGCTTTGAATGAAGAAGTAAACTACTTTGAATGGCAGCTGAGCTGACAACAGTGCTCTGTCACCTGTGAGGAGCTTCACTGCCACTGAATCGATCAGTGACAATGGTGATTCAGTATAGTCAGTCAACTTTGAAAATTTGTTGATAAAGATTAGTTTGTACATGTACTGGATACCTCTATGGTGTATAATGCACAGAGGCTCATTGCATGTCCCCCATATCCTACCTCCTTTCCACACAAGTGCCCCCACCAACCAGTAGGAGTCTCTTGTGCAGCAACAAGAATGTGATCCCTCACCGACTTTCTATTGGCAAACACAAGAGAAAATGTCATTTGTACAAACTGTTCAAGGTACATTTTTAAAAGTTAAATGTTAACATAACTCCAAAATACTTTCAAACTTGAGAGAAAATGTGGTTTAGCATCAGATTACCAAAATAATATTCAGTGCCAAATAGTCATTGGTGACAGCTGAATGCTTGAAGATTGCTACTGTATATTTAGAAGAGGCTGAACTGGTTCAAATTGTAGTTAACTATCAGAAACTTCTTTATTGGATCAAATGGTTCACATCTGCGCTCATGAGGGCCCATTATGTGCCTGTTATGATGCATCTGTGAAAAATGGCTACAATACTGTACCTCTATTTTTGAGTGTGTAAACTGGCTGCCAAATTCCCAGGCCCGGTGGACCAGGAACATTTGGCATTGGAGTTGTTGTGGTAGGGTCGGCGTTTGAAGGATGAACAGTGACACAGTGAGTTGGAGCAAAGCAGCAATTACACAATGGACCTTTATTCTGTGGACAGTTTTTTTCTCCGTCTGCCTGAAATAGTGGTGTAGTCCAGCGTACAAAGCAAAAGCCCCATTCTGTCTGCACAGAGAGATTTAATGAGGTCTCATGGGAGGTGTAGTGTCTTTTATTAATGTGATGGCATGTCAGGCTGCAGAGATATGCTATGTCAACCAAGGTTGGCTCCTGTGTGTTTTGAGATGGTCTTACTTTGTACTTCTGACATAAGTGGGGCAAAAGGATATGAGGTGAACAGTACACAAGGAATGTAAATGAGCTGTCAAGGGACGTTCCCTGGTTTGAGAGAAGACGTGTCTATGTAAATGTGTTTGTGTGGATGGATGCACAACAATACTTAAAGGTCCAGTGTGTAACATTTAGGAGGAGCAATTGGCAGAAATGTAATATATTTATAAGTATGTTTTCATTAGTGCATAATCACCTGAAAATCAGAATCGTTGTGTTTTTGTTACCTTTCAAAATATCTTTCCAATCCAACCCATAGTTGTTGAGATATTTCAGTCTGGACCAAAGTGGCGGACCGACCAACCGACCGACATTGCCATGCCTATTTGTCCATAAAACAACTCTTAAATCTGCATGTTTCTTGTGAAAATTGTTAAGTTAACTGCTCTTAAAACTGTAGTTTCTGTGTCATGTCATTTAAGGTCTATTTGCTGATCAAACTGGTTGAGTTTTGAGGTTCAGGGAGGTGTTCACAGATGTATTATTCCCATACAGTGTTACTCTGCATGAAGTCACACTTGCTGCTCTTGAGGGCACTCCTTATCAAAGGGGTCAGTATTGACACAAATGGGTAAACTATAGATGCACCATATCACCAGGGGCATTGTAGTGGGGGGAAAAGTAGGAGTGATTACCCAGGGACCCAGTGGGAGAATGAAAAGTTTGTTTTTGTTTGCAATTTTTTATTTCTAAGTAATGAGTGTCACAACTAAATTAAAATTGGCTGAATAAATTGGTTGAGAGACTGAACTTTGTATCCAAAAAAAAAAATAAAAATTGTGAAAGCCCCTCTTACCCCTTACAAAAGGTGCAAAATGGTTAAGTCCGCTCCTGCACTAGGATTCCTCTCTAAATGCAGTAAATTGAGCTGAGGGCTGCTGATGCTTTAAGTTACTGAAATATAGTAATTAGTTACAGTTCCTAGTGGACCTGCTTGGACCGATTCTATTCACTCCTTGGACCAATTCTATTCACCTTACATATGCTTCCTCTAGGCAATATTATTAGGGAACACTCCATAAAATTTCATTGCTATGCAGATGATACCCAATTATATCTATCGATCAAGCCAGATGAAACTAACCAGTTAACTTCAAGCATGCCTTAAAGCCTAAAGACCTGAATGACCTGCAACTTTTTGATGTTAAACTCTGACAAAACTGAAGTTATTGTACTTGGTCCCAAACACCTCCGAGACACATTATCTAAAGATATAGTTACTCTAGATGGCATTGCCCTGGCCTCCAGCAGCACTGTAAGGAACCTCAGAGTTATCTTTGATCAGGATTTATCCTTTAACTCCCACATGAAACAAACTTCAAGCACTGCCTTTTTTCACCTACGTAACATTGCAAAAAATCTGGCACATCCAATCTCAAAATGATGCAGAAAAATTAGTGCATGCATTTGTTACTTCTAGGCTGGACTACTGCAATTCCTTATTATCCGGCTGCCCGAATAAGTCCCTTAAGACTCTCCAGTTGATCCAGAATGCTGCGGCACGTGTACTTACAAGAACTAGGAACAGAGATCATATCTCTCCAATATTAGCTTCTCTGCACTGGCTCCCTGTAAAATCCTCTCCTGTGGAATCAGGTCCCAGTTTGGGTTCGGGAGGAGGCACCATCTCCACATTTAAGAGTAGGCTTAAGACTTTCCTCTTTCATAAGGCTTATAGTTAGGGCTAGCTTGGGTGAGTCCTGAACCATCCCTTAGTTATGCTGCTATAGGCCTAGACTGCTAGGAGACTTCCCATGACGTGCCTCTTTCCTCTCTCCTTCTCCATCTATATGTATTTTTATCCCATTACTGCATGTTACTAACTCAACATCTTCTCTCTCCTGTAGTTTTGTGCTGTCTCGTTTCTCTCCTGTCGCTTTCAGCAGGTATTTCTGCCTCCGGAGCTGCAGAGACTGGATCTGTGGTTGTGGGCCACCTGCTGCCCCCGTGTTCCTGCTCGACAACTGCTACTACAGTTGAATACTGACATTTTTCCTGTAGCTGTCATTCCCATCATTCCTATTATTACTAACTTATTAATATTAACACTACAATTACTATTCTACTATTTAAAAAAAACCTAACATGGCAGCGACGGATGGCCGCCCACCATTGAGTCTGGTTCTGTCCAAGGTTTCTCTTAAAAGGAAGTTTTTCCTTGCCACTGTTGCCAAATGCTTGCTCATGCTGGGATTTGTTGGGTCTCTGTAATTAATATTATAAAGTGCAATGAGATAACTTCTGTTATGAATTGACACTATATAAATAAAATTGAATAGTTACTTCTCTCTAAAGTAATTGAATTATTTAACCAATTACTGCATATAAAAATAATTAGTTACAAGGTAAAGTAACTTTTGAGTTACTTTTAAATGTCTGCTTCAGCTCTCTTATTAATGCACACAGTTGAAACAGAATCAACTTTTGGAGAAACGCAACCCGACTTCATGCTGCAGTGGCCAATCCATTGATCAGACCGGTCAAACTATTCACATTCCTGAAATATCACCCAAACCAGACGTATAGTGCCTGGATCACTATTAAGTGTTCCCAGCTTCGACTTGTGTGTCTTTATTGATAATCATAAATCCTCTTAAAATTTCTTTCAACTGCCTTGGTCATGTTTGTGATAGGTAGAAAAAAAGTGTTTTCAGAAACCTCCTGTCTGCCTCATTTCAAAACCTCTTTACTTTTACATGAGTCGTTGCTGCGCTCTTGGGGTAATTTTGGTCGGCCGGCCACTCCTGGGGAGGTTGACCACTGTTCCATGTTTTCGCCATTTGTGGATAATGGTTCTCACTGTGATTCGCTGAAGTCCCAAAGCTTTAGAAATGGCTTTATAACCTTTTCCAGACTGATAGATCTCAATTACTTTCTTCCTCATTTGTTCCTGAATTTCTTTGGATCTCGGCATGATGTCTAGCTTTTCAAGATCTTTTGGTCTACTTCACTTTGTCAGGCAGGTCCTATTTAAGTGATTTCTTGATTGAGAACAGGTGTGGCAGTAATCAGGCCTGGATGTGGCTAGAGAAATTGAACTCAGGTGTGATAAACCACAGTTAAGTTATGTTTAAACAGGTGGGGCAATCCCTTTTTCACACAGGGCCATGTAGGTTTGGATTTTGTTTTCCCTTAATAATAACAACCTTCATTTAAAAACTGCATTTTGTGTTTACTTGTATTATCTTTGACTAATATTTAAATTCGTTTGATGATCTGAAACATTTAAGTGTGAAAAACATGCAAAAAAATACGAAATCAGGAAGGAGGCAAACACTTTCTCACCACTGTATTTCTATTATTAGTGTGGATATTTATTCAGCCACCAATTGCTGAGTACTATTATTATGGCCAACAGAGGGTGTGTTATGTCACCTGAAAATCCTCTATGCCTCGTAATCATCTTCCATCAGAGCATTCAAGGAGTAAGGCAAAGCGTGTCTTCCATGATAATGTGATAATAGAGAGAGTTCACAGTCAGGACAGATGTAATCATGTGTGACCCTATGTTACACTTGGAGCCTAGCAGCTATACTTACAAACAGACCAACACATTGTGCTGATGCCATTGTCCTTTGTTCCAATTCTTTCTAGCAGGCCTCTTGGGAAAAGAGGCCCCCCTTTTTCCTGGGTCAATATTTTACAGTCATAAAAGCACACTGTGGTTTTGCCAGGCAGGAGGAGAGGGAGAGAAGGGGAATAAGAGTTTAGAGATAATAATAATAACTTTTTTGTATAGCACATTTCATGCAAGATGCAGCCCAAAGTGCTTCACAAGACATATCATATCAATAATAAATAACAAAGGCAATAGAAAGAACAAAGAAAAAATACAATACAAAATACATCTGTAATTTTCTTAATGACCTTTTTAGGGAGACCAAGCAACTAGTAATAAAAGTATGTATCAGCATTTCAGCATCTTTTTGAGTTAAAAAATTCTCAGATGAAAAAATTGTTTTTGTGACCCTGTTAAAATGGCTAGTAAAATTAAGATCAGAGTCTAAAACCACTCCCAGATCAGTAACATGTGTTTTGATTTGCTTGGACAGGCTGGCAAGCACTGAGTTTTCTTTTTAGAAAATGTTTACTCTTACAAATGTTAATGTCAGTGAGACAGGTAAAAAGAGCATTTAAGGAACTACGTTTGTCTAGCGAAACAGAGATGTAAAGTTGTGTATCATCCGCATACCAGTGACATTTGACATTATGGTGATTAATTATGTTCTCCAAAGGGAGCATGTACAAAGAAAAGAGAATAGAACCCAGAATACTTCCCTAAGGAATGCCATATTTGATGTTTGTGACACAAAGTCGCCTAAACTAACAAAGAATTTTTTTTCAGACCAGTATGAGCGAAGCTAGTCAAGCACTGTGCCATAGAGACCCACCCATTTCTCAAGTCAATTGATTAAAATGCCATGATCAATCGTATCTAATGCAGTGCCCAAATCTAACAAAAAGAGGACTGCTATATTGTATTTTATTAAACCGTCTTAAGGACCAGTTTGACATTGGTTAAGATTGGCAGCCTCTCCTCCTCTACTGGCGCTATCACTTGTGGAGTACCTCAAAGTTCCATTTTAGGGCCTATTTTATTTGCTCTGAACATGCTCCTGTTAGGTTCCATCTTCCGCAAGCACAATGTCTCCTTTCACTGTTACACAGATGACATGTAAATATACCTTCCAACTCCATCACATCCATCCTTAACTGCCTCCAGGATGTGAAATGCTGGATGGCAAAAAACTGCCTTCAGTTAAATGATAAGACAGAACCCCCCCAACACCACAGGGAGTATAGCTAGCCACTTAGGGTCATTGACATCAAACCTTCATGCCCATGCCAGGAATCTTTGTGTCATCTTTGACTCTACACTGAAATTTGACAGATCAACTCTGTGGTGAAAGGTTGCTACTTTCAGCTAAGGAACATTGCCAAACTTAGGTCCATCCTCTCTTTCAACAATATGAAGACTGTTACCATCACATTCATCTCCTGAAGGCCTGACTACTGCAACTCACTGCACCTGGGTGTTGGCCAGTACTCTTTGTCTTGCCTGCAGCTGGTGCAGAACGCTGCAGCGAGAAAAAGAGACAGCATTACATCGATAGTAGCATCCCTGCACTGGCTACCTGTCAAATACAGGATTGATTTTAAGGTTCTTTTATTTGTTTTTAAAGCCACACATGGGCTGGCACCCCTGTACATTTCAGAACTTATCTGCCCCTACTCACAACATTTGTTTTTAACTGTTCCATGATCAAGGCTAGTGGGTAAGGGAGATCGTGCCTTTGCGGTGGCAGCTCCAAAGCTTTGGAATTGCCTTCTGCTCACGATCAAATGTTCACCATCCATTGACACTTAAGACAAACCTCAAGACCTACATGTTTCCAATGGCCTTTGGATGCTCATAGTGGTTTAGGTATTTTAAAATACTAGTTTTTATAAATTGATCTTATTCTGATTGATTTTATTCCGTTTCACATTTGTACACATATTTTGATATTGTCTTGTATTCTATCATTGCTATTTATTAAAATTATTGTGCCTTATCACTTTCAGTGTAAGTGCTTGTGTGTATTTTTGTTTCTGATACCATTCTACTCGCTATCGTGTTGTACTGTTGACTTTAATTTGTACAGCACTTCAACTTCAGTTGTTTTTAAAACGTGCTATATAAATACATTTGATTTGATTTGATTGTTTGACTCAGTTGAAATTCTTAAGTCATTAACTACCTTTTAATAAAGAGGTTTTTGTTAAGTTCAGTTCAGGAGGTGGACCCAAGAGCAGACAGGACACACAGGGACTGGTGAAATAAACAAAAGTCCAGGTAACAACGTGCGACAAAGAGTAACCCCCGAAAAGGTCCAACAAAGGTTAATCCATAAGGAATCCAAGAAGAAAATGGAAACACAGGAACATGGGGAGAACACAGAGGCACTTGAAAAACCTGCAGGACTGAAGATCAAACGCAGAACTGGGGGGGAACAAATACAAATAACTTGACAACTGACAGAGAGACTAAATACACTCAGGTGAGGGGAGATAACAAGGCACAGGTGAAACTAATCAGGGCAGGGCAGATAATCAAAAGTGGAGGGAAAACCACACAAAGACAGTAAGTAAAACAATGATACACAAGAGGAGAGGTCAGTATTACAAAATAAAACAGGAAATTACTAAACAAAAACCCAAAACCATAACAGTTTCAGTGCTATGGTTCGATCGAAAGCTGAACTGGAATGTATCTAAAACATTATTGGCATTCAGATGACCTTGTAACTATTCAAATACAATCTTCTCAAGAAGTTTACTTATAAAAGGAAGATTTGAGATAGGCCTATATTTGGTACGGTTGCTAATGTCCAGATCAGGCTTCTTAAGGAGCGATTATACTAGAGCTGTTTTAAAAGCAGAGCGGAAAGTACCTAATTGCGGAGATGTGTTGATTATTCTTGTTGTTTCATGAGAAATGCATTGGAAGCTGAATTTAAACAGGTAGGAAACTGGTAGGAACAGGGTCTAGTGCAAATGTGGATGACTTCATTTGGTGATGGTGACACCAATTTCATCATTTGTTGTCAAACTAAAGGATGCCATAGTAGATGGAGGCTCACCCACTGGCAGATCACAGTGAGTTGATGAATCTGTATTTGTAATACTGGATCTAATGGAGTCGATTATTTCTTAAATAAAGCAAATTCCTGACATTTGAGAACTGAGGCTTCATTATTTAAACTGAAGATGATGACTTTGGGGTTGTGTTTGTTGTCAGTAATGAGAGTGGGCTTGTCTTTCTTTTCTGACAGCATTATTGTAAATTCGCATGTGATATGTCAAAGTTTACTTTTTTACTACAGTCTCTCTGCCTTGCGACAAGAAAAGAGGGAAGATTAGCTAGATGAAGAAGAAATTTGTTATCTGCACTGTAAAAGGTGTGAATGGAGTGGAGTGAATCAAATAGGAATTCTACAAGAGCACACAGAAAGTATTTTGGTGATCAAGTAATATTTGCAATGTGCAGGATGAATGGTGTTTCCAAGATACTGTGCTTTCTCAAGTCATGAAAAATGATCAGGTTGTGTGATGTCCAGTATTCTGTTGTAAGATGTGATAACTTCTTACAATTGTGTGACTGATACTCAAGGTTTACTTCCTTGTCCTACCTTTCCTGTCCCCAGGCCTTAAATTAGAGAAGGGATAGATTACGCTACACAATACCTCGGTGTGAAGAATGAAAGCTCAAATTGCAACATCAGTGTCTCATTTAGCTGGCTTTAAGTTAGTGTTACTCTCCAAACTCTATTCCTGAGAAATGTTGATCAGCAGTGTGTTAACTTGTGTGAAATGCAAATGAAAAACCTGGTTTCCTTAAAAAAAGAGAGACATGCACAGTTCAGGGCCTTTTACAATTCCACTCCTTTCTAAATCCAACAATTTTTCCTTATCAAGGTATTTGATGCCTCTTCCTAATAAGAAAACATTAGACAGAGAATAATTGTCAACTAAGGGTGTCAGCAATACAACATTAGCTAACTTAGGTAACAGACTGGCTTGCAAACATAGCAAGCCAGTCTGTAACCCTCCATTTAGTAAAATAATAGCAGACTGATTGATGGTCTCAATTACTTCTCTTTGCTTTTTTAAAGTTTCACTGAAAATGTATATATCAAATGACTATGTGTAATGTCTAAGGAGTTGCTTGCAATTATCTAGAGGTGTTCAATACATGGAGGAGCAAATCTTTACCACTAAATCTTTTACAGTCGGTTTTAGCAGTGGAGCACCCCTACTGGTGAATGACAGCACGGTTGTCAGCTCAGCCGTAATTCACAGTGCGTTGCTTCCTATTTAAAAGCTTATTCAAAGCCACAAAAAACAATAATGATGTGATAACTCTGTAGCAAATAGACAGTGCTAAGCTATTTATATTATAAACCGTAACCCTTCAATAGACTTAGTTCAAACTGAACGTAACAATGATGCGACCGCTTAGCTTAGAAAAAAAATGAACTAGCTACATATGTGACATCAAATCTTTAAAATGAACTGAACGGAATCAGCAAAGTGATTCATATTTTCCACCTCTGTAATAATGAACCCATAAAAAATTATCACCCATCTCTGCAGCTCTACTGAGCTTTAGCCTCTTGTAGAGTTTTTATCAGGACTTGAAGGTCAAAAAAGAGTTCAAGTTAGAGTGACTATTGAACAGACACACAATTTCAAATGAATGCTAATGTTGCTCTGTGCCAGCCTGATGTGTATATATGCTATATATAACGCATTTGCCACACAAACTTATGTTATTGTGTCGTATGGCGAGGTGCTAAATAGAGAAGTATGTGGACCCAAAAGCAGATGACAAGGAAGCGGTCTCAAGGTGAAGTAGCCGGAACTTCCGTGTTTATTGTGGGGTGGAATGCAAGCAAGAACAGGCAGAGGTGAGCAGACAGGTAATGAGCAGACAAAATGCAGATAAGTACCGGCTAGCATAGGTGAAAACAGGGGAGTGAGTCCAAGGTGGAACACAGTTCACAAAGGAGCAGGCCAAAATCCAAAAATCCAGAATCCAAGAATCCAAACAAGGTTCACGGGACAACACAACACAAACACAACACAACACAACACAACACAACACAACACAACACAACACAACACAACTTTGCGACAAGGCTTGGCAGGAACAACACCATGTGTACAACAATGATCCGACCCAGAACAAAGAAAAGACCAAGACTAAATACCCTAGGGGAGGTGAGATAACAAGACACAGGTGCCAACAATCAAGGGAGGACCAACAATCAAAACTGGAGGGAAAACACAGACAGGAAGTAAAGACACAGGAAAGAGAATACTACAAAATAAACCATAATAATAATAATAATAATAATAAACCAAAACTACAACATATTGTTGTGTATTTGTGTTGTTAAGCTGCCCCAAGTGGTCAAAAAATCAATTAATACTGCTTTAAAGTTCTTAAGATTATAGTCCTGGTTGATTTGGCAACTTGTGTGGCTACAGGTGGTTGTTGTGTTCTTCTGCCGAGTGGCCAAATAAATAAATTACTGTAACGCAGCTTTAAACCCAGCTTTACCCTGTTTCTTTAATAGGTATCCATGTTATGAAAGAGCTAATGAGATGTCCTTATAAAGGAAAACAAAGCAGTCTAATTTTGTGGAAATGTTTTACTGCTGTCTATTATTTTCCTACATCAGGAGGATGTTGTCTTGTGTTATCGTCTATTTAATTGGCAAATTGGCGACAAAGACATCATGCTGTGACCTATATGAGGCCTTTGCATAAGCATCATATATAGTCAGTATTGGCTGGAGTTTTCTGTAAACTGGCTTAACTTATGCTAACAGTACGCTGGGTGACACAGCATCAGTGCCACATTGGATAATGGAGCAGTATCCAAAAGGCCATTCAGTCTGAATATCTAAGTAACTCATCTTAAACATACAATACATAGTGAAGGACATGATAATGCAGATTCAGTCAACCAGTCTGTGGCCTCCTGTTGGCAGTGAGTATTTTTTTTTTTTACTGGGCTGCAAAGGTCCTTTCACTACTGCTGCTCTGGAAGTCCCATGCCCTCCACACCAGGTCATGCTTAGTTTGGTCAAAACAGAGCCCCAAATGGAAACCAGACACTGACACACATACACACTCATAGAAATCTGGGCCACGTTTACAATGGTTGCCGCATGTCTGATGTAGCTTTGAGAAGATTTTCCTCATGAATGTAAATGTATGGACAGTGCTTTGTTCTCTAATATGGAAAAGACTCGCACACACACATGCCTGCACAACACACACACAAACATCTATCCACATTTATGTAGGTGCACATGAGCATATGCAAACACTGTGACACACTCATGACAGACACAAACAATGAAACTAATCCTCTAAGAATGCTGGGTTGTGTGTGTGTTAATGTGCACTGAGCTGAGCACACACACGCTAACAAAAACTTAACACAAAGGAGAAGGAAGGAAGAGAAGTAGGGCATGAAATCTCCCTGTGTAAAAAATTAATTTATTAATATTTCAAAATAAAAGCAGGTCAATATGCAGCAGTGTTGCTTGGAAACATCTCATTAATGAACTTCATATTTTTCTGGATGCTTCCATGCAACTAATCTCTAGTGACCTCTCTTTACTTGCTGCTTATGTAAACATATTGGACATCAATTAACAGGTGTCAATGTCAAATACTAATTAACATTAAGTAATTATATTTAAAAGCAAACTGTTAGTAGGAAAGTACAATCATTCATATTCCCTTTGGTGTTTGCTAAACATCCATCTGCATGCACACTTTTGAGTGTTTTGTCAGTCTATAATGCTTCTGCTTTGTGATTTTGAAATTGTGAGCTGTCTTGTGGAGTGCTGATTTTGTAGCATCTAACATTGACTTTGGGACCAAGTAGGAAGCAGTGAGAGCTTCAAGGTTCACTCCATCCAAATCACAAAAATTGCAGAAACAATGTCCCAGTTACTCAGGATAATCCACAGACCTCACTGTCAAAAGCTTTCATTGGAAGTACTTTATACTGAAGAAATAGTTCCAAGTCAAAAACTGTTGACAGAGAGGTTTCAGTGCAGAGCCACAGCTCAGCAAAGTTCACCTTGTTCAAAGTTGTCTTCCATCTCTCTCCAGGGAGTTTACAATCTGTGTGGCCGCATCTCTCACTACATTATGTCACCAACATTTGTTTTTTGTTTTTTTATCTCAGTGCCTTTTCTGGACATTGCAGCATAAATGAGCAAGACAAATTGTTTACTGGCAGGTGTCAATGAAAAATGTTCTTGTGGGACGTAGGGGGTTGACTAGTGTAGAAGTTCTAATCATGGTCCCCAGCAGTCTTTGAATATGTGCTTTTTTTCTGGCTGCCAAGAAATCTGCGCATGTTGATGAAAGTCAGGCTTAATTTGTAGTTTTCTAGTCTTTGTACAGTAAGTTTTAGTAGTCTTATGTCTGACAGATATTTTTTATTTGATATTCTGCAAAATTACGTTAATTATGTTCAGTGCTGACATTTATGAATGTTCAGTGTAGGGTTCAATGTAATCAATTAATCCATTAGCCAAAAATGTATCTGCAACAATTCTGCAGGTGGATGGGACCTTTACGGTGTGACAGGCTGTGTCCCCACATTGTTTTTCCCCAAAAATATCTTGTGAAGTGAAGACACAAGTAGCATACAGCTAACTTTCACAGACATCAGTTCAGTGACAGGAATAATTAAAAATCTCTTTCATAATTCACGCAAAGTATTATGGGGCTAGGAATAAGGTGGATAGGTGTGATTGTTTGCCCACTTACGACTGTTTCTCCAGTATGGATAAACAGGATTGACATAGTTGTAGCGATTGTTACAAGTCAGTTTACAGAAATAACAAATATGAGAGTCTAAAATGTCTTCGATCATAATAAAAACATTAAAATAACTCCCCCTGCAAATGCTACCACAGCTTCAGTGTCAACTGAAGGTAACGTTGGCAGGTCACTCGTTACTATTTGGTTGGGGTAAGACCCACAAGAAATGGGATAACACGAACACAATGCCAGGCTGAATGAATGAAAAAAGCTAAACGAAATGGCAAGTCAGTCTGACTGTCAGGTTAACCCACCCTGGCAATCTGCCAATAGGTTTTACAACCTGAGATTTTACTCACAAAAATAATTATTTCAAAAATAATTTTTAAACTTTTTATGGAGATTTTCAACAAAGTTCCCAGGGTTGGGCCGAAATATTCCACATTGTTAGAAAATATACACCAACGTAGTACTGTATAAAAATAAAAACAATGACAGTAATAAAATGAGACGTCCCCACCCCCCATCACATTGATTATCTGGAATAGGTATAAGGCACAATGTCTAGAAATAAAGAAATAAAACTAAAGATGTAGCTATTTTCATGAAGTCAGGTGTCATTTTCTGTGTCAAGGGCAGAGTTTGGGTGTTATCTAAGTATGTCAAAAAAGGTCCCCAGGTCTTATAGATTTTCCCCTCAGCGCCACTGTTTCACTAATTCACATTATTTGGGGCAAGTAACTGTGAAGTAGTTTACAACTTGATGGTCCGACTGCTTGTGTTGATGGCCCTAATGTAAATGATGATGCTGCAAATCCTTTTCATTCTAAATATATCAGCAAAAAAAGTTAATTAAGAAAAACTAATTAAGTTTTCATATCAGACATACATGTTTTAAAGTGCAGTATTATCCATGATAATCATGCTTGCCGTTGTGTTGCTGATGTGGTGGATATAATGCCACAGTTAATTTGTATGTATATGTAGTATATGTAGTGGTGTGTGTGAGAGTGGATTTGACTGGGGGTATAAGATCTGTTTACATTAACACTTTCATCTCCCCTCTCTTCTGTCAAATGGCAAACCGCTCAACAACTTTGGCAAATGAAAGTTATCTCTTGTTACACTGTGCATCAGAAAGTGTGTAAGAATGAAAAATGTGTGTGTGACTCCAGTGTAATCTACGCTTATGGAGTGGTGTTGGGTATTGCTCCACATTCTGGCACTGCTGTTTTGGAGCTTTGGTAGTTATTATCATGTGTTTTGCTGAAGCGCTTTATCGCACGGATCTGTTTATGTCTGGAATGGTGAGGTGCCTCAAGGCGCTGCTAGTGGTCACGCTCAATTAGCATTGGTGAATGACTGCCCAACAACTGTCCCAAACTGGTGCCCACAAAGGAATTTGGTTGATTTCCTGGAAAACAAGGCTGTTGAACTGCTTGTCTATTTATGTAAGAAGAACATTTACACTGAGCTTACACTGAGCTATCAGTGAAGCCATTGAATGCATTGATATTCATGTGAACCATTTATTAGCATATCAAATGCACAAACAAAACCAAATAGATTGTATTGCTCAAACCTAACATTTTGTGGAAAATGTTAACGAATCTTTTGTTTCTCCCTTATCTTTTTTCTATGGATGGAAATGTCAGTTTTTCGGTTGGTCAGTCTACCACTTTGGTCCAGATTGAAATGTCTCAACAACTATTCAATGGCTCACCATGAAATATTGTGCAGACATGGTTCCCAGCAGACCAAAGTTTTCACTTATCCTGTGTAATATCACAACATCTATTTGAATCACTGGCATAAAATATGGTACAGACATTCATGGTTCCCAGACGATATATCCTAATGGTTCACATTTTTGCGCCTTTGAGTCTAACTAGTGCAGTGCCCGTTCCGAGTGCGTGGCCATTCGGTACGCATGCCTGTTCGCAGCTAGCCGATTGCCTAAATCATGGTCACTCAGACATCATATCTACACATGTACACCAAATGTGGTTGCAATAGCACAAAGCATTCAGGAGATATAAACTGTAAGCCATTAATCAAACCAATAACTAACTGCAGTTAACGTCAGACAACCTTCTCATACTTAAGCAGTTACCTAGTGTTTCTGTAGCTGTGACAAAACTTTATAAAAATAAACATACCGTATTAGCGGTTTGAATTCAACTCCTTGCGCTCTCCTTGGAAAATATTACGCCAAACTCCCTTTAAGAAGTATGACATATTAACAATTCCATACGTGTCCGCAAAAACACATAACTCAAGAAACACGAGATAAAAGGCGCCCTATGTCGATAGTGTTCTTGTGAATTTGGCATCAATATAATCCATACAGATAAACTGTATTTCTGTACAAACTTTACATTTTGGATTTTGTAGCCTCAACGTACCGATCTCCATTGTTTAGCTAAACTATTTTAGTGGGAGAAGACTGTGGGAACTTACTAAAGTAACTCACTAAAATAACTGCTGGTTGTGGATCAGATACACGCCGAATTAAACACCGACTGAAAACACTGTTAATTCACTGTCTCTCGTGTATGTGTGCATGTGACGGTATTTGAGGAGTTTTTTCGGCCATTACTAAGGTATCTACCCGGTTTGCGTCTTCCCGTTTGGTGCTGGAGAGATGCGCAGATGGTAAGAAAAATGTGTTTTGACAGAATAGTTTCATTTGTTTATTTCTATGATTTCAACATGGATTTGCTGATGACACTGGGAAACGTGAGTATTAATACTAAACATGTGAGTCTATGGTCCAACTGTGTTTTGGCTGTCTACTTACTTTTCTGTGACTTGGTGTGTGAAGTCGATTGGACAAATGGTTCTCGAGATATGCGAAGGACAGACATACATACAGACAGAGATTCCTTGTTTTATAGTTAAATGTGTCAACAACTATTGGATGGATTGCCATGAAATTGGGTATACTCATTTATGTTCCCCTCAGGATGAATTGGAATAACTTCCTCTGACTTTTCATCTAGCGTCAGGTCAAAATTTCATTTTGCTCAGTACTTTGGTTTCTGACTAAATACTTGCAAAACTAATGACATTCCCATCCCATTATCATTCCCACTTTGTGTTTAGTGCTAATTTGCAAATGTTAACATGCTAACATGCTAAACTGAGATATTTAGCATAGTCATAGGGTGCATCCCAAGTCTCTTATTTGTCATTTCCTCAATCCTCGCTCCTCGCTTGAACTGGAAGTCGTTCTGGTCCGCCATCTTGAAGGCCATCCCAAGTCTCTTATTTGTGCTCTGAGGAGCGAGGAGCAAGGAGGGATCTCTGAAGATGGCATGGTACAGCTGTACCATTCCTAGTGTCTCTGCTTGTTTATCCCCTGTTGGTTCCCCTCCTGTGTGTGTGTGTGTGTGTGTGTGTGTGTGTGCGCTGTGGGGCGTGGCCTCCAGTGAACTTCCAATCAGAGACTGACACACCTGCTACCCTTACACTTACCTTCTTAGAAAATTACCTTTATGCTATCTGAAACCCAGACTTCTATCTGAAACTCTTTGACTTCCTATGTTCAGGTTTATATCCTTGTCACCTGCCTCCAAGTTGCCCACTGGCTTCCCAGGAGGACCTCACCTCAGATCTCCACTGCTCCACCTCAGCCCACTGTCCTTTCTCCGCCTGCCTGCTGTCCCCAGTCTCTTGCCAGCTCACTGTCTTCACCCAGTCCACTGGCTCACAGCGATTACCTCCACACTCCTGCTTCCTCATTGTACTTCCTAATAAAATGAAACTAACTACTTCACTCCCTCTGTGCTAGTCGTGCTTTTGGGTCCAGCCATGGTGTACCACAACAGAAGAGCGATAAGCAAGGAGACATGAGAGCAGACTATACTGAAGTACTTTACTGGCCAACACTCCCCTTATTGGATATCAGTTATTGATTGGACGCTGCAGCTGATCAGACTGATCTGATACATCACTGGAGTTTCATACCAGAGTGAAGACAGATAAGAGATTAAACTCAAGTGTATCATTCCCAACTTTCATATTTGATTTATTTTCTGATTCACCATCTAGTTAAAAATCTGTTTTTAATTGTAGGTTTGAACAACAAAAGGACCACTAACAACTTTCTTCATCTATTAGAAAGATTTTTCATTTCATGATATGTTATAGATGTTATTTCCCCCATTAACCTTTATTATGGATACAATTAAAGTCAGAGACTAGGAGAGTCAGTCTGTCTGGCAGAAAGAAACACTTTTGAATCATTTATCATCTTTTCCATTCAGTCACATGTGAGGCTCATAATTCCTGAGCGTCGGGTTTGATATGAGTTACACCTGTCCTAATTGCATGTGTTGCGAGTGAGCATCAGTGACAAAATCAGTTTGATTGCATAGTTTTCTATTGGAGTGTCCTAACTGGCCATGAGCGACACATCTTCACTACAAAAACCTAAATAAGGGGGCAGCTGTCTGGAGGGAGATCGATTTGTGTTTAAAAAGTACAAAAGTAAATAGCAATGAACAGCCATCTTGTTCTTGAGTGGTTAACACCTCCAGCGCATATTTAACAGATTCAGTGTGGACAGAGAGTGGCCGATGTTGTTACTCGATGCGACGCAATTTGTTGGCCGAATGCATTCAGTTAGGACACGGTGTTATATAACTTCAATTTTCCATGAAACATTTACCGTAATAAATCATTTCCAATGTTCAAAAGACACCACAATCACATTCTTGGTTATTCAATAAGGAATTCAAAATCAGAATATCAATAAAATACAGATGCAAATAATGAATAAATAATGTAAACGCATTCTGCCAGTAGAAATGATTCTTGTTCCTCGAGCAGCACGCAGTACACAGAATAAATGCAGAATGCAGGTTGTTCTTCGTGTGCAGGTGTTTGTTAAACAGGTAACATGCTACAGAGAGAAAACACTGCTGCTCTGGCAGTGATAACTGTGTGCCATTATTAGTATTAGCACATGTGTGCAGACACAAACAGCATCAAAACTCTCTACAGCTGTTAAAGCTGACTGACAGCTCATCCAGCTGTGATCAGCTGCCGCCGTCATCAGAAACGGACGTCGCTTCATGTGACGCTTCAGAGGAAAGCACGTCTCATTTCTCTTAAAACACATTTCCTTGTTTCCTCGCGTCTCTCCCATGTGACCCCGGTGGGAGGGAGGAGGAGACGCAAGTGCGGGATACAATTAAGAGACTTGGGATGCACCCATTGTAACATCATCATGTTAGCTGAGTTTAAAGCACCACATTGCTTAAGTGCAGCCTCAACCTTTTGGTGCTGGTGTTCTCACTTTTGAGTAAGTTGACCTGTGGTCGTCCCAATGTGCCAGGCCTCCACCTTGACAAGAATAAGACTCTGAGAGAATGCTTTAATAAATGTTTTTATTTAGCTTTTTGCTTTTGGATTCAAATTGAGAATTTTAAACATATTCTACATTGTCACCCATGACACCCTAAATGTTTTTGCCCTCCAGTACACACATTAGCACCCCATGAATGAGAATGTGACAGAAGACATGAGAACAGGCTAAACATAGGATACAGATGGCAGCTTCCTGTCAAGGAACCAGGCGTCACGGCTATAACATCACAGAGGCTGTTTGGGGAGGTCACCTCTTCATCACATTCTCCATGTCAGTCCACACCATGTCCTGGTAGATGGGGTGCTGTGTTGTTTATGGCTGGGCACAGGATTCCTCTGAGTGTGTAGGGATAGAGTGAGGAATAGGAAGAGAGAGAGAGTCACGGCATGTGTTTGCTATGTACTGTATGTACCAGTATGTGAGTCATAAGTGTTTTTCTATGTGTGTGCTCCTCTGTGTGTTTGCCTCGGCTGCTACAAAGAGAAGAGTGAGACATCTGAATACGGCCAAGGTGAGATTCCTGTCCGGTGGTGTGATGCCTGACAGCTGATCCACCTGTCACACAATGAAAGGGACACATGATTAATGTGCACTCTCTCTCACACACACACACACGCACACACACAGACATTTACGGGACAATACAACTGGGCATGGACTGACCCACAGGGAAATTTGGGAATAGACTCTGGATTCAGCCATGCAACAGTGGTCCAACCTAAAAGACAAAATAGATTATTTGTTATTAACCCATAAGAGCATTTTCTGATGTGGCACTCCTATTGGCAGGATGACATAAGTTGTCAATACCATTGTAAAAGTTAGTTTTCTAAACATAATCACACACAGAACCAGGTGGCCGATCAGAAGATGCTTTTATAAATAACAACACTTCATGGCTGAGGTTAGAAAAAGGTCCTGGTTAAAAGATCACAATATTGATTGTTGGTGCAGTTTTTTCACATTTGATGTTTTACTTGAGCACTTGTTGGCTGGTGAAGCAGCAACGTTAAACTCTTTCTAAAGGTTGGGATTCAAATAGCAGTTTTCCTACTTTCTCTTTTGCTTCTGACAAAGTTTCAAGTGTTTGAACAACCGATGCTCTTCTTTTTAGCCACTCTAGAAGCATGGCTCTATGGATGGCAGTGTCTGTCTGTTGGTCCATCATTTTGGTCAGACTAAAATATCTCAACAACTTTGAAATGGATTACCGTGAACTTTTTTATAGACATTCATGGTCCCCAGAAGATGATGCTGACTTTGGTAATTCCCTGACTTTTCCTCTAGTGCCAACATGAGGTTGGCATGTTTGTTTTTTATGAAATTAATCAACAACTAGCATGTTAGCATGTGTTAACATGCTAGCATCGTTATTGTGTGCGGATACTAATGGATGAGGACAGTCTCATCCATTAGTAATACTTTGTGCTACATGGGACAACTCATACTGGCATTTGAAAAATTACATTAACTGGCCTCACAGGAGTGCTACAAATGTCTCTCTACAGGGACTAAAAATAAATAGCTTAAGTCTGAAGATGAGATAAGAACTTGCTAGGCTTGTAATTTATGTTTACAATTTAGCCATTGTTTTTCATTTAAAGCAGGGGAATAGGGCCTTATGTCTCATGCAAATTGCAAGATTTACTGCAAGTATCATTTTCAGTCACTGATCGCAGCGGGTGAATATCACATATTCAATGATAGACACAGACCCCCCCCCACTCTGGGCTGAAGGGTGGGAGAGGGGCCTTTACTCCCAAACCCCAGTTAGTGCCACTGTCCCTCACAACCTGCTTAAAATATCCCCAGTCTGGGGATAGGTTTTCTTTGGAGTCCCATTGGAATGTGATATGAAAGAATGACTGTCTCCAAAACAAACTGCGGTACACCGAGAGTTGAGAAAATGATGTTGCAGATAAATCAAGACAACACATACCTATACGAGTTAAGAAGAAATGGTCTTTGTTCATCCCAGACTTATAAGTCAAATATGAACACAGCTTCCCTCTGTCACATTTTACAGCTGAAAATGTAGCATTCATTCAGATGGTAGAAATAAATCTGCTGATATTATGAAGAGATGGGCCGATAGGATCTTTTAGCATTCAGAGACTATGGTTTCTTTGAAATTGTCCTGTTGCAATGAATACTGATCAACCATAACTGTGAGGAGATTTCCAAAACACGGCAGCCTAGATCAACACCTAGCTGCCTCACAAATGGCCGGCTATCTAAATGGTAATGTCCATTCACGCATCCCATATACGCATCTGTAGGACACCATATTAAACTAATTGGTGTCTCCTGGTGTGTGTGTGTCTTTTCCTCTGATGACTTGTTGACATGCAGGAATGTTTCTGCATCGTGGCCTTGGTTTGTTCTTGAAGAGTGTAAACAAGCTTTTTGATCCAGAGTGCATTTGATAGATGAGAACATCAACCGAAAAAGAAAAGCTCTACATTTTCACGTACATCTATGTTTTCTTGGCAAGCGTCCTGTTGTGGTGATGTAAATAATGACCGGTCTTTCTCTGAATTAGCGTGATGTTGCTATAGCACCACTAAACCACTTGGGGAGTTGGTCAGGTGGATGGTTTGGAGTACAAAGTGTCTGACTTTGTTGTTCCCATCCCGTCTCCAACCAACAGTCAACATTGGTTTCTTTTAACCATGACCACCATCTTTCCAAAACCTTAACCAAGTTGTTTTAGTTGCCTAAACATAGCAAACACTTAAACCTGCAAAAAAAGGTGACATTGACATATTGTCACCTTTTACTTTGATATGGCATATAGTAGTATAGTAGTCTGCAACACAACACAAAAAGAGCCCCAGATTTAGAACGCACAGCAGCTTTCGAGCTAATGTGTCCTTATCTGCGAGCATGGACATATTCCGTGTCTTGTGTTGCATCTTGGTTTGCTTCTACGAGCATCCACCAAAGGAAGAGAGTTCTGCTAAAATAATTTGGCAGGCTAGATAGCTAATTAGCATCATTAGCGTCATCTGAAGCACATTGAACAGTTTAAAAACTTAATTGCAAATGTCAAGATAAGTCAGTTTAGATGCTAATACAAATGTGGTCCTCATTCATTAATACCACTACTAACAAAACACGATCTTTTTGTAGCTTGTGAGCTACAGTTAGCATCGCTAATTTGATTGCTTGGTTTCTTGTGTACCTGTCAGCTCAGCTGTCAGTCAAACGTGTACTTGGCCTGGAGGCTAAAAGAGCATTTATGATATAGCTACCCCACATAACTTTCATTCTTTCTTTGAATAATAAAAAAATATTCACAATAAATTTTAAATACATTTTTAAAATTACTTCAACAATGATTTTTGACTGCAAAAAGGCAGTTTGCAATCATTTGAATACTGCTTACCTCACCCTCCCCTTCCAAGCGCGTAGGAGAAACTACAGTGGCCGCAAAACTCACAAAAAACGCGAACGGACCATTCTAGAGCCAGTGATTGGTTTGTCTGTTCTGGGCTACTATAGAAACATGGCGGTGCAACATGGCGGCCTCCGCTGAAGTGGATATAAACGGCATGGTAATGAAAACACAATGATTCTTATTTTCAGGTGATTACACACTAATGAAAACATACAAACCCGATTCCAAAAAAGTTGGGACACTGTACAAATTGTGAATAAAAACAGAATGCAATGATGTGGAAGTTTCAAATTTCAATATTTTATTCAGATTACAACATAGATGACACATCAAATGTTTAAACTGAGAAAATGTATCATTTTAAGGGAAAAATAAGTTGATTTTAAATTTCATGGCATCAAAACATCTCAAAAAAGTTGGGACAAGGCCATGTTTACCACTGTGTGGCATCCCCTTTTCTTTTTATAACAGTCTGCAAACGTCTGGGGACGGAGGAGACAAGTTGCTCAAGTTTAGGAATAGGAATGTTGTCCCATTCTTGTCTAATACAGGCTTCTAGTTGCTCAACTGTCTTAGGTCTTCTTTGTCGCATCTTCCTCTTTATGATGTGCCAAATGTTTTCTAAGGGTGAAAGATCTGGACTGCAGGCCCACCATTTAAGTACCCGGATCCGTCTTCTACGCAGCCCTGATGTTGTAATTGATGCAGTATGTGGCCTGGCATTGTCATGTTGGAAAATGCAAGGTCTTCCCTGAAAGAGACGACGTCTGGATGGGAGCATATGTTGTTCTAGAACTTGGATATACCTTTCAGCATTGATGGTGCCTTTCCAGATGTGTAAGCTGCCCATGCCACACGCACTCATGCAACCCCATACCATCAGAGATGCAGGCTTCTGAACTGAACGCTGCTAACAACTTGGGTTGTCCTTGTCCTCTTTAGTCCGGATGACATGGCGTCCCAGTTTTCCAAAAAGAACTTCAAATTTGGATTTGTTTGACCACAGAACAGTTTTCCACAGTCCATTTTAAATGAGCCTTGGCCCAGAGAAAATGCCTGCACTTCTGGATCATGTTTAGATATGGCTTCTTTTTTGACCTATAGAGTTTTAGCCGGCAACGGCGAATGGCACGGTGGATTGTGTTCACCGACAATGTTTTCTGGAAGTATTCCTGAGCCCATGTTGTGATTTCCATACAGTAGCATTCTCTGAATCTTTGGATGATATTATGCACTGTAGATGATGATAACTTCAAACTCTTTGCAATTTTTCTCTGAGAAACTCCTTTCTGATATTGCTCCACTAAGTTTCGCCGCAGCATTAGGGGAATTGGTGATCCTCTGCCCATCTTGACTTCTGAGAGACACTGCCACTCTGAGAGGCTCTTTTTATACCCAATCATGTTGCCAATTGATCTAATAAGTTGCAAATTGGTCCTCCAGCTGTTCCTTATATGTACATTTAACTTTTCCGGCCTCTTATTGCTACCTGTCCCAACTTTTTTGGAATGTGTAGCTCTCATGAAATCCAAAATGGGCCAATATTTGGCATGACATTTCAAAATGTCTCACTTTCAACATTTGATACGTTATCTATATTCTATTGTGAATAAAATATAAGTTTATGAGATTTGTAAATTATTGCATTCCTTTTTTATTTTCAATTGTTTGTTTACAATTTGTACAGTGTCCCAACTTTTTTGGAATCGGGTTTGTACCTATAAATATTGTATTCCATCTGCCAATAGCTCCTCCTAAAAGTTACACACTGGACCTTGCACACACACGTACGCACACAATGCAGGGTGACATTGGTAGCTCTAGATATAAGGTGTTGTTAGCCTTCCACACACACACACACACACACACACACACACACACACACACACACACACACACACACACACACACACACACACACACACACATCTTTTTTACCATATGTCTCTTCTTATTCTGGGGTGACTTTCACATTCCTGGGCCTGAAAATATTTTTGCAGCTAATATAAAAGACCAAAATAGAGGTTGCTGGGTGTTGATTACACTGAAATGTTTGTGAGTGTGTGTGTGACTTGTCATTGTTGTTATCAGTCCGTCCACTTCACACACACACAAGGACATTTGGAGAGCATAACAACATGTGACATTAGGGAAATCCAGGTCATTGAAGTATGACTGCGGGAGAGAGGGAGAGTGGGGAGGGAGACGGGGGCACTCTTGTACAGCACATTTATATGTCTACATCTGTGTGTTTGTGTTTGTGTGTGACCTCATGAGTGAAGTGTGTTCCTTCCAGGAAGACCGAGCAGGAAAGCTCACACACACACACTCCTCTCTCTCTCCATGGTACATGTATGTGTATTACATGTTTGAGTGAGTGGCAGTGCTGCTGGGAAAGAGGGACCCCCTGGCTTTAAAAGTGAGTGTTTGGTATTGGGGCTCCTGTTATGTAACAGAAACCAGAGTGTGTGTGTCTGTGTGGGTGCGTGTGTGTGGTGGGAGTTGGGATTGGATGGGGGCTGGAGGGGAACAAGCAGGGGTTTATTCTTCACAGTGCGTGAAGGAATGCTCATAAATCCATAGACATTAGATTTGAGTCCAGCCCTGACACACTGTAAAATGCTGCCTTACACTCTGATGTGTTATAATTATTTTCACGCCACTGGCTTTTAATGACATTTTCACCTTTATTTAAACTGAACAACAAAAAGGTTTATCATGACAAAACCTTAAAGGTGGAGTATGTGAATCCAATACACGTCTTTTTGTCAAATTCAGAGAATATCTCCTCAAGGTACGACTGACTTGACTTGCCCACGGACATTCAGCTTACTTTCTAGTTTGCCAAGATCTGCTGCTGTTGTGATGTTAGCTATAGTAGCAGGAGAGTTGTGAGTATCGCTGTCTGGAGCTGCTGTGCTGGCTCTGGGAAACCGTCTCGTCCTCTCTGGCTGTTAGCTTCGCAGCAGCAACTGTAGGACAGTTTGCTAACCCACAACCTAGCTAACGTTAGTTATATTACTTGCTGTGTCATTGTTCGCGCTATATCATGGTATTTGTCATGATATTGGATTTCTCCAGAATCGCATACCCCACCTTTAAATCTCATAAAAATCTTTCTGCTCTTAAAAAAGGCAACAGATGGAGGCGACAGATTGTTTCACTTTGTTTTAAAAGATTCTAATGGAGTAATGATGATGCAAATATTACATAACTTCTGTGAAGAGACGCAGCACTAACGTCATTTCATTATAAATTTCATTTATATTTAGTTGAGACAGAAAAAGGTAAAGAAGCGTGTGCTCAACTGTAAAAATAAAAATAAAAATACTTTTTTCATGTCTGTGACATTCTACAGATATAAACATTGAAACTATAGTGAAAGGGTTAATGTTGCTGGTATTATGTCAATATGACTATCAACAGATCATTTTCAGATCATGTCAAATTTTTCTATGCATATAAAAACATATGCCATCAGAATTTCTTGAAAAATGCTACATTCACATAAAAACTCTACACATAGTGGATTGACAAGGCAGGTCAAAATAGATTACAGAGCAAAATACATGTCAACCTGCCAGGTAATATCAAGCTTAAAGGTACCCTGTGGAGTTTTTTTTACATCTAGTAGCACTATGGAGTAATGTTTTTGTGAGTGGGTGCATGTTTTGTTAGAATCTCGCGCACACGCTCATGGACGACTATGTATCCGTGTGCATAGAGTTGATACGATACAAAGTCCTGCCGATGGTTTCACACCATTCCACTTCTTGACAGTTGATGGCAGTAACATACCAAGAAACATAGCAATGAGCCAACAAAGGCAGGGAAGAAGAAGAGTGCTAGTAAGCAAACATGGATGTAAACAACTTAGGTTTCTAATTCTTCCAAAAATTGGCTTTGCAAATGTTTTATGAGAAAAGAAAAGCATTCAACACATTTATTAGGCCTCAAGGATATTCACTGTTCTGGTGGGAGACACTGAATGTAGATGCACAATAACTTTGTCTGTTTACAAAAACTCACAGCATGCCTTTAAAATCAAATTATGTTTTCATGAGGGTTCTCGTGACATAAATTTCATCATTTGCCCATGTCCACAAAGACATCCGCATGCGGCCCAAAATTTGTGCCAGCACACTTTAATAATAATAATAATAATAATAATGATAATGATGATGATGATAAACTTTATTTATAGAGCACTTATCAAAACAAAGTACAAAGTGCTTCACAGAGAGAGAAATAAAATACCACAGTGAATGATAAAATACTTAAAAACCAATAAAATAAGCAGACAGCTCAGGTAAGATCAGGATATGCTTTCCAATAAAAATGTGTTTTGAGAAGAGACTTAAAAGAAGACACGCATGTGCATTCACTCTCGATCCTGCCTTTCGTTTTGGGTTATATCAGGGCCTTTATGAATCAGATTTAACCGGGTGTTTAGACTAATTACTCTAACAGCACTACATTCACAATACAAGGGGCTGTGTTTGTTGGGGTATGTTGTTTCAACTACCTTGCGATGATGAAATATGAACCAGGAAGTTCTGTTTGAGTAACAGATCAATGAGTTTGAAATATATAACACCAAAACTCAGCACAGTGGTTTATAATACAAACAATTATTTTATCCTCCATCTTGACGATTGCGAAGTTGTTGCGAACTGTAGAATTCCGCCATTCACATTACAAACAGCTGAAGTGTGCTTGCATGTATATAAAGTATTAGTTTGCATGTATATAAAGTATTATTTTGCATGAAAAATAATAACTTAAAATTTACAGTACACTATGAAAAAGTATCAGTATATCAGTTTTTGAGTGAAATCCTGATTTTTGCAAAGCAACTAAAAGATTCTGCCACTGGAGATTGTTTCATGATGCTGGCATTGTGTCATGTGAAACTTAATTGGAAAAATGTTTAATTATCTCATCAATATTCCAGGTGTTTTTTTTTTTATATGTAAAGAAGAAAAGATTTTACGAGTTACATCAAATAAAGAATACCACTTTTGAGAAGATACACTGTAGTGAGTTGTCTGCGTACACTATACTGTATATGGTTGTTGTATGTCACATTGTACATGTATTTACAAATGTTACAAAAAAACACACACACAATAATGATGGAGGCACATGCAAAAGCTGTTTTTCAGCGATGATGTGAACGCCACTTTATACCTGCCAAACAGATCTTATGGCTGAATCTGTGATGGATGGTTTACATTGAGCAGTTGTCAGTACAAGTTAGAGTGCTGCTTTGTTCCGCAAGGAAGATTTTCTCCAGGAAACAGAGACTGAGTGAGAGAAAGAAAGCAAGTGTGCAAGTGTGTGTGTGTGTACTTGTAATGTGATAGAGAATAGGTCTGGAGGCCTAGACCTTCCTAATGCTAACCAGCTGTGGCTAAGGGTGCTAGAGCAAATATAGTTAAAACTTTCAGAGTTCCACACTACACCAGCTGATTCAACTATCACTGCTGTTCCTCTTCCATAAAGAGAGGCCAAGGCGGGAGACAGGAAGCAAGAGGGTAAGTGCAGGAGGAAAACTGGGATGTGTAAGGACAAGGAACCTCGTATTTGGAGGTTGGGAGTCTCAGGAAAGTAGTGGACATTTAAGAGCAACACACACCAGCCACAATGCTTCGCAGAATTTGATGTGTGTAAGTTGACACCCATAGCACACACAAAACATGTCATATAGACAGAAGTAGTAGCAATGCAGTAGCTGGGTTGTGTTGATCCAGGAAGTGAATGTGATACAATTGCTGCTTTTTACACGAAACACTGAGATACAGGAAAGTGACGTATCCCAGTGAGCTGACGCACATCAAAACACTGCCAATATGCAGGCTTACATACAAATCAATGGGTGTGCATTGTTGGGATTTTTAATGGTTAAATGGGGGCACCCACTTGTGTAGGTGCGATCAATTAATTATGGCTATCAGAATTATCAAAGATAATCATAAATAACTTTAATGAATAAAGTCCTCAGGGGCACCACTCTTCTTAAAGAAGAGAAATGCCAATGCCAATTAATTGATTGCGTCTCATAAAATAAACTAACAATAAAACCTCAATGAAAACACATTAGTAACGTCACATGTACAAAAGCTGAACAGTCCTTTGCTTAGCTATATGCACTGTTACTCTATGCTATGTCTAGTTTTTACGTTACCCGTCCGTGGGAAGGAAAGAGAGGTGGCTTTGTTGCTGCTGTTTGCTGGCGGTCAGTCTGTTGTAGACGAGCCAAGCTGGGAAGAATTGTGGTTCCGTCATGGAAGCGTCTTTTGCTGTGCAGTGTCCGCTTGTAGAGATCGGAGGAAGCCGGTCGCTCTGCCTGTGGTTGTCCTTACGGAGTTAACAGCTTTAGCTAACAGCATTAACTTGCTTCGTGCTTCTTAAAGTTAGCTAGCAGGCTTTGTGCAATAGCCGTTGCTGCTAAACTTTATTCCAGAGATATAACAGGCCTTCGTAGCGCTGCAGTAGATCAGGAGACTTCAGTTCGGTTGTGTGTTTCTGCTCCAAGCAGATTACACGGCAAAGCCAGGAGGAGAGAGTTCAAGTGGGTGTCTGCTGGTGAGCAGGCCACACTGAGAGGGAGACAGCCACGGCTTCCAAGAGTAAGAGGG